>NW_024387258.1:535000-1860481 GCF_900408965.1 Simochromis diagramma | reverse complement strand
GTGGAGGCCATACACAATTTCTTCTTCACATTTAAAGAAGTGTGTGTTGTTGTTTTTAGGTTAAAGTGTCAGTTATGATTCAGCTAAATCTGAGCTGTATTCTTCAGTTAGATTTTGTGTACACATGCATTCGAGCAGAGTTAGTACCTGGGACATCGGTGCTCTAGTTTGAATACCATCATTTTGTCAAATAGCAGGCCAAAACTTGTATATGTCCATCAGCAAGTTGATTCACAAAGTTACTCAAAACCTATTTCAGTAAATCAAATATACATATGAAGCCCTCATATTGAGCTCAAAGTGAAACACATCAGTGCAAAATAAATAAAAGGAGGTCATACGTTTTGCCCATTCTTACAAAGACAGGAGTCAGCTGACTACAGGGCCAAATCTTTTTGCTGTGAGATGTTGGTGTGCTGCCTGTCACAGCAAAACCCATACAGAGGTGCTTTACATCCCAAGAGAACTCCAGTAAATCCTCCACAGTGACAGTGGGGAAGAGAAACAGAAAGGCCCAGAGTCGTCTGACTCCAGCAGCTGGGATGACAAGAAAGAAGTGAAAAAAAGAAGCAAACAATAGAGCAGTAAATGCCTGGCAGGTTGATGGAGCCAGCAGCAGCTGATGAATCCGTACATACCCGCAGAAAGGTATGGGAGAGAAAGGAAAACGAGGATGAAGCATAAACTACAGATCCAACTTTAAACTTCAGGAAACAAATGTTTTCGATCTTAAATCCAAACTGGGAGCTGATTCCACAGGGGAGGAGCTTTGTCTCCCATTCTACCTTTGGGAGCCCGAGGAACCACAGGTAAGTCTGTGCTCTGAAACCAAAGTGAGATCTAGCAGGAAAGTTACACAACAGGAGACAAATATAACTGCAGGGCAGACTGTGTGCATGTTCTACTGAGTGTTACGTAAATGTTTCTTCAGCTCGGTAAGACTGTGATATGACTTTTACAGAAAAACAAGTCAGCTGTTACATTTAAAGATGTTTAGGTGTGAGTGCCTTACCAGCAAACTTGAGGTGGACACTAACTCTCAGTTCTTGGTCAGGCAGCTCGCTGTATGATATTTTAATTGGAAAATTCAACCAAGAGTAGATGAACAAAGTATTGAATCAAGTAGTTTTATTCACAGTCTTTAATTTTTGACGATATGCTGCTAAAGTCATTATAGCTTGTGGCTTCCAAGTGGCTCACATTTTCCACAATTTCCATAGCATGGGCAGCAAAATATGGTGCCAACTTGTACTTAACCTGTACCGCTCTTTCTTCAAACACGGGAAACGGCCAGGCTGGAAAATCACAGCTGTTGGATACATTCCACATATTTGAAAGGATGACGAGTTGCTTCAGAAAATAGTTAACAATGAATGTAAGAGTCAATAAATAAATAAATAAATTAATTAAAATATCGAAAAAAGCCATAGCGCATCCTGGCTGTAGCTCAGAAGGTAGAGCAGGTCATCTACTGATCGGAAGGTTAGTGGTTCGATCCCTGGTTCCTCCAGTTTGCATGTCAAGTACCCTTGGGCAACATGCTAACCCCAAGTTGCATCATATTGGTGTATGAATTTGTTAGGAAGCACTGAAAGCTTAGAAGAAAAGTGCTTGTGAATATGGCATGTTGCAAAGATCGCTTTGAGTGCTCTGGGAGAGTAGAAAAGTGCTACATAAGAATTTAGCATCCACACAAATATAAAACATATTTGTGTGGGAGAGCCTTGGGAAATATGTCCTGTTATCTGCACAAAACAAAGTTAACTAATTGATCAAATAAGTTAACTGCACGCTGTATTCGTAGCCACGGTGACTGGAGTTCCCGGCATGTCCTTTTATATCTTGAATGCATTCACACCTGCTTTCAGAAGAAAGAAGAAAATGAAATGTGCATTTGCCTCATGAAAAAACTTTGGCCAGTTCCCGAATATTTGCCCAACTGAAATATTTACATTTTCTTTTGCCATCATCCACTTAACAAATGAATCCAAACCCAGTCATGTGAAGTGCTCTTACACAAAAGCCAAAAGCATACATTTTAACTTTCCCCTTTTCTCTCCTTCATTCACGAATCAAAGCAAGGATTTCAGGGCTCCTTTTTAATTGACGTCCCCAAATTCTCCCCTCCAACACTGCCCTCAAAAACCCCTCTTTGCACAAAAGGGTTTCTTTTTTACAATAATACAAAGGTTATTAGCCAGTTCCTTTCGTGCCCCTCTTCCCTCCCAAAATTCCCTTCCCACCTTTTTACGAGGTACCAGTAATCCAGAGCAAATCAAAATGACCTTTGAACCCTTTCTGCTGTACTTTTTCTCATGGGCAGATTTCTTTAGTGAGCCGGTGATCAGAGGGCTGAACCCGACCGCTGGCTCTCGTCTCCTGACAAATCGCTGCTGAGCTGCTTTTGTCCCCATGACTTTGATCTCACCTGCTTGTCAGGCGCTTCAGAATGAAGTCTAGTACAGTTCCAACACACAGCAAACAAATTGGCAACTATTTTATTCTACCTCCCTCTGTGTCCCTCTCTTTTATTTCAGCCCAATTGAGCCTTTAACACAGGCATGTTGGCTTGCTAGGTGACTGTTTCCACAGCTTCCAGAGAGAACTGAAAATCACACTTTAGAATAAAACACCTTCAAAACAGAAGATTAAACTTACCAAATAGAGGCACAGTCGCAGGTCATGCAAGCCTAATCCACAACATTTGAGTTGTGAAAAACACGTGATTTTCTTTAAAATTTCATAATACACAGATCCAGGAGTCAGGCAGATCATCTTGTGACTGCCATCAGTTGAAGTGTGAATGTTAGATAGACAGCACTGGGGTAGAAAAACAGATTTTGTGAATGAAGTGCAGTGAGTGTTCAAGTAGAAGTAGAGTAGAAAAGCACTATATAAAAGCTATTTACCGTATGCACCTGATCCTCTAGTATTAACCTGGTATTAAATGTTTTTTAAAAGTTTTGTCTGCTTGGTTCTCAGCATGGCAGCCTTGTCAACAAACTGCTGTTACAGATAATGCAGGAACCACAAATGGGACTCCTTCGATGTGTTGATCGCTAATGATTTATACAATTTAAACAATACAAAAAACAACAACAAGTACATTAAAAGCAAAAACAAACAAATGAATTTAAAAATATATAATTTTTAAAAAGCCTCTACAAAGTACTACATTTGATTAAGATGTGAGCAGCTACTTGGCCTGGACAGAGATCTCGGATGTTGTTCCCGGGATCTGCTGGAGCCACTCGGCTAGCTTGGGAGTCACTGCACCGAGTGCTCCGATTACCACGGGGACCACTGTTACCTTCACCTCCACATCATCTCGAGCTCATCTCTGAGCCCTTGGTACTTCTCCAGCTTGTATGTATACTCTGTATACTATGCCGGCCGGCCACTTGGTTATGGCAGCCTGCCTGCTAGCATCTTGCATCCTGCTGTTATGTGCTAGATTGCCTCAGCGGCATCTTTACACAGCCTTTTGCCTGCTGTGTTAGACCCCAGCCCCTATGGATCTATATATATTTTTCACTAGCTGGGCCCACATACGCATTTTAGGTTTGACAGCGTTTTAGCAGATAAAGGTGAACGGCTTGGATGTGAATTGAGCTGCGGTTTGGGGAAGGCCTCAAAGGGGACTGGCGGTGGCTCCCAGGCCTAGCAGATCCCCATGTACTAAATAGAAGAATTGAAAATGGGAGGGAGGGGCACATAGACGAGAATGAACAGCTTGTAGAACTGGGGGAACATATATAGATAAGAACCGGAAGGAGCGTGTTTGGTCCTGCTCCCGAAGTTCCTAATGAAATATGCTTCAGGCTGGTCTTGAAGACACTTGAAGCAATTACACTGCTCAGTGGAAACTAGTCAATTTTATAAATCATAATTAAACCACTGTTCAACCCTTTGTGTACCAATGCCATTAAAGATGATGAATATTGTAACATTGTGTGTATCTTGGGAATTGTCAGTGTGGAAATAGCAGTAGCTAAAAGCAACACTGTGTCTAAGTAGAGCATCCAGGGCTGCTAGTATGACTCCGTCATTTGACCATCATTCTAATGTATGCCTGCCAGGAATCAGAGAAAAATACAACCTAACATTCTGATTTATTTAAACATGATTATGTTTTTTTTTCTAATCCAGATATGACACATAGGAAGAGATCACATCTGTTATTTGGGATCCAGAGTTTCTCACATCTTTCATACTGTTACAGGTTACCTGAACAAAACCTGAACTAGCGTTAACATTCAGCAAATTTGAACAGGCGGCAGTCATGGATTTTTCTGTCACATGTATTTGGCACATCAAAGGAGATCATATGGGAGACAGACACCACTGTTTGCCTGTATCTCATGTATTCTTTGTGGTTTAAACTGGTTCTCCTTCAGAACAGAGAAAAGAAGCTGAAAGAAGCCAAACTGATGAAGAAATGCCACAAATATATTTTTTCTTCTTCAAAAAGAAACTGTATATTCTATCAGATGACAACCTCTGTAATGTTTTTGTCCCTTGCTCTCTCTTACATGCTTTCTCTTTCTCGCTACTCTCTCGTTCTTGCACTGTCGCTCTTTGTCTCTCATTCACTCGCTCTCTCTGTAACCAGATAGGTCTGTCCTATACTTCTACAGCTCTTTGATTGTTAGCTGCAGGTTTCATATGCCTGCAGAGCGGCTGCACCTTCCAACAGGCAAGTGATTGTTGAAGGATGAAACTCTAGAGGCCATCACAAATTGCAAGCATTTGCCCTGCTTATTGCTGAGATGCTTTGTGGGCGGTGTGCAGGGGAGCATAATTAAAATAGTTTCTGAGAGAAACAGCACACCACATCTAAGGTTCCACCCTCTTCCAGCATTTAACCACATCAAGAGCGTCTCACTTAGAAACGGCCACCAGAACAACCTCTGATACACACGGCCTGGCTGATGTTTTGGTGTGTTGTCTGACTCCTGAGGGGTCTTTGGAGGCATAAATTGCACACATTTGTAATTAAAAGAGTTAGCTTTTCTGATCATCAGAGTAAATAAAGTGACACAGGCAGCTAGCTGGGTGATGTATGGGAGGGGAAGACAAATTAACGTCTGCTCTCTGGGGGATTCTCAGCAGAGGCCTTCATAGCAGCAGTGGAGCAGTGCCAAAGGGCAGAGAGATTTGTAGATGATGGTGCTAATTACCAGAATGAAAACCATAATGTGACCAAGATGGAAGCAATTTAGGCAGTAGTCATTTAGCCTGCTGCTCTTCCGCCCACCGGCTGCTGCCTAGCCAGGGCTGGGGCATTAGGATGGGAAAAGTCTGGGCCAATCCACTGCCTGGGTAAACAATGAAAAACTAACGCACAGCAGAGAGCTTCTGTGGTGTAAAGAGCAAATGGAGAGAGGCCCGTGACACAATGTCCATTTGTCTTTCTTAATCTATGCTTCCAGGTCAAGAGGAGTGTATAAATGCTGAGCGCATAGTCGACTGGAAATGTTTAATTCCCCGTCATCCTACTCGGGAGTGTCTTTGTGGGATGTCTGAAGGTGCTGGTTCAAGCTGAACACGCTTGATATTCACCTCAGCTTGCCGTGATGCATGCTTGGCAAGCACCTGTTAAACCGGGAAGAACAAGGACACGCAGATGTGGACCACCCAAAAGCTGAAAAGGCTAACATTTCTTTTGCTTCAGAATGCGGCTGATAAAGTCGTTTCTGGGGGGACCCAACTGAATCTTACAGCGTGAGAAATTAGATGAAGCCTGTGGTTGTTCAGGATGTCAGAATTCAAAAGCTGAATGCTTTCCGCTTTTGTTTTTAAGGTGAGGACCGGGTTTAGCGGCAGTCTTATTCCTCACCTGTTGCGGTGGCTGGCCGAGCATATCTATATAATTTGGGATGTCTAATTGCTCTTTTAGGACGTTTATGCTCTTGCCACTGTGTAATTTTATCCACGCCGCTGTCTCTCACTTCACACAGGGCCGATACCTTTTTGTCTGCCCTTTTCCTTTGTATCAATTGGTTGGAGTTCAGCCTATTGTCGCCACAAGCTTCTTTTATATCTGCGCTCACTCTGAGCAGAGGCGCTCAGTCGGGTCCACGGGAGGGCTTTTCAGCTGCAGAGGCGAGGATTCCACCTCGGAGGCGGGTGTGCTGTCAGAGCTGCCTGTGGTGCTCGGATGCGCGCAGGGCTGAAGCTCTTCGGCTGTGTTAAGACCCCTTAAATCACTTTAATGGGACCCCGAGTGTTGGGCAGGAATTCTGCTGTTTTTTGCTACAGTTGTCGCTTCCCGGCCATGCCACAATGCTGGTGATAGCTCTGCTGCTGTTGCTGAGCCTGTGGGACCCGGTTAGTCCACGGCCCCGCTGCGCTTCGGGCCAGGCTTGCGACCCCCGGCATCGGAGAGACGCCGGGGGGCGCGGAGGAGTGTATGAACACCTCGGAGGAGCGCCGAGACGCAGGAAACTTTACTGCGCTACCAAATATCATCTGCAGATCCATCCTAACGGCAAAATAGATGGCTCGCTGGATGAAAACAACCCGCTCAGTGAGTACTGAAGTTTGAAAGGAAGAGACGTGTAAGCGGAGAGCTGTGACACTTTGTGTGTGCGTGAGAGAAAGAAAGAACCCATGTCATTACAGCCAGCCATGTGTGTATATAATGTATATATATACACCGATTGCGTGTAATATATACACACAATCGGTGCAGTGATTCCAGGAACAGCGTCCGAGATCTCTGTTCAGAAGAGCGCAGTCCCGGGAACAGCTAAGAAACTGAGCCGGACCCTAAAACTGCACACACACACACACACACACACACACACACACACACACACACACACACACACACACACACACACACATATATATATGTGTGTGTGTGTGTGTGTGTGTGTGTGTGTGTGTGTGTGTGTGAGGAGCGGTGAACTGAATGAGCAAGTTAAGCAAGAAAAAACTAGTTTGTTCATATGTTTGAGTTTCTTTTCGAGACATTTTGAGAAAACTTTTTTTCATTTTAATTCTTTTTTTTCTAAATAACGGAGAATATAAATGAATACATTTACACACATTTATACAGAAATATGGTGACATTTAAGAGAGAGAAATGTTCTATTAAACATGTCCAACACAGAAATACAAAAATGTTACTGTTGTGTGTATCACAGGCATCATGGAAATCACAGCAGTGGACGTTGGTGTTGTGGCCATAAAGGGGCTCTTCTCTGGGAGATATCTGGCCATGAATGATAAAGGACGGCTGTATGCATCGGTGTGTTCAGCACACACACACACACACACACACACACACACACACACACACACACACACACACACACACACACACACGCACGCACGCACGCACGCACGCATCTGACATGTTGGGAATGGTCAGAGCTAGTGGAGAACACATAACACAACAAAACATGCCTTAATTATGCCATTAATTCAGCTCAATTCATTTTTATTTCTATAGCACTAAATCACTGCAACAATCAGGCAGACAGCACAGGGCCTGACACATGAGCAGCCTCTGTCCTTTGCCCTGCTTTAGTGTCACATTGTCATGTTTAGCTACTGAAAAGTAAGTGACCGTAAACTTAGTCTGCGCCACCAAAGAGGAGTGAATTTCACCGCTCCTGTTTCCAGAAAGACTAACGTGCTTCGTTCTCACATCCATTCTCCTCTCTAGGAAGTGTTCAACAAAGAGTGTGAGTTTGTGGAGCGAATCCACGAGCTGGGGTACAACACCTACGCCTCCCGCCACCACTCCACAGAGCACCCTGCTGCACCGGGAGGCGGCGGCAGCAGCAAGCGCCGGGCCAGCGCCAAGAGACAGTGGTACGTTTCCATCAACGGCAAAGGGCGGCCACGGCGAGGCTTTAAAACCCGAAGCACGGACAAAGCCTCGCTCTTTCTGCCTAGGGTGCTTGGTAACAAAGACCATGAAATGGTGAAGCGGCTGAGGGAGAGTCCGGGGCCACATCACCATGCCCATCACCACAGCCGCCGTGCTGAGCGCCGGAGACGCCGGCATCGCGCTGGGAAAGGCTGGGCCTGACAGCCACACGTGTCGGCAGACAGTCTGTGATTTGCCCAAATATGGACCTTAATCCTGCCACATACTGTAGCTTGACAGCAATGGAGGATGTGGATGAATGATTTGGGTTCTTCCTCTGGATCAGTGGAAGTTTTTGTTCACAGAAGACTTGAAGTGCTGTGGCTCAGACTAAATGCTCCAGCTTGAGGAGACTCGCACACCCCCAGCCTTAGAATTAGCGGTCTACTGACTCCATGCGTCTTCAAACTGCTACCGTCTTGTAAGCAAAGGTGTTCGTAAGTTCACCATCAACTTCACACAGAAGAAAAACCTTTGAAACGTGGTTGTGTTTTTGTAAATACTATTGGCATGTACAGCAGCTTTAGAGCTTTTCATTTATCAAAAGCTGAGATAACAAAGACAAAATCGTATTTTGCTGAAGCGCTACCAAACAAAAAGGACACTGAAGAGCAGACATCACAGAGAGAGGCACTTTTCACAGTATGAAGCAAAGATCAAATCAGACTAACTGTGCTCACTAGCTGTATGACGTTCTTACAATGTGATGGTCTACTGTTTAGAAAGTGAAATATTTTACTAAATCTATGGATATTTATTTGGTTCCTGTGTTGTAAGTTATTGATATAACTATTTCTGCATTATAGCCATTGTGCTGTTGTTTCTTAGTGTCCACTCACAGGCTGATTCCAACATAAAACACAAGGTACCGATCCAGCAGTTCTATCATCTGTTCATCAGAAATGTCTCTGAGAAATGTGTTTGTACCTGAAGCTGATGCAGCTGATGCAGCTGTGGACACCATGCAAATGTTTTGGGATTTATTTTAGTTTTTTATTGCTTCAAAAATTTTATTTATATAAGATGTCCTATTTTTATATGTGGAAAACCTAAAAAGCAAAATGTTCGGTTTTATTGGCCACAGATCTTTGAAGGCAGCAATGTCTGAAATGCACAGTAGGAACTTCTGACAGGTGATGTAAAACAGCAGGATATTAGCCCAGACCCAAGTAGCTAACGTTGTTTTGGAGGATTCTCTTTGAAATTAAAGCTCAGATTTGTAATTCATTTTTAGCTGTACACACGGCAGTCTGTCCGTCCCTCTCTCCGCTGCAGTATCTGCATGCTACCATAACAGGAACAAGTACAGCAAATTTTTATTTCAAGGACTTTTTCAGATTTTCAGGTTTTATCACACTTGACTCACATCTGTCGGTAGCTACGTATAAAGCCTTGTCATTCTATACCTGTAGGCACGGAAGGTTTCCTGGCCAGGACAATACCTCCTCCCAGGGGGGCTTGGAAGCAATGCCGCCTGAGACATTTGGCCTTTTTTTAAGACCAAAAGCTGCATAGCTGATAAGCAAGGCTGGCCCTTCTCAGAGCAGAAACTGTGTCACAGAAAGTGCAACACCTTGCTGTGGTTTGTCATAAACTCTAACATTACTCATCAGGAATGTTGGGCTTCAGTGAGGTCAGGGCCTGTTGTGGCCCCTGCCCCTCCCTGAATACTTTTAACAAAAGTTATCTCCTCAGCCTCCTCTGATGTGTCCTTTCCATCCATGTAAATCTGTGTTCTCCTACTAAACTTTATCAGACAGCCTACAACAGTTGTGTTTATTTGCAACGTCTACGGGCATGATGGGGGGAATGGATAAGTATTTACACAATAGCTAGATGATTTTAAGCTCATCTTTTTAGATGGGCATGTTCACTAAATCTGGAAATTATGGGACACAGTTCCTCCTTCTAGGTGTAAATAATGTGTTTCTTTCAGAAATTATATATGATTAGTTATTACAGTAAAAACAATAAAAATAAACACTGTTTAAAATGATTACTCTGCCCACTGCAAATGCACACACTTTTTATGGGAATGATGGAAAATTGTTATCCCATCATCATGATGATCAGCTCACTAAGATGTGATTCTGATTTTGCCTTTAAGTCAGATAATGGGTTTGAGCAATCAGTCCCTTTTTATTAATAACAACACATTTTAGTTTATTTTTGTATTTATTTCGGAGCATTTCAAAGCACCCAGGGACACAAAAGAAACCCCGAGTCAAGTAAAACTAGAAGACAATGGCTACTTCACACAAGTACTGAATCTTGTCTTAAAGAGTATTCTGGTGGCCAGAAAGGCGTGTATTGGTAAAACCGCACTATAAACGTATGTTAAGCATGGCCCTCTGCCCATTAAAGGAACATTTGCTAAAAGCCGAGCTTCAGACATGTGAGCTTGCATCCAATGCTCTTACTTTGGAAAGGCAGTTGGATGCCCTCTATAGGCAGCTCACTGTCCAGTCAGTTTGGAATTTTTACAAAGCACATGCTGGTCAAAGGATTATTATCTTAAAAACTACAAGATCTACAAAATAATATTTTTCCTTCATGTGTTTTACCTCATTTATCATTCATGAAAGGAATGTAAAGTTCACAACGCACCACTTAATAGATCCAGGCCAACATCCAGCTGTACTGCCCCAACAACATCAGAAGAAATACCTCCTTCCCAGTCTGGATACACACAACAAGACGCTGGATACACAACCATTTTTCACCTTTTCACATGCTGTACATGTGACATGATTCCAGGTTCATATCTGGATGGTTTTTATACACTAGTTTTTTGATTCTTTACATCTGTTTTAAACTTGGCGATACAAGATGATAACTATGAACGCAGACTGAGGATGAAGGAAACAAGATAGGTCACATGGATTCAGGTTTGCAGGGTAAAACAACATTTAGAAGATGAACTCGCTTTGTACAGTTTTAGAAATGATTTGTTACCAAGTTACCGAGAGTGCTCTCGGATCACTAGAAACATACTTTCATACTTTTTTTCTGGATCATAAAGATGCTATGCACGGGCTGCTACGTGGTAAATAAACAAGAGAGCAAATGAATCATGTTGGATGCTGAGACATTTTAAGCTCTGAACTGCAGCTGTCACCCAGTGAAATCTAAAACGTGTTTCACGTAGTATAATTCACTGCATACATGTAACCAAAAACCACAATAATGTCAGTACAGCATAAACAGAAAATAAAGTCAAGCATAACTTACAAACTGCAACATGGCTGAAAAGAAACATGTCAGCCTGCTTTTATTTTAGTCTGATAAAAGGACATTACAGAACCATGGACAGCGACAGCAAGAGACCTGCTGTGTGAACGCTTCACATGAATGTCTTCATTCAAAAGCCGATCCTGAGGTCCATCACATCTCAGCCCACGTAGGTGCTATCGGTGCACCAGCTACCTGAAAGGCTCAGTGCCTTGGTGTAATTTGTTTATTGAATAATTATAACGATAGCCAAATGTCTCATCTCATTGCCTTACATGCATTTCTCTACAGTCCAGCAGCTTTAAAGAAGGTTTGTAATATTTTCATTTTCCGTATTTTCAAAAAAATAAAAAATGAATAAAAAAGGTCCAAAATCCATACTGATATTGTGGAATTCCATCTGTTGTCCTATAAGCCTGTCAGCCTATGAACCTCCAATGTCCTAAAGGACAGACACTCTTATGAGTTTTTTGGAGGTCGGTACAGGATCAGGAGGCTTTCCTATAGGTTCTGCAGCTCATCAGTCAATGTTTTTAGCAGCCTACTTGTGCATCACCAGCTAATCAGCTGAATGACTTTAGGACAAGTCCACCAGTTGCTCTGAAGGTAGCTTTGGTGGTCCAGCAGTCTAAACGTTGACCTGTTTTCCTGAAGCACTGAAATAAGCCCGTGGCTGCTGATACTTGAGGATTCATCCCAGCATTCCATCAGTTGTGTATGATGGCCTTCATGCTTTTCAACTAAGCCAAAGGTTTTATGGACTACTTGCTATTCTTGCATCATTTTGGGTCAGTGGAAAGTGAATTTTTCTGCCAGGCAGGGGGAAAAGGGGAAGACCACACAGAAGGTTTATGAATGTAGTGAAGGAAGACATGCAGAGGGTTGGTGTGACAGAGGAGGGTCCACAGGAATGAGGTGAGATGGAGGCAGATGATCCACTGCGGTGATCCCGGAAGGGAGCAGTAAAAAATGAAAAGAGGAAGAAAAATTGCATTGGAGATCGATACCCAACCGAGTGCCTAAGATCTGCCTGCATTCATGGAGCGATTTTGCTGCACACAAAGAAACAAGGCTGGTCCAGAGATCAAAGGGCTCTGGGCTGAAAGATGTGGAAGATCTTCAAGTACTCCAACAGAGTACCATAATGAGATCCGTAATGGGACACAGCAGAGCGTGGAAATGTTAACACTCTGCATAAATGTAACAAGAATCATCACACTTATGAAATACTGAAACAAAAGAAGAGCAACGCACTGAAAGAGTGTCAAGGATGTCAGATCAGAGAAATTGTGCCATGATGTCAGCTGGTGAGTTCTAAAAAGAAGTGAAACAAAAGCAAAAATCGACTCTTTAAGGTTGGCGGTTTGAACTCAAGGAACAGAGCTGAATAAAATCCATACACACAGCCTCAAGGCTTTTTAGGAAAACTGTAAACTTCTTGGAAGTATTTCCTGACCTTTCCTTATCCAATTCAGGGACAACACTCCACACAGTCCATCACAAGGCTGCTCATGCTCACGTGAACAGTCCATCCAGTCCAACTTCACTGACGTTTTCATAATATCCATTTAATTCTGAACACAGACGCTGTGGTGCATGGATTAATAACGAACCACACAGGCGCTTCCAGTCAAATAAAGACTTGGTCAACAATGACAGCATACTTATCATACTACAGACTGTATTTATTCGTACCATTGTTTTCTATAAGGGTCCGGGACATGATTTCCTAGTAGCAGTCTTAAGTTAGCGCTCTTTTTTCCACTCGGTTGAACTGGACCTGTGTTGTTTTCCTGTTATTGTTCATTTATAGAACTGTCTCCTGTGTGTTAACTTGGCGGTTTCCTATTTTACATCCTCCCATACATAAATTATGATATTCTGCTGCTGATAATGAAAGGCTCGCACAAAGAGGTTTTTTGGTCATTATTGAGCTTTTATTGCTTTATTTTCCAAAGATTGTGCGCGGAGATAACGAGGCCATTATTGGAAGTGAATAAAGCCCTGCTTTCGGTGCGGCTGACTGTGAAGAAGTACTTTGTGGATTTTTACTAAGTGTGGAGCAGTGATGTAATGTGTATGCAGGTATAAATATAGAGGTCTGGCTTTGCCGAGTCCATGCAGATCAATGTCGCTCCCGGGCGCTGCTGCCTGCTTCGCTCTGCTTCTCGCTCTTCTCTCTTCACTGGAGAGTCGAACACTGGGAAGCTGCTCTCACAGACGGAGCCGGGATGGGCTCTCTGACGGCCCTGCGGACCGTCCTGGTCCTGGGCCTGGTTGGCAGACTGGCAGGATGCGCTCCCGGCCTGAACGGCACGGCGGACCGCTGGGAAGCCCTTTACTCCCGGTCCCTCGCGCGAATCCAGGGGGAGAAGCGGGAGGAGAGCGGCCGGGACAGCGACTACCTCCTGGGCATTAAGAGGTTGAGGCGGCTCTATTGCAACGTGGGGATCGGTTTTCACATCCAGGTGTTACCAGATGGCAGAATAACGGGAGTACACAACGAACATCGTTACAGTAAGTTTGCGATTGATACTTTATTTCCTCACTGCTCTGACTCTGTGTTTGAACACGAAAAGCAAAGACAACTCCAGAGAAACGACTGAAGAAGTTCTTAGAACAGGAAGCAGTCACCTCAGCTGACTTATGATTGATCGCATTTTCTCTAACTGCGAATAAAACGGGGCCACACACCTGATCCGTCAGACCCGCGCACGTGTATAGTCTGACCCACGCCACAGTACCAACATCTGGAGCGTAGGATTGTGCTGCTGTGACATAAAGGCTGGAACTAAAGTTAGGTCCAGCCTGCGGGCCGTTGCTCGTGCAACTTAAAATCATTTGCAGACACGAAGAATGACTAACTTCTGTTTACTCGCGGGGACAAGACAGCGAAAGCTTGTTTTTATGTGTGTGACTATTCTAAGACGAGGCGTAAAACCTCAGGGATATACATTACATATACATTGCATATATTTACAGAAAACCCAAGCGAGGACTGGAAACCTCTGACACACTCTTTAAAATGATACATGGAACTAAAAGACGCAGTCGGTCAGCAGCCTGTCAAGGCCTGCTGAGGAAACGCATCAGCTGGCGTCCGATTAGCCTCCGCGTGTTTCTGATACCTTTTCAGATATGAGCTGTTCAGCGTTGGGTGTTCCAGGGTAGTGAGCCAAGCTCCAAACACTTCTTGCCTCGCTGTCATTTCTCAAGGTGAAAATATTCAGTTGTGTTCAAAAATGTCAGAGCTGGATTTCATTCAGCCCGACATGACATCACATATATTTAAAGGGAGTGTATTTGTTAGTGTATTAACTTATATTAAGATCAGGGGTGACGGCGCCACAATGTGCCAGGTGTTTTCTCTGGAATTCAAACATGTGTTTACCGAAATTTCAAATGTCAATCTGACCATCCAGCTCACTTCCTTACACAAGCAGTAATGTCGGTGTGCGCGCGCGCGCGCGGGGTAGCACGCAGGGCATCACACCGGCGTGTTGTAGTAAGTGTGCTGCTTTTTGTCTTCAGGTCTCCTGCAGATCTCTCCGGTGGAGAGAGGAGTGGTGACCTTGCTGGGCATTCGCAGCGGACTTTTTGTGGCCATGAACCGACGGGGAAAGCTGTACGGATCTGTGAGTGCACAACGAAAACTCTGATTATATCACACACACACACACACACACACACACACACACACACACACACACACACACACACACACACACACACACACACACACACACACACACGCAGGGAGGTTTGATAAATAAACTTATACACATTTAGTATCATGCAGCTCTGATGTCCGGCTTTATGAAGCGATTCTGAAGTCATGAATCCAAGCTGCTGTATACACGTACCCAGTTCATTCTGGCCAGGATTAAAAAGTCTAATAATTGTTTAAGTGAAAAATTGTATTGAAATCAGTGTCAGATAAGCAATAAAATATAATTTAATCAAATAATCAAATAACCAATTAATAACAATATAATTGGTTAAAATATTGGAATCGGCATACATGCAGTTAACAGCCTTTCTTCAAGTCGCCTGCACTGGAGGGATGGAGGCATTGTTATTTTCAAACTATCCATCTATCAAGTAGCTGCAGGACAAGTAGACCCAGATTATGCCAATGCAATGCATAACAGAGCCACCTTATCTGTAGGATTCATAGGCTAAGGTGTTTTTTTTTTTATCTTTTAATTTGTCATATTTATCCTACAACATCACTTGCTTAGTTTGGTGAGACAGAAGTAGTATGAAATATGTTGATAAAGAAAAGATTAAATTAAAACCTGTTTACTGTTTACTGGTACGGTCACTGTTTACAGACTGTTCACATACAACAGGGAATAAGTATAAAAGGGGTGATGCTCAAGGTTTACAGTAACCAAATAAATACACCTTGGGTGCAGAGATGGTTTTTATAGCTTTAAATAAAAATAAATTATAATTATTTGTTAACATTTATAATTAGCAACGTGCAGCATAGCTGCTCTTAAAAACCCATTTTAATGCCAAATATTAAAAAACTGTATTCTAGATACCTTTTCATGAAAACATTTATCGTATTAGTGTAAAAGTGCAATGAGCTGTTTGATTCTGACTTTTATCCAACACACACAGCTCACCCAGCTCCGGCTTCTGTTGCTGATGGTGCTTTCTCAATAAAAGCCACGACCAGTTCCAGTTAATGTTTTCAATATTGTTCCAAAAGGAGGTACCAGACTGTCAGCTGATAGTATTTCTGATGATTTTGTTGGATGCTTTGCAGCTGATGAAGGTGCATTCACGGTCAGCATAAACGGTGTTTGGATGGTGTGTTTACCTGTGGGACTAGCTAAATGTTTAAATGCACCAATTCATCAAAAAAAAAGTCATTGTTTTGTCTTGATACTGTAGGAACTTGAAAGAGACATACATTTTGAGTATAAAGGTAACAAACTATCCGGACTAAGGATGGTTCCTTTACCAAGCCAGCTGTTGTTAAAAAACGTCTTATTTTGTTTTTTATTATCATTGTTGTTCCAGGTAAAATATTTAGATAGTAAAATGATGGGTTTGTACAATGACCAGCCCAATAACGTTTGTGAGGGGAATGTAAGATATAGTGAAATAAAAGCTAGTCCTCCACCTGAGTTAAATAGATGAAGTGTTATAGCATTTCAAAGTGGTTTTTTAACATATAAGTTTAAATAAGAATTGAAAAACTCAATGGCATGATTAAAACTAACTCTCCACTGCAGAGGTTATGTAGCGCCTTATCATTCCCAATCCAGTGAGCAAAAATGAACCAATCAGACCCTGGCGTCCCGAGTCCTGTAGCACTCACATCATTCATCATTTCACAATGTATTTTTTTTGTCTAAAATCTGCCTGAGATAGCTCCTGCACAATAACAGCCTTGCAGTCAGAAAGAAATCAATTGTTTGATAATGATCAGAATGAACAATGCAAACTGAAACACCCTCAGAAATGTCCCCACATCTTTGTTTTGTGTCTGCCTTCAAACAATCAGCATTTCCAATAATCTCTCTTCTTTTTCAGTTACATTACAACAACGAGTGTAAGTTCAGAGAGACGCTCCTTGCCAACAACTACAATGCTTACGAGTCAGTTGCCTACCCAAGGATGTTCATCGGCCTGAGTAAGAACGGCAAAACAAAACGAGGAAACAGAGTGTCACCCGCCATGACAGTGACACATTTCTTGCCAAGAATCTACTGGCCTCATAAATAGACTTCACCTCAATTTTGAGATTCGGGAAGAACTCCAACATGAGATGCACTTTCACTCCAAGTTTTATGCAAGTGTATCATATTTGTTTTTCTGCTATGTATATATTCATTTTTTATATCTGTGCCTGAAAGCTATTTTCTATTTAGGAAGTCTTTTTCACTGTTGGTAGGAGATGTAAAATGTGTTATTTATGCTGCTCTTGTCATTGGAAGATTTGCTTTTAATTAATTAATTTATTTATTTATTTTTCTGACACAGGAAAAGGGAACAGCAAAATACAACATTTAGAGCTTTAATATGTTCTTTTTTCTGTCTAAGCTTGAAAAAAACAAATGAGTTTCTTTGGTGTGAGAAACAGCACTGATTGCTTAATGCTCCAACTCTTTGTGTGAGGCACTGGACCCTAATTGAAACAGTATCATATTACTAAAGGAAGAGAGAGGATGGAAAGAGGGGAGAGTCAAAGACCCCTATCAACCACTTCTGGTCTGTTTATAGCTCTGCCAGCGGGATGAACTCTGAACTTTTGTGCTGTCAGTCTCAGTGAGATCTATAAGTCGCAAAGAGAGAGAGGGATCCTCTTTGATGTCATGTTAGTAGATAATATGGAGGTTTAAAGGCAAAGTGAAAAAGCTGAAATTGAAGTGGGATTCATGATACTGCATTTGTGTCTGTTTGGGCATCTGGTTACGCAGAGTGAAGGATTTTGGGTATGCAACCAAAGCATGCAGGCACATAGACCAAAGGGGATGACACTGTGCATAGGTTGAAAGCTAACTGGTTGAGTAGTGTGCCTGAACAGCAAAGGAAGCAGCAGTGAAGTTCACCACATAGTTGCCTGAAAAGCAAGGGCAGTGCCTGAATAAACTCTTTTCAACACCAAGGTCCTTTACTGCATTTTTATGCAGACTTGCCGATCTTCTTTTAAGCACATGCGTTTGCTCTTGCCCTGGTGCATAACAGCACCAATGCAAAAGAACACTTTAAGGTCTCTTCACCACTCTGGGAACTCTGAGAAGAGGTCACAGTAGGACTAGTGTTTATCTGATGTAGTTGTCTGACAGATATGTAAAAGGGAAGTAAGGAGTGGCTCTGATAGGTTTAGGACAGTGAAGGACAGTGTCAGTCTCTTGTCTCCACTAATACTGTATGTCAAGACTATCCTACTTTTATAAATGAAAAATAACTCAGGTAAAAAAAAAAAAGTACTTTCCAGTAATTGTCACTTACAGTTACTGTGTAAAAGTATTTCTTTAAAATCATTTTTCTTCCACATTTATTTTATGTATGATGATGTAAAACTTTACAGTCTTTTTTAAAGTTTGATAGTAATATTGATGCCAATCTACTGTTAGTAAATACACCACTTAAAAAATGAAAGGAACACTTCAGCTGTCAATAGGAAAAACAATCATGCTGATATGGACTGGGTAATGTGTTAGGAATGAAAGGATGCCCGATTGTTTGATAAAAATGAAAATTATGAACATACAGAGGTCTGAATTCCCTAAAAATCAAAGTGAAAAACAAAAGATCCAGCACGCTAGTCCGTTTTGACGAAATGTTATTGCAGCAACCTAAAACGGTACTCAGTAGTTTGCATGGCTCCCATGTGCGTGTATGCATGCCTGACAATGTGCTACTAATAACAGATTAAAGATCTCCACCGAGATCTGGATCAGGACATCACTGAGCTCATGGGCAGCCTGAGGTGCAACCTGGTGACATTGGATGGACTGAAACAAAACGTCCTAGAGGAGTTCTATTGGATTTAGGTCAGGCGAGCGTGGGAGCCAGTCAGTGGCATCAAT
Source organism: Simochromis diagramma (assembly GCF_900408965.1). Lineage (NCBI taxonomy): Eukaryota > Metazoa > Chordata > Actinopteri > Cichliformes > Cichlidae > Simochromis > Simochromis diagramma. Next base: position 1,841,815 of record NW_024387258.1, on the reverse strand, counting down.
TCCTTCATCCTCCATGAACTGCCTGCATACTCTCACCACATACAGCTGTCATACACCAGGAGGAACCCAGACCCACTGCACCAGTGTAGGGTCTGACAATGTGTCCAAAGATTTCCTTCTGATACCTAATGGCAGTCAGGCCTGTTCTTTGCTCCATGGATATGCCTCCCCAAACCATCCATGGTCCTGGACAGTGAGCATGGGGCCTACCAGTAGATTTCTCATTGTGTGTCAAAGACATTCACACCAGTGGCCTGCTGAAAGGTCAATTTGTAGCCTTGGCAGTGCTCATCCTGTTCCTCCTTGCACAAAGGAGCAGATACCGGTACTGCTAATGGGATAAACCTTCCAGTCATTCTTGTTTTGGGGGTTGTCTCATTGTTGCCCCTCTAGTGCACCTGTTGTTAGTTTTATTAACACCAAAGCAGCTGAATCTGATTAACACCTCCCTCTGCTACTTAACTGGCCAGATCAACGTCCCAGATGTTTAATTAACTTGATGTTATACTTGGATTAAAAAGTGCTCCTTTCATTTTTTTTAAGCAGAACTGAACTAGCTGCACTAAGTGAGCTAGTTCAGCTTACTGCAGCTAGCTAGCTAGCTTAGTGGAGCAATTGAACTAGCTAGTTCAGCTTAGCTTAAAGTCAGAGAATTTCATCAACCAGCACGCCTGATGCTCCCTGACCAACATATGTGCTGTTGGTTTAATTTATGTTATCCTGGGATAATGGCATCAGGTGAACCACAAATAGGCCAACAATGTTGTACACCTTAGCTTATTAAAGTAATCTAAACAAAGATACAATAGTACAAGTGAGATTAAGAGGTAGTGAGGTTGGTTTTCTGGTGCATTTCACCAGCTGTTATTTCCACATGCAGTGCTAATAAAAGAAAAAAATCCTCTCCATCCATCCATTTTGGAGAAAATGCTCTGAAAAACTCTGTCGCTCTTCTGGAACAATCTCTATTTCCTTTAAGTGAATTTGTCTTTTATTTTCCTCTGTATCAACGACCACTTTCAGGTGTTGATTTAATTTCCTGTAGCATTAGCTGTCCCGCCTGGCTCAGTTTTGTGTCTATTTTTGCCAAACCTTGTCTTTCTTGCATTTGTCTCTGTCTCTCTATGTCCCTGTAGTTGACTGCAGCTCAGCACTGTTGGTCATGTTGTCCTAGTTGCTCCTTGTCACGTTCCAGCTATCTTTACCCTGTGATTTACTTTTAGAAAGGATAATCATGGAAGAAATATTTACAGACAGCTGTTGGACTGTACTATATGCTAGGGCCAGTAACCCTATATTTTTCTTTATATATTTTGTAAATATAACCTCTGAGTAACTGAAGGTGCTGGTATTCCTTTCAGGGGGGAGGGTCAGATTTAGAGCAACTGAGTGGTGTGGCGGATACTGCCTGAAGGCAAAAGGTGCTTTTAATTTGTTCACTTTTATGCAGTCATTGAACAACGTCACCAAACATCATTAACCAAGTTTAACAAACACAGAGGAGAAAGGTGAAAGGCGACCTCTTCTTACTTGCTTTAGTTTTTCTTCTCTTGCCTGTTTTCTCATTCAGCCTCTTTGTTGAGAGCTTTGAAATCTCAGTTTCAACATTCCACATACGATGGCGCATACTGTAACCAACTGATCGCTGTTTCAGATTGAACCATTTTCATCACTGGGTTACGGAGCCTTCAGTAGAAGTTACGCTTGATTAGCACATGGTAGAGTCACACTGAATGCACACGCTAACTACTGCAAATAGTTCAGGCAAATATTATGCAAACTGTGTCTGTTGTGGCTTTATGTCCTGATCTCTGGAAACAGGCATTAATCCCAAGACTGACCGAAGCACTGCAGCATCGCTGTGATTTACACTTCAAAAGAAGTGTATAGAAACTACCAAGCCACTCTCTGCTTGTCCTCAAACATATGTTACAGTGTGATGTTTGGACATCCATTTGGATGTCAAAGTTGGACAGCAGTGATTTAAACAAGTACACTGCTGTGCCTGTTGCTCTCAGCTAGGTTAAGTATTCTCCAGTATCACTGATTTGCATGGCAGGCATTATATGTACAGTAAAATACCTTTCTGCCTTGTGTCTCTAACCTAGGGGCCATCCCTCTGTCCCAGCTGCTCATTTGATTATCCAAGCAACAGCAGTGCAGCCTGCAGCTAGTACAAAGTGAGCAAATACTTTTTCACAGCACTGTAAACTCTGGTTAAAGTATGCAAATTGCTCACAGCAGGTTGAATATAAATGCTGACATGTGGCCTGTCTCAGACTGAGGCATTACAGAAAGATGCACTGATTTTATTTATGGTCAAAAGCAACCGAACCCCCACATTTCTTTGCACGTTACTGTTAAAGTAGCTTTTATTTTTATTCTTATTTTATCAACGTGGCTCAATCCATTCAGATGTAACTAATTATGCTTTTGGGACTGGATTTCTTTGTTCAAACTGGTTTATCATGAAGTACAAAACTGGTGATCTGTGATTGTGTGCTGCTTCTGGGCCGCTGTTCAGAAAAAAATGATGACATGATCCTGTACTATGTTTGATTCTGAGTCAACCTACTTTTATCCGATGTCCTGTGGTTTTATACAGGACTTAATAAAGTATACTACAGTATGTGCTGTACACATGGTTAAAGTCCACCGTAAGGGGAAACCCGATCCCCTAAATGTAAAGTTTATGATTGTCTGTACTGTATAATAAGCTTTGATCAATCTGACATTCACATATAAAAATGCAGTATGTATATATGACATGGCATTACACGCGTGTATTCATGTTGTGGGGCAAGTACATAAAACATAACATTTTGTCTCCTCTCTGCAGTAGTTTGTGGCTCATCTTGTTTAATTTTCATGGCCTCTGTGCTCATTTGTTTTGGTTTCTCTTTCCCCTCACACACCCTAACTGCTCACAGCAGATAACCACCACTAGCCCAGTTCTCCTGAAATTGTCTTCCTGTTAAAAAGGAGTTCATTTTCTCCCGCACTGCCATGTTCTAGGTCAGGGATGATCAACAGATCGTTGTAGCTCCATCCATAATAACACAGTACCTTTATCACACAATGTAAAGGAAGTGGAGATATGATTGGGTGGTAACGCTGAATTAAACTGCAGACCTCTGTAAAATACAGGAATTAATTTCTACTTTCCAGGCAATTTCTGCCTTTTTGTTAATATTATCGAAATCCTATTTGTTTCTAGAGGTGTTAAAAGCTCTACACCAGGGTGTCAAACTCATTTTAAATCGCGGACCCACAGCCCACTTTGATCTTAAGCAGGCGGGAGCAGTGAAACTCTCCTTTCTGTCAGTGTAAAGAAGTTACATATTTAACTGTGACAAAGGAAGAAATCTGTCAGCACGACCCTTTGGATGTAAATTGTAAGAAATAAATGTGTAAAATTACAGAAAAAGTCCTGGTAGCTCATTATCCATACTGTCCACTTTGTTTGTTTTTCTTAGTCATAAAAAACAGACATTTCTATAGCAGAAAGTGAAAAACAGAAACTTTTCGGTTTTTCATAATGTTACAGAGGGTCGTTTTGTAATTTGGGGTAGTGTTTGACAGTTGACATTTCTTCGGTATTGCATAGCCGAAATTAGGCTTTCTTGTCAGAGGTCATTTTGGGGAAAAAAATTAAAAAATGAAAATAAAGAAACAGGCCGACAACAGTAGACTGGTGAGTTTTGGTCCAAGAGTGACGAAACCTGCAGTTTCACAATCTGTAAGATGTCGGCTTTCAGCGTTTGACAGTATGTCCGTGTACGTGCCCTCAGGTGAACGATCCATGCTTTGTGGAATTTTTTTTACCTGCTCTTTAATCATTTGTAGTTTTAGCTGTTAGTGGTTCTTGAAATTGTTTTGTGGTCTTATAAGAGTTTTGGACGTTTCTGTGGATACCACACAATTCTATGTTTTTACTAACAGATCTGGCGGTACATTACGTAAACCACATGTTCTCCCTTTCAGGCACTGGGGATCAACAGGATAACTGTTTATTACCGTGAGGTTTTTATGAGTAGGAAAAACTGTAAAACTTGTGAAAATACAGGTAAAAGTCCAACATTTCTGCTTGTGCCTGTTTGTGGTGAGCACCAGATCAAACAAGTTAAGAACTATAAATGGGTTCAAGTGCACATTCAGGCCTGTGAGACTCACTCACACTGAGCCATGGTTCTGTGCTACATGTAGACATTTCTGTATCTCTGCCAGTCAAAGACACTTTGGATAGAGTTTATTGTACGTAATACTCAATACTGAACTTACATACATCGGGTTTAAGGCCTGGACAAGTTTTGAAACCTTTTGTCCTCCACAATGGCAAATGGCTGAAAAATAAAACTGTGATTGGCTGCATGGTGTGCCACACCTGCCTGCATGGATTCTCAGCAGGGCTGAAGATTCGGCTCCCACATACTGATGGGCCATTAACAACTGACATATGAAACTACCCCAAATGCTGGATGTTTGACACCCCTGCTCTACACTATATGGCCCTACTGAAATATAGAAACTCACTTTTTCCAGTGATCATCTAAAAAAGGCCAGTTGAGATTAGAGATGGACCGATCCGATATTACGTATCGGTATCAGTCCGATACTGACCTAAATTACTGGATCGGATATCGGAGAGAAATAAAAAATGTAATCCGATCCATTAAATATCACGAAAGCACCTCAGAAAACTTGCGACACGCTGTAACTCGCCTCATAACCTTAGCACATCGAAGCAGTATGCATCACGTGATAGAGCGGCTGTGGCGTGCCAGGTCTGGTTGAGCATTTGGAGCTTTGCTACCAACCCGGCATTTCATCTCTGACAGAGTGATCCCCGAGAGAAGTAAAGCAAGTGTGTAAGTTCATCTCTGAATGTTTGTAAAGCATTCCCACGTTAAGCTTAACAACCGATATATGGAGCGACTGCCTCTCTCTCTCTCTCTCTCTCTCTCCTGCTGCTACTTCAATCATGAAACTGATCAATGGATCAGCTGATCGGCTTTTCTCTTGTTTGTTTTTGGCCCACTTTGCACCAGAAAGAGGAAACCAGCGGCTGAACAACAGCAGCACGTTTAAGCTTGATCAGCTGCTGTTAGAATGTATTTAATATTACTTTCTACACCAGGATCTTTTTCTACAGCTGACGGCTGTAACTGTGCAGGGGCGGATCTAGCAAAGTTTAGCCAGGGGGCCCGATAGGGCATGAACAGGGAAAAGGGGGCACAAAGACATACTTTTCTTTCTTATTCTCATTTAAAATGTCGAGCTTTTAATAAATAATTATCTGAATCTTACACCCAAACGTTTTAATCTTATGTAAAATATATAGAAGTCCATTACTGTATATAGTAACTGTTAAGTCTAATATACCCTAGTAAGCTATAGTACTTTTTCCTTTGGGAAGGTACCATCTGTGCAGTCTGCAGTTCTGTAGAAGAAAGATGTTGAATCTATTTAATTATTCTTGAAAAATAATTTATTTCTGTGCATTTTTTTTTCACGCTGCATCAAATTAAGGTTGATTACGTCGATTAAGCATCATGAGGTGGAGCGTGAGGGGTGGTTCCCTATTTTTTTTTTTTTTTGTTACTGGGAGTTGGAACCCTATTAGTTAGGTTGCTTAATATTTACACTAAGTACTCTTTAAAATACCAGAATAGGGAGGATGGTGTAGGTTTGAGTTTATTAGATTGATCAGTATTACTGAACTATGAAATATTTTTTTTTGCATACAGGTATAACAGAATAGCTTTAGTGTAGTTGTTTTTTAAACTTGAGTATGAGCTTATACAAAATGCAGAACAGTTTTATTGATTAAAAAACACTATATCGGATTCATATCGGTATCGGCAGATATCCAAATTTATGATATCAGTATTGGACATAAAAAAGTGGTATCGTACCAACTCTAGTTGAGATCTAAGAAGTGATGGAGACAGTCTCAGTCACGGTCCTTACACACATTTAATATAGACCAATCAGGCATAGCATTAAGGCCTCTAACAGGCTTCATCATGGCATCTATATTAGTAGGTGGGATTCATTAGGGAGCAAGTGAGCATTTTGTCCTCAAAGTTGATGTATTATAAACAAAAGAAATGGGCAAGCGTAAAGATTTGAGCAAGTTTGACAAAAGGCCAAACTGTGATGTCTAGACCAGCGGTCCCCAACCTTTTTTGCGCCACAGACCGGTTTAATGTCAGACAATATTTTCACATACCAGCCTTTAACGTGTCACAGATAAATACAACAAAATAAAATGATACGACCAAGACAAAAACTGTGGTATTTTGTAAATATAATAATAAACGTGAATTCACTGTAATTGTGTAACTTTATTAGCAGCGTCCTCCAAAAATGCACCCACAACATTGAGAGTAACATCCTTCTCTCTACGCCTTAATGCTCTCTGGTTGCTATGGTAACATGTAAATATTTCTTTCAAAATAAGATACACAACTGTAACACAGGAAAAGACCCAGGGAAACCGAGTTAACATTAAAAACCCTGAAAACCATAAATTTCACACCCGAGCCTCAACTCTCGCGGCCCGGTACCAATGGCTCAGGGGTTGGGGACCGCTGGTCTAGACGACTGGATCCCGCAACTGCAGTCTGCAGTGGTTAGCATCTATCAAAAGTGGTCCAAGGATGGAACGGTGGTCAACCAGGAACAGGGTCATGGATGGCCAAGGCTCGATAATGCACGTGGGCAATGAAGACTGGCCCTTGTGGTCCGATCCAATAGATGAGCTAGTATAGCTAGCTCCTGTGTTTCTAGTGTAGCTCAAATTGCTGAAAACAGTTCATTTCGGTTCTGACAGAAAGGTGTCAGAATACACAGTGTATCACAGTCTATTGCAATTGGGGCTAAAGAGCTGGAGACCAGTCAGGGTGTTCATGCTAACCTCTGTCAGACCTCTATCCAAGGTGGCCCTGTCGGATAAAGCACATTTTCTTTCACATCACATGGATAGCCAGGTTGGGTGTGTGCCTGGCACCATGATACACTATGGTAAAATATAGTGTGGGCAGTGTGATACAGTGTGAGTGGTACTAGCTGGGCAATTGGAGGGAAATTGATGGCCCTATTTAAAGCCAGTCTCTACCAGATGCAGCAGAGAAGAGAGGTGAGCTGCGTTACCAGATCCATGGTCTGTTGAGTTTTGTTAATTGAGTTGATTTGGGGGGAAGTTTGTTAAGTTACACATTTAATTAAGTTCACTGTAAATAAATTGCTCACCTCTGGAAATCTGAAATGTCTGTGTAGTCTGCTTCCCTACCACCTTCCTTGACGTTCGAGTCTGACTACTTCACAAATGGTGGCAGCAGTGGCTCCAGGCCAGTAGGTAGCAGCAATGCAGAAAGGAGCTAGACCAAAAAAAGCACCAAGTGCCAATGGACTCTGCAAGTGAGGAGCCTCCAGTGTTCAATCAGCTAGAGGAAGTAGAGCAAGGTATTGAACCGCATAACCTTGCTGAACTTTCTAACCTCCTGCGTGGTTTTATGAGGCAACAAAGTGACAGAGAGGCCCAATGGGAACTGGAGAAGCAGCGGCAGGAAGATCGCTGGTGGAAATTTCAGCACCAGTTCACTCAGCTCCAAGTGCAATCAGAACGTCGAGAGCACCAGCTGCTGTTGGAAGGTGCAACAGCTGACACAGAGACACGTTTGAGGCCTACTGCAGTAATGCCTCAGCTACAATCTAGCGTCATGGAGGCCACAACAGCAACTCAGTCTGCCTCCTTAACAAGACCACCAGCTTGGAAAGGGCCTAAAATGCAGCCTTATAACGAGGACAAAGACATTGAGCATTACCTAACAACTTTTGAGAGGATTGCAAGCGGGTGCCAGTGGCCACACGAGGATTGGGCACTACATCTTGCTCCACTTCTCACTGGTAAGGCACGAGCTGCTTTTGTAGCCATGGACATTGATGAGATTATGGACTATGTGAAGGTGAAGAAAGCTGTTCTTGAAAAGTTTGAAATATGTGCAGAGACTTACAGACTCAGATTTCCCTCCACTACGTTGGGCGATGGCGAGACACCTAAAGAGTTAAGGACACGCTTGAAAGAACTGTATGATAAGTGGATAGTTCCTGTCATGGTTCTGGGTCCGTTGGACCCTGTATTTTGAGTTTATTATGTTTTGGTTTACTTTGGCATCATGGATTATTCTTTATGTTTCTCTGGTACTTTGTGTTTCAGTTATCTTGGTGTTTTGGATTGTTTTCTCATTCTCTTGTTGTGATGATGATGATGTTTATTATTAGAGTTTCATGTTTCTGTTTATCCATGTTTTAGGAATTGTGGTTTCATGTATTATTTTCTGTTCGTGCCTTTTAGTAGTGTTTCCTGTTTTATTGTGAAAGCCGTTGTCTTATGTTAGTGTGTGCAGCTTTGTTCCCCCCTGTCTCGTTAGCCCTGATCTCTCCCAGCTGTGTCTCCCTCCTGTTGCCCATTCCCTCATTACTACCCTGTGTATATAAGCCCTGTGTTTTCCCATGCTCGGTGTCGTGTCGTACCCTCAGAATTATGCCTGTGTGTTCAGTTCTCAGTGTCATTGTTCAGTTCACGTTGTCGTTTATCACCAGCAATAAAGCTAAGGTTCTCAGTTTCAATTCAGTCTCAGAGTCTCGCATTTGGATCCTCCTCTCCATCCGCCTGCACACAGAGCCCTGACAGAACGACGCGACCAGTAATGGATCCAGCAGACTCCGTATGGTATCGGCGACCCGCAGTTTCCACCTTCCCCAAGGAGAGGGAGAGGCAGGGGGCTAGGTGTGCCTGGGAGCACGAGTCACCATTCAATGGGTCTCGTTTGGCTCTGGGTGGGCCCCGCAGCTTCCAAACTGCGATGGCTACCGCCGTTCCATCAGCTGTTCCGTCAGGGATGCGAGGGGCCAAGCGCTCTCCCTCGACGGCAGTAGCTCCTCAGTTTTCTGGTGTCACTCCACCGCTGCTCTCAGAATTCAGGCCCTGCAGGAGGGGCAAGCAGCGACGAAAGAAGGATTATGTGGTGGAAGACACTGGGCTTACTCCACTGCAATCCTTTGCTTTGTTTTTGGGACTTCCACGTTCAGAGCTACACAAACTTCCCGCCTCTTCGTCCCAGCCCGGCCCACCGAAAGACTTTCGGCCCGGTCTGCAGGAGGATTCGCAGTCTGGCTTACCTCCCTCTTCCCAGAGTGAGCGCCGCTCATGCAGCCGTCGCTCCGCTTCCTCTGGACAGTCGGCAGTGGTGAGCAACAAAGACTGTCTTTCTCATGCTCCTCCTGACCTCATGAACGTAACAAACAATAAATCCACCCCTAAGATTCTGAAGACTACCTGCCATGCAAGTGGATCTAAATCTACTAACTTAAAGGTAGTTGAGTCTGTGTTTGTTAACCCTGTGAACCCCTGCTCTGAGGATTTAAGAACCTGTTTTCATTCTGCACAATCTGAACCCAGTGTTAAAATGAACAAGACTACTCTACTCAAATCTGGGGGGAGAAATGTTCGAACTGCTGTGAAATTTCCGGAGGCTTCAAGTTCTGTTTGCAAGTCAGCTGAAAGGGAGGTGGTTAATGTTTCTAAGCCAGCCTTTCAGCCATGTACTTTTCAGCAGGGGCACAGGCAGTTGGTAGGGACAGAAATTGCAGGCTGTAACTCAGGCTCTCTGAAGGAAGAGGCTGTCTGTTCCCCAAGGACATTTAAGGACTCTAGTTGCACCTCTCTACAATCTATTAAGACTGTGGCTCTTCCCAGGGACTGTTCTGTGTCCCAGTTGAATGTTTCTGAGGTTGCCCACTCTGCTAAGACTATATGCCCAGACCCAGTTGGTAATATTGGGCATTTTGAGACCATTCCTGAGCTTCTCTCTCCTCCTGTTTCTGCTCCTAGGGTAGCTCGGGCCCAGCGTTCCCCTCCACCCGTTTCAGTTCCTCGGGTGGGAGGGTTTGGTGTTCAACTGGTGCCGGCACCCGTTCCTGTGTCAGCTGGAGGCTCAGGTGAGCCCTTCCAGCAGTTTTTCTCGTGTTCAGAAGGCTCAGGAGGATTAGCTCAGTCACCATCACAACCACCATCACTACAACCTTTATGGCAGTTCCCAGCTCAGTTTCCAGTGTCCCCTGCTCAGCAGCCGTCTGTAGCTCAGTCACCAACTCCACCACCACCACTTTCACCTCAAGTTCAGTTATCCATGGCTCAGTCGCTACCTCAATCAGACCTTTTGCAGACTTTATTACGGTCCATAGCCCAGTCAGTAGCGCAGCTAGTGGAGGAATCGTTAGCTTTGTCTTCTGCTCAGTCAGCCACTCATCTTCACCCTCAGCCAGGGGTCCCAATTGTCTCTGGCCCTGCATCTACTCCGGCTGGAGGGTCCGAGGAGCCCGTCCAGCCTCAGGTTTCGTCAGCTGGAGGGCCTGTGGAGCCTGTCCAGCCTGAAGTTTCGTCTGCTGGGGGTTCGGGAGAACCCAGCCAGCCTCAAGTGTCGTCAGCTGGAGGGTCCGAGGGGCCCGTTCAGCCTCCTGTCGTCAGCTGGAGGGTCCGAGGGGCCCGTTCAGCCTCCTGTCTCCGCTGGAGGGTCCGAGGGGCCTGTTCAGCCTCCTGTCTCCGCTGGTGGGTCCGAGGAGCCCGTCCAGCTTCAAGCCAAGTCAGCTGGGGGTCCTGGAGGACCCAGCAAGCACATCCTCACGTCTGCTGACAGTCCGGGGAGGTCTGTTCAGCCGTCATCTGCTGAATCATCCCCCGCGACTTCTACATCACCGCCTGCAGCATCACCGCCTGCAGCATCACCGCCTGCAGCATCGCTGCCGTCAGGTTCCGCAGCCGTCCCACTGCCGTCAGGTTCTGCCTCTGTGCCTTCATCCACGCCTGGTCCTGCCTCGTCTGGTCCTGCGGTTGCCACACCGCCGTCAGAGCCAGCTCGACCTGTTCCGCCTCGCCTCTGCCGGCCGTTTTCCAGGCCGCTAAGTTGGCATCATGGCCTTCGGGGACGGCCTCCGGAAAGAGTTCGTCGCCGCCGCTGGCATCGCGGCCGACCTCCGGACCTGTTCAGTGGCCGCCACTGCCTTCCATGTGGTCGGCCTCCTGATTGGTTTTGCCTGCGCCGCCGCCGTTGCCGTGTGCACGGTCGGCCTCCAGAACTGTTTGCCCATCACCGCCGTTGCCGTGTGCACGGTCGGCCTCCAGAACTGTTTGCCCGTCGCCGTGTGCACGGTCGGTCCCCTGAACTTTTCACGGACTCCTGGTGAGCGCTAGTTTCGTTTTTGATGTGTTTTCCTGCATTTTTGGACTCTTATGCTCCTTGTTTTTTGTTTGGTTTCTGTCCCTCCGTCCTGGACCCCCTCCGCCCGCCCTGGCCTGGTGCTTTGTTGTGCTTTTTTGTTTGGGGCTGTTGGGAGCCAGCCCTTAGAGGGGGGGTACTGTCATGGTTCTGGGTCCGTTGGACCCTGTATTTTGAGTTTATTATGTTTTGGTTTACTTTGGCATCATGGATTATTCTTTGTTTCTCTGGTACTTTGTGTTTCAGTTATCTTGGTGTTTTGGATTGTTTTCTCATTCTCTTGTTGTGATGATGATGATGTTTATTATTAGAGTTTCATGTTTCTGTTTATCCATGTTTTAGGAATTGTGGTTTCATGTATTATTTTCTGTTCGTGCCTTTTAGTAGTGTTTTCCTGTTTTATTGTGAAAGCCGTTGTCTTATGTTAGTGTGTGCAGCTTTGTTCCCCCCTGTCTCGTTAGCCCTGATCTCTCCCAGCTGTGTCTCCCTCCTGTTGCCCATTCCCTCATTACTACCCTGTGTATATAAGCCCTGTGTTTTCCCATGCTCGGTGTCGTGTCGTACCCTCAGAATTATGCCTGTGTGTTCAGTTCTCAGTGTCATTGTTCAGTTCATGTTGTCGTTTATCACCAGCAATAAAGCTAAGGTTCTCAGTTTCAATTCAGTCTCAGAGTCTCGCATTTGGATCCTCCTCTCCATCCGCCTGCACACAGAGCCCTGACAGTTCCAAAAGACAAGTCCAAAGATGAAATTGGTGGTGTCATTGTTTTAGAGCAGTTCCTGAGAGTTCTCAATCCTGAACTGCGCACGTGGATAAAGGAGCATAACCCAACCACATCTAAGCAAGCAGCAGAGCTGGCTGACGCTTTTCTTGCAGCCCGTCGGCCACTAAAGAGCTATCCAAGTCCTAAACAATTAGCCCCAGTAATAGCAGGTAGGATGGAGAGTGGGAACAGTCAAAAAACTAGGAATTTCAGGCAGGGCTCCCATAATTCCACTAGTAGTCGGGCTAGGGAAACCAAGCAACGTGGGCCTTTAGTGTGTCACTCTTGTGGTCAAACAGGTCACTTTAGAGCAGATTGTCCAAGTCAGACTGTTAGTAAAACATATATGTGTTTTTCTTCAAGGGTCAGGAAGATGAAGTTGAGCCTTTAGCGCCCTCTTCTCAGCATGAGTGCACCACATGCGTTTTTATTGAGGAAAAGCCATGTGTGGCTCTTCTGGATTCAGGAAGCAGCCGTACCTTGGTTAGGCAGGAATGTCTACCCAGGGATGCTACGTTTTGCGGCAAGGTAAAAGTTTGGTGTGTTCACGGTAATGATGTGGATTACCCAATTGCCAACATTAATATTCAGAATGACGGCAAGCTGTATTTAGTTTCAGTGGGAGTTATGAGTAAACTGCCATATCAGGTTTGTTGGGCCGTGATCTTCCCATTTTGCGATGTCTGATAGCCAGGGGAGAGGAAATCAACCCAAGTGTTGCAGCTGAGCCCATGGTAGCAGTCACCAGGTCAAAACATAAGCATCACGCAGAAGAAGGTTTAGGTTGGGGTGAATTTCCATTCGCTAACAGTGATGTTCCTGATTTTGAAGGATCAAGTCAGGGTTGCATAAGAAAGAGCAGAGCCCAGAGGCGACAGGGTAAGGTGAGGGGGACAAAGTTCACTGAACCAGTTCCAGTGCCACAATGTGACGAATTACCAGTCGTACCTGGTGAAATAGCTCAGCTTCAAAGAGAGGATCCATCTTTAGCTCCCCTGTTTTCAAAAAGTGTCACAAACGCAGCAGAGGTCACTGAGAGAGGCAGAGAGCTATTTTTCCTAAAGGGTGAGCTATTATATCGCCGCAGTAGGGTTGGAGACCAGTTGGTTGTGCCTAAGAGTTTAAGATCCACAGTACTGCAGTTAGCCCACTCAGTCCCTTGGGCAGGACACTTGGGTCAAGCCAAAACCTTCTCTCGTATGTCAACTAGATTTTACTGGCCACAGCAGTTTACAGACACTGTGCAGTTTTGCAAGTCTTGTCCAGAGTGTCAGTTAACAGCACCAGGAAGGAAAGGTGACAGGGCTCCCCTGATCCCTATGCCAGTTATAGACATCCCATTCTCCCGTGTTGCGATGGACATCATAGGCCCTTTAGAGAGGAGCAGTGCAGGGCACAGGTATATTTTGGTAGTGTGTGAATACGCTACAAGATATCCCGAGGCTTTCCCCTTAAAAAAGGTTAAAGCTCGTCAGATTGCCAACTGCTTAATACAAATGTTCTTGAGGGTAGGCCTCCCAAAAAAAGTCATTACTGACCAAGGGTCCAACTTTACATCTAACTTCATGAGAGAAGTCTATAGATTGCTGGGGATCAAAGGTATCAAGACAACTCCCTACCACCCACAAACAGATGGCCTTGTTGAACGTTTCACAAAACCCCTTAAAGCTATGTTGAGGAAGTTTGTGAAAGATACAGGAGCGGATTGGGACCAGTGCCTTCCTTTCTTGCTCTTCGCCTACAGAGAGGTACCTCAAGCTTCAACAGGGTTTTCTCCTTTCCAGCTCTTGTATGGCCACGCTGTCCGGGGTCCCCTTGATGTGTTGAAAGAGGCTTGGGAGGCTCCAAATCCCAGAAAACAATGCAATGTTCTTTCATATGTACTGAAAATGAGAGATAAGCTTGAGGAGCTCCAAGAGCTGGCCAATACTCATCTGGTTGGTGTCCAACAACGTCAGAAGCAGAGTTATGACAAAGCAGCTCGTAGGAGGATTTTTCAAGAGGGACAAAAGGTTTTGCTGCTTCTTCCATCATCTGAGAACAGTCTCCTCGCCAAGTGGCAGGGACCGTATGTGATCAGTAGGAAAGTGGGTCCAGTTACCTATGAACTGTACATGCCTGAGCGTCGCAAGAAGCATCAAATATTTCATGTAAATTTGTTGAAAGAATGGTTTGATTGGCCAGCATCTTCACTAGAGTGTTGGGCTCGTGCCGTGGTCGAAGAGGAGGAACCACGGGAGCTGTTCTTTCCTTCTTTAGCAGGTCAACAGCCAGTTCCTGATTTGAGTCATCTTATTTCAGAAAAACAGAAAGAGTTGAAAGCAATTATGCCTGCTGATCTTTTTAGCACCAAACCAGGTTGCACCAATCTCATCCAACATGAGATACGACACTGTCCCAATCAAAAACCTATTAGAGACACCACCTCATGGGTTCCTGCAAAGCTGATGCCAGCATTAAAACAAGAGGTGGAAGACATGCTTGACATGGGAGTCATTGAGCCATCTAGAGGTGAGTGGTGTAGTCCAGTGGTGCTAATGCCAAAGAAAAATGACTCTAAACAGAGATTTTGTGTGGATTTCTCTAAACTCAATGCTGTTTCTGCTTTTGATGCTTATCCGATGCCAAGAGTAGAAGAACTGATTGAGCCTACCCACCTCCTACGACCAAACGGAAAGTGAAATCGTTTTTGGGTCTGGCGGGGTGGTATCGCCGCTTCATTCCCAACTTCTCTGCCAGAGCTGCGGTCCTTAGTGACCTTACTCGTAAATCCAGCCCCACAAAAGTTAAACGGACTGCTGAGTGTGATGCTGCTTTTGTTGATCTTAAACACTGTTTGTGTAGTGAACCTGTTTTGCAGTGCCCGGATTTTACCCAGCCATTCACTTTGCAGACGGATGCTTCCGGAGAAGGACTTGGAGCAGTGTTGCTGCAGGGTGAGGGTGAGGATAAACGACCAGTGGTGTATATAAGCCGTAAGCTCTTTCCTAGGGAAATGAAATATTCCACTATTGAGAAAGAGGCACTGGCAATAAAATGGGCTCTGGATACATTGAAGTACTATCTCATGGGTGATGAGTTTGTTTTGGAAACTGACCATCGTGCATTACAATGGATGAACAGAATGAAAGACTCTAATGCCAGAATCACTAGATGGTATCTGTCCCTGCAGCCATTTCGCTTCAGGATCCAGTATAGACCAGGGCGCAAGAATGTGGTGGCCGATTTTCTGTCGCGTTCCATGGAGGAGTGAGTGCCTTAAGGGGAGGGGGGTGTGACAAAGTGGAGGAGCAGTTGCAATGCTCTCCATTTGTCCCATGTGTGTTTGCCTTTTTTTGCACATTGTACACATTATTCTGTTTCTATGTATTTGCTATGATTTGCTATTTGTCAAGTAACATTGCTTCACTCACTATCCCGGGTTTGTTTGTGTAAGCGTTTTGTTGCCGGCAAATCAAACATTCTGCAAATTAAGCTAAATACTCAGTTACATGTTTCTTTATATTTTATTATGTTACACATTAAGTCATTTGTTCATACTTACTTTGTTTGTCTTTTCAGTCATCATGAGGGTCAGGTGTGGGGAAACACCCACCTGGCATTTCCTCATTTTAAAGTCCTGATGATGCCACATATGACATCAGCAGGTGAAACCAAGTGGAGGGGTTTCTTTTTCCATAGAGATGCTTCCTTTTGTTTGTGTTAAGGTTTAGAGGGATTTGTTGAATGTTTTTCCTTTCGTTAATACTGCCATTTAGTTGTGTAAATGTGCATATTAGAAGTGTGTAGCGGTTTTGTGTTTTTAGATCATCTGTGTAGAGTTTTAGATCCCTCAGTTTGAGTGAGTGGTACTAGCTGGGCAATTGGAGGGAAATTGATGGCCCTATTTAACGCCAGTCTCTGTGACCCAGTCACTCTATGGCCCAAACAAAGAATTAAAACTGTCTGAAGATGCTTCCTCCTATGGACTGGGAGCAGTCCTATTTCAAAAAGAAGGAGAGCAATGGAGACCTGTTGCATATGCGTCTCGTTCTTTAACAGAAACAGAACAGAGGTATGCACAGGTGGAGAAGGAGGCGCTTGGACTAACATGGGGTTGTGAAAGATTCAAAGATTTTCTCATCGGGAGACACTTCTCCTTAGAGACTGACCACAAGCCACTCGTCAGCCTGCTAGGACAGCAAGCTCTAACCGAGCTTCCACCCAGAATCCAACGGTTCCGCCTAAGGCTCATGAGGTACAGTTACACCATCTCACACACTCCAGGCAAAGCACTCCTCACAGCAGATGCACTGTCACGTGCACCCGTTAACCAAGACCCTGATTCTAAGGCTACAGCTGAACTACTGGATGACACGAATATATATGTGGATGAAATAGTCAAATGCATGCCTGCTACCTCGACATACATCGCACAGTTAAAGGAACAGCTTAAAACCGACAGCATATGCTCAGATGTCATGGCTTTTTGTCAGAGCAGCTGGCCAGAATACAGCCATCTCACAGGCCCAATTAAAGAATACTGGCCACACAGAGACACCTTAACGGTACACGACAATCTGCTACTGAAAGGCACCAGACTACTGATCCCCACTGCTACGCGCCACTCTGTCCTCATTGCCCTACACGAGGGACATCAGGGAATGTCGAGATGCAGAGAGAGAGCCAGGGCCTGGTCTGAGTGGGCAAATAAATGAACTTGTGAAAAACTGCACCACATGCATCAAAGAGCGTACCAACCCAGTGCAACCTTTAATGCCAAGCCAACTCCCTGAGAGACCATGGAAAAAAGTTGGAGCAGACCTTTTTACGTTTAACAACAGCAACTATGTGCTTCTGGTGGACTACTACTCTAAATTTGTGGAAATAGCCAAACTTACTCCCACAAGATCGGAGGATGTTATAGTGCATCTAAAATCAATCTTTTCCAGACATGGGATTCCAGAGTTTCTCTACAGTGACAATGGACCTCAGTTTTCAAGCCAACAAAGACTTTGCAGCAGCTTATGGGTTCAGGCATGTAACAAGCAGTCCAAGATTTGCACAAAGCAATGGTGAGGCTGAGCGTCATGTCCAAACTGTGAAAAGTCTGCTAAAGAAAGCAAAAGACCCATATCTTGCACTTCTAGCTTACAGAGCAACCCCATTGGCTAATGGATATAGCCCTGCGCAACTACTAATGGGACGAAGACTGCGCACGTCAGTTCCCCAGCTTCCTTCTTTGCTCAATCTCAGCCTGCCCAACAAGGCTACAGTGTTGACAAAAGCGAGAGAGAGAGTGATGAAGGACAGTGTTGCGTACAACAGGAGACATCGTGTGACAGAACTTCCTCCACTCTCACCAGGACAACCAGTGTGGATTACAGACACTAGGCGTGAAGGGACTGTCATCTCCTCTCACTCCACACCCCGCTCATACATTGTCGAGACCCCTTCAGGAGCCATCAGGAGAAATAGGCATCACCTCCAGCCATTGCCAGATGCCACACCAAAGTTACAAACCCCAATTACGCCTGTCAGTCCAACAAAGAACGCCCTGCCTGCTTCAAACCTATCGGCGACTACAACTTTGACTCCTAAGACAGAAGACCCAGGTCCTGTCAGAACTAGGGCTGGCAGGGTTGTCAAAAAACCACAAAGACTGGACTTGTGAAAATAAATAAAACAAAAAAGAAAAACATGGGTTTAAAAGTAAAGGTTGAAGAGAAAGAAAAGTTTCTATGAAAGGTTCTAAGAAAAAAAAAAGAGTACAGTTTTCATATATGCAGTAAATGTTCTTGTAAGTTTGATGTTTTCAGCGAAAGGAGGATGCGGTGTAATCTGTTTGAGCATAACCTGTTTTATTGTGAAAGGGGGTTCTGAAACAGGAAGTAGACAATAAAGGTCGGAGTTTGAGTGCTCTACAAGGGGTCGCTTGAATCCTTGCCTAAAACCACGACACCAGATGCAGCAGAGAGGAGAGGTGAGCTGCGTTACCAGATCCATGGTCTGTTGAGTTTTGTTAATTGAGTTGATTTGGGGGGAAGTTTGTTAAGTTACACATTAAATTAAGTTCACTGTAAATAAATTGCTCACCTCTGGAAATCTGAAATGTCTGTGTAGTCTGCTTCCCTACCACCTTCCTTGACGTTCGAGTCTGACTACTTCACGAGGCCAAAGTTTAATAGTAAAAACACAAACTATGCGCTCAAGTGCATAAAACGATACATTTTATTGCAAGAGTGCTTGGTACTGTAAACTTTACACTCGTAACTCTAGAAGCTACCATCCAAATGCAAAGGCAGAGATGGGTTCAGTTGTAGAGAAATACACAAGGGAAATTGGTTTCAAGACCTCTAAATGATCTGAAGCAGAGAATCAGCATCATAGAAAAACAGACAACACATGACTGAACAGAAAAGACAAACTGATGTCAGTAACTGATGAGGGTTGGGATGTCATTGTATAATGTCATATTTTGGAGAATTCACAGTGTTCTCGTGTGCATTGAAATGAAAACCTGCATTAGCCTGGATGTATTCCACCATAATCCTCAATCCCAGTGCTATAGTATGTGTTTAATACGGCATCCTAATATATGTATAGCAGCATATTTTGTGCTCTGCAGCTATATAAAGGGTGAGTTTTACAGCCTGTAAGAAAAGATTAAGGAGCCTTCAATTAATTTATTAGATTCAAACTTGAGAGGCTACAATTCTTACCAACAAAGTGGTCCATGCTGAACCTGAAGTGTTAAAGTACAGCTGAGGCACTACTGATAAATTCAAACCACACATGCTCAGATGACAGACTCATACTCCACGTGGTTAATTTAAAACACCCACCACAAACATGAGGCTTCTTTCGGAGTGCAAAACCATTCTTGTCCAGCTGTGTCCCATACGGCGAGCTTAGCTTTATTTCCATCGATTGCAAGTCCACACCTATCGTGGCAGACTGCTCTGGGTCGAAAGTATCGTTTGTGAAACTCAGGAGCAGACTGGACTTTCCAAAGCCAGTTTTAGGGTTGTCAATATGTCTTCATCCATATTTGTTTTGAAGTTAGTTTAACTCTGACTCTGAACTGAAAAAGTGTTTAGAGATATTTTTTACGTGTTTTAGGGCAACACGCCACCCAAAGAATGAGGCCTCTGCCCAAAGGCCTCCAAGGTCTCAATCCAACTGAACATCTGTGCGATATGCTGGACAAACAAGTCTGATCTATGGAGACCCCACATCACAACTTACTTGACTTATAGAATCTGTTGCTAACATCTTGGTGCCAGATACCACAGCATATCTTCAAGGGTCTAATGGAGGCCATGTCTCGACAGGTTAGGGGTGTTTTGGCAGCAAAAGGAGGACCAACACAATATTAGGCAGGTCTGATTGCCGAATTTGTGATACATGAAGGAAATAAAGACACTTAACAGGGTTAATTACAGCTTTTAATTATCCACTAGTAAGCTTAGTAGTAAGCCTTACATGCAGCTTTTGCTCTGGATTAAAATGTTGTCTTCAGCTGAGCTCTTTTTTTTTTTTTTTTTTTTTTTTTTTTTTTTTGGAACATCCAAAAATACGATATGTCAAGTCTTACAGTGTCAGTGTTACATATGTGGTGATAATGGATAATGCAGCTAATCACTGTAACAACAGTTACAGTTGTTACAGTCTCCAGTTGTTACAAGGAGAGTGCACAGCTGACTGGATATTAGTCTTTTTCTCCAATTGATCTTTTTAAGTTAACTTCAGTCACAGTAACATTCAGTCTTAAATATGATCAACCTATCTCTAATAATCAGCTATCTACCACAGGCCTTCAAGCTGGCTGTAGTTGAGCCACACTGTTAAAAAAAACATCTTAAAAAACCGGCTGACTGGAAAGTCGGCTGCTGCGTGTGTTGAGCCAGGAGAAAAATATAACTGTGCATGCAATAAAAGCAAAACGGAAACACGGTGTGTTGGGTCCTTTACACAGCTGTTGATGGTTTAGCTTTGATTCAAGAGTTCAATGCATTTCTTACAAGTAATAAAATTTACTTTTTGTAAAGCAAATTAAGATAAACTCATGTAGCAGTGTAAGTGAAAAGGCACTAAAACATTTTTACTGACTCAGCGCTACTTTGAATACATGTATGAGAAGATACAAGATAATGACTGCACATGTTACTTGTGCATGTATTCAAAGTCATAATCTAATCAACTTCACTTCCAGTTTTGAATGAGATGAGTAGAATTGTCTATTATGCATTTTCTCTCTGAAGAGAGGATTTTCTGTCCCTTTCTATTTTGAAAGTGTGGATGTTTTTGGCCAGAGCTCCTTGGGGTGCAGACATGGCTTATCGTCCTGAGGTTTCTTTCAGCAAAACAAGCAGCACCATCAGTAGCCATACTTCTCAAATGTCCGCCAGTCAACCCACTACATTACTCTGTAATGTAAAGCCGCTTTCCATTGCCTGTTAACAAGCAAACCAATATTCACCAACATTTTTTTCCTTTAAAAGCTAACATTCTAGGGAACATTTAGGGAACTTAGTGGATCCGTTGAATGGGTTTTTCTTTTCTTTTCTTTTTTTATGCCACAGAAATACACACAGATTTATGCCAGGACAGTAATCAGAATACTGCTGAGAACCTTTTCAGGCCTGGGAGCACTGCAAATCTGTTTGAATTAGTTCACTTTAAACCAGTTTAATTTATTTAAATCACAGAAATACTCATCAGAAGAAGATTTATATAGCAAAACACGTTTATTTAAAGAAAAAGGAAGATGATTCCCTAAGAACCGGATTGGGTTACCAGCTGTTTGACAGGAATGATCAGGGCTGAGGCGGAAAAGACAAAAGAAAAGTATAAAGAGACGACAAATGCACACAAAAAGTAGAAACTGAAGGAGAGGGAAGACACTCATTTACATGCAGCAATGGCATATAAATGCACTGAGAGAGAAAGGTACTGATACTGTCGAGCATATCGTTATACTTTGGTGCATTTTGGCACTTTGCTTTGATAGATGCTTTCTTATAAACAGTTTTTCTATTTAGACTTTTTTTGTTGTTGTTTTCATTTCACTTAGCACAGTTTATTTATTTCATAACTCAATTGACCATAAATAACCCTGTGATGCTAAATCGAATAAGTGATGTAGTAAATGGCAGTTAATCATGATGATAAATTGTTTATGATTTTAATGGAATACTTGCCCATATCAGCAATGAAGGCAAAAACAGCAGCATAAATCACACGTTTGTTTTCACTGACAAAATTTAAAGGCCTCGCACCACCCACGCAATCACAAGGTCTGTACTCAGACACTCCATAATGTTAAAATTGGAATGATAAGGTGGAGCCAAAGTCTAATTAGGAAAAACAATGCAAACGTTTTTGTGACTTCCTGAGTGTATAAATCCCAGTGTCCCCTGCATGCTTTAAAGAGAAGCGTTCATATTCTAGTCTGCCATCTAGTGACAGAAGCTGTGTAGACAGATTAAGTGATAGAGAGAGCCTGCCTGCATAGACGTGCAGTTCATGTCCTTATTAACTAGGCAACAAATAGACAGGAAATAGATGGTATTTGGATAAATGAGGATGTAATATTGTTATTGTAATGATATTTAAAATTCAGCAATCATTGGCTCATGAAGTAAGCTTGATAACATTTCAGACTCTTCAGGCCTGTCTTCAGTAATGCTCAGCAGCTTTGGGTTCCACAAAGCTTCTGAAAAATGTTGATGTTAAAAATGATTTCTTTATCCACAATCATCAAAGTGTTTACCTTTCCAGTTTTTATATGGCAACCAGAGCAAGTGGAAATACTGCATAATCAGAAGCAAGAAGAGATTCCATTAAAAAATAAATTCTTGTTGCAAATGTCAAGCAGCAAGTTAAGAATATGAAAGAGAGAAGAGCTTCTACAGGACAATGATCCCAGTAAAACCTTAAAATGCAGCAACTATTCCTACAAACACAAATTAAAATCTTTAGAGTTACTGGAAATCTGCAGGGATCTTAAAAACGGTGTAAGACTGAGACTCTGCAGGCCAAGGAGGTCACTGAACACTAACAGAGGCTGAAACTTTTGCATACCTTTACATTTTAAATGAATTTTACATTTTTGATCAGCTGGAAAAACTGCCATAGCCCAAACGGACATTAACACAATCTGCAGTCAGAAAGAATTAATTTGCAAAGGTTATGGAGGTTTTTCAGATCTGGGCCTCAGGTTTCATTTAGTGAATGGTGATATTTACTCTGATTACAGTTTAACTTGTATGTAAATGCAACACAGAACAGCGGAAGCACCGGCCAGAATGTGATAAGAGCGGAAAAGAAGTCTGTTATTTTAGTGTAGAGTGACCCAGTCTCACAACTTTGCATGGATTCTGACCAATGTGTAGACTTTACCCTATCCTCAAATAATGTGCAATATGACAGTTTATGTAATGTAATTATGCAACACATCATTAATATAATAGATACCGAGGCTATAGGTGTGAGCCGAGATTTCCTTGGATTATGATGGCTTATGGTATTTATGATATTGTGTATATTACTGCGGAGGTTTTTATAGTAAAAGTAAGAAAAGAAAGGTTTTTTTTTCCTGATTTTTTGTTTAAAAAATGAAATGCAGTCTTAATCCACAGTGCTGTGTTGCATTTTTATATGTCCTTCACATTTTGAGTGTGAAATACTTCGTATTCATTCAGCAGCGACTGTGAACAAGGATGCACGACAATATTGGCGATTAATTTACAACATGCAACAGCTAAAACTGAAGTCTCCTACAGTGTTTTTCTGTTACTACAGTGATCTCCTTTTACGTGCTGTTCTTAACATCATATATTGTTCATAAAGAAAAACCTATATGACTGTATTTACAGTCTGCACGACAGTCCGTATATGACGGCACATTCAGCTGATCTTTGACTCTAACATGACTTGGGCTCGGCTGGGGCCAGCGGCGAGCCATGATTCAGTTGGATGTTGTGCAGGGGTGTGTTGTGGTTTGTTTCTGGGAAAAGGGGTTATCTGCAGCTGATAAGAGCCACGTTTAAAAGGCTGCGCAGGAAGAGGTCCACTTACTTCACTACCAGCTGGAGGGAGCCACAACACGCGAATCATGCTGCTGCTCCTCATCGTATCCACGGTCAATGTGCTGTTTGGTGTTGGAATGGTTTGCATGCCCCTGTCAGACAACGGGCCCCACATCGCCCACGGCTGGGCCCAGGTGGTGCGGCTCAGGCACCTTTACGCCACCAGGCCAGGAATGCACCTGCTGATCAGTGAGGGTGGACAGATCCGTGGTTCTGCCGTCCAGACTCTGCACAGTAAGTGGAACACTTTGAAGCGCAGAGTCAAAAGGCTGCAAACTGCAGTATTTGTTACTAACCGCAGTGTGCTTCGCCGTGGGGAACATTTCCATTTTAGGCCTAATGGAGATTCGTCCAGTGGGTCCAGGCCGTGTTGCCATCAGAGGGGTAGCAACCGCAAGGTTTCTCTGCATAGAAGACGACGGCACACTGTACTCATCGGTGAGCATAATAATAATAATACTAACAAAAGGAGAAGAATACATATTTTTATTTATATCACTTATCAAAACGAGAGATACAAAATTCTTTCCAAAATCACACAAAAAAGACTAAAATACAATGTAGAAGGACAAGAAATAACTTTAGCATATCTAATTAAGTGACACATGCAGTTCATTAAAAACACGACAAATGTCACACACTTGTGTTGTGTGCAGATTGAGTGATGCTGATATCAAACAGTAAAGCATACATGTGTAGTAAAAGTGACACATGCAATGTTTAAGCTCAGAGTGTAAATAGAACAAACAAAATAGAAAAATGGCAACAATGTTATCAATTAATTCAGTTATTGTTTCAGTTCGTGGGTTAAATTTTATATGATAATTCCAAATAATAAAAGTTGTGAGGGAGGGGGGTGTTTTCGTGGTAGCTAACATTTTTTCTAAATGTTACATCTCACGATGGAGTCATGAGCAGCTTCTTCCTCCTCACCTTTCAGCGAGTCCTAGAGCCCAAACAGATTCAGAAAGCAGCTCCAAGCAAAAGTAAATACTCGTTTTGGAAATGTCTGTGAAATCCCAGCACTGGAGAGTTTGTTCTGTATTACCAAGCAAACTACCCAACATGAAAGTAAGAATATGTAACCCCACACATAGACCAAGTTTATATTCATGCTGCTTGTGTACTTTCCTGTGAAACATAACATTTTCACTCTGTGCAGTCCTGTACGACTTTAAGTGCATGCCCTGATTGTAGAGCCACCTTCAGCAGTAATGTTCATCAGGAGGACTTCATTCCCTCACATTACTGTGGAGGAATTTTGGACCACAATGATGTGCAAGTCGCTTTGGTTCATTTGTTTATGCACAGCTCTCTTAAACCTACACCACAGCATGTTGGTTGGGTGGAGTTCTGCACTTTGGCTGGGCCACTGCAACATCTTAATTCATTTTTTTCAGCCATTCTGTTGTAAATGTATTGCTATGATGGGGATCATTGTTCTGCTGAATGACCCATTTTCAGGCAATCGTTCGGCTCAGCTTACTTTGGTGTACAGAAGAATACACGGTTGACTCAGTGACTGTAAGGTGCCCAATGATCAGCGCTCCAGCACAGTGCTCACAGTTGCTTTGAGATATTTGTGTTCATATACTGTGCTCGGTTTTCTCCAAACTCGTGCTGTACATCATGGCCAGACATCTCTACTTGGACTATGTTCCAGATGTTTTGTGGTTTGTTTGTTGTTGCCGTCATGTTCTTTTCAGAGAGAAGAAACAACTTGTTCAGTCTTTTTCTAAATTTGCTGTGATGAATTTTAACGTCTAACATACAAACTGAGGCCTATCGAGTTAGAGATGCAGGTCTCGGGTCTTTTGGCAGTTTATCTGAGCATTGCACAGTCTGACCTTGGGGCTAATTTACTGGATCATCCACACCTGGGAAGACTGAGACACGTTAACACAGACCTGCAAAGTGCCTAAAGTCCTGCTTTTGTGGAG
The DNA here is from genome assembly GCF_900408965.1 of Simochromis diagramma. Taxonomy (NCBI): domain Eukaryota; kingdom Metazoa; phylum Chordata; class Actinopteri; order Cichliformes; family Cichlidae; genus Simochromis; species Simochromis diagramma. Next base: position 1,816,757 of record NW_024387258.1, on the reverse strand, counting down.
CACCTGGCTGCTGCTTCTCCTCTTAATTCCTATGGAAGCAGTACAGGTGCATTTAAGCTTTCACAGGATTGCACAGCCATGTGAATATTCCTGATCCTTTCTGCCTGTGACGCAACTATGTTATATTTATGTACTGCAACAGCTATAATAGTTACAATACCAACTGCAGTTGCATCTCATCCAGCAGTTGCTAATACGCTTTACCTCACACAGACAATCACAGTGAAACCATGATGACCACAGGTCGTCTAAAACGGAGCCGCGTTTTCTTCTCTTCATATGAGGAGGCACACATGACAAGTAAAATAGAGGCAAAATAAGCTTCTTCTTCATCTTTGTGCTCTTTGTAAAATAGCAAAAACCTGTTGGAAAAAAGTTTTAACTGATTAATCTGATTGATTAATAATTAATCTTTCTCTATTTCATAATCTGCACAGTTCGACTGAAATGCGATTATTACTGGTTTAAACTTTATATTCTGATACAGCACTTTTACTTCAATAAATACTTTAGTTTCACTTGGTGTCAAGCTGACATTTGAACTCTAAGTGGGGAACTGTTATTCCATAAAGAAAGTAGAAGTACGTTTTAACTGCAAACTTCTTCAGCGGCTATTCTAGAAAGGTTTCTGTAGACACAAGTGACGCAAGGTCTGCCGTGCTTGTGATATGTTGTTAATCGTCTCCATATTCACTGCAAGCAGCAGAGTCATTCATTCAAATAGTCGACCAGTTCATCAACCTTTGTTCAGTGTGGTGCAGGGCAGGATGTGTTTGCAAAGTGGAAAAAGCTGAATGAAAAGACCCAGCAGCACCAACAACAACCTTGGCCTCTGGCTGGGTATCTTTGGTCAAAGCAAACAGCCATCGAAGAACTTGCAGTGCCATTTACGTATGTTTTTTTTGTGTGTGTGTGTTTTTGTTAATAGTCCCTGTTAACCCTTACCCCTCTTTGTACAACATGTATATAGGATCAGCAAACAAATGCATTTTGAGTGGAAACAAATGCCAAAAAGCCATATTGTTTTTACTTATTTCAAATAAAGGATACAACAAAGTATATTGTAGAATGTGGAGAGTGATGCATGTGAATGTAATGTGAACTTTTCCAGCATGCCTACAGCAGAGAGGACTGCATCTTCAGAGAGCAGATCTTGCCAGATGGGTACAACATCTACATCTCTGACAGACATGGAGTCCTGCTCAGTCTGGGAAACCACCGGCAAAGACTGCAGGGCTTAGACCGAGGAGATCCAGCCCTGGCCCAGTTCCTCCCCAGGATCAGCACTCTGAATCAAATCCCTTCCCCTGGGGCAAAAATCGGTGACCACATGAAAGAAGCAAAAACAGAAGAACCTGTGGACACAATAGATTCATTTGGAAAGTTCTCTCAGATCATTGACAGCCCCAGCTTCCATAAGAGATGAGCCTGCAGCTCTAAGACACCTGCTAATGCATGTGCCAAGGGGTGTCTGTGCATTCTTCTCCGAGTGTTGTAAAACCAGCGACTGGGTGCAGCATTCCTGTACCGGGGAAAGTACCTGCCCGCACTGTTAAGTCCAAAAGACTCCAAGTGACCCAAAAGACTACAAGAGCAGATCCAACAGAGTGGAGAAGGACAGGTGTAGTGTGCTCTACAGGACACTGGTACGACAAGGTGAGGGTGCTCACTGACCACAGGCAAACAAAACGTAACACAAACACATGCAGGAAAAGGAATTAGTCAGGCTGACTGAGAAGGAGCGCCGTAAATGCTGTAACACTAAAGAAGGAGTCCGACGTATTCCTGAAATATGAAGCAGGATTTAGGCGTAGTGAGGTAACCTCTGCTTTAGCCTTGGGTTTTACTGTCAATGAGGTGCTCTTTTCACATCGCCACAGTAAATTATGCTCTGGAGCAGATAGTGTTCAACATAAGCAATCAACAGATACAAAACCTTGGCGTGCAGGCAATGAGAGGGTTTCTGGTTTGTGAACACTTTTAAAGACTTTTCCTGAAAACCATCAATGGATTTTTTTTTACCCTCTTATGTATACAGGATGTAGCAGTGATGCTGATAAGTTGACACACAACTGGATTTTTTTATTTAATTATTTAATTTCATTTTATCCTAATTTAATTTTTCCCAGCTTTTTACAGACCACTCAGAATGCTTAACGCTATAAACTAAACACTTCTTAATACAACCTTTTTAATATTGCTTAGCCTGATGTTAGTAGTGGGGTAAGTTCAGTCACAGATACAGACTGAACTTACCCCATACAGATGTACAGATGAGGATAATATGGATATGTTGAACTGGCCTCTGTAGGAAAGAAGGCAAGTGGTGACTGAGGGTAGACTATCTGTCTGAACTGAAGATGATGTGTGGAATAAGATCAGCACAAAGGAGGAGGCAGTACCTGTTTGGACATCATGTTTCCACACTGAGCTCTGTCCGGTAATGTCTGAAGAACTTCACGACTACAGTATAAAGTGTAGTTTGTACTGTAAAACTACAGCAAGTGCTTTAGTTTTTAAATATCAGTGTCATTCCTGTTTAATCGTTGTACCTTCATATATACTTACTATGTCCTGTTTCCTGTTACATGTAAGGATGTAGGAGTGGCTCATCCAGCGGTTTGCACCTTAAGCTCGACACTGTACACCAGTTTGTCACAGACACTTTCATCAGTGTGACAGTATGTGTGTGTGATAGATTGTTGTATAAAGCGCTGTGAGTGCTCCAGGGAAGAATCAGTCCCGCACTTTGTCCATCATAGATCATATATCCAGTGAGGTGCTTTATATATGTACTAATTTAATATGATAAACCATTTCATGCTTGGTCACTGTGTAGTTTTGTTGCTCTTAGATATATTTTAATTTTTTTAATATAAATAATCACTTGCACAACACACAAAGTATATCAAAGAAGCACTAGCAGTGTATAATTCCAACAGGCTATGTGCTGCAGGCTTTTAAGGTGGCTATAAATAAACAATTGCTTGAATACCTGGTACTATATCCCGCTGTTAAAGTTCATTACAGGCCAACAGTGCTTTTACTTTGAAACTTCTTAAACGAGCTGTTTTAAATTGTCCATGGTTTATTTGAAGAATTTCAGTGAGGGTTTAGAGCTCATCATGGCACAGAAAAACATTTTAATAAATATGAAGAGGTTAATAAATGAAAGTCTAAACATGATACTACACGCGGCTTAAATCTAAATTGGATGCAGGTATTGTGCTATGGGGGTAAAGATTTTCTTTATCTGTCCTTGTGGTGCTGAGACAGAAAGAGATGTTAGAGTAGAAAGTGTTCACCTGCACTCCCAGTAATTATCCACAGTCACAGAGCTCTGCACGACCTCTGCTTCAGAAAGAGCATCATTGTTGTCAGCTCACATCCAGCTCCAGCACTTTAAGCCTGCCTTGCCTGGATTACAGGTGCTGATGGCCAAATGAAGCTTTGAAGCTTGTGTTGAAATACGGTTCATTACTCGAAGCATTTCAACACAGTCCTCTCTGCTGACATCTGGTGGCCAGAAATATGAAGAGCAGCTTGAAGCTACAAAATAAAACGAGCTGCTTCATTATGACTCTGCAGAGTGGAGTTCTGTCTGATATTGGGCCGCCGTTGTGTTGCTTTGAACATGTATTATTTGGGGTAAAAAAAAATTGTTATGTTTATTTGTTTAATAAATAATTTTCACTCACATTTGCAGTTTGGTCTTTTTACACAATATTTGAAGGGAAAAAGAAAAAGGCACAACATGTTCTGATATATTTGTGGGTCTTTTCTTATTTGTTTGTTTGTTTTGTACTGCCTGAACACTGAAGTGGCCCTCCAATGAGATGACATCCCAGCAGTGGCCCACAGCTCATTTCAGTTTGAAACCCCTGACAGTTCAGATTAGCAGTAAAATGTTTACTACATTGATTTTCTTTCTTTTGTAAAACTAAATAATTCAAAGATAAGGAACGGTGTAAATAAAAGCTTGATGAGGTAAGCCATCTACCACTGCTACAGTTTGTTTGCTTTACAATGAACTCCCAGAAGTGTCCCAGACACTTCGGATTTCAGATGCCCTAATTAAAAGTGGCACTGTACAACTTTTGCTATTTACAACAAAAACTTTCTCCATCTACTTCAGTTAGTGTTTTGCTGCCCCTTCCCCCCGTTTCAAATTATGTAGAATATTAAGAAACCAGCTGCAGAGGTTTGTTATTTCAGTATTTTGTGAAACCTGCAGAAAAACTGTTGTCATTGCTCCTTTCCATTCTTGTGAAGACACTGGGCTCTTAGCACATCACAAGTTACCGACAAATCCGTGTACATGCTGAAAACTGTTCGCCAAAGCGTTTCCAGATGCTAAATGTTCCCTTTCTGTGCACAGCTTCAGTCCGTGTATTGAACTTTTAAAGATCTTACCCCATATTCACAAAGTTTCATGGTACAATGACTTATTCCTAGTGACAAAATTCTGAGACAATTCTTATATTATGTTTTTACCCTCAAACGTTGCCAAAGGCTTAAAAAGAAAATGTTTGAAATGGAGATAATAATAATAATAATAATAAATTTTATTTGTGAGCGCCTTTCAAGTCACCCAAGGACACTTTACAATAGGATAAAACACTTAGTAAAACAATGGCAGAATAAGAACAATAAAATAAAAGCACAAGATAAAATGAACAAACAGTGGATTCACAGTGAATATGCAGATTTGAACAGATGAGTTTTGAGTTGGGATTTAAACTGGGGGAGAGAACCAGTGTTTCTTATAACTGGGGGCAGAGAGCTCCACAGCCTGGGAGCAGAGCAGCTGAAAGCTCTGCTTCCCATGGTGGTGAGGCGGAAGGAAGGTACAGTAAGCTGGACAGAAGAAGAAGAACGAAGTGAACGGGCAGAACAGGTGGTGGTTAACAGGTCAGCAAGGTAAGAAGGAGCGAGGTTATGAAGGGCCTTGAAGGTGAGCAGAAGAAGTCTGAAAATTATCCGGAATTTCACAGGGAGCCAGTGAAGTTCCTGAAGAACAGGTGATGTGCTGGTAGGAGGGGTTCTGGTGATAATGCGAGCAGCAGAGTTCTGAACCAGTTGAAGCTCATGGAGGGATTTTTGGGGGAGACCATGCAGAAGAGAATTGCAGTAGTCAATACGGGAGGTAACAAGACTGTGGACAAGAATGGACGTGGACTGGGTGGAAAGAGAAGGAAGCAATCTGTTAATGTTACGTAGATGGAAGTAGGCAACGTGTAGTGTAATTGGAGCAGTTAATTCATTTTTATTTTGAGCTTAGAAGAAGCATGTTTTGTCACAGAACACAGGTCTTAGGAATTTTGAGTCATTTTCTCCAGAAAGAGACAACGGCTCAGACAATTCATAGAAATGCTGCCAGACATGGCTTACAACTAATTTGCATCTGCAGTCTCTCGGGAGGCTAAATTATCTTGCTGGAGGTCATCACGTACAGTCTATTTTTTTTTGGGCAATATCCCACAGATGTTGGAAAATGTAGCTTTTCTTCTCATCTGGAGCTGATAATAATAACCTGCATGTGTGTTTAGCAGAAGAGTTTGGGTGCTGAACTGGGCTGCCTGCAGTCGAGACTCTCGACCTTTCCCCAGCTGAGAACATCTGGAGCATCGTGAAAATCATCAGACAACAATGGGACAACAATCCTCTCCTCAGTTCCCAGACCTTACCTGCCGATATTAAAGAATAGGATGCTACACAGTGGGAAACTTATCCATGGCCCAAATCTTTTGAGAGCTGTTGCTGCCATCGAATTCAAAATGAGCTCATATTTTTCTTGAAATAGTTCCCAGTTTAAACGTTTTCTATGTTCGTTTGTGAATTAAATATGGGTTTATGAGATTTGCAGACCCCAAACTTAAGATAACCTCTTCTTATTTACTTTCAAATAGAGCTGCCAATTGTTAAGTGGGTCGAATGAACAAGACATGACAGAACACACACACAGACTGAGTTATTACTAATTGTTCATTTTGGATTTAATGCTGGCAATGCATTTCAAAAGATGCTGTCTTTATTTATTATTTTTTTCAAAAACAACAGTCTGAAAAAAACTTCAGGAACTCGAGAAAATGAGTCCTTGAGTCTCCCTGATACAGAATCGACCCGGATACTTTCTGTCTTTTGTGATGCTCATTTTGAACTTGACCATGTCTACATGGAGCTGCTACCACATAATTAGCTGTGTTAGCTCTCAGTTGAACAAGTGTTCCTATTAAAGTGGCTGGTGCCTGTAGATCTTTGATCATTAATGGTGCTGTACAGGTGTGTAAAATACTCGTGACAGAGATGATATAAAGCTACACGGTCTCGCCTCCTCTTTGTGCCCTGGAGGATGGAACATCTGCGTTTCACTTTTTCACTTTTGGTCCAACCAGAAAAGACAGCAGCATTTCTGCGTTTCCCCCAACATGTTTGTAAACAACATTTCAGGTCTTTTGTTGCCCTTTTTTATTTAAATTTGCATAGAAAACAAACAAACACTAAATATTTATGATTTCTTTTTACAGTTTTAATTAAATAGGTTTTACATTTATTCCAAACCATTGCACTTTGTTAAAACATTGTTTTCTTGATAAAAGCTTATTTAACCAACACATTTCCCCTTTGTAATTTCAAATTATTTGTTGAAACAGTTCAGTGAAGAACTCTTTCAGAAAAACTCACTTTGAGGATTCTTGTCCAGTTTTTAAAATCCATAAAAGGAACATTAGCATTTTTTTACAGTGTGATTTGACGTCCTTTGATACTAGAAACCTAAACAAGTATATAAAAAGACTTTAAAGAGACAAGACTGTCTGAGACAGAATACAACATAATTCAAATTTCAGACACCAGCTACGGTGAAACTATGGCACATTCAGTTGGCTTAATTAAGATAATTATGTTGTTGTAAACTCCCTCAGGTCTCTCTGTGTCCTCCACAGTGAATCTAAAATTTGCACAGACATGAGGCCCAGTCTGAACTGACTCGAGCCTCAGGTGTGGTTCAGGTAAGATCGGGTGCAACAGCAGCATCGGCTGACAGCTGAGAGCCTCCAGTGTTAGATACAGCAGCTCAGAAATCCACGGCAGCCACTGATCACCTGCTAGTGAAGAAAGGCTGAGACGCTCACTGGACATCTGGCAGCAAAAGCGCTTTTGTTCTTTGAAACCTGAGAAAAGAGAAGATCCGTCCCTGTAAGTACAGTACTTTACCTCCTCTTGTTAATGAGATGGAGGCTGAGGAGTGACTGCGACAGATTTCCTAACAAGCCGTCTGTATCCAGATGAAGGCACTGCAGTCTTGGTTGTGAGGTCCGATGTTTTTATCGTACTTTCCGGTAGTAAACAAAGGCTACCACCAATACTACTGATGCTAACATGGCTGCCGTCCTCCATCGAGAGAAACCACGGATCACCCCCTCCTGCAAGATCAACAGATCAATATTAGGAGCTGTGGATGTACCTGAGGCGTCCAAACAGAAGACCGCAATGAGCTTTATGAACGTTTAATCACTTACCCAGCCCCCTTGTGCCACAAGCCAGCTGTAGACCTGCTCCCTGATGACCTGGAGGACCCAGCTGATGATCATTTGGATGTTCTCTAAGTGATTGGCGGTAATAGCCTTTAAAGGAGAAACAGATATGGAACAAAGCCATTAACATAAGTCGTAGGAACCCTGCTGTCAAATGTGCATGAGACCCTCCTGCAGGCATTGTTAGCCCTTTATGCACACTTACTACAAGTCTGTATTTCTTTAATTAATGTGAGGAATTTTGACAGAATGCTGAACGTACTGGAACCTCAGTGAGGAAACATTACTTACAGTGCAGAGATTCCACCAGAAAAGCTGTTAAGCCCAGTGGCTGCAACACGTTTGTGCCACAGCAATTGCGGCCCTTTTGTGGGGGCTTTTTCTCACACCCATTATGTTTGTACGTTTGGTGGGTGTGAGAAAAAGACACGCTGGGGAATTCCTTTCCTATATCCAGCATGAAGAGAAAGATTCTGACAGGCAGGGATCACAGAATAACAGCTGTGGCAGATGGTTTACCTTGTGTATAAGTTTACAGGCCAGATGGAAGAGAGCCACTACTCGACCCCAGTTGATGCCATCAGCAAAGATGTTTCTTGCAACTGCCATGAAGACATCTTGAACGCAGTTCCCCTGAACCTGGTTTATCAGTCTGATGGGAGGAAATGGACACATTCAAATATGAGAATGATTTGACTAAACTGATTTACTGACCCAAATTCTTCTTGCAAGTACTGTTCATAGTTAAGATCTGCTCGCTCAGCAGTTTAATCGTATACCGACTTGTCATTCAAGTGCAACACAAACAATCTGAGTTTCCACAAAAGCTTTGAAAAACATTGCTGGCCACCAGCGCTACCCCTCAGCCTCCTGGTATCATTTTGAAAACCTCAGGTGACATCTTTGTCTTTAATGTGTCCACAAGATTTTCAGAACACATGACCTCTGACCCCGAGGATGAGGTCACTGAGATCCGAACTCGACAGAGATTTTTAGTAGCTGCACCCATTAGATTAATGGCAAAATTCTTAAGTTATCGCATTCACAAACTTGAGCACCCATGCTGTCCGTTCACCCAGCACGGTGACCACAATGCCACATCGGCCTTTTACAGCTGAGGAGTTAAAGCAGGGGTGGGCAACTCCAGGCCTCGAGGGCCGGTGTCCTGCAGGTTTTAGATCTCACCCTGGGTCAGCACACCTGAATCACATGATTAGTTCATTACCAGGCCTCTGGAGAACTTCAAGACATGTTGAGGTCATTTAACAATTTGAATCAGCTGTGTTGGATCGAGGACACATCTAAAACCTGCAGGACACCGGCCCTCGAGGCCTGGAGTTCCCCACCCCTGGGTTAAAGTGACTCAATATTTTAATTCACTGCTAGAGAGCAGCAGTAGGTGGAGCCAATTCTCCAGTCAGTACCACTGTGCTACGAGATAGCATCATGGAAAGAGCCATGGTCAAGCTCAAGAAATGACACGTTCCAGTTTGTTTTTCCCAGATTTTCATCGTTACACTGGAAGTATAGAGTGAACTTTAACTGACATGAGTTAGGACATCGCACCGGGATATTAGGAGAGATGGGTGATGAAATCCTGCATTTTAGTGTCACCAGTCACATTCAAAAGTTTGCCTTATATTTACATAATATGTAAAAAATTGCTTTAAACACATTGAACTTTGAAAAGATGAAAAGAAAGTGAGGTTTTGCATTGTAAATCTGCCAATAGTAGTGTCAGCATGATGTGGAAAGAGCATATCAATTAATTGGTATTCAAAGAATCTGCTGAAACAGCTGATGCAGTCACCTCTGAAGCTCGGCATTGCGGTTTAAACTGTCGGCTATCTTGCGCAGCTGTTCTACCACTTCTTTGACTTGTGGATCCTGTTGTTCATCTGGCCTTCCTCCCAAATCCTCAGAAGTCACGTGTCGACTGGGCTCCTCTGTGTTTATATGTGCAATCACATACCTGTAGCAGACAAAAAAACACCCACAATTTTATTATACAAAGATTCTCCTCAGTAAACTTCAAACAACACCAAATCACAGCAGCGGTCACCTCAAGGCGCTTTATATTGTAGGACCCTGCAGTAATACAGAAAAAACAGAAAACCCCAACAATCAGAAGATCCACTATGAGCAAGCAAGCAAAAAAAAATCCCTTTTAACATGGAGAACCCTCCAGCAGAACCAGGCTCAGGGAGGGGCAGCTATCTATTAGGGGGACTGCATCACAGGAAGTAGAGCAGGTCATTTACCAGAGGTGGGACCAAGTCATTGTTTTGCAAGTCTCAAGTAAGTCTCAAGTCTTTATCCTCAAGTCAGAGTCGAGTCTCAAGTCACTGGTGTAAAAGTCCGAGTAAAGTCACAAGTCTGAAACTTTGAATTTCAAGTCCTTTCGAGTCTTTAAACAAAAAAAAAAAAAGAAAAAAGCATGTCGCAGTTATATGCTAAATGTAAATATTAGACCATGTAATTTTTAAATCTGTGTTTTTCTCAACACATGACGAAATAGTGAACTTAGAAAATATACACAAATTGTGAAATTGCACCTCTTTAAAATGCAGCTCAATTAGACCTAGCTCCAAGAATAATTTTCACCGACAGTTCTGAGATAAGCTGCATGTTATTCTTGGATGCGCTTGTAGGACCGGCTTTAAAATCACATGACAAAAATATCACACACATTAAAAAAAACTGTATCACCAACGGAGCCTGGACAACATTTGCTAGTTAGATGAAGTCGTGATCTCATCGTAGCAAGAGAGAAGCACCACCTACCGTTCTTTATGCAACTTCAACTGTCGGACAAAGTTGGAAGTTGTTCCATCTCTGTCTGTGATTCTCTTCTTGCATGTTTTGCATGTTGCATTTTGTTTTTTTGTTGACTACTTCATAGTTTATGTACCTGGAAAAAATAACTCCTTACAGCATTTTTGAGCGTTTTTTTTTTTTTTTTTTTTTTTTTTTTAAATCTGGTTAATGTGATTGGCTGTGCTACAGCTCACGCACACATACGTACGGAGTGTGGTTTGAATAAATGAATTGAATTAATGGTGCACACTTTCTATATAATATGCGTGTTAAATTTTATATTTGGGGTTAGGGCTGCTCGATTATGGCAAAAATGATAATCACGATTATTTTCACTGAAATTGAGATCTCGATTATTTGACGATATTTATTTAACAATAACAATGTGTTGAATAATGACTTTAAAGATTGTCAAAAAATAATATAAAATAGTGTGCAAATACTGATAACAGTGCAAATGTTTGCAATATAAAAAATAAATGAAAAATGTAAACATCTGTGTTTAGTGAACTTTGCAGTGTTGCTCTGTGGTGCAGCTACGACACCGTAGCAAAGTTTACACACTGTGTTTACTTGATCCACGTCTGACTGAACCCATAATGTTTCCACACCACTGAAGTTTTTTTTACCTCTCTTTTCAACCAACAGCAGTCACTCTCCTCTCCAAATAACTTCTGCTTAGCTTTCCGAGCTTCCCTCGGGTCCTCTTAATCAGCGGTCCCCAACCCCCGGGCCTCGGACCGGTACCGGTCCGTGAGTCGTTTGGTACCGGGCCGCGAGAGTTGAGGCTCAGGTGTGAAATGTATAGTTTTCAGGGTTTTTATCGGTTTTCAGCGTTATTTTGTTATCGTTTTTATCGTTTACTCGGTTTTCCTGGGTCTTTTCACGTGTGTTATGAATAAATCTTCTTTTTTTCGGTACCGGTACTGGTTTTATTTTGTTGTATTTATCCGCGACACCTTAAAGGCCGGTCCATGAAAATATTGTCAGGCATAAACCGGTCCGTGGCGCAAAAAAGGTTGGAGACCGCTGCTCTTAATTGTTGTGACACGTGTTCAAAATGCAGAGAGGTGCGCTCGATTTGCCACACGGAGCAGCACAAGAGTAAAGCACGAGGGAGGGGCTAATCAGTGGAACTGGTTTAGCTTTCGTCCGTCAGATACACAACAAAGCACTATTTTTGGTAGCGCATGCTAGCGGGCCGTCGTTATTACCGTGTTGTTTGGAAAATACGGCACACTTAAAATCATCCTTTGATTTTTCTGAAAGTCGACAGAGCCCCTTATAATCCCGTGTGCCTTATGTATGAACTCTGGTTGTGTTTACTGACCTCGAAACGATTTTATGTGCACGGCGCTCGAAAATCTGTCAGATGTTTCAGTACGACTTTGCTAAGCTACGAAGCCGCACCGCTTGATGGATTGTCGGAGCATTACGGCTATCGTAGGCGGAGCCTCGCGGATACGCACATAAATAAAGAGCTGCTTGTTTAAGTGAAAATACATTGATGGGGATTTTTTGCACTAATAAAGTTGTGGAGTTGTAAAGTATTTTGTCTAGTGTCAATTATATCGTCAGTTATATCGTTATCGCAAATTTTCAAATGTATATCGTGATAAATATTTTTGGTCATATCGCCCTGCTCTAGGCTTCAGCCTCCTGCAACCCTGACAACAATAGGCAATCTCTGGCACTCTTCCACAGTGCCTGACCTGTCTTCCTCTCCCATCACCCCCAACTGTTTGCCGGAGAAGGCTGCCCCTCCCTGAGCCTTAATCTGCCAGAGGTTTCTTCGTGGTTAAAAAGGCCGTTTTACCTTCCCACTGTCACCAAACCACTAGTTCACAGGTGGCTATCTCTGTGTTATTGTAGAGTCTTTACCTTACAATATAAAGCACCTTGAGGCAACTGTTGTTGTGATTTGGCGCTGTATAAAGACATTGAATTAAATTGAATTCTAATAGAGTTAATGGATGGAGACTTAAGACTACATCTTTCACCATCTACAGCTCTGTGATTGCAGCCATTCCCCTTCTGCCTGTGAATAGTACTCATGGATAATGATCAATGGAGATGTCAGTTTGCTTAATAGCTATCCTGAAACTGAGCTCATGGCCCACTGTTAGTCAGTCGTGCTAGTTTCAGCCATTGTTCAAATGCACTGTTTATCACGTTGGGCAAACCTGCAGTCAGCTGAGAGTGAACATTTCACTTGGAAGAGTGATGAAATGCTTCTCCCACTGAAAACACTACATCCAGATGAACAGGATCAACTTTCTGTGTCCATCCTCAGTTTAAAATGTAAGATTTTTATGGTCAAACACATGGGTGTGACCGTACCCAACAGCAATGCTGAGACTCACCCTCTAAAGACCACCGCACCTTCTTCGAGGATGGAATCATCAATGACATCTGGAAGAGCAAGCAGACAATTAATAGACTATTTACTCATATTTTTATTCAAGGTGGGGGGAAGGGGCATAAAACAAAACCTTTACAATCAGTAGCAAAGCAATGCCAACAGTACAAAACACAATGAAGTTTTTAAAAACTGCCAACCAACTTATGTCATCATTACTTGACAAAGACTGAATCAAAGAACATGGTGGTTTCTTTCTTAAGAGGTACTTTGAGCTTGCTTTCACTTTCGCCAAGATTCCTGTTTCCAGCTGTAATGTGTCCTGTGGAACAGCTGTTTGCGACAAAGCAGTGAAGAATCGCAGAATTCTGGTTAAAGCAGATATAAAGAAAACATTATTCACGTTCACTCTACCAGCCCACAGTCTCTGATAGTCGCATTATCAGTTAACTACATTAAAGTTAGGCTGTTAAACTTGTCTTCGTGTGACGTCACGACGACGTCATGAGTGGCCATAATTATCAGAGGTGTAGCATAGTCCACACAGGCTTCCTGGTGAAAACTAGCAGGCCGACAGCGGCCTGTTGAGGCTGTAAAGCACACACTGTGTCGGGGCAAGTCCCGCATGGAGTCGGTACAGCCGCTCGGAGCCCGGAGAGGGCTGAGCTGAACCAGACCCGGGTTTAGTGACAGCAACCAAGGTGATCTCCAACACACCAGCCCCTCTAACTACTAAAAGTAGTTAGAAGCAATTCTTTCATGCTAACTTTTTATTCCGGTTCGGACTCGTTATACTTTTGCCTCCGTTTAGCTTTTAACTTCAGCGGCCGAACCAAAAATGTCTCCACCTACCGTCTCCACCCGCGGCGCCCCTCGGCTCCTGCTCCGGATTCTGCGCCCCTCGGCCGTCAGCCATGGAGCCAAACCTCGTGTCCGCGCGGAGATGGACGAGATTTGAGATATTTGAATGTTCAACGCTAACTCGACCTCGTACAACCAAGAAAGTCACGGTTACCTAGTCTGTGGAAACCCGTCTTTCAACAGAAGCACACGGAAGTGATACGGAAGTATCGTAGCGACGGGACCAGCAGTCCGTAGACACGCCTCACAGAAATCCCACAGATGGAGATACTCGCGCAGAAACCTGCCCACAGAGGAGTATTTATCTGTGTTACTTTGTGTTCTTCCACAGTTCAGATACTCCGTACGAACCATCATTGTCAAAGCAGGACACTTGCCCCAAGGCCCGCTTGAAGTGATGTTAGTGATGGCGTTTTGTTTTTTTACTACCGTCCAAGTGAATTCTTCAGGCTGAAGTGACAAAATGTTTCTCCCATTGAAGACGCTACGTCCAGATGAACAGAATCAACTTTTTGGGATTTCCCTGCCTGGATGATTGAGCATGCATCGAGGCATAACGTCACAGTGAAAATCTTTGTAAATTAAAGCTTCTCAAAATAAGAAAAACTTGAGCTGAAATCTAGCTGAAATACACACAAGCTTGTTGAAATCATTTATAATTATCATTTGGCAAATTTATGCATGTGGATCAAATATATTTGACCCACAGAATATATTTAAAAAGGGTTAAAGACTATACCTTCTCAGATAGCATTGTGTTATTTACATGTAATTCAATATCTTAATATGTATTTAATTCTATTTCTGAGCAGTTTGATATGAAAACTCTACCTTATAACTAAAAACAAAAGAGTTGTTCATTCAACAGGGCACAATGCTTTCAGGCAAGCTAACAGACAGTTAAACACAAAACTGTGCACTTGTCCATCTTTGTGAGTCACTAAAAACGTCACAGTCCTGGGCCCATTTGTGGCTGGATTATTCTGTGAAGGTCTGTCAGACCGTGGAGCTGCAGGTGAGAAGTAGGACCCAAATGCAGGACTCTTATAATGAACAGTGAATTTATTTACAAAGTGCACGATGAATAACTCTTTACAAGTCCCAGGCACTCTTATAATGTAAGACAGACCCACGGGCAGGACAAACCACGAGAACCCGGGTTAATCCAAAACACTCAGGACCATGACAGTAGCCTAAAAACCTGGAAAAGACAACAATAGTACCAATAATAGTAACATTTTTAGTATTTTGTTACAATAATAGTAACAAATCACATGAATACTACATTCATGTAGTTGTAAAAAGCATGATAATATATTAAGTAATCCAAAGTATTCAGAATACGTTACTCTCATTGAGTAACGTATCGGAATACATTACAAAATGTATTTTGGGGCATGTAATCTGTAATCTGTAGTGGAATACATTTTAAAAGTAACCTTCCCAACACTGCCTGCAAGCTCCACATGGTGGTGATGTTGAAACGTTTTCTAGCACTCATATTTATTCAGAGGGATGGAACAGCGAGTCAGCGAGTAACATGTGGAGTTGTGTAATGAAGTGTTGAGCCCTCACTCATCACCACACCCACCACTACCGTGTACTACAAAACTAAAACCAGTCAGTCAGGTTTTTTATCAGCCACATCCGAGTGAACGGCCTGAGTAAAACAGTGTGTGTCCTGAGGAGCTGGTAGTTTCCCATTCTGTAAGCTATTAGAGTCACAGTAAAAAACATACTTGCAAGACAAAACAGGCCCCTGCAAATGTGACAACAGTTCATGTATAATGTGAGCCTACTGCAAACACAAAAGTCCTCTTTTCAAAACTTTCTGCACTAAAAAGATGGAAAAAAAGACTCACAGAGGGACAGAACAAATGTAAAGAGTAAAGGTGTGTATATATGAATGAGGCATTGGAACCACATCAAGCTGAAAAGATAGAAGTAGAAACATTTTCTTTTTCTATTTTGAAAATAGATCTGGAGTTTAATGAATAGAGTTGATTACATGACTAAAAGTACTAAATGTTTAGCTTCATTTGACATTCCAAACTTAAAACTCTAATCTGGGCACTCTAATGGTTCTTTTCAGTAGTCTTTCAGTTGCAAGCATATGCATACATCTAGAATTTGTGAAAAGATCTCCCTACTGTCAGTAATGAAAATGTACAAACAGAAAGCAGTCATTATACTAGTGTGCACTCTTGTAGACACCAGAGTTAATATTTTCCACAAACTTAACCATGGCTATATTTTCTAAGATGATGATTGGTATTGGCCAGATTTAGCTCTGAGCTATGGGCAATAACTCTTGATGTAGCTGATGTATGTCCTGTATGGCATATCAACAAAGTGTGCATTTCATTTGTTTGTAAACTTCAGCACTATGCATCAAATTCAATTTTATGTATATTATTCCCCCCAAAAATCATGCTTACTCTAGTGCTGCACTAAATGTTTAACCTTAACATTAAACCGTTTAACATTTAACCGTATTGTTCGGTGGCCCTAAAAGTTCAAATGTAGTGCAACTTAGGATAATGCAGCAAAAGCACACAAATCACAAGAGCTGGGCTGTGTCCCAATCCAGCGACCGCACGCTTCGGAGTACGCACAGTACGCGCACTGCGTACGCGGAAGTGAGAGGCTTGTGAAATGGGACGGTCTACCCATATGGAAAAGAAATAGTAAAAACTTATATGATTTAGTCGTGAAAGTGGCCACTTTCTCATTACTTTCATATATTGTTTTAGTAAGTATCCAAAACAAGTTTCATTATATAATTTTTCAAGGGATCTTATATCTGTTTTCACTCTTGTATGCTTTTCATACAAGTTTCACACAAGACAGATACAAACTTTATAAGATTTATATATATCTTTTCCATATGGGTAGCCTTCGTCGCGCTGCTCAGGTTGCCTAGCAACCATGATACTAACCGCGAGAAACGTTACATACAGCTTTGTGTGACAGAAATGAAGGAGAAAATGTTTTTTTGGTCATTCATTTTTTTATGACATCACTTTGATTAGTTGAGTATCTGAGGCTGAGACCACAGGACTGTAAACATGATTGTTGGGCTTCATGTCTGTGCTGAACAGTCATTTTAAGATTAGTTAGGAAATAACAATTAGCTAATTTTGTTCATGAGACTAAAATCATCTCACTTTGGTAATGTAAATATAATATGGCCAATATTATAGTTATTGTCAGATTATTATGATATATATACAGGGTGGGCCATTTATATGGATACACCGTAATAAAATGGGAATGGTTGGTGATATTAAAGTCCTGTTCGACATGTCAATGGCTGTGAACAAAGAGAAACTTGTAAATAACTCATGAAAGAATAAAGTTATGTTGAAACCAAGCACACCATTGTTGTTCTTGTGACATTACCAATAAGTTTGATGTGTCACATGGTCCTCTTCCTACTGAAAAAACAAAAGTTGTATCCAAGATGGCCGACTTCTAAATGGCCACCGTGGTCACCACCCATCTTGAGGAGTTTGCCCCCTCACATATACTAATGTGCCAAAAACAGGACTTTAATATCACCAACCATTCCCATGTTATTACGGTGTATCCATATAAATGGCCCACCCTGTACATTACAGGATATATTACAGCAGTGAGCTTGAACTCTGTGTCAAAGGTTCAAGTTGCATTTATTTATATATCCTATCACCTTAAATCTTCACTCAAAGACAAGTATCTGTGACAGTGTGTATATAGATGCATTACATATAAGAGACAAATATTGTTCCTTCAGTATGTTGGCATTACTAAATTTGGCTCAATGCTTACATATATGTGTAAAAAGAAAATGTACGAGCTGTGATAACTGTGTCTGATAGAATGAAGAGTAGACTGATATATGAAATATTCCTTTATTGGGTGAGAAAATCAGACCATGTCATAACTGCTTTAAGTCATACAGAATAGATATCAGAGCCTTAAACAGGCTGACTTCTGCTAAATGGGTCAAACTGGGCAGAAAGTCTACAAACACATAACATCCTTATAGAATATGATGTAACACTATAGATCAACTTACCTCAGAATATATAAAGCATATAAACAGTTACAGCAATATGATGCAACAAACACAGCAGCTACTGATCCAAAATCCTCAAAGCTTCATAGAACTGAAACAAACATTTATTTTTAGCTCCATTCTGCTGCTGATACAGACTTTAGGTTTCTGAACATTAAACTTGTTGCTGCCTTTCATAGTGTGTAGCTTGAAGGCCCTGAGTACTTTCTCCCACACTGAAAACACTGGGATGATCACATTATTTGAACATTACCTAATAAGACTGATTCAGCACAGACAGTTATGTTAAACTTTCCTAGCAGTGCTTCACAAACAGGGAACAGTCTGTCTATTCTCTCCATCTGTCAGCTGCTGCTGGCTCTTCCTCCTCCTCTTCCTCACACACTGCTGAGTTTGTCCTGGTGGATCATCAGGGCTGCAAAGCCTCACAGATGATGTGCAGCAGTGGGTCCCTCAGTCTGTCCTCACTCTGGACACTTGCAGTCGTCACACATGGAAATCAAATGTGTGATAAGCTGCAGGATTCAGACACAAGTGTAACTTATAAACACATGTTCATACTTTTATTCCACAATCAGAGAGAAAGAAACAGAGAGAGAGTGCAGGACAGACAGACAGGTGACAGTCTCAGGTGTACACACTGCTACACAACAGCACAAAAGAAGGAGGATTTAGTGTTTGTGTTATTACGAGTGTAAACAAGAAGAGTTCCAGATGGTACAGTGGACACATGTGTGACTGCTGTGATTAAAGCATCTTTCTTTCAGCTTAACGAGTGAACCGTCAGCTCGTTCAAACACACGTTAAAGTCCGTTTGGCTCGACACCACCGAACAGAGGCAGCAATATAACACAGCTCACATTAACAGTGCAGTGGATCCTGCTTGTGCCGTGATGTTCAGGACTGCAAACCGAGCAGCATCACTGACTTTCAGCTTGTTGTGTTTGTGGATATATGACTGACTTTAATTATCCATGAAATCATCACAATCTCTGTAAGATTAAGCTCAGCTATTGAACGGCGTATATTTTGAAGTAAAGGCTTTAAAACAAAGTTAGTACAAACGTCGCTAATGTCACATAACTTTGCCGACATGTGGCCAACAGTAATGTTTTAATGTTCTTTGTTATTAAATATTTGCACATAAATAAGTGACATAATATTCAGTACTTACTTTTGACAGTTCACTCTTCCGCCGCTCCCCTTCTGCCCGGCTAAATTATCCACACCCACCGCCGCGCTATGCATTCTGGGATATGTTGGGCCACGAAGTCTACACCGCCACATCCTTAAAATTCAGGGGAATGAAGGACGCATTTGAGGGCTTCAAATTGACGTAATCGGCCTTAAAATGCGGCCTTTAAGGCTGCAGACCCTGAATTGGGATACAGCCCTCGTCACCTCTGCAGCTGTTCCGTCATGCTATTGCTTCCCCCAAAACAGACCTTCCCAAAGTGTGGGGCAAGGCCATTGCAGGGGGGGCGCGGTATGAAAAGGAGGAAAAAATGCTTGGACACTGCTACCACGGGGCGCCCACACAAACGCAAAGCAGGAGATGAAGCATCGCTGAATATGTTTCCAAACCAACTTCATTCTAAGACAAAGACTAGAAAATATGGTGAAGCAAATCTGCCCTTTGGCTTCACCTGCACAGGTGCTGAGGTAGGTCTCCCTGCAGGATTGGTTTTCCCTGCATCAGGAGCAGCGCTGGGCTGTTTAAATCACGGACAAACAGGATCCCACATTCTTGATTTTTAGTTCACAAACACATCTCATAATGACTAACTACTCCTGACATGTTGGAGATGTTTGCTCTTTATACAGTAAAGTTACAGCAGGATACAAATAACATCGGGCTGATCCTGCCACGATTTGTCCCCTCGGTTCAAATCACAGACAAACAGGATCCCACAGCTGTTTATGTTTTTGAACCCATTTTGCACAGAGAGGCATTTTTTGAAAAATGTATTGACAGCAATGTTGAATATTATTACACAGGAAACAACAACTACATGTAAAATAATGACACCGTGAGGCCTCTGCCTTTGTAAATGGAGGGACAGTAACTGTGTGTAAAACCTGCAGACAGTCAGATTAACAGTATTTTGTCTCTATCTGTCATTCTGCAATTCATCTCCTGTAAACAATAACGTGCACACAGCGTGACGTGAATAAAGGCACATACCTTTGACGCTGCGTGACCAACTCTGTATTCCTCGTCCACACGTTAACGCAAAAAAGGAGTTTAAAAAAAATCTCAGTTCTCAGTGATTCCAAACGCCGTTTATGTGGAGCTGCTTTTTCAAAAATACCCGTGTAGGTGCGGACGCAGCGTAAAAGAGTTACCGGTAGTAGTTTATTTTATTACTGCCTGTAATTTATTGCAGATTACTTGTGTTTGCTTAATTGTTTACTAAATGTTTGAGGTGTGAAATAAACTACAATGGAGCAAAATATGGGCGTGTGTGGTTGGAGGATGTGTTTGTGCGCGTGGGGGGGGGGGCTGCGAACATTTTTCTTGTAAAACAAGGGGGAAGGGGGGCCTAGCAAAAAAATCTTGGGAACTATGGGATCAGAACGATGCCACCTTGAAATGAAACCGAAAAAAAAATATTGTAACTGAAATAAATGTACTGAACAATCTTGTATTGACACTGAAAAAAAAATTGTTAGTGAAAAAAAATTAATTGAAACTGTAATTTTTTTGTTTTCGCTTACAATTTTTTTTTCAGTTTCAAACCATTTTTCACTTTCACTCTGCTGGTATGGGCTCAAAATGTGGTCATAAATATTTTGTACTTCTAAATCAGGATTTGTATGTGTAAAAATAATTTGTGTGTGCATAAAAAAGATTTGTGTGTGGACTTAGCCAAAAAAAAACATGTGAATCTCTGCAAGTTACAAGTACGAATTTTGACCCTATTTTTCTTCCTTTCATCTGATTGGTCAATGTCATGTTAATCACAAATGTAACTATTCAATCAGAGAACAGATGGGTTTGGCTGTCGGAAGGGAGCTTTTTTGAACTGCAGGTCCTTGAAGGGTCATACAGTTTCAGTTAGAAATACCATTATTACTTTAGGATTAGTTTAATACAAAGTCAGGGCTGACCCGGGACCATTGCTGTGAGTCACAGTGCGCAGCATAAAAGTCCGGACGCAGGATGTGCTGCTAATGCTAACTGCTAACTAAAAGCAAAGGATCCAGAATTTGTTGCTGGCTGCTGAGCTCTGTGGGGTTTTGCAGCAGCTCTACCTGTACTAGATGCACCTGCTCCTTGTCGTTTCTATCTCTGACTTTATGTCCTCTACAAGAGTTTCTGTGTTCTTTGCTAGTTCTTCAAATGTTCAATAAAAACATGTATGCTAATTCATAACGAAGAAAGCTTTGTAGTGAAGACTGCCATTTTCAAAACACTGGACCGGCTAGGTGTTGCAAGTTTGGGATGCTTCGCGCACACTTTGCAACTTGTGGTGAATGAGGGACTGCTTGCACAACGTGGTGTATGTGATGCTGTGACAGTGGGCAGAAAAATAGTGGGTCACTTCAAACACTCACCACAGGCATATTCGCGTTTGGAGGACATTCAAATGGAGCTGAACATGTCACCCAAACGTCTGATACAAGATGTGCGAACAAGATGGAATAGCACATATTATATGATCAAAACTCTCATAGAACAGAAGTGAGTCTTGTGTGCATATTCTGCAGAGTATGATCTGCCTGCCACACTTAGTGCACAGCAGTGGGGGTTACTGGAAAAGGTCCTGACAGCTTTAGCTCCCTTTGAGGAGTTAACAAAGGAGGTAAGCGCATCATCCTCATCTGCATCTGATGTCATCCCTATTGTCTGCGTCCTTAAGCGCGTGCTCTCCCGAGAAAATGAGGCCGACGAAGGAATAAAGAAAATGAAAGGCACTCTTCTGTGCCTTCTATTCTATTCTATTCTATTCTATTCTATTCTATTCTATTCTAAAGCATAATTAATCCCGCAGAAAATGTAGAAAACATTTTCTCCGTAATATGGTGGTTCTGAGAGGTTGCAAACAAATTACTTTGAATAGAATAGAATAGAATTCAACTTTATTGTCATTGCACATGCACAGGTACAGGGCAACGAAATGCAGTTTGCATCCATCCAGAAGTGCTTTAGCCATGATATAGATATATTACAATATATATTAGCAATAATATAGATATGTGAGTATATTACAGAAATGGGTCTATTATGGTATGTTATAATGTACACGGTATGAAGTATGTTGTGAATATTCTATAACTATAAGTATGTACAGGCTGTAGTGAGTACAAGCTATGAACAGGCTATGAACAGGATATAAATATGAAATAAAAAACTATACAGAATATGAGATATACAGTTATACAGAAATGTGAACTATGCAGGTTATAAACAGTTGTAGGATTAAAAATTATCGTATGTACAGAATGATTATTTACACAGAGCTATACAGTAGTGCAGTTAAGATAAGTGAGATATGTGGATAATTTCTACAGAGGCTGTATAAAGTGCCAGTGGTTGTGTCAACCTGAAATTCCAAAGAATTGAGTGTACAGCACTACCAATAAAAAAGCCTCTCTAATGGAGCAGATCATAGGCCACAGTCTGGATATAAGATTTGGTCTTAAACTTAGTGTCTTCAGAATAATGTTTTATATGTTATTTCAGCTATACTTGCAATACTCCAACACTAAAAACTGACCGAAGTAACATGAAGCACAAAGTGACTCAACGGGATCATTGCTAGCTTCTGTTACACTGCCTGCTATCCCCCTGAGAGCTAACAGAGCTGTTTTGTGCTTGTCATTGTTGATCAAATAGCTTTTAAATGTGCTAATTTCACTTTCACTGTGCATTACTCTGAGTCAGTAATAAAATCACAGTAACAAGTTCCAATATCTTATTAAGATGACTGAAGACAAAATATCTGAAATGAATGAAAGTTAATGCTCTCCAATAAAAACAGCTTGTTTTGTTTGTTAGATTGAAAGGCACACACTTAGGCCTGTATGAAAGTGTGGATGAGACGAGCTGTAGAAAGCACTTTGGGTGCTCAGGCACAGTAGAAAAGCTCTACACGAGGACAATTTCATTTACCATTTACACACACACACAAACTTACATACAGAATGTTTGCAAGTTGTACCCCAGCACTACTGACTGCCTCTATCTGCATAAGACTGAGAAAATATCCCAACATCAGCGTGTGCTGTGAACGGGTTTAAACTAACAGGCCATTTTAATTTCAGCCTTGTCATGACAGGAAGTTTATCTGTGTGTTTGTATGTGTGTGTGTGTGAGAGAGAGTGACAGAGTGAGGGGGGAGAGAGAAAGAAATAGAAAGTGTGTTTGGAGGAGTCTGGGGAACAGCGGTGGAGAGAATGATGATGGGAAATAGTTAATAGAGCTATTTCTGCAGAGGATGATGGTGTGAGGAGGGCTTCTTGACCTTAGTCCTGTTCACACTGATGCTAAATATGGCAGCAAAGAATTAATATAAGTTGTGACTGCATGTTATTGCAAAAAGAAAAATGCAAGATCAAGACACAAAGAAGACAAAAATTTAAGCTAGATGTCAGTTACACTGACGTCACACATAATTCTCTGACAAGCATCTCATAACTTAAATAAATCCCGTAGGGAACCACCACCATACAGGGGAAGTGTCCGAACTCTTCTTTTCTTTTGTGTGTTTAGTTCCACACAGTGTGATTAAAGTCAGAGAGGAAATTGTACAGTTCTAATATCAACTAGTGCGTGCCACATGTCATCTGCAGAGTCAATGTTGTCTGATATCGGTGACAACAAAAAAGGAAGCCTGGAGTTGTCCGTTCATGTATTTTCCACAGCAGGAAGAACACATACAGTGTAGACACACATGTAATAGCCTCCCTTTCTCTTTTTCTTTAAATTGCAAACATTTTTGTATGATAAAGATAAAGTGTCATAATCACAATTATGCTCTGCCTATCAACAATACTGATCCGATACCGATACTCTGTACAAAAACTTAATATTTCATTGTATTTCATAATACAATATACAATTGTATTATGTAATTGTAATAATAATATAGCTTCATAATCATTACAGGACATCAGACTACTTGTTCTTATTGGTCGCAGGGTCGCAGATGCCAACAGACTTAATAAACTAATCCGTAAGGCCAGTAATGTTGTGGGGATGGAGCTGGACTCCCTCAAGGTGGTGTCGGAGAGGCGGATGCTGTCCAAGATAAAGACAATGTTGGATAACACCTCCCACCCACTCCATGACATGCTGGTCAGTCACAGGAGCTCGTTCAGTGAGAGACTGAGATTACCCATAATGCACCACTGAACGACACAGGAAATCTTTCCTGCCTGTGGCTCCCTGTACAACACATCCACTTAACACACTGTTTACTGCAACAGCTACACATGTTTCTTTTTCAGCTATTTATTTATGAGTGACTTATGTATGTATGTATGTATATGTATATATTGTACTATTCTTAGTTAGCGTATTGTCTGTCTTGTCTTAATGTTGGTTTATGTTGGTTTATAATGGAGCACTGTAACAAAAAATAATTTCCCCCAGGGATCAATAAAGTATTCTGATTCTGATGATTCTGATTAATAACGCAGTATAATCATATAGAAATAAAAAACCTGAGGTTGTGCACTATCTGAGCATGTTGCCTGCCTGCAGCACTTTCCAGATTTACTTTCCTGGATGATTGAGAATGCATCAAGACCTGCAGCACTAAAGGACGAGAGACGTCTGTCTCGCCCCAGCAGCACCCGTCCCTCTCCTCCTCTTCAGTTCGCCTCAACAAACGCTCGTCATATTCTGTGATATGATTTACTCCGAAGTGTTTGATGAGGTCAGTGGTGTTGCCACAACACCTCACTGTCTTTCCACATGTATCACAAACCGCGTCTGGGCTGTTTGTGGAGGTAAAATATGACCGCACATGACTCTGTTTACACTCAGCCATTGTTGTGAGTGCGCACGCCAGGGGCTGCGACACATTTATGACTATGAAAGGCGTAAGAGGAAGTAGTTCCTTCCAATTTAGACGATCCCAATGATGTAGTTTCTTTCCACTGTGTTCCCGTTAATGAAAAACTACAAATTTACCCCAAAGTACTAAAATATCGATATTTTAATATGAGAATCGATTCTAGAACATAAATTACTGGTATCGGAGGAACTGAGATTTCAATATCGATCCGCACACCACTACTGGAAGCTGTGGATTATTTTCGCTGGTGACTGTACGAAGTTTTGTTTCCTCACCAGGATTTTTGTCTCCCTTTTTCTCCGGATCGCCTCGTTTGGTTTGTTTCCCTTTCGGAGGTTTTTGGCAAACAGTACCAAGTAAGTTCTCCAACTCTCGGTAAAGTCTCTTTTATGGTTTTCTCGGTTTCGGGCAAGTCCCTCCTAATTCTCCTGTTCCTCTCCCCTCAGATCGAGTGCCAGTGTGCATCTCCTCACCCGCATGTCCCGGCTCCGCGTTCACATTTTATTGTATAAACACTGTCCCTGAAAATGCATCCCCTTCACTGTAAATAAATTGTTTCACCGCAACTCTGTGCCTCCGTGCGTTCTGCCCGGTATGTTTCATGACATTTAGAGTCATTTAAATCACTTTTCCCCAACTCTAATGCTCGTTTTCAACTTCAGCACATTGTCTTATCCAGGTCTGCATGCCTAACTCTACAGTTGCTGTATATATTTTTGTTAATGGCAGCTGAATGCTTAACAGACGTACCTAATATAATGGCTTGTCAACACAACATTAAAGCTTACTGTTCCACAGCCTAGTAAAGGAGACATTAAAATCACTTCTGTCACAGAAAAAAGTATTTTTAATGTGACAGATTGAACACGTATTCTTGGTGTGTTCTGGTAGCTGCCATTGCAACAGTGTTAAATGGTCAATGAAACAAACTGACACTGACAGACAACCTGCTGGTCACAAGAGCAGCGCCCTGTATGACAGAAACAATGAAAATAGACTTAGCAGCAAATTTAAATGAAGCATAAAAACATTTTTTAAATCACCAGATGCAAGCGCGGATGGACACCTACAGACCAGTGCGCTCTAAAAACGAAAACTGATATTTACTTAACATTTTGGAGGCAACGCCTTTACACTTAAAAATATTGAGTAGATTGGAAACCAGTCAAATCTGTTCAATATACTTGATCAATTGCATAACTAAAGCTTGAACATATTAAGTTGAAATGAATAATTGTAGTTGTTACACAAACATGAAAAAATTGAGTAAATAACACTGACATGCTTGGTCATGTAACTGAAATATAGATGTCAGTTAATCCAAACTTTTGTTCCATTTACTTAATATTGTAAACTGAACGTGATCAAAATTGTACTAATAAATAGTATTTGTATGTCGCTTTACTCAGTGTAACGTGAGGGTTCACTAGATGGTTGGGAATCTCTCTGAATAATTAGGAACAGCAAGACGGAGACGGATAACTTTTTAGCAGCCTCTTTACTTTTTTTGCACACTGCAACAACAACCCACACTTCCTGTGTGCCGCCCTCATGAATACTTCACTGGCCTCTCAGAAGCCAGGAAATCTTATACTCAGATCAAAAACAGGGAAAACAACCAGGTAGATATAACACATACTTATTACTGGTTTGAACATGCATGTCTAAACATTCAAACATGTAAACATGTAAATATCAAAACACGTAACCACCAAATAGCTACATAACTAGCTTTATAACCTTTGTAAACACCTCTTTGTATATCAAAGTAGATTTAAATTTACTTCTACACTTTACATTTTCCTCCCCCCCTCACATAAGAAACGTCCCCGTTTCCCTACAGAAAAGGAAGAAGAAAAAAAAAAAACCCAACATGCTGTGAGCAAAGGGGACAACAATAAAACAACAGCAAAACCAAAAACAAGTTCAGTTCAAAACATAGTCCTTGAGGTATCTGGGAGGCACAACTTGACGTCTCCCACATCGCCGTGAAACACCAGATACTCGATGAGGAGTTGAAGGGACAATGTCTGATTGGTGTATCACCACATGGCCAGAGGGGGAAGTCGTTACAGTCTCAGACCGAGGAGAAGGGGACAAAGGAGAGTGGGAATGGGGTCGTGACTGGTTTAGAGGTGGTGGCTGACAAACCTGAGGGTCTGATGAGGTTGCAGGGCTGCGGCCCTGAACATTCCAGCTCCCTTCAGCTGCAGATTTTGAAGCTGTGAAGGGCAACGCACCTGATAATGCAGTCAACTGTGGAATCTGGGGCTGTACAGGTATGTCACCAGCAGGTGAGTTGGTTCCACCTTTAGGGACAGGTGCTTTGTACGGCCTGAGACGATTGTAGTGAACAATTTGAGTCTTGTCTGAATGGTCCAGGAGGTAGCGAATCCTGTACGTGACACCAGGGTTTTCTCCATCTGTTCCAAGGCACTCCAATATCTCAAAGGGGCCCTTCCAATGTGGAGCAAGTTTCTGCTTTGCTGTAGTGGGGTCATTTAACCACACCAAGTCACCCGGAACATAAGGAGTGTGTTTGATGCCCCTATCGTACAATTGTTTCTGCTGGTTGTGGGCACAATCTCTGTTCCATGCAGCAGTGCTGAAGGCAGACTGAAGTCTCTGAGTCAACTGGGTGACGTAGTCAGCAGGAGAAACAGAAGTAGATGATGCTGACATGTTGGTAGGCAACAGCATATTAGCAGGCATCCGTGCCTCATGTCCATGTGTGAGAAAAAATGGCGTAAACCCCGTGGTAGAGTGAGGACTGGTGTTGTAAGCCAAAGCAACTTGATTGAGGCAGTCATCCCATTCGCCAGGCTGCTGAAGAAGTAACTTAGCTAACTAGTCAATAAGTGTTCGATTGAACCTCTCAACCATCCCGTCGCATTGAGGGTGATATGGGCTGGTCCGTGTCTTCTGGATGCCTAGCAGCTGACACAGATGTTTCACCAGGTCAGATTCAAACTGACGTCCTTGGTCCGTGTGTAGCATTTCAGGGACGCCGTGCTGACAGATGAAGTTGTCAAACAGGCATTTTGCAACTGTTGTGGCACGTTGGTCTGCGATAGCATAGAGATTGACATATTTCGAGAAATAGTCTTGAACAACGAGCACGTACCTGTTGCCACGACTCGTAATGGGGAGTTCAAGTATGTCAGCTGCCACCTTTTGAAATGGCTCCGCAGCAACAATTGTTTTCATTGGAGCTCTGTGATGAGGTGTGGGATTCCGTCTGGCATCACATGGAGTGCATTGTGTGCACCATATTCTGATGTCACGTGACATAAATGGCCAGTAATATAGCTGCTGAGCACGTTTCAGGACCTTATCTGCTGATAGGTGACCGGACACTGGGTTGCCATGCAGCAGCTGTAGGACAGTGTCTTTTAAAGATTCAGGAACAACCAACTGATGCAACACTGACTTTTGGGATGGGTTGAAAGCTTTACGACAGAGTAAGCCATTGTGAAAGGTAAGTCTAGAGTACTCATGCCATAGCACTTTTTCCTGAGGTGGGCATTTTTTCATACGCCAGTAGGGTGGTTTCTGACCCTTAGCTTTCCAGCCAATGACTTCTGACAGTACAGGATCTTTTTGTTGTTCACTTTTGAGATCATCTTCAGGCAGCTCAAGCACAAATGTGGATGAAACAGATAGCGCTGCACACTGCAGTCGTGGATCAGGAAGGTCATTGCATGGAATGTGTTTTTGGTCAGTACTGCAGGTTGGGCGGGTCTGCAGGACCCACGCACCTCTCTTCAGGTTTCAAGGTAGCAGAAGCAGTGCAGACTGTGTCCTGCTCTACGGTTTCACCAGTGACAGGGCGACGTGACAGTGCGTCCGCATTGAGGTGGCGGTGGCCATCTTTATGAATCACAGTCCACTCAAAAGGATCAAGTTCAAGAGCCCAGCGAGCACGGCGACCAGTTCTATCACTGTCAATGGGTATTTTCCGAAGACCCAGGAGGGGCTTGTGATCCGTGACAATAACAAATGGCTGCTTGTAGAGGTAGTGCCGAAAATGTCTAACTGCCCAAACAATGGCCCAGAGTTCTCGATCATAAGTCGACCACTTTCTTTCTGCCTTTGTAAGCGCATGGCTAGCATAGGCAATGACTTTCTCTTGCTGTCCCTGTTTTTGAGCTAGTACACTGCCAATAGCTGTGCTAGAAGCATCAGTATACAGAGAAAATGGCAATGTGAAGTCAGGGAATGAAACCACTGGAGGGTTTGAGAGGGCATGTTTCAGATACATGAATGCATCCTGGCACTGAGAAGTCCATTGAAAAGTTGCATGCTTCTCAGTGAGAGCATGTAGGGGGACACTGTGGTGCGCAAAGTTTTGAATAAACTTGCGATAATATGAACAAAGTCCAAGGAATGACCTTACTTCTGTCGCTGTTTGTGGAATAGGCCAGGCTTGCACACTGTTCACATTTCTGGGGTCAGGCTGGATGCCATGTTTTGATACAATGTGGCCCAGAAATTGTACCTGATCTTTGGCAAAACAGCATTTTGAGGGGTTTAGCTTCAAGCCACTTGCCTGGAATCTGCCGAAAATTTCTTCCAGATGCTGGAGATGTTCTGCGAAAGAGCGGCTGTAAATGAGGACATCATCCAAATACACTAAGCAGGTTTTCCAGGGAAGGCCACGAAGTACCATCTCCAGTAACCGCTGACATGTGGCTGGAGCGTTTGTGAGTCCCATGGGCATAACAGTGAAGTGGTAAAGTCCACTGCCGGTTGTGAAAGCAGTTTTCTCACGATCCTTCTCTTCCAGTTCAACCTGCCAATAGCCATGTTGAAGGTCCATTGTGGAGAACCAGGCAGAACCTGACAGCGCATCCAGTGCATCATCAACCCTTGGAAGAGGATGAGAGTCTTTGATTGTCACTGCATTGAGTTTCCTATAGTCGAGACAGAAACGCCACGTACCATTTTTCTTTCGCACCAGAACAACTGGGGCGGCCCATGGGCTGTAGCTTTCTTCGATGACACCTGCCTTTAAAAGGTTGTCAACTTGAGTCTGTATTTCAGCTCTCTGTTCAGGTGTCACTCTATAGGCTCTTTGCTTAATCGGTGTAGCATCACCTGTGTGAATATGATGCTTAATTATGCCTGTGTGACCTCTGTCCCCTGAGTGCTTACTGAAGATTCCTGAATACTTCTGGAGAAGTGATTTCAGGGACTGAACCTGGGAGTGTGACAAGTTTGTTTCATCTATTTCTACCGGCAGAGTCGAATCATACACAGGTGAAGTAGCACAACATGTCTGCTCCAGTGGAATGATATCAACAGATGAGCCTGAATGAAACTCACCAAGATGCTGTCCAGGGTACAGTTCGATTTCATCACTGGAGGGATTAAGCATTCGAACCACTGTAGTACCATTCTGAACTTCACTGAGAGTGTGAGCCACAACAATGTCACATGTTGGATTAGGGATCAAGACACCATAGTAGTCTGTCGGAACAGGAGAAGCCGGTGTGGCTGCTGACACACAGGCTGTGATCAGAGTTTCGCTCATAGCTGGAATTTTGGTTGGCGCTAACACAGAAACATTACAGCAGGCAGCCACCTCATGTCCTTTGGGCAACAGGGGAATTTTCATGTCCCACAGTTGCAGCACTTTGTTTTTGAGGTCGAGAAGAACATGGTGCCTCTGCAGAAAATCCCAACCTAGAATGACTGGCTGGTAAGCACCTCTGAGGACTTCAAAGTCCTGCTGCCATACCTGAGTCCCAAGCCTAATACCAACGGTTAACTTGCCTAAGATTTCCAGACGTTCTCCATTGACCGAACGAGCTGGCACAGAGGATGCTACCATAGGCCGTTTTTTCAAAGCTGGATGAGCGTTTCGAAAATCTTCACTCACAAGGGAGACAAAGGAACCAGAGTCAATTAGAGCACACACTTCAATGCCCTCAACAATAGCCAAGACGTTAGAGGAGACTGAACCATCAGATTCTGAGGGGAACTGGGGGATGTGGTTTTGGGGCCCTGATACTGTAGCTGATGTTTGCCCCTCAACAGCAGCTAATGAAAGTTTCCCTGTGGGCCGGAGGTGAAATGTGCAGGCCTTTCCGGGGACTGGAAACGAACACCGGTCCTACTGTAGGACGCAGCATCTCTAACTCTACGTGGAGCAGGACTGGGACTGCGTCGGTATCTGTTATTGTCAGGGTAATTGTACCTGGAATACTGGGGGGGGCTGTTGGGAAGGGTATGTGCGTTGATCGTGTTTCTCACATTTGTCCCACTCATTGAACCTCTGGGGAACAGGGGAAGAAGGACGTTCACAGTGAGACTCTGGATCACGATGATAACGCTTCTCAGGCGAGCAATAGTCTCTGGAATGTTGTCTGGCATGATAAGGCGACGGGGACGCACTGCGGGTGCTGTACTGAACATTGGAAGAGGAGGATCTATCACGACTGGAGTCCAAACGTTGGGCAAGGTAACTCTGTTTCTCCCGTAACTGCTGTACTTCATGTTTCAGGCTGGTTACAGTAAGCGTGAGCTCCTCAACCGCTTGAAGAAGTTTAGCATCAGTAGGCTGAGGACGTATCATAGCAACCTGTTCTGAAGACGGAATATGAGAGGATCCTGCAGCTGTAAGTTGCAATGCTGCCCGTGCTCTCTCACAACAGCTGGCAATGCGCAGGGCTCCGTCGAGATCCTCTGCACCCATCTCATGAATCTTAGATTGCAAGGTGGGGTCCAACCCAGCAACAAAACGGCGAAATTTTTCACCTTCCAAGGCATTGTAGTCATAGTTAGGGAAAGCTTCAAGCACAAGACGGGTAATATCCGCGCTGTACACATCTAAACTTTCACCTGGTTTCCGGGGGCGAGCATTCACATGTGTCTGGAAGAATGGCAGAGAATATTTTGGACCGAAAACCTCTTTCAGCTTATCCTTCACTAGATCATAGTCTTTCTGGGCTGATGAAGGCAAACTGTCCCAGTACAAAAATGCAGCATCTGCTAGACGAGTAGGCAGAACAGAGGACATCACAGTTGGCAAATCTACCTCAGGTGGAGTCATAGCTTGCACTGCCACTTCAAAGCGACGAGACCAACTAGTAAAAGATTCAGTCCCATCTCCTTTAAAAACAGGTGGAAGATCTATTGTCAGGGCACTGGAAACGGTATGGTGGGTGGGAGCAGCAACAGTCCGCATTGCATCCACTGACCTCGAATGTGGCACAGGAGAAGAGCGCAGCTCATGCACAGATTCACTCTCGTCAGCCGACATGTTCCCAACAAATATCCAGCTCAAAAAAAAAAAAAAAAAATCACAAAAATCACAAAAACAGAGAGAAAAGCTGCAACAATCCTTACTATCTCCAAAAATTATTACTATTATTATGTTCAGTTCATCAGCTGTTCACAGAGAGGGATAAATCCCAGCGGGAAAAAAAAAAGATCTTATCCGCAGCTTGGGAGTAAAACTCACCAAATACACAGATCCATCAAGAAAATAAATCCCACCGCTGCCACCAGATGTAACGTGAGGGTTCACTAGATGGTTGGGAATCTCTCTGAATAATTAGGAACAGCAAGACGGAGACGGATAACTTTTTAGCAGCCTCTTTACTTTTTTTGCACACTGCAACAACAACCCACACTTCCTGTGTGCCGCCCTCATGAATACTTCACTGGCCTCTCAGAAGCCAGGAAATCTTATACTCAGATCAAAAACAGGGAAAACAACCAGGTAGATATAACACATACTTATTACTGGTTTGAACATGCATGTCTAAACATTCAAACATGTAAATATCAAAACACGTAACCACCAAATAGCTTTATAACCTTTGTAAACACCTCTTTGTATATCAAAGTAGATTTAAATTTACTTCTACACTTTACACTCAGTCCCTATGGACCCCAAAGCGCTTTACACTACATCCAGTCATCCACCCACTCACACACACACACTGGTGACGGCAGCTACGTTGCAGCCACAGCTGCCCTGGGGGGCACTGACAGAGCAGGCGACTGAGACTGTGCCGGGGCTCGAACCGGCAACCTTCCGATTACAAGACTACCTGCCAACTCCTGAGCCACGATCGCCCCCTGACATTCAAACATGAATGTTATTGTATTTCACTGGTAGTCTAAGGCTAAAAAAACCAAACTAATATGTAGTTGTGTGTTTCATAATACATGCATGAAAAACGACCACATGTTAAACATTTTTCCAAATAAAAATTTTATTTTCATAAACATGGCGATAACTTGAAATAAACAAGCACTAAAAAGACAAGAGCCTCTCCCCTTTTAGCTCAAAGCCTGACATACTTGAAGGATGAATGTCAAACCAGGAGAGCAAACACAAACACTCAGAGTATTTAAAAAACAAAATGAACAAAACAAGGAAAAAGGCTCATGGTACTCAATTACTCTACGTTATCGTGTTTTACTTGTTTAATGATTTTAGTCCAAGATACTGATGAGTATAGATACCTATTTCTCAAATATTTGGATTCAATTTTAAACAAAAATATTAAGCACATGCAAAGAAGGTATTCTGTGAAGCACATACGGAATTTTTTGTCTGAGATAAATGTAAATAACAACCTTAATTTAACACAAACATATATGTTAACATTTACTTATCAAACTCAAATAATTACTAAAGGGATAAGAAAGATTTTATCAGGCTCGTCTAACTTATATTTATAGTGATATTTACTAAGCCTCTGAAATACTTAGACTCTTTCAATGATGAGGATGTAACATCCTGGACAAGCAGGAACGCTGGTTTGAGGGCGGAGTCAAGGAGGCCATTTACGTGAAAAGAGAGAGACCATCTCTGAATGGAGGAGGGGCCTAAGGGTACATCTGTCACCATCTTACATGCTGTGATTGCAGCCATTCCCCAACTCTCTGTGAATGGTACTCATGGACATTGATCAGTGGTTGCTGATCAGTGGTCATGACAATTTGCATATTAATGATCAAAAAACTCCCATCACAGCCCATTCTTCACCAGTGGTGGTCGTTTCAGTCGTTATACAAATGTACTGTTTATAACACAGGGGTTCAAACTTGCGGCCCGGGGGCCACTTGCGGCCCACGTCACCCCTACTTGCGGCCTGTATATTTACGTAAAGAAATTAGTGCTGTCAGTGTTAATCTCATTAAAATGACGTTAACGCCATAATCGCATTAACTTAATTAATTAAATCTCTGTTAGCGAGTTAACACGGATCGCCCTGTGCGTGGGGCTGCACGGCGTCAACACGTTAGCACCTTAGCACCGTCCAGCCCCAACCACGGGATGATCCGCGTTAACTCGCTAACGGAGATTTGCCACGTTAACAACATTTTTTTCAGATTAACGCTGACAGCACTAAAATAAATATGATGCAATTTGGCCCTTGAAGTTGTGAAGTTGTGCTAATGTGGTAGTGTTTTTGGTAGTTCAATGAAAGGCTTCAGTCAGTTAAGAGTGAGGAAAACACAAAAGATCTGCACTCACGTTTGCAGTTTTGTCTAAAAAACAAAGAAAACGTTACATTTTTGGATATATTTCTGGGTGTTTTCTTGTTTGTTTGATTTTTTTTGTACTGCTTGAACAACACTAAAGTGGCTCTCCACTGAGATGACAGTGGCAACAGTGGCCAACAGCTCATTTATGCTTGATACCCCAGGTTTATAAGGTTGGGGAAACCTGCAGTCAGCCGACTCTGGATGAGTGACGCAATGTTTCTCCCACTGAAAACGTTACGTCCAGATGAAGCTTTTGGGATCAGCTCAGAAAGTGAGCCACAGCTGATCAGAATCTAGCTAAAAAGACAAGGGGAAAGTAACAGTAAATGGGCTTAGCCCTGGGTCTGTGGCCCAGTGTGTGTTTTCTAGTTTAATTAAAATGAGTTCTAGCTCTTAGGTTCTTGTTCATGTAATCTGTATAACACAGATTAACACATATTCTGGCTCTCTTGGTCTGTGTTCTCCCCAGCCTGTCGTGTCTCTCGCCCTCTCTGTCTCCTTGGTCTGCCTTGTTCCCA
The DNA here is from genome assembly GCF_900408965.1 of Simochromis diagramma. NCBI lineage: Eukaryota > Metazoa > Chordata > Actinopteri > Cichliformes > Cichlidae > Simochromis > Simochromis diagramma. The sequence continues at coordinate 1,782,075 of NW_024387258.1, read as the reverse complement.
TGTCTCTGTCCCCAGTGTCCCCAGTCCCAGTGTCAAGCTTTTATCTTTTAGTCTGCATCTCAGTGTGTTTCTTGTTTTATTTTGAAAGCCTCTCGTCCTGTGTTCAGTGCGTCCAGTTTTGCTTCCCCCCTGCCCAATTGTGTCTGATTACTTCAAGATGTGTCTGTGAAGGTTCTCAGTCATCCAGGTCATTGTCTAAGAAGCTTGGAAAGAAAAGTGTCTGAATTTCTTTAAGTTTCCTTAACCTCCCAGGACCTGGTGTCCACATATGTGGACATCAGATTTTGGGTTGTCTACACCAAAATACACTGGAACCCCGACTTACGAAATTAATTCGTTCCAGACGGTCTGTCGTAAGTCAAAATTTTTGTAAGTCGAAGCACCTTTTTCCATCGCCTTTTGAGTGAGGCGATGCTGGCTGAAGACGAAGTTCTTGGTGGAGGTGGTGGAGGTTGAAGAAAGCATACGTATGCATGCATACATACGTACGTGTGCATGTACATAACATTATGGAATTTCATTTCATTTTTTTAAGTTTTCTATTTTATCTATTTCGTTACGCGGGCATTTTGCCGTACCTCGGGCAGACATATTGCTTTTAAGTGCCTTCGTAACTTTAATTTTTCGTTAAACGGGGTCTTCGTAAGCCGGGGTTCCACTGTGTTGTAAAGATCCAGGTTTTAGCACATCCCAGCACACCCACTCACTTCACCAGATGCACCTTGTTTACTTCTCTCACCTTTGATTGGGTGTGGTGCTTGTCCTTAATTGCACTCACCTGTCACACATTAGGACTGCATTCACTTTTGGCTCGCTCTTTCTTCACTCCCACACGGGGCCCCAGCAGAGGTGAGGTTCTGTTTGGGGGTTTTATTTTATTTTATGTATTGTTTAAGGTAATGAGTAACTTAAATCTGTTTTCTTTCAGCATTGGCAGTCCACGTGTGTCTTTCCTTCCTTCTTTGCTTTATTGATTTGGAGAATAAAAGGAGAACCCTGTGAATGATTAGATGACTGCTTATTCTTATTCTAATCGGATGAGCCCATGATGCTGATTACTTAAGCCCTGAGCCTTCCTTCCTTCATAACACGCTGTATTACGTTTTGCTCTACAAGGGCCTGATATCCACTTACGAGGACATTAAACTGCCACTGTTCTATTGAAATTTTAAACAAATATCCTTATATGTGGATCTCATTTTTCTCAGAAACAAAAATTAGGTAAAAAAAAAAATCTGGTAATTCTTTGTTTTTACATTCATCAGGTGCCAATCAGTCCAAATATCAAAGAGAAATTTAAATGAATGTCATGGAAGAGTTTGGGTGTTAGGCGGTTAAAGATATTTCACCTCTCATCTGAGAAGCTTCTTCAGTTCTGAAGAACTGAAACGTCTTCAAGGAAACTAAAGAAGCCCAGACACTTTTCTTTTCACGCTCCTTAGATTTCAAGATGTTTTCCCTCCTGTTTCCTGTTCTCTCGTGATCCTCTGTGTTTTGAAGTCCTCTGTTGTCGTGTTGTCCCTTATTGCTACTCCCTGCTCCTAGTTTCTAGTTCCCAGTTTCTTAGTTTACTGTTCCTAGGTTCTAGTTTAGGTTTCGTTTTGTTTGTATTGTTTGAATTTTTCATAGCAATAAAGCTCCCTCTTTTTGTTTATCCCTTTGTGTTATGAGTCCTGAGTTTGGGACCAATTTCTCACATGACAAGACAAAAGGAAGTACCAAAATAAAACAAAGCAACTAAAAATAATAGGGACTTGGCATCAAAGCACTGTAGAAACTAGCCCAATACCAGAATGAGTAAACTGAAAACAAAATGACAGTTCTAACAGAACCCAGAAATACTAAAATAATCATGAAAACAATAACAAAACTCCATTTACAATAATAACGAGAACTAATTGTCATAGCAACAAAAAACTAATTTCGAATGGTCAATAATAACCAGAAACCCCAAAATAAGCCAACAAAAGCCAGACATATTTAACATAACTGGACTACACACTGGGGGATGGTTGAATGAAGAAACTCAGCAACCATCCACCATGACTGCAGTGGTGTCTCCCCAGAGAAGTCTTAAGAAAAACTTGGGTGTGGGCTCTTTAAAGCAACACCCAGGGCAACGAAAGTCTTTTTATTATTGAGAAACACAGTAGGTAGACTAAGCTCATTAAAATGCACACCTTTTCCCTTCTAGCATAGCCTGTTCTGAAATTACCACTGTGAAGGCTTGAGTTTCAGCACCAGTGTCCAAACTGACAGTCATGATGAAAATGTGGCAAATTCTTTGCAAACAGCAGTCCCTGGTTTGATTTGAAGCAGCTGTTATAGGGTTAAAAGCACAGATGCTATAGTCTGACATCAGGCTATACCCCACACAGGTCAGGTTTGATTACTTTCACTGTTGCATTAAGGAACTGTGCATTCACCAACAGTGTACACATGAATTTGCATGCATATGTGCATTTAGTCCTGATGTATGCACGTAAGCAGCAGCACCCAGTTCTGCTCTACAGATGAAAGAGCTTCCTCTTGACAGCGAGTAGATGTAAAATTCCACACTCTGAATACCACCACATCTGCTCCTCCCACTGCAGCTCTTTGCAAATAGTAAACTGAACGTGCTTTTATTTTGTAGGGGCAAAAGTTTACAGTTCAACCATTCATAAGGTGTTTCTGTAATTATTGCAACTGCTGTTACTGCTGCTGCTTTTTCTACTTTTGCTGCTAATACTGCTACTACAACTGCATTTATTGTTGTTCCTATTAAAGGAAGCAGGAGGTCAAAGGACTAAACGTAGAATAGATGGAAATACGACAGGATAAAGTGCATGGTTTAGAATGGCAAATAATATGATAATGCTTGTCCACACTGCTTAAGACAAAGCTATCTTTAGTGATGCACCACACTCGTTCTATAGTCAGTATGAGGTATTATGATCAGGATGGAGTAACAGGACACTATCTTTGCATGGTTTGGACCCACAGAAAAGGATCTAGATCACTTGCTCTAGACCAGCAATGCACAAGACATGCATTCATTTTTTTAGTGGATTTTTTACTACTAGCTCTTCCTTTTCTAAACAGGAAAACTCTGAGGATTACTTCATGCACACAAAGTTGCACTTTGAATAGGGAAATACACATGCTGCTGAAACATTTGGTAGGAAAACATTTAAGAAGGGTTGTTTGTTTTTCTCTGCAATGCATTGTACATTGCCTGGTTGCTGTCAACAAAACAAGACAGTTTCCTACATATATGCAGTTTGTCTGTTCTTTAAAAAATTTGCTCTGTCCTTAAACATGACTTCAGAGGATGTGTGTGTGTTTCAGAACTGGAAAACTACCAGGAGTCTACTGCAAGTCTGAACATGCCTGTATGGGAATGACTGTTTCTGAGTTGCCTCCCTGTCTGCATTTGTGATATTGCCTTGCCTCTGTCCATCCATCCTTAATAAAGAAATTCATGCTATCACATCTATCAGCCTGACAGTCACAGGATGCATGTTTTATTTGCTTTTGGATATGTACTCTGTGGGCTTCGCACCATTCAGTCCCATGCTTGTACAGTGCCACATCACACAACCCACCAATTACTTAATTGTTGTGGGAGGAGAGTCTTTACCTGAGAAGACCAGAGGCACTTCCTCCTCCACCCTCTCTGTACAGGTGAGAGGGAAGTATTAGCTTGTCAGTACTTGCATTTACCTTCTACTAAACTTTGCTCTGCAACTCCGGAAAAACAGGTAAATATTCATTACTATCAACGAGACAGTTTTCCTTTAAACTGGTAGGAAAGTTGCACTTGCTGTCTCCTGCTTTCTTTATGCTTTTTGCAGAATGCAGCTTAGCCTGTTTGTTTTTATGTCATTTGTCTATATGGTGTGTGATAGCTGAGCTCTCTCTCTTTGATTGACTTTAAAAACATGCATTTATTGTCTGTTTTGCGTCAAACGACGAGATACGCGTTTGCCTATGCGCGTTCATTTAAATCTTCGAGAGTCGTGTTTGTGCTGGACCGCGGAAGGAGACGCGCTTACACTTGTTTGCTTCATGAATTACAAAATGGATCGGTCGCGGTTCATTAGCGTCGTTTCCAGTCTCCGAGTTTAGACCTCAATATTCGCGATTAACTCTCCAGAAGGTGTCACAGTGTGACAGTCACACTGAAGGCTGGCGAGCATTCCCCCTGTGGGCACGGAGAGCAGACACACTGCAGTCTAACATGGAGAGAAGAAGCATTTCTTTCTGGTCTGGGTAGAAAATGTCCTAAACTGACAGAGTTCTTTAGAGCAGACCGATATCTCAGACTGCGGCGGCGTTTATAGACATCCATAGCTGCTTTCTGCGGGCTTGGATCAGTCTGTTCCTGATTGCCACTTTACGCTCACCTCGCACCCACTGGAAAAGACCCCAGCTCGAGTAGGCGGCACCAGTTGACTCAGTGATGCTCAGGCTCGACAAAAATGCGGCATTCACATCTGACAGGAAATCATAAGCTCTACAGTTGAAGCAATTCCTGAGCTCCCATTGCATTCCTTTACTTGCTAGTGCACATTTTAAATGTTTGTCATCACAGCTGTTTGTACAGCAGGTCTCTAATCTTACATCCACCAAAATGGAGGGCTGTGGGACAAGGTCGGGTTTCTATTTCCACATGCTGTCTTTTAATGTAATGACAGCATGGATGTAACTTGACCTTCCAATGTGCATGGACTGTTGGTCCTGTGCGCAAAATGCAAATAGAAATCTTGAATCTCACCTGCTTAGCTGTCTTATAAATGACCGTCTCACTGCCATAAATCAACGTTCATATTTATTAGTACTTGTCTTGTGCTTTTAAATGAACAGTCATGTCTTGTACACGCCCTCTCAGCTTGTAAATGACATGTAAATGTCCTCCTCCTCCCCCCTCCTTGAGACTGGTTCTGCCCGAGGTTTCGTCCTCTTAAAAGGGAGTTTATCCTTCCCACTGTTGCCAAACAGCTTGCTCATAGGGGGTCATATGATTGTTGATTATTATATATATTACTGCTACTAATAATGTATGTTAATGAAGCTTTTCCTTTTCCTTTTTGGAGATATTTACGATTCCCAACCGCGAGTGAAACGTTTCCCTGTTTTTATCATGGAATTAAATGCAACATCCTTCTGGGGCTTTTTTCAGCACGATCTTTCGCTGAGCGCCCGCGCGTTAATGCTGTGCTGTTTGTATCCAAAAGACGTGTTCACACACACGGGCATGGTCATTTTGACACATTTCATGTAGACAGGGCTAATTAAATTCTGAAGGACCTCCACTTTTCATCGCAGTTACGTCTCTGGTGCAGTTTCTTTGGAAACAGTTGCTTTTAGTCTCCGAGCTGTCCAAAGCATCGGTAGGTGGCAGCTCTCCGTCCAGCGTTTCCATGCAACAGCGCGGGCGGCTGTGAGGAATAGATGATGCAGCAGAGGGCCATGTTTCTGTAGATTTGGTAGGGTATCTGTGGAACCCTGAGCGCCTTCATATTTCCGATGGACCGTCAGAGGAAGCGGGCGGATAGCTTGGACCAAAATGATAGCGCATTGGAGCTCGGTAAGAGATTTAACATTTTCGCTGGAATGAGTTTGATGATGATGAAATAAAGCTCTATTTTTGTCATCCGGGGAAGACCTTTAAGCCATTTCAGCAGCTTTCGCTGTATTGTGGCTGTAGCTGGGCACATAGGCGCACTGATACAGAGTCGATGGGGCTGTAGTGCTGCGCCATAGTCTTTAGTCATGTTGCTACTTTAAGATGCTGATGGCTTTGAGTGCCGTAGACTTGATGCCCATTTAACTTGCACGCAGGCCTGCTAGTACCGAAGTGAACTCCTATTACTTTACCAGCCTTGACCTTTAAACGGCTAGTTCAGATTTTGTAGTAGAGCTAATAAACAACATGCCATTTTCATTTGAATGGCTTCTCTGATTTAGCCCGCAGGTCCTCTGGGGCTAAATCACAGAATACTGAATACTTGCTTTGCATGTTTCTACGGACCAGAGCGTGACCACATACACAACGTTGCGTTGACACAGTGTCCTACTTTGTCTTGGTCCCTGTTAGCTCCTGAGAAAACTGCCTGGATCTTCAGCTACTGAAGGCTGCACTGGGCTCACCTGTTGATCTTTCCTTTTGTCTGTGAGGTCAGGTAGAGTGCTGTGGCATGTCACAGCTTATTGGTAGGTTCAATTAGGTTGTGTGAAATCTGTGAACCAGAACAGACCGCATCAAAAGGTTTAATGTCAATCTCGAGGAGCACACTGTTTTTATCCTCATGGTCCGGTCACTGAATGAGATGTTCTCGAAAATGTAGATTTCAACACTGTTTTGTGCAGTAAATGAATGTAATGTAACAAATGTATTTCCACATATTAACATAAAAATATGCATTTAATTTTAACATTTTAATTATAGAAATTTCCAAAGAAAGCTGTTGATGTGAAGCTGCACGCTTGTGGTATACACTGCTCAGGAATTCCTGATGTAGCACACAATGACCAATCCACCACGCCATACAAGCAACACCAGTTTCACCTCTGGCATTTCAGGCTCCTGAGTATAAACAGGCAATATTTGTTCTCTTATGGTTTCTGCACACATTACTCGAGGTGTGTCTGTGTGAGCAGGCCAGGTAAGGTCAAGGAAAGTTTAAAAAAACAAAAAAACAAAACTTAAATCCTTAATAAAACAAACAAATTTTGAACTAACTGGGTTTTGAAGTACACGTGTTTTATACAGAATTGTAGAAAGGTGGTCATTTTGAAATGGCTCGGCATTCTGCCACTTATATCTTATTGTATCAGTATTAGTAAATTTTCGCTAATAGAAACTGACAAAGAGGGAAAACTCCTTAATACGTACGTCCATAGCAAAGAGTATGTGCTCGCTCTTTGCCGTAAATGGACACAACCTCTTAAGACACGAGGTTCTTTATATTTCTGTCAGAGAGAGTACTTTAGAATACTTTTAGATGAGGTACATCACTAGGGTTTTCAGTCATTTTCAGAGTTGTGCGTCCACATTGAAACGTCTGAAAATGCTCACGTTCCAGTCCTGCGCATGCGTGAAACCAAGAAGATTCGGCCTGCCTCATTTCTGTCTGCCGCTTATTTACTTTCCAGCTCGTTGAAACGTTGCAGCAAAATGTTGAGGAAAAGCACCGAGTTTTTTTTAAATGGACTAACAATGAGCTGGAGTTGTTGCTGTGAGTAACACAAAAGTACAAAGTTGCAAAAGCCAGTGAGAATTAAAGAATTTGAAGAAAAGCTCTCTGGAGCATGTGCAGACTGATGTTAATCTTTAATAGGGCTGTCAAACCTGAGAGCAAACAAAACAACTGCTGTATAAAGCCCTCCGCTATCTTTGTTTGATTGGTCACATGACTGCATCATATGACTAACGTGTCATCGTTTTGGAAAGTTTGCATTTTCGCTGTCCACACTGCGACGCTTTCAAATGTATGCGTTTTCGAGAGCGCTTTCAAAAATGCTGCCTTTTCCATCAGTGAAAACGGCGTCTCAGTGTGGACGGGAGGCCAAAGCTGAGAGAAAAAGATGCGTTTCCAAATGAAAACGCATTATTGTGAACATAGCCATAAATAGTCTCTGGTTTCCGAAAACTTTGACTCCAGCTTCATATTTAACACAGCACTGTGAGAGTGGCAACCCTCTTCTTGAATTTCAAGTTCTTTCTTCAAAAAGCCAAACATGGGGTGCATATATCTGTGATGTGCTCATAATAATGAAATAAAAATACATCATAGATTAAAAACATCGATCGAATTACCGGTGTTCTTTTGAAATGTATATAGATTTGTATAAGCACGTTGGTGGGCTACAGAGAGCCCTTTATGAACGTGGTAAAGAACTGAACACTAGTATATTCAACTGAATATTACTTATTGGTCAACAGACTGCTCTGCATATCATATTCAAAAACATTATACATGTATTCATAATCACCATTGCTCATTAAAGAGAAAAACATTTTTCTTATCATCTTTTTGTTCTAGTAGACTCAGAGAATTTATAAGAGACGGCTGGTGTGTAGAATACTGTTGAATAAATATTAAGAACCTTTTCTGGAATAGGCCTGGTATCGCTGTTTTGGATATCCAAAGACAGTGTCAACATCACCCATGGGAGTGGCTGTAGCTCAGGAGGTAAAGCAAGTCATCTACTGATTGGAAGGTCAGTGGTTCGACCCTGGCTCCTCGAGGCTGTATGCCAATTATCCTTGGGCAAGATACTAACCCTAAGTTGCTCTCTGATGCATCTATCGGAGTGTAAATGTGTATGAATGTTAGCTAGGAAGCACTAAGAAATTTATAAGAAAGTGCTTGGGTGAATGTGGCATGTTGGATTGAGTGCTCCGGGAGAGTAGAAAACCGCTATATTAGAATCAGTCCACTTACCATTAGATATCACCTAAATGGGGGATAAACAGAGGATATAACTCAGTGAGACGTGTCTGTCTGTAGGGGGTTTCAGGGCTTTAGCTTTGATGAATCCTCAATACCAAATATTCGAAGATTGCACCTTAAAAAAAATCTTAAGTGTATTTTATAGCACAGTAACTTTCAAAGCTTTACACAATTGAGACAATTGATTCTAAATGCATTCCAGGATGCTTCGTTCCGCTATCAGGGATATAGCAAGGCAACCAATCAGATGTCAGGGTCTGCTGATGAGCCACCGTGACAGGTTGGATTATTTGAATGCTTCTCAGTGTAAATGATATGAGCAGTTTCTTGGGAAAGTGGTTTCATTTCAAAAGATGGTGTCGACACTGCTGATTATCACATTATGTTCATTTTCAACAGTTTTAGTGAAATATCAGAGAATAGAGGTCAAAATCAGCGGTGTGCAATACCACAACCTGCGGTGAGACAACAAAGGCAAGATTACCTGAGACAGTTTGAAAAATCTACAAAATTCAGTAACTTGAATTAGTGGTACTAATAGAGCTGCACCATTGTATTCTTATTGTTTACTGAGGCAGATTTAACAGGACTTTCTTTTTCAGGATTCATCAAAAGTGAAATGTTCAGCAGAAACATGATTTGTATTTTAAAAAGCTCTAAATGCATTTCTGATTTCCTCCTCAGATTCTAGCCCCCTATCATCTTGTGAGCACTCAAGCAGCCTGCAGCAGACGCATCCTACAGTTATGAGTGCTGATTATGAGCCGGTCTCTAGTGAGGAGAAGAACCTGGACGTGGATTTTGTCACCAGGGCAAAGAACAATGAGTCTATAGTAGGTATCTGCTATAAAGGTTTCCACAGGTCTCAGAAATACATAGAAACTGTATGATGTGAAGGAGGTGGCTGCAGGAATGTGTTTGCAACTGCTATGCAATTGCAAATTTATAGCACCCTATCCCGTAAATGCAGGGAGGTGTAACACGCAGTGAGTGAAAATAGGTGACTGAAGAAGAAATACTCAATGCATCACGGGAATCCCCGGCAGCCTGGAGCTATTGCAGCATAACTAAGGGAGGATTCAGGGTCACCTGATCCAGTCCTAACTATATGCTGTAGTAAAAACGAAAGTTTGATGCCTAATCTTACAAGGAGAGATAGTGTCTGTCTCTCCACAGAAAGGGCCCTGAAAGCTGAAGGCTCTGCCTCCCATTGTACTTTTAAATATTCTAGGAACCAGGAGTGAAGCGCTCTCAGACTATGAGGTCTTTGAGATAAGATGGGACTTCTTCTTTCAGCAAGACAAGGCCAAATCACACACTCAGGTTGTCAGCAGCAAAAGCTTGAATTAGCTGTACCAAAGACTGATTGGAGTCGTTTGGACGTAGATGTTTGACCTGATGCATCATTTGCAATAATAATAATGAAGGGATGACTGATGTTTGCAGTAAATTGATAAAGGAAAAAAAATCAATCATCAAAAATTTCCAAAGAACAGAAAACAAATGAAATAGAAAAAAAAAACAAATAAAAAAATCAGATGAAACTAAAACAGAACAAGTAGACACAAGAACAAAAATTTAAAAAGGCCTGGAACTCAAATTTTAATGCAATCGTAGCATCCCAGGCTCGACAGTTACTAGAGTCAATATCTTTTTCTTAATTCATGTCCATGAAATCAGTCGAGCTTTTTTTTACTCCACCCAGTGTTACCAATTAATGCTACACAGACACTCTTCACAATAAAAGCCAAAGAATCGAAAAATGTAGTCAGTATTATTATGCACTAAAATAAGATGCCTTGGAGCTTGATTATTATTTCTCACTGTCGAGTGGGGCTGCCACGATTAGTCGACTAGTCACGATTACGCTGACTATCAAAATCGTCGACGACTGATTTAATAGTCGACGCGTCGTTTGAAGCTTTGTAAGATCCCAAAAGACGCAGGAATAAGTAGCAGGATTTAAGAGTGTAATAACGGACTGAAACAGAAGATGGCAGCACTGCATGTACAAGGATGCCAGCTGCCGTTAAACCCCGAAGAAGAAGAAGAAGCTGTGTCCCAGAATTCATAGCGCAGCCCAGCTCAGTTTCCAACAATGGCGGCAGCTAGTTAGTTTTAATGTTACTCTTATTATTCTTTCTGGGTCACAAAATAAACGTTTAACATATTTTCAGGCGAGAATGTAGCTGTGTAAACCTCAAATATCTGCTCAGTTTATCAAGACACCGCATATTTTCAAAAGCGCTCCGACGTTTTCGGAGACGTCTGTTACCCACTAGCTCAATAGCTAGCCGGGGGCTAGGCTAACTAGAGCCGTGAGAACACCGGACTCCCGTCAAATCGTTTTCAAACCCACCGCCGTCTTTCGCTACTCAGGTTAAACATGATATATGAGTCACTTAGATAACTTAAAATGTTATTGTTTGGCTTTTTTTAGTATTTTATTTGTTCCTGAGTAAATCGGTTTGGCTGAGATTAAAGTTATAGTTTTTACACAGCTGAATAAACGTCAAGCAGACAGCTGATTATCAGACGTGTGAGATGCTCGAGAATTTACTCCGGTGTCCTGTTATATTTTAGATAGCAAGGAGTTTATTAAACTTCACCGAAACAATCTGCAAATTTCATTAAAATTTAATAAACTATCATTTTGTCTTTATTGTTAGTTAGCACATACCTTACACACTTAAAGCTGTAAGCTAATGATAGTTATATAAGAGCAGATGCTGCTGGTGCAATAAGCTGTAGTTTTACGTCCAATGGATGATTATCTAAGTAGTCGACTAATCGCAGTAATAATCGGTGACTAGTCGACTATCAAAATAATCGTTTGTGGCAGCCCTACTGTCAAGATTCTCCTAGTTTTAAGTTGAATCCTGTACACGTATTCATAAAATACATCTAAAAGTATTCTAGAGTCAAATATGAAGCATCGGTCTGACAGCTAAAGCTTGCCTGAAATTGGGTCCCCTACTGTAAGGTAAAGACTCTACAATAATCTTGAGATCCCTCCTGAAGTGCTTCAGGTGACCTCAGTAGGTCACATGATAGGTGATGGTAACAACCCATGGCTAATGTGACGACTCGCACCACCTCTCCACACCTGTGACTATCCAGCTTTTGTTTTTAGAACTGAAGAAGCCTCTTGGCTGAGACATGAAATGTTTTCACAAACTTAGAGCAGCCAGTGATTACCTCAACGGTCTAAAGAAAATAGATGGCAACTGGGCTTCTTTAAGTCAACAGTAGGCTCGCAACATATGTTACATTGCAGATGACCAACAGCCAGTTATTGCTAACCTATATGCAGAAGAGTCTCTGTCAGTGTCTGTGTGCACAAGTCAGCAGAATAAAAAGGAAGGATTCAGCGTAATGCAGTGCTGTTTAACAGCTGCACTTCTATTCTCCTCTTCCACCTCTGAGTATGCTGAAGCCCTGGAGGAGAGGAGAACCACATTTCCTGGTGGCTTGGTGAGAAAAGAGATCCTTTTGGTCCGTGATGCATGGACTACTACATCCTCATGGGCCCTCAGAGAAGCAACCTCTGACCTATGCAGCTATGACTACTTCCTTTTAAGAGGGTGTGTGTGTGTGTGCGTGCTCGCTCCTGTAATGCTTCCTATCGCAGACACACACACACACACGGTTGCTGCACACTTGAATGAAAAAAGTGCTCACAAAAGCTAAATCATTGTGAGTTTTATGATTCATTGTTGACCTACAGCTATGAAGAGAATTCACATGTATTCACCTGGATTTCGACATTTGACTAATCTGTGTAATCTAGTTCTATTCTGCACTGTTTTATCTAGTAATATGCAAAAGTCTTGAGCCACCACTCTCTTTATACGTTGATAGAAAAATTGGGAATAGATGCACAGATTTATCGAAAAATGTGAAAATATACATGTAAATATAGTATATAAGGCAACACAGAGTTTAACAAGCTTGAATTAAAATCAGGTACGACTACATTTATTCTTCAACGCAGCCTGAACTCTGAGGCAGTTTTCTTCTGATCTCTTTAAGCAGTCTTTGGGAATAGGACAGCCTTCTTCATGCTCTTCTTTGGGTGTTTCTGCCTTTGGTTCTGTTCTCTGTCAAGCGGGTCCCAGACTTCTTCTTTTTTTTTTTTTTTTTTTTTTTTTTTTTTTGCTGTCCATATTTGATTTAATGGTGTGTTTGTGATCATTGTCTTGCTGAAAAATTAAAAGTTCTCAGACAGATTTTCATGAAATTTTATTTTTATTTATATAGTACCAAACCACAACAACAGTTAGCTCAGGGTGCTTTATATTGTAAGATTTAAGACTTTAAATATGCTTGAATAATTTTCCAACAGGACTGTCTGTTATCTACTTTACCCTCCCTTCTCAGTACTCGCCGCACCTATCAGTCTCCATCTTTGTTTGCATTTCCCCCTCCCCCCACAGTGCAGTCACTATTCACTTTAGCTAAAGTTATTAAGTTAGCTAAAGAGTTGGGATGCTGTGTAAGACATAAATAAAGCTCATACACAAAGGTTTGGACACCGTTTTGCATGTTTCCCTACTGTAGGGGTCTCTGCAAGCATACAGAGGGGGTACTCTGAGAGGGTCCAAGACGACAACTTTGGAATTCTACTAGAAACAATCGATCATATTTGTTTGTCAAAGCTGAATTCAGGGCAAACTACGCTAAATTAGCGTTTTTAGCTAACAGCTACAATAAGCATAACAGTTACTGCACGGCTATCATTTATTAACATGACGCTTGTTCTTATACATGTAATACATTTATTACCAACCTGAGAGTTTATCCGCTGGTCATTCGACATGACGAATGACTTCTGAAGTCTTAATTCAGCTCAAGACGCTGTAGATTCCCGTCAGTAACACTTTCGGTCCGCTAGTAAAACGTAGTTCTATTAATCTGCGCTCATCACTCTCGAACCGGAACCGGATTTAAGTCCCAAAAAGCTGAATTGTAGAACTGAAACTGAATGGTGAGAAGTGAATCTGAAATTATTCGAGAGCTGAATTTTTAAAGGATAAAATGCAGTTTCAAAGCAAATGAATTCAATTTCAAAATATAAAATTCAATTTCAATTTAGTGATGATCATTTTCAAACCAATAAATTGAATTTCAAATTAGGCTAATTCAAATTCAGTTTTTAAAAGCATTTATGCAAGTTACAATTCAGATTCAATCCGAGCAATTCAAATTTAACTTATTCAAATTCAGTTTCTGATGGCACAGATTTCTGCCCATACACTTTTCTGTGCTTCCACACAATGACCTTTCTAAAACATAGTGACTTACAGAATTTAAAATGGGAGGCTATAACTATCAAAAGTTCCTTCCACCTCTCCTGTTCACTCCATCATTGATTTCACTCTTCTCGAGTTAAAACAGAAGTGAAGGAACTAATTTCATTGTTATTTTTAGTGTTAGACACGCGCACACAAACTTACTGCTTTAGCCCTTTTTATCAAGTTTTTGACTGGATGTCCTTACTGGGAAAAGTTATTCCAGGGTCCTTCATTGAGAACATATTAAATCAGGAATAAACTGCTTCTAATTGGTGGATTCAAATGGAGTTCTCTCTGGTCTGTCTCTGCTGGACTGCATTACATCAAAATTCAAATTTTAATGTGGCTGTGGCATAAAGACAATCACACACTCTAACACCCATCTGAAAAACCTTCCATTTAGGTATGGGGGATTATCAGGGAAATTTTTGAGGGAAGAGGAGAGTAGGTTAATAAGAATGACAATTACACAATAATAGGATGATGGCTGTGCCTTCAAACTGGGGGGTGAGTAAGCGCATTCCAGGCAAAAGCTTTTAGCTGTCACCAATGACAGCACTGAGCCTATTTTCCTCCCATGCCATTTGTCAGACAGACGTGTTTTTTTTCTTGTTGTTTTTTTTTTTTTTTACACACCAAAAACAGCTTGCCTATGAGATGAATGCTGTAATTTTTTTTCCAGTGTACATTTTCAGTTTTTTTAATCATTTAAATAAATCCCCCAAATCTCTCTTCAATTCAAGTAATTGAGAAGGTGGGAAGAAGCACCATTCAAAATTTCTCCTCAACTTGCTGCTGTGTCTGCTTAATGCGCCTTATAATCTGGTGTGTCTTATGGCCCAAAAAATACAGTATCTTCTACCTTCATTTACTTCATTTATGTCCAAAAGTCCAACTTTTTGTGCGATGGTTAGCATCTTCCTCTGCCTTTTGGGTGCTACTGCAGGTGCCTTCCCATATGGAAAAGAAATAGTAAAAACTTACATGATTTACTCATGAAAGTGGCCACTTTCTCATTACTTTCATATATTTAGTAAGTATCCAAAACATACAAGTTTCATTTATATAATTTTTCAAGGGACCTTATATCTATTTTCACTCTTGTATGCTTTTCATACAAGTTTCACACAAGACAGACACAAGCTTTATAAGATTTATAAATATTTTTTCCATTTGGGTTTGACGGTGCAAAACGTTTCGTCGACATTGTGTTTGTTGGGGAGAAAACGTACAAACATAAAGTACAGCATTTCAGAGTCACGCTGCTAGCGATCGAAGATTTATGTCAATTCAACAAGCTGAATGCATTCTGTACGGCACGGCACAATACTGATCGACAATGGTCTCCAGCCAATCAGGATGCAGAACACAATGCGCTGTTTAAAGAAAAAGAAAAAAAAAAGCGTGCAAAATTGCACAAACAAATCTGCAAAACAACGAGGCCGCGAAAGGTGAACCGCGTTACAGCGAGGTTTGGAGTCTTTAGTGAATAACTCCACGACTCTACAGGAAGTTGGCGACCTCTGTGCACTATGCGCCTCCGCTCTGTGATTTTACTTGGCCTACTATTTTGTGACTGAGTTGATGTCGTTCCTAATTGCTTACACTTTGTTATAATACCACTAACAGTTGACTGTGTAAAATTTTGTAGCGAGGAAACTCCATGACTAGACTTGCTGCACAAGTGGCATTCTGTCACTGTACCAAGCTGGAATTAACTGAGTACCAGCTGAGTGACCCATTCATTCACAAATGTTTGTAGATGCAGTCTGCATGCATGGTGAACACCTAAATTCAATTTGGATGGAAGACGTTATAAATAAATTAGGGTGGCTCAACACTTTTGTAGAATACTATAGTTATTGTTAATATGAAGCATTTTAAAAGGTTAATTTGGTCTGTCCATTCAGGATATCCAGGTGCTTTTTGCAGCATAATTGAAGCTGCATTGTATCAGTTTTATATTACCGTATATTGAGCTAGTGTCAGAAAAACAAATATGCAGATGCATCCATTCTTGAAACCAAATGAATTATTTCAGTGACATTGCCTTTGACAAAGAATCATCTGTTGTGTGCTACATGTAAAAAAGCTTAACTTCACACAAGGCCTCTTCAAAGCTCATGTAGCTCGTGTGTAAACATGACTCCCAACAGCTACCTGTACTGTTTAGTATATCAACATTGGTCCTGTTTAAATAATAATATCAGTGAGGTTTTCAACATTGAAGGTTAAAACTGTTCAATGTGCCTGACTTGCATTAAAAATACAGAAGAGAAGAAAAATCATATCAAGAATGTCGTATATTTGTCCTCTGATTTTATTGCATACATAATCAGGGACGATCAATGATACTCCCTGTAAGTGTAAAGTAGTTTAAACAAGACTTTGCATTTAATCATCAGTTGTTATTATTCTCTGGTTCCCTTCCACAGTGGGCGATTTGTCTTCCTCCCCTCAGCCAGTTACAGCTCTATGGCCCTTCCTGTTCTGCTGCAGGTTTCCTGTTAAAGGGGAGGTTTTCTCTCCCACTGTCACTAAACCGCTTGCTCAAGGGAGGAAGGGGGGTGTAATTGTTGGGGATTTTTTTTTTTGTATTATTTTAGGGGCTTCACCTTACAGTATAAAATGCTTTGGTCCTATATAATGCTATATAAATACAATTTAATGGAAATGTTTTGAATCTCTGTCTTGCTTCCAGCCAATGAAGGATCTATGCTCAGACAAAGTGCTTGGCCTGTACTTCTCTGATGGGAAGCGACGTGTGGACTATGTTCTGACTTACCATATCCAAAAGTCTGGCAGCACACGAAAACAGTCATCAAAGTTTGGGGATAACAACTTCATACGACGACTTCGGCGCAGCCTGAGCAAGAGAAGCAGCCGAGCTCCGCTACAACCAAAAGAAGACCCAGAGGTTGCCGCACAGGAGCATCAGACTGACTATCATGAGGATGACAAGCGCTTTAAACGGGATGAGTTTGAGGAAAACCTCCAGAAGACAGGGCTAGAACTGGAAAAGGATGAAGGGGTGAGAAGGGAGAGGGCTGGGGTGAGGGAAATTGTTTGATTAGGGTAATGTAATGATGACATCTTGATTTTAACATAATCCTGTTCGTTTTTGCTCAGGTTTATCCCTGCTCTCAGTTAATAACAGGACTGATTTGCTAACAAAAAGTCCTCTAAGCCGGCGGTCCCCAACCCACCACGGACTGGTTCATGTCCGACAGTATTTTCACAGACCGGCCTTTAAGGTGTCAGAGACAAATACAACAAAATAAAACCAGTACCGGTAACAAAAAAGAGAAGATTTATTCATAACACGCGGGAAAAGACCCAGGGAAACAGAGTTAACAATAAAAACCCTGAAAACCATAAATTTCACACCCGAGCCTCAACTTTCGCGGCCCGGTACTAAACGACTCACGGACCGATAGCGGTCCGTGGCCCGGGGGTTGGGGACCACTGCACTCAGCAGTATGTGCTGATTCTTGATAATCAGCTAATGGTGATGTTTCATTTCTTTTGCACTTCAGAAAACTATTAATCCCTAAGGAAATTCATACATGTGGTCAGCTGCTCCCGCACTCAATAAAAGGCAACAGTCACTCTATAACAAGTTGATCCAATAACGAATACAAAATATATTCATTAACAATAATTCAAAATAAGAACACACTTCCTCCTGAGGGTCCAAGTTCACCAACAATTGAGCCTTTTTGATTATTTTATTTAGTCTGTGAATGTTCTTTTTGAAACAGCACCCCCAGCACCACATAGAGAAGCATACTGGGAACCATCGACTGTTAAACTCACTCCAGCAGATGTTAAGATACAAGCCTCCATAGGGAGGTCCTTCCTGTAGAGAAGGTTGGTGTTAGGGGTGGGTTTTGATTATCGGTTTATCGATTAAAATCGATTCTGGCTTGGATAACGTGATATCAATCGATTACAATCCTGAAACGATTTTTAATATAAATTTATTTTAGTCGAAATGCCAGAATCTCAGGTTAAACCTCACAAAATTTCAACAACCGCTAAGACAGTAAATGAGAGCAGGAACACGGATTCTGCACAAAGACGTAAACACAAAGCGCCGAGCCGCCGACAGATCAGAATCAGTGAGATGTGACTTTCTCACGGTCGGGGCTGAAAGCCGACAGCTCGCTGATTCTGATGTTTCGGCGGGTCGGCGCTTTGTGTTCACGCCCTTTTTGCGCTGATTCTAAAGCTGTTAGTTTGATCTCTCTCCAAACAACATTGACTGAACCAGATCCAAACTGCGCTTCACATAAACATCGTCATGAATTCACTCTGACTTTTGCTGTTTTGCTTCCACCAGGATAAAACCACACGTCATGCACAGCTCTCTCTCTCTCCCCCCCCCCCCCCCCCCCCCCCCCCCCCCCTTCAAGAACAGTTTCCCGTCTAAAAATCTGTTTCCTGCATTATTAGCTTGCTTGTTACGCACCAGTCTACCGTTGTTTACAGGCTGTCGGCCGACGCTTTCTTTCCTTGTACTTCCTTCCGAAAAGAAAGCCTCATTTCTGCTCTTCAATACTGAACAAATTTAAACTTTAAAATTATGCAAAATTGCAAAACGCTGTGTCTCTAATAAAACCGCTGTAACTTTGCTCTGCTTCACGTCAGCAGCATCAGGTAACGTTCATATGTTGATTAATGGTTTTCTTTTGTTTTTGATCTACTGCAGAATGTTTTTATAAAATCCCAGGCCAGGAAAATCACCTTCATGTTTTTCTGTGTTTTATGCTCAGACACCTGCTCTGATGCTCACACCTTTGACAAAGTCCCACAAGTGTCAGCTTTCTTTTTATAGATATAAAATTATCTGAATTATAATATTTCTGACTGTCTGAGGCAAAATTTCCCCGATTCGAATTGAATCGAATCGTGGATCAAATCGATTCGGGACCTTGTGAATCGGAATTGAATCGATTCTAGAAATCAGTGATGATACCCAGCCCTAGTTGGTGTTTGGCTCACAGTCCAGTTTATTGTCTAGTAGGAACCCCAGATATTTAGAACGCGAGTATCCCTACAGATGAAGATACTCCAAATTGTCATTCCTGTGGCGTTCAAGAAGACGAGGACTTTGTTTTTGAAGCCCTTCAGTCTCAGATGCCATCTGATGGTTGTGGGGCTGCAGCTACAGTAACTGCCTTAATCTGAGTCGAGGATTGTCCAGTGTCTTGGCGGACAGCCAATTGGATCCTCCGGCTCAGGACTGGTGACATTTTCCACTTGACTTTTTCGTTCCATAACCCTCAGGATCATTTAAGAAATTCCAAATGACTGTCTTCCTGCAACCCACCATCCCAGCAGTGATGGCGTGCTGCAAGAGACCCTGCTTGTGCAGCTGAACAACGTTCAAGAGGGGAAAGTTTCTTTACCTGACAGAAAATGATAGTGAATCCAGATTTTTTTTTTTGCACAGATTTACAGATTTGGCCTTTTAAAGGCATGAGGTCCTAAACTGTAAAACAGCAAAATATTTCAAAATAAATATTTTTCAAGGTAAAAGAGTGCAAATGCATTTATAAAAATAAAAGGAAGAAAGAAAGAAGGAAAATGAAAGGAAAATAAAATTAAAAAGATGTTTTTTCTACTGGGTTACACAGTTTCTCCTGCATTAAGTCCAGATGGGTGGGTGTTTGATGCTACAAAGCTGACTCGGAGCTGTAAAATCCTCCATGAGTATGGTAGGGAACAGATTGCATTATTTAATTGTAATAATAATATAGCTTCATAGTGATTACAGGACATCAGACTACTTGTTCTCATTGCTTAATAATGCAGTATAATCATATAGAAATAAAAAAAATCTGAAGTTGTGCGCTAATTGAGCATGTTGCCTGCCTGCAGCACTAAAGGACTCCGTGAGAGACGTCTGTCTCGCCCCAGCAGCACCTGTCCCTCTCCTCCTCTTCAGTTCGCCTCAACATAAGCTCGTCATATTCTGTGATATGATTTACTCTGAGGTGTTTGATGAGGTCAGTGGTGTTGCCACAACACCTCGCTGTCTTGACACATGTATCGCAAACCGCGTCTGGGCTGTTTGCGGAGGTAAAATACGTCCACACAGGACTCCGTTTACGCTCAGCCATTGTTGTGAGTGCGCACGCCAGGGGCTGGACACATTTACACAACTGTGTTTTGCATATGACTATGAAAGGCGGAAGAGGAAGTAGTTCCTTCCAATTTAGATGATCCAAATGATATAGTTTCTTTCCACTGCGTTCCTTTTAATGGGAAAAACTACAAATTTACCCCAGAGTAATAAAATATCGATATTTTAATATGAGAATCAATTCTAGAACATAAATAACTGGTATCTGAAGAATCGATATTTCAATATCGATCCGCACACCACTAGTCAACACACAAACAAAGACACAAAAGTAATTGGTTGATGTTTACATTTTCTAAAGTATCAGCAGTGATTTAATAACTTTATGACCTCTGCGAAAATAATTTCCACATCATTTACTGTATATAATACAGCATTCAGGGCCTTTGTATCTTATCTTCTGTACCTTTACCACACGTTTGACTAGCTTTAGGTACTGTACAAATTCTACTGATTGAAATATACTGGACATTCAATGCTAAGATTCAGCATACAGTGTTCGGGGCTGGGATTGGATAAATTCATAAAACATTCAACTTTTATGTATTAATTTTCAAATTTGCATTAATAAAGACAGGCATCATGTAAAAAAATAAAACTGCACATTATCCTCGATCATCATTTATCTGCAGAATAAATGTGTGCACTCACGTATTCAAATAAATTAACTTAAATAGTGCCATCTCCAGTCTTAGCAGACACGAGAGAACTGACAGCTATCCGGTTGTTAAGTCTGACGTCACTAGCCGTGTCTGGGCCTAACCTCCGCTGCAGCTCCATATATCAAACGATCACTATGGCATTACTGAGAGTTGAAAAACTGTCTAAAGTCTTTCATCTTTAATAAAATGATCAGCGTTCTGCTCTACCAGGTGTAACAATTGAGTTTAGCATCCACGCATCCATGAAAACGGGATTTATGACATTTAACGGAGTTAGAAGTTAGCAGGGAGTTAGCTCGCTAGCTTCTATCTAAATACAATATAGCATGTCCTGACTGCGGGGTTTTGGAAACAAATTAAAACGTACAGCTCTGTTATCACTTCCAACATAAATGAAGACAGAAAGCTAAACAGCAGCGACGTTTGTAGGGTTACTGAAGTTGGGCTAGCTGGTATATAATGATGTGCTACGTGACCGCTAGCGACACAGCTATGTTAGCATAATATAAACACGCTAACTTTTTTCCACTTGATAAAAGTTAACGTGAGTGTTCTCAGTGGTCAGGAACAAATGTAATCACATGGCAGGATGCTGTAAAAGGACCAAACTTCAGCCAGGAGAACAACTGAGATAATCCATCCACAATACGAGGTTAGTCATTCATATACTGCTGCATGGGCTGGGCTGTAGTTACATCCTAAGGTTTTAAAAACTGAGCTTAAATAAATGATTAGCGGTAATAAAAGCCGAGGGAGGTCAACAGGGATCACTGACTGTTTTAGGAGCTTTTTGAGATTAAATAGAAGAAAATACAAAACATTAAACATGTTAACAACACAAAAGCCATATTAAACGCAGACTACTTTAGGCCCGGAAGTAGGATTCGTCACGTCATCACTTAATGACCGGATTACTTTAATCACTATGTCTCAGTTCTTTTAACTCTTTTAATGTAACTGGGCTCAGTGTTGGTTCAAGCTTTTATTCGTGGAAAGCCCATTAGCTTACAAAAACGGCTTGTACTAAAATATGAATACGTAATATTTGTGATGCTAACTAACATTAGTCATGTTAGCACCTTAACTTCAACAAGCGCACAGTTCTCATTTCACTGCAAAGACGCTTCATTCTTCATATATCCGTGTTGGACAGAGTCTAAATGCCGAAGCTGAAAGACCTTTGCACAAGCACACACACTTCTTAGCTTCGCTGTGCAAAACTATGTGCACAAACAGGAGTGTAAAAAAGGCAGGCAACAAGCCTGTCTGTCTAACCAATCAGAGACCTCCTTACATCGCACTGTGTGGCTAATTTGCATTGCTCCGGGATTTCTGAAATGAGATCCAGTCTTTAAGTGATAACGTGATGAATCCTGCTTCCGGGCCCAAACTACTTTGTGTTTAATGAGCCTTTTATGTTTTTTTTACATGTTTTAATGCTTTGTATCTTGTTCTATTTAATCTCAACAAGTTCCTAAAAACAGTCAGTGATCACTGTCGGCCTCTCTCTGGTTTTATTACCGCTAATCATTTTAAAGCTCAGTTTTTAAAACCTTATGACGTAACTACAGCCCAGCCCATGCAGCACTATATTAATAACTAACCTCGTACTGTGGATGGATTATCTCAGTTGTTCTCCCGATTGAAGTTATTGTTCATTCTCCAGCTTCACTGTTTATATTATGCTAACATAGCTGTGTTGCTAGCAATCACGTAGCGACACAGCTATGTTAGCCAAACTTCAGTAACCCTACCTATGTCACAGCCGTTTAGTTTTCTGTCTGCATTTATGTTGGAAGTGATAGTAGAGCTGTACGTCTTAATTTGTTTCAGAAATCTCTCTGTCAGAACACGTTATATCATGTTTACGTGGAAACTAGCGAGCTAACTTCCTGCTGACTTCTAACTCTGTTAAATTTCATAAATTCGGTTTTCATGGATGACTGGATGTTAAACTTAATTGTTACACCTGGTAAAGCAGCAACGCCGATCATTTTGTTACAGATGAAAGAATGTAAACTGTTTTTAACTCTCAGTGATGCCGCAGTGATCATGTGACTTGGGGACCTGCAGCTGAGTTTGGGCCCAGGCACGACTAATGGCGTCAGACTTAAAGACCGGATAGCTAATCCAATAGTTATTAGTTAAAAAGTTAATTCACAGATTTGCTAATATAATAGCAAGTCTGTGAGCTAACAGGAAAGGGAAAAGCATTTTCAAATGAGGAGTGGAATCACCATTTTTAATGTGATAAATAAATCTTTGATTTTTGAATCCATTTACTTATTTACCTTTTAAATTGTATTTTTCTTTGTTTGTTTTGAAAATAAGTGTTTTTAATTGGGAATTATAAACTGATTTTTGAAATGAGGTTTTTATTGAGAGTTTCATTGTTGATTTTAGAAATCCATTTTTAATATTGATTGATTGGTAATTTATTTCAAACGTGCAAACAATATACAGGTACATTTAAAAAAAAAAAAAAAAAAAAAAAAAAAAAAAAAAGAAAATAAGAGATGGGGGGGGGGAAATATTATCCAAAAAAGATTAATACATTTCAATATAGCTACCGTTCTGATTAATTTACATGTTGAAAGGGAGTGGGAAGAAGTAAACACTTATTTAATCCCACCCCTTTGCCATAAATTATCAGTTAATATTTAGTCAGCTTCCTTACTGATATAATTTGTAATAAAAATAGTGAACAGATTTCTGATATACTATATACTATAATATCACATCATGATTTTTTTTAAAAAAAAAAATTTTAAATAGAGACATTCTCATGATTTCAATATTTTCCTTTTCTTTATAGTTGGAGAAGATCATATTTTTATAACTCTTTTTGAACAGTTTTATGTTTGGACGTTGCTTTAATTCCATATTCAGACTGTTCCACAGTTTCACTCCATGAACAGAAACACAAAAGCTTTTTCTTGTAGTATGTACCTTCCCTGTTTTGAAGTTACAAAAACCCCTTAAATTATAACTTCTTTCAAAAAAACATACTCTGAATATTACCTGGCAGTTCTTTATTTTTTGCTTTGAATAGAATTTGTGCTGTCTGGAATTTTACTAGATCGACTGCAAAAATAGTGAGTTTGTATGTTCCCTGTAACCTGCAATGTGGATGATTCGAATTGCTTTTTTTTTGAAGAGTAAAAAGTGAATGTAATGTGGTTTTATAGTTATTGCCCCAGACCTCTGCACAATAGTTTAAGTATGGTGAAACCAGTGAACAGTATAGAATATGAAGTGATGTTCTGTCGAATATCAAGTATTTATTAATGGATTAATAATTCATTTTGAAATATTGATTTATAAATAGTGTTTTTATTTTTAATTAAATTGCTAAGTAATAAATTACTAATGTTTCAGTACATAAAATAATTAATAATGAATTTACAAATACATATCTTATTGCATAATTCATTATTCAAGCACAGAATCTCGATATGTGTGACTCTTGTGGTCCTCCATGCTCCCTGTGTTACTCCGGGTACACCAGCTTCCTCCCACAGCCAAAAGACATGCACTTAACTGGTGAATCCAAATATCCCCTAAGTGTGAGTCCAAATGGTTGTCTGTCTCTGGGTGGGAGCCCTGCGACAGACTGGCGACCTGTCCAGGGTGTACCCCGCCTCTTGCTGTATGGTAGCTGGCTCCAGCCCCCTGCGATCCTGATAAGGATAGGCTCTGGATAAGAGCCTCTCAAAGTTATTTATTAATTTTGTTTTTGTTTTTTTTAAAAACAAAATCACAAAGGTGTTCTTTTGTGATTTTGCTTCAATCCATTTTTGTAAAATTGTGTCATTAGAGGACATAGCATACATTTTCACTGCTATGCAGGTAATACTCTGCTTTATCTGTTCATAAAGCCATATACCACACCAGTTAGTTAAAACGCGGAAAATTCCTTAAAGACATAAATGAACAGAGTTTTATAGGGGTATGGGCTATCATGATAATGATCAAAATCAAAGCGTACTCTGAACACTCTGTTTCCTGACTTTTGTAGCTGATGAAAAAAATATTTAAAAAAAAATACACCAGGATGCTTCACCTCAGTCTGTGTAAATGGTTTGTGAATTTTGTTGAGATGCTAGGCTTAGATCTTGATGCCTAAAGGTCAAACTGGCTCAGAATTGCATAGGGGTATTTGCATCCTTTTATAATTGCTTATATCTGTACTTGTTATTCTTCACTGTGCATAAGTAATGGTGTATATATAAAAGTGATTTTAACTCTGCCCTTATGGATATAACTGAATTAAGTTTTACTTTAAATGATGAAAAAGGCTCTCTGCAGAAACACATAAGCATGTTTTTAACTTGATTTCTGCTAAGAAAACAGTAGAATGTGTATATATTATATTTGTGCACTTTGCAATTTAGGATGTGCTCTTTTTTTTGGAATTAATCCGTTAGAATTTTTAATTATGTTTTTTTTTTTTTTTTTTACTGAGACTTTTGAAATATCCAAACCTCTGTTGTATTTCAGAGTACTATCCCTGGAGTTGGCTTCTTAAAGATCCATGCTCCTTGGAATGTTTTGTGTCGAGAGGCTGAATTCATGAAACTCAAAATGCCAACAAAGAAGGTACTCCACCAATTATTTCCCATTTCTAAAATATGAACTCAGTGTTGCTGCTGTGCTTTGACTTCAGAAGTGTTCAGATGCTGTCCTGTAGCACAATCCTTTGCACAAAATACAAAATATCAGCTGACTCAGTCCAAAAATATCCACTGTAAAACAAATAATTGGAATAATTATCATACAGTCCCCTATTTGTATTAGTTTGTGCTTTTCTTAAAGTGTCTTGAAAGTATCTCCAATAATGTAATCCAGTTTATGATCGTTGTAGTACCTAAGTAAATTATTTTTAAATTTATTGACCATCAGCCTGTTTTTAATAAACTGACAGCAAAATGTATGTGAAAGAACACAGCAACAGAAAGAACTACAGCTCTCTACACCTCAACCTTTCAAGGCTCTTGAAGTGAATGGCTGGTAAACACAAAATGAAAAAGTATATATTACATTTTAGCTCTTGAAATGAAATCATTATTCAATCAAATTGCTACTTTTGGGTAGTTTTTGGATTGTTTGGTTTTTTTTTTTTTTTTTTTTATTTTATTTTATTTTATTATTTGGATCTCCTCTGCAGGTTTATGAAGTGAAACAAGGCAGCAACGTGGTGGAGAAGATCAGGATGTTCATTCACAAAGTTACAGCTCCTCTCCACCCTAAAGTCGATACCAGCCGATCACAGTGTCAGAAACCCCTCTCTCACCCCTTCTCCAGAGAAAAACAGCACCTGTAAGTAAAATATCTGGTTATAGTTATAAAGACAATTGAAAAATAATACATCTCAAACTTAGGCTTTTACACATGTTCTTAGGCATACACTATAGAACCCGTGTGTGTTGTCTCTGAGTTGTCCAGTTTGTTGACAACCACAAATTTGTAGCTTGTTACTAATTTCCAATTTCAACTCCAAAAGTTGATTCTGTTCATCTGGACGTTTTCAGTGGGAGAAACATTTCGTCACTCATCCAGGTGACTTCTTCAGTACAGTACTTCTTATAAACAGTACAGTAAATGTCCTGTTTATAAGATTGGGGAAACCTGCAGTCAGCTGAGACTGAAGAAGTCACTTTTTACTTTTAACTGCATTTTCACAAGTTTTACAAAAACCCACCCCGTGGTTATTCACAATACAGCAAAGTAATTGATAATTTCTCTAATTTTACACATTTAATTCTTATGGTTTAGGACCAAAGCGTCATGCTTTGACGCTTTGGTCTTAAACTACAGGGAGTGCAGAATTATTAGGCAAGTTGTATTTTTGAGGAATAATTTTATTATTGAACAACAACCATGTTCTCAATGAACCCAAAAAACTCATTAATATCAAAGCTGAATGTTTTTGGAAGTAGTTTTTAGTTTGTTTTTAGTTTTAGCTATTTTAGGGGGATATCTGTGTGTGCAGGTGACTATTACTGTGCATAATTATTAGGCAACTTAACAAAAAACAAATATATACCCATTTCAATTATTTATTTTTACCAGTGACACCAATATAACATCTCCACATTCACAAATATACATTTCTGACATTCAAAAACAAAACAAAAACAAATCAGCACCCAATATAGCCACCTTTCTTTGCAAGGACACTCAAAAGCCTGCCATCCATGGATTCTGTCAGTGTTTTGATCTGTTCACCATCAACATTGCGTGCAGCAGCAACCACAGCCTCCCAGACACTGTTCAGAGAGGTGTACTGTTTTCCCTCCTTGTAAATCTCACATTTGATGATGGACCACAGGTTCTCAATGGGGTTCAGATCAGGTGAACAAGGAGGCCATGTCATTAGTTTTTCTTCTTTTATACCCTTTCTTGCCAGCCACGCTGTGGAGTGCTTGGACACGTGTGATGGAGCATTGTCCTGCATGAAAATCATGTTTTTCTTGAAGGATGCAGACTTCTTCCTGTACCACTGCTTGAAGAAGGTGTCTTCCAGAAACTGGCAGTAGGACTGGGAGTTGAGCTTGACTCCATCCTCAACCCAAAAAGGCCCCACAAGCTCATCTTTGATGATACCAGCCCAAACCAGTACTCCACCTCCACCTTGCTGGCGTCTGAGTCGGACTGGAGCTCTCTGCCCTTTACCAATCCAGCCACGGGCCCATCCATCTGGCCCATCAAGACTCACTCTCATTTCATCAGTCCATAAAACCTTAGAAAAACCAGTCTTGAGATATTTCTTGGCCCAGTCTTGACGTTTCAGCTTGTGTGTCTTGTTCAGTGGTGGTCGTCTTTCAGCCTTTCTTACCTTGGCCATGTCTCTGAGTATTGCACACCTTGTGCTTTTGGGCACTCCAGTGATGTTGCAGCTCTGAAATATGGCCAAACTGGTGGCAAGTGGCATCTTGGCAGCTGCACGCTTGACTTTTCTCAGTTCATGGGCAGTTATTTTGCGCCTTGGTTTTTCCACACGCTTCTTGCGACCCTGTTGACTATTTTGAATGAAACGCTTGATTGTTCGATGATCACGCTTCAGAAGCTTTGCAATTTTGAGACTGCTGCATCCCTCTGAAAGATATCTCACTATTTTTGACTTTTCTGAGCCTGTCAAGTCCTTCTTTTGACCCATTTTGCCAAAGGAAAGGACGTTGCCTAATAATTATGCACACCTGATATAGGGTGTTGATGTCATTAGACCACACCCCTTCTCATTACAGAGATGCACATCACCTAATATGATTAATTGGTAGTAGGCTTTCGAGCCTATACAGCTTGGAGTAAGACAACATGCATGAAGAGGATGATGTGGACAAAATACTCATTTGCCTAATAATTCTGCACTCTTTGTATTTTAAGAGCTACTTTTCTTTCATTGGCAGCATTTCTTTATCTTTGTGGGACAAACACACAATTATCCCATACATGATGTATTTGCCCAAAAACAAGGTTAACAAATCATCACTTAATTTAATTGACGTAAAAGGAACTGTCCAATTAATTATTAATTACATTTATTAACTTGAAAAATGAATGTGTGTTTGACATATACCTTGACATTCAAAGGGCTGTGCATAAAAATATCTAAAAAGAGAATCAAATATGCTGGAGCCTACTTCCATACAGTTAAACAGAAATTGCTTGCATCTTTAATTACATACCAACTGATGATATCCAGGTAAGTAAATCTCCAAAGGTTTATTCTGTTCATCTGGACGTAGCATTTTCAGTGGGAGAAACGTTTCGTCACTCATCCAGGACTGCCTAGAGCTTGGACGTCAGTATGAGCAAACAGCACATAAGATGGCGGATAACAGGAACCACCTGAGATTCAGTCTCAGATGCCGACAAAACAGGATTACTCCTAAAAGTTTGCAAATGAGCTCTTCAGTTAAAGGCTTCCGGGCAACAAAAATCCTCCAGAAGGCACAGCATCAGCTGCTTAATGAACGGGTGAGGCAAACAAATTTTACCATCGACATGCTAAAATCTCAAGAAGAGCGGATGCGACAGAGACTGACAATGCTTCTAGATGAGAATACTCTTAAAAAGGTGAGAAGGCTCGTCTAGCACAGCACACGAAGTCTCAGACCAGGCAACAAAGGAAGTTTGACTTACTTGTTGTACGTCGGAAACCACGGCAAAATACGGAGAGTGTCCTCAACAGCCAGAAGAGAGAAGGATGAAACACCGATGTGGACAAGTGGGTGAAGAATTTGTCTGACAGACAGCTCACCCAAACAGAGAAAAACGTCCTTGCTAAAGGGTTGAGTTTTGCTGTCACGCCGAGACAAATCCAGCTAGTGGACCTGATCACAGCCACAGAAACAGCAGTTTGAAACAACAATATTGCAGAAGTGGAAGCAGAGCAACTACGGACGAAAGTTTTAGCCTGTCTCAGCAATGCAAAGCCCCCAGCATCCAACATCACCATGGAGGAGAGCAAGGCACTCACATCACTTAGTAATGACAACATCATCATCAACCTTCCGGCAGACAACTGTCACTGCTCAGTCATGAAAATACTTATGAGCCCCTGAAACGAGACCCAGGTAGTGGTTATAGGAAGAGGGTGATAGACTGTCTGAAGCAGTTAGAACAAGACAATGTTGTTGACCGTACCTCATACCACAGGCTGTACCCAGGGGGGTCTACACAAAGTCTGTATGGTTTACCAAAGATACATAAACAGGATGCACCTTTAAGACCGATTGTCTGTATGATTAACTCGGTCAAGCCCAAGACAAGGTCTAGAGTGCGGCCCTTGCGTGTTGGCCCAGACACAAATTGTGTGAAGTTTAAGGAATCAAGTACATTCAAGAAATCTTTGACCAGGGGTTTATCCTCACAACACAGATGAATATTAAAGTCCCCCACTATAAGAATCCTTTCATAGTGAGCGATAAAACATGTCAAGAAGTCTGAAAATTACGAAGTAAACAAGTCATTATATTTAGGTGGACGATAGATGACTATAATTAGAACCACAGGACAGCCTAAAGTCAGAAGTTGGGACTCAAATGAGGTAAAAACACCAGGACTTTGTATCTGTTTGCATTTAAAACCGTCTTTGGTGATAGAGGCTACCCCGCCTCCCCTCCCACACAACCTGGGGGAGCTGAAGAAGCTGGCATCGGTGGGGCAAAGTTCCAGCAAGGGTGCCAGTTCACCAGCGCGCAGCCATGCCTCAGTTAGGAGCATGACATCCAGCTTATGAGTACCAAAGAAGTCCCGAAGAACATGAGTTCTATTTGATACGGATCTTGCATTTAAGAGAGCTAATTTAACTCTCTGTCCATCCGTGGTAGCAGGCAGTATTTGTAGGTTGTTCATATTTGCTCCACCTCTCCTCGTATCCCGTCGGCATGGCGACCAATGAAGCAGCCTCGGGTGAGCGTGCTCCGATGACGTCGGGTAAATAGGAAGAAGGCAGCGCTGTTTGAGGCCAAAATAAAGTCCTAAACAGCCAGGGTCACCGATGGTAAGGACCCACCGCATCCGAGTTCTGACCCGAACACGCTTCCCAGAGCGTGTGCCGCGCATTCGTCCACTTCTCCAGCGCTTCCGTTTCAAAGGATTCCAGGGGGGATCACGGCGATGCAGTTCCCCCGGTACCGATGCCAGAGGCGGTGGGAGTCCTCCACATCGCTCGCTAACGCTGGAGAGCTTCAGTAGTGAGTCACGGATGTTAAGCAGCGTCTGTCGCTCATATACCAACAGGGAGTGAGTTTTTAAAACTAGCAGGGACACCACTACGAACATAAAACGTAAACATTGCAGAACCGAGAGACGGCGTGCCATGACATCCGGCGCCATCTTCAATCTATTATTTAAAACAAAATTAAAATGAAGACAACAAAGTATTTGACCCTATGTGAAATTTGCAAGTAAGCTTGCTTACTGGTTTGAGTTTCCAAAAATTCAGTGACGATATATTCAACAGGGATTCAAACCTTACCCAGGGCGCCACCCTAGAGCCAATTCATTTGAAAGCATGTAGGCCTTAACCCATAGGGCCTGGCTGGGCTCAGCTTATATAGGTAAAGACCTACAGATCCCGTATTTTGTGGATTGGTGTACAGTTGAAGGTCTTGGTGATCTAATATACAGCTCCTTTAGGCATATGGAGTGCCACCTCTCTGGTGTGGAAGGAGCCTGAGCTTATGGTTGAGAAACCTCAACCTCATTTCACAGCCTTTTTGCTGAGGAGGCAGCACAGACCTTTCATTATTTGGTAGCTGCTTCTTGTTGTAGCACCAGTACATGATCTACATGGTGGACACCAGAGATGAAAAATGCTGTCAGGTTAAAGCAGTCCTGTTGAGCTTTGTTGGCTTTTGAGATCCTGGATACACCTGTTAGGTACCAACTGAAACAAAACCTTGGTGATTTCTGAAAGACTTTTGTTTGGTTTAAAGTAATTCGGGCAGACCATCAGAAAATTTTGGAAAGGGAAAATTTTCCCTACCCACTGTTTACTGGATTGCTATTGACTTCAACTTAGGATGCATTCAGGCAGTAGCAGCAATTTGAGTTTTCCTAAACAGTACTGACATGTCTGCTGTAGAGAAGGTAGTCTGGAAACACAGGGTCAGCTGAGATCCCTGGGATGGTTAAAAACATGCTTTAAATGTTGGGGGTTATCCTAGTTATTGTCTGAATTGCTGTGGTGGTCCACCTATTAAAAAAGGGGGAACAAATAGTGTGCTTTAACTATATCACAATTCTCCGATTCCCTGAGGAGCTCTATTTGAGGATACTAGAGAAGAACGTCTCCCCGTTAGTCAAATCTTGAATTCAGAAGTTAAAATGTAGCTTTTGTCCCAGTAGTGGGACACTCAAGGCTATTCAAGGATACATGGAAGGTTGTCCAGCCAGTCTTCATCTGTTTTTTGCACTTCAAGAATGTATTCAAATGCATCCTTTGAGATGTACACTACAGGGAGCTTTGGTAATATGGGGTTCTGGGCTTAATGGTTTTGGCTATTTGGACCCTGTGCAACCATTGTGGAAACTTGGTTTTGTACTGCTGGCAAAGAGTAAGACTTCGCTGAGTGTACTGGACTCCAGTCTTTGTCACCAGTTTTAGTCATAATTTATGGATCAAATTTCTAGGCACAGCTAAGAGGTTGGATTCAATTTTCTCTGCATCTAATCCTAGCTTTTTCCAGTTGGTGTGATTCTGTCGGCTTTATGAAGCATTTAGGTTACTCTGGGGTTTCTGCAGCCAAAAGTAGAGCTACTAAGATGTGGATTGGAACTTCTGAGTCTGAGGCCATGGTTCTCAGTTGGAAAAGGTTGCAGTGCCACCTCCAGGTTGGGAATGAATTTCTGCCCCAAGTGAATACATTCAAGTATCTTCGTGGCTTCCTAGAAAGAGCCTAGAAACCCACTTTATACTCAGTAGCAAATAGCAGTAAGATAAGAAGCTATAAGGCTGTTTCTGAACAAGTCGTAAATAACAATTTTCAGTGCCTGCTGTACATTGAAACAGAGGCGATACAAAATGAAAATATAGGTTTTAGATTTATCAAGTGACCAAAAACTAAATTAAAAATATGCTAATTGTGTTTGATGTCAGTTGTGTGTTAATTTTAAACACCTTTAAAATGTGGATAATAAAGAAAGGAAGCTCGATGTATCCATTCAAAAACATTAAATAGTTGAATAAATGAGCAATGTTAGCTGACAGAGAGTGTTCTCCGAGGGAAACAAGAACATTACTATCAGTTTTAGAATTAAAAACCAGAGAGAAGATAACTGAAAATCTGGAATCAGAGAAAAATACATTCACAGGATAGACTTTGATATTTCATATTGTTTTTCTAAACTGAACTGAAGTTGGAACTGGCAATTTTACAACTTTATAACAGGAAAGCTGAAGCTTTCATCATGATCAGGTTCGTATAGTGATCAAATAAAGCTAGTCTACAGCAAACATTTATTTTATCAGCACAATGAAAGAGAAATCACAGAATAAAAGATTTAGAATAACTTGACTAAATATAGGCTGCAGAGGCTTTATGTTCTCTCTATAAGTGAATTTGCTTTTAAAGGCAGTAATAAGAGAACACTAATGTCTTACAGTCATCCTGCTGGGATGTATGGAGGAGAGAGTGGGCAGTGAGCAGCTATATTTGGAGCTCTGACTAACAGCTTGCAAGAGATATCCCTCCACATTTTCTCTGTTATTTAATGTTCAGCTCTGAAATCACTCTAACCTAAGCAACTTTCCTAGTTCTAGATTACAAAATGTATCTTACAAAGCATTTCTGGCTTCATTAGAAATGCTTTTGATTCCTACATATCTCCACAGTTGTCTTGAACTAAATGATGTAATTTCCAAAGAAATGTTACGTTTCTTGGTATGAAACAAGAACACCATTCAACCAATAAAACTGCAGCTGTAACATATTAATGCTGGCTGACAGAGCTGATGGAACTTATAAACAAGGGCAAACAACTACCATATTTACCGCACTATAAGGCTCACCAGGTTATAAGGCGCACTGTTGAAGACTGGCTCTGTTTTCATACATAAGGCGCATCATATTATAAGACTCATTAAGACAAACAAAAAATAACTCGACCTTTATTAAGCTCATTCACAGTAACTCTTAACACTGTTAAGCTGTAACACATTAAATATTGAAAAATACACACTTTTTCCAGTTCATTCAACTTCCACAATTCCCTCAAACTCTTCACCTTCCGTGTCTGAGTTACGGTAAACAGCTGGGCAATTTCAGCATCAAGCATGCCCGGATCCCTCTCACACCGGATTAAAAGGCGTTTAAAGTGCATTCAGCAGAATAAAACAATCGGATGAGTTAAAATTTAACCAACTCATTCACAGTAACGATTAACATTGTTGAGCTGTTAAACATCAAATATTGAACAATACACTTACATTTCCAGTACATTCAACTTCCACAAATCCATCAAACTCTTCACCTTCCGTGTCTGAGTTACGGTAAACAGCTGGGCAATTTCGGCATCAAGCATGCCCGGATCCCTCTCATCATTATCCGAATCAGTCTCGTTGCTGTTACTTAGCTGTTCAGTGATTATTCCAGCCTTCGTGAAAGCTCGGACGACACTTGAGACTGATACCTTAGCCCAAGCATCCACGATCCATTGGCAGGTAGTGGCGTAACTCGCTCGGCGTTGCCTCCCTGTCTTGGTGAATGTGTGTTCGCCTTCTGTCATCCAATGCTCCCACACAGCTCGTAATTTAACTTTGAACGACCAATGGTTGGAGTTCTTTGGTTAATCCACCCGGAATGACGGCAAGCTCCGAATTAGTTTGCTTCACTTGGGTTTTGACAGCCTCGGTGAGATGGGCGCGCATGGAGTCGTAGATCAAAAGAGACGGAGATTTGATTGTGGAAAAAGCCATCCGGTCTCTTGACATAAACTTCCCTCAGCCACTCGCTTATTTTCTCTTCGTCCATCCAGCCCTTTGAGTTAGCCTTGACGATGACGCCGGCCGGAAACTTTTCTTTTGGTAAAGTCTTCCTCTTGAAAATGACCATGGGTGGTAGTTTCTGGCCATTAGCTTGGCAGCCCAGAACTACAGTGAAGGATGACTTCTCGTTCCCTGCGGTGCGTATAGATACCGTACTGGTCCCTGTTTTCTCGACAGTACGGTTCACGGGGATGTCAAAGGTGAGGGGGACCTCGTCCATGTTAGTGATGTGTTCTGGCTGGATCTTCTTTTCAGTGATCTCATTCTGGCAGTACGTGCGGAAAATGGCCAACTTTTCTTTGTAATCGTTTGGCAGTTGCTGTGAGACAGTAGTTCTTGTGCGGATTGAGAGATTATGCCTTTTCATAAAACGGAAGCACCAAGAATGTCCCCCTCAAAAGTCGTTGATCTGCATGTCACGTGCTACCGCTGTTGCCTTGAGTCGAACAGAGACTGTAGAGACACTTCTACCTGCTGTTCTCTGTTCAATAACCCACTGTTCAATTTTGTCCTCTAACTGCGGCCATCGCGCCGTGTTCCCTCGGAAACTCCTTTTGGTCTTCTTTACTTGTTTTAGGTCATCTTCTTGCTTCCTCCACTTGCGCACCATGGACTCATTAATGCCGAATTGTCTGGCAGCTGCTCTATTTCCATTTTCTTCTGCATAACTAATTGCTCGAAGTTTAAAATCAGCTTCGTAAGCGTGTCTCTTCGCGGGTGCCATTTTGGAGTCGTTATACACACACAACACGGTAATGTTGTGTTGAAGCACAGTACGTATTACTCCGCGAGGCTCCTGGCAACGGTAACCGTAATGCTCCAAAAAGTGGCACTAAAAATCTTTTTTTGACAGATTTTTGAGCATAGTGTGCCACATAAAACCGGTTTGAGGTCAGTAAGCACAAACTAAAATTCATACATAAGGCGCACCAGATTATAAGGCGCACTGTCGATTTTTGTGAAGATTTAAGGATTTTACGTGCGCCTTATAGGGCATTTTGATTCCGGAACCATATTTCAATTGGTAATTATGTCTCCAATTTTAAAAAAAGAAAAAGAAAAGATATTTCTAAATATGTTTTACTTTGTTTTTAAGTGGAAAACTTAGGAAGCTATGTATAAGTTTGAGAGTGTAGCTCCACTCCATGCTTTGTTTTCTCAAAAAATGTCTCATTATTATATGAATCCCATGAACTCAACAGCAGATCAATCCCAAAAACTAATTTCACACAATAAAGCAGCAGTTTATCGAGTCAAAAATATTTTTTCCTAAAAGCTATTTCAGGTATTTTTTACAGACCACCTAAGTTGGACGTTTGGCTTTGATGTAAAATCAGAGTTACAAATATAACTAGGGTTCTATGCATTCTGGATAACTGCTGCAGGCAATGTGAAACACCTGGACAGTCACTGCACCCAACTGCGTCTCCTGTCATTTTGTCACGACTCTGAGTAACAGAGTGCAGAGAGTTGTGATCTATGAAGCCTCTGGGAGAGAAAAAATGAGCTCCAACCTTATAGTGCGGTAAATACGGTACTATGAAAAACACAATTGCTGATTGACTGGAATGATTCAAAATGACCAACAGAATATCACCGAGAGGCTAATAAACATCATAGAACTGGAAAGAAGAACACGAGATGGGTGGGAGTGCCTGATCTGAAAAGAAACAGTTCATAATGAAATGATTAATAAATAATAATTAATAAATGAAAAAAAAGCCAAAAGCTTTATTTAAGTTGAGGGTTATCGAGGTAACATGGGGAATAGCTTTGTGGAATTCCTGTCTGATATTGGAATTAAAACGGATTCACTCAGTTCAGACTTTCTGTATGTTTTTCTTTTCCTGCATCTATTATATAGACTACATAGTGAAAAAGAGCACATTTCACAAACATGCCACAAGTGTTTCTTTGCATCTGTAACTCATCTGTGTTGTTTTCTTTTTTCTTTTTTATCAGATTTGATCTCTCTGACAAGAACAAGTTCTTTGACAGCAAGACTCGGAGCTCCATAGTAAGTATTTGTTTTAGTAGATGGATGGTTGAAGAGTTAACCCTGTATATATTGATACATGTCAAAATAAAGAAATAATTATAAGGTTCTAATTCTGTACAACAAGAGAGTGGCTGGAATTTAACCAAAACACTTCATGAATCGGAGTTCCCTGCTTTGTTTTGTGTTAAATGTTCAGCTCCTCATCCTCAAAGAGACAAACTGCATTATTGCTACAGTTTTCTTTTTTGTTGTTTAACGGTCAGGTCTATGAGGTACTGAAGAGGACAAAATGCATGAAACCCAAATATCCCTTGGGTAAGAAATCTGCCTTTCTGATACTAGGAATGAATCAATGTGCAATTAATCCTAGTCTCTCTTTGATTAGTCCCACAGGCCGAGAGCGGTCTTGACACATATAGAATTCCCCATCATGTCCATTTTAACCATATCAGTACAATAGCTGAAATATTAGATGAACGTCAATAATCCCACAGAGGATTTTTGACTGTGTGAGAAACAGAATTGTACTGAAAAAACTCCTTTATTCTAACACGAAAAAACAGCCTAACACAGTAAAACAATTTTTAAAGTCCACTTCTAGGTTTTAACAGCACCTGAAGAAAAATATTAAATTAAATTAAGAATATAAAATGTAGCTGACGGTCACATAACTCAGAGGAAGGTCAGATTTGCACAACAAATGATAATAAAATTGTGACCACCGGCACTGTTATTATCAGCAAAAGTGGCAGTGATCTGCACAACTGTACAAAATACAGAAACTCTGTAGGACAGCAGCTTTGCACTAGCTTTTATTTATGAGCGATTTACTGAATATGTCGATGATCAGAGCCGACTGTGACATTATGCTCAAAAGCAAATCAAGGGCTTCAGATAACGAACTAATGGTTGATCATGCACTCTTTTCTGCATTTAATTATACAACATGGTGTGTGTGTGTGTGTGTGTGTGTGTGTGTGTGTGTGTGTGTGTGTGTGTGTTTGTGTGTTTGTTTGTTTGTTTCTGAATTATAATTCTGTTAAATGTGCCTTCATGCAGGGCTCACCAGTCTGCTAGCCAATGGTGTGTACACATCTGCTTATCCCCTCCATGATGTGAGTATCACACTTTTGGGCTCTCCCATGTTTGACTGAGAAGGCTGATGTTTATACACCACGATAATGATTATAGTTCAGTGGGTTTCCTAAAATCTACAAATACTAAGCTGCTTGTACACTATTATTTAAAAAGAAACAAAAAAAACCAAAACATTGTTTACATTTACTCTCAGCTCTCTGACCAATTGTGATTTATTCAATGTGATTTTATGTATTTTTATGTAGCTCAGTTTAAGACAGTAATATTTTTTAATTGTGATGCTGTAATTGGGGCGGCTGTAGCTCAGGTGGTAGAGCAGGTCACCTAATAACCAAAAGGTTGGTGGTTTGATCCCAGTCTGCTGTGTGACTCGTGAATGTACAAGTTGTGTAAAGTGCTGTGTGTGTTTTTAGTTCATGGTGTATTGACTTTTATTTCCATGGTGTCTTTCTACTGTTTTATTTTATATCTGCTGTGATTTTGTTGTTTAATTGCTTGTAAAATGTAAATAAAATGTATTATTGTTGTTATTTTTACCAATATTCCTTTTCTAAATGTTAACCTAAAGTCAACTAGGGAGGCTGTTATACAGTGGAAATGTGTATAATACTGAATATGAAACCTGTGTGTTACAGGGAGACATTGAAGGGGTGAGTGCAGAACCTAATGACAGGAAGGTAAGTAGAGAATACAAATACTTCTTTGTAACAGTATTACACCAAAACATAGTCTATTAAAAAAAATCTCACTTATATTCAACCTAAACTGACTGATGACAAAACTGTGACCTTACACCCTGTTTTTAACTGACAATGGAGCTTGGAAGCTATCATGGAAGCTCAAGTAAAGTAGAAAAGCACTACGTAATAACTAATAACGAGCCCATTTAGCATTGCAGATACTGAATTAACTATCATGTATCTGGATGCACGCTCAATCTTCCAGGTAAGGAAATCACAAAAGGTTGATTCTGTTCATCTGGACGTTTTCAGTGGGAGAAACGTGTCGTCACTCATCCAGGTGACTTCTTCAGTCTCAGCTGACTGCAGGTTTCCTCTTCCTCTGATGATTGCACATAAATGACACTTGATCAATGGCCATGAGTACCATTCACAGAGAGTTGGGGAATGGCTCCAATCACAGCACTGTGAGATGGTGAAAGATGTACAATTAGACCCCCTGCTCGATTCAGAGATGGTCTCTCTCTTTTCACGTAAATGGCCTCCTTGACTCACCCTTAAACCAGCGTTCCTCCCTGTACAGGATGTGTACATTCTCATTGAAAGAGTGTCCACTGGCCTGTAGGTGTCACCCACATACCTGAATCAGTGACTTGGTCGTGTTCCTGGGTAGGATAACATGGCCCTCTTTTCTACTTCTTCTATGTACAAGTTGGCCACGATGGGTGTAACTGGGGAGCCCACGGCACACCTGCGTTTCTGTCTGTAGCACCGGCCCTTGTATGTGAAATAGGTGGAATGAAGACACCGTTCAAACACACTTGATCGGTGCTGAGAGCGGTCCTGTTGCTGAGATCAGGGTCATCCTGTAATCTCTTACGCACTACGTCGACTGCTTCAGTGACTCGAACACAAGTAAGAGAGACGTAACATCATACAACACCATTGTTTCATCTGCCTCCATAATGACATCTCTCACCTTCTCAACAAAATCTGAAATGTTGTGGATGTGGTGCTCAGAGCTGCCCACCAGTGGGTTGAGGACTGAAGCCAGAAACTTGGAGATGTTACAGGTGACAGAGTGGATCATACAGACTATCGGTCTTAAAGGTGCACCCTGTTTATGTAACTTTGGTAAACCTTTCAGACTTGGTGTAGCTTCCCTCTGGTTATATTAGTGATCAAAAACTGATCTCACAGCCATTGTTCATGTAGTGGGCTGGTTTCAGTCGTTGTCCTGTTGTCCTGTTTATAAGGTTGGGGAAACCTGCAGTCAGCTGAGACTGAAGAAGTCGCTTGGATGAGTGACGAAACATTTCTCCCACTGAAAACGTCCAGATGAACAGAATCAACCTTTTGGGCTAACTGTCATGTGCTGTCCCCCTGCTAGAATTAGGAAATGAGAATGTGCAGAGCTAATGCAGTCAACTGCTTTATAACTGCATCATATAGCAGTTGGGTGTGGGCATGACTATATATGTGAATGGTTGTCTGTTTCTGTGTCAGCCATGTAATAGACTTCTGATCCCCGAACCCCCAATAATGAATGGATGGATGATTATTATTATAATTAAAATCTGGAAACTTTTCTTTTGGCACAATAAATGTTATTGCATTAGGACATATAACGTGAAACTGATAAAAACTGATGAATCTGCAAAAAAATAGCCTCTAATTCTTTAAAAAAAGAAAAAAAAATATATATATATATACACATATATATATTTATTTGTATTTGTAGCATGTGATATATTTATTGAGTCGTGCTTCTGTTCACAGCTCCTGTACGAACAGTGGGCAAGCTACAGTGTCTTCTACAAGTACCAGCCCATTGGACTTATCAGGTGAGATCCATATCTGGCATAAAATTGCTGATAGGAAATGCAGTTTGCAAAACCACAATTTATTTGTCCTCTGATTTTA
Source organism: Simochromis diagramma (assembly GCF_900408965.1). NCBI lineage: Eukaryota > Metazoa > Chordata > Actinopteri > Cichliformes > Cichlidae > Simochromis > Simochromis diagramma. Next base: position 1,742,335 of record NW_024387258.1, on the reverse strand, counting down.
AATTGAGGAAATTAATTTTAATCAGATAGGTCTTGTAATTATCACTTTAATAGTGGCATACAGTACATGACCTATTTACATGGAATTAAGCTCAACTATTAAGGAATCACAGTTAATTTCGCAGTGATGGATTTGACAGTGATGTGACCTCTGTATCTCCTCTCACCCAGGAAATATTTTGGGGAAAAGATTGGACTGTATTTTGCCTGGTTGGGAGTCTACACACAGATGCTGATCCCTGCTGCCATCATTGGAGTAATTGTATTTCTCTATGGCTGTGCTACTGTCGATGATAACATACCTAGGTACGCTGGACATATTTATTTATTTTTTATTGCCTTTATTGCAAGTGTCAGCTTGCTATGATTCCAATTTTGTCTAAAACTCACCGCAGGTAGGTTACTTTTTTTTTTTTCTCTTTTGTTTTTTGTGACCTGTTGACATTTGCATCACAAACGGAGTGAGCAAATTTCTCATTTTCATGTCTTAATAACAAGAAGAACGTAGCCAGAAGTACAAGAAAGCGTAGGTCTACAGTAAAGAGAGAGGTGGCAATGGAAAAGGCTTAGAGTGAGTTTGTGGAGTATGTGGAGCTAGAAGCTAAGAAACGAGAAAAGGACTTGTACCAAGCCAGAAAGGGTGTGCAACACATTTTAGGTTCGACAAAAATGGAAATGTGCTAAGAAATGACGGAAATGTGTTGAGAAGATGAACGAAGTACTAGAGGACTGTTGGTAAATCAGGAGGTGGAGAGGATTAGTAAGGAAGAAGTGAGAGTAGGATGAAGAGTGCATAGGAAGTATAGCAAGTTGGTCTCAGTAACAGACGGGAAGGTGTCTCCAGCTTTTGGCTTAGACTGATTCATATCTGAAATCTATTCTTTTTTGTTAGCATGGAAATTTGTGATCCCAGAAACAATATTACCATGTGTCCACTATGCGACCAAGCCTGCAGCTACTGGAAGCTGGTAACAGCATGTGGCACAGCCCAAGCCAGCCATCTGTTTGACAATGCAGCCACTGTGTTCTTCTCTGTCTTCATGGCTCTATGGGGTGAGTACAAATTGCTGTCCAAATATATAGGCAACAACCAGAAAATATGCAGACCACCAACAAATAAAGCTCGTGCAGCAAAGCATCGCTAAAACTGTACCAAATTCAAGACTGCATTGTCTGTAAAGGTTCTCAGTCATCCAGGTCATCGTAGTCTAAGGAGCTCGGAACAGAAGACTGTATTATTTTAAAGCTTTGATCTATGGAACCAGCACCTTTGTTTCACTGTATTTTTAGTGCCAAATACTGCCAGACTTTATATTTCATATTTTATATTAAGAAATATGAAAGGTGCAATCATACAAGTGGAGTCATCAGCTGTGAGCAATGTAACATCAGCACATCTTATTATGAACCCCTTATATGAATTAACAAAAAGCATTTGGAGGATTGTAAAATGTACGTGATTTCCAAATAGTTTTATAAATCCGTACTTTTTACATAAAGGCACTGCTTGCTGTTGATTATGTACATTATGTAACAAAACTTGCATAACCTTATATGAACAGGTACAATAAAAATATAAAATGTTCATACTCTCTATGGTTGCCATTTATATATACGGAAAATAGCAAGAAACATGTTGCAGCTGGTGTCCGAGCATGCGTTGAGTTTGTGTATGTCTTATTATGTAGCTGTTCTCTTTATGGAGCACTGGAAGAGGCGGCAGATGAGACTCAACTATGTCTGGGACCTCACAGGGTTTGGAGAGGAGGAGGAGGTGAGATAACCCCACATGTGTTTTAATGCACAGAGCATAATTGTTACCTAGTGTTAATTAGTAAATAGTGATAATGAATAATAAGTTTGCACTTTTTGCACAAGTTCTTTTTCTGTGCAAATATTACTGTCCATCTTTTTAATGTTAATGTGCTAATTATATTTTTAGGACCACAATAACTACAAAACCTGCACAGTTTGTAGTATAAATGTGTGATGCAAGATGCTAGAAACACAATGAAGTAGAAACTTGAAGTTTGTTGTTGCAGTGCCATATGTTCCAGTTGATCTTTGCTCGTTTTACAAAGTGCTTTGGTCAAACATGAAAGCAGATGTTAAGGTTTAACAACACTCTTCTTCAAACAGAGACAAATATGGATATAAAGGATACAGGAATCTTCTATGCAGCTATCTTAAAAACACATTCCTACAGTAATAAGTAACATAATGGTTGAGATAAGATAAGGTTCCCACACAAACCTTTAGGAGTGAATGTCTTTTAAATCATAATGTACACAGTACAATTCAATACAATATCATATCATCATTATATTACTCTTAAAAGACATGAAATGTTTTTAACTTGACACGTAAACTGATATCGCTTTTATGTTCTTATGTGTTTGGTTTACTTCACAGGGGGAACACAAGGTTTGACTTCTTTTTCACTAACTGTTACAGATCTGTTCTGAAACTACTTTTCTTCTCTTTTAAGGTGTCTAACAGTCTCCATGTGGTCTTTTTACCTGACTTTGTCTCTGTGGTTCAGTTGTGTTGTACATCTGGCTTGACTATCTTTTGAGGTTTGTTCTGAAGATGTGGTCTAGTTAATTAGTTGATCAATACAGCAGTCTTGGCATTTCTAGGACTCACAGCTCTGAAGTTGTCTGACTTTTATCTTTTTTATCCATTTTTTTAACTTTTATTTTTTGTGGGAATAACTTAGAAATGACCACATTATGACATTCTTGTTTCTTCCTTGTCACCCTGCTATTACACTGTTATTACAGAGCTGTATTTCCATATTATTACCCCCAGTTTTGGGGCTCTTATTATCCTATTACGGTCATTTCATGGTAATAATACTCAACTGTAACTACTGTTGCTACCATTATATTACCTGCATATTAAGTGGTTATTACTTTAGTAATTGCATAGTAACGAGTTATTACCCCTTTATTACCGAGCTGTAATAGCAAGTGCTACCAATTCTTGACTTTTAATCTTCTTGAAATAAAAATCTCAAATGCAATGAGGATTCAATACAGGCAGGATATTTTGGCCCCATGTTTGATGTGTATTTAAAATGGTTTAACAATTCACTGACTGAGACACGCCTTAGATGAAGGAGCAACTAAGAATGTTCTAGAGAAGCTGCTAGCTGACCTTTGAGTTCAGAGAGAGCAAATGCAGGTAGAAGTCTCTGAGAAGGAAATGGAGCCAAGCTATGAAACATAAAAAGCTTGTAATCAGATGAATTAAGGTAAAGTAATTCAGTGTTATTCATGAGATGCTGTAGCCCAGCACAAGGTCCAGTGTAGTTGGCTTTTGACTGACTTTTCAAGATTAAATGTCTCGAACATGGTGATTAAAACGAGCAGTAAAGCTAGAAAAAGAAGAAAGAGAGCAAAGGTAATTATGTGTGGTTGTTATTACAAACGATAGCCATCCCACCCCCATATTTGAGTTGCTAGGCAGTAGTTAGGGTGGCCTCTCTTTATCAGCGGGATGTGGTATCCCATCCTTTGGCAGGACTCGGTGATGAAGAAAAATCAATGTTGTGAATAAAATACATCTTTGGGACCTCATTAAGTCAACAAAACAAAGAAAAAACCAAACCAGTAGAAAAACTAGAATCGGTGATAAATACAGCTGAAGGTTGTGATGGCTTGCATAAAACACTGAGTTAGCTACTGAAACAGAATTATTAGGGCAGAAATGTCCACGTACAGTTAGGCAGATGCAGAGTAAATGGTGGGGGTTCAGCATGACCTTGTGAAACATGCTGAGGAGGATTGACTTGTAGGATAGGTCGTGCAAGGTTCAGGAACGTTGCAATGCAAATGGCATCATCTGTGTAAGTGGCAAATATGTTGGTCCTTCTTGATCCAAGTCTGCAGGTTATGGGGTTCAGTTAAAGCACTGGCTTAGGTAGGTCCACATAATACAGACTTATGAACTCTTTTAGATCACTTTTAGCTCCGGTGGTACCTCAGTGGACATGTTGGCTGGTAGAATAATCTTATGTCAAATACATGTATTTTCTCCAAAATGGATCAAATAAAAAATCTCAGTGGAAATATGGAAGCAAATACATTCTTGTTGTCTACTTTCTGTAGTTCATACGTCAGTGTTGAAATCGACACTGTGATAATGTAAAGCAGCTTCTGAATTAATGTCTTGTTAAATATCTAGATGAGATGGTATAAAAAAAAAATGGTTACTTGAAAAAGTTCAAGCTATTTCTACTTGATCGGTCCACATGAAAAATAGCCTTGTTCAGCACAGACCAGTTCTTCTGCTTACTCAGCTGTACTGGACAACATTGTCATTTTTCCTATTTGGAAGCTTGCTCATGTGTGTTTCACTGAGCCTGTGTGTCTGTACATTAGTCTGACACATGTACCTTTAGGCCACTGTCTAACCGTCAGCTTTGTTTTCTAGTGATGCAGTTTCTCTTTACGCACAGCTCCTCCTCCGCTGGGTACACATCCATTCAATTCTGGCTGCATATCACATTCCTTAAGATATAAACATGTATTTGTCACCATTAAAGGAACATTTCACCATCAGCTACACACGTCACTATTACACAACCATTTAATTTCATTTGTAAATTAAATGGTTAAGAGTTAAAATTTGGAAGGAAAGAATAAAAATTGGGAACCAATATAATGTTTAAGAATACAGAGAAGAAAAATAACGGTATTAATCCTAAAGGAAAAATTATATGCATCATTAATCATCATTGTTTTAAACTTTATGTAATACTTGTTTGTTCGTTTCTTTGGGGATTTTTGTTTTTTTGGGGGGGGTCCCAGAAATATAAGAAATCCCCAAAATACTGCCTTTTTAATAAAGGCAGTAAATTTCTAAATGAGCTAGAAATATGATGGATTGATGCTTTCCACCTTAACATTCTGTAACATGCCAAAATAGGATAAACAACTGGTGTAGCTGGTGTATTTCTTTCATGGTGAGTTGATACATATCTTCCTTTTCTTGTGCAGAGTTGTACAGAAACCTAAACACCAAGTGCTTATTTTGCAAAACTTTTTGCCACAAGGCTGTTTAACTTATTCCTCTCTCCATTCTGAATTCCAAATGGGATCTTCTCTTGCAAGTTTAACGTCTTGCACATTTAGTACTAATCAACAAAAAGCACCATCAATAAAAGTAACAAGCTAATGTTCTCTTCCAGGACCACAATCGAGCTGAGTACGAGTTCCGGGTCATGCAAAAGAAAGTGAAACTGGAACATTCGGGCTTGATGGTAAAATTAAGTCAATTTTTTTCTGACAAAATCTTTTCATGTTTCCAGTGCTTTATGAAAATATGGATATTGGTTTAATCACAATCCTATTTTATTTACATAGACAGTTGCTGATTTAAAATAGTGTTGGTTCATTGTTTGTTGTCACGTCACCTTTTCCCAAAGTTCAAATTGATGCATGTTAGGTTAACTGGTTATTCTAAATTGCCATTGGATGTAGATATAAGCACATATGATAATGCACTGTGTGCGAAATGGTCGATGTGCGTTTAATGTAAATCACTATGTAATATGTTGTGTTCTGCTATGTAATGACCTGCAAGCCACAGAGGTCACTACATAGTGATAACTTGCTTGGTTTAACTGGTTTTCTGAGTACAGCCTGATTTAATCTAATTGGTTGTTAATGATGTTGCTTTTGAATAAAGATAAGGCTCAGAGTGTAAGATATCCTGAGCCCCCCAAAAAATCCTTGTGTTATATCAAGGACACACCTTTTTCATCCTATAAACATGGAGTCATCTCAGCATCTTGACCCAATTTTAAGTCACTCAAATGTGACACTACAGCTGAGGGCAGATTTAACTCTGCTCCACTGGAGCCACTGATTTGTGTCTATGTTTGTTATATGTGCTTTGTGCAACTCCATGACCAGTGTATAAAGGGCTGCTACTGAAAGACAGAAATAAGGCAGTGGAAGGGGAATTGCACATACTAACAGAACATCTGCATCAGGTCTTAATGCCCTTCATTGTGTGTGTGTGTGTGTGTGTGTGTGTGTGTGTGTGTGTGTGTGTGTGTGTGTGTGTGTGTGTGTGTGTGCGCGCTTAGGATGAAAAGGTGAAGCTGACATGTACAGATAGGCTGCCTGCTTACATGACTACTGTGGTCATGATGGGTTTTATGGTAAGTACCAGTAGTCTCCCACTGTGTTCACCAACATGTGTTTCTGAAACATGAGTGATGATGTCATTGTCCCATATTATTTCTGTTTCTGGCAATACTACGTTGAAAGGTTTTTGTAAATGAGAAAGGCGAGAATATAATGTTACTGCATAAGTTTTAAGATTTGGACGACAATAATGTGCTTAATCACAAAATGAATTCAGGCTCTTATTAATTGAAGTATTGTATTTATATTTGCCTACAAATACTTGAAGATAGGCACACTTCAATACATGGGGGATATTAAACCTGCTTCTTTGGTCCCCATGACAGAACAGAGAAAACCCGACTCAGAGGTCAAAACATTTATAATTGTTTATTCAATCATCAGAAGAGAGAGCCCTGCACAGCCCAAAGCCAGCTGCAGAATCTCTGACATTAGAAGCTAAACACGTGTCTCATATAGGTGTTATTTTGGTCCTTCACACATCGTTTCAATAAAAACAAGTCCTTGTATGTACTAGTTCTGCTTTTCTGTCTGGTTTCATGTATTCATATACCTCTGCAGCTCTACCCTAGACTACCTGTTTTTCAGTCTGGCTAAGCACTTGGTTTATCAAAAGTGGCCTTGCTTTACAAACCTTCATTATTAAAGTACATAAAAACAATATAATCAGAAAATAAGCACTAAGAATATATTAATTACATGACAGTGACAAGTCAGTTTTTACAGAAAACAACTGTGAAAACTGTAATTTAGCAGAAAAACAAGTATTTCCTCATCTCACATCATAAATATGCAGTAGTTTCTGGGCAGGAACTATATTATGGAGGCGATTCATTGTTCATGCGTTTACATCTTTAATAGTCAGTGTTTATATGCTTGATGGATGTTTTTTTAACCCCTCATTTTATCAACGTAAATGTGATAAATGCTGTTCTACCCTACCAACTTACAAGAAAAATGAATACCATAAAAATTTCCTGGCTGATGTGACCTTATAACAATAAAGCCAAGTCTAACTTTTTTTAAATACATTTCACTGTTCAAACATAACTTTCAAAAGGAGTGTTTCCTGTCCTTTAAAATACCTGGACCTTAGGCAAGGTTAAGCCACTCAAAACATGACCTGAAACGTGTACTTTCAGTTTGAAAGTTTTATTTGTCACATACACAATCATACACAGTATGACATACAGGGAAATGCTTATTGTTGTGCAATCTTGTACTGATTAAAAATAAAATACAAGAATAAAGTAAAATTGAAAATCAAGTATAAAATTAAAATAAAAAAATCGAAATTAAAAAGATGTGCAAATCAACAGTGTGCAGATTGACAGTGAACAAAAACAGTTATTGGTCATTATTTTGTTATTAAGTGCATGGAAAGTGTCGAGAGCCCAGTCTTACATGTTTCCCACCCTCACTGACTGGTGAGGATCCACTGACAGTGGTCCTAGTTGGTGAAAAGAGCTGAGGGGATTATACTACTGAACTACGGAAACTTAAAATGTTATTATTGTAAAATGCAGGAAGTTATACACTACTTACATGGTTAATGGCGTGATTTTTATATAGCACTTTATACAGCATGGCATGCAGACTGGAGCAGCCAGGGATCTAACCACCAACCTTATGATTAGTAGATGACCTGCTCTGTCTAGTAGTGTGTTAGCATTCTCTTTTGCCAATCTCAAAGAAATTGTAGACATTTTACCTTTAGCACCACTTTCAGTCATTAATCCTTAAAGACAATATGAACTCCTCCTCATGCCAGTGTCTTAAAAGTTGTTTTTTTTATACCACTTAACAAATGCAAGTACATTCCCATAACAAGGTCCTTAGAATTACAAGGTCATCAAACAACTTGGCTATGGAGCATACATTACCTTTGCAAAGCACTTTATAGGGTATTTATTATGTGATTATGTGGAATGAAATGAAGGCTGCGATTGAATATGCTGTTGTATGAAGATGTGGGTATTTAATAATAATAATGGATTGCATTTATATAGCGCTTTTCTAGACCCTCAAAGCGCTTTACAATTCCACTATTCATTCACACACTGGTGGAGGCAGCTACAGGTGTAGCCACAGCTGCCCTGGGGCAGACTGACAGAGGCGAGGCTGCCATATCGCGCCATCGGCCCCTCTGACCACCACCAGTAGGCGGTAGGTGAAGTGTCTTGCCCAAGGACACAATGACCGAGACTGTCCCAGCCGGGGCTCGAACCGGCAACCTTCTGATTACAAGACGAACACCCAACTCTTGAGCCACGATCGCCCTTAATAAATGTGTCTTCTACAAAAAACTGGAATCAAAATACTGAACATAAGCTGCTACTGAAATTTCATCAAGACCAATCTAAATGTTTCAATATGGTGGTTAGGTTAACTGGTGATTTTAATTTGCCCCTCAAAATGTGTTAGATAAAGCATGCAGAATAATCCACTATGTGCTTAGAATAGAATAGAATAGAAAAGAATAGAATTCAACTTTATTGTTATTGCACATGTCACAAGTACAAGGCAACGAAAAACGGTTTGCATCCATCCAGAAAGTGCTTTAGACATAATATAGATATATTACAGAATGGGTCTATTATGGGTATGTTACAATGTACACGGTATTAAGGTATGTTATGAATATGCTATAACTATATGTACAGGCTATGAACAGGATATAAATATGAAACTATACAGAAATATGAACTATGCAAGTTGTAAACATTTGTAGAATTGTAATTATCGATTGTACAGAATGATTGTCTATACAGCATTTACAGTAGTGCAGTTAAGAAATATGTGGATAATTTCCACAGAGGTATATAAAGTGCTGGTGGTTGTGAGTGGTGGTTCAGTCCATGTTGTTATTGTGTGTATGAGGGTACAGTTGTCCATTTGTTTGTTTTTGTCCATTTTGTGTGTGTTCAGTTATAGGTGGCTGTGTGTGTGTTCAGTCCATGAGTTTAATGTGGGTCAGATGTCAGGAGGCAGAGCTTGAGAGGGCTGTAAGACTAGAAAAGGGCTCTCAAAAAGGCCTGTCCATTAAGTTGTCACTAGAGAGAGTTTTTGATGTAAGGGTCCTTGGAAAGGGACTTGATCCCCTAGAACCCAGAGCGAAGATCATTCTCTGGGAAGTTGGGTTTGTTTTGGTCTCACGGTGTTCACTGTGTGCCGCAGGTTCAGTAGCTGAAAACCAAGCTTTTTCTGTGTGGACACATTTAACCAACACACTTATTAATTCTGCCTCTCTTGTATTTTAGATAATTGTGACGTTTGTTATAGTCTTTGGAGTCATCCTGTACCGGATTAGCATTAGGGCAGCGCTGCACATGAGCAGCCACCCTGTAGTTCGGTATAATATCCGAGCCACAGTCAAAACCACTGCTGCCATCATCAACCTCATCATCATCATCATCTTGGATGAAATCTATGGAGCCATTGCCCGCTGGCTCACTAGACTGGGTGAGGCACATTTTGTTGGATTGATGTTCTTACCAAATATTATTTTCTTCCTACTGTTTGTAGTAGTATTTGTATGCCACACAAAAGGACTTTAGAACACAAAGTGTCATAATAGGCTGTGTGCAGGAAAGGACCCAATCGCAGGACTCTCAAAGACAGGACTTAACTCAAAACGCAGCATCTGTTGCTGGAAAAACTCCTCATGAATAAAACTGAAACAAAACAAAACTCTGCACATAGGAACTGAGCCACTAAACCGGAGTACAAGCCAAAACACACAGCACACAGAGGGTAGCAACATTAACGACGTGACAGAGAGCAAAGAGAAACACAGGGCTTATGTACACAGAGGGATAATCAGGGAATGGGAAACAGGAGACACAGCTGGGAGAAATTAGGCCTAACGAGACAGGGGGAAGTAAAACTGAATACACTGACATAAGACATGGACCTTCAAAGTAAAACAGGAAACAAGAAACAAATAACAAAGACGCAGACGTGACACTGAACTAAATCTAGAACAATAATAATCAAAACAGCACAACTAAAGAATCAGAACATAAATCCTAATACAGAAAAAACACCAAAATATAAGAAACAGGAAATGCTGGGTCAAAATGACCAAGAGCCATGACACAAAGCCTTTCTTTTTATCAGTCCTTTTTAATTTGATTATCGGAACACCCTCCTGCCACACAACAAGTGGCAGGAGGGTGTTCCTGGTACCCTTTTCTCCAGCAGTGTTTTCATTAATCCTGGGCAGAAACACCAATCCCCTTCCAGACCACATGAGAGATAATAAAGAGAATTATGGGTCTTCTCTTAGTGTGGTGTCCATGGTAAGCTTGCCCGTGCCCAAATCTACCCATTATGGACATGCAACAATTACTCTGAGCTGCCTTAAAAGCTCTCTAAGCCTGAGCGCCACCTTAATGAGGCGAAACGTTGTAGCTTCTCGTGTCCATGATATCTTTCTTTCAGACATTACCTTGAGCTTGTGGCCAAACGTGAGCACTAGAATATCTTCAGCTCAACAGTCTAGAACAACAGCTGCATTAGTACAGATGCCATTCCACCTTCTCATTGTTTGTTTAGACATCTTTAAATTTGCTTGGGGCTACAACAGCCCCCACAAATGTGGAAACCATAGAAAGCCGAGGATGTCTCATTGACAGTACAGCATTAGTCTTATAGATTGCATAAATGGTGCTTGACGTAGCAATCTCAGACTAATGTCCCCGACATAGGACGAGAATGGCATCTTAGGAGAGTCTAACACTACATCGACTGTGCGCTTTTTCAGAGGTTCCAAAGACGGACAAGAGCTTTGAGGAACGCCTCATCTTCAAGACTTTTATCTTGAAGTTCGTCAATGCCTTCACACCCATTGTCTACTTGGCCTTTTTCAGGGGCAGGTAAAACAACAGTTTCTCACATAATTTAGTTTCAGATCATTTTAGTCAAACTAAACTGGACTGTAGGGAAATCAAGCACTATAATATGTTACTGACAATGCACACACAACTTTATCCAACTCACTGTTGTCTGCAGATGTTTTGCTGGAAGAAGGAAACATGATGATTCTGTAAAGTCAATGCTTTCTTTGTCAGACTTTGTGACTGTGGTTTTGTTTTTATAGGCTTGTTGGGAGGCCTGGAAACTACTTGTATGTTGTTGGGTCTTACAGGATGGAAGAGGTAATCCACTTTAAATATGCTCAAGAGAAGAGAGGAAGGGAATGGAGCCAGTTGTCTCTAGATAACAATTAACAGCTAGATTAGATGGTGCTTTATGATGACTAAGAGCACACAGTCACCTTTATTTTTAGTTTAACATTCTCATATAAAGATTAAGGGGAAAAAATCCTAGTAACTAATAGTAAGTTAAATTTTACATTTCTTTTCTCAAATGGTCTGTTTCGAATGTTTCACTATTGTCTATTTCTACATTTGTTTACTGTCTCTCCTACAGTGTGCCCATGCAGGTTGCCTCATGGAGCTGTGCATTCAGTTGTGCATCACTATGCTAGGCAAACAGCTCATCCAGAACAACTTGTTTGAGATTGGCTTACCGTGAGTGCAAAACAGAGACTGCAGCAAGCTCAAAAACACACTTGAACACAGATTGAATGAGGGATCGGCATCAAATCAAATCAGTTTTATTGACACGTTACATGTGCTGATACACTGGTACAGCACACATGAGTGAAATTCTTGTGTGCAAGCTTCACAAGCAACAGTGGTGTGCACAGATCCCACTGTGTGGGTTCAGTAAGTCACAGATCACATAATGCACACCCACTCAGTTATATGTATGTCTGAGAATGCTGCTCGTCTAGTTTTCATCTACATTTCCCTGGAAACCAGACAGCACCTTGCCGAACTGTAAGCCTGTAGTCTGCTCAGCCTCTCTGTGCACATACACTGTGACTGAGGTTTATGCCACATGTTTGGCTCTTCCAGCAGTGTTAGACATCCAAATTATCATCCCTAACAATTAAGAACTCAAGACTTTGAAGAATTTACCACTTATCGTAGTCGTAGTATTCATAATAGAGTTCCTGTATTTGTCCAAATGTGGTTAATAATCTCCCAAATTTTGGGATACATAATCCATTAAGTTAAGGAGAAATCTACAACAACAACAACAAAAATCAAAGATGCGCATGCATTTGCACAATAACACTTTAGAAACTGAGTGATGCTTTTACAAATCTCATTGTGTAATTTCTTAATGGATTGTTGGGATTTGCAGGAAGCTGAAAAAAATGCTCCGCAAGAGGAAGTCAGAAATGGTTTCCATTCAAGAGCCAGTGCTGCATAAAACTCTGAAACGCTATGAGAAGGACCAGCTCCTGGGTCCATTTGTTGGCCTCAATCCAGAGTACATGGAAATGAGTAAGTAACAGTTTCATCACTTTTGTTAATCATGTTGTTAGCAAATAAATAAATTACCTGGTTTGCACTAAATGCATTTAAAGAGTAGTGGTGGACAAAGACGAGCAGAGCAAATAAAGTTTGTTTCTGGCATACCTGATTAAGATCAAACTACAGTTACAAGAAACTCAGTAATAATTTTAACATTAGGAGGCAGCCAGAATCTCGTGACTTTAAACATGGCATGCTTAAACAGAAATAGGTTTTCACAACTGCCCACTGTCAAAATTGGCTTTCTTTTCATTTTTAAAGAAATTCTGAAGGAAATTTTTTTATCATGCTTATTTATAGATGTTAAAAATAGTTTTCTGTATTAATTTTCTTTCACCCAATCGAGGATGAGCCATTGCTAAATGCTGTTCTATTTGTCTGTTTTTTCCCTTTTCCTTTAGTAATCCAGTTTGGGATGGTGACTCTGTTCGTGGCCTCCTTCCCTCTGGCGCCTCTCTTTGCTCTTCTGAATAACATAATTGAAATTCGTCTGGATGCTAAGAAGTTTGTTACCGAGCTTCGCAGGCCTATTACAGCTAAAGCCAAAGACATTGGTTCGTTTCTTTTATCCCTATGTGAGATTAAACCCTCTTAAAATTGCAGTAACATCTGCTGTTAAGAAATGTGTTTTACTAATGTTACAAAAATATAAACCCAGTACAAAAAATCCACACAGACTGAAAACAGCACACAAAAGTAGCACATTGCAATTGCTAATAGTGCTCGTTTGTGTATTTTTCTTTTGCAGCCTTTAGTCAATTTAATCAATGAACTAAATTAGCACTCTGTTATTCAGACTTCAAGGAAATATGCCCTAAGATGTCTTCAACAGCATTTCTTTCATTTGGGTGAAAAAAGAGGTGAATTTGCAGTACAGTGTCCCGACAAAATGAAACTAAATACATGTATCCTCACCCTTATGCCCATCTGTCTTTGGAGGTGGCCCCCATCCCATGAACTTGTTTCTGTCAGTGGTTTCTTCCTGTTAAAGGGAGTTTCCCTTCCCATGGTTGTGCACTCAAAGGGGATCATCTCATTGTTGAGGTTTCCTCTCTGTTATTGTAAGGTCTATAGCTTACAATATGAAAAGCCTCAAGGTGACTGTCCTCGTGGTTTGAGGCTATATGAATAAAATACATTTCAATTGATTTCAAATTAAATTTATGACTCATAGTTCCTAGACTCTCACACTAGGCAGAACACATAAAAATAAGGACTGCTACATATGCCATTCTAGTAGCCTGCTGTAAGGAAAAAGACTCTGCTTACAGCTGAATTTCACTACAGCAAACCTATTATGAAGCTAACATTGTGTAGAGTTATATGTTGCAAGACTGAAATCTCTGAAAGCTGGTTTTCTTCACGTAGAGAAGTTAAGTGACACGATTAAGTAGCTTAATCTCAGAACCCGTCTGCAGTGGTATTTCCAATATGCAGAGAACACTCAGCACCAGTGAGTTGCAGTTGTACCAAATCACCCTGTGCAAACTCTAGTCGTGTGCATGTCGGAGCTGCTGTTTTCTCATGAATAACGGCTCTTCTGTCTTTCTGCAGGGATCTGGTACAACCTCTTGAGGGGCCTCAGCAAGGTAGCAGTCATTGTCAACGTAAGTCTTATCAGCAATCTGTATGGTTATACAATGCCAATATAAAAACAATGCCAAGGCTGTCCTGGAAAACGATTTTCACTCAGTTAGGACTACACTAGTACATTGTCTTGGTAAATCTGGGCTCATGCAAAACCCCGAGGACTTTGATAGTGGTAAGTGCAGATGTCTACTACACATTCAGTGAACACCGGCTACAACACTTTACACAGCAGACAAGGAAGGGATCAGCTTTTTATAAGTAGCTATAAATGCCACTGGCAGAATTAAACCTGCCTGGTTTGGTGAGGCCAAATTTCATTTTAATTTAAAGCACATCATATGCTTATGAATTGAGTAATGTAATGAAAACCCAGTTACAGCAATCAGAAGACTCTAATATTAATATTGAATCGCTGTCTAACTTTGCCAAAACAATGTGAGACTCTAGTTTTCTTTTGTCCCCTCCCCAGTCGGACTAGGAGTGACACGTTTAGCCACATTATAACTCTCAAAACTCAAAACTCTCTTAACGCAGTAACTTATAAGCTGGAGAGGAAATGGTGTCTCACTAATTTAGAAGATCGTCATTTAGCCTGGAAAAGTATCTTCCTGCTTTATAGAAAAAGCCCTCCGCAAAGCCAGAACATCTTACTATTCATCACTGATTGAAGAAAATAAGAACAACCCCAGGTTTCTCTTCAGCTCTGTAGCCTGTCGTGTTATTCAATTATACGCGGGTCCACTGTACGATTCATAACCACACTTTATTTTCTTGTTCTTGCTCTGCCCCACATAACATAACATTCTATACAGAAACACACCGGTCTCGCCCTCTAGCTGCCATCAGCCTAACTACACTGACCGGCTGCATTAACATCTACTGTACAATGCAATTACACCACATCTCCCCTTTCTAGAATCAATGGGTAGACTACCATTGACTCACCAGACCTTAGAGGGTTATTCTGCCTCTGTGGCTGGAAGGTCTGGTCCTGCGCTTACCTGTAAGGAATACTATATAATGAAAATCTTAACTCTAATTAACCCGTTAAGTAACACACATTCTTACATGCTAACTTGTCACACCCCCTGCATTTCCCAACTTCTGAACATGCATATTTGAAAATGACAACCTTTTAGCTTTTACACTTTTACCCATATTGTGCAAACAATACTACGGAAGAGGGGTATTCTTGTGTAAAACTGTCCTTTCCATCTGATCCGTCACAAGTCCAATCTGGTTGGTCTCACAACCACTCTTCCGGATCTGGTTCTGGGTGTAGATGGAAGCTCTGGAGAAACTGTCTCTGGCATGTCCGTGGAGCACTGCTCCCCGGCTTCTGCAGATTCTGGCTCCCCATTATTGCTCTCAGTTTGGTCTGGAGAGTGTTTCATGGGAACAAGATGCCGACGATTCCGCCTAATTGTCCCACGAGGTCCCTCCACGAGATATGATCGAGGTGTGGAGTGGCTGCCAATAACGGTGCCGCTGGCTCTCTGGTCTGTTATCCACACTTCTTGGCCTGGAGTGAGCCTGTCGAGGCTGCGTGCGCGATGACGAAGGTTATATGACTGTGCCTCTTTAGTCCTCCTCTCCTTTTCCCTCCGGGTGACAGCCACACTATCAGGAAGTGCGGGGTCAAGCAGAGATGGCAGTATTGGCACTGTGGTGCGAAGCCGTCTCCCCATCAAGAGTTGGGCTGGACTATAGCCATTCTGCAGTGGGGTGGCTCTGTAAGCGAGCAGAGCCAAGTGTGGATCAACAGCTTTCCGCAATAGATTCTTGACAGTCTTAACTGCTCGTTCGGCTTCGCCATTGCTTTGGGGATATTTCGGGCTGCTTGTAATGTGACAGAAGCCATACACTTTTGCAAATGTCTCAAAAGCTGCCCCTGAAAACTGTGGCCCATTATCTGTTACCAGCTGCTCGGGGATCCCATGTCGTGCAAAAATCCCTTTGAGATGATGGATCGCATCCTCTGACCTTGAAGGTGTGAGAGGGGCAATCTCAACAAATCTTGAGGCATAATCCACGACAAGAAGGTAGGTTTTCCCTCTCAGCATAAACAGATCGGCTCCTAGCTTTTGCCACTGGCCGCCCCAGATACTGTGATGGCATCAGCGGTTCTGTGTGGTTTTCTCTCACTTGGCAACATGTCCGACAGTTAAGGACAGGCTCATTTATCTGCTGGCTTAGCCCTGGCCACCAAACCAACTGTCGTGCTCGCTGTCTGCACTTAACCACTCCCTGGTGACCTTCGTGTAGTCTGGTGAGCACATCATTTCTCATAGTTGCAGGTATAACCAACCTGTCCCCTTTGATTAGCAGACCATCATGTACGGTGAGGAATGCCCGTTCTGCCCAGTACAGTCTTAGCGCTGGTTCGCTGTTGAAATGTGTGGGCCATCCTTCCTCACACAGCTGCATCACGCGAGCACATACGCTGTCCCTCTTCAGCTCTTCTCTCAGCTGCTCCAAGAAATTGTTGCTAGCTGGCAGATTGTCCATCAACATGTCCACGTAAATATTTGTGCTCTCCAACAACTCCTTGTCTTGAAGTGTTTCTTTTGCTTTCACTGGAGATCGTGAGAGCATGTCAGCTGTCCACAGGTGTTTGCCTGGTACATGCGAAATCGAGTAGGAATATCGCATGAGGCGCATCCTAAAGCGTTGAATTCTGGGAGGGAGCACATCCAGAGTTTGTGCCCCCAGCAGACTTAGCAGCGGCTTATGGTCTGTCTCCATTTGAAAGTGTCTGTCAATAAGAAAGTTGCGGAACCGCTCACAAGCCCAGGTCAGACCTAAAGCCTCCTTTTCAACCTGAGCGTATCTCTGTTCTGTTGCAGTGAGGGAGCGTGACGCGTAGGCAACGGGTCTCCACTCCTCATCCCATCTTTGAAGCAACACACCCCCTAAGCCATACGATGATGCGTCCGCTGACACCTTGCAGTCACGGCTTGGGTCATACATGGCCAACACTGGCGGTGATGTGAGCGCATCTTTCAGGTTCTGAAATGCTCTAGCCTGGTCAATGTCCCATCTCCAGCAGTTTTTCTTAGACAGTAAGTCGCTTAGAGGTTTGTCCCTCTCTGCGAGCTGTGGGATAAACTTTCCAAGCTGGTTAACCATTCCCAGAAAGCTCCTTAACTCACTCACACTTTGTGGCTCCTTCATCTCCCTCACAGCCTGGGTCTTGCTTGGGTCAGGGCTGATACCGCTGACTGAGAGAACATGCCCTAAAAACGTCACCTGCTGTTTCGCGATGTCGCACTTGTTAATGTTTAGGGTGATGCCAGATTTTTGGATCCTGCCCAGCACAGCGTGTAGGCGAGAGTCATGCTCCTCCTGCGTTCTGCCCCGGACCAGCACGTCGTCCATGTGGCAAACCACCCCTTCCATACCATCTGTGACCTCTGTGACCATCCTGTTCTGGAAATGCTCCGGTGCTGAAGCAATCCCGAAGGGCAGTCTCTTGAAGTAATAATGCCCAAACGGTGTGATGAAAGTGGTGTATTTGGCTGAGCTTTCCGTCAGAGGTATCTGCCAAAACCCCATGTTAGCGTCCAGCTTGCTGAATATGCTGGCACCAGCCAATCTGCCCAATGTTTCCTCCACCGATGGCAGTATGTACTTCTCTCGACACACAGACTCATTGAGGTGTGTAAGGTCGACACATATGCGTACATCTTCTGTCTTCTTCGGTACCACCACCATGCCTGAGCACCAATCAGTTGGCTCCTCAATCCTGCTGATCACCCCTAGTTCTTCCATACGGGCCAGCTCCTGCTTAACTTTGTCCATCAGAGGCAACGGGATTCTCCGTGGCGTCTTCAAGGAAAAAGGTTGAGCTCCAGGTTTCAGTTTGATGTCGTACGGCTGACGTACTTCACCGAGACCACTGCACAGCTTTGGGTAGCACTTTTTAAGCGTCTCTATAGTTACGCTCTCCAGACGAGCCACAAGCTCCAGCTTGCTAATAGCAGGTCTCCCCAGCAAAGCAGTGTGCAGGTGTCTGATGACAAAGACATCCTCACGTATTTCTTTGTCTCCCTTCCTCAGTGCAAGCTCACTGACACCAACGACATCCAAACGACTCCTCCCGGGACCCAGCAGAGCCTTGGTTGATTTGTGGAGACTGGGGGGGTGGTTGTGTCTGTAGAGCTCCTTAAACACCTTAAGGGGTAGGACTGTCACATCGGCACCTGCATCAATTTTAAATGACACGTTTTTGTTGTTTATGCTTAAGTCGACAGTCCACGGCTCACCCTCACACTTAACACTGCCCAGGAACAAACCATGTTCATCCTCTTCAACCTCATGCACTGTTTTTGGTGCCCTGCATACACGCCTGTAATGTCCTTTTTTCCCCACATGCATGGCATTTCACTTCATTCGCTGGACAATCCTGCTGTGAATGAGATGGAGCGCCACCACATTTCTGACAGGTTGGCCCTTTTCTGCCGTCTTCTCGGAATCCACGTGTTTTAGCTTGACGACTATCAGTCTGGAGCGGTTTGGTTCTAACAGGCTTACGACTGATTTTATGCACTCTATCTACTGACTTAGCATCGCTAGCCTCACCTCTAGAGTCACCTCGCAAGGAGGATTGTTGTCGCTTTACCTCTTCACTTTGCCTCGCCATGTTGATAGCCCTCTGCAAAGTCAAATCTGGGTCAAGCTGCATGCGTTCTGACAGCGGTTTGTCCGTGAGACCGACAACGAGCCTATCACATATCAGCTCATCATGTAGCACTCCATAGTTGCAATGTTCTGCTAGCGCATACAGTGCTGTCACAAAAGCATCCACTGTCTCATTGTCTCCCTGTCGGCGCATATTGAATTTGGCGCGCTCATAGATCACATTTTTCTTCACAATGAAAAAAGCCTGGAAACCATCACGTACCCCCTCGTACGTTGTCCTTTGCTCCGCTGTTAAACTCAGACCGCGAAGCACATCGTCCGCCTCGTCTCCCATGCAGTAAATCAACGTGTTGACTTGGTTTTCCTCCGAGCTGACGTTCAAATTACTGGCGAGACGGAATCTCTCGAACCTCCGTATCCATTTGGACCACTCCTGCGGTTTTGAAAAGTCGAAGGATTCCGGTGGCTGGATGCTGAATGTCGCGCTCGGCCCCGCCGGTGCTCTCTGTGCAGTCTCATCCGCCATATTCTCCCCTCGTTTTTCCGCGAGCTCTGCCAGACACGGGTTCGTTCAGTCGAGGTTATATGGATCAGTACAGGACTTCTGACACCATGTCGTGTTATTCAATTATACGCGGGTCCACTGTACGATTCATAACCACACTTTATTTTCTTGTTCTTGCTCTGCCCCACATAACATAACATTCTATACAGAAACACACCGGTCTCGCCCTCTAGCTGCCATCAGCCTAACTACACTGACCGGCTGCATTAACATCTACTGTACAATGCAATTACACCACATAGCCAGGCTGACAAACAGTCAGAGCTCTGTTGAGCCAACCATCCCTTTAACGTTAACTAGTAATGACTTCATGAACTTCTTCACAAATAAAATTTTTATCATTAGAGAAAAAATTACCAGTAATCATCCCACAGATGTAATATTATCTACAGCTACTCTTAGTACCATTGATGTTAAGTTAGACTCTTTTTCTCCAATTGATCTTTCTGACTTAACTTCAATAATTACTTCCTCCAAACCATCAACGTGTCTTTTAGACCCCATTCCTACAAAACTGCTCAAAGAAGTCCTGCCATTAATTAATTCTTCGATCTTAAATATGATCAACCTATCTCTAATAATCAGCTATGTACCACAGGCCTTCAAGCTGGCTGTAGTTAAACCTTTACTCAAAAAGCATCTCTAGACCCAGCAGTCTTAGCTAATTATAGGCCAATCTCCAACCTTCCTTTATATCAAACATCCTTGAAAGAGTAGTTGTCAAACAGCTAACAGATCATCTGCAGAGGCTTATTTGAAGAGTTTCAGTCAGGTTTCAGAGCTCATCACAGCACAGAAACAGCTTTAGTGAAGGTTACAAATGATCTTCTTATGGCCTCTGACAGTGGACTCATCTCTGTGCTTGTCCTGCTAGACCTCAGTGCAGTGTTCGATACTGTCGACCATAATATCCTATTAGAGCGATTAGAACATGCTGCAGGTATTACAGGTACTGTGCTGCAGTGGTTTGTTGCCAGTTAATTTAAAATGTTACAGCCAGAGTACTGGCAGGACCTAGAAAGCGAGAGTATATTTCTCCTATGTTGACTTCTCTTCATTGGCTCCCTATTAAGTCCAGAATCAAATTTAAAATCCTACTTGTTGTTCCTAGAGTATTTAAAAGTAGAATGGGAGGCAGAGCCTTCAGTTTTCAGGCCCCTCTTCTGTGGAACCAGCTTCCAGTTTGGATTCAGGAGACAGACACTATCTCTACTTTCAAGATTAGGCTTCAAACTTTCCTTTTTGCTAAAGCATATAGTTAGGGCTGGACCAGGTGACCCTGAATCCTCCCTTAGTTACTCTGCAGTGGGTCTAGGCTGCTGAGAGATTCCCATGATGCACTGGGTGTTTCTTCTAGAGCAGTGGTTCTTAACCTGGGTTCAATCGAATCCTAGGGGTTCGGTGAGTCGGTCTCAGAGGTTCGGCAGAGCCTTCACCGTGACATGCATGGCTCATTTTGTGCACCAATAAAAAAACATATCTGTCTTGAATTTGAAAAAAAAAATCACATTTTATTTTTCACCAAAGAGGGGTTCAGTGAATGCGCATATGAAACTGATGGGGTTCGGTACCTCCAACAAGGTTAAGAACCACTGTTCTACAGTCACCTTTCTCACTCACTCTGTGTTTATACACCTTTCTGCTTTCAATTATTAGTTATTATTAATCTCTGGCTCTCTTCTACAGCATGTCTTTGTCTTGTCTTCCTCCCCTCACCCCGACCGGTCATGGCTACTCCTGCCTGAGCTTGTTTTTTTTTTTTTTTTGTTAAAAGAAAGTTCTTACTTCCCACTGTCACCAAAATGTTTTCTTATAAGGGTTCATATGATTGTTGTTGTTTTGAGTTGGTGCTATATAAAGAAATTGAATTGAACTTTTTGTCTTCCAGGCCTTTGTCATCGCTTTCACCTCTGACTTCATCCCTCGGCTTGTCTACCAATACATGTACAGTCCTGACGGCACCTTGCATGGCTTTGTCAACCACACTCTGTCATACTTCAATGTCACTGACTTCGATCCAGGCACAGAACCTCTGCAGCCAATGCACCTGGGCTACAAGGTATCAGTATGCAGGTAAGCATTTGCTTTCCTAGGGTCTGGAAACTGAGGCTGCTGAGGTCATCAGACGATATTCATATAATGAAGATTCAATATATCCAAACATATTCAAATTTCTCATTTATCTATTATAAAAGCACAACAACAGTTTGAATAAACTTTATGTAAAAAAGCTTTTGTGTTTTTTACTGCTAGATACAAGGACTACAGAGATCCTCCCTGGTCCAGTACGAAATATGAACTTTCCAAGGAATTCTGGGCCATTCTAGCAGCTCGTCTCGCCTTCGTTATTGTTTTTCAGGTTCGGAACAATGCACAGATAAGATCGCACAAAGCAAACAAACCATTTATGATTTAGTTTATTTCATGAAATAAGTCGTTGATAGAAATCGTCTGAACATAGCCTGTGACATCTCATTTGAAGGTACTCATTTTCCTAACCTGCTGTTTCACAGCCTTAAGTCCAGAGTACTCTTCAGTCATAAAACATTAGTATAAAAACAGGAAGTCAAGTTCTACAGTTGACTTATTGAGGTAGCTGTAATTCAGGAGTTAGAGCATATTATCTGCTAATCAGAAGGTCAATCCCTGGCTGCTCCAGTCTGCATGCCAAGACATGGATCAGACAAGTTCCTCTCCAACGTGTCCATCAGTCTGAAATGTGTGAATGTTAGATAGAAAGCCATTAAGCATAGAAAAGGGTGCATGCAAACCTATATGAGTACATGTGAATGGGGGAATGAGACATGTTGTATAAAGCACGTTGAGTCCTCAGTAGTGTAGAAAAGCACTATATCAGGTCTTATTAGGTGATGAACCTGCTTGCAGGTCCGAACCACTCTGCATTTATTAAGGCGTTTTTAACCTGTTTTCATGGATGCCTGCATGTTAAACTTCATAGTTACACCTGGTAGAGCAGCGACACTGATCATTTTATTAAAGATGAAAGAATTTACAGTTTTTAACTCAGTGATGCTGCAGTAGTCGTTTGACTTTGGGACCTGAAGCGAATATTTGGACCCGGAAACGTCTGATGACGTCAGACTTAAAGGACTGGATAAGAACCAGTCCATTTATTCCTTTAACCTCCTAAAACCCGAACTCTTCCACAGCAGCATTTTTAATTTCTCTTTGATATTTGGGCTGATTGGGACCCGATGAATGTAAAAAGAAAGAATTACCTGATTTTTGTTTTTTTTTTACCTGATTTTTGTTTCTAAGAAAAATGAGAGCCACATATGAGGATATTCATTTAAATTTTGATAGAACTGTAGCAGCATAATGTCCTCGTAAGTGGATATCAGGCCCCTGTAGAGCAAAATTAAGTATTTTGGTCTAAATAACCCAAAATGTGATGTCCACATTTGTGGAAGCAGGTCCTAGGAGGTTAAAACTAATGTTGAGTCTACACAGAGCCATATGAATTATTATGTTCCTGCCATTTTCAGCGATCTTCTCTGAACTTGTTGAACTTTACTTATGCTTCTGTAGATTTGAGATTTCTGTAGAGCTCCTCTCATATGCTGTCTTCCTCCCCTATCTAAAAGGAGGTAAATGATATAACTATTAGTTGATTTAGCACTCTTTGCTACTTCTGTTGCAGCTGACTTGGATTAATGGTTTATTTATTGCACATTTTATTCTTAATGTAAGAGAAGAAGAAGAAAGGTTCAATCACTAATGAGAATTTTTTTATAATGATCTGTGTTCTCTGTTCACTCTGCCCTTTGCAGAATGTGGTGATGCTTATGAGTGACTTTGTGGACTGGCTTATCCCAGACATTCCTAAGGACATCAGCCTCCAGATCCACAAGGAGAAGATCCTAATGGTGGAGCTCTTTATGAAAGAGGAGCAGGGGAAAAGGTTGGCAGCAAGAGACAACCAAGACAACTGCACAGTTCCTCTGTCAGCTAATCAGAGGCCACCACAGCCACGCTCACGCCCTGTTTCACAGGCAAACTGCTCCTAACCTGTTGGTTGGTGGGAAAAGAATCACAAATGGCAATAAGCAAAACAAATTCTTACTGAGCTGTTAGAGCGGTCTGGTTGAGGTACGAGCTAACTGTGTAAAGTCCACATTAACAGTCAGTTTTGTAATATCAGCAAAAGTTTTGCTGCACTTGCATGTGACATTTTCCATCTTAGACCACTAACCATAAATCCTCAACTTATTTTACCAACTTCTTCTTTATTGGATGTAAACAAGGAAAGAAAAAGCCATTCAGCCTTCCGCCTCTCTCTTTAACCCATTCTCTATTCGGCAAATGGAACCTGTCGGCTTTACAGAGCCCAGAAGAAGTGATTTAAACTCTAAAACAATTTACAGCATTTCAGGTGCCATTTTATTTATTTGAAGATTTTGCCAAAGAAAAGCATTTCCCACTACAGCCGCTCACACTTTGCAATTCAAGCTATTATTTTGCATAGCTAGCTATCAACTATGAGTAAGTAAATGTCCTGGTGCATTTTCTTAATTACTAGTGTAGAGTTTGTGTGCTAATAAGGGAAATGAAATGAAATATAGTAGTAAGTGTTTGCGGTGTGCGTGTTATTGTGTTTTTAAAATGTGGAGTGTCAACGAGACAAGAACTTTGCATTTTTTTAAGTTGTTGATGTCTCTGAAAAGTAGGACCAGTGTATCACATAAAGTCACCACAGGAACAGGTTTGAACCCGGTCAAAGCGTTACGAAGTTGTCTGCCTTAAATCACTCAACTCCTCAACAGATTTCCAGCATGAGATGATCATCTTTCTGTCGACAATGATCATTCACCATTTTTCATATATTTGTATTTAAAAACATTACCTTGCAACAATTTTTAAAGCTGCAATTCCAGCTTTTTAAGCACAAAGCATGAATAACGTTGTCTTTTATATTTATTCAATGAATTAGTTTCATGAATCCGTAGGTGACCAGGGATCTACTAACTTTAGCAACTTTCTAAAAATGTATTATTGTTGTCCCAATTTGAATTCATAGTTTTGTAAACAAGAAACTATAACTATTCTTATCACTAACGCGGTGTATCTTCTCTCTGAGCTGTGACAAAAACTGCACATTTTAATTTACCAAATAATTTTCCCATTAGTAATCTCTGGCTTAGTTGGTTAGTAGTCATAGTCATTAATAGAGTACATGTACGGGGTAGTAGTGCCTTTGTTAGCTTAATTTCTTTCCATCACAGCCTTTTATAACTTTGTAAAACCTGATGTCGTACATGAACACCCTCTTTGGATTGCCCTGATGAGATCGTATTCTCCTGTTTTCAACAGTAATGAAACAACAAATGTAACATCCTAGTATTTAAACTAATGTGTGTCAGTGCACATTCATGGCTGTCTTTGATAACTTGTCTGTTTATTATTTATATTTACTGCAAAATAAAAGGTGAATGTCCTCAAGTTGTTTTATGCGTTGAGTAATTTCACATCTTTTGCACAGTTGGAGTGGAGTCAGGGTAGACTTCAAAGTAAACAATCACAAGCATCACATACAACATACAGAGAAGGTCTGATAACACAGGAACGACATTATGGACATACGAGCGGCCGTGCATGCGTCAACAAAGCTAAACCGGGGTAAGCTAACAACATAAATTAGCATATGAAATGAGGGTGAACTCACGCGTTGCATGCGTGGCCTACCGCTCCAATATGGACCACATTAGCTCCTAAATGGTAACATACTACAGTACTGACACGAACAAAGGCAGAATATAACACAGGTCACTACTTACTTGTCATTTACGCACACCTAACATGCCCCAGGAATCAGTGCACCCCCTCCGGACCAACACTGCCCATCCGACATTACACTGCCCACCTTACTAACCGGATGATGTCACTAGAAGGTGGGCTGGCCCAGACAGACAGAAGACTGAATATTAAATGAACTTATATAAACTTATAAACACCAGTAAAACTATTCTATGAACTTTGGGGCCTTTTATACATTTGGAGTTTGTATTATTTGCTCAAGTTGTGACTGCACGAGTCAGCAGAGACAGTTTGTGTTAGATAATAGTTTTATTTGTTTTTAGTGAGATTTTTGAGTTGATATTAACTGATGTGTATCACTAATAAAGGTACGTTTAATACCTTTGTGACATATATTTGTGTGTGTGTGTATAACAGACAACTGAATTGTATCTGTAGGTACTTTGTTACTATAGCAGCCTTTTACAAAACACAGTTTGTTCCAACTTCTTTAGTTAAACCCATGAATATTGACTAACTACTAGTATATTATTTTATTTTCCAACTTAAAATTCTGTTTACATGCTACACTGTGTGCGCTTACTTTACATATGGGTGAAGTAGCTAAAATATGCCTTTTGGGGTCAATCTTGGGAGCACTGTCTGCCACAGCACAACGTTACCATCGCATTATTAAATAATAATTGTAACAACACGTGATTCTATCACAACTGTTTACTTTAATTCAAAGAAAAGTCTTTGGCGGTCTGAGCCGCTGGGATCAGCGGATCAGCGGACCAGCTCCCGTGCGCCCTCGGATCTAGCATAACCGTAACACCGCTCAGCAGACGGCATGCTTACTGCAAACCTTCCCCATCCCCGCAAACACACTCCTCGGTGTTGTACGTGTGCCGCGTTTCCATTGGTTATTGGTAAACGGAAGTTTAACAACAGACACGCCGGATAGACGTAACTCACCGAAATGAAAGTGAAAGTCAACCGCCCAGAGGCTGTGCTGTGTTTGTGCTCGATCCTGTCGACATGAGCGCCTTACAGTTTAACAGCGTTTTGTTGGAGATCTCTAACGCCATGTCTGCTGATCAGCTGAATGAAATGAAGTTCCTGGTTCTACAAGAGATCGGGAAAAGAAATCTGGAAAAGATCGGCAGCGGTCGGGAACTGTTTCAGCTTTTCAGGGAAAGAGGCAAACTGTCAGAAGATAACACGGCCTTTCTTTCAAAGCTTCTCAGAGAAATTAAGCGACAAGATCTCTCGGACAAGATAGACAACTTCAGTATTCAGCCTGAAGCTGACGATGGCCTGAGTGAGGAGGAGAAAGGTACGACATGAACGTGTTCGTGTGAGCACAGTCACAGTGTGGGGAGACAAGAGCAACGATAATAACAGTAATAATAATGCACGTCTGCAGAGCATCGTGCTCCAAAGTATGGACGCTGATTTATACAGAAAACGAGTGACTTTCACTTTAGACACCAGCATGTTTGATTGTATCAACCGCAGACTCGAGAAACACGGCCTTTCTCATTTAGTGCCAAACATTCAAATATTCTTTTTAGGCAATAAAACATGTCGTCTCACAAGCTTCATTTGAGTTTTATACAAAGAGTGCCAAAGGATGCACTGGGTTCCTGTGACTGGGCAGAGTTAGCCATTTATACTGTCTGAGCTTCCACCCATGCTTAACACAGCTGACCACATCTGTGAAGTCGTCTGGTCATTGGAGGGTAAACTGCTGACGAGAAAGGATGCTGTCACAGTGCAGTATGAAAGCTGCTTTGTTTAGCAGTCACACACTTACTCCTGCCACCGATTGCAAAGAGAAAAAAAGAGAAAATGAAAAGTTCTCAATCCTGAAATCTTTCGACCAAAAATGTATTCAGAAGCCTGAGACACTGTTTTTGTGTCGTTCAGTATAAAATCACCCAAATGCCACAATAGTTTCCAGCTGACCTCAAAATCAAGAAATTGTTGTAATGTACAGTAACTTTAGCTTTTTGACGTATTTAACTACGTTTATGGTGTAATTAATATTTCATTTTTTAATTAAGACGTGCCAAAATCTTGTGTTCTTATTAGTAAAAAAGGCCCTGGATGTACCAGGACAATGTTTATCACAAGACTCTGCAGACTAAGTGCACCTCACGATTCAGGGACTTGTGGAACCATGTTCAGCAGCAATAACGTGAACGAATGGTTTTCTGTTTGACTTTCAGTGTTTCACATAATTGTAGAGGAAGTCTTCCCCACTCTTCTTAACAAAGGTTGTGGAGGCATTAATTTACTCTTAGCTGTCCTAACGTCACACCACAGTGTTAGTTAGTTAGGTCGAGGTCTGGACTTTGACTTTTTCAGTGTTTTTCTAACTACACTGACTTGAAATGTAACATTTTTCAGGCCTGTAGAGTGGGTTATGGTGTCTGTGATTTTGGGCTAGGACACACATAAATGATCAAAGAAGTTTTGGTTTTACAGCGTTTGTCACATCTGCTGATAATCAATTAATCACATTTGATTAGCAGCACCTGTCTGCCACATGCCCTCTTAATTTTTATGAAATTGGTAAGGATGCACTTGTGCTAAAGACGTTTATGACACTACTACCCCAGGTTGTAGAGAGAAAGAAAACCCTACCTCACGACCCTCTAAGCGAAAGCATGTAACGACAGTGGGAAGGAAAAAATCTGGAGCAGAACCAGGCTCAGGGAGGGGCGGGGCCATCTGCCATGAACAGTTGGGGGTGAGTGGAGAGAGAAGAGAGCACAGACACACAGCTTAAAAGATGCTCATGGGAGAGAGCCAGAGTTTTAACCCTCTCAGGCCCAAATTAAGTTTTTTGTTGCTAATGCACAACCAAGTCCTGCAGTGGTACTTCTGAGTAAAGAAACTCATAAAATATGTCTGTGGGGTGATCAGGTTGTTAGTTCTTAACGGTTGCAAATCTGCAACGTCTGCCTGGAGAGGGTTAAAAACCTGCTGGGGGGAGTTTTTCCTTCCCACTGTCGTCACGTGCTTTCTCTTAGAGGGTTGTGAGGTAGGGTTTTATCTCTACATACAACAAAGCAGATTTGCACTGTTGTATGTATAACCATAAATACATCAAGAATGTATTGTATTGTCTGCAGACTTATGCCGTCTGCAACAGTCATTGACTAGATAAGTGGAATTATAAGTAGGTCTTTACACAGGGAGTTTTAGATAGGCTTGTTTCTAGTTGTCCCTGTTTGGGGCCACGTTTCATTGTTTCCTGGTAGGGTGTTTAGATGGCTGCCCTGGTTTCCAGAAAGTATCTTAAAGTTGAATCTTTACCCATATCAGAAAAATGTTCTATATTTAACCTGTTAATATGTTTTTCTCCTTTGCAGCAAAACTGAATATTGCCACAGAGGTAATTGCCGAAAATCTTGGAAAGAGTTGGCGAAAACTAGGCCGCAAATTAGGTTTGAGTGAAACCAAGCTGGAGTCCATCTCTAACAGGCGTCCAACAGATCTCGAGGAGACGGCAGTGGAGCTGCTCAAGGAGTGGAGGAAGAGTCAAGGAGCTGAAGCCCAAACAAAGATGCTGATAGATGCTTTGAGAGCTTGCCAGTTGAATATGACTGCTGATAAAGTAGAGGAAAGACTCTAGCAACCTAGAATACACTCTTAAATTGAAAATTGTTGCTCAAGGAAATGGCAAACAAAAAGGTTAAAAGTCTGAAAGTAATTTGAGTGATTGATTGTATCTCTATGTCCTGTTATCGTTATTATTAGTTTGCTGTTTGGGTCTCCTGCTTTGTGAAAGCAATGTTGCTCTCAGTCTTTCAAGGTGACAAAATTGCTCGTGATATTTGTTAATATGGCTCATATATAAAAGTGTTCAACTGTATTGAGGTACAGGATCTTCTCATCAAGCGTTCCAAAATTATGAAAGATATTTTTTATGTCACACTATTCATCCAAGATTTTGCTCTTGATTCAGAATTTAGACGAAAAGGGAAATAATTAGGAAAAGAAGCTGATTTTGGAAAGTAAAATGAGATTTGTGTTGTTGTTCTTTTTATTCTTTGTCAGCAGACAGCTTTGTATTTCAATGCTTTTGCTTGTCTAACCCAAAATATACCCCGAATCCAACTCTTTTCCCTCGTAGGCTTTGATGTCATCAAGGTGGCAGGTCATCTGCCCAGGGTGCAGTTTCTGCAGACAAAAATGGATCTCATTAAGGGAACCTTTCTGTAAGAACCAAAATGGGACTGACAGATGATAACTGTGACACAGTGGGAAGGAAATATTGCCTTTAGCAGGAAGAAGGCTCGGGGACTTACCTGTTGGGAGTGAGGGGAAAGAGAAAAGCAGAAGCACACAAAACAAAAGGCATGAGAGCCAGCGTTTAAAAGGAACGAATAATAATTAAATAGAGAGTGAAATGAGAAAGAAGAAACGACGCCCTAACTATATGCTTCAGCAAAAAAGAAAGTTTTAAGCCTAGTCTAAAGAAACCAGAGGGTGTCTGTCTCCCAAATCCAACCTGGGAGCCGTTTCCACAGAGGAGAGGCTCTGCCTCCCATTCTACTTTTAAATATCCTAGGAACCAAAAGTAAGCCCGCAGTCTTTTCTCACTCTTTTCTGATTACAGTACTATGAAGTCTTTAAGATAGGATGGGCCCCGATTATGCAAGTAGGATTTTAAATCGAATCTGCAAAGGAATGTTTGTAAAGTTAGAGATATTGCACAAAATTAAGCAGAAGCGTCCAACTTTTCAGCTTTTCAGGGAGTTTTTAGGAAATCCTGATAATAATGAATTACAGTCGTCCAGTCTAGAAGTAATAAATGCAGGAACTAGTTTTTCAGCTTCACTCTGCGGATGTTTTTTTATTTTAGAGATATTGCACAAATGGAAAGCAGTCCTACATATCTGTTTAATTTACACATTGAAGGACAAATCCTGGTCGAATATGATCTCACAGTGTTACTGTTAACGCCATCTAACGCAAATATCTGGTCAGACAGGATATTTCTTTGTGACTGTAGTTCAACAATGCCAGGATAATTAATAATGATAACTAAATGGTGTGTCTCATATTGTGTGGGATAGAAACAATTTCATGCTTAAAAACAACGAACCTTTGATTGGATGGTTCACCCTGATCTCCTTTCTGTGTGGCTCTCTGTGTAGCTACAGATGGTGCTAGCATATGAACATGAACTGATGCTAGTTTGGGTCACTTGCAGAAATCTGTATTTTCCTCTTTTGAGGATTTTCGGGGCAAACCTGCTGCAGGGCAGTTCAAAAGAATCCATGCATGAG
This sequence comes from Simochromis diagramma, assembly GCF_900408965.1. Taxonomy (NCBI): domain Eukaryota; kingdom Metazoa; phylum Chordata; class Actinopteri; order Cichliformes; family Cichlidae; genus Simochromis; species Simochromis diagramma. The sequence continues at coordinate 1,711,933 of NW_024387258.1, read as the reverse complement.
ACTTATTTTCATTTTACATGATATCTACCTGACTTGGTCTGCTAAAGCTTTTTTTAATTTCACTTTAATGTTGGGATATATTTCTTATACAGAATGAAGACCCAGGTTCACCCCCAAAAACTAGAGCTGAAAGTGTAAGAGGAAGGGATTTCCATGCAAGAAAGGAGCTTTAAAGACCTCCAGACTTTGTCTTTTCAGACACAGTTTGTCATTTTAAAGTTAGCTGACTTTGCAGTACAGTATCACTTTGTGTGTTTGTTGTTGCAGTATACTTACAGCACTGGTAGAGCCTGTTCAACCTATCGATATCATTTTTGCTCATCTGAGTGGCCCCACCCAACATTACATTGCTATTAGGAATGGGCACCATAGTGGGTTGGTTGTTCTTGGAGAAGGCATACCTGAAAACAAGTTAGGTTAATTTTTCTGGTGATTTAGCTCCTCAGTACATCATGTTCTAATCTTTGAAAGCATATTTGCACTGGTTTTACTCAACACTCTTGTATAGGACGGTATGCACAGACAAGTTATGATTGTGCACAGGCTCTGCTCTGCTAGCAGTATGCTGCAGGGACAGTTGATGGTTTCTTCATGTGAAAATAATAGGAACACCCAAATTCCTAACTTGATACATAGTTTGCTTGGACTTATGTGTAAAAACAAGTATAAAAGTAACATATGTAAATAAAAGTATGAATTTATTCTTACCTCTCATATTGCATGACAGAGTTGTAGTCATAAGGAGTTCCCTGGTTTAGAGTATCAATCTTATAGAAATTGTACACCATGTCTGTGAGAATAAGGAGATGTGTGTGCATGACGTGTGGGAACTCAAATATCTAACAAATGCACATTTTTATATTATCATTTTAATAAAGCAGCCGTTGAACCGCATCCCATTTAGGGTTGTTGTGATGAACTAATTTTAAGCTAAAAACTAAAATTATGTCTTAAAAAGTAAATCAAATCAATAAAAAATGAACTCCACTAACAATAAAAAATAACTAAAGATTTAAAGTAATAAAACATGGTTGAAAGGGCTGCACCCACTCTGGAGATAACTAAAAGGCTCTAAGCGGTAAATTGATCAGTAACTATATAGCACTTGTCTGATTTAACTAAATGCTCAAAGTGCCTTTTACTATGAGCCTCATTAGCCCATTTACGGTGGGCTACAGCCACGGTGGGGTGGCTGTAGCTCAGGTGGCAGAGCAGGTCAGCCACTAATCAGAAGGTCGCTGGTTCGATCCCAGGCTGCCTCCCGGCTGCATGCCAAATATCCTTGGGCAGGATACTAAACCCGTGTTTACCTACTGGTGGTGGTCAGAGGGCCCGGTGGCGCCAGTGTCCGGCAGCCTCGCCTCACCTTGTCAGTGCGCCGCAAGGTGGCTGTGGCTACAATGTAGCTGCCATCACCAGTGTGTGAATGACTGGATGTAGTGTGAAGCGCTTTGGGGTCCTTAGGGACTAGAAAAGCGCTATACAAATGCAGGCCGTTTACACACACATTCATAAACAGCTTTATTCTAAAGTTGTATTCATCTTTGTTGACAGATTATGCTATCATCTTTAGTTTTTTTTGTTAATTTTATTTACTGAACTTTAGCTCAGTGCAATAAAACCTTAATCTCAACCTTAATTAGACTATTTCTTTCTCTAGAACTGCTTTATGCTTTGAACTACTTTAACACAAAATCCAAATTAGCACAGAAAATGGTGATGGTGACTGACCATCAAGGATGTTTTCCCAGTACACCCTGATGTAGTTGTCCCTGTCAGAGCGGGTCTGTTCGTGATTGAAGCCTAGGGCATGGAGTAATTCATGCTGGACAGTGCTGTGGTAAAGACAGCCCTGACGGCTTAGAGACACAGTTTGACCACCGCCCTGGCGACCCACATAGGAGTAGCAGCTGTTAAAACAGAAAAGTCCAGCAATATTTAGAAATCACAAAAGCCTTTTGTAGATCTGTAAGGCAAGTGCTGCTTTACACACCTCATAGGACAACAATAATGTATTTGAACATATGATGAATTATGTTGAATCCTTATTGTTTAAACTGGCCAGTAGTCACTCATTGGCTGCTTAAAATATTAGTGGTCCCTAAAACATTTGTAATCACTTCCTTTGTAATACAGTGATTAAAGAATGGGTTTTCTTTCATTATAACCTAATGAAAGGAGGAGTTGTGATACTTTAAAATTAAAATAGAAAACTTACAATCTCCAGGTAAATTTTTAATCCTACTAACTGCATGTGGCTCACCGAAGGTGGTAAGAATAAAAAAAATGGTCAGACTCGGAGCTTTACCCATTTCTGGACTCGATGCTCAGCCACTCATGATCGCCATCCTGGTAGGGTCTGAAACGAATGCAGGAAACTGAAGAGAAGGACTCTAGTCCACGAGTGATGATGGCAATCTCACGGGAAGCTGGTAAAACATGGAATTATGTAGTAAACAAAAAAATGTGAAATAACTAAAAGCAAAGGGTGGCTGTTTCTTCAAGAAACAGCCACCCTTTGCTTTGATTGCTGCTTTGCACACTCTTGGCATTCTCTCGATGAGAGAGGTAGTCACATAAAATGATTTTCCAACAGTCTTGAAAGAGTTCCCAGAGATGCTGAGCACTTGTTGACCCTTTTGCCTTCACTTTGTGGTCCTCATCCCCAAACATCTCCATTGGGTTTAGCTCAGGTGACTGTGGAAGCCCGGCCATCTGACGCAGCACTCCATCACTCTCCTTCTTGGTCAAATAGCCCTCACACAGCCTGGAAGTGTGTTTGGGGTCATTGTCGTGTTGAAAAATAAATGATGGTCCAACTAAATGCAAACCAGATGGGATGGCATGTTGCTGCAGGGTGCTGTGGTAGCCATGCTGGTTCAGTGTGCCTTCAATATTGAACAAATTCCCAACAGTGTCACCAGCAAAGTACCCCCACACCATCACACCACCTCATCCATGCTTCACGGTGGGAACCATGCATGTAGAGACCATCTGTTGACCCAAACAAATCTCTTCTGCTTGTTGCTTTTCCTTAGTCGTGGTTTCTTAGCAGCTATTTGACCATAATGGCCTGATTCGTGCAGTCTCCTTTGAACAGTTGATTAACTCTAACTAGAGGTGCTGTTAACTTGTGATTTCTGAGGCTGATGACTCTTGGTCTTCCTTTCCTGGGGTGGTCCTCGTGTGAGCCAGTTTCATCGTACCATTTGATGGTTTTTGCTACTGCACTTGGGGACACATTCAGTCTTTTAGCAATTTTCCAGACTGACTGACCTTAGTTCTTAAAGTAATGATGGACTGTGGTTTCTCTTTCCTTAGCTGATTGGTTCTTGCCATAATATGAATTCTAGCAGTTTAGCACAACACATCTGATGGTCCCAACCCCATTAAGAAGGCAAGAAATTCCACAAATGAACCCTGACAGGCTCACCTGTGAAGGGAAAACCGTTTCAGGTGACTACATCATAAAGCTCATCGAGATATGGCCAAGGGTTTGCAGCGCTGTCAACAAAGCAAAGGGTGGCTACTTTCAGCAATCTAAGATATAATAAATATTTAGAGTTATTTATCAACTTTTTCTTTGCTACATAATTTCGTATGTCTTGCTTCATATATTTGATGTCTTCAGTATGTATCTACAATGTAGACTGTAGTAAAAATGAAGAAAAAAACGTTAAATGAGAAGGTGTGTCCAACCTTTTAACTGGTGCATATGTCAGGTTATTGATTCAGGAAAGTGCTTATGGTATATTCATGTATTAATTCTTAAAATGAAGGTTAGTTGGTATCAAAGGGCAGAGTCTGAAAGTCATTAGATTTAATACAAATAGAAATGTTATAATAACAAGTCAGTGTAAAGATGAATTGTTGTCCACCAGGCATAAACACTGTACATAACTTGGTATTGGCCTGTTCCATGATTAAGAAAACAATACTTACAGTAGTGATTGGCAATGTAGTATGGGACATAGACTTTCCCATCAGTCCACTTTCCCCACATACAGCCTCTGGAGGTGCAGGGGTCAGCATTTCTGTCAGCTTCAGACTTGATAGCAATGTCACCTCCGATTAATGTCGGCTCATCAGTGTCAGGTGCTGTAAGAAAAACAGAGTCATGTCCTTGTCTTCAACATGCAGAATAGCAGTGGTTTATTATAGGTGGCACTGCCGTCATCAGTCATGCAATTCATACATCAGTCATAGCAACTGATGAAAGTTCATATTAGCAGAACTATCTCATGACAAATGACAAAGACCAGATTCAAATGCAAATGTTAAGAAAAACCGATAAAATGCATTTTTACTGGAAAAATCACAACATTGTACGTGGCCCCAGTCTAGGGCGTAATTAAAATAGCCAGTCCAGAGCCATTTCAAATTCAAAATTCAAATTCAAATTCAAATTTTATTTGTCACGTACACAGTCATACACAGTACGATATGTAGTGAAATGCTTGGACAACTGCTCGTGACCTAAAGAAAACAAAAAAGGAAAAGGCTATGAATAAGATAGGAAATAAATATGAAAAATTAAAAAGGGTAAATTTAACTAGGAAGGAATAAAATATAAATTAAGGTTAAAAATGAAATAACTGTACAACACAAATTAGAATGAAGGGTAAATTTAACTGGGAGAATAAGATAAAATATATAAATTAAAGTTGAAAATAAAATAACTGTACAACAAAATACACAATATAGAACTATATAAGAATGTATGAAGAAATATAAATAAATATATACACAATAACAGCAGCATATACACAATAACAGCAGCGTGATTTAAGTAATGAAGTGAAAACAATGTCCAGAATGTCCAGTGTGTGTAAGAACTGTATGTGTGGGTCAGTACTGTGTGGTGGTGTGATTGAGAGACCGTATCGCCTGCGGGAAGAAGCTCCTCCTCAGTCTCTCTATGTTGGTCTTCAGGGAGCGGAATCGCTTTCCTGACCATTTTGCTTGTCTGTTATTAGCACTTGTGATCTGGATCATGTGTAGACCTGAAGCTGCTAAAAAAAGCTTTTTCCTTTAAAAGTCATGTAACATAAAAAGTACAAATTTTGGTCAGTGTTGTTTCCCAGAATAGCTACACATTTTGCATGGAAAGTTTAGTGGCTGTAATTTGCTTTGTATGAGGAAAGATTATGCACTCGGTGGCATAGCTGAGTTAGATTTTGATCTAGTTCTCCATTGTTATTGGTTCAGTTTTTGTTTGTATGAAAATGAGCTGTAGCTGGATGCGCCTTAAATTTCTTGTTCAGGAGTATGTCTTCCTGTGCCTATTATGATGACAACATAAGTTATAGCTATATATAGTATACAGTTTAATATTTGCTTGACCGATAATTCAGTGTGGAGTGAATTACCAGTTAAACAGGAAAAGCCAAAAGACTATCAAACTACATTAAATCCACGTTGCTAACATCCCCACTTCTGTACCACCAATGCTGCTGCAACAAATATGTGCAAGTAAGTTCTAAAACAGGTAACCAACTTACTGTAGTTTCTATTGGCTCTCTCCAGCAGCTGACCTACAGAGAGCTCTCTGGGTATGTCCTCGTCAGTGCTAGGAATCTCTGCATAAGATAATATATTCACAGTAGACATGATCATTTTGAACACCAGCTCAGTTACAGCTGGATAGCTTTTACTTCAAATGGACTGACTGTTGCTTAATTTTCTTTTAATTGATATCCAATAGCACAAAAAGTAGAATTTTAAAAACTGTAATAAATCTTCCCTTACTGGTCACTTTTGAATTATATCATAAAAAGCAATTATTTGTTTCTTACCTTCCTGTACTCAGCCACAGCAACATTACAAAGAACAGACAAAAGAGACATTAGTTTGTAACTGTAACTGAAAAGCAAAGGGACATCGGAAAATTAAAACAACTGAAATATGCATTTCATAATGAAATAAACACGACTAACAAAACTCTCATTATAAAACTGACACAACACTTTGTACCAATTATTTCTTTAATAGCATTTTTTATTTCAAATGTAATACTTTTTTGCATCAGGGGGAATTTGGCCTACACACAATTTAATTTAACACGCATGGTTGTGTCTGGAAGTTTCTACCTGAGCCCAGGAAGAGGATAGTAGCAGCAGAGTGACAAGAGACCAACAGAAAACCAACATGGCTGCAAAAGATTTGTGATATAGACCACATTATTGTATGTTATCAAGCAGCATAGCTCATGCACATTAAAGTACTTAAAATGCAAAATTTCAAGGAAATCAGAAAATTTGCATGTGAACGATGGAGTTTGCGGTGATGACAGAAGACAGGGTTCTTACCTGAAACGCTGATGAGTGAGTGTCTTTCTGTCAAGTTTTATACCGTTCCCTGGCTCGCCAAAGATAACAGGATGTGTCGAAAGGTGCAAACACAAGAGAAAGTGTTATCACTGCAGCTGGTGTGAAACTTTGCATCTGTCACAGGTTTAGTGTACACGAGTGTCATAAGAGCATGAAGTATTCAGATACATATATATACATCATACACACACACACACACATATATATGTATGTAGTGTTTTTCATTTTATTTCATAATGTAAGTTACTGTACTAACTAGAAAAAAAGAACATTTGAGAAAACGTTGTGGAGCATGCTAATATTCCTGAAGAGACATTTTCTTCAAAAGTCTAATAACCCACAGTCTGCATTTACAGGGGTGCTGTAGCTCAGGTGGCAGAGCAGGTCAGCCACTAATCAGAAGGTCGCTGGTTCCGTCCTTGGGCAGGATACTAACCCCATGTTTGCCTACTGGTGGTGGTCAGAGGGCCCGGTGGCGCCAGTGTCCGGCAGCCTCGCCTCTGTCAGTGCGCCCCAGGGCAGCTGTGGCTACAATGTAGCTGCCATCACCAGTGTGTGAATGGGTGGATGTGGTGTGAAGTGCCTTGGGGTCCTTAGGGACTAGCAAAGCACTATACAAATGCAGGCCATTTACCATTTATTAATGTTAATATTAAGGACCTCAATTAACAATATTCATTGAACCTGACAAGCTTTAATAAATCCTTATAGCATTTTCTCAACTTCTGATGTCTGCAGAATTTTTTAATTCTAGCCCATTCCTCGTGCCAAAAGCTGTCAGCTCAGTTTGTATTCTGTGCTGTGACTGTTTGTATAAAACGGCTGAATGTGAGTCAATTCGAGAAAATAAATTTAAAAAACAAGCAGAAAAGTGGACACCGTGAGAGGCTTAACTGGTAGTTGGAATGTTGAACTTACAGGTGAAAAACATGGTTTACCAAGGATGCCATCACCACCCCTACAAACCTGCACAAAATACTTCCAGTGCTTTTGACCGTGTATGACGAAAATGCTGCAAAGAAATACTATTTTCTCAGCTTACATGCATGTAATACCGTTGAAGGTACTGCAGACACAAGTATTTCCACATAGAAATCACTCATAATTCAACTTTGTATTTATTTATCTTTTTGTGGTACAGAGAGCAGATTTCTCCCATATTAGCTTCTCTTCATCGGCTTCCTGTTAAATACAGATTTGAATTTAAAATGTTTCTCACTACTTACAAGTTTTTTGAATAATCAGACCAAATCTTATCTTACTTGCGGTTCCTGGACTATTTAAAAGTAGAATGGGAGGCAGAGCCTTCATCATTCAGGCCCCTCTTCTGTGGAAGCAGCTTCCAGGTTGGATTCAGGGGACAGAATAGCCTCTCTTCTTTTTCAACATTAATCTTAAATCTTTCCTTTTTGCTAAAGCATGTAGTCAGTGCTGGATCAGGTGACCCTGAATCCTCCCTTAGTTACAGTATGCTGCAATAGGTCTAGACTGATGAGGGATTCCCGTGATGCATTGAGTGTTTTTTCTTCTCTCACACCTTTCTCACTCATTATGTGTTAATATACCTCTCTGTATTTAATTATTAGTTGTTATTAATCCCTGGCTCTTATCCACAGTTTGTCTTTTGTCCTGTTTTTTTCCCCTCATCCCCAACCATCCGCAGATGGCCTGTCCTCCCTAAGCCTGATTGTGCTGAAGGTTTCTTCCTATTTAATTGGAGTTTTTTCTTTCCACTGTCACCCAAGTGCCTGCTAACAGGGGGTCGTCTGACTGTTGGGGTTTCTCTGTATTATTATAGGATCTTTACTGTTACAATATAAAGCACCTTCAGGCAACTGTTGTTACATTAAAACATTTATAAAATTGAATTTAATTGGTTTGTAAATGTGTGGACCACTTTTAGTAAACAGTACTTTATAGCTTGACGCAGCATATACCCAACTGCATTAAACAGGTAGCACAATTTAGTGATGACTCTAAATTCTTTGCTGGTATTAATGAGTGTTTTCGGTTTATTCTTTGTGTTGTTAATGTAATGGCCTGTCCACTCCACCTCTTCTCCATCCTATGACAGACGCTATCATAGTGGTGTCACTGCACAGGAAGAATGTTCTGGATTGAGGTCTCCCAGTAGGCTAGGGTTTACATGTGGAGTTTGCATGTTTTCAACATACCTGTGCAGGTCCTCGACCTTCCTCAAAAGATGTGCTCTTTAGGTTAACTGATGACTATCTCCTCACATCCGCAAGGCAAGGCAAGGCAAGGCAAGGCAAGTTTATTTGTATAGCACAATTCAACAACAAGGTGATTCAAAGTGCTTTACAGAGACATTAGAAACAAGAACAAATAAAAAGCATGATTTAAAATTGATTAAAACAAGCAAATAAACTAACTAACTAATTAACAAACAAACAAACAAACAAACAACAGTATATAAAATCAAAACAGATAAAATCAGTAGTTAAATGTAAGTTTTGAAATTTAAGCTTAAAGTGTGGATTTGGTGCTTTATTCAAATGCAGCTGAGAACAGGTGAGTCTTCAACCTGGATTTAAATAAACTGAGTGTTTCAGCTGATCTGAGGCTTTCTGGGAGTTTGTCTGCGGATGTGAGGAGATAGAGTACTCAGAGGGTAAAATGTTGCCTATAGTATAAATCCATTTCCATCTATTATTATTGTCAAGCACATGTATTTAGGTGTTTTTGTAAGTGATGGGATATTTTTGACTATTCTTCTACAGCACGGTTAGACCTAAAGTAATACAGGCAAATAATTCACTGACATTTCTAAAAAGCAAAAGTAAGAATCACCCTGCATATAAATGTGTTGAGACGTCGCTGGAGTTTGATCATGTGTTAGTCTGTCTGAGAAAAAAAACATCCGCTGTTCTTATCAGCGTGAGATATTCAACATATTGCTGTCAATACAGCCTGACCTTGTCACAGTGAACAAGGCCAAGCATCATATTGACAGCAGTATGTTAACTGAGCAGATTCTTTAGTGGGAAATGCCAATTCCATCCACAATCATATCTAATACAATTTTTCAGCAAATTAATTCATACAAAGAAAGCCTGTCCTCACTGTACCTGAGAAATATTCAAGTTGAAAATCTTTACTCACACTGTGTAATTTGTTAAGACATAAAACAAATCATCAAGCTGCATTTATTAGTTCCAGGCTCGACTACTGTAATTCAAAAGCTGCAGCAAGAGTACTGACAGGGGCTAGAGATTAGTGAGACGACACAAGAAGAAGGCACATAGTTTCAGTGTACCTGGGGAACATCACAGTTCAGCTCAGCCCAGTTTTTTAGTGGCATCCTCCCAATTTAAATATGATTGTTATTTGCAATGGAAATTACACATATTACACATTTTGAAGTAACAAAAAATAGAATTTTAAGTATTTTAAGCACTTTTTTTCATATGATGTGTTTCATCGTGCCTAATAAGAACACAAACACCAACAGTTACTACACGACTGAAACTCAAACTGAAAAACGAGCAAAAGATTCATTTTCAAATATACTGAGAGCTCTCCAAGTGAGAGCTACTGCAGGACAGGGCAGAATAGAAAAAGAAAGTTCACTTTGCTTGAAATCCAAGTTCATCTTGCTTTTACCAGCCAGCTGTCCCACATGGTGACACAGCTAGCTAAGTATGTGGACAATGTCAGTTTTGCAATTTCCTCCAGTATTAACTGTATTACATTGACTCTTTAGGAACTGTATGGATAATATCATAAGTCCAGGGCAAGAAAAAACATAATTCGAGTAAATCATTTCATTGCATTTAAATTTACTTGTGCATAAAATCAACAACGCCCACACGCAGAACTCAGCAGCCACACGCGTTACTTTAATGTTGAAGAAATATTTAAATCAGAGGATTCTTTGGCAAGTTCTGAAGTATTGTTGTCCCAATAATCTGTGCGCAGTATCACATAGCTTCTATAACAAGTCATCATACTAAGAAGCACGCATCATTATGCTGTGTAAATAACTGTATTACACACCATAGCTGGTGCGTGCTATATGTGCTTCATGCTTTGTGGTGATTGTGACTTTCTGATTTCTTAGCTGAAGTCATGCCTAAATATGGTCACGTCTTTATTGTTGGAGATCCATGTGTGTTGTCCTGATAAACAATGGTTAAAGAGATTCTTTTAATCTTACACAGTGGGTGGCTGGACGGACCTACACAAGTACGTGGACATACTTTGGACCTTGTTTCAGCCTATGGCCTGCCTCTTTCTAACTTGACAACTTGATGATTTTAGATGCAATGTCTACAGATCATAAGCCTGTGTTCTTTGACATTGTATTGTCCATGAGGTGCATTAAGAACCACGCTCCTGCATGGCATTGTCACAGCCACTGCAGCGCAGTTTTCAGTTCTGTTACATCAGACTTAGATCAACTCTGCCTCAGAGGCGCTCAGCTGCTGGTTCCAGACAACTCGGCTGGATTTCTATAACTCATTGTACCTTGGTATCATTGTCACATCTTCAGCTCGTGGCTGCCACACGGCTTTAAACTGCTACAAGGAGAAGGGAGCATATTACTCCTGTTTTATCCTCACTCACTGGCCGCCTGTCACTCCGGTCCTGGACTTGAAGACCACAGGGTACACCACACATCTATCTGCCGCCTGTTGTCAATGATCAATTTCTTTTCAAGTTCTTTTCATCTTTGTTTAATATTTGTTTATTAAAAATCTTAATTGAGTTCATAAAGAGACTAGCAAGAACAATAGTAAAGAGCTGTTTCTGCTCTTACTTAGATCTGTGGTTATTAGTAAGATTATTGTTCAATGTCTTAATGAACAGTGAACAAAAGCTCTGATCAAATGTGGATGAGGTACTGGCTGTTATGTTATTTTCTTTTCAGTGAACCCGCCCCCCAACAAATACAATTAGCGATACAAATACCGGCTGCTTTGCACATCTCTAATGTAAGCATTAATCGGTGCTACACGTCAGTCTTGAGGTTTTGACTTTTTGAAAAGTTTGCCAGTGTAACTACAGCTGTTATTTCTAATGTGCTGCAGTGGATGTATTGATTTATCACTAAGCGTCACTTTAATACTGAAAAACTTCTTAAAAAACGTCGCATTTTGGCATCCAGTCATGTATGTGCAGTTACATGTGTTTGCTGCAGATTGAGCAACTTTGGCAGTATTTTGGCCAGTTATAACTGCCAGATTCTGATAAATACTTCCATTCCTGATTCCCGTTAAGAGATTTTGGGGATGTTTCTTTTTTTAGTTTTTAAATCATAGAAGCAATGTAATACTGTACAAAAGATTAATGAGACGGCAGTATTTCAGAATGTGTCTCAGAATCCTCTGATTTAAATATTTCCAAAACATTGACGTAATCCAGTGACAGCTGTCTGCATTTCCACTGCTGCACAGCAAATATCAACGGTTGATAATTAATTCAGCAAACTTTATTTCTCAAATTGTAAACAAATACAGTTTAAAAAAGCATTTCTGTCGCTGCCACAGTGTAACTCAGTTTAACGAGGTAACCTGAAGTGTCCAAAAAAAGTGACCAATCACATTAGGACGCTGGTCTCCTTTAGACTCCGCCTCCAAACTGTCAAAAGTCAAAGTGAGTTGCTTATTGAATAAAAACAAATTGGATAATAGAATGCTTTTATTTTTATTTTATTAAACACTCAGAACTTACACTAGACAGCTGCTGTTTGGAAGAGAATTGAAAAAATACTAAAAACACAATTTCATCATTAATGGAACAGTCTTCAGGATCGCCATGTATCAACATGCTGGTGAAAATGTTTCCTCCTGGATTAAAATATGTTAGATTTTATTCAGAGTCATCTGTTAAAGTAAGAACAGAACATTTTACATCAGGTTCAGTTCAAAATATAATGACAGCTGTCAGTATATTTTGAGCTGAATATTTATTTAATTTTAAAGTAAAGCTTTAAATTTAAGGCTTTATTTAGCTAGAAAGAATGTGCCGCGAGTCAAGTCGTCCTCACCGGCTCTCTTCATCTCCCGGTCAACTACCGAGCTGGTGGGGTAACAGACATCTGCCAAAACGTCGGAGCACTTTTGCAAATATGTGATGTATTGGTAAAGCTAGCAGACATCTGAAGTTTACACATCTACATTCTTAAGAAAATATCTTAAAAGTTTTTTTTGTGTCACAGACAAAGTAATGTCTCCAAATTCATGGGCTGCATCCTCCTGAGGACCCGGCCTTCGCGGTCTACGTGGGCCGGGTCCTCAGAAGGTCGGGTAGGCCGGAAGTAAGCGGCTGTGAAATTGGACGGTCTCGCCTTCAGATCAGCGTCACCGCTGTCTCGGTGGAGTTTAATAAACTCAGCCGTCTGCTCCTTGCTATCTAAAATATAACAGGACACTGGCGTAAATTCTCCACCATCTCATACTTCTGTTTAATCAGTTTTCTGTTTGACGTTTAGTCAGCTGTGTGAAAACCAAGGAGGAACCCACCCGGGGGATTAATAAAGTTTTATTTTATCTAATCTAATAACTTTAATCTCAGCCTCATGAACAAATAAAACACTGAAAAGAGCCAAACAATAACATTTTTAGGTTGTCTAAGTGACTTATATATTACGTTTAACCTGAGTAGCAAAAGGCCGCGGTGATCTGAAAATGATGTGCCGGGAGTTTGCCGTTCTCTGCGGCTCTAATGACCCTCGAGCTCCCGGCTAGCTATTGACCCAGGAAGATTAATAAAAGTAATTTTAAAACTTAGTAGCGGCCGCCATTGCCGGAAACTGGAGTTTAACTGGGCCGCGCTATGAATTCTGGGATATGGTAGGCTACGAAGGACGCACCTGACCCATCCTTCAAATTCGGGGAAAAGGAGGACGCATTTGTCGGCTGCATTCGGAGGAGTCTACGAATTTGGACAGCCTTCGGCGCGTCGCTGTGACGTAATCGGTCTACAAATGCGTCCTCAGGAGGATGCAGCCCATGAATTTGGACACCCCCTCAAACTTTACTTGTAGTTTTAGCCGCTGTCTTCCGCCATTGCTGCGTTTGAGTTATGGACGAAATGCATTTCGTCCATAACTCGATATTTCGATATTGGCTGCACCGAGTCCGTGGCATCCTCCCTTTCTATCGAGGACGCATTTTGAGCGTACTTGACATGATGCATGCTTTACTTTGGGTATCAGAATCTCATGAGAACGCAAGTACACAAATATGGCCAAATGTCTCTCCATACATATCCCAGAATGCATTTCGTCCAAAACTCAAACGCAGCAATGGCGGAGGAGAACTGAGTATTTCGCTCGTCCCCTGATGTAAAAATATGCCGTTCTTACTTTAACAGCTGAATTTAACAAAAGGAGAGGAAGAGAGAGAAGAAACAGTGAGAATCTGCTTCAACACCTGCTGAAAAAAAAGAAATGATACAGCAGAGAAACCACAGCAACAACCAGCATTTGCATAAATATCAGTTAATAATTAATGTTAATGAACAGCATACAGTATTAATAATACCATATATATTTATATGTATTTAACACCAGACATACCATGTGCTGTATGATAGATACCAAGAAAGTACACCTTGATCATTTAGAAATGTTTCAAAGTAATAGAAAATCAGTTTGTTGCTATGTTTTGTTTCACATTCTAAAACCTGCATGTATCACTTACACATGGCAAATTAACTAAAAATAAATGCAGAAAAATGTGTCAAATTAACCACTTTAGCTGTGGGAGGCCCTGCTGCTGCTGTACCAGAAAGAACCAGTAACCAGGTCACATAGTCACAGGAGAACTACAGGAGGCGAGACCGCAGTCATAACAACAGAGTGAGGAAGAGGTGAAATTAAGGTGGTGAGAAAATAGATGAAGAGACATACTTAGATTCAAGGATTCGGGTAAAATGAATATTCTAAGGAGCTTGGAAAGAAAAGCGTCTGGACTTCTTTAAGTTGCTTGAAGACCTTTCACTTCTCATCCGAACAGTTTTTTCAGTTCTAGGGTCAAATGGTGGAGGGTCCCAGATTTAAGCCCTGTGGAGTGGGACAATGGACCCCCTAATGATCCTCTACTTAATCACACAAGCCAAGGTGTGAAAACGGGTGTGTGTCACAATCAGCCAAGGTTTCGGGTGAGCTCATTGTGAAACCTGGCCCCACCCTGTCATGTGATTTCCTGACGTCAAATGGTCTAGGATGTGAGTGGGCGTTAAGGCGTCTGGGAAGGGATCTCAAAACTGGATTATAGATGGCAGACAGTTGGTGTCGTAAACCCCGCCTCTGTTCAAATACGTCGTTCACAGTGGACATAGATGCTTCTTTCACTCCTCTTTCAAACCATCTGTCCTCTCTGTCCAAAATGTGAACATTGGCATCTGCGGATGATGCGGATGGACAGATGAGTCTTGTCCCGTGGAGATGGTAAAATGAATAGCCGCTTTGACCACGAGGCACTGCTAATAGCTAAAGTGTAGCTTTAGCTATTAGCAGTGCAACTAATAACTAACTCAATAACAACTATTCAAACCTGATTAACAAGAAAATCTTTCAATATCAATAATGAAACAATATGAAATGTGTACATAATATATGGATGCTTTTTTTTCTTTCTTTTGAGGGATGGACCGCCTGGACCAAAAATGTCAGAGAGGATTCTTTTATTCCAGTCCAGCCAAAGAAATCATACCATAGATGTCCATAAATTACATTAATAATACGGGAAAATGGCCTATAAAAAGGCGTCTCATTACCAAAGTGTCACACAACAAAGACGATGGATAAATTACGTTATCTGTAATAATGACACAGGGAAAAAGTACTTGACATGCTTACTCAAATGTATTTAATACTTCCTACAAAAGCCTGTGTTGGTGATGACAGCTTTAAGACACCTGTTGTATGGAGAAACTAGTTGCATGCATTTCTCAGGTGTGATTTTGGTTCATTCTTCCACACAGTCTTCAAATCCTGAAGGTTTCATGGGCTCTTACGTTTTTTCCATAGACTTTTAATTAGATGCAGGTCAGGTGGTTGGCTTGGCCATTCTAGCAGCTTTATTTCTTCCTCTGAAACTAATTGAGGTTGTTCTTGGCTTTGTGTTTGGTATCACTGTCTTGCTCAAACATTGATCCTCATCTCATCTTCATCGTCCCAGTAGATGGCAGCAGATCTTTATGAAGAGTATCTCTGTCCTTTCCTCCAAACTTCACTGTTGGTATGGTATTTTTGAGGTGATATGTCTTTTGACCTCTAAATATGGTGTGTATTATGGCATCCAGAGAGTTCAATTTTGGTCTTATCTGACCAGACTATATGTTCCCAGTATTTCATAGGCTTGTGATGATGTCATCCAAAAAGGCGGTAGCATATGCAGCATGCAACTGCGGTCCATCAGGCGCTGGAATGTGGCAGGGGCTCTGAACAAGTCGAACGGAAGTGTGACAAATTGGTACAAACTGTATGTACTGGAAAAGGCCATCTTTTCCTTGGACTCCGCACCCAGACAAGGGAATCTGCCAGTAGCCCTTGGTTAAATCGAGAACCATGAAAAAGCGAGCAGTGCATAACTGGTCCAGGAGCTCGTTGACCTGGGGCATGGGATAAGCATCAAACTGTGACACTTCATTCACCTTGCGATAATCAACACAGAACCGTATACAACCATCTTTCTTCACCACAGGAGCCTTGGGGCTACACAAAGTGCTGTGTGACTTTTCTATTTTTCCCACTTTTAGCATTTTGGCCAATTCAATCTGAACAATTTGTCTCTTATGCTCAGGTACCCTGTAGGGCCGTAAACACATTGTCATGCCAGGCTGTGTTTCAAAATGGTGCTCCATTTGCACAGCAGGGAGAACACATCTGCAAAATGCTGTTGCAGCGACTAAAGTGCTTTGAGTGCTCAGACAAGGTGGAGGGGGAGTACTGGTTTGGGCTGGTATCATCAAAGATGAGCTTGTGGGGCCTTTTCGGGTTGAGGATGGAGTCAAGCTCAACTCCCAGTCCTACTGCCAGTTTCTGGAAGACACCTTCTTCAAGCAGTGGTACAGGAAGAAGTCTGCATCCTTCAAGAAAAACATGATTTTCATGCAGGACAATGCTCCATCACACGCGTCCAAGTACTCCACAGCGTGGCTGGCAAGAAAGGGTATAAAAGAAGAAAAACTAATGACATGGCCTCCTTGTTCACCTGATCTGAACCCCATTGAGAACCTGTGGTCCATCATCAAATGTGAGATTTACAAGGAGGGAAAACAGTACACCTCTCTGAACAGTGTCTGGGAGGCTGTGGTTGCTGCTGCACGCAATGTTGATGGTGAACAGATCAAAACACTGACAGGATCCATGGATGGCAGGCTTTTGAGTGTCCTTGCAAAGAAAGGTGGCTATATTGGTCGCTGATTTGTTTTTGTTTTGTTTTTGCATGTCAGAAATGTATATTTGTGAATGTGGAGATGTTATATTGGTTTCACTGGTAAAAATAAATAATTGAAATGGGTATATATTTGTTTTTTGTTAAGTTGCCTAATAATTATGCACAGTAATAGTCACCTGCACACACAGATATCCCCCTAAAATAGCTAAAACTAAAAACAAACTAAAAACTACTTCCAAAAACATTCAGCTTTGATATTAATGAGTTTTTTGGGTTCATTGAGAACATGGTTGTTGTTCAATAATAAAATTATTCCTCAAAAATACAACTTGCCTAATAATTCTGCACTTCCTGTATGTGTGGCCTCTGTTACATGCTGAGTCAGCCCAAAGTTGCCCAGAGTGTTACTCAGGTCTTTAGTCCCTTTGTCCTGAGGGTTGTCCACATGGATGTTAAAATCCCCAACAATAATTACACAGTCGAAATCAACACAGATCAGACAGCAGTTCACTGAGGTCATTAAAAAAGTCTGTGCAGTATTTGGGAGGCCTGTAAACATTAAGAAACACAGCTTTGGATGGGGCCTTCAGCTGTAAAGCCACATATTCAAAAGCCTGAAAACTTCCAGGAGATAGCTGCTTACATTGAAATGATTCATTAAATAAGACAGCGACCCCTCCTCCTCTCCTGCTCACCCTGGCCTCACTGATAAAACTGTAGTTAGGAGGGGTCGTCTCGATGAGAACAGCTCCACTGTTACTTTGGTCCAACCAAGTTTCAGTTAGAAACATAAAATCAAGGCTGTGCTCAGTGATTAAATCATTAATTAAAAATGTTTTCCCAGCTAAAGATCTAACGTTTAACAAAGCCAACTTAAGTGTTTTAGAGGTATTACTTGTCCCCTCGTGTTTGGGAGCAGTCTGTGGCACACAAGGTATGTTTACTATGTTTAAAGATCTTTTAGAGTGCAGCTCTCTGTGTTTTGACCAGGCCACATGTCTTCTGTCACCTAAAAGTACAGAGATTTTAAAACCTTCTAGTAAACAGGGTCCCAGCTTCTCCTGGGAAAAGTCACCACTGCCATAATCCTCGCAGCCCGGACCCTCCACACATCACACATCAGACTGTGGAGACAGGGCATGAAGGTGGTAAGGAGGAACTAAGGGGGGCGAGGCTGGGCAATGTGACTTTGATTGCTCTGTTGAGGGTGGGGCTCGATGGCGAACCTTTGGCTGCTCTGGTGGGGGGTTTATGGGGGACAAAGAGGGATTGGGCCGGGGGGTAGATCTGAGCCCAGCATTGACCCGCTCCATCATCTCCTCAGTGAATTTCAGGTGTGGGGAGGAGGGAGAAAGGGAGGGGGAGGAGGGTGATGGGGGTGATGGCCTGTCAGGGGTTTGGGGGACTGGGGCAGATCGTGGTCCCTGGTCCTGGTCCTGGTCGTTGTTGTTGTTGAGAGAGTTGGAGGCAAATAGGGACCCCTCTTCTTGCCTCTTCTTGCCTCAGATGTCTCTCCTTTCTGAGGCTCTTCCCGGGTGGGGGCAGATGGAGCTCCTCCTCAAGGTTTCTGCTGGGCTTTGTCTGTTCTTGCAGTACTGTTTGTTCCTCTTTATGAGATAACTCCTCGTTTATCTCAGCCTTGGCACCAAGCACAGATGGATGACGTATGGAATAAAACAAGTTGGAGGTGAACAGTTTCACCCCTGACTTGTTAAAATTAAATCCATTTGCTTTAAACAGATGCCTGCGTTTCCAAAAAATATTAAAGTTGTTGATAAAATGCACTGAGTGGTCAGTACATGCTGATATAAGCCATTTATTCAGTGTAAACAACCTGCTGAATCTCTCGTCTCCTCCTCTGACCGGCGGTACAGGTCCACTGATGAATACAGCTGCATTCAGAGAGTTTACAGTATTTAGTAAACCGGTAAAGTCCCGTTTCAGAACCTCCGATTGTTGTTTGGACACATCGTTTGACCCTGTATGCAGAACAATGTTTGTCACAATTGGATATTCATCTGCAATTTGAAGCATTCTCTCCTTCAGGATGTTGACCATATCCTTAGGAAAGCAGAGGACTTTAGTGTTCTTACCGCACATCCTTTGTACATCCTTTACGGCAGAGTCACCCACAATCAGCGTTTCAGGCCTAGCCTTTAGCTTTCCCTGTGGTCTTTTACTTTTCAACAGATTTTCAGACCTTACTTCGCTGCTTTTAGATGGATGGTTGTCCGATATAGATCCAGGGTCCTTTGATAGTGGAGCAGATCTGTTCTGCAGTTTCACATTCCAGAGGTGGGACCAAGTCATTGTTTTGCAAGTCTCAAGTAAGTCTCAAGTCTTTATCCTCAAGTCAAGTCTCAAGTAATGTCAGGCAAGTCAGAGTCGAGTCTCAAGTCACTGGTGTAAAAGTCCGAGTAAAGTCACAAGTCTGAAATTTTGAATTTCAAGTCCTTTCGAGTCTTTAAAAAAAAAAACGAAAAAAAGCATGTCGCAGTTATATGCTAAATGTAAATATTAGACCATGTAATTTTTAAATCTGTGTTTTTCTCAACACATGACAAAATAGTGAACTTAGAAAATATACACAAATTGTGAAATTGCACCTCTTTAAAATGCAGCTCAATTAAACCTAGCTCCAAGAATAATTTTCACCGACAGTTCTGAGATAAGCTGCATGTTATTCTTGGATGCGGTTGTAGGACTGGCTTTAAAATCGCATGACAAAAATATCATACACATTAAAAAAACTGCATCACCAACGTAGCCTGGAAAACATTTGCTAGTTAGATGAAGTCAGCTATCTCATCGTAGCATATTTATATGCATATTTATAATCATACGGTTCTTGTGAGTGCATACACTCGTGAAGTTTAGTAACTTCCGGTCACTGCAACAAGCCCAGGTACAGTTTACCGACGGATGGGTGCAGGACCTTGAAATGCACCGTGTAGAAAGTAAAGACCATCGTACATATCATAAGTTTACCAGTCTCACAAATCGTCGTCATAAATACACATTCGTTAACCGTTTATTAATAGGACCTTTGAGCTCAACGGTAATTAATTAGTAGTGGAAATTATTTCTGGTAGCATCACAGAAATGTAGCAGTGACAATAATACTGTATGCTGTAATCGCACTGGGCAATTAGTGATACAAAACAACTGTTTTACCCTGTGAATAAAAGTATATGTTTTTGTCAGTGTACCATAATAACAGAAGCGAAACGCAATATTGTGTCAGGACAATTTACTATTTATGCACAATAAATAAAGGAGCATAGCGCGACAATTTCTGTTCAGCACCAGACTTGCTTGTAACCTATATCACCAGTTATGTTATGAAAATGACGCATTAACTACAACAGAAGACTTGCCTTTGTGGGAATGCTTGGAGCAGACTAACCTGTGAGCTGGAGTGTTCTGGGACGTTATATTTGGTCTTTGAATGGCTGCAATCCAGGCCACCCTGTCGCCTCTTTGTTACTTCGGAAACATGGCTCGAACAATTTCTCTTCAACGACGTAATCCGATAACAACCGATCTCTTTACTCGTCGGCTTCCCGTGGCTGTCATGCGACCGGCTATTGCAGTTAATAATACAACAGCTTCTTGACATTTTTGTGTTTCTTTTTATCGCTGTGTAACTGATTTCAATTGAAAGCCTGCGTGCGCTAGTACCTCTTGCCACGAGTTCCCAGAATCCTTTGCGGTTCTACCCGTGAATGACGTCACATTTTCAATCTCTATATAATATGCATGTTAAATTTTATATTTGGGGTGAAATATCAAGTCTTTTCAAGTAAACCGGTTCAAGTCCAATTCAAGTCCCAGGTCATTGGTGTAAAAGTCCAAGTCAAGTCACAAGTCTTAGAACATTTTTTCAAGTCAAGTCTAAAGTCATAAAATTAATGACTCGAGTCTGACTCGAGTCCAAGTCATGTGACTCGAGTCCACACCTCTGTCACATTCAGTTGTTTTGGAGGTTTCTTGTTAACCTTCCTATTCACGGTTGTCCAGTCCTGTTTCCTCTCATATACAGGGGTAGAAGAGCTTCTCTGTCTCGTAGGAAGTGAAGGCCAGTCGGTTTCAGAGATTTCAGCTCGCTGTGCCCTGCCTGTGATGCGTCCTCCCCCTTCCAGGAGACATGATTTATGTCTTGGTTTTGCACCAAGACAGTCCAAGGGGGGATTATCGCTTGAGGATTTATTATAATGCACAGAGTCTACTTTCTTGGTCATGTTATCTGTGCTCCTTAGCTGTGTACTAGCTTGCTCATCGCCATTGTTTTGAATCAAAGGCAAGGTTGTTTCATTTCCACACAGTCCATTTACCTCCACGTTTACTTCTAAGCGATAAATTTTTGTCTCCAGTGCTGCAATCTTCTGCAGGAGGCTGTGGTAGTCATCTGTGGAGAGGGAAGGCATCTTGTTGCTAGTTAGCCTAGCGGTTAGCACCTTTCCAGGCTATCGAGGCTGTTCGGTGCCCAGACGCTGTAATCAGGCTTCAGCTGTGTCTAGGCCACAGACACACAGAGCGCTGAAGATACGGTAACTATAAAAATGTTGCTGTTTCTGTTAAGAACACTTTAGTCCTAATGATCTATAAGTGTCCAGAAGCTATTGCAGGTAAGCTCATACGGAAAAAAGGGGAAAAAAAATCAGCATAAAAATCAATAAAAGACGCAAAGCATTTAAAGAGCAAAGAGAGGAAGCGTCCACACTCACAAAAGGGGGAGGAGCAAGATGTTTGCTAGACCGATATATTAAATATTCCTTTATTGGGTGAGAAAATCAGACCATGTCATAACTGCTTTAAGTCATACAGAATAGATATCAGAGCCTTAAACAGGCTGACTTCTGCTAAATGGGTCAAACTGGGCAGAAAGTCTACAAACACGTAACATCCTTATAGAATATGATGTAACACTATAGATCAATTTAGCTCAGAATATATAAAGCATATAAACAATTACAGCAATATGATGCAACAAACACAGCAGCTACTGATCCAAAATACTCAAAGCTTCATAGAACTGAAACCAACATTTATTTTTAGCTCCATTCTGCTGCTGATACATACTTTAGGTTTCTGAACATTAAACTTGTTGCTGCCTTTCATAGTGTGTAACTTGAAGGCCCTGAGTACTTTCTCCCACACTGAAAACACTGGGATGATCACATTATTTTAACATTACCTAATTTTTGCCTAATAATTTTTTTATAAACTTTTCTAGCAATCCTTCACAAACAGGGAGCAGATTGTCTAGCATCTTTCTTTCAGCTTAACGAGTGAACCGTCAGCTCGTTCAAACAAACGTTGAAGTCTGATTGGCTCGACACCACCGAACAGAGGCAGCAATATAACATAGCTAACATTAACAGTGCAGTGAATCCTGCTTGTGCTGTGATATCCGGGACAGCAGCATCACTGACTTTCAGCTTGTTGTGTTTGTGGATATATGACTGACTTTAATTATCCATAAAATCATCACAATCTCTGTAAGATAAAGGTCAACTATTGAACGGTGTATATTTTAAAGTAAAGGCTTTAAAACAAAGTTGATGCTGAAAGTAATGTTTTAATGTTCTTCATTATTAAACATTCACACATAAATAAGTGACATAATATTCAGTACTTACTTTTGAAAGTTTACTCATTGGCCGCCCCGCTTCAGCCAACCAGCACTGCTTTGGGATATTGCATGGCATAATCCACCAGAACTAATATAAAGCAATATCCACTCCGGTGAAATGGCCTGATGAGGTCCTTGACAATGCGTTCAAATGGGACCTCCTTTAATAGTAATGGGCACAAAGGCACTTTTGCGATGGCCAGCTGGTTAACCAGCTGATGGTCCAGGCAGGGCGCACACCATCAGCGCACATCTGCTCGGATTCCCAGCCAATAAAATCTGGCCATTATTTGCTCCAGAGTTTTATCATATTCCATATGCCCTGTCATGGCATTTTGGTGAGCCGCCAAAATGGCATTCCTCTTCTGTGTGAGTGTCACGACTCAATCAATAAAGCCTTTCTTTCAATAATGCAAAACGCAAGTAGGTCCGGACTACCCCACATCTCTGCTGAATGCATTGCAGACACCACATGCCGTGAACACATCCCCACGCACTTCCCCAACAGGTTATTAAACCCCGGCCAATTTGTTCCCAGAATTATGGACATGGAACACCAGTCCCACCTCCATCCGTGGGCACTCCCAGCCCAGATGTCCTGGTCACCAGTACCTCCAACACGTCTGCCCCGATGGTCGTGTGGCTCCTGCTGAGTGGGGTGTGGCATCTGCAGCGGCCAGCACCTGTGGAGAGAGAGCAGAGGGAACTAGGGCAGTGTCCACTTGTGGCTCGCTGCCCCAGAGCAGCAGCCGCGAGTGGTGTTGAAGCACCCCAGAGCCTCCCCCTTGGAGCTGGAATCGACTATCTCCCAGAGACCATCCATGACAGCTCTGCTGCCTTCCCCGGTTGTACAGAGAATAATCCCCAGCCAGGGTCACAACAGCATCCATGCCGGCTGGGTGGTGACAGCGGACCCATCCTGCGGTCTCTGCTGAAAGCCCCGCAGTGAATAGCTCCAACACCACCTGCTCCATGATGCGAGCCTCCCCTCCAGCGGCGCCGGGTTGCAGCCACCACGCCGCCACCACACTGAGTCACCTAGCGTAGGTGAAAGTCCAGTCCTTCAGCCCCATCTGCCCCTCCCATAAATGCTGACGATAGCCCTCCTGCGCGAGGCCCAAGCCATCCATGATTGCTCGGTGGACACCCGCAAACCTGCACCTTGTTGCTGTGGGCAGGCTGAGAGCCACTGCCTGGGCTCTGCCAGACTGCAGCAGAAGCAGCCCCAGCGACCACTCCTTTGGCCAACGACACGTCTCTGCTGTGGCCCTGAAGATCTCCAGGAAGGCATGGGGGTTGTTTCCCTGTCGTGTCTCTCTCACAGTGCAAAAGTTTTGAAACAGATTATTAAAATAAATCATAAAAATACTGCTATGACTTTTGATTAATTTGGAAAGTGTAAATGGCAAGAATTACCAATAGTTTTAAGCACAGTGCAAGAGCTACCTGGTGAACTTCTACAGCAGCATTTCACTTACCTTATTAATCATCAGAAATATTTTGAACAAACCGTTATCTGTTGTTGCATTTGGAGTGTCCAATTCACAGCACAATATTAAAAAAGGAATGTACTGTACAAATATTAGCAGCAGGCAACTTTGTGCTTTGAGTACTGCTGAAAGTAACCATGCGTGAATGCGATCATTGCTGCTATGTTTGCTCATTTATTTACTAAGCCAATGCATACAGTAACTGGCGTGGACAGATTGCCAATACATGTACAGTAGATGCACGTAGATTTTATTATGACAGAATGCACAAGCACATGAATGTTGTTGCTACCATGGTGCTCTCTGTCTGACTTGGCCTTTTGTATCACGTCTAAAATGCACTCTTCTCTGACAGGACCAACCAATCAATTTGAGTTAAAATTTCGATTTTCATTTTTGAACAAAGACAACATTCGTAAATGGACTGGTTCTTATATAGCACTTTTCTACTCTCCCGGAGTACTCAAAGCGCTCTATACAACACGACTCATTCACCCAATCACACAAATACTTTCTTCTATACTTTGTGCTGTTTAGCTAACATTCACACACTTTCACGCTCTGATGGATGGGGGTTAGTATCTTCCCCAAGGATACTTGGCATGCAGACCCCCTAGTCTACATGCCACCAACCTTGCAATCAGTAGCTGACCTGCTCTACCACCAAGTGTAAGCATCACTTTTTGTTTTCTTGCGTGTTCAGTGTGCACAACCTCTGCTATATTTATAGAACCCCTGCTCAATGCAAAAACATGAATAAACTTCCATTTGCACTGCGTCCCCTGGTGGATGTACAAGACATTAACACTGGTTTTCAGAAATGCTGCGAGGGGGCATTAATATTCCTTGTATTGTACAAGTCACAGGTGGGGGATATCATTAAAGCCACAGATCAGCCGGCAATCAGTCAGGAATCCACCAGGCATCTGTCATGGTCCTGTCAGGAATGAGGTGGACATTATAATGTGTGTTATTTATTCTTTTGTATTTATTCTTAATTACACTCTCCAACTCAAAGAACTTAGCAATAGCCCGTTTAGCATCTACTATGTTCTTTTTATTCTTCTTATACTTTATTTATTGTATATGCTGTTGTGAAAAAGACTGCAGTTGAAAAAGGTTTTGTTGTACAAAAATGCAAAATGATAATAAGGAATAAATAATTTATTTATGTAATTTTTACAGTTGCTGATTTTGAATATTGAGGTGTTTTTAACAAAACCCCAAGGAGAGTCATCCAGCAATGATATTAGAGAAGCAATTGCTCCTGCCCATCAGTGAAGGGGGTTATAAGGTGATTTTCAAGCAATCTGAGGAATGATACAGTGAGAAATATCAGTCACAAGTGGAGAACATTCAAGACAGTTGCCAATCTTCCCATGTGTGGAAGTCTCAGTTATTTTACCTCAAGTTTAGACCGTGGAAGCTCAAGGAAACTGCAAAATATGCAAAGCTACACCTCAGACTTTACAGGCCTCAGTTAGATTTTAAATGTTAAAGTTCATGATAGTAAAATTAAAAACTGACTTTAAAAAAATGAACAGTGCTGTTGTATGATATTAATAGAACTGTGCATAAACAAATGCCCACAAACCTCAATTAACTGAAGCAACATTGTGAATAGTGTGGCCCAATATTTCTCCACAATGATGTGACTGACTGTTAAAGTCATATAGAAAATGGTAACTTTAAGTTATTGCTGGTAAACATGGTTCCACAAGCTACAATGAATCAATTAATGACTCAATCGATGAATCTATTGTGGCGATTGTGGCTCAAGAGTTGGGAGTTCACCTTGTAATTGGAAGGTTGCCGGTTCGAGCCCCGGCTCGGACAGTCTCGGTCGTTGTGTCCTTGGGCGAGACACTTCACCCGTTGCCTACTGGTGGTGGTCAGAGGGCCCGGTGGCGCCAGTGTCCGGCAGCCTCGCCTCTGTCAGTGCGCCCCAGGGTGGCTGTGGCTACAATGTAGCTGCCATCACCAGTGTGTGAATGTGTGTGTGAATGGGTGGATGACTGGATATGTAAAGCGCTTTGGGGTCCTTAGGGACTAGAAAAGCGCTATACAAATACAGGCCATTTACCATCTATTTTCTTCAGCTAACACAGTTCTGAGCAATGTCTGACGATTCTTTGGACATCGTTTCAACACAGTGAAAACTACAAAATAAAAAAATAAATTGCTTCTCATACAGTTTCTGTAGCTGTCGCATTAAAATGTAATTATTATGCAATTGCAGTGTTCAAAATTTGGTGTTTAATCTGGTTTCATGTTGTTTTGTCGCAACCTACTGGTCGACCTGAGTATGGCGCTTTGTGGTGCTTTGGGGTGATATGTAATTAAGCGCACATGTTGCCAGAGACTGAGGACTCGAACCAAATGGGAGTAGGCTGACTTGTGTACAAGGTGAAAATATGGAAAATATGGACCACAATTGCTCATGAATGTTGAGTAGAAAGGCGCACACAGTATGTTGGTGCATTTACTTTGTGTGTATGTTTTATTTGAATTGTAATTTTTATTCTGCTGACATAATATCTGTGTTTTTCATTGATCATTTCAACATAGTTTTTCACGGTGTTTGCTGGTGAAAAGAAGATTAAAATACTGGTTAAACATCAGTTGGAGCATGGCCCTTTATTCTACTTCAAACATGAAAAACCTTCAGGAGCAGTTATAGTCTCTTTAAATTAAGTTGTGAACAATATCACAACATACAAGTATTATACACTCTGTGGCTTAAAGCAATACAGGAGTGCAAATAAAGCCTAAAAAAATCCAAAAAGAAGTACTCCAGAGTTATTAATGAAGAAAAAATAAAAGGTTTTAAAACTATGTCAAAGTGCATCACAACTTAATTGTGTATGATATGATCATCACGTCACATAGGTCAGAAAGCTAAAATTAGCACATGGATGCATTCTTCAGTCTCAGTCTGACTGCAGGCTTCCCCCACAGTACCTTTGCGCAATAAATGGTGAACAATGGGCTGTGAGCTCAGTTCCTTGATCATTAATATTAGGGCCATTACTATTATTATTATTATTATTATTATTATCAATAATAATAATAATCTGGCAAAACAAGTGCCCGTTTGAGGGCTTTAACATGCTCAAAAACCCATGAAATTTTAAACACGCATCAGGTCTGGTGAAAAATAACGTATTTTAATGGCTTCAGATATGGGCAGGGTAAAATGGCTCAGTAGTGCCACCTAGAAGAATGAAAAACTTGAGCCCCTGGTCTGGGAATGACCTACATACATGTATGAAATTGGGTACACATATGTAACATGAAGAGGCGCACCATAGAGTCCATAATGGCCATATCGTCTCAACATTGCATTGCAGAAGTGTTCAAGTATAAAAACAATAATAAAGACAATTGCAATGTTCTGGTTCTATAACATTTTTCTATCATTACTTTATTATGCATTAGGCACACGAGTTGTGGATAATTAAATAATAGATTTTTCCCAGATGGACAGCAAGTGGAGAGTGATAGATGAGATGAGGAGATGGAAGGAGGAAGACAGGCAAAGAGTGAGTCACAGGCAGAGCCGTAGCTTCCCAAGCCCTTCACCAATCTTTCCATTTTATTATTAGCTCATAACACTTTAATTTTAACTCAGCTAACATCTCTCTTATAGACTTTTCTCTCCTGTAGACAAATCAACACAGCCCTGCCCTCCAGCACTATCAGCAGCAGGAGCAGCAGCAGCCCCTCAACAGTAACATTGTACCCGTCAGGTTCAAAATTAGCTACGTTTGCTTTGCGTTATCCCCACCTGATGACAGTGATATAGTTTGATTCCAAATTTGATTATTGATAAATGTGGGTTGTTGCTATTCAGCCAAACATGTCTGCACAGCCCTGCTCTACAAGTTGTGTTTTTTTCATCCAACTAATACTCGTCTTACTTACATTACTTCTTTCCTTCACTCAGTCACTTGGCTCTGGACTTCTAGTAGGTAAGTACGCTGGCTTTTCCTTTTCCTTTTCCCAAACTCTTGGTTTTCCTCTGTTTTTTTTCTTCGCCTGGGCTACACAAAGCATATAATAAGAGTTGGATCAGGTGACCCAGAACTCTCCCTTACAGTTATCATATAATCTGTCTGGGCTGCTCGGGGTTTCCACTGACGCACTAAGTGCTTCTTCTTCAGTCACCTTTTTCATTCACTATATGTTTATACCCCACTCTGCATTTAATCATTAGCTATTATTAATCTCTGGCTCTCTTCCACAGTGTGTGTTTTGTACTGTCTTTCTCCCTTCAACCCTAACTAATTTCAGCAGATGGCCCCTCCTCTTTTTAAAAGAGAGTTTTTCCTTCCCACTGTCGCCAAAGTGCTTGCTCATATGAGGTTGCATGATTGTTGGGGTATCTGTGTTCTCTCTGTATTATTGTAGAGTCATTACAATATAGCACCTTGAGGGACATGTTGTTGTGATTTGGCACTAAAGAAATAAAACTGAATTGAACTGAATCAAATAAAAGATCAAATAGTTTCCAACGATGAGCCTTCTTCTTTCAAATAAAACAAATAAGAAAAGGAACTCTAAGTCCCGACTATCTCCACTTCCAGTTTGCTGTCCGGGACCACCAGCATTTCACCCATGCCCTCTCCTTCCGTTTCATTCCACCTCATCATTTCAGTGAAAGCATACCAATGCCAGTGCAGACTGGACAGTCCAGTCTGATGCCAGAGGAACAACACAGGCAAAGGCATCTATTTATTGCAGAAAAGTAGGACATTTCATTGTGAAACTGTTCTGTGCGGCCAAAAGGGCTTACCTGCCAGTAGTGACAGTGATACTGGTGGATGGCTCCTCCCAAGCTAAACATCCCTGCTGGCAGCTATCAGATGGACTCTTTCTCTCCAAAGCTAGCAAATTCTGGGGCTGAAAAGAATCTTTTGAACACTAATTTAGCTAAGCAGTTAGACATCAATAGGGCTTTGGAGCGTGATGTCACGGGGTGGGCAAAGCGCAAGCGAAAAGGGAGCGAAGGCACACACAACAGCCATGGTTCGTTCTTGCTGTGTGGTCGGCTGCAATGTTCGATCGCACGACCGGCAAGAGAATAAGCTTGAAAAGGGTTTGTCTTTTCATTCTTTCCCAACCTGGAAGCAACATGAGGCAGCTCGTGTATCGATGTTACCAAACGAAGGCGTCCAGTCTGGATAGCAGCTGTGAGACGAGCTGATATCCAGTTCTCTTCCATCTCCAAATATCTGTTGGTGCTCCAGACATTTTCATTCCGGTAAGTTCTAAATATGTTCATATCACTCTTTATAGCCTATTAGTTTTATTTTCGATGCGCTCTGAGCTCATAGCAAATTAGAACAAACATCCTACTGAGTGATTTTGCAGAACTACCTTCTATTTATAGAGTTGCTAATTATTTGGCATTATTGCAGCAAACCAGCCTATGAAATGGATGAAACATCGTGACTGGGTTCCAGCGCTACACAAGGGACCTGCTGCAAACATACCACCATGCCAATCAGATTACTTCTTCCATGTGAGGGTGAAGAGGTGACCCTCCTGGATAAGATGATGAAGGTTTGCTGCGTTTGGTGAACAGTGTGACAATAAAACCAGGGAAAATGAAACCTGCTCCTGTTAAATATTCTTAAGTCTTTTGCTGTATAAATAGCGGTATTTTTTCAAAAGATACAGTAAATAATGTTAGTAGTGGGTGATATCATGTAAACACTCGTGATTTTATGTAAACATTTTGTCATTTGTAAACTATAAATGACATCATCATTGTAACTGATGTGATGTTCTATAAGGTGGTTTTAATTTAAAAAAAAAAAGAGGCAAAAATTAGTTTGTTTCTTTATTCAACTTTTGAACAGTGGGACTCAGTCAGTACATATTCAGTAAATGCAAATTATTTACATGGCAGTGCACTACAGGCATAAATCTAGACCCCTAGATAAAACATTATGGCATTATAGCAGTGACGACTCCTCCACAGTAGCAGGTGGGATTTTTCTGTTTTGAGGACGGCTCCTTTTACCTGTCACTACAGATGGTCTGTTTATGTTTTGATCAAGAGCCTTTTTTTGGGCAGCTGAAGAGGAGAAGTCTATCTTATGGCCAACCTCTGGCTGTATCTTGGTCATATTACCCAGCAAAACCCAGTATGCAGGTTCATCTGTAACAGTCCTTGTGCCACGGATCAACACTGCTGCTTCTACTTTAAACAGCAGAGCAGTGACGTGGGTGCAGGTCTCTGGGACTCCCGCCATACAGCTGCAGTGGGCGGCTTCAACTTCAAATGTATTTTTAGATACAAACATGGAAGCAAGATGTATAATTAGGATTATTTATAATAAATATGAATAAATTATTGCAATTTCTTTAACCATAAAGAATAACTAAATCCTTCAGGACTAGGGATGGGTACCGGTATCAGGTGCCATGATGGCACCGGTTCTGACATAAACGGTAGTAACCAGACCGAAAAGCAGCGCACATTTCGGTGCTTTATTTCGGTGCTTTATTTTCCTGAGCTGTGATACACTTCTAGCCAATCATTTTACGTTTCCGAGGATAGTAGGCGGGTCCAGGTACGTACGTTCTTTTAGAGCAGAGCTACAGATTAAAAATGTCCAAGGCGAAGTGGTCAAAAGTCTGGCTGTACTTCACAGCAAAATATGCAAACTCAGCAGCAACAAGTGCTTTAAGCTGATACTGTGATACTGTCAAAGGAGGTAACACCTCAAATCCGATGAAACACCTGGCGACGCATAGCGTTTTTTTAAAAGCCGAGAAATGCGCCGTATGATAGCTTGCTGCGAGACCTCACACCGAGCACATCTACTGCGGGTGTGGTGCCTGTTATCGGACCCGGAGTTAGCAACATCCCCCAAGAACCGAAGGAGTACAGTCCTGGCCCCTAGCCCTGCCAGTGTAGCAGAAATGATGATGATGATGATGGCAGCAGCAGCTGTTCTTCTCTGCGTGAGTAGCTTAATGTTGTTCGTGTGTAATTCACGTTGAGTAGGCTAACCACGTTATTACATTAATGCATGTAAGGTGAACTAGCAAACACCATCGTAGTTACATGCAGCTTTCTTCTTGTTTGATGGCAGATACTCCCTTCACCCTGGCCAAAAAGGCTAAAATGACCAAAGAAAAAGAGGGAAACGGCTAAACATGAGAGGATTTTGGACAAAGTTTGTGTTTTTTCCATTGTTTAAGCACTGCTTCCAGCCAAGAGTGATACCATATATGCCCCATAGCTGCAGAAAAGGCTAACATTGTTATCTTTTTACAAAAAAACAGCTGAACATGAGAGGTTTTTGGACCAATTTTGTGTTCTCCATTCTTTAAGCACCGGTTTGAGCACCGTTTGAGCACCGGCACCGTTTCAAAAGTACCGATTTGGCACCGGTATCGGATAAAACCTAAACGATACCCATCCCTATTCAGGACAATGTCTCATCAATGCACTGAACTCACTGTGTTATCCCTCTAACAGCCTCCACATGTTCTCACTGTAATTTCCCCTCATGAATGAAATTATGCTGCACTAATCTGAATGTTCGGGGGGGAATCAAACGCATTTTCTCGTTTGGCTCTCGGCGAAGGCAGTCACACTTTTCTCCTCTCCTTCCCTTTATCTTCCCTGCTTAGCCTCTTGTGTCCTTGTCTTGTCTTGTGTTTTTACTTTTCCCTGGAACACTCTCTCACAGTCTGTGTCTAAAACCTAAAAGAGGAATTATGGATTTGATCAACTGGTCTCTGAATGCTATTGACACCCTTTTCTCAACGAGAAGTAAGTAAGTAAGTAAGTAAAGTTTATTTATTAAGCGCTTTTCATAGACAGGTAGTCACAAAGTGCTGCACACAGAGATTAAAATAAACAGTACGATAAATAGCAAAATGCACAATATACACAATATAGAGTTTAAATGTAAATTTAAAATATAAAAATGTAAAAAGCATTGGTCAACAGAAAGCTTGTTTAAACAGTAAAGTTTTTAACTGTTTTTTAAAGGATTCCACAGAGTCAACCAAACGTAGTTGTAGAGGTAGACTGTTCCACAGCCTGGGTACCACAGACTGAAAGGCTCCGCCCCCTTTCGTCTTCAGACGTGTTCTGGGAGCAACCAACAAACTCCGAGTCTGTGAGAGGAGACGGCGAGCAGTAGTGTATTTTGTGAGAAGCTTGGATAAATAATCTGGGGCTTGGCCATTTAGTGCTCTGTACGTTAAAACAATGATTTTAAAACGAATTCTTGTTTAGCTTGGAGGCGAGAAAGAGATGATTTATCCAAGCTGGTAAACAGGGAATTAGAATAATCTAAACGTGATGACACAAATGCATGGACAATTTTTTCCAATTCAGCTAAGGAGGCCATATGTCGCAATTTTGAAATATTCCTTAAATGAAAGAAACAGGAACGAGACAGAGATTTTACGTGTGAGTCAAGGCCCAAAGAAGAGTCAAATATTACTCCAAGATTTCAAATATTTGGCTTAGCAGAAGAACAGAAAGGGGCAAGAACCTGACTGATTTTAGAATATAGATCAGGAGGAGCTATGATCATGGTCTCTGTCTTGTTCATGTTTAAAACAAGGTAATTGTTAGAAAGCCAGTCAGAAACCTGAGTTAAGCACTGGACTAGGGTGGACAGCCTATCCAGCTGATGAGGCTTAAAGGACATATACAGCTGAATGTCATCGGCATAGAAATGATAAGACAGGTCACTAAAAGACTGAATAATGCCAGCTAAAGGAAGCATATAAAAAGAAAATAATAATGGACCCAATACTGAACCCTGTGGAACCCCGCAGGTTAGGGCAGCAGTGTTAGAGGAGAACCTATCAGTCCTAACAGAAAAAGTCCTGTCTGATAAGTAGGAAGAAAACCAGTCTAAGGCAGTGCCAGATACACCAGCCAGAACCTTCAGCCTGTTGAGTAGGATTTTGTGGTCGATGGTGTCAAAGGCAGTGCTAAGATCAAGCAAAATGATCACGGAACAATTTCCTGCATCAGATGCCATTAGTCTGAGCTCGGAAGAGCCCGAGTGCCCTGGAGGGACTTTCCCTGCCGGATACACGATGGACGGGTGGCAGACATGGAGGATCGTGTGCCTGGCGGGACTGTCGATCGAGGACGCTGAAGATATCTACCTATTCGGAACCATGATAACAGGGTTCTTGCTGATCGGAGCTGGCTTGGCCCTGGCTTATCGGAGAATTAAGAAAGCGGAACCGGTTGTTCAAACCCCCCCAAGGCTGCCCGCTGGGATTGAAACGACGGGACGAGGCGCGACTTCTCAGAATGGGCTCACTGAGTGCAGCACGGTTAAGACCTTGGAGAAGCTTATGGCTGCTGTGAATACTCAGAATAACACCTTTGAGCAAAAGTTGGATTACATCATGGAACAGCTCACTGCAGTCGTGAGTTCTCAGAATCGGCTCTCTGAGCACAAGAATGACAACATCACGGAGCGCAAGTTTGATAACATCATGAAGAAGCTCGCGGCTCTCCAACGGGAGATTGAGAGACCAGTGTCGGAGTGTTAAAGAACAGCTTTGAAACTCTCCTGAGCTGCTCGCATAAAAGAAAAATCAACAACATCAACATCAACAACATCATGATGCGGATATCCCCTCGGCGCCAGCTGTGGGCTCAAGGCTGGAGCCGAACAAAAACTCCCTGATAACGACTGTGTTGAGTCTGTTCCTTCCCATTCCATGCAAGGCCACCTGGGTTGGCTGGTAGACTGTTTACTTAGCCTGGCAGGGTGAAGGACACTGTCTCAGCTGAACTATGGACACGCACACACATATACACTTACACTGATAAGCACTCACTCGTCCCCCCCCCCCAATGCCTTCGATGCTTGTTGCCTCCTGGGAACACAAGGCGGGTCTGGGCCCGCGCTGGAGAGACGGCGCAGTGGCAGGATGGCTGCTGTGTTGCCTGGGATTGCTCCTCACCCCCTACCCAACCCTGTTGCTGGTCACGTGCTCCATAATGTTGTGCTGTGGACATTTATGTGCTTTCTGTGCAGAGGAGTTTTTTTGTTTCCTGTTCTCATGCTGTCCTCCTATAGCCCAGCATGAGTAGAGGTCTCTTTTTTTCCTCTTGTACTGTCCCATTGTAGTGTATATTTCAGTGGTTTTTCTGTAATGCAACCGTTCTCTGACTTGTATCCCCATGTGATGTCTGTGTCGTGTGTGTAAGGTCGGGGGGCGGGTTCATTCCACTGCTGGGCAACCTGCCACTGCATGTGGTGAATAAAATTTGAACTTGAACTTGAACATTTTACTCGCAGTACTCGAGCTGACTTACCTTTGTTTGAATGACAACTTGTACGCGCTGACTCCACAGACAAGGTATGAACATATGTCAGGCTACGTCAGTAGCGGTTGGTCTTCAGGGTTTCTACTCCACGGCCGTATTTCATACGGGTCCACATTTCCAGTGCTCGCTATTTTCTGCAAGTACCGCCGCTTCGCCTCTGGACGCAATCGGTCTCTATACAGTCCATTCTCTTTTGAGCTGCTTTTAAGCATCTTGTAATCGTCATTCCAACACAGTGTGTTTGTTTTGATTTGTAGACCCCGAAAATGGCGCCGCGCTCCCACAATGCATTGTGGCGTGACGTCAACTCCAAAGCCCTATACAGCCCTTGGAGAGTCCAGTCACTGCTCCCACTCTTACGGGTCATGTTATCACCACCTTCACTCACCAGACAGAACCCAGTCATCTTGTTTTTTCCAGTAATCCCTGCAAGAAGTAACTGTCTATTTCTTCTCTGCCCCTAACCCCCCCTGCCCCACCTGATTCTTGAGTTATTGTGGTTAGAAAGACACAATCTATACATCAAGTGATCTCATAAGAGGCACATTTAGAGCTGGAGTCTATTCTGTTTCTCACATTGTCTCCAGTCCACTGTTATCCCTGCTAATGCTAACCCAGAGCTGTCCACTCATCACATCCCTGATCTCACCTCAGTTCCACAAGCATATCATGATCACCAATACACTGAACTCTTTCAGGACCCTTATGCCTCAAGAGGGAGTCTGTGGAGAAAACCATAATGAAGCCATCTTTGCCAGGATTGTTCTTCACTGCTATAAAAGACAAGGCTCTCAGACTACTGTTGATCAAGTACCATGCATTCAATGCTAACTAAACCAGATAACTGTTAAAAACAAATATTCACCCCAGCATCAATTCCCATCACCACCTCACCCAAGTAACTCAGAGCTCCATTAAGCTTTAATCTTCATTTTCGACCAGCATTACAATCTAAACTTTGGGAATTCTATCTTAAATCCTATCAATGCTGGGATTCTAATCACCAAAAAGACTGATTAATTTCTCTGTCTCAAAAAGGCACGTTCAATTCGTCTAAAAAAACTGTTTTAGTGCTGCAATCACTACAAGAGTAAATTGCTTAGAAAGTGCACAGTCCAAAGGATAAGTGTAGCTCATGGTTTAAAAATAGACACAAAAAGGTAATTCTCCTACTTGTATTGCTTATTTCCATAATGAGTTCGACTATTTGACAGAAAAAAACTGAACGTTTCACTAAAAACACAAAATATAAGGGTAGCTGTGGTTCAAGTGGTAGAGCAGGCCATCTACCACTGTTGGATGTAACGTGTTACAAAGTAACACATTACAGTAATCACATTACACTTTTCAGTAATGATGTAGTGTAATTGTATCATATTTGGTAATTACATTACAGATAAAGTAATGACAGTGGTTCTTCAGTTGTCTGCGCAGATAGAAAAAAATCTAAACAGTTTCTTCCTGCAGAATCACCTGGTTTCTGCGCATGTGGAGGAGAAGGAAAATAGTGGAGTGATACAGCGATACAGCTTTTCAGGAGTGCAGTGTGGACATTGACTTTGTTTCTTCTTGCACAAAAGGACAAGAGCACAATGGTCAAGTGCAAACTGCTTTCAGGACAGAATCAACTGCATTATGCTGCTAACACAACTTCACCTCTTTGCTAACTCAAAGGTAGCCAAGAACACAGAATGATTTTAAAGAGGAGTTCGTGCCAACACCAGCACAGCAGCCAGACCCTGATCTTCAGCAAGTAACAAAAGCAGTTAGGAGCAGTCAGAAAATCATGTTTCTAAACTAGAATTACTATGACAATCACTTTGAAGTCTCTTTGAACTGATTTTTCTTTTTGCCTTGTGTTGTCAGCCTTGTGTTCATACCTAAAAACTAAAAGAAACATAATGCCTGTGTCCTCATCAGAGATGAGTAAAGTAAGGGATTACTATTGCAAAAACGGTAATTAGATTACCGTTACTTTCCCGTAGTAACGCTTCGTTACTGCGTTACTAAAACCGTGATTTTTTGCGAGAATGTCTCACGACAGTGACGTAAGCGAGTGCGCCGTTAGTGACAACAGCTGTGTGCAGATCAACAATGGATCATATATCGAGTGCAGAGAGAGTATGAGCGTGCAGCGTTTAAAGCGTGGAAGTACTGACCTTACTTTGAGTTTGATTCCATAAAAAGTGACAAAAACATTAGTGTCCGCTGTGTGTGGGAAGAAAACTTTTTACAGCGAAAAAAACCCCTAAACTTCCAAACAAGCACCGAGTAGCTACGACGTAATGGGAAACTCACAGAGAAACTCGCGGATTCTTCCACTGACCGCGGCACACCTGCACCAGGGTAACCCTCCGCCTACCCCACTCCTGCTTTACAGGTGAAAATAGAGCAACAGGACCGCTGAGTCTGTGACTTTATTTATTTTCTGCTGTTTTACTTGCATCTATTTGAAAGACTGAGTGTAAACACAAAAAATATTTTATTTTATGTGCTGGAATGTGCAGAAAATAGGTTTAAATGTTAAACTAATTTATTCAAGTCAGAGAATGTTGCATATAATTACATTTTTGCTTGATGCATAAAGTTAAAAGATTAAAACTAATAAAACAAGTTTTAAAAAGAGACTTTTCCATTTGATTACATTTTGTATGATGGATTATGCAGAAAAAGTAGAATTGGGCTGAAAGATCTATCGCTTTATAACCTCTTCAGATTGTAAATCGTGTTTTAAAAAGTAACTAAGTAATTAATTACTTTTGAAAATAAGTAATCAGTAAAGTAACTGGATTACTTTCTGGGGGAAGTAATCAGTAATTAGTTACTGATTACTTTTTTTCAAGTAACTTGACCAACACTGGTCCTCATTAGGATAGGAATTTGTGTTCGTGTGTGGAATTACAAAATTTCCTTAGGGATTAATAAAGTATTCTGATTCTGATCATGAACTATAGCCCAGAGTAGGGTTATATTGTTAACTAGCAATTATGAGACAGTGTGTTTCAGGTCATTTTATGGAGTAAGAAGAAAGTAATATAATGAATTACTTTCTTTGAATTACTTTCTTTTGAAGTCTAAGTCTTGTAATGTAAGTCTAAACTAGAGATGGCACGATACCACTTTTTTATGTCCGATACCGATATCATAAATTTGGATATCTGCCGATACCGATATGAATCCGATATAGTGTTTTTTAATCAACAAAACTGTTTTTTAAATATCTTGCTGCATTTTGTATAAGTTCATACTCAAGTTTAAAACAACAACTACACTAAAGCTATTCTGTTATACCTGTATGCAAAAAAAAATATTTCATAGTTCAGCAATACTGATCAATCTAATAAACTTAAACCTACACCATCCTCCCTATTCTGGTATTTTAAAGAGTACTTAGCATAAATATTAAGCAACCTAACTAATAGGGTTCCAACTCCCAGCAACAACAAAAATAAATAAATAAAAAATAGGGAACCACCCCTCACGCTCCACCTCATGATGCTTAACCCTTTAAGACCTACCATAGAACCAAGTCCGCCAGAGCTTATATTATATTTTTACATGCTGTGGAGCCATTTTTGGGAGCATTTCAAGTTGCTATACATCAATACAACCATTATAGCCCAAACTTTAATAATATGTCTGCATTAGGTGCATAGTAATTACATAAATTGCAAAAAAGTGCAATAAACTACAAAAAAATTGAAAATCGTTTTTGTTTTTTTAACATATATTTCTAGTTAGAGAAATTTAAGAGGCTTATCCCTCAAAACTGTAAATACAAAAAAGTTGCACAAACTAGTTTCCCACCACAGGAAATTTATTTTAAGTGTCTTCATAGTTTTATTTTTGAAATACACCAATTTTTATA
Organism: Simochromis diagramma; assembly: GCF_900408965.1. Taxonomy (NCBI): domain Eukaryota; kingdom Metazoa; phylum Chordata; class Actinopteri; order Cichliformes; family Cichlidae; genus Simochromis; species Simochromis diagramma. The sequence continues at coordinate 1,673,908 of NW_024387258.1, read as the reverse complement.
CACTGCAGGAAAAACGAAAATAAATATTATAGTGCAAATTTGCAAAATAACAGCATGTGCATCACAATAAACTATTTCCAGCAGTGCAATATAAGTCCTAAGCATCCCAGAAACGACACAGAAAGTCATAAAGTCAAACATAACTTTTTAAAACACAAGTATAAGCTCATGAGGCCACGATGGTAAAAAAAAACTACATTTCCGCAAAATGACGTCACTTCCGGTTTCGGGCAGGTCATGCGGTCATGTGATAGTTCACGCTGATGGACGTAGGAAGTATTACAAACAGCTGATTGGATCGGCGAAGCGTGTTTCTGGAATATCATGTTTTTGTTGCTGCAAGTGATTTTTATGCAGTTTTTGCAAAGCTTTATGTGGAAGGAAACTGTGACCTAGGACAAGCTGATGGCATAAGATGTAAGTACAACTCCTCCAGTTTCATATGCAAAAAAAATTATTGCGCTAGCTTACGTGGTTGCAGAGCTACCGGGATTTAAAAATAGTTACGCAAAACAGAGCGTGCCCGCTCCGATCGGCTGTAAAGGGTTAATCGACGTAATCAACCTTAATTTGATGCAGTGTGAAAAAAAAATGCACAGAAATCAATTATTTTTCAAGAAATATTAAATAGATTCAACATCTTTCTTCAACAAAATTGCAGACTGCACAGATGGTACCTTCCCAAAGTAAAAAGTACTATAGCTTACTAGGGTATATATATATTAGACTTAATAGTTACTATATACAGTAATTGACTTCTATTCATTTTGCATCAAATTAAAACTTTGGGTGTCAGATAATTATTTATTAAAAGCTGGACATTTTAAATGAGAATAAGAAAGAAAAGTATGTCTTTGTGCCCCCTTTTCCCTGTTCATGCCCTATCGGCCCCCCTGGCTAAACTTTGCTAGATCCGCCCCTGCACAGTTAAGCCGTCAGCTGTAGAAAAAGATCCTGGAGTAGAAAGTAATATTAAATACATTCTAACAACAGCTTATCAAGCTTAAACGTGCTGCTGTTGTTCAGCCGCTGGTTTCCTCTTTCTGGTGCGAAGTGGGCCAAAAACAAACAAGAGAGATGGAGTCCCGACAGAAAAGCCGATCAGCTGATCATTAAGCAGTTTCATGATTGAAGTAGCAGCAAGAAGAGGCAGTCGCTTGTTAAGCTTAACGCAGGAATGCTTTACAAACATTCAGAGATGGACTTACACACTTGCTTTACTTCTCTCGGGGATAACTTTGTCGGAGATGAAATGCCGGGTTGCTAGCGAAGCTCCACATGCTATCCAGACCACCGACAGGTCCCGCATGCCACAGCCGCTCTATCACATGATGCATACTGCTCCGACGTGCTAACGTTCTGAGGTGAGTTATGGCGTGTTGCAAGTTTTGTGAGGTGCTTTCGTGATATTTAATGGATCGGATTACTTTTTTTATTTTTCTCCGATATCCGATCCAGTAATTTAGGTCAGTATCGGACCGATACCGATACGTAATATCGGATCGGTCCATCTCTAGTCTAAACAGATCTTTCAAATCTTGACTCATGTGATGAAGCACATGATACATTTTCAATAAACCTAAAGAAGTTTGGCCACTTTATCTCCAAGCCCCTTAGACTACCATGATCTTGGTGACTGGGAATACTTCAAAGACACTTGTAGTAGGAAGCACTTTGAGTGCTCAAGTTGTGTAGAAAGGTAACATTTTATAAGTACCAATATTTTTGGTAGTTACCAAATGAGAAATAACAGCACAAAGACAGAATGACAGATTACAATGAATGCAAAGAATAGTGACTTGGCTCAAAAGATTCAGGCATGGAGAAATAAGAAAGACTGAGAAAGTAAAAGCTGTGCCTGTGGAGGTGAACTACAGACAAGCCCAATATGATATTTTGTGTTTGTATGCGAGGACAATAGTAAGCAGGGTGTGGTAGGGACAGGAAAGAAACTGTGTATTGTGAATGAAGGAGTGGGTTTCTGTTAACAATATGTGCACTGTGCCTGCCCATCAGGAGGAAACTATCCAGTGATTCAGGATCCAGAATAAGATCCTGAAACTGTTGGGGCTTAAAGGTCATTGTGTGGGTCTACAGAATCCAAATGACCACCTTTTCCCTGCAGTCATGAAAAACAATGGGGTTGACATGGCTCAGTATAACGGTTGTTTCAGTTCTATGGTGTAAGGTCTAGGTCTGAGATTAAATATGAACTTGAGAGGCAGCCAAGTTTTTAAATTCTGGAGCTGAATGTTAATTGGGAGTGTTTTCAGTCAGATAGAGCAGCCCACATGTTTGATTCTATCGCCTGCAATCTTTTTGTTCCATTTCAAATACACAATTTATTAAAAAGGAAAACTTTCTTAATTTAGATAAATGAGAAATGTTCTCATGAGGACTGTATATTTGACAGGGTTCTAAACATAGGAGGGTATAATGTTTTGATCTTCTGCTGAATCCAGAATTTGCTCATTTATGAAGGAATAAACAGTCTGTAATTTTTATGGTTTCATTTTAATAGCGAGAGACTGAATATCAATCCCAAATTTAAGAAAATAGACTGTAGACTGAAAATAGGCTGGAATTGGCAAAAAGATTGGTGACAACTTTCCCTTTGTACTTGACCCTAAAATTCCAGGAAATATTGTGTCTGATGACACAATATTGTGTCATTCCTCTAGATAGCATTATCTTGGCTTCCAGTAACACTATGAGGAGCCTTGGGGTCATATTTGACCAGGATATGTCCTTCACTGCACGAATTAAGCAAATATGTAGGACGGTTTTTTTTTAACTTCCATTTATGCAATATCTCTAAAATTGGAAATATCGGATAGAATAGCATAGAATAGAATAATCCTTTAGTTGTCCCACAAGAGAAAATTCACTGTCTCAGAGTGATGGTGAAAAATTATTTTACTGTAATTCATTATTATCAGGAAGTCCTAAAAACTCTCCGAAAAGCCTTCAGGTAATCCAAAATGCTGCAGCAAGAGTGCTGACGGGGACTAGAAAGAGAGAGCAGATTTCTCCTATATTGGCTTCCCTTCATTGGCTCCCTGTTAAATTTTGTCTGTATGTATTATTGTAGGGTCTACCTTACAATATAAAGCGCCTTGAGGCGACTGTTGTTGTGATTTGGTGCTGTATAAATAAAATTGAACTGAACTGCACACAAGCAGGCAGCACAGTGACACATTGGTAAGCTCTGTTCCCTCTAACAAGAAGGTGCTGAGTTCAGTTCCACCATCAGGCTGGGTTCTTTCCTCTGTATTTTTTGCATGCAAACCATGTTAGTGTAGGTTTTCTCCAGGTGCTCTAGCTTCTTCCCACAGTCCAAAGACAAGCATTTAGTGGGGTTAGGTCAGGGGTGAGCTACTCCAGGCCTCGAGGGCCGGTGTCCTGCAGGTTTTAGATGTGTCCTTGATCCAACACAGCTCAACATGTCTTGAAGTTCTCCAGAGGCCTGGTAATGATCTAATCATTTGATTCAGGTGTGTTGACCCAGGGTGAGATCTAAAATCCCCAGGACACCGGCCCTCGAGGCCTGGAGTTGCCTACCCCTGGATTAGGTTAACTGGAAACTCTAAATTGCCCATAGGTGTGAATGGTTTAAAATGACCATCAATCACTCAGTCTGCAGCTCCGTGCAAGATCATGCCTCATGAGGTAAGGATCAACACAAGAAAGATGGCTGATGAGCCCAAAACTAAACACAAGGAGCTTTTTGATGATCCACTACATCAACACACCTACACCATTACGTATTGGAATTTTGCTGCGTGGGCCGCCTTATGTTTATAACATCTAAATTATTTAGAGAAAGCTTAGAAGACAATACTGTCATCAAATGAAATCAAAATCATCAATTTGGCATCAGACTGGAAAAGGAGAAATGCTAAACATGAAAGAAAGAACACCATCCCCACTGCCAACCATGGAGGTTGAACTCCAGGTTATGATCTGAGGCCATTTTTCTGCTAATGGTACAGGATAACTTTAGTGCATTAAGCACCCAGTAGACTGAGCCATATATTGAAAAATCTTGGATGACAGCCTTCTCTAAACCAAAACACTGAATATGGGTTGTAGAGTGAGTGAGTGACAATGACCAACAACAAATAAAAACACGTTTTTCACTCAGTGACATGGAAATCAATTTAGAACTTTTATGTAATGTATTTTTCTGGATTCCTGATTGATATCACCAAATTCAGCAGGAGATCTTGTGCATTTCAGATTCATACAGAATGTGGGCATGGAGAATTTTTACCTTGGAGCTTGACTAAGAGTCAGACCAGTTCATGTGCTTTTCTGTGTGTCTATTGTTGACTAGTGGATAACAGGGCGACCGTGGCTCAGGGGGTTGGGAAGCGCATCTATAGCCGGAAGGTCGCCGGTTCGATCCCCGGGCTCTCTGTCCTGGTCGTTGTGTCCTTGGGCAAGACACTTCACCTACCTCCTACTGGTGTTGGCCAGAGGGGCTGATGGTGCGATATGGCAGCCTCGCCTCTGTCAGTCTGCCCCAGGGCAGCTGTGGCTACAACTGTAGCTGCCTCCACCAGTGTGTGAATGAATAATGGCATTGTAAAGCGCTTTGGGTGCCTTGAAAAGCGCTATATAAATGCAATCCATTATTATTATAACTGGCATTGAGGTGGGAAGCCCACTCACACTTGGAGGTTCTTTGGCGTCATGATCCCCTGGGCTCTGTTCTTGGCTCATGCTGTAATGGCCAGGCTCTAGTGGGGTGGCATGCCTGTTGCCTCTAGTTCTTTGGGAATCTTGACCTTTGGCTACAAAAGCTTTATCTGGGGCTTCTCTTCTTCTTCTGCTGGGGTGGACAAGCAGTTGTACGGAAAGAAAGTGTTATGAATCTGTACAATATGATCCACATGTGTAAACTAGGATTTCCAAATTTGTATGTAGGATGCATGTTCCCATCACAAAAATTCAAAAGCAATTTGACCACACATAAAATATTCTCTTTCAAAACCCTTTCTGTGCGCACAAATGTCTAAAACTACACGTAACATCCTTCTCACTTCCGTGCAAAACCTTAAATGTTGGTGCAACAATCACCTGATAGGTACAGATGTATTTCCTCTGTGCTTCTTGTGATTCCTGCTACTCTGTCTTACTTTTCCAGTGTCCTAGCTTGAGTTCCTTGTTCCTAGTTTTTAGTTCAACAAAATTGTTGAACTGTGTGTATCTCAGCCTGTTAGAGATGTTTGTTTTATTTCTGAACCTGCACCTCCTAGGGGCTGGTCAGCCTCCCCTGCTTGTGAGTTTAGCCACCTGTCTCCATTTGTAATAAACAGAAAGGTTTTTGAAAGAGAACATTATTCAATTTGTGAAGCTCAACTTAATAAATTGTGCGTAAGTAATCATTGTTTATTCATGCTTTGGTGTATGCATTTGTAAAATACTTTTGCATGTGGTCAAATTGCTTTGCATTGTTGTGTGGATTGGAGCACACGTGAGACCTCAAAAGTTACTCACAAATCATTGCACACAGTTGTAAATTTTAGTTTACACTTTTGTATCATTTTGTATGCATTCTTAAGACTTCTGAGACAAATTTCTCTCCATTTCAGTTGTTTTTGGGATGTGTGGCTTCAGGTCTTTAACACTCTTCTTGTACTATTTCCTCTTATTATATTTCTCCTACTTTCTCCCCCTTTCATTTTTCTGTCTGTCTTTTTTCCCCTGCCAGTCAGCTCTGACAAGCAGGGGTGACTCAGAAGGTTGATGGTTCAATCCTTGGCTCCAATCTGCATACCTTAGGCAACATACCCCCACGTTGCTGTCAATGCATCCATTGTGGTGCAAATATGTATGAATGTTAGAAAGTACTTATGTGGAAAATAAACATAGAAAAAATTGAATGGGTGAATCAGGCAAATTGTACAAAGCGCTTTGAGTGCTCAGCTAGAGTAGAAAAGCACTATACTACCTCTCTCATCGAGATAATGCCAACAGAGTGGACAACAGTATTAAAAGCAAAGGCTGGCTATTTTTAAGAATAAAAAATAAAAAATCCTAAATTTTATTTATAAAGCACCTTTCAAGACACCCAAGTACACTGTACAATAGGATAAAACACACAATAGAACAATGACACAATGAAGCACAATAAAACAAAAGCACAAGATAATAAGATAATAATAAGAATCCATCCATTTACCATATATTTCACATATAATAATAGACCCAGTATGCAGCACTCAGCAGACAGACATGAACTCAAAATTACAGGTTTGTTAGATGGCAAAAGCAGGAGTCAACAAAACAGAAGCAAAAGGCTAACTAACAAAAAAAAAAGGGGGGGGGGGCAAAATTGAACATGACACATGTGTTGTGTATTATGTGAAAAGCTTTTTAATGGTTTAGGAAATCATGAAAAAACAGAAAAGCTGCAACAGGTCAGTGATGGTAGAAAACTGACTGAGAAATCTGTTGGTTAGTTGTCCATCAGAGAATTTCTGTACAGTCTGCTTATGACCAAAGAAAAGGAAAAAGGAGATCCAGTGTTCTGCCAGTTCACTTGTGTGGACTTGAGATGTTTTCCTCCTTGATGTCAGAGGTCACTTGCTGCTAAAATTCAAGAAGATCAATCTTCTGAAAATACTGAATTGCCTTGTATTTAAACGTATAAGTATGGTAACAGATGAGAAGCATAGTGTTCACTAAGCCTGTTTCAAAGCAGACTCATAAATAATGCACCCAGGATCAGCTTGCTTTTCTCAGATTACAATACACCTGGTAGTAAGGCTCCAGCCTGTCTGGAACACAGAAAGGACTGCAGTGTCAAACAGCATATGAATTTAAAGAACAAAAAAACTAATCTATCCAAGTGACAAACGGCTCCAACCAACAAACTAAACTTGTGTTTAGCTGGTAATCAAACCATGTCTGCATATCAGAATTCTCTCCTAACACTGCAGCAGGTTTTTCTTCTTCAGAAAAGGGTGTCTTTAGCGCTAAAGGGATGGGCGCTCCCTTGGGGAAAAGGATAGGCAAGTGTTTCCCTCCTGCAGCAGGAAATGGGCGAAACCTTGCTCGAAATTATGACTACAGCGTTTTGTTGTGTGAAGGAAGTCGCTCCTGATAGCACAGGCTATAGGTTTCCTGTTGTGGACCAGCAGTTTTAGTTTCACCTAGAGTTCTCAAGATAGCTGCAAAATGCTGGGCTAAGAGAGAGCCTTTCAATCTACTACTACCCAGGTAAAAGGCTAAAGTGCTACATTTGCAAGTAAAACAATTTTTTTGTTAAGTAGTCCTACTGTTAATTTAAATGTGACTAAATGAATTCATGCAGTCAGTTTCAGATTAAAATGGATATTGGTTTGTAATTGCAGGCCATGTGATTGTTTGAAAAAAATTAACTTAATCACAGAAAAATTAAGAAACAATTACAGCTACAGTGGTGTGAAAAAATCTTTGCCCCCTTCCTGATATAGTATTTCTTTCCTCTGTTTGATATACTTCATGTTTCAGATTGTTTTTAAAGCAGATTTAGATATTAGACAAAGATGACACAAGTAAACGCAAAATGCAGTTTCTAAATGAAGATTATCAAGGGTAAAAAAAATCTAAAGTTTAGACACGCCTTCTTGTTTAATGTTTTTATTTTATTTTCCCTACTTTCTACATTGTAGATACATACTGAAGACATCAAATATATGAAGCAAGGTATATGGAATTATCTAGCAAAGAAAAATTTGATAAATAACTCTAAATAGATTCCCCAAAGTAGCCACCCTTTGCTTTGTTGACAGCACTGCAAACCCTTGGCCTACTCTCAATAAACCTCATAATGCAGTCACATGAAATGGTTTTCACTTGGTGTGCCTTGTCAGACTTCATTTGTGGAATATCTTGCTCTGTTAATGGGGCTGGAACCATCAGTTGGGTTCTGCAGAAGTCAGGTTTGTACATAGCTGTACAAACCTATCTGACAACTGTTAGCTGATTCTTTATGCCATTATATGAATTCTAAGAGATTTGTTTGGGCCAAGAAACACAAGGAATGGATATTATACCAGTGGAAATCTGTGCTTTGGTCTAATAAGTCCAAATTTGAGATCTTTAAATCCACCCTCTGTCTCTTTGTGCGATGCAGAAAAGGTGAATGGATGGTCTCTACGTGGATGGTTCCCATGGAGGAGGAGGAGGAGTGATGTGTGGGGGTGCTTTGCCAGTGACAATGTTGGGGATTTATTCAAAATTGAAGGCAAACTGAACCAGCATGGCTACAGTGACATCCCATCCGCTTTGCGTTTAATTGGACAACCATTTATTTTTCAACAGGACAATGACCCCAAACACACCTCCAGGCTGTGTAAGGGCTATTTGACCAAGAGGGAGAGTGATGGAGTGCTGACCAGATGACCTGGCCTCTACAGTCACCTGAGCTAAACCCAATCAAGATGATTTGAGATGAGACGGGTCGCAGAGTGAAGGAAAAAAAGGCCAACAAGTGCTCAGCACCTCTGGGAACTCCTTCAAGACTGTAGGAAAACCATTTTAGGTGGCTACCTCTCTCATCGAGATAATGCCAACAGAGTGGACAACAGTATTAAAAGCAAAGGCTGGCTATTTTTAAGAATAAAAAATAAAAAATCCTAAATTTTATTTATAAAGCACCTTTCAAGACACCCAAGTACACTGTACAATAGGATAAAACACACAATAGAACAATGACACAATGAAGCACAATAAAACAAAAGCACAAGATAAAATGAACAAACAGTGGGTTCACAGTGAATATCCAGATTTGAACAGATGGGTTTTGAGTTGAGATTTAAACTGGGGGAGAGAACAAATGTTTCTTGTATCTGGAGGTAGACACCCTGGGTTAGCTAAAAGGCTAAAAGCTCTGCTTCCCATGGAGGTGAGGCGGAAGGAAGGCACAGAAAGCTGGATAGAAGAAGAAGATCGAAGTGAGTGGGCAGAAAAGGTAGTGCTTAACAGGTCAGAAAGGTAAGGAGGTGCGAGGTTATGAAGGGCCTTGAAGGTGAGCAGAAGAAGTTTGTATATTATCCGGAATTTCACTGGGAGCCAGTGACGTTCCCGAAGAACAGGTGATGTGCTGGTAGGAGGGGTTCTGGTGATAATGCGAGCAGCAGAGTTCTGAACCTGTTGAAACTTATAGAGGGATTTTTGGGGGAGACCATGCAGAAGAGAATTGCAGTAGTCAATACGGGAGGTAAAAAGACTGTGGACAAGAATGGACGTGGACTGGGTGGAAAGAGAAGGATGTAATCTGTTAATGTTGCGTATATGGAAATACGCAGAACGGGTGAGACCAAGGCTGGACTGGGACAAAAAATCGGCCCGGGCATTTTGACTAGAGACCGGCCCACCAGGTATTATAGGAAAAACCATGAAGCCTTTGAATGAAAACAAACGCTGTTGTCACAGTGATGGACACTGTCTTGTTGGTATATATGTATCAGTGTAATAAACTTAAACCTTAAACGGCAATGACTTATTCACAGAGGTAAATGCATGTTTGGACAAATTAGGACTGAAATGGGACAATCTGGCAGGTGTAACAACAGACGGTTGTCCAAATCTGACTGGGAAAAATGTAGGACTTTTAAAGAGAATGCAGGATAAAGTGACAGAAATTAATCCTGTGCAGAAATTGACATTTTTGCATTGTATTATACATCAGGAAGTGTTGTGTAAGATAGTGTTAAAGATAGACCACGTTGTTGATGTTGTAACTAAAACAGTTAACTTCATCAGAGCATTAAATCACAGACAATTTATTGCTCTTTTGGAGGAAAATGAGATGGAACATGGTGACATCAGCTACTACCAGATTCAGGATTTCTGTGTGAAGAAAGGACATGACGTCCCAGAGCTTTCAGATGAAGATTGTGTGGCAGACCTCGGGTTTGCTGCGGATGTGACTGCACTAATGAACCAACTAAATGTCAAACTGCAGTGCAGGGGACTTTTTGTGCATGAGATGTACAGTGCAGTAAAGGCTTTCATGAGGAAGTTGCAGCTTATCTCAAGCCAAGTGAAGGACAACTTTCTGACCCACTTGCCAACACTAAAGGAGGCTCTTCCAAATGCCAATCACCTCCACAAGTACTCAGCCATGTTAGAAGCACTGCATGCAGAGTTTTCAAGGTGATTTCAAGATTTCAAAGCTCTTGAAAATGAAATGGACATGGTTTCTTCTCCCTTCACCTGCAGTGTGGATAATGCTTCAAGTGATGTTCAGATGGAACTCATTGGCCTGCAGTCTGACACACTTCTGGCAGAGCACTTCAGGTCAGTCTCACTGCTGGACTTTCATTCCTCCCTCAAAGAAGAGAACTTTCCACACCTGAGGAGTCATGCTCAGAGGATTCTAGTCCTCTTTGGATCGACCTCTGTATGTGAACAGACATTCTCGGTGATGAAGTTCAACAAATCCAAACACAGGTCCTCTGTCACTGAGGACCACCTCTCAGCAGTTCTTCACATAGCCACCTCAGACATTCAGCCAGATTTCAATGCCCTTGTTCAAACCCAGAACGGGCTGGATTATTCTCACTGAAAAGGAGGAAAACATGACACAAGTCATTGCATTGTTGCATTTCTATAAACATCTTGTTTGTTGAGTTAAACATGTTAAAATAAAATGACATTGATTCGGTGGTTGTTTTTGTTTTATTGGAAATATGCACCACAATTTCACATAGCATAGCCCAATATAAATATTTACTTTATTTTATTTTTATTCTTCTGATTACCAGTACCACCTATTCGTAATATATAATTTAGTGAATTTTACAATTTAAGAAAGTTAAGCAGACTTGGGTTCAAGATGTCGTTGATGTGGCCCTCTGACACAACTTGGGTTTCTCATGTGGCCCCTTGTAAAAATGAATTGCCCACCCCTGGTCTAGGATGACACCAAGGCTCTTAACCTGAGGAGAAGGGAAAACTGAGGCGTTATCGATGGTGAGTGAGAAATGGTTCACCTTCAAAAGGTTGGATTTGGTGCCAATAAGGAGGATTTCAGTTTTATCCTCATTGAGCTTTAGAAAATTAGAGCTAAACCAGGATTTTAATTCAGATTCTGTAAGGGAAGAAGGTGGGAGAAGGAATCAAGTCTGCAGGAGAGATATAACTGGGCGTCATCATAAAAACAGTGAAAGTGAAGATCAGATTTGCAGAAAATGGTACTTAGAGGGAGGATGTATATTCTGAAGAGAAAAGGGCCTAAGACTGAACCTTGGGGTACACCAGAAGTGACCGGGAATAGACGAGAGCAGAACGATTTCAGCTGAATAAACTGGGAGCGGTCAAGGAGATATGATTGAAACCAGTCTAGGGGTGTTTCAGAGATGCAGAGAGAGGAAAGTCTGCTTAGAAGGACAGAGTGAGAGATGGTGTCGAAGGCTGAGCTCAGATCCAAAAGGACGAGAATGGTGAGAAGACCAGAGTCAGCTCTGATTAGAGGATCATTAGTGACTGTAAGTAAAGCAGTTTCTGTGCTGTGACATCAGCGAAAACCAGACTGAAATCTCTCGTAGATGTTATTATTAACCAGGTGTGAATGAAGATTAACTGCAACTATTTTTTCGAGTATTTTAGAGATGAAGGGCAGATTAGAAATCGGACGGAGGTTGTTAAAGTTGTTAGGATCTAAAGAAGGTTTTTTCAGTATAGGAGTGACTGAAGCAGTCTTGAATAAGGAGGGAATGATACCGGTGGTGAGTGAAGAGTGAATGATAGCAGAGATGAGTGCGAGTAAGGAAGAGAGGCAGGATTTCACAAGCCCTGTAGGCACAGGGTCAAGATGACATGTGGCAGGCTTTGATTTACATATAAACTCAGAAATATCAGATAAATCAGGAAGATGAAACGTGGAAAAGGGCTCAAAATAGAGAAAAGGTTCTGGAGAGGGGGTAGACACAAGATTTGAACTGAGATTGCTGGTGGATGTTATGGATTTTTGTAGAGATGACACAATCTTCTGAGTTATTTCACACTCTTTGCTTCCTACAAAATTCCATATGTGTTCATGTTGATGCCTTCAGTGAGAATCTACAATGTAAGTAGTCATGAAAATAAAGAAAAACGAGAAGCTGTGTCCAAACCTTTGACTGGTATAGTGTAGTGGTAATACTACTCGTCTTTGAAACTTGAAATCAGCATTACAGACAATCCCTACTGCGAACACACCGAAACTAACCACCTAATCTACGCCACTACAGCAGTGATCACATAGATTCTTGGCTATAAGATGAACAGCCCCAAGTAGCAGTACACTCCATGGAGAAGGAGACTAGCGGGCAAGTTAGCTGTCCCTATCGGAGGCCCTGGAATCTGCCAAGCAAAGACTCACAGCCTTGGCCAGTGGCTTAAGGAGGCATAACAGGAGATTAAACCAGGTGTACTCCACTGAACCATCCAAGGTGTACTCTCAGTGGTAGGGGAGAATAACCCCACCAAGGTTGGAGATGACACAATACTGGAAGGATGAAACCCACAACAATTCAATTCAATTTCAATATTTTTATACAGCGCCAAATCACAACAACAGTTGCCTCAAGGTGCTTTATATTGTGAGGTAGACCCTACAATAATACATACAAAACAAAAAGCAACAATCATTGACCCCCTATGAGCAAGGAATTTGGCAACAGTGGGAAGGAAAAACTCCTGTTTAACAGGAAGACACCTCCGGCAGAACCAGGCTCAGGGAGGGGCGGGGCCATCTGCTGCAACCAGTTGGAGTGAAAGAAGGAAGACGGGACAAAAGGCAGGCTGTGGAAGACAGCCAGAGATTAATAACAACACAATGCTCAGTGGCAGTGGATCTAAGAGCAGACCACAGCAACCTCCCTGAACAGGACCCAGTAAGTGTCACAGCGACAGACAGCAAAGATGCTCTACAGTCTGAAGAGTTGGACAGCACCAGGCTACATCATGAGTCACGCTTGCTGGCTGAAGAAGCTGACCGCACTCCATGAGTCCTGATTCCCAAGGATACCACTAACAGGTTTTTTGCCTCTCTGGTGTTCTCTAAAAAATATATATATTCTGATAAAGATAATAAAGAAATACTTTTTAATCAAGCAGCAGTATCAAGCATCAAGTCAGTTAAAGTCCTGGGATAATTATCTATCCAGTTAAGTAACAAAGGGGTTTGTTAATCAGTTTCAGCTGCTTTGGTGTTAAAGATATTATTACGTTTTTAAAAAGTAAAAAACAAAAAGAAACATCCTGTCTCAGAGGGATGCTGAAAAACTAGTTTGTCTTTTTATTACTTCTCGGCTGGACGACTGTAATTCATTATTATCAGGATTAGGGCTGCACGATATTAGGAAAACCTGCGATGTGCGATAACTGTGATCGATACTGCGATAACGATATGACTTGCGATAAAATAAATAGCAAAACAAACAAACAAAAAAGAATACATAATTTCCGTTTTACTGCAACAGTTTTATTTAAAGAAAGCTGCTGTATTAGCAGTGTAACAACAAAGTGCACTTTAACATTGAAACATTGCCCCCATAATAAAAAATTCTGAGGCTTGAATCCTGAAAGACATCCTTTCAGAATTCAAGCTTGCCGAACAACCATCCCTATAATTAGTTTTAAATAAACTGAAATTATACTGCAAATTATCTCAATGCAGTTGTTCATCATTTTACCACTCACCAAGTAGTTATGATGCAAGTCAAAACTGGAGAGGAAACTTTACTGTAGTGCTGGTGTAGTTTTCAGCTTGGCTCAGTTCAAACCTGACGGTCCAGCGGCATGTTTCGTACATTTGTGGAATGGCGACATGGGAAAAGTCGTTTCGTGAGGGGATGCGGTATCTCCGGTCCACTTTATGTATCAGACTGGTGAAGCCCTCTCTGCTAACTGTATGTATAGGCATCATGTCTTTGTCAAAAAATGTGTAATGGCCTCTGTTATTTCTTTGTAGCGCTTTGACGTTTTCTCATAAGGAGTTCCACTTGAAAAACTTGGATACAGAGACGGCCGTTGGACTGCTGCGCTCTTTGTCTTAACATTAGCAACCTTTGTTTGGCTAGCCCTGTCTTTCTGGAACTCTTCAAACAGTTCTCTGTGGTTGTATTGAAGATGATGGTGGAGTCGTGTTTCCTCTGGTGGTTGCCACGAGTGTTCGGCAAGTTTTGCAGAGCACCTGTGTTTGGAGAACGTCGTCTTTATCAAATCCAAAGTACCTCCAAATAAGCGAGGTACTATTTTTTTAGCCACGAGTTCATAGTCAGTAGCGTTCTCGTCATGCGTCTCGCTCTTAGCCATTACAACTCCGACTCGTCGCTGCAGCGTTGTTCGCTCCCCACCTGCGTAGGAGGCGGGCCTCTAATCCATTTGATTGGTTAATGCCGTGAAGGGCTCTATTCGACTGGTCAAATGTGTAAAGGGGTTTCTTTGATTGGCAAATTCTTTAATTAAAGCACATGTGTAAACATTTTAAGGTACTCCATTATCGCAGTTTACACCGTCTTTTGCGATGAGCCCATCGCGCATGCTGATATCGTGATGACAATATATTTTCGATTTATTGTGCAGGCCTAATCAGGATGTCCTATAAAACTCCCGCAAATTGGTCCAAATTGCTGCAGCAAGGTTACTGACAGGGAGCGCATATTTTCCCACACCGACTTTTCTTCACTGATTCCCTATTGAATCCTTAGTTATACTGCAATAGGACTAGGCTAATTTGGGCTTCCCACAATTCACAATTATTTCTTTTTCACTCATACTTTTTTACTCACTATGTGGTTGCAATCTGCATTTAATCATTATTTAATATTAATCTCTGGCTCACTTCCAGTGTGTCTTTTGTCCTGTCTTCCTCCCCTCACCCAAAACAGCTGAGGCAGATAGCCGCCCCTCCCTGAGTCTAATTCTGCCGAAAGTTTCTTCCTTTTAAAATTGAGTTTTTAAGTCCCACTGCCGCCAAAGTGCTTGTTCATTAGAGGTCTTCTGATTGTTGGGACTTTCTCTGTTGTCTCTGTATTATCGTAGGGTCTTTACCTTACAACATAAAGTGCCTTGAGGCAACTGTTGTTTTTATTTGGTGCTATAAATAAAATTGAATTGAACTGAATTTAATTAAAAGGTGAACTAGAGGGGCAATAATTAGACATTTTACAGGTGGAGGCCACTAATAATGCCACGTCAACCAAACCCCCAGACAGTTTTAATTTGTTTGGAATACTAAAAACAAAAAGTTTTATTTCTTGTTATCTATCATCCACCTAGCCCTTACTCAGAAATATTTTCTTAATTCTCAGACTTTTCTAAGGCACATCAACAAATCTACAGCAGAACTGCTGAAAAAGAAGAGGTGTTGAAATGTCCCAGTCAAAGTCAACCTCAACTTGATTGGTATACAATGGTAGAACCTGAACAAATACAATATTAAATGAACCAGACCAAAGTTGTAAAGAGTAATAACCCAAAAATCCTCTACAATGATTTGACAAACTGACAGTTATACAGAAAACAATCACTTGAAGTTATGGTTGGTACAAGTAGTTCCACAAGCTATTGAATTATGGTGCAAACTTTGCATTTGAAAAAAAAACTTGTGCCCCTTCACATTATTATAGCAGGGTGCAAGATGCTAACAGGCAGGGCCATACATGGAAATATCAACTTCCTCGTTGTATACTACCAATTTTCTGTTCTACAGTTTATCTGAATTATTATGTGAACACTGTTAAACAAAGAGTATAAAGAAGGCTTACATGTAAATCAGATATGCATAAGCTCCACTGACAAGTTTGACAGCACTGTTTAGAAGTTTGCCACTGTCAGACAAATGTGCCATGATATCAGCAATCAGGTTTGGAGCCATTAAATTCCAATAAACAATTGAAAACATTAAAACTACAACTGTTTTTTAATTACCATGAGTACTCAAAGTCACTGAAGTTTTTGGTAGTTGCAAGGTAATGGTTTCAACTATTTATTAACCTGTTTTTAAATAAATGTATGTTCTGTGTTATATTATGCAGTTTATCTTCACATAAGTGTGCGAGGACCTACATTTCCCTGCTTCAAAATATCAGCATCTAAGCTGGTTACTAAGTGAAAAACTATCAGCATGCCTACCCAGGTCATGTTTTTGCTTTGCTGTACAAATGATTACAAATCAAATTACAGATGAACACGTTTTTGTGATTTAACTAAAGTTTCATTTTTAGTGGAATTTTGAATTGAATCCCTGACTTTGGTTTCCACTGACCATTATTATGTCATTTTGTTATCAATGTACAGAAATTTGAATATTTAATTCATCGAGATGCCATAAGTATTAGAGCATATCCTTATTTTTTGAGCGGGTTAGTTTTAGTCACTAAAGCCTTTTCATAATATTTTCTATGAATACCACAAATACCATAATACAGAAGCAGAAATGTCACAGATAAAACTGATCAGCCTGATTGGAAACCATGAGAGAAAGAGCCCCGAGCACACATGGTGAATATACTCTGGCCTATGGATCACCTGAATCTGAAAACAAATTTAAAAAAAGAGAGAAAACTGTAAAAGGAAGCACTGTGTCAAATAATTTAGGGGTGACTGTCTGGAATGAGTCCAATGCATTGCAGAGTTTGACAGATGAGTGAGTGAACATTTGTCATTGATGCTTTCAAAGAGCAGCAACAAACACACAAACTGTTCAATTCAGGCTAAATGAAACATTCATGAATGTTCATTACAGACACCAAAAGGCCTAAAATAGAACAGGTACTAATGAATTCATGAATGTTTGTTCATCAATAGAAAATATGTCTAATATTTTTTAAGAAAGATGCTGAAATAGCATTAAAGTTACAGTTTGCAGTCTCACACAGATAATATTACACAATTACTTAAGTCAGTTTATCTGTCTTTCACATATTAAACCTGCTTTCATTCATTAATGCAGTCAAAGGGTGAATGTTTCATCTTAGTGATTAAAAACGGTCTACCTTGAGTGTAGCCATGGTCAGCTTTACCCTCGGGTAAGCAGCATGTCAGTCTCAAAGTACATACTAGCTTGCTCGTGCCTCCTGTTTCATCACTAATGGAGATCATAATGTACAGACTGAGAAGCTGCAGTCTACAGCTCTCACAGAGATAGCTTGCACAAAAAAGTAACCGAAAATGTTTGGGTTTTTTAGATTAAGTGATTAGCCGGATTTTCAAAAACATTTTAGCCACAACAGCATATAAGAAACATTTTTAATAGATGAAATAAATACTCCATTACATGCATGGTCAAAACACTTGAAAATAATATGGGGAAGTCTGGTAAATAGTGTAAACCCTAGGGCACACACTCACAGCAGCTTTAAAAAAAATTCACACACACTGAAAAAAAATAAAAGCATCTTGACACTCGGCTCACTCTTTCCAATCTCACAAAGCCCATATAATGGAGCAGGTCAGCCAACTATAGGTTCATACTGCGAGGCTACATCCATCATCGAGGCTGGTGTTTTCACTGCAACTGAAAACTGAGGTAAACTTTTCAGGTCTGAAAGCTGCTGTCTGTTGGTGAAAGCGCATTGTCTGCTGAGCCCAGTTCATACCCAGAGTGGGTGAAGTGGTCCATTTTGAGCATGGTTTAAGTTAAGTTACATCCAGCGCAACCTCAAAAACCCTGCAGTGGTTGTTTTAGTGCTTTTCTGCATTCTACACACAAATTTTAACCACAAGAACAGGCCCACACACAGTGTTCTTCGGATGTTACTCTACACCTGATGAATAGGGATTAACCCAAAGTGAGTCTCTTTGGTACATGAAACAAGAGACTGAACCTACATAGCCCCTTCCTAAACTAATTCACAGAATGGGAGTTGACTGGTGGCAGAGTCCTTGGAGAGGAGCGTTCTCTGAGTGCCTGAGTAAGCAGAGTGCAACCATCGGACACGGCGCACGCCGAGTTACGCAGACGCTCACGGTAGTCTGCCATTTTGGAGCTGCTCTCGGGATGCTGGGCAACATCCCTGAGGCCCTGAGTGAGAAGGACACAGGCAGAAACCACACTCATGGCCCCACCTAACACTGCCGTTTGCACCCCCTTTCCTTCGGCAGAGATGCTCGCAGCTCTTCCCAGGAACTGTGGCTCTGTAGCAAACCCAACAAGGGCGCCGACAGCCTGGACGAGAGCAGCACTGAAGAGGATGCATCGATTCCTGGTCAGCTCACTGGGCTGGGTTTTCACCTCCTTCACACACGCCAGGAAGGCCGTGCCACTTGTGCTCATGCTCTTGACGCTCAGCTTGAACTGCTCTTTGGCAAAGCGATCCCTGGACCTCTCGCTGGCCAGTGATGAGATGTCCGTTAGAGTCTTGAGGTTGGTGGAGATGTTCTGAGAGAGCTCGAGGAGGAGCTGTGGGGTGAGGTCTTGCAGGTGAGTGACTCGGAAAACGCTGCAGCTCTGTTCTACTTCATGTCGACAGCGGGTCACCTTGTAGCGATCCACCAGACCCGGAAGGCATTGTTGAGAGCCAGGCGTCTCCACAGATGCCAGGTAGGCAGCATGAGCCGAGCACTCAGTCAAAGACACCACAAGGTTAGTCATCTCCAGGAGGCGGTCCCCTACTTCCGTGAAGCGACCCATGTTGAGCTGGCTCTGGATGTCATGGGTGAGAATGGAGAGCTCTTTAGTGCGGGCAATGACCGTGTCACGGCACTGGTCGAAGGTGTCAGCCACAGCCACACCTTCAGATGTCATGACAGGCCTGGTCTCACTGGACAGCAGGAGGAGGTCAGCCACGAGCTGCATCTTGCCCTTACATGTGTCACAGATGAAGGAGAGCCGCTTCCTCTGCTGCAAACTGCCACCGGGTGTGCTGGTTGATCCCTCACTTGCTGATTTGCCAGAGCCACCACTAGCCATAATAATGAAGGGAGTCAGAGGAAGGGGGAGAGGGTCAAATGGCTCTTATATAAGGGTTCAGATATCTCGTTTTCTGCTGCTACAATGCATTTTACTGTTTAAGACACTTCTCAAATAAAACTAAACTTTTAAATAAGAACTGGCCAAACAGTCTTCCTTAAGTTCCTTCAGAGTTTAGGTTATTAATTGTAAATTACATGTTAAAACACAAGACACGTACGCTCAGTGTAAACATGCGGAAAGAGCAAAACTCAATTACTACATTTACCCCAAATAGTTAACGCATATGTGTCTGTATAAAAGCCTTAAGAATAGGAGTACATGTGAATATATTCTCAGCATTATCTGCCGTAGTTTGTTAGTAAATCTATTACACAAAACACCCAAGAAAAAGCCCTACAACTTTAAAGTAATCAGTGTAACAAGATATACGCTCTTATTTGGAAATGTTAACTTAAATGCCCTGAACAACATAGTCACTATTCTAAGTATAGTCCCAGATTGTTGTGGGGGGAAAGGAATTCACAGGCTTCTAAATTAAAAAATACAAACAAAACACACACAAACAGCAGTGCCACCAAGGTGCCTTCTAAACGGGAAAGTACACACTGACAAGCCCCTTGTCATCAAGAACATTCCCAAAGTGAATCTCTGCTGATCAGCAAACGTCAAATTTCCTTCCTTGGTGCTCTTTTTTTCCTTTCAAAGAAGACGTCACCTCAGCAATGAACGGGTGCCTTTTGAGTTTTCTCTCTTTCTCGCTCTCTCTGTTTTTTAACTTCAGGATATCATTTTGTGGCCATTCGCGTCACAGCAAATAGCCAGAAAAAGCACCGAGATCTTGGCCGACTTGTTCCCACCGAGTGTGGCGTTCTCATGCTGGTTACAATCGGGGAACCACCCGGCAAGCTGTTCTGGTCAGTGGAAGGACTGGAGTTATCCTCCAACACCATCATTTCACGGGTCCTCCCGAGTAAAATTCACCGAAAATGCCACTGTCCAGGAAGAAGAAGCCTCTCAGTCCACTTTCAACCTCTTCTTTTTCAATCCGAGCGCTGGGTTATAAGCTAGCGACTGCTCCGGTCCTCTCGACTCCATATGCATCGTCCGTCAGTCCGCCCTCCACGTCCTCCTCCGCGTCTTAACTCGGGACTCGAGAGTGTGTAGCCCCGCATATCCTCTGTGTGCGCTCACTTTTCATATCCATACCAGCCAGTGTTCTCTGAACATATAAATCACTTGTTTTGTAGGTCCACGACACCGAATCCAAACAGCGCAGCAACAAGAAGTGGCCGTTATTCCCAGCGATTCAAAGTAGAGCTGCGCGCTCCCACTACAGTACTATCAGGAAGCAAGGAGGGTGTGGTCGCTTCTGAACGGCTGCTGGACTGAGCAAACTTGTAGCAACGGAACAATACCGGCAGTCCTTCGCGGTTAAGTAATTTAGCACCGTTTATATTTACTAACCTAATGTAGTTTAACATTAACGGAGTCGCGAAAAAAGTTCGTAGTTATACAGTGACCACAGAGTTCCGCGACCTGTTTTACTCTCAGGACTGGCGACTGCTGCCCTGCCATGAGACACCCCTGTAAAGTCAAGTGAGGCGCTAGCGCTAGCATAGCGAGCTTCCGAGACCGGAAGCCTTTTATTAAACAAATAAAAGCACAGCTTTTATGCAACAGCATGCAGCCATGACGGCGAGGCCATGGCGTTTGCAGTTGTATGGGATAAATAGTTGATTATTTCCTTCAAAAAAAAAATGATGCTACTTTTATTTTAGTTAAATTACATGTTTTAAGTTGGTTTCAATCAGTGAGTGATTTTAGTTATTTCAAGTTATTTTCAATTTTGTATTTAGCATCATTCATCCTAAACACTGAAACTCCTCTGTTGACGCATATTGCTGATTAGTAGAAAGAGGCATTTCACATCTGTTTAATCATAAAAGACAATGGAAAATAAAACATAACCTCACCAAGGCACAGCAAACTGCACTGAAAATCTGACAAAAGGCTAATTTCATCATAATCACAAATGCAGACAAACTTTGCTGGGATAGAGAAGGCTCTAAACAAGACGTTTTGAGAAAAATGAACAACATAACTTTTTTAAAAATCAATGATTACAAGGAAACTTTACTGTAAAATTAAGACAGCCTCTGTTGAGGTACATCGGCCTGTACCAGCGGATTTCGTTACTCGGGCATTTTGCTGCAACACGGTCAAAAATATTGCCGTTCAGTGCCTTTGTAACTTGACTTTTTCGTGAAACGGGGTATTCGTAAGTCAGGGTTCCACTGAAATTGTCTAGAGGAACATTGGTGCTGCATATTAACCTACTAAGACCCAAACTCTTTCATGGCATGCATTTTCAATTTCTATTTTGCTATTTGGGCTGATTGGAACCTGATGAATGTAAAAACAAAGAATTACGTGATTTTTTTTTTTTTTTACCTGATTTTTGTTTCGGAGAAAAATGAGATTTGCTTTAAATTTGATAGAACAGCTACAGTATAATGTCCTCGTAAGTGGATATCAGGCCGTTATAGAGCAAGATTTTGTATTTTGGTCTAGACAACCCAAAATATGACGTCCACATATATGGACGCCGGGTCCTAGGAGGTCGATTAGAAGTTCCCGAGACGAAGGTAGTCGAGAAGGTCCCAAAAGTCTTAGATCCTGAGGGACTTCCAGACAGTTTTATACTTGGCACCAGCAGATTACAGGCACATCATCAGATATCTCTGTTCAGAAGAGTGCAGCAGCAGGAACATTTAAGATTCTGAACAAACTGACTGTCATTCAACAACCAGAGGAGTCAGTGCCCCCCCAACTGCCTCTCAACTGTATGTGCCAATGGCTCTGCACATATAAGTGCCACACTATGTTAAAAATGAAACATCTGTACACTTGTACCACTTCACATAACATACTTCCCAAAAACCTTTTACAGGAAAGACATTTTTTTCCTTTTATTTGGGTCAATCAGGAGCTAAAGTACTTTCATTTTTCAGAGTCCTCAGGTGTCGAGTCCACCCAGACCGCTCTACACATGTCTCAGTGTATATACTTCAGAAACACCACCACCACCACTTGTCCTCACCCCCAATTATCTTTACACATGCACTCAGAGGTCACCTTCAGAATAATTACATCAATACAATACCAGATGAAAAGAGATCCCACATGATCATTAACGTGGCAAATCTTAGACATTACCAAATGCATAAAAAACAAAAAAGAAAACATGAAGGGAAAAAATTACATAATCATTATGCCAGCTTTAGTTTTTGTAAATGTGGAAGTAGAAAGGCAGTTCATATTTTAAAAACATGTCACTGTCTTACAGCTCTGCCCTTTAATATTTTTGTCATTTCATTTAAACAATCTTTCTGCAGTTAACTAAAACTGTTCAGTTCCTAAGCTGGCAAGCTGTTAAGGAAAAAAAAACTAATTCAGGGCAAACGAATGCATACAAAAAGCTGACTGTCCAATTCCCAAATCAGGCAATATTGGATTTTTGTTTTATTATCACAACTATGTTCATTTCAGCGCTCCTGAAGCTTTAGAAAAATCTCTTCTGGTCGACTGCGTATGTCTTTCCTGCTGGAAGCTTTCGGAAAAATAAACTGTTGCCTCTGCTCATGTTGCCCTGTAATGAAAAGAGGTAGGAAGTGTTAGTAATAGTCAGTTTACACATAGTTTAATTATTTATATAGCACATTTAATTACAACAGGAGCGTTGACCAAAGTGCTGTACAAGAATAAAACATACATAATGCATGACCGAAAGACAGAACTAGAAAAGAACATTTCTGAAGAAATTCTGAGTGATGCTGCTGGGTCAGTTGTCATAAAACAATCCATAGTTTTCAGTCACGTGACTGACTCACTACCCTGGCATCGTGATTGCAAATCAGTCGGTAGTACTTCAGAACAAAGGTGCTCTTTTTCTCACCTTTCTTGGAAAGTAGTTGTAGAAGTTAAATGTGCATTAGAAAGTTGACTAATGACAAAAGAAAATTTGGCCACAAACAAATCTGAAAGCCTAAATTCTTGAAATTACTTGAAGAGTGAAATTATGTGTTTTAAAATGTCTAAATTCAAGAATCTCAAATAGAAAAAGAACATTTGCAAAATATCTGTTGTGTGTCTGCGTCTGTGACAGAGAAGGGAACTGGCATCAAATGAGCAGAAAAGAAATATTTTTAATCCTTAACTGTTATGTAGGTTTTATTTAAAGACTGCATGTTAGTGGTAAATGGCCTGTATTTGTATAGCGCTTTTACTAGTCCCTAAGGACCCCAAAGCGTGTTACACAACCAGTCATCCACCCAGTCACACACACATTCACACACTGGTGATGGCAGCTACATTGTAGCCACAGCCACCCTGGGGCACACTGACAGAGGCGAGGCTGCCGGACACTGGCGCCACCGGGCCCTGTGACCACCACCAGTAGGCAACGGGTGAAGTGTCTCGCCCAAGGACACAACGACCGAGACTGTCCAAGCCGGGGCTCGAACCGGCAACCTTCCGATTACAAGACGAACTCTCAACTCTTGAGCCACAATCGCCTAGTGGGGAGATAAAGTGTTAGGACTCCAATTTAAAATAGGAGATGCATATAGGAGAGGGACAGGGAGGAGTCTGTGCTTTGATAGCATTTGTGAGAGAACCATAAATCCCAGCTCAAGAGGAATTACACTGGATGAAAGAGGGCAACAACAGCTACATTTCGAAGTATATATTATACATGTAGACAAAAGGTTTGGGTGGGAAAAAAAGACATTTTCCAAACTGTTTTTAGAGCAGGTCACATGATCGTGCAGTGGTGGGAAAATCCCATGAAAAATCTAATTTTTCATCAAACTTAAACTGCTCTTGTGGAAAAAAAACAAAACATATAAAATATGGCTGTAGTCAATAAAAGTGCAAATTCTTGTGGCCCGTATAATGTTTGAATGACGTCCATGCAGATCTGCACAGAAAGGCCCCGGTGAGATGCTGCAGCCGAACTCAGGACCTTGTTGCTGTGCGGCAACAGTGGTAACTACTAGAGATAGCACGATACCACTTTTTTATGTCCGACACCGATATCATAAATTTGGATATCTGCCGATACCGATATGAATCCGATATAGTGTTTTTTAATCAACAAAACTGTTTTTTAAATATCTTGCTGCATTTTGTATAAGTTCATACTCAAGTTTAAAACAACAACTACACTAAAGCTATTCTGTTATACCTGTATGCAAAAAAAAATATTTCATAGTTCAGCAATACTGATCAATCTGATAAACTCAAACCTACACCATCCTCCCTATTCTGGTATTTTAAAGAGTACTTAGCATAAATATTAAGCAACCTAACTAATAGGGTTCCAACTCCCAGCAACAACAAAAATTAAAAAAAAATAGGGAACCACCCCTCACGCTCCACCTCATGATGCTTAATCGACGTAATCAACCTTAATTTGATGCAGTGTGAAAAAAAAAATGCACAGAAATCAATTATTTTTCAAGAAATATTAAATAGATTCAACATCTTTCTTCTACAGAACTGCAGACTGCACAGATGGTACCTTCCCAAAGGAAAAAGTACTATAGCTTACTAGGGTGTATTAGACTTAACTCATTCACTGCCATTGACGTCTATCGTCAATGGCAGTGAATGAGTTAACAGTTACTATATACAGTAACGGACTTCTATACATTTTACATCAGATTAAAACTTTGGGTGTAAGATTCAGATAATTATTTATTAAAAGCTCGACATTTTAAATGAGAATAAGAAAAGTATGTCTCTGTGCCCCCTTTTCCCTGTTCATGCCCTGTCGGCCCCCCTGGCTAAACTTTGCTAGATCCGCCCCTGCACAGTTACCAGCTGTCAGCTGTAGAAAAAGATCCTGGTGTAGAAAGTAATATTAAATACATTCTAACAGCAGCTGATCAAGCTTAAACGTGCTGCTGTTGTTCAGCCACTGGTTTCCTCTTTCTGGTGCAAAGTGGGCCAAAAACAAACAAGAGAAAAGCCGATCAGCTGATCATTGATCAGTTTCATGATTGAAGTAGCAGCAGGAGAGAGAGAGAGGGAGAGGGCGAGAGAGGCAGTCGCTCCATATATCGTTTGTTAAGCTTAACGCAGGAATGCTTTACAAACATTCAGAGATGGACTTACACACTTGCTTTACTTCTCTCGGGATAACTTTGTCGGAGATGAAATGCCGGGTTGCTAGCGAAGCTCCAAATGCTATCCAGACCACCGACAGGTCCCGCATGCCACAGCCGCTCTATCACGTGATGCATACTGCTCGGACGTGCTAACGTTCTGAGGCGAGTTACGGCGTGTTGCAAGTTTTGTGAGGTGCTTTCGTGATATTTAATGGATCGGATTACTTTTTTTTTTTCTCTCCGATATCCGATCCAGTAATTTAGGTCAGTATCGGACCGATACCGATACGTAATATCGGATCGGTCCATCTCTAGTAACTACTGCACCATGGTCCATTGAATTCAACTGAACTCAGATATTTATACATATATAAATATGCTCTGGCAGAACCAGGCTCAGGGAGTGGCAGCCATCTGTTGGTTGGGGGTGAGGGGAAGAAGACAGGACAAAAGACACGTTTTGGAAGAGACAGAAATTAGTAATAATTAAATGCAGGTGGTGTATAAACACATAAGTAAAAAAAAGTGTAAAGAAGAAGTAAGAAAGAAAAAGAAAACATCAATTTCACAGTGAATTAGAGGAAGAGTTTTCACTACTGTGAACGATTCATGTGGAGAGACGTTTCTGAACGTGTCACACAAGCTGCCATGCTCACTACCCGATGGGCAGCACACTATGAGCAGAAACAGCCCGCGAGTTAAAGGCAGGTTTGAGCAAACAGCAGTCTTTTTTCACGAGAACTGTGAAAAACTCCCAAAAAGCCTCATTTAGAGCTACACATTTCTTGATTAAGAAAAAGAAGGCATTTTCAGACGGGAAGGTTTTCAAAGAAGCAATCATGATAATTGCAAAAACTGTGCTTAAAGAGGAGAAATATGGAACTGATGTAATCTCCATTCTCTCCAATGTCCAACTGGGGGCAACTACAATAGTTAGAAGAGAGTCGGCTATGTCCGGGAACTTGGCTGATCAGCTGGACTGGGATCAGGCAAAGTGCAGGTGGTTTAGCATCCAGTGTAACAAGTCTGTGGACAGCAGCAGCACAGCTGATGGTCTTCATCTGGATGGTATTTGACGATTTCTCCACAAAAGAAGAACTTCTGACACTACTGTCACCAAAGACAACTATGAGGTCTATGAGGAGTTGACATCTATAACGCTGTGAAGGAGTTTTTCACAGAGAAAAAGGTACCGGTGGAAAAGCTGGTATCAGTGACCACCGACAGGGCTCCTGCTATGATCAGCCAACATACAGGATTCATCCCTCACTGAAAAGGTGACACGGAGTTCCTAAACTTTATGCTGGGGTACTCCGAGTGGACACTTGACCTTTCATTTTAAAGGACATTACTGGGAAACTGAAAGCTGCAAGGCAAAGGTAAGACTGTTGCTGACATAAGTGCTTTAAATGCATTTACAGCCCAGAGGGACATTTTTCTCTGTGCATTTACAGAGAAAAAAGGTGCTCCACTTCCTCTCTGTGCTGAAAAGACAATGCTTCTGCATCTGAGACTTTTGACAAAGTTGCAGAAAAGTACTCTTAAGTCATAAACAGACTTGGACAAGACTTTGAGAACAGGTTTTGGGACCTTGATCAGTTTAAGCCAAGTGTGATGTTCATTTCCAAACCTTTCATGAACGTGGAAACAACGTGCATTGCTCAGTGCGATGTTCAGCTTGGATGCTGGACAGGTGGAAATTGTAACACTGCAAAATGACCTTTACCTCAAAGCCCATCAGGATGAACCAAACTTTCGGTGCCTTGTTGACACAGAAAGTACAGTGGTGTATGCACAGCAGCTGAGAAGGTTGCCAGCCTGTTTGGTTCAACCCATCTTTGTGAATCGTTACTACTGAGCAAATGTTTGAAAGGAGCTGGATTAGTTATATACTTGCCTCTCTGCTAAGATGCATCCAGCAGTCCACCCAGGTGGGATATACTGACGCATAGGGAGTTCTGCCTCCAGCAAGCCTAATGAGAAAGTTATAATATGAGTCTGCTTGAATTTAGCAAGCTTGACAGCAGAACATGACGAGCTAACTTACCCACAGTTATTGACAGCCATTATGTTTGACACCAAAACAAAAGGATAGGTGAGCATGCTGGCAAAGAACTGCAAGAAAGAGGATGAACAGCATGAGACTGAGCCACAAACAGCCTGCTGCACTGACACCGTCTGTTACACTCACCCCTGTCATCGCCTGAGAGCAGTTCTTGATTTCTCCTGTGTGACTCATCTGTTCAGAAGAAGAGTCACTATTAGTCTGTGTTAGAGCCTCAATTTAAGACTGCTTGACAAAAACCCTCAAGATCTATGTCAGTGCGATACAAAAAAGTAGTTACCTAAACATACAATGAAAAAAATCTAACAAACAAAAGATGGCTGTTGCGTTTTTGTTTTGATTTTTTGCATGCACTAACTTGAATTTCAGGTATTTAGGAAAAAGGTATTTAGATTACAGAACCCCCTAACTGAAGGACATAGTATACCGAGTCATCAATGGCATATGTATTGATGAGGTGAGCCAGCAGGTTACAAATCCACAGAGAAAGGACATCACCCAGCAGGCGAGGAATCAAACCACTAGGAAAAAGGAAACACAAACAAATAAAGATACACACGCCTTAGATAAAAGAGAAAAAAGTAGAGATACTATGATCAAACACTGGGTTGTTTGGAGACTGAAGCCTAACACTGGCTGCAATGATGTTAGCTTAACTCACTGTCATTGGCCTGAAGAAAAACAAGAGATACTCAGATATGGTGCTGCAACAATTCACTGAGTATTTCGAATAATTCGACTACAAAAAGTTCTTTGCTTCGATGCGTCGTTAAGGGACCCCTCTGCAGCGCCACTGTTACCATGGAAACTCGAACACGAGCATTTCAGCCACATTTACTAAACTAAAAACAGACTCAATACAACGTATTTATTAGCAGTGTGTGAATATAATGCCTGACACACACTGATACCACAACAGCAGCAGTGATGATGACGACGCTGGCACAGTCTAACAAAGAGCTGGAGTCTGTTTTACACACTGCGAGGAGCAAAGAGCTCAGCTGAAGAGAACGGGTTTCACATATTCAAAAAAGCAGCGTTGTTTGTGTAATCAGAGTCCTGATCAGCAAACTCTGACATGATAAAAACAAAGAATATGTGTAGCTGCTTCATTCAGCGCCGTTTGTTTCACACAGCGAAAAATCGACTGTAGCCTCCAGGAGTTGCACAAACACACGCAGATGAACTGTTAGCTTAGTTTCAGTTGTACAACTTTCTGAATGTTGAGACCAACCTTCCTATTTTAAATGAACGCGAGTACAGGTGGCAGGTCTTCATATTATTATCTAAAATTAAAGCGTCTTTCACAAGCCAGTAAACTCAGAGCCACTGACCTGAAGGTTGTTAGGTCGTACACCCAATTATCGTTAATATTAATTTATCATAAAATCTTGTTTTCAGCAGCACAATAACTTTACGTCAAAGCACAAGGCAAACTTCAGAATGCTAATGTTTGCTTCACCACATCATCCTTTAAAGGAGCCACTGAAACAGATTACAGATGAAACAAAAACACTGCAGTTTCTAAAATGAAAACCAACGAGAAATTCACTGTGAAACCTGTGCTTGATCATTTACTATCGCTCATTGATAAGACAAAAATATTTCTTAGCCAATTAATCGATAGAATAGTCGATAGATTCATGTAATAAAAATCAATACTGAGCTGAATAGTCCTGTGAAACTTTATCCAGTGCTGCCTTTGACTCCTTCAGCTGCTACACAACCTCACACAGCACCGCTGCAAACAGGATGTCACACAACTCTCCCACTTACTGAACAGATGAAGTAGTTAATGTCCAGAACACTTTAGGAAGGATTTAAGCAGCCAGCAAAGATCAAATCTGAATAACAGGAAATATTTCATATTGTATCAAATATGGGATCCAGTATTTTCCAGGGGATCTGTTTTGATTCAATTGGATTTCAAGTTCTAGCACTGTGACAACTGATGATCTGCTAATAAGTAACTGCAACAATATCAAGAATGAATGAGCATTTCAATGCATATGTTGGGAGCCCTGACTTCAGGAAATGAGGCTCAAGGTGCATCACTGCAACAATTGTTGGAAGATGCACTTACATACAAGTAATTTGTGTATATTTATGAGAACAATATTTTTTCAGATTAAAAAAATATTATATAACAAAAAAAGGCTATAGAATAAACCACTATATAAATGTATGGTTAAAGTCTGAATGCCAATTGTCTGATCATAATGTATAATAAACGGCGATCTTTCATGTCAAGACGTTAATATGCAAACGGTTTTGTTTTTTTATTATGATCAATGAAGAAAGAGAGAATTGCCCGTGAACCAAGTTCTCCTGAGACTTGGTGCAAGATTCACTGCAGTGCCGAACACCAGCTAGAAGGCAAGCAAAGGTCTATTTGAGCACCTGATGGATCTTTGTTGTTTTTCATCCATGAACTCGCTCCGTACTCCTTCACGTGATTCTTGCGTAGGTGGTAGAAGAGTTTTCTGGTCCATGTCAGACGGACCAGAAAACCGTACTATGCAAATTATTTCATAGCCAAACCCTGTCCATGCTACAGAGGGAGCCCCTCGTCTAGGAATAAGGTCCTCAGTTTGTTTTGACTGGTCTGTTTGGAGCCGCCTGCTTCTGCCTCAGTTTTACTGGCCATGGTTGTTCTCTGTGCCTGCATCCACACGGGGACTATAGCACCATTTATAATTACCTCAAAGAAAAAGCAGGAATTTGTTTGATGCATATTCTAAAACTTGATGTTTGAGGATAATGTATATTTTCATTATTTCACATTTATTTTTATTGTGAAAAGGTTTATGTGGAAAATAAACACGCGGACGGCGGAACCACACCCTGGGTGTGTTGCTACCAGCAACGCTGTCGTAGTGTCGTTATTTTCAATATAAGAGAAAGAGAGAACTTTTAAGAAATAAATACAGCCACTACACTGACCATCAACACGATGCAAAAAATATGGCTGTAAACAGTTTCGGGGTTGTCCAGGCAGGCAGCGACAGACACAGAGGCAACAGCTGAAACTACAGGATACTGATTAACAAAGCTGTCAAGGACGACACAAGCTCTCAGCATGTCTGAGACAGACCGGACAGGATGTATCTGAAAGGAATAACTCAACATGTGGCCAAACACTGAACCAGCTTCCCCAAACATTCCTGACTCGTCTCTCTGACAGCAAATTTCTAAATCAGTTTTCCACTCAAACCTTCACACTGTTATTATTAATAATATTATTGTGCAACGTCAGATCTACTCAACACATTCCAACTACCAAACAATAATAAGAATTCAAAAACATTCAACCAAACTTTAAAATGGGATTCACATCTGAAATATGTCATTTTCAGTCTGCACTTGCCCGGCATAAGAGTGCATACCTACTGGAAATCTCACCTTCTACAGCAATGTCGTCTATTTTTGTCTAATTTTATTTTATTTAGGACATGAAAACTGAACCTGTTTGGTTCTAGTTATTGAAAGTAAGCTTGGCGTGGTTTGCTCCTTCAACTCAACCAGGTTCACACGTCTACAAGTCCCTAAAAACTGTCGACGTCTACACTACAGAATGTTGACAGTACTGTGGGCGAGTTATTACTGGATTTACTAAGAGGAGGGAAAATTGGTATTAACTGTCATCTAAGCAATCCATGCATGTGCCAGGTGCCTTAATGTGGAAAATGCTCTTTTCACTGCATTTTCAGACAACCTAAAATACTCCAGACTAGAGCTTTAAAAAGAAACGTATATGAAAGTCAATTTGTGTTATTGGGGAATTCTGCGTGTAGAGGTCCGAAAAGAACTGTGACTAAAACCTGAAAAACTAGAATATATATATAACTTTTCAGTTTGTCATGCATACACTACTCAAATGTGTAAAAGAAATGAAAATCATCATCTACAGGACAAAGAACAATGTACAGCATAATGTTTTGGTACTGTGCCAATTATGGAGCCATTCACATAGCACTTCCCCTGGCATCATGGCTGAGAGAGACAGAGGTGCATATAGAGATACAATCCTGTCACAAACATTTTACTACCAAAAATAACAATTTATTGCCAGCAAGACAAGATTTAGATTTTTCTGTCATTGTTATAAAAAAAGGAGATAATAATATTACTAAATTACTAATAAAACAGTTTCGGCAACTCCCTCTTTGATGACACACTGAAGGAAGCTTCTTTAGTTTCTACTTCTGCAACAATCTTTTTCTCTTATTGCCCAAGTCATCCACTTAACGTCCAACACAAGTGTCTGTTGTCCTAAAGACAAATAGTGTCACACTTACGCAAAGAAGCCCAGAATGCCTTCTTCTCTGTAGACTGTGATGATGGAATCAAACACCCCACTGAGAACACAATTTTGTAAACTCTTAATAAATCTCATGGCTCTTCTCATTTAGTGTCACAACTAAAATACTAAAATTACCTATATTTGGTTTCTCTTCCAATGAACTGCACCATACATCGCAAAGTGATCACTGAAAAACAAGTCAAGAGAAACATTTCAGACTTCCTAAAGGTATGCAGGCATTATACTGTGCTGAATCATTTAAAAATGTCTGAACGGAGTCACGCTGTACCATGGAAGGGATGTGTGACGATGGTGGCACAGGAGCGGGCAACCATCTCCCTGGTTGTCTGTTGAAAACACACAACAAGTCACTAAAGTTCAAGTATTGATGAATTGTACTATTAATGCATCAACAGCACTATAACAACAGTACTGTAAGTGCAGCTTGTTATTATCATGACTAACAGTTTCCATGTAATATCATCTGTACTCAACTTAACTGTATTATGTGAAACCTATATTTTCAGTTTAGTCTAAAGCCTTTGTTTTTGAATACAATACGATTTAGCTTCAAAGTACACTTGTAGTGATACTTTGTTATTGTGGCCGCAGCTAGAAAAGGAAAGCAGAAATCATTTTTTAAAGATATTTCCTGATGTAAATAATCGACACATCATTTGGTTTGAAACAAATATGGTAACAACCAATCAGCAGTGAGCTCAGGCTAATACTTGACCTTGATCACGCGACTTGCAACACGTGCCGCTGTTTTCACATTTGTACAAAGTTGTGTCACCAAAGCATATTTGTTGGAATTGATTCTGATGCATCGGGTAATCTTCAGAACTTCATTCTGCTCAGTGGCGAGTATGAAAGCGTTAGCAAGCTAACTCTGGTTAATATCAGACTAGCAGCATTTAGTGTGTGCAACTTCAAGTGTTTTACGTTGAAATTGTGTCCATTCTGTGTATAATTAACATTGTTATTGCCTGAGTTGTATTTGAGCTGTAAATAAAATGCTGTATTTTTCAAAACAAGCCTCCACTGAAGAATGGAGATGCCACAGTTCCAGTTGTTGCTGAGGCAACACACGAGGTTGATGAGATTTTGTCAACATCTTTGAAACCTGAGCTTTGTTCCCACATCCATCACTACAGACATTTTCCACTGTGGTTAGGCTGACAAAGCACAGGCAGGGCCACGACGATCAGTCTGTATCAGACATTCATTAACACACTTGACTAAGACAAACTGTATGTGCAAGCTTTTATGTGCACACTGTAACTGCAGCTGCTGTGTCTGTTTTTCACTACTGATAATTACACCTTGGGCTTCTGCTGCTCCCAGTTCTTCTGCTTTTAGCCAAATGAAGTATTCTTTACGCTTATTAATTAAATATACCCAGTCTTACATTATACTGTGTTGATTAACTGTGTGCTCAGTTTCTTAAAGTATTACTAAAATGCTTACTTTATCACTTTTTCCTTAATAACAGTATTTGTTTTGCCCTTATTAGGTAAAGTGCTTAGACCAGACTTGACTGAAGTCCAGTGTGGCTGTGTAGTGTTGTGATTTAGCTTTGGGATTGCATAGGTCTTACCTCATTAACAACCTGCTCTAGAGAGCTCTTTTTATCCTTCTGCTGCCCTCCCAGTATCTGGAAATCAGAGAAACCTCAGCGTCACCATCCTGAAAATTATTTTGACACTTTATACCCTTATTAAGAAATCGTGTACAGATGGCCTGAGGAGAGCGATGAGGAGCAACACACAATTCATTTGTTAAGTGGGGTCAGTGTGGGCCAAGGCCAGCATGTTAAAAGTAGCGCTGCATCTGGAGATTATTTTAGTAATAATGTATTTAACCGATTACTCCAAAAATGAAAAAACAAAACACAGGTCTTTGAAAAATTTCCATTACAAAATCTGCCAAAACAAACAAAACAAGCCCTGAACCCAGTCATTGAATTTATGTCATAATAAAATTAACGTTTTTGAAGAAAACACTTTCCTAAGTGCAAAAATTGAAAAAAAAAATCTCAAGTACAGTAATCGTAAGATAAGGTGTGCATGTAAGTTAAACAGAGGTAATAAATAATATTCCCTTCACTCCCTTTAATAGACCCTTTACTGTGTTACTAGGGCGGGGGTCTCTTAAACTCGTAGCATGCAAAAGAGTTGTAACAGCATTGCATCTCCTGATCGAGGTTTGGTGTTTGTTCATGCGTATGTGCTTTGTGTCTTTGCCTGTTTAAGTGTAAATGAGTCAGTTATGCACCTGCGAGCCTTTAAAGGAGTGCAGGGTGGCTGCAATAATGAAAAGCAAGCCTATTCTGAAGCTTGCCTCGGCTTTGATGCAACAGTTTGTGGTTCCTAAAGTGCAGTTTTATTATTATTAATAATAATAATTAAGGTTCCAGCCTAACAGGTTAGTTTTACTGGCCCAGGTACATTTTTATATTGGTATGCTGAAAATACCAATGTTTATATTTTTGAACATTAACACAATTTTATTAATATCATATAATGTTATTTCACTTTATATCTGAAAAATGTTACACAAGCCTTACAAATAAATACAGTGCACCCCACACCCCCCTTTAGATTCACCTCTGCTTCTCGTAGGCGTCACTGGCTGGCAGTTACGTTCTTTCTTTAGCGAGTAACGACTCGTCGCAGTGTGTATGTGTGTGTGGGCAGACGTATGTTAAACTATGACAGCTTCACTGTCACTTCTGCTGGTGTGTTAGTCTGTTTAAAAGCTGGGGTCTGCATGGGCTTAATGTTGTTATGCTTTATATTCCTGAATACGATTCTATGGCAGGTCTATTTGTCGTCAGAGATGTGGGTGGACTGCTCACGTTTACATGGTGATGAATACGAACGGGTCACAAACAAAGTATCAAGACAAAGAATTTTCAACAAGGATATTTTTGAAATAATCGAGTTACTTGAGTTATTCAGTTCATTGCAGCATTTGCTGAAGGCAGCACACATCAACGCAGCGACTTTGCTCTGCCTCAAACGTTTTATTGTAAATTTGTTTTGCTTGTTTTTCTGACAGAATTTTATTTTGAACATGCAAATTTAACTGAAATAACAAAGAGAAAAGAAAAGAACTTAAAAACATCAAGTTTTCATATATATTTCTATGTCTGCAGAACGTGTGTGTTTGAAAAGGAGTAGGATGAAGCTTATACTTTTCCTGTTCCTACCCCCTTTTTCAAATGTAATTATTTACACATCAATACTCTGAATTCAACCTTGACTTGACCTCAGCATTGATGGCGTGCTGTGAGACACCCTGCTTATGCAGTTCAGCAACCTGATCTCGTTCAAAAGAGGAAAACATTTTTGCCATCAGAACATTATGACAGTGTGACTGCCTGACATCGATCCATATTTTTGCTTAGATTTGGCCTTTTAAAGGCATGTGGACCTAAACTTTTGATCAGCTGTAAAACAGCTTGTTTCAGTTTCAGTGCTGTTGTCAATAAATTGCATGCTCAAAATGTTGTTTTGTCTTACTCCCATTTCCTCTTGTTGCATGTTGAAGCTCTACTTGAAACCTTTTTAAGACCCAACCATGAAAAATATTGTAGGCGCCATCAAGTGGTCAAACTTTTGATTGGGAAAGCATAAAAAAAAACAAGAAACATTTAGTGATTTATGGATTTTTCTTGCTATATACTTCCATATATCTTGCTTCATAGATTTGATGTCTTCAGTATGTATCTACAACATAGAGAGTAGTGAAAATAAAGAGAAACCATTAAATGAGGAGGTGTGTCCAAACCTTTCACTGGTACTGTATATGCATGCCTATGTGCCTGTTCAGAGGTTCTTGGAAAGGACATGTGAGGACTTATCTACATAGTTCAGCTGCTGTATTCCAACCTAACCCCAGCTGTGCGTCATTGGGGACATAAATGAACTAGATAGGCACATCCCATAGACTCCTAGTATATGGGATGTGCATATCCATAGTGCATTTCTGCTTCTTCAAAAAACCAACTGGATTAATTTGTTTCCTTCTGGCCCCCACTGATCAATCCCATCACTTAGTGGAGGGGGTCGGCTGTAGTCTCGTCTCCCATGCTGCCTTGTAGGACATAGAAGCCTACACACCCACTGCCCTGTTTTACATCCACAACTGTACAGAATAACGATGGACAAAGGAGGCAGATGTTATCAGAAGAAACTATGGATGACCAGGGATGTCAGTTTATGAGAGACCCCAACACTGCCCTTACGTTTAGAAGAGAAGGAATTACATTAAATATAGACAGATAGATAATTATACATTATGTATTCTCTTCCTACATAAGTGCTTTCTAACATTCATACTCCATTGGATGCATCAGAGAGCAACTTGAGGTTAGTATCTTGCCCACTGACATTTGGCATGCAGACTGGAGCACACAGGGATCGAACCACCAACCTTCAAATTAGTAGGTGACCTGCTCTACCACCTGAGCTACCTGAGCTACAGCCACCCCTGTGCCAAATCCAACCTACAGAAAGATATCAAGAAAGATATCAGAGGCAAAAGCAGAATATCGGAGGAAGACTGAGGGACATTTCAGAGAGAAAGTCCCAACAGCATCAAGATCTAAAAGTGAGCAGTGATATGCCAACTCTGGGCGTTCTGGCTATCAGTGGTTAGGTGCTATTTCAGGGTGGTTATGTTGCATTCTTGGACAGTCAAACACTGCCATGAGCTGGCACTGAGTCAATCACTTCTCATAGGACTGCAGGCACCTGGTCTAAGATGGCATTCAGGTTGTACATACAACATCAAGGCTTTTGATCTTTTATTGCATAACTGTTATGTTAACTTCCCTACATATTATGTATCATCCCCATGTGAATGTGACTTTCTGCATTCACATTTGTTCCATGTCACGTTCAACTTACGTTAACCATACTTAATGGTTACAAATATTTGTATGTATATGACAAACTTTTGATCAAGTGACTACTAATATGGAATTAAGACTGAAAAAGATCCCGAAGCCTGGCAGAAGCGACCAGTTAAATGTAATGCGTCCAGCTTCCAGTCTGCTCTTTACCTGCGCTTCGTACAGACAGCAAACCTTTAAAAAATAAAAGTTTAAACAAACTGGTTAAATGATACATGTTGCTGAAGGCTGATGGCAGCTGTCCTATTTTTACATGGAAACGAAAGTTGCAGTAAACAGAGGTGAACCATGGGGTGTAACACGGTATATTAATGTCCCGGGGCTAGCGATATCTCCGGTGGGGGACCAAAATCTATCTCAGCCCCGCCCGTCATGCTATATGACAGCCGGACGGGCGATTTTGCGAGCCCGGTTTAATAGTGCATTCATTAAATTACATTCATATTTAAAAAATAAAAATAAAAGCTTTTTTCACAAGCCAATAAAAATGTGTATCGGCCAGTAAACTCTGAACCACCGACCTGCTGGTTGTTAGGTTGGACACTTAGTTATTATTAATATTAATTAATGTCTGCAGCATCATAAGGCCTGTTTTCAGCAATATAAAAACTTCTTATTAATGTCAGTTAGCCTTCAAAATGACAGTTATGGTAAATATTTTACGCGTTAGTTTAGATTGCGTATATATCTTATTTTATTTGACTTTCACTGTACTTTATTATTATTTATATCGATTATATATTTTTGCATTTGTGAAAACGCATTATTTAAAAAAACAACAACAACAAAACCATATGACATGTAAATACAATCAAAGGGTTTAGTTTTTGTTTAGTGGTGTCTTTTTGACAGGTTGCTCATTAATAAGGCAAAAGGATTTCTTATCTGATTACTCGATTAATCAATGGAATAATCAATCGATTATTCAATTACTAAAATAAATGTACTTTATTTTACAAATTTTTCTACCACATTTATTTTCAAAAATAACCTGAAAACAGTATTAGATGCTCTGCTATAAGTGATGCAGGCAATACAGTGCACATTGTCTGTTAAAGTTCTCAGAAGTGAAAGAACAACAGATTTTAACATAGAAATGCAGGAAGTGCTGCTGCACAGGAAAAGGATCTTGAAGGGGCCAAACTGCTGCATTTTATGGGGAGTCAGTGAACATTTTGAACTTATCATACTGTGACTACAAACAGGATCAGAAACAAAAACTTACCTGTGGGGTGCCTTGTTCTTGACATTTCTGGAAGAGGATAGAGGTTATCAAGCTGCCAGAATGAACAGTTTCAGTTACACTTACAACACAGATGGCAAGAAACGGAGTTCAAAGTCAATGCCATTGTCAGTCCCAGCACATAGCTCATTTATGAAGGCCATTAGTATGCATCACAAATGATTGAAATAAATGACCACCTAAAAAAATTCAAAGAAAAGACTGGACAGAAACTGGTTGTTTGATCACATCTTTCTGTGGCAAACCCATCTATTCAGCTTACCTGTACAACTTTGCTGTGTACGAGTGTGCCAATGGTGCCTGCACAAAGCCTCGGACCAAGTCCTTTGAAAAGACCAGCTCTTCCATCAATCTTAATGATGTGTTTTGCTGAAACATTTAGTGCAGAGCAGGACACGGTGTAAATAGTGGTAAAACTACAAAGTTAAATATCCACATACAATCGTTCAAAGCACAGTGATACTATTACCAACTCCATTTATAAAAATATCGAGAATCAAACTTGCCATAAGCAAACAGTCCAGGTAGCTGGTAGACTTGTCTTCCAAATAAATTCCTACCCAGGGTGGGAGGGAGTGGCTCATGTCCTACCTGATAACACACACAACACCAAAAACAATGAGAGGGTACCATAGGAGGGGGCAAGCATTGACTTTATGTATCCTAGAGAAATACAGCAAAACACCAAAAACACCTGGAAACACTAAAAGCAAGTCGAGTTGCCCGAGGTTCACAGAATTTACAGAAAAATGTTAAGTTTTTGTGATTTATATCGTTGTCAGAACGGTAAATATCTTAGACCGTGATATGAGATTATGGTCATAGCGCACAGCCCTGAGCTTGATATCTGCTCTTGTGCCTTTTACCAACACATACAGACTTGGATTATTTGCACAGAGCAGAGAAGCACTGTGTCCAGTACTGAATGGTGCTGTGGAGAGACCATGGAGACAGAACACATCACATGCTATATAGCAAGAAGACAGACAGACAAATCTTTATTTTTTTAATGATGATTTTGACTTTTGATTCACTTATTTGGTTATTTTTCTTTTACAAAACTATGTTTCCTGAGATCACATAAGTTTGACAGGGCACCAGTGTGCGCGCTGTGCTGCATTCATATATTTAACACACAGGTGATGATTAGCCGACTGCCACAAATATGGACGCGGTATACACAAGGCAGACAACTGTTAGCATCTAGTAAAACTATCGCTCCGTATGACTCATCCTGTCATTAAGATCAACATGAAGCTATTTCTGGTTGTAATTAAGCAAACGTCCCCGGAGCTCCTGTGTGCTCGTTATTTTCATGTTTTTCAGGCGCTAAAGGCATCGAGCTAGCAGTATTCGTAACTGAGAAGCAAACAGTATACGTTTCTCCCGATGACAAACTTGTGAATATACACGGTGTGTTGAAGACATCAGTGTAAAACACTACAGAAAGCGGCGTTGGAGCTAATCAGCTGGCAGCTAACTGGCGGTGATCTCTAGCAGTTCAACAACTTAACGCCGCTGGCTTTCTTGGAAAATAAGCCATGTACGAACTGTGTAGAATTATGTCTGTAGAACACAGATTGTTTTTATTCAATCTGCGCACAGAATATAAATGAAGCAGGGTAACATTGCAGTTAATTATTAACTTTCGATTAACACACGGATTCCGCCCATTGCACAGCAATGAGGAAGCAGAAGGTCACAGGGACAACAGACGGGACAACAATGTGGCTGATCCTATTACTGGGACAGTTCCTGCTATATTCTCAAATAAATAGTTATCAAGATTTATTAAATGTCTCTGTGTGTGCTACAAACCTACTAATCTACTGGTAAACGAGGCAATACGCTGTGAAAATGAATGACAATTTCCTCTTCTAGTAAGATACTAGCGAGAGTTACAGTATTTACAACGATAAGTACAGAGTGTCTGAATCAGGCCCGGGAAGGAAACGTAACAGAATCTGTCCAAACTCTCCCCTCTTACCTGGATCAGGACTTTAATGTACATCAAAGGATGGGAGAGCACAGTAAGCCCTGATCCCAATAACACTTGACCACAAACATCCGCCATTTTTGGAGAGTCGATAGAGACCGGAAGTTCTCCTATTTCGTTTTGCTTCTGAGAGCAGATAACGTCCGTGGGAAAAACACTGCCATCTAATGTTTATAAGAGATATGACAACGATGTCCTTCGTTCTGAGACCATGTTCTGAGGCAGCCCAGTGTTGCAGGCCAGGTACGTTGCGTCTGCTATGAAAGGTTAGTGAAATTCTATAGACGTGTGTAAAACTGGCTGGTGACGATGAGAGAACGTGAAATTCACCTTTGTAGAGCAGTGGGAAGGCTCAAAAAATACTGGGAAGCCCCCACTGGAGGTAGAAAAAAGCACACCAAGCCCAGTGTGTTTTTACCCAGCTCTGTCCTAACTCTGCTATCAAAATAAAGGCCCTAAAAATACATAAATAAATAATTTTGTAATGTGGAGCTGAAGGGAAATTGCTACACATTAATTCATTTTGCTGTCCCGGGTGCCTGGGACAGTAGAAAACAAAATCACGAGGGTACAGCATTATACAACATACAAAATATACAAAGAATATAAGATATACATTTCAACCATGGAGATCTCTGATGAATGTACTCATCATATACTTTTCAACAGTATTAATAACAGTCTGTCCACTTATGGGTCATTAACGGGGTCTAGACTGCTCTTTATCACACTCACTTGTCAATAGCTGACTATGGACAGGGACACTCGGATATACATTTCTGCATTCACCATTTGTGCTAGAAAAAAAAAAGGAATTTCTTATACTCACTATAATACACTACCAGTCAAAAGTTTGGACACACCTTCTCATATAATGTTTTTACTACTTTCTACATTACAGGTACATACTGAAGACATCAAATATATGAAGCAAGATATATATAGAATGTAGCAAAGAAAATATTGATAAACAACTCTAAATATATCTTGTATTTTAGATTCCTAACAGTAGCCCCCCTTTGCTTTGTTGACAGAACTGCAAACCCTCGGCGTTCTCTCAGTGAGCTTTATGATGTAGTCACCTGAAATGGCTTTCACTTCACAGGTGTAAAGCCCTATTTGACAACTGTTGCAATTCATATTTATGGCAGGAACCAATCAGCTACGTAAAGAGAAATGACAGTCCATCATTACTTTAAGAACTGAAGGTCAGTCAGTCTGGAAAATTGCTAAAACTTTGAATGTGTCCCCAAGTGTAGTAGCAAAAACCATCAAGCGCTATGACAAAAGTGGCTCATATGAGGACTGCCCCAGGAAAGAAAGACCAAGTGTCACCTCTGGTGCTGAGGATAAATTCATCCAAATCACCAGCACCTCTGGTTAAAGTCCAGATAAATGCAGTAGCAGACAGATTTTTGCATTAACTGTTCAGAGGAGACTGTGCGAATCAGACCTTTATTGACAAATAGCTGGTAAAAACCACTACTAAGGAAAACCAACAAGCAGAAGACGTGCACATTATTCATTTTAGGGAAATATTGCAATTGAAAATGCAAGTACTGTGGAGATAATCACAAAATAGAGCATGTTATATTACCCTTTCAGAAGTATGACTAAGAAAGAAGACAAAACCTAAATAGAATTAAACTGAAAGTAGATTTAATTGATTTGCTTAGAAATAACTCAAGAAGTAACAGTTATCAGGCAAATTTTAATGATGTTAGGCAAGCACATTTATATGACAACATGTAATCCTTAAGTGACATTCTGGTTCAACCACAAATAATTACCACTGGTAGCTGAGTGGAGTGAGAAGGCAACAAGCTTCAGTCATATGGTGCACGGCTGAGAGTACCATATGAGCCACGTCACTTTGCTGAAAAAGGCTGATAAAAAATAAAAACAGTGAGAAGAAGCACCTGGGTACAGTGGCACAACAGCACAAGCTTCAGCATGAGGGGTTATTGTTGGCATTGCTGTGATTCTTATACATGGTACACTCTTATGCAAACTGTTTTTGTGCCTTCTTGCAGTTTAGTTCGAGGTTTATAAACTGTCTTGCTAGTGTTAACCTAGCTTTCGTATCCCTGATGCTCTGTGTGCATAATGCTCCCTTTCAAACCCTGTTGTTTAAAAAAATAAACCCTACAGCTTTAAAACCCAATAAAAGTCTATCAGTGAAATTTACTGTTGTTGGTTTGAAATGGAAAAGTGACAAGAAGTGCATTTTCTGGAAGTTGCTGCCTTGTTGCCACTGTTAGGTGGTGTTGTGTTCTTCTTTAGAGAGAGAAGACAAATATGCTCAAATTATAAGTTTTCACAATTTATTATCAAACATTTTCAAATTAGTTTTAGATGGCACCATGGACCTCCACCTTTCAGAAACATGAGACAAAGGATGCCTCATGCAAGCAGTAAACACTTTTATTGTATGTGGTGAAATACAGAATCCCAAAGGGTTGACTCTGTTCATCTGGACGTAGCGTTTTAAGTGGGAGAAACATTTTGTCACTCATGCAAGTGACTTCTTCGGTCTCAGCTGACTGAACATGTACATGGAAGAAATGGAGGCTATGTGGGCTTCATGGCTACATCATGATGGGTGAAAATCAAATCTCAGGACGTACCGCAATTAACGGATCGCATTAACTAGGAGGACCAACACATCAAATTCACCAGGGATGATATGAAAAGTTGCAGTTTGCCTTCTTAGACTGTGAGATTTTCCATTTAAATGTTAATGTATACCGTAAACCTATACACATACAGATACATACATACATACAGTATTTAAGGTTTGAGTGTAAACATCCACTGGAGCACAAACTGGGTGTCATCAAGATGCTACAACATAGAGCGAACACCATCCCCATTACATCGAGAAGGCCCTGAGTAAATGTGGTTATCCCAACTGAGCTAAACCGGCGCCCTCTGTGGCATTTAAACTCCAAAACACCATGAGTGCCATGTTTTATACATCAGGGAAACCAAATAACCTCTGGCTAAGGGGATGGTGCAACACAGAAGAGCTAACTTGTCAGGCCAGGACTTTGAAAGCCTGTGGAGACGTTTTCAGTGATGAGGATGTACACATCCAGGACAGGGAGGAACACTGGTTTGAGTGGGGAGTCAAGGAGGCCAGTTATGTGAAAAGGGAAAGACCATCTCTGAATCGATGAGGGGGCCTAAGGGTACATCTGTCACCATCTTACAATGCTGTGATTGCAGCCATTCCTCAACACTCTGTGAATGGTACTCATGGCCATTGATCAGTGGTCTTTGATCAATGATCAGTGGTCTTTGAGCAATGGTTGTTGATCAGTGATCATGACAATTTGCATATTAATGGTCAAGGAACTGACATCACACCCCATTGTTCCTTCAGTGGGCTGGTTTCAGTCATTGTGCAAATGTACTGTTTATAAGTTTGGGGAAACCTGCAGTCAGCTGCAACTGAAGAAGGCAGAGTGACGAAACGTTTCTCCCACTGAAAAGTTACGTTCAGATGAACAGAATCAACCTATTGGGATTTACTTGGATTACTGAGCATTCATGAAGACATAAAATACACAATGTTAATGTAATTGGTCAGAAAGTTGGGTGAAAACCGCAGTTTCCCTTATTTGGTTTGAAATAAATCCATAACCCAGCTGAAAGCCTCTTGCTGCTCCTTGGTATCCTTCACAGGTGTGATGCTGGACCGAAACGGTCTTTCTCCCTTAGACCTGTTTCACGGGTCCCAAAAAGTTGATAATATTCTCCCATGTCTCTAATAATAGTAGTTACTGGATGTTACAGGCCATTAGCCTTAGGTCAGTGGTCAACTGGAAATGATGACCCAATTGTTACAGAGGGAAAGAAAACAAAAAAACCTTTTAACCCATGGGAGGAAATCTCCTATGTCAATATCCTCCCTCCAGTTTCTTTGATCTCATCCTCACTTTCCAGGACCCCCACCATACTCCAACAATGGCATCTGAAGTTGTGTATTTAAGAATGAAAGTGGAGCACAAAATACCAAATACTGAACAAAAACTTCCCCTCAGGAGCATGTCTAAGAACTTCCTATTCTATATCACCATCAGTGATGTGCCATACGTGCCTTATCATGTTCGTCTTTTGCTTTTTAATGTAGGACCTTTATTGTGTCATTATTTAGGAGTTGTGCTCCTGGGATATGTGGAGACCAATCCTCCTTTTTCCCACATCTTCCAGACGTAATCCAATGTTTTTCTAATTTTCCCCTTTTCTTCTTAATAGTAATTGAGAAACTTTCTGGCAGAAACTTGGTCTTGTTAGGAGAGATGTCATCCATTTCTAGAAATCTGGTTAAATTTATTAATCCCTCCAAATTCAAAGTTGAGACAAGGAAGCAGATGTTCAGTCTTACATGCCTCTCTGCAGCTTCTCTCCTCCTGTTATCCCCCAAAAGCACCATCCCATTAGAAACATACAAAAAACAAACTAAAAACCAGCAAAAAAAAAGTGTCTTAAACATAAAAAATCACAAAGAACAATACAGCATCCCCAGCAGCACCAAAGCGTAAAACAGTGAAATGTGATTTATTAAACATTAAGTCTCTCTCTTCCAAGTCTCTGTTAGCACAGGAATTAAAAATTGATCAACAAATCAATTGACTCTGCCATACAGAAATCTGGTTACAACAGGATGATTATGTTAGTTTAAATGGATCCTGAGTCACACTATCAGAATCCCCAAAGCAGAAGCTGAGGGGGTGGTGTGGCACCAATATTCCACACCAACTTATTAATCAACCAAAGACCCAGACAGACTTCATTCATTTGAAAGCCTCTACCACCACCCTAGCTGCCACCTATCATC
Source organism: Simochromis diagramma (assembly GCF_900408965.1). NCBI lineage: Eukaryota > Metazoa > Chordata > Actinopteri > Cichliformes > Cichlidae > Simochromis > Simochromis diagramma. Next base: position 1,629,469 of record NW_024387258.1, on the reverse strand, counting down.
CACCTGGGCCTTACGCGGAGTTTCTGTCTGATTTCCGTCCACCTTCTTATGCCTCCACTCATCCTCCTTCATGTTTGTGTTCATGTTTGCTGTTTAGTAGTTTAGTTTGTCCCAGTATAGATTAGTTTTTGTTCCATTTTGCCATTTTTCACATTTTGCTTTACTCTACAATAAACCACCTTCACATCTCAGCAAGTGCCTGCATTTGGATCCTCATTTATTTTCTCCACGCGGCTCATCCCATTCGCTGTGACAGTGACGGTGTTTTCAGATCCAGTGACAGTATGCAGTACAGTGCAGCCATCTGAAAAGAGGTATCAGAGAGGCCAAGGCAGTGCACAAGAGGAATATTGAAGACGACTTAACAACAATTTGCGACAGGTATGGCAGGGAATTTAACACCTAACAAACTACAAGCCTGGCAAAACCATGATGACTGAGGGCAACATGGCACTTGCGGAGGAGCTGCACAACTTCTTTGCACACTTAGAGGTGAAGGAATCAGAGGCAGCCGTAGCTCAAACATCGAACGGCAGCAGCAGCCCAAGCCTCGTGGTGCAGGAATATGAGGTGAGGCGCACACTGAGGGCTGTGAACGCCAGGATGGCCACCGGTCCAGATGGGGTGACCCAGCTGGCTGGGGTTTTCACTAAGATCTTCAACGCTTCACTGTCCCAGTTCTGCATCCTGCCGTGATTAAGTCAGCCACACTTATCCCACTGTTTAAACAGACCAACATTAGCAGCCTCAATAACTACCGACCAGTTGCTCTAACACCTGTTATAATGAAGTGTTTTGAGAGACTGGTCCAACGCCACCTCATGTCCTGCCTGTCACCACACTATTATTTAATAAATGCTGATAATTTATTTCTGAGTAATTTTTTCACGTAAATCTATGCTGTATGTTAATAAAAGTGCCTGTGTGACATCTGGGACACAGCTTTGACTAAGAACTCTCTTAGTGACGTGGCATTTTCAAAACACATCTTTCATCCTTCTGCACTGAGAAGCTAAATTTCGTTTTTGGTTTTTCTAAGTTAAGACAACTCAAATAAATTGAGCTGATCAGTGTTTTTGCATAAAAAGTACTGGTAACTTATTTAAATTGAGTTCTAATAACAAATTGATAAAAAAAAAATTGAGTTCAGCCTATTTAATATTTTTAATTAAACACAATATTAGATTTTACAGTGTAGGTGGAGTTTGCATGTTCTCCCCGTGTTTGCGTGGGTTTTCCCTGAGTAATAATATCAAAGTGCAATAAACATTCACTCTTTATTTATTTATTTATTTATTTATTAAGTCATTCCTTTACCTTTCTTTTTTGCTCATACATTTCTTCCACTTAAAAAAAATCCCCTTTAACTTACTGTGTTGTTTTGTTAGTGTGTTGTGTTGTGTTTTGTGGCGTTTAGTTGTGCATATTGCTGACGCGGGACAGTTTCCAAGTTTATTGTACTATTGTACTGGGTATGACTGTGCAATGACAATAAAGAGTTATCTTATCTTGAAGGGTAAAGTGTAGTTATGGTCAGTAAGACTAGAACATTGCAGTATAATGCAGTTGATAAGGGCGACATGGGCAGTTGCCCAGGGTGGCATTGTGGTGGGGGCGGCATCACGGGAATCGGCAAAAAACAAAAAGTTGCTCGTACTCATGCTGCCCCGACAACATGCCAGCGCATTTGGGGGATATCATAGGCACCGATTGGTTTTCTATCGCCCATTTGCTGGGAGTAAGGGCGCCCTCCGTCCAAATTTAGATAAGGTGCAGTTTTTTAAAATTGTGCATGAAGTCGCAGGACTTTGTGATCATGGGCGAGGTGCGCCTGCTGCTTGCGGCACAGGGAGGAGAGGGGCAGGGTGACGGGAGATTCTCTGGATGGCTGAAGCGGCATCCAATAACCAACTCATGAAATAAAACAAAATAAAAACGAACCAACAAACACGAAAACACCAGACATTATGATACAGACTTATAATTTGCACTAATGTTTTTTCAAATTCTATACGCAAAAAGAGAGCACGAGAGCCCTCGGTGCGCCTGCTTGCTGCTGTGCTGAAATCAAAGTAAACTTTATTGTCATCTCTGCTATATACTGCTATATATACTGCTATATTGGGGTCATCTGAAGGTAATTGTCTATGGTGTGAAGATACGAGATGTGCAGCACCTGAAACGGATACTGGATGCCTGTGCTGGCATTTCTCCTGCGGTGTTGCTATCAGTGTGTGAAGAGTGGGAGAAGAGGGTTGCATTGACAATCCAACACAATGGGCAGCACACTGAACACATTTTATAAGTGGTCAGAAACTTGTAAATAACTCATGAAAGAATAAAGTTACGTTGAAACCAAGCACACCATTGTTTTTCTTGTGACATTACCAATAAGTTTGATGTGTCACATGGCCCTCTTTCTATTGAAAAAACAAAAGTTGTATCCAAGATGGCCGACTTCTAAATGGCCACCATGGTCACCACCCATCTTGAGTAGTTTGCCCCCTCACATATACTAATGTGCCACAAACAGGACTTTAATATCACCAACCATTCCCATGTTATTACGGTGTATCCATATAAATGGCCCACCCTGTATATATATATATATATATATATATATATATATATATATATATATATATATATATATATATATATATATATATATATATATATATATATATATATATATATACAGGGTGGGCCATTTATATGGATACACCGCAAAGCAGCTGGATAGCGTAGTGGTTAGACTACACGCCTTTGGAGCAGAGGATCGCAAGTTCGATTCCTGCCTGGGGCGTCTGTATCCAGTAAGGGTCCTAAGGCTAGACCCCCTATGCTAAGCGAGCCTACCGCAGACATGAGCGAGACAGATAAATATGAAGGCATGCCGGCTCGGACGTCGCCTGGATCAACAAGGTCCGCGTCAGGTGTTGAGGAACCAGGGCACCCTGACGAAAAGTGGGCTACTGGAACAAGAAGGCATCGGTGGGCAAGAGACGAAAACAGGGCGTTGTTGGAATGCTACTACGCAAGTAACCCCAGCGGAAGGGGCTACATGAATAGGATGATGGACCTATGGATTCTTCGATACCCAACATCCACAATGACGGCGAAACAACTAGTAGCTCAGTGTTCCAACATTCGAAAGAAGGGACTGCTCTCACAGCTAGAGATTGACGAGGTACAACACAAATGCTACGGCAAGGAGGAGTCAGGACGCCAGGTCAGGGGGGAGATATCATCACCCCCACCCGAGATTGGGTACATAGCCCCAAGTGCGATAGGAGAAGGATCGTTGAGTGCGAGAGGAACTGACCTGAAAAATAGGATCATGGCCAAGCTTGAAATCTGGATCCCCCGTAGCCGGTTACCAAGATTATGTGAAGTACCCTCAGAAGGTCTGCTAGATGATGTTAATGCAGCACTACGGACAATACCTACAACCACGATTACCGACACTAACAAGCTGATCTACAATACGGCAGCAGTGATCAGTGAGATGCTTGGCTACAAGTTGAACAGCCACAAGGGGCAGTACCCTCCATGGAGAAGGAGGCTAGAGGGCAAGATCAAAGTAGCACGGAGGGAGGTTAGCCAACTAACAGAGTTGCAGAAAGGTGCGACAAAGAAGGTGCATAAGAAATACAGCAAGCTGTCCATACCTGAGGCCAAGCAAAGACTCACAGCCTTGGCCAGCCGCTTGAGGAGGTACACCAGAGAGATAGAAGGCAGGAGAATAAACCAGCTGTTCTCCACAGAACCAGCAAAGGTGTACTCTCAGTGGCAAGGGAACAATAATAAGAGAACAGCACCACCAAGGCTGGAGACGGAGCAATACTGGAAGAGCATATGGGAGAAGGACGCAACCCATAACGGCAATGCTCAGTGGCTAGTGGATCTGAGGGCAGACCACAGCGACCTCCCTGAACAGGGTCCAGTAACCATCACAGTGGCAGATATCCAAGACAGGGTCTCCAGTATGAAGAGTTGGACAGCACCAGGGCCCGACATGGTTCACGCCTACTGGCTAAAGAAGCTGACTGCACTCCACGAGCGTCTGGCAGCACAAATGAACCAGCTGCTAGTTAACGAGAGACACCCGGAATGGCTAACCGAAGGTCGGACGGTCCTGATCCCCAAGGACCCCAAGAAGGGACCGGTCCCCTCCAACTACCGACCAATAACCTGCCTCAGTACTACATGGAAGCTCCTGTCAGGCATCATATCGGCTAAGATGAACAGGCACATGGGTCAATACATGAGTGGGACACAGAAAGGAATTGGCAAGAATACCAGAGGCGCAAAACACCAGCTACTGGTAGACAGAACAATCAGCCGAGACTGCAAGACCAGACTGACCAACCTGTGCACTGCCTGGATTGATTACAAGAAGGCCTATGACTCAATGCCCCACAGCTGGATACTGGAATGCCTAGAATTGTACAAGATCAATGGGACCCTAAGAGCCTTCATCAGGAACTCAATGGGGATGTGGCGTACAACACTAGAGGCCAACTCCAAGCCCATAGCACAAGTCACCATCAAGTGCGGGATCTACCAAGGAGATGCTCTGTCCCCACTGCTGTTCTGCATAGGCCTGAACCCCCTCAGTGAGATCATTAACAAGACTGGCTACGGATACCGACTACGGAACGGAGCAGTTGTCAGCCACCTCCTGTACATGGATGACATCAAGCTGTATGCCAAGAGTGAACGAGACATCGATTCACTGATCCACACTACCAGGCTATACAGCAATGACATTGGAATGTCGTTCGGATTGGAGAAGTGTAGTCGGATGGTAACAAAGAGAGGGAAGGTAGTCAGAACTGAGGGGACTGAACTACCAGAAGGCAACATTGCAGACATAGAGGACAGTTACAAGTACCTGGGGATCCCGCAGGCGAATGGGAACCATGAAGAGGCCGCTAGAAAGGCTGCAACCACCAAGTACCTGCAGAGGGTCAGGCAAGTCCTGAGGAGTCAGCTGAACGGTAAGAACAAGATCCGGGCCATCAACACCTACGCCCTGCCCGTGATCAGGTACCCTGCTGGGGTAATCGGCTGGCCAAAGGAGGAGATAGAAGCCACTGACATAAAGACAAGAAAGCTCCTTACCATGCATGGAGGGTTTCACCCCACGTCCAGCACCCTGAGGCTGTATGCTAAGCGGAAGGAAGGGGGCCGGGGACTGGTGAGTGTCAGCACCACAGTCCAGGATGAGACAACGAACATCCAAGAATACATTGGGAAGATGGCCCCAACTGACTGAGTGCTCAGTGAATACCTCAGGCAGCAGAAACCCAAGAAAGAGGAGGGAGACGAGCAACCATCATGGAAGGACAGGCCCCTGCACGGTATGTACCACCGGCAGATAGAGGAGGTGGCTGATATCCAGAAATCCTACCAGTGGCTGGACAAAGCTGGACTGAAAGACAGCACAGAGGCACTAATCATGGCAGCACAAGAACAAGCTCTGAGTACAAGATCCATAGAGGCTGGGGTCTATCACACCAGGCAAGACCCCAGGTGCAGGCTGTGTAAAGATGCCCCAGAGACAATCCAGCACATAACAGTAGGGTGCAAGATGCTAGCAGGCAAGGCATACATGGAACGCCATAACCAAGTGGCCGGCATAGTGTACAGGAACATCTGTGCCGAGTATAACCTGGAAGTCCGGAGGTCAAAATGGGAGATGCCCCCAAGGGTGGTGGAGAATGACCGAGCTAAGATCCTGTGGGACTTCCAGATACAGACGGACAAAATGGTGGTGGCTAACCAACCGGACATAGTGGTGGTAGACAAACAGAAGAAGACGGCCGTAGTGATCGATGTAGCGGTTCCGAATGACAGCAATATCAGGAAGAAGGAACACGAGAAGCTGGAGAAATACCAAGGGCTCAGAGAAGAGCTCGAGAGGATGTGGAGGGTGAAGGTAACGGTGGTCCCCGTGGTAATCGGAGCACTAGGTGCGGTGACTCCCAAGCTAGGCGAGTGGCTCCAGCAGATCCCGGGAACAACATTGGAGATCTCTGTCCAGAAGAGCGCAGTCCTGGGAACAGCTTAGATACTGCGCAAGACCCTCAAGCTCCCAGGCCTCTGGTAGAGGACCCGAGCTTGAAGGATAAACCGCCCGCAGGGGCGTGCTGGGTGTTTTATATATATGGACCGGCTGCTTCCAAATAGAGCCCATTTCATTCATAATGTTATAATGTTATGTTCATAATGTATTCATGATTTGAATCCTGGGTTGTGCGAAATCCCAGAAATAAACCCTTAACAAAGCAAATCTGTGAACTAAGGTTTAGATTTATAAGGTCATGTTGTGGTGATCCTCGAGTTGGGGGGCTTATGTTCATACTGGAGTGCAAAATTAAAACCAATGGAAAATGGACAAGAAAACTTCAAAGCCATCAGGTTCTCAGTTCAGAAAAAAGAGAAAAGAAGAGGAGGAGAAACGAGCAAAAGATACAGGTAAGCAGATGTGTCATTGGATAATGGCAGGTCATCTATCCTGAAACAATCAGAATCAGAATCGGAATACTTTATTAATCCCTAAGGAAATTATGTGGGTTACAATTACTCCAACAGTAACAGACTAAACTCCAAACAATACATTATGTTACAGATTTTACACATTTAAGAAATAGCACTAATATATACAGATCACTCAATTATAAATATCAAGGATTAACAGAGGTGATTATAAATAAATATCAAGAAAATTGACAAGAATATTACAGAATAGAAAAGAGCGTGTATAAAAAGTGTATCTTTTGCAGTGTTTACAGTGCATTAGATGGAGGAGTTGTACAGGGAGATGGCCACGGGCAGGAATGATTTCCTGTGTCGGTCAGTGGTGCTTTTTGGTAATCTCAGTCTCTCACTGGACGTGCTCCTGTGAGTAGCCAGGCCTTCATGGAATGGGTGGGAGGTGTTATCCATGATTATCCTTATCTTGGACAACATTCGCCTCTCAGACACCACCCTAACAGAGTCCAGCTCCATCCCCACAACATTACCGGCATTGTGGATCAGTTTATTTAGTCTGTTGGCATCTGTGACCCTCAACCTGCTGCCCCAGCATGCAACAACATAGAGGATAGCACTGGCCACAACAGGGATACAAGAAGATAACATTAATTAGTAGTGATAGTGAAATTAGTAGTGATAGTGAAATTAGTAGTGATAGTGAAAAAAAAAATTAATTAGTAGTGATAGTGAAAACTTTTGTTTACGTTTGTTTGCCACTTTCCTTTGTAGCTTACTGAATCTTTTGGACTGTGTTCAGCACAATATTAATTAGTCAGTGTCAATTGTTGATTTGTCCTATTCTCATTGTATGATGAATTATGATGGCTGTTTGTTAGTCGTTTGCTGTTTGTTATTGGGGGGGAGGGGCAAGAGAGAGTGTTCGCCCAGGTCGCCAAACAGCCTTGGACCGCCACTGAATGCAGTGCATTCCATTCATTTGTGGATCAGGTGTGACTCTTCACCTTCTGTAGTAACTGAAAAATCTTGAAGGTGGTTTGGCTAGAGTGGGTCTATTGCCCACTCCAACGCAGTAGGTGGCGGTAAAGCACTGTAATACTGGTTGTCACATGACATATATAAAAAAAACAAGCAGGAAGAGGAGGTCTTTCGAAGGGTAAACATCCGTTGTAGTGGACAGTATATGTGGTTTTGTTTTTCAACGCCGCAAGCTTGTGATTTAAGAAAAAATAGAAAATCCCGATAAAGAGGAGACGACATGGCAACTACCATCAGCACCCAGAGGGGACAGGTAGCGACCTCGGTGTTTGTCTAGTTTGTTCGCACTGGCACGCACACAGCTAGGCGTTGCTCTGGATTGTAGTTCTGGTTCATTAAATGATCAAGAAAGAGTTGCACAGCACGGACACTAGCTTAGCATTCAATACCCGTCATTCAAAACGTCGACGAAAGTAATTAACGGATAAGCGTTAGCTTAGGTAGCTAATAGCAACTCAAGGATTAAGCTGCCAGGATAGCAACACTGACGTGTTCCGTGTTACACAACAAACGATAAAGAACAGTTTCACTCCCGTGCTTCAGATCTGGGAAGCTGAATTTCAGTTTCTGTGTTGCTGCTCAGAGGACCCCGGATGTTTTGTGATTAGAAAGAGTCAGAAAAAATTAAGCCTTTGATTTGTGGTGAGCTGATCTAATGATTACTCAGAAACCGACTAATTACAAGTTAATGAAGTTCTGAGACTTGAGCAAAACGGTGTTCACGTCCAATATTTTCCACGTGCTAGCATTACGTTAAAATTAGTGATGGGTCGTTCGCGAACGAAATGGCTCTTAGAGCCGGGTCTTTGACGTGAACGACGCGAGCCGGCTCCTTATCGCGAGCCGTCACGTGGGTTTTTTTTTTTTTTTTTTTTCTCTCACCCTCTCTCCCTCTCTCTCGCACTTTTTTTCCGCTTCACTCTGCACGCGAGCCTTGTGCTTTACGCTGGGCAGAGGGGGGGAGGGGCGGTAGTTACACTCAGTAGCACAGGAACAGAGCCAGAGAGAGAGAAAGAGGCAGGGACAACAACATTAGAAAGGTATAGTAATCATCCACAACTATTTTCGGTTGCAGATGATAAAGGATTCAGAAAGTTTATTCATGCAGGTCCATATGACAGAGAATGTGCATCTTCTGTTTGTTTTCATATTATAATTTATATTTAATTGTGTTGTGGTTTGCAGTGTTTTGTGTTCTTTTCACTTTAAATTTGTAAAAGGAAAAAGCTGAAAATTTAAATAGTTAAAACTTGAAATGTGAATAGTTGATTTTTGTATTATATGATTTATTTATTACATTTTATGTGGAGTGAATAAATAAAAGTATATTTACGGTGGCCCCTAGAGACAAAGCACATACAAACTTCAAATCACGTACGAACTCTGAAGCATGTACAAACTCCAAAACACGTAAAAACACGTAAAAACTCCAAAACACGTAAAAACTCCAAAACACGTAAAAACACGTACAAACTCCGAAGCACGTAAAAACTCAGAAGCATATAAAAACTCAGAAGCACATAAAAACTCAAAACACGTACAAAAGACAACAGAAGTGCTACAGGATGCTGGGCGCAGTGTTGAGCCTTTGTTATCTTGTGGCTACACAAGCCAGCAAGTACCAACGACCGGATTTGGTGTGTGGTAATAACAGGCAAATGAACTTTTTTTTAAATTATTTGAATATATATGAGTGCCTGTGTATAAATACACAAACAATACACACATGCTTTCAATTGTGTAATTTAAGTGATCTAGTAGCTCTGCTTTGGAAGTTCAGTTCATGCTAGAAATGTGTTTTGGAGTTTGTACGTGTTTTGTCTCTAGGGGCCACCGCATATATTTATATATAAACATATATAAATAAAACCACTTTTTTTTACGTTAGTAATTCCTTTTGTGCATAATTTTATATTATTGCTAATAATAAATTAATTAAAGCAACAAAACAACCTGAAGAGCCGGTTCGGAGCCGAAAGAGCCGGCTCTTTTTAGTGAGCCGAACCGAAAGAGCCGGATCTCTAAAAAGAGCCGGAAATCCCATCACTAGTTAAAATGTTGGAAGAAAGGCTAGATAAACATATTAAAGGCATGGGTTACGTCTTTTAAACTCACAAAATCCTAAAAAGTCCTGTTGGCATCATTTTCTGTGTTTATTCGGGTAGATGAAGACAAACTGATTTACCCCACTACGTCTTGCAGTTTTTTAATGCTACATTCCTTGCTCCTTCTCTCTTGTACAGTTTCACTCGTGGAAGACAGAAAGTGAGAGATATAGTCGGCTGTAATGACTGGGGAAAAAGACTCATGCTTGAACACTGCTAGCAGCATTTGCACCCGCTGAGTGAATTCATTTGGATTGGTCAGAGCAGTAAAAAGATCCGTCATTATATAGTTAGAATTTGTTGGACAAAGTTTTCTGTCTGTAAACCACCACATTGGATTTTAAATCGGACAATATGTGATCAGAATGCGTACGTTAAGTTTTAATTCTGGAGTTTTTACCAAAAATTTTGGAATTAATTGTTTAGACAGGTTAAATGGGTCCTGTTGCACTGTTATCACATGACAAATAAAGCAGCCATAATATCTGAAGTTGATTCAGAGTGAAGAATTTTGTATTCTGTAACTTTTCACTGTAATTGTGAATATGAAACCCAAGAGATGTCAGATGACAGCAAGGAAGGCTGTCACGAGGCCATTATGCAGAAAAAACAAACTAAAGCATGTGGTGATGTTTGTGACATCACGCATGTCATTGATTGTCATTCATTGATTGAAAGGATTTTCAACTGTGGTGGTCTAGATAACTACGAAAACTGAGTCTCTCTACAACAAGTGATGGACCTAAGTGTTGCTAACTAAAATTCAGCAGCATCACCAAGATGTCTTCCAAGTGAGCCATACATATAAATCAACACCTCTCAAACAATTTCAACAAAAGTTAAAAAAAAAAACCCAAACCAAACCAAAAAACCTGTCTCATCATGACTCACTTAATTGACTGTAGGTTGTACCTGCTAGTTAGAGTTCAAATTAGCATGCTGATATGTAAAACACGATTAAGTCCACCAACCCTCATTTGAATACGGGTGTCTAAGAATGTAACGTTAACCGAAGTCCTGCTTGTAGACGGGACTCTTGCAGTAACCTAGAAATACCTCTGGGGACTTTTTCAGGTAGTACTTTTGAAGCATTATCTAAATTAACTTACGTTTCTGTCGTCACTAGTACATCACCAGTCAAATAAGATAAAAACTGCTTCAAATATTTATTGACTTTGCCCCAAAATAAGGTTACAGTACCGTATTTACCGCACTATAAGGCGCACCAGATTATAAAGCGCACTGTTGAAGACTGGCTCTGTTTTCATACATAAGGCGCATCATATTATATGACACATTAAGACAAACAAAACAGTCAGATAACTCGACCTTTATTAAGCTCATTCACAGTAACTCTTAACACTGTTAAGCTGTAACACATTAAATATTGAAAAATACACACTTTTTCCAGTTCATTCAACTTCCACAATTCCCTCAAACTCTTCACCTTCTGTGTCTGAGTTACGGTAAACAGCTGGGCAATTTCAGCATCAAGCATGCCCGGATCCCTCTCACACCGGATTAAAAGGCGTTTAAAGTACATTCAGCAAAATAAAACAATCGGATGAGTTAAAATTTAACCAACTCATTCACAGTAACGATTAACATTGTTAAGCTGTAAAACATTAAATACTGAAAAATACACTTACGTTTTCAGTTCATTCAACTTCCACAATTCCCTCAAACTCTTCACCTTCAGTGTCTGAGTTACGGTAAACAGCTGGGCAATTTCGGCATCAAGCATACCCGGATCCCTCTCATCATTGTCTGAATCAGTCTCGTTGCTGTTACTTAGCTGTTCAGTGATTATTCCAGCCTTCGTGAAAGCTCGGACGACACTTGAGACTGATACCTTAGCCCAAGCAGCCACGATCCATTGGCAGATAGTGGCGTAACTCGCTCAGCGTTGCCTCCCTGTTTTGGTGAATGTGTGTTCGCCTTCTGTCATCCAATGCTCCCACGCAGCTCGTAATTTAACTTTGAACGACCAATGGTTGGAGTTCTTTGGTTAATCCACCCGGAATGACGGCAAGCTCCGAATTAGTTTGCTTCACTTGGGTTTTGACAGCCTCGGTGAGATGGGCGCGCATGGAGTCGTAGATCAAAAGAGACGGAGATTTGTGGAGATTTGTGGAAAAAGCCACCCGGTCTCTTGACATAAACTCAAACACTCGCTCATCTTCTCCTCGTCCATCCAGCCCTTTGAGTTAGCCTTCACGATGACGCCGGCCGGAAACTTTTCTTTTGGTAAAGTCTTCCTCTTGAAAATGACCATGGGTGGTAGTTTCTGGCCATTAGCTTGGCAGCCCAGAACTACAGTGAAGGATGACTTCTCGTTCCCTGCGGTGCGTATAGATACCGTACTGGTCCCTGTTTTCTCGACAGTACGGTTCACGGGGATGTCAAAGGTGAGGGGGACCTCGTCCATGTTAGTGATGTGTTCTGGCCGGATCTTCTTTTCAGTGATCTTGTTCTGGCAGTAGGTGCTGAAAATGGCCAACTTTTCTTTGTAATCGTTTGGCAGTTGCTGTGAGACAGTAGGTCTTGTGCAGATTGAGAGATTATGCCTTTTCATAAAACGGAAGCACCAAGAATGTCCCCCTCGAAAGTCGTTGATCTGCATGTCACGTGCTACCGCTGTTGCCTTGAGTCGAATAGAGACTGTAGAGACACTTCTACCTGCTGTTCTCTGTTCAATAACCCACTGTTCAATTTTGTCCTCTAACTGCGGCCATCGCGCCGTGTTCCCTCGGAAACTCCTTTTGGTCTTCTTTACTTGTTTTAGGTCATCTTCTTGCTTCCTCCACTTGCGCACCATGGACTCATTAATGCCGAATTATGTCGCAGCTGCTCTATTTCCATTCTCTTCTGCATAACTAATTGCTCGAAGGTTAAAATACGCTTAAATATGCCATTTTGGAGTCGTTATACACACACAACACGGGAATGTTGTGTTGAAGCACAGTACGTATTACTCTGCGAGGCTCCTGGCAACGGTCCTCTAAAAAAAAATTTGACAGATTTTTGAGCATAGTGTGCCACATAAAACCGGTTCAAGGTCAGTAAGCACAAACCAAAATTCATCCATAAGGCACACCAGATTATAAGGTGCACTGTCGATTTTTGTGAAGATTTAAGGATTTTACGTGCGCCTTATAGTGCGGTAAATACGGTATATATATTTTTTTTACATTTACATACAAATACCTGAATGAATATACTCTATAAAGACCTCATAATACTATATTTTCTCAATAGAGCACTTTCCTCTCCTTATTTGTGGTTCCGAGAGATTTCAAAAGTAGAACTGGGGCAGAGCTTCTAGCTTACTTGACCCTCTCCTGTGGAACCAGCTCTGAGTTTGTATTCAGGGTTGGATCACCCTGCTAGAGGACTTCATTTGTTTTCCACTTGTTCTCCTCTTCGCCTTCATCTTAGTTTCAATAAGCACTTCATTTATCCCATATTTAAGTTATATGGCAATACTACATACTGCATGTCAGTAACTTTTGGTTTCTCTCTTCCATAGATTGTATTTTTGTTCTTTTCTCTCTCTCAAAAAATACATACAATGTTAAATCATTTGCATGAATTAGTATCTCTCTTAGTACAGCACCAAGCAATCCTCTCTTCCTCCAGCCCCCTTTATGCTGGTGAAAGTTTTTCTGGGTAAAACTTAAACCAGTTTTTTGCTTTCAGGTGTATATTGGGGAGCTTCCACAGGATTTTCTGCGAATCACTCCCACTCAGCAGCAGCAGCAGGTCCAGCTGGATGCGCAGGCAGCCAGGCAGCTGCAGTATGGAGGCTCCATAAGCACTGTAGGACGACTTAGCATTACAGTGGTCCAGGTGAGCACAGCTTCACTATTAGAAGCACAACTGGATGTCATTACAGTATTTGTACCATTGAGGATAAAATATACACACCAACAGCTTGTTCTTTTATGTTACACATACAGTGGGGCAAAAAAGTATTTAGTCAGCCACCGATTGTGCAAGTTCCCCCACTTAAAATGATGACAGAGGTCAGTAATTTGCACCAGAGGTACACTTCAACTGTGAGAGACAGAATGTGAAAAAAAAAATCCATGAATCCACATGGTAGGATTTGTAAAGAATTTATTCGTAAATCAGGGTGGAAAATAAGTATTTGGTCACCTCAAACAAGGAAAATCTCTGGCTCTCACAGACCTGTAACGTCTTCTGTAAGAAGCTTTTCTGTCTCCCACTCGTTACCTGTATGAATGGCACCTGTTTGAACTCATCATCTGTATAAAAGACACCTGTCCACAGCCACAAACAGTCAGACTCCAAACTCCGCCATGGCCAAGACCAAAGAGCTTTCGAAGGACACCAGGAAAAGTATTGTAGACCTGCACCAGACTGGGAAGAGTGAATCTACAATAGGCAAGCAGCTTGGTGTGAAAAAATCAACTGTGGGAGCAATCATCAGAAAATGGAAGACATACAAGACCACTGATAATCTCCCTCGATCTGGGGCTCCACGCAAGATCTCATCCCGTGGGGTCAAAGTGATCATGAGAACGGTGAGCAAAGATCCCAGAACCACACGGGGGGACCTGGTGAATGACCTGCAGAGAGCTGGGACCAAAGTAACAAAGGTCACCATCAGTAACACACTACAACGGCAGGGAATCAAATCCCGCAGTGCCAGACGTGTTCCGCTGCTGAAGCCAGTGCATGTCCAGGCCCGTCTGAAGTTTGCCAGAGAGCACATGGATGATACAGCAGAGGATTGGGAGAATGTCATGTGGTCAGATGAAACCAAAGTAGAACTTTTTGGTATAAACTCAACTCGTCGTGTTTGGAGGAAGAAGAATACTGAGTTGCATCCCAAGAACACCATACCTACTGTGAAGCATGGGGGTGGAAACATCATGCTATGGGGCTGTTTTTCTGCCAAGGGGACAGGACGACTGATCCGTGTTAAGGACAGAATGAATGGGGCCATGTATCGTGAGATTTTGAGCCAAAACCTCCTTCCATCAGTGAGAACTTTGAAGATGAAACGAGGCTGGGTCTTCCAACATGACAATGATCCAAAACACACCGCCCGGGCAACAAAGGAGTGGCTCCGTAAGAAGCATTTGGAAGTCCTGGAGTGGCCTAGCCAGTCTCCAGACCTCAACCCCATAGAAAATCTGTGGCGGGAGTTGAAAGTCCGTGTTGCTCGGCGACAGCCCCAAAACATCACTGCTCTCGAGAAGATCTGCATGGAGGAATGGGCCAAAATACCAGCTACTGTGTGTGCAAACCTGGTAAAGACCTATAGTAAACGTTTGACCTCTGTTATTGCCAACAAAGGTTATGTTACAAAGTATTGAGTTGTATTTTTGTTATTGACCAAATACTTATTTTCCACCCTGATTTACGAATAAATTCTTTACAAATCCTACCATGTGGATTCATGGATTTTTTTTCACATTCTGTCTCTCACAGTTGAAGTGTACCTCTGGTGCAAATTACTGACCTCTGTCATCATTTTAGGTGGGGGAACTTGCACAATCGGTGGCTGACTAAATACTTTTTTGCCCCACTGTAAAAGCTTCTTGTTTAGTTTGTTAAGTTCTAAATTTTAACCGAAAAGTCATTATAGCAAAAGTGCCACAAATTCTTTATAACAAACTGTTATTTTTTTGGATCTTCATCCGTATTCTATGTGCTAGTTGACAGACAGGTTTATTTTGTTTCCTCCTTGTTGACCTAGTCTAATGCAGAGGTCAGTTCACTAACCCAGTGGTGGCATGGAAATCTTTTTTGTCTTTCATGTAGTTCACGTTTTATGTCTGAAAAACCTTTTGGTTAAAAAGTTCCTCAGACCCCAGGAAGAGTAGCTACTGCTATTACAGGAGCTAATGGGGATCTTGATAAACTAAACTAAGTTTTAGTTAGTGTTTATGTTTTTGTGTGTAACTTAGATTAAACACAGGAGTACACGTGCTAGCTATACTGTAATACACAAATCTTAAATTAATCAGTTAATTGAAGCCACCTGTCTTGTTTTATTGTGTAGGCCAAACTGGCTAAAAACTATGGTATGACCCGAATGGATCCATACTGTAGGATCAGACTGGGCTATGCTGTCTATGAGACACCAACTGCTCATAATGGAGCCAAAAACCCACGCTGGAACAAGGTGATCCAGTGCACGGTGCCTCCTGGGGTTGACTCTTTCTACTTGGAGATCTTTGATGAGGTGAGGAGGTCACAGAGCTTCTCTTCTGAATGGTTAGACATGGGCACAGCTTTTCAAAGATTATCTCTATAGGGTCTTCTTATTTGTTTTCTTCTTTTTTTCATTTTATCTATTTGTCTGTTTCATTTTATCATTATCATATTGTGCAAGTAAGTGGACTGGTTCTTATATAGCACTTTTCTACTCTACCTGAGTACTCAAAGCGGTTTAAAACATGTTTCTATTCATCCGTTCATAGAAGCACTTTTTTAATCTTAAGTGCTTTGTAACAGTCACACTCTGATGTGGGTGTGACTGTTACAAACTGTTACAAACTGTTACAAACTGTTACAAACTGTTACATTGGAGGGCAACTTGCGGTTAGTATCTTGCCCAAGGATATTTGCCATGCAGATTGGAGCAGCTAGAGATTAAACCACCAACCTTTCAGGTTAGCAGATGAGCCAAGATCAGACAAGCCAAGCATACATACCTGGTATGACCCTGCTTAGCTTCCGAGATCAGATGAGATTGGGCACGCTTAAGGTAGTATGGCCAAAAGCTGTGAAATATGGCAATAACAGAGCTGACAGTCAGAGGAAAAAAACAAAAGGACAGAAAGAAAAAAGAAGCGGGGAGAAAATAGGAGGAATATAAGAAGAAGATGGAACACAATTAGAACAACATAATGGGTCGGGCATCGGTTTAGCTCACTGGAATGAGCAGGGGAGCATATGCAGCAAAGCTGGGAGCGGCCAGACCAGGTTCGAGTCCGACCTGAGACCCTCTGCTGCATGCCTTCCCCTCCCTCTTTCCCTCATTGTCCTTACCAAACATAAAGCCATGTATGTGTGTGTATGTGTGTATATATATATATATATATATATATATATATATATATATATATTAGGGGTGCAACGATACACAAAATTCACGGTTCGGTTCGGTTCGATACTTTGGTGTCACGGTTCGATATTTTTTCGATACAAAAAAAATGTTCATGCCTTTTTAATTTGTCATTTATTAAAATGATAAATATATATTTTAACTCAAAAGTACAGTTTTTAAATTTAACCCTAACCCTTGTGCGTGTTTTTTATTTTGACAGCGAATGCGCACCTGCGGACCACTTATGTGCAGCCCTGGTTATTTAGCTCGTCATATTGCAGCCACAGAAATTCTTTTGTCCATGAAACCATAAAGCTGCACTTTCTTTTCGCCTTATAGTCTGATTTGTCATAACTTCTCCGTTTTGTGGTAAGCTTTTCTTTGGCTGTCACTTCTTCACCCTGACCTGTCTTATTTGGCTCAGCAGAACTAAAATATATATCCTGCTGCTTTTACACACGCACTCACATAAGCTCAGCGATTCTCTGCGCGATCAACCTCTCACATGTTTAAGCTGCGGGAGATTTCACTTGTCATGTTTGCATAGTAAGCTAACGATTAATAAGACGATGTCAGAGGAATTGGTGCACAAATTATCATCACTCACAGATCAGTGCTGTCGCTCTCTATACACAGTTCGCACGATTGCAAAGTGAAAGCAAAAAAACAAGCGCAAATTCAAACGCGATTACAATATGTCACATATTGACAGTGGCTCACCGATGCCAATGACATAATTACCCAGCTACATTTCTGAAAGAATGCAAAAGCATTGACATATATTTTTCCTACAATAGCCCGACGGGCAGGGCAGAGATAGATTTTGGTAAACCGACTGAAAAAATCGGATATCGTTGCACCCCTAATATATATATATATATATATATATTAGGGGTGCAACGATACTCGTATTGAACCGTTCGATACAGTGCTTTCGGTTCGGTACGCATATGTATCGAACAATACAACATTTGTAATTTATTTTATCAACTTTCCTTCTGACGATGCTGTCTGTGTGGAGCACTCAGTGAATCTGCGTTCGACTACTCCGCCTAGGCTGCACTGTCGAGCGCAGATCCACTGAGCGCTCCACACAGACAGCATAGTCAGAAGGAAGAGCGCAGGGCAAGCTAGCGAGACAGAAGTTAAGCTCTCCTTACATGGCAAATTGAACCTCCCCCACCCTCATTCAGATCTGGCGTTTGGAATTATTTTGGTTTTCATGTGACGTATGACCCTGAAGGTAAGCGAGTCATGGACTAAAGTAAAACAGTATGTTGGATGTGCCATGCAATGCTCAATTACATGGGTGGGAGCTAGCGTGTTAGCGCAGTTAGCTCGTTAACGTGTTGGCCGTCTAGCCCCATGCACGGGGCGATCGGCGGTAGCTCGTTAACGGAGATTTGCCGTGTTGTGGCGTTAAGGTCATTTTAACGAGGTTAACCTGAAAGCACTAGTGGGAACACAACGAATATGACTGCACATTTACGCCGACATCATCCTAGTGCAAAGACAAAAACAACAAGCATGCTACTAACTTTAGCCGAGTCATTTAGACAGCTGTTAGCACATGATTCTCCTTATGCTGCTGAGAATATAGCCCAGAAGAAGCGGATAGTATAGCTTTTATTTTGGAAAGAGCCATTTCTCTGTAATAAACTCTCTTTTCCAAAGATGAGTGATTCCTCAATCAGATACAGGGCTCGCAAAATCGCTAGCCCGACGTCCCGGGGCTAGAGATTTTTCCAGTCGGGCTACCAAAATCTATCTCTGCCCTGCCCGTCGGGCTATTGTAGGAAAAATATATGTCAATGCTTTTGCATTCTTTCAGAAATGTAGCTGGGTAATTATGTCATTGGCATCGGTGAGCCACCGTCAATATGTGACATATTGAAGTCGCGTTTGAATTTGCGCTTGTTTTTTTGCTTTCACTTTGCAATCGTGCGAACTGTGTATAGAGAGTGACAGCACTGATCTGTGAGTGATGATAATTTGTGCACCAATTCCTCTGACATCGTCTTATTAATCGTTAGCTTACTATGCAAACATGACAAGTGAAATCTCCCGCAGCAAGCTTAAACATGTGAGAGGTTGATCGCGCAGAGAATCGCTGAGCTTATGTGAGTGCCTGTGTAAAAGCATTTCAGTTCTGCTGAGCCAAATAAGACAGGTCAGGGTGAAGAAGTGACAGCCAAAGAAAAGCTTACCACAAAACGGAGAAGTTATGACAAATCAGACTATAAGGCAAAAAGAAAGTGCAGCTTTATGGTTTCATGGACAAAAGAATTTCTGTGGCTGCAATATGATGAGCTAAATAAGTGGTCCGCAGGTGCGCATTCGCTGTCAAAATAAAAAACACGCACAAGGGTTAGGGTTAAATTTAAAAACTGTACTTTTGAGTTAAAATATATATTTATAATTTTAATAAATGACAAATTAAAAAGGCATGAACATTTTTTTTGTATCGAAAAAATATCGAACCGTGACACCAAAGTATCGAACCGAACCGTGAATTTTGTGTATCGTTGCACCCCTAATTAATATATATATATATATATATATATATATATATATATATAGGGATGGGTATCGGTGTACCCATTCTGACATAAACGGTAGTAACCAGACCGAAAAGCAGCGCACATTTCGGTGCTTTATTTCGGTGCTTTTTTTTCCTGAGCTGTGACACACTTTAGATTCTAGCCAATCATTTTACGTTTCCGAGGATAGTAGGCGGGCCCAGGTACGTGCGTTCTTTTAGAGCAGAGCTACAGATTAAAAATGCCCAAGGCGAAGCGGTGAAAGTCTGGCTGTACTTCACAGCAAAAGATGCAAACTCAGCAGCCTGCAACAAGTGCTTTAAGCTGATACTGTGATACTGTCAAAGGAGGTAACACCTCGAATCCGATGAAACACCTGGCGACGCATAGCGTGTTTTTTTTAAAAGCCAAGAAATGCGCCGTATTTGATAGCTTGCTGCGAGACCTCACACCGAGCGCATCTACTGCGGGTGTGGTGCCTGTTATCAGACCCGGAGTTAGCAACATCCCCCAAAAACCCGAAGAGGAGAGTCCTGGCCCCTAGCCCTGCCAGTGTAGCAGAAATGATGAGGATGATGATGCAGCAGCAGCAGTTCTTCTCTGCGTGAGTAGCTTCATGTTGTTCGTGTGTAATTTACGTTGAGTAGGCTAACCACGTTATTACATTAATGCATGTAAGGTGAACTAGCAAACATCATCATAGCTACATGCGGCTGTCTTCTTGTTTGATTGCAGATACTCCCTTCACCCTGGCCAAAAAGGCTAAAATGACCAAAGAAAAAGAGGGAAACAGTTAAACATGAGAGGTTTTTGGACAAAGTTTGTGTTTTTTCCATTGATTAAGCACTGCTTCCAGCCAAGAGTGATACCATATATGCCCCATAGCTGCAGAAAAGGCTAACATTGTTATCTTTTTACAAAAAAACAGCTGAACATGAGAGGTTTTTGGACCAATTTTGTGTTCTCCATTCTTTAAGCACCGGTTTGAGCACCGTTTGAGCACCGGCACCGTTTCAAAAGTACCGATTTGGTACTGGTATCGGATAAAACCTAAATGATACCCATCCCTATATATATATATATATATATATATATATATATATATATATATATATATATATATATATATATATATATATATATATATATAAGAAAAACATATAATAGGTCATCCACTGGTGCACCTGTACGGTATCATCCAAAAAACAAACTGCATTTGTAAGACAAAATCCAATGCAATGCGATTTAAAAACAGCTACTTCAACATCCTCCAATAAAGCACAGTACTATACAAAATATGCAAGAAAACTCTTCCTTCTAAAGGTGAAAGAAATTGTTTGTCTTTTACCACTTGGAGGCAGAAACACATTGTTGAGTACGAGCAGGCTACAAACGTGGAGGTTAGCAGCTGGTAATGTGCTAGCCAAGTAAACACAGCTCTGTGGAGGTTACAGGAATACTCCTCTAGCTCTACGTATGTCAGGGGGGTGAAATGGTGGATGGAAATTACTTTTGAATAACCCTAATATTTTTTTCAGTTTTATTATGTGACAGTATTGTGAACGCTAAAAAGTTACAAGGTTATTTGTTAAGCAGTAATTTTTTACTTAAGATTTCCAGGGAAAAACTATCTGGGCTGCTTTTATGCTTAGATTTTATTTGCATAGTATTCCTGGACATAATGCCGTGTCAGTGCTATTACAATTCTCCTAGCACCTTGTTTCTGTAGTTTCACCCTTCAAATGAGGAAATGTGTTGTCAAGGATGGACAAAGTAAATGAAACTACACTTGAAACTATGTTTTCTTACATTCTGTCTCTATCAACAGTGCATATTTACTGATGATACAGGGTGTAATCAAAAGGTTCAGGGAAAAGGCCCATAAAATCTAAAGATCCTGTTCTAATGCGCCTCTGGACCATCTTCAGCATGACTCTTACCTTTTAGATCTCTCGGGGGAAGTCCTGTTATGTCCCTTTGTACCTGTTCTTCTGAAATACTTGCTGGATGTTCTCCAAACTGCTTGGCACTAACAAGAGACCCCACTCTCACCGCCAGTTATGATCCATTATCACAAAATGTAGTCAATTTGAAACAGAAGTTGAAAGTTTATCTGCTTGAGGTTGAGGTCTATGGTGAAATTACATCAGCGCATCAGTGACTGGCAGTTTTTCTTTTAATTAATTAATTTTTTAACGATGGCTGCCCCTCACTGAGCCTAGTTCTGCTGGAGGTTTCTTTGTGTTAAAAGGGAGTTTTTCCTTCACCAAGGAAAAACCAAGTGCTCGCTCATAAGCGGTTGTCTAGTCGTTGGGTTTTCTTGTAGGGTCTTTACCTGACAGTATAAGGTGCCTTAAACTGTTGTTGATATTTGGTGCCAAACAAGCTTGAAGGAGAGACAGCTAAATTTAAATCAGGCAAGGTGTTTGTTATGGGCCTCTTCCCAGAACGTTTTGGTCACATCTTATATTCTGGGCTGAACTGTTGTGTGAATTGTTTTCATACTCTGGTAATTTCCTTGTCTTAAAGCCTTACAAATGAAGAAACCGTTGAATTTGAACTCTGCTGTTAATGATCCAGCAGTATACATTTGCATTTATCCACTGACCTGATAATTGTTTCCATGTGTTGATGTACAGAGAGCATTTTCTATGGATGACAGGATAGCATGGACACATGTCACCATCCCTGAAGGCCTAAGGGAGGGCAGAGTGGTGGATGAGTGGTTCAGCCTGAGTGGACGGCAGGGTGACGACAAGGAGGGCATGATCAACCTGGTTATGTCTTTTACTGTGAGGACATTTACACGCACCCTTCATCAAATAAGATGGAAAGTGCTTCACACGCCTGTGTGTTAAATCACAGATTTAGTTTTGGTTATGCTGTTACTATGGATCCACAGTCAGTTTATTATTCCCGGAAGTATTTGGACAATGGCACAGTTTCCATAAATTGTTTTGTATAGTGTAACAAAACTAATCTTGAAAGCTTGGAACATGATAGCCTCTAATATATATTATTCATTTTGATTTAGTTTTAAGGAAAAGGCTTTCAAAATGATCAAGTGTTGCTTCACTGTCAGGAAATATCTTGAAAACCATCTTTCATTTCTGTTTCATTTATTTCCATGAAGTGAAATTGTTAACCCTGTCTTTGTGCCAGTCTTTACCAGCAGGAATGATGACTCAGCCTGTCGTCTTTATGCCATCTGTATATCAACAAGGAGTAGGATACGTGCCCATCACAGGTCAGTCAGTTAAACCTTGTATCTAATAAGTTAAAAGCTGGTTCTTGTATAAGCAGTGTCATCTGTGTTCCTAGGAGTTCCTGCAGTCTACAACCAGGGCATGATGCCTATGGCAGTGCCAACTACCATGCCAGCAATTGGGAACCAGGGCCTACCATGCACTGAGCAGGACCTTAAGGCTCTGCAGGACATGTTCCCCAACCTGGATAAAGAGGTGGTTCGCACTGTACTGGACGCACAGCAAGGCAACAAGGATGCTGCCATCAACTCTCTGCTGCAGATGGCTGAGGAGCTCTAACTATACAAGACAGTCTGATACCAGACATGCTAACAGATGCATGCATTCACAGTGAAAGTAGTCTATATACAGAGCTCCACCCCTTCTCTTATAGACATGTTTATAGTCCTCCCACAGTAATATACTCTCACACAGTGCAGCAGCAGCTGAGTTCCCAAAAGAGCTTTGTTTCCAGTTCAAATAAGGTCCCTAGAGCTTAAACACAACTCTGCTCCCAAGTTCTGACAGTCATTTTGGTCTAGCCACTCAGTGGGTGTTCTACCCTCTAATCACAGGATTGGATTTTCACAGTGCACCAAATATTTCTGTTGATGCTTTTGTAAACAGTTTGTTTTGCACCTGCCATAACTGCAGCAAATCACAACCTCCTGTATTATTGGTATCTGTAAAGTGTGTAGTGCATTTCAAATTATTCATTGTGTGTATATATATAGAAATGTATGCAGTAATAATAATGAGTGAATGACTACCCTGGTTAGAAGAACTCTTTTGTCCACTGTGAGTCATCTCTAATAAAGTTAATATAGGTTTACCATCACTAAGTCAGGACATGAAGGTTTGATGTGCAGTTACCTTCCAAATGAGTTTGAAGATGTCACTTTGCTACTGATATCTGAATGGAGGACAACAGTATGACATCTGCAGAGGTTTTAAGACCCACAATGCTCCTTGGTGACTGTATATTCTAATCTTAAGTCTTCTATTCACACCTGTAACCTGCCAACATTTTGTCTGCCAAAGTTCTTCTCCATGAGACTGTCAGTCTGCAAAACTCTTAATGTTGAAAGTGCAGTGGTGTCATGTGATTCTGTTATCTCAGTGTAATACACATCTTTCAGTCCAGGAACTTTGGTATTCCATTGGTGTTTACTGATTTCAGAATATTCAGAATATTTATGATTCAGCATGAATTGCAGTCATATGTCACTAGACAAGAACAAGTAGTGCACATGTTTTTGCTACCTATGAAGCGCCTTGAGGCGACTTTTGTTGTGATTTGGCGCTATATAAATAAAATTGAATTGAATTGAATGTTTTTAAGTGAGAAGGTGATTTAGAAGCCAGCCGATAGCAGATGTAATGGAAATGGAATATAACATTTCTGTAAGATTGTTCCCTTCGCAATGTCAAATTTGTCATCAAAAAGTCTTAAACCTCCATATTTTTTTATTTTGAAAAACAAGTGTTTTTCAAACTTTTATGTTCAATCCCCACAAAGACTTGGTGTAAATGTTCATGTTGCAGAAAGACTTTAATGTTCATCACCAAGAAAAGACAGTTTACATCACAGTGGTATGTTGTGATACAGAAAAGGAGCATTTGTTTAACCAGAGATAAGAAAATGAGGCACAATCAGTGTCGAGGTGGTCGAGCCATTGTAAAGCATTTAAGTTACTGATGATCAGCGTCTCCTGCGGCGCTGTGGTTTGGGCGTTGTCCCTTCCACGCATTCTGTTTTGCTGCACTGGCATGACTGAACCATGGTGTAGCTGTGCTGCAGCTTAGACCCATCAGCACAGGTAAGCTCCACCTGCTCCACACTTGTGGTGGCTTCTTGGCAGCACTCGCAATTGTGTACCATTGTGTTGGCTTCCATAGAGTACCTGAACACACACAGAGAAAGACCAGTTAATGAAGTCTGCACTAGTTACAGTAACTAATCAACAGAAAAATATGAATGTTCTGTACAATGCCTAATCCTGAGTTCTTATTCATTATTCATGAGTTTGCCTACAGCAGATAAATAATAGTGTATTCTTTGGTATGCAATAAAAACAGTGAACATGTAGCAGCCAGTTAAGGGAAATGAAGGCGCTCTCGGTTAAATTTCAAATAATAGACTCACATGGAGAAACTGTCACAGTGTCCAGCGCAATATGTGATGTTAACTGGCTGTGCGCTCTTGCAGTTGTTCAGTTCAAGGATTCTCTGCTCCTTCTGGGTCTTACACAGACTTATATTGCCTGGAACATATAACAACAGTTGCACACTCACGTGAGGCACATTTTTAAACTTTGTTCTTAACATGTATTTAGTTATTTAGTTTGATGGCTTACAGGTTGGGCAGCACCCACTGGCATCTGTTGTTTCAGTGCCCTGGAGGAAGAAGACATTTCATGTTGTGTGAAATATTCAGCAGTAAAATGCAAAATCCACCAATCTGATCTGTAAAAGTCTAATAAACTCACAGGTTCACAGTCCAAGGGGTTAAAGGGAGGACAAGTAGCCTTGGTTTCCTTGGTAACAAGCTGTCCGTTGAGCTTCTCACAGGTATATTGCACACATTTGTCATTAGGAGGTATGTAAGAGCTGTTGACCTGTAAAACATGAAAGTCATAACCAAGACAGTTGTCACAAAGAAACTATACCAATTCTGGCTCAAAACACACCTGTGTGTCATCTCATTTCAAAAATACTTTTTTGGCTTTGAATTTATAAGCTTTTGTTTTTTAGGTCCTAAATTGCTGATTAGTTTTTAAGAACGAAAAAGAAAGGAGTCCTGCTGTGGTGCTTCTAATGCTAGCATTTATTCGCTGTTGGCTGCAGTACTGACCTCAATAACATGCACCGTCACGTTGTCAGGTGTGGTGAAAATACAGTCCATCTGAACACATGTTCCACAACACTTTCCTGGTTTGGTCTGATATTCATAACCCTGCGAAAGAGTGAGATATGAAGAGTGAGAGAGCTTTGTAAGGAAAGAAGTATGTGTGTGTTTGTGTAGACCTGGGGATGCTGGAATATGCTTCACTGTGGCTGAATTAAAACATATCTGCATGTGAAGGACCACTTATCACAAATGCTTGAATACAGTTGTTGCTAAGGGGGCACAGCCAGTTAGTAGGTTGAAGGGCCAATGACTTTTTAGCATAGTCAGGCATTCTTTTCTTTTCATTATTTAAAAACTGTATTTAATATTTACTTAAGTTATTTTTATCTAATTTAAAAACGTATTTGACTACCTTAAACATCTAAGTGTGACAAGTATGTAAAAACCTAAGAAATCAGTAAAGGGCTCAAAAGGTTTTATCATTACTATTTGCACAACAAAATGAAAGAAGAAAGCCAGTATATAAAGGATAAGTTAAACACATATGTACTTAGAGGCTAACTTATTTGTTAATGATGCCTTCATAAAGTTCTTAAAGAGTAGCGTTTCAAAATCCACAGTGCTTAATAACATTTAATTCATTATCTGAAACGTACTTTTAATTCTTCTCTCACCTTAAAGGTATAAAGGCCAACTTTCTATTGGATGGCTCCACCTCATTAAGAAAACATTTGAACAACAGACGGGTGGTGTTTCTATGTGCCCAGTAAACGTTGTGCACCTGAGTGATATTAGTGATATCCAATCTCAGTGACATCATAGCGAGTTACTACTAAAACAAATAGCAGAAATGCTGTTTAGAGAAGTCTGAAGGATTGCGTGTGCATACATATGTGGCCTCATTATTTGAAGCTACAGTTGTGTTTAATGTAACATAGCAATACCATTTCAGCAATGAACATTATTTTCTATTGCAGAAAATAAGAATAGCTCTGCTTCAGTGTTTTGTTTTGGAGTTTTTTTAACCAAGTTTCACAAAGCTGTTCATTTCAATTCACATCTAAGGTTCTAGTTTTTGGTGCTATTGTTCTGGACCTTATACTGCGATTTGCTCAGGCTGGCTTGCTGGTGTGAAGTGTGGGGCGATGATTCCTCTTTATGATGTAATGAATGTGTCATGCGAGTTAGCATGTGAATGAGCTTACAGCAGAACAGTTTTTGTTGCAGACGACAGGTTTGCAGATAACGATGTTCAGCTTGGTGACAGGATCCATTTCGGGGCCACAGTAACATTCCTGGCAGGGCCCGGGCGTAAACGACTCTGACGTTGTTGATATTTCTCCAGCTCCTGATGGTGTTGTTGTTGTTACTGATGCTTTTTCTGCCATTGATTGTGCTTCTGGTGCTTCCAGCGGGGGTTCTGATAGTGTGTCTGGTGTTGGGATCTTGGTACCAGGCTAAAGAATTGTATGTTATATATTATATTAATTGCTTCAAGGAATATTTCATACCTCTATATTTATTTTAAGCCTTATCGTAATGATGAGTATAAAACAAAGTTCAGCACAGAGAGAGTTAGCTGGCTTGACAAAATCTAAAACACCAGTCAAAGATAACATATATAAGGGGGTGTTTTACATGTCAACTGAGCACTCCCTAGTCCAATCAAAGATCGTATCAGTGAAGTGAGTAATAGAGATCTATAAAGAACATAAAAATTGACATTAAAATAAAACACTTTTCCAACAAATAGGAGAGACGGGTGATTTCATCGCCAAGTGCAGTAAAATTAACTCAAGCTATAAGCACTTCACGCGGTCTCTGTGCTGCTGTTTATTTCTGCCTGCACATTAGAACCCTTTTACTTTGAACTGCAGGGCTGAATACACGTTAAAGCTACTTGGTGTGTTCAGCTGTGACACTCTTCCATGTGAAGTTTTGCCTACAAATGTAACTGATTTACTTGTTTTCCAATAGCTGCGATTGAAATGAAGACCTAACCATCCATCTGAATACATACATTCCAGCGAAAGAGCTTCACACAATTTTCACTGTTGTAACTTTACAGCTGGGCTTCATTCAGTTTTCAGTCAGGCACAGTTTAAAAAGTTGAATATACTGATGTAAATCATACATACATATCCATCATCAAGTGCAGTATGCTGCAGTATGCTGCACTTGATGATGTGTATAATTCAGGACAACAGATGGGCCTTGTTTGATGTATTAGGGAAAACCACTTCTTGTTTCCAGAATTTGAACTGTGTGCTTACCTTGTATTCAGTCATGTTATAGACACATACACCTTTAGGAACTGCAGACACAAAGAGACATGGGTTTAGTTAACATTCACACATATGCATTGATGATCTGTTGTAGTTTACATTGCACTAGACTCCATCCATTTATTCATTCACTTCCTTATCAGGGTCATTCTTGCTATAACACACAAGTAGGAAGAATATTCTTTAGTATTATAATTAGGTATGTTTCTTCAGATTATTATATCGTGTTCAACAGCAGATAGGACAGGCTGATGGATTAGAGTGACATACCACAGTTGTAGGATAGACAACAGGTGCCATTGGTAATGCTCAGTTGGAAGCCCAGCAAGCACGTGGGAGGAGGAGGACACAGGTTTACGTTGCATTCTGTTGCAAAAGGAACGAGAACTTGTCAGAATGTGATGATGAAGATTTGCACAACTTTCCATTTGATAACAATAACTTGAAGAACCAGGAAAGCAACTGTTTACATGATTTAGTACAAGTTGGGAAGGGACTTTGCTGAGCCAAGCTCTCTTTTAATTTAATTCAATGAAATGAAATTACATTTTATTTATATAGCTCCAAAACACAAAAGCAGTTGCCCCAGGGCACTTTATGTTGCAAGGGTAAGACTTTACAATATTGCAAGGTCTTACCCCAACAGTCAGATAACCCCTATGAGCAAGCGCTTTGCTGACAGTGGGGAGGAAAAACTTCCTTTTAACAGGAAGAAGAACCAGCCTCAGGGAAGGGCTTATATCTGCTGTGACTAGCTGCGGGTGAGAGGAGAAAGACAGGACCAAACACAAGCTGTACAAGAGACCCAAAGATTAATAATAACTAATGATTAAATGTAAAGTGGTGTATGAAAGTGTATGCCTTCCATTTAACTTTTAAATATCTTACGAACAACAAGTAAGCCAGCAGTCTGAGAGTGAAGGACTGTATTGACCTGTATTGACCTTAGTACTGTGACCTCAGTACAGTACCTTGGTACTGTGAGGTCCACACATACTCATATGTGCCATTGCCAGAAGGTTGGTTGTGTATTCCAGCACAGTGGAAGGGCTGGACAGGGCCATAGAAGGTCCTTAACCCACGAGTAGGACCGGTATCTTCTACTCAAGACTTATGGGGGTGATGACACCCGGACTGCCGGACTAGCATTGGGATGAAATCCTTGGATCTATTATCAGACCCTGGTGCACAACGATGAACAGGCTCATGTGGATGCAGATAGTTCCTCAAGGATAAAGGAATTAATATCATTGAATGGCTTCCAGGATTACCTGACAAAGTCCCATATAACACCTCTACAACATTACGCTTTGGTCCATCCAACACCACCAGGTTGCACTTTAGACTGTCCAAGAACTCAGTTATACCCTAATACAGACCTGGGAGGAGTCCCTCAGGACACAGTCGGTGATCCACTACCCTGCACCGTTAAGTGCTTGGCATTTCCCATCATGGTGTCCCCCAGGAGATCCCACAGGAGACCATCTGTATATCTGACATTGCCAGATTTAAGCACATGGGCTCCGTGCAAACAACTAAATATCATTTTGAGTTGCTGCTAAGAAATTTTACAAAATGGACTAGCCTGCCACATATTTTTTTCACTTTGATTTTTGGGGTGTCTTTGAATTAAGCCCTATGTAGGTTGATAATCTCCATTTTCATCAAATAATATGACACGCTTTTAGTCCTAGAACATTCATCTATATCAGTTGAGAAAAGCAGCGTGATCGTTATCCCTGAGATCTGATGTTTGTTCCAAAACATTGTAATCAAAGATTAATGTGAATGTAGTCTTTTTTTTTCTAAACAACCATGTGATGATTTCAAAGAACAGCAATAAGTACATTGGCACGAGCTCTACCGATCTTGATTTTTCTGTGATTTTGAGTTTTCGTTTTCATTATTATTCACTGACTGAGATGGAGATTTCAATCACACAGAACTAAGCTGTCTCTGAAAAGCAAACAGAAATGCAAATGTGCATATTTTCCATTAAGCTAAATAACTACGTTATGAATGTGCCAGGCATGAGACTACCTCCAGGTGTTACCTGGCATATTAGGCTCAGAAGGTGGAGTGGGTTGTCCACGAACCAGAAGGTTGTTGGATTGATACCTTACTCTTCTAGTTTGAGTATTCAAGTATCCTAAGTTGCCGCTGATGCATCCAATGGAGTGTGTGTGTAAATGTCAGAAAGCACAGAGGGATGGATGAAAGTGCTGCGTGAATAATGTCTGTGATCGACTGAAAGAGTCTTGTAACAAAAACGCTTTGAGATGAAAATTGAGCATAAAGACAGTACTAGTCCCAGGAAAGGCAATTTTCATCAGTGTCAGTCATCCATTTGTGTGATATCAACTGCAAGACAGTGTTTAAAGCTAGTTCAAAGACACTAAAACTGACCACATGACTGTGTTGTGCAGCAGTTCACTGTATTGTTGACCAGTTGCTGGCCAGGCTCGCTGCAGTTAGGACTTTGTACAGACTGGCACTGAACAGGCTCACACTGGACACTCATGGAGTCCTTGTCACAAACACAGGTTTGACAGTCACTTGTCCAAGTCTCGCCCAGCTGTTTAAAAGAAACACACCGATTCAGATTCACACATCTTATTCATTGTTAAGAAGGCATGAACATAAGAGCAGAGTTCTCACCTGTTTGGGTTTTCCATCAGGTCCAACACAGGCTGAAAGGCAATCACAGACAGTAGCAGGTGATGTTTGGGAGAAAAATATTTCAAAGCCCAGCAAAATAGTGTTCTGCAGAATCTCGTCTTACCACAGGTGTCAACACATATGTCATGTACTGTGTTGAATAATGTGGTACCATGAGGACAGAAACAACCTTCCTTAGTGTTGTTACTGGATGCCACTGTTTGGTATGCCGTGTTGTATCTGATGAGAGAAAATGAATTAGCCCATCAAAAATAGAGATTGGGCTAATCTTGATTAAAAATATATATATATTTAATTAATCCTACTATCAAAATATTCCATATCCCCCCCAGAAAATACACATCACTAAATTCATCAGGATCATTAAACAAACAAAAGTTCTTCACACTGATATGGTTTACGCTACCCGTTATTGCATGTAGGCTCTACGGATGGACCACAGGGCATGTACACTTTGTTGCTTGGACACTTGTGCTCTGAAAGATGGAAGTATGTTAAGAGCACATTGTTCAGAACTGCAAAAACCGTAGTGTTATGCACTATCAACTGTATGGATATAATATGTATATCTCACCACAGAGCCCATTGGTAGCATTTCTCCAATCAATACAGATTCCTTCATTAGAACATTCAGTGGCATAAGCCTCCAGACTGCAGCAGCTGTTTTTGCCAAGATTGCAAGTGTCAAAGACACATGATGTCACAAATGGTCCTGGAGGTACAACTTTGTGGCATGGTGCAAATAAACTAGAAGAGACATACAAGCCAGAGTGTATCAGGAAAATGATTATTCACAAAATGTGTACAAACATTCATACATCATATAATGACTAAAAACATCCATATATGTAATAGGCCAGTTACTTGTCTCAGTGCTATCGCTTAGCTTATAAACTTCGTACAAAAAGTGAAGAAACTAGTGTTCGGTCAATTATTTCTTTGTTTTGGTTTTTGGTAAAAGGACTGGATAGTGCTTTTACCAAAACAAAAACAAAATTGGTGAGTGGAATGGACAGTGCTTGTCTACTCTACCTAAGCACTCGTGCCTCATAATGTACAACATCCCTCATCCAGACAAGCACTTTTCTTCCTATGTGTGTTAAGTGTTTTCAATCTAACATTCACATGCATCTGATGGATGCATCAGTGAGCAACTTGAGGTCAATATGTTACCCGAGGATATTTGGCATAGAGACTGGAGGAGTCAGGGATCAAACCACCTAACTTTCAATTAGGAGTTGACCTGCTCTACCTCCTGAGCTACAACCACCCAGACTGCTGCTCTGCCCACAAATGTGGTACATTTTTTTATAAAGCTTGGCCTTCAATTTGGAGACGGTACTAAACCTCTACAAACCACTGTAGCAGGGTCCATGCTCACAGTTGTTTTTGATCAAGCACCAATAAGGTAACCAGAAGCTCAAAACCAGTCAATAGAGTTTGCTGTAAGGCATTTGTAGAGAAGATTTGGCAAGTTTTTCATGGGCGCATACACTAAACTCAGTGGCTCCATTTAAGGGGAAATAAACAGGCTCTAAAACATTATGATTTGTACCATACCATCTATATTTATAAAGCACTTTAACATAAAACCAGAGTTCACAAAGTGCTGTACATATGCAAATAGCATAAGCAAAGTAAAAATAAAATTAAAATAAGATAAAATAAGATAAAATGAAATAAATAACTAAAATAAAATAAAACATGTTCAAACAAATTGAGTCAATCCCCTTAAACAAAGGCTTCAGTGAATAAATATGTTTTGAGAAGAGTCTTAAACTTTATTTATTGGCAAGAAGCACTGTTACGACAAAGAAATACCAGGACAAAGGAAAATGTCCTTCCTTTTTGTGTTAATTTCAGTTATATCAATAACCAGTTATAGATTATAAAAGCTCCTCCCATTAAATTTTCTTCTTTTTATTTTTTATAAGTATTTCCCTAATGCTGTTAAACAGAGTAATATTTTCCAAATATCTTGGTTTAATTTTTGATGCTGACATTATTTTATGTGCACACAGAAACAAAATATGGTAAGAGTTATTTCATCTAGAATTAATGAATTTGGGGAACTTTTTTAGAGAGTGAGGAAGGTGACTGAAGAAGAAATACACAGTGCATCATGGGAATCCCCCGGCAGCCTACGTCTATTGCAGCATAACTAAGGGAGGATTCAGGGTCACCTGGTCCAGCCCTAACTATATGCTTTAGCAAAAAGGAAAGTTTTAAGCCTAATCTTGAAAGTAGAGATAGTGTCTGTCTCCTGAATCCAAACTGGAAGCTGGTTCCACAGAAGAGGGGCCTGAAAACTGAAGGCTCTGCCTCCCATTCTACTTTTAAATACTCTAGGAACAACAAGTAGGCCTGCAGAGCGAGAGCGAAGTGCTCTAATAGGGTGATATGGTACTACAAGGTCATTAAGATAAGATGGGGCCTGATTATTTAAGACCTTGTATGTGAGGAGCAGGATTTTGAATTCTGGATTTAACAGGAAGCCAAAACAGGAGAAATCTGCTCTCTCTTTCTAGTCCCTGTCAGGACTCTTGCTGCAGCATTTTGGATCAGCTGAAGGCTTTTCAGGGAGTTTTTAGGACTTCCTGATAATAATGAATTACAGTCGTCCAGCCTGGAAGTAATAAATGCATGAACTAGTTTTTCAGCGTCACTCTGAGACAAATTGTATCTATTTAATAGATCAGATTGGAATGGATGACTGGAGAACTGTTTACTAGGAACAGAACTTGGCTAAGTCATTCAGTACTGTCTCAGTTTCGTCTTCATCTGTATGCTCTGCCACTTTATGATACATACTATTGATTTAGGATATTTGCAGCGCTCCTTCACAGGCTGTCAACTTGACAATCAAACTGGAAAGAAAATACCATTATACCACATTCCCCAAATCATTCTGTTCTACATGTGCAGAATAAGTACATTTTTCTATCTACCAAAATGAAAAGTATAACGAGTTTGCTGAACAGTTTGTGGTTCTCTTTACCTGGTAGTTAGTAGATCACAGACAGTAGGTTCACCAACAGGTGGTGTGGTGGGCTTTGATGTGGTTCTGGGTGTTGGTGGGGTTGTGGGGATAACACAGGGTGTATGTGGGACCTGCCACTCGCCTGCAGTGTCTGAGCAACTTCCCACCTGGCCATTTGGAGAACGGCATTCATTGCTCTGGGAGTTGTCACAGGTACCTAGTAAAGGAAAAGGAGCAGAATGAAGCCTGAGCAATAGCCTAAGAAAGAAACTTATTATATGATCAATATCAAAGTTATGTAGGCATACCTGCATACTTACATACTTCTTTTTCTTATCTAAGCTTCACTCTAATTAAATTTACAGTTTGTTCAAGACATGTACAGATATTTCTTTAAATGGGAAATTAGTTAACATTTCAGAAGAAACATAATTTTTAGCGGCAATCAAAATGTTTTACACCCACTACAGATCAAACGTTTTAGAACACCCCAATTTTTCCAGTTTTTTATTGAAAATTATGCAGTTTAATGTCTCACTGCACTCTGAAATTAAAGCATAGTACAAAATGACCAAAATGTACTAAACTTTTGACTTTGTCCAGTCAGAACAGCTGGACACCCCTGTGGCACTCTTTCTACAATAGAAATCAAATATTGTTCAGAAAGTTCTTCCCATATCTGTTGCAGAAGTTCCCATAAATGAGGCACTGCTAGGTTGCTTTGCTTTGTCTCTTCTGTCCAGTTCATCCCAAACCAGCTCGATGGGGTTTAAGTCTGGAGACTGTGGTGTATGCTCAACAGCATACAAAGATCCTGCATGATGAACCAAAGATTTCAAATTTGGATTCATCAGTCCAAAATACCTTCTTCCAGTCTTCAGTAGTCCAACAGCAGTTTTTAATGGCCCAGACAAGCCTCTTTGTCTTATTCTGGCATCTTAGCGATGGCTTTCTTGCTGCAAGCTCAAAGTCTTCTCTTCACAGTTGAAACTGGGACTTCCTTACCACGACCACTATTAGGCTGTGTTTGAAGCTGTTGTCCTGCGAGCCGCCGATCACACAAGCTGTTAACTCTCCGAAACTCTGATTCATTTGTGGCTTTGGGTCTGCCAGACCTCTTCCTGCCAGAGTTTGTTTCTGAGTGCCTTTTGATGGTGAAGGACACTGTACTCACTGACACCTTGACATTCTTCCTAATTTCTCTGTAGATAAGACCTAACCTTTTTAGTGTTAAGATGGTCTGTCTCTTCCATTGTTAATTGCATTTTTTGTAGCAACACACTACTTTCTGCAGTACAATATTGTTCAACTGATGCTGACGAGGGTTTCGTACCACAGTGTATTCCAACACTGCTTTTATGCAGACAGAGGGGGTTGTAAGCATTCCAGAAAAGTTGGAACACCTGTAGGAATTAGTAGCACCAGCTTTGCAGAACAGCTTTAAATTGTTAACTCATGTTCTGTTCCCTGAAAAGGGCCTTTTTGGATAATTCTGAAATGTACATCATTTTTCAGTTTTGAGTAACCTTACGTTTTTTTAACCTCTGGCAGTTCACCACTTACCTTTGTACCATTTCAAGCAATTCATTGGACCCGAACGACATGAATTGCAATAAAAAACTGGAAAAATTGGGGTTTCTAAAACTTTTTTTTAAAAGTATATAACTTTGTTTGTGTTGCATTTTTAATTTCTCCTAGGTATTTGGGATTAGTTGGATGTGAGAAGTTAAAAAAAAATCATGACTCTCAGCTGGAACTGCAGTAAAAAGAGGTGAGGAGTTTAATGATATGCAGCAGGAATTACAAAACTATAGCTATAACGGGCTTCAGTATACCAGAGAATTGGTATTGGTCTGAAACTGAAGCTTAGTTCCAGACTTAGTTCAACTAAGGCCAGAGGGCGCGATACGGCAGCCTCGCCTCTGTCAGTCTGTCCCAGGGCAGCTGTGGCTACAACCGTAGCTGCCTCCACCAGTGTGTGAATGCGAGAGTGAATAGTGGAACTGTAAAGTGCTTTGAGGGCGTTGAAAAGCGCTATATAAATGCAGTCCATTATTATTATTATTAACCAAAGTGTGCTGAGGCTGTCTCACCTTCTAGATTGGATATTGGATTAGAGTTAAATTTGATTGCAAGTGGCCGAGGAATCTTTTCTATTATTAATATTTGGCTTATTAATGGTCATTGTTTAGACCTGGGTTAAAGATTGGGAGAAGTATTCTCTAACTCACCACATTGTCCCTCTGTGTTTCCTTCAAAGAGGGAGTAGGGAAGGTCAATGCTGAATGAAGAGCCTGAATAGACTATTTTTGCACTGATGTCTTGTAACTCCAATGTGGTGATTATATCTGTGCTAGTAATGCGCAGGACAGAATTGCTATAGGCAGGATAGATCTTTTGCTGATTGACAAACACCTGTAGGTAACAACACAATTTACATTAAAAAATAGTGCGAAACAAGCATCATACTCATTTAAAAGATTAACCATTAGATCAGCTTTCGCTTGGTCAAATTGAATTATTGCTTACCACATTAGTTGGTATTCCTGAAGACATCAGCTGAGTCAAAACCACTTTGAAAGATTTATATGTAACAGTAAGAACCTTGGGACAGAATGTACTGCTTGATGGATCACAATCACGGTTAACTACAACAGTCAGGTTATATTTAGCAATAATCTCTTTGACCAGGTAGTAAGAGCAATTCTCATTGAAATTGTAGGATTCTCCATCAAATGTTAAGTAGTGGGATCCACACCAGACACTGCACACACCTGCAGGGTGAAAAGAATCATGTATAGAAATGTCAAGTAATAACTGGAACAGGAAAAATAGACAAGCGTCATAAGTTAACAAAAGACCATAGATCTGCCTAAACAGTCAGAATGCAGGCTGATCTAATTTTATTTATAAAGAACATTTAATACAAGGTTGGCCAAAGTGCTGTAGATAAAACAGAGTATTGCACAGTAATGTAAAAACTTCACTATATGGACACATGCCCACTCACAACAATAAATATGCCACAAAAAGACGATAGACAATAACAGCCTAAATAACTAGCAACAACATGAAGGGTATTCATGGCCATTGATCAGTGGTGGCTTTTCATGTATTTACAAGCCTCAAGGCTCTGACACAAGATTATCTGCAGTATATCAAAGAGACAGATTTCATAGTGTGTATTTATATACACCATAAGTACAGTGTATATTTTGGTGTGTATTTATAATATACATTATTAAGCTTACATCGACATTCATAGTGAGGGCAGCATCCGTCATCATCAGAGATCTTAGCAGCACTGCGTCCATTGGTGCAGATGGGCTGCTGCATAGTAGGACAGACTGTTGGCATCGTTATAATCTTCCCATTAATGCACGTAGCTGTGGTGCAGTTGCCGGCATCCCAGGACTCTCCATTCTGAACAAGTATTGACAAACAAAAGATGATTTAGGAGATCATGGGTTTGTTTAAAATACACTGTCTTTCAAGTAAATTGTCATAATCTCATTTAGGTTTATAATTATTCTTATCCCAGACATATGCTCTTTTATTTAGTAATTTATTGCATTTTGCACATATCTAAAATATATGTTTATTTATTTTTGGAAGTTTTTGATCCACTTTTTAAATTTGTAAATCTGTGAAGTAACAGTAAAGCTGAAGTCACCAGATTATTATTAATATGTGAAAGAACCCCCACGGGTACAGAACATGCTAACAAAGAGCCCCAAGTTGTTTTCAAACCAGAAACATTCATCCTGTGAAGCAGCTGTGCTAACCACGGCTCCATTCAGCCACTGTGTTTCATTTCTGCATTATATGTTTTTTTCAGCTTAGAGCAGTGGTTCCCAAACTGTTTTTGCTGGGCCCCCCTTTGTTTTAGAAGAAAAATGTTCGCCCCCCCAACACGCAAATACATCCTCCCACCACACAGACTCATATTTTGCTTTCAAACTCCATTGCGGTTTATTTCACATCTCGACTCTGGTCCGATTTCACATACTAACTCTTTTACGCTATGTCCACACCTACACGGTCATTTTTGAAAACGCAGCTGTTTCTATGCGTTTGGGCTTTTCGTCCACACGTAAATGGCGTTTCAAATCACCGAAAACTGAGATTTTTTAACTTTTAACTCCATTTTTGTTCGTCACGCAACGTCAAAGGTATGTGCCTTTTTCATGTCACGCTGTGTGCACGTTATTGTTTACATGAGATGAATTGCAGAATGGCAGATAGAGACAAAATACTGTTAATCTGACTGTCTGCAGGTTTTACACACAGTTACTGTCCCTCCATTTACAAAGGCAGAGGCGTCACGGTGGGATTATTTTACATGTAGTTGTTTTTTCCTGTGTAATAATATTCAACATTGCATCAATACATTTTTCAAAAAATGCCTCTCTGTGCAAAATGGGTTCAAAAACATAAACAGCTGTGGGATCCTGTTTGTCCGTGATTTGAACCGGGGGAATAAATCGTGGCAGGATCAGCCTGATGTTATTTGTATCCCGCTGTAACTTTATAAAGAGCAAAATGTCAGGAGTAGTTAATCATTATAAGAAGTGTTTGTAAACTAAAAATCAAGAATGTAGGATACTGTTTGT
The DNA here is from genome assembly GCF_900408965.1 of Simochromis diagramma. Lineage (NCBI taxonomy): Eukaryota > Metazoa > Chordata > Actinopteri > Cichliformes > Cichlidae > Simochromis > Simochromis diagramma. The sequence continues at coordinate 1,591,548 of NW_024387258.1, read as the reverse complement.
CCGTGATTTGGAGAGCCCAACGCGTGGGGAGCTCTACCTCGGCACTTGTGCAGGTGAAGCCAAAGAGAAGATATGCTTCACCATGTTTTCTAGTTTTTGGCTTGGAAGGGAGTTGGTTTGGAAACATATTTGGCGATGTTTCATCTCCTGCTTTGTGTTTGTATGGAAGCCCCGTTAAAAACCTGTCAATTATGCTAGCAGTATCCAAACGTTCTTTTTTTTCCTCTCTTTTCATACCGCGCCCCCCCTGCAATGGCTCTGTGCCCCCCCTAGGGGGTGGGCCCCACACTTTGGGAACCTCTGGCTTAGAGCATGGCTGTACACAGTGGTGCACTAAGGTAGGCCTATTATCAGCAAATCAACACCATGGACTTGGAATTACCAAATGGTCTATTGTGGATCTACACTCTACAGCCTCTCAACTGGTATTCACCAAGGCATCACAGTGGTAAATGACAAAAATAGATATAGCTATTATTGCAGTCAGGTTCAGGGTGTCACACCAGCACCAAAGTGGTATTTAACAAAAAGCCCATACATTGCCCTCACTCAATAAATAATAAAAACATATGTAATCATGTCACACCTGTCTCGGTGGATACACATCATTGCAGACATTTTGAGTAGATGAAGTTATTGATGTACTTGAAGTAAAGGAGGCAGGACTAGTTGTTGTCAGAGGTACTGAGCTGGAAATTGTGGCCTTTGTAGTAGTGCTGAATACTGTAGTTGTAGAGTGTGCAGTAGTGGGCACACTTGGTGTCACAGGACAAGGACTGGACTGTGTCTCAATTTCACAAGATGCATTGCAAAATGCAGCATAACACCACCCTAACCCATCAGTGACATTGTACAAAAAGTCCCCTGTGGAAAAACAAACAAAAACAAAACACAGATAATTAAACAAGCGCTGTACTGGTATCCAACTGGACAGGCTGGATGTGTATGTGTGTGTCAAATTAACAGTTTTTGTTATGTCCATTTCTAACTAAAGACTGATATGCTTTTTCTTCATGAAAAGCTCTGGGATTTAGAACAATATGCATTCAAATAAGAACTTCAGATGAGAATATAAAACTCTAAATTTGAGGTAAGATAATGGATGAAAACAACATTGAGGGACTTAATGACCTATATACAGTGACATACTGTGCAGAAAGTTCCCCAATTCCCTATGAAACCCATGTTGGTTTTTGTGGAGACCATTCAGACAGCCAGACAGTAGTAACATGCAGCTGAAGTTACAATGTCACCTGCTCTGGCCCCAGAAATAGAATTATCTATAGTAGTTGGGGTTTACCATCACGACTCTAAAAATAGTTAGAAATAACCTAATTTTTTCCTTGAAAAGACTGTTGCCAAGTGGGTAAGGTAAAGGTGTACCAAGGCTAATGTTTTGGACTACACATCTTCCTCACAATCAACTGTTTTCCTGGATGCTTTGGGAGAACCTGCTATAGGACAGCTAACTGGGTCTAAACTTGAAATTTAAAACAAAAACAGAGGTGTCCTAACAACATGTGTTCAGAATTGAAGAAAAATTAAATGATAACAAAAATGAAAGAGGAACCTACCAGCATGATGCGAAGCTCCATTGACAATGCATACACATGGTGTCGAGGTTGTATTAAGGGGTGATGAAGAAGCAGCTGTGGTTGTGGTTACACTGGGGCTTACACTAGTTGCGTAAACAGTCGTGCTGCCTAGAACAGTCTCTGTTGTAAGAGTAAAAGAAGTTGTACCTCTAGTTGTTGAGGGTAAAATGGTTGTGTTTAAAACGGAAGGATTTGAAATTGCGGTTGAAGAAAACGATGATCCTGTTATGACAACTAAGGTTGATGCAGCTGTGGTAGAGGATGTTGTTGGTCCCGATGTGACTATTTTTGGTGTTTTTGTTGTCATAACTGTGGCTGTTGTGGATTCAAATGCTGTTGTCTCTGCGGGTGTTGTAGCTGTTCCTTTAGTGGTAGTGAAAGGCCCAGATGTAATTTCAGTACTCACAGATGGTTTTGATGTGGATCCTTGACTTGTTGTTTCAACATGTGGACCTGTGGTCGTGGTTTCAACAACAGCTGTGGTAGAGGATGTTGTTGGTCCCGATGTGACTATTTTTGGTGTTTTTGTTGTCATAACTGTGGCTGTTGTGGATTCAAATGCTGTTGTCTCTGCAGGGTGTTGTTGCTGTTCCTTTAGTGGTAGTGAAAGGCCCAGATGTAATTTCAGTACTCACAGATGGTTTTGATGTGGATCCTTGACTTGTTGTTTCAACATGTGGACCTGTGGTCGTGGTTTCAACAACAGCTGTGGTAGAGGATGTTGTTGGTCCCGATGTGACTATTTTTGGTGTTTTTGTTGTCATAACTGTGGCTGTTGTGGATTCAAATGCTGTTGTCTCTGCAGGTGTTGTTGCTGTTCCTTTAGTGGTAGTGAAAGGCCCAGATGTAATTTCAGTACTCACAGATGGTTTTGATGTGGATCCTTGACTTGTTGTTTCAACATGTGGACCTGTGGTCGTGGTTTCAACAACAGCTGTGGTAGAGGATGTTGTTGGTCCCGATGTGACTATTTTTGGTGTTTTTGTTGTCATAACTGTGGCTGTTGTGGATTCAAATGCTGTTGTCTCTGTGGGTGTTGTAGCTGTTCCTTTAGTGGTAGTGAAAGGCCCAGATGTAATTTCAGTACTCACAGATGGTTTTGATGTGGATCCTTGACTTGTTGTTTCAACATGTGGACCTGTGGTCGTGGTTTCAACAACAGCTGTGGTAGAGGATGTTGTTGGTCCCGATGTGACTATTTTTGGTGTTTTTGTTGTCATAACTGTGGCTGTTGTGGATTCAAATGCTGTTGTCTCTGCAGGTGTTGTTGCTGTTCCTTTAGTGGTAGTGAAAGGCCCAGATGTAATTTCAGTACTCACAGATGGTTTTGATGTGGATCCTTGACTTGTTGTTTCAACATGTGGACCTGTGGTCGTGGTTTCAACAACAGCTGTGGTAGAGGATGTTGTTGGTCCCGATGTGACTATTTTTGGTGTTTTTGTTGTCATAACTGTGGCTGTTGTGGATTCAAATGCTGTTGTCTCTGTGGGTGTTGTAGCTGTTCCTTTAGTGGTAGTGAAAGGCCCAGATGTAATTTCAGTACTCACAGATGGTTTTGATGTGGATCCTTGACTTGTTGTTTCAACATGTGGACCTGTGGTCGTGGTTTCAACAACAGCTGTGGTAGAGGATGTTGTTGGTCCCGATGTGACTATTTTTGGTGTTTTTGTTGTCATAACTGTGGCTGTTGTGGATTCAAATGCTGTTGTCTCTGTGGGTGTTGTAGCTGTTCCTTTAGTGGTAGTGAAAGGCCCAGATGTAATTTCAGTACTCACAGATGGTTTTGATGTGGATCCTTGACTTGTTGTTTCAACATGTGGACCTGTGGTCGTGGTTTCAACAACAGCTGTGGTAGAGGATGTTGTTGGTCCCGATGTGACTATTTTTGGTGTTTTTGTTGTCATAACTGTGGCTGTTGTGGATTCAAATGCTGTTGTCTCTGCAGGTGTTGTTGCTGTTCCTTTAGTGGTAGTGAAAGGCCCAGATGTAATTTCAGTACTCACAGATGGTTTTGATGTGGATCCTTGACTTGTTGTTTCAACATGTGGACCTGTGGTCGTGGTTTCAACAACAGCTGTGGTAGAGGATGTTGTTGGTCCCGATGTGACTATTTTTGGTGTTTTTGTTGTCATAACTGTGGCTGTTGTGGATTCAAATGCTGTTGTCTCTGTAGGTGTTGTTGCTGTTCCTTTAGTGGTAGTGAAAGGCCCAGATGTAATTTCAGTACTCACAGATGGTTTTGATGTGGATCCTTGACTTGTTGTTTCAACATGTGGACCTGTGGTCGTGGTTTCAACAACAGCTGTGGTAGAGGATGTTGTTGGTCCCGATGTGACTATTTTTGGTGTTTTTGTTGTCATAACTGTGGCTGTTGTGGATTCAAATGCTGTTGTCTCTGTAGGTGTTGTTGCTGTTCCTTTAGTGGTAGTGAAAGGCCCAGATGTAATTTCAGTACTCACAGATGGTTTTGATGTGGATCCTTGACTTGTTGTTTCAACATGTGGACCTGTGGTCGTGGTTTCAACAACAGCTGTGGTAGAGGATGTTGTTGGTCCCGATGTGACTATTTTTGGTGTTTTTGTTGTCATAACTGTGGCTGTTGTGGATTCAAATGCTGTTGTCTCTGCAGGTGTTGTTGCTGTTCCTTTAGTGGTAGTGAAAGGCCCAGATGTAATTTCAGTACTCACAGATGGTTTTGATGTGGATCCTTGACTTGTTGTTTCAACATGTGGACCTGTGGTCGTGGTTTCAACAACAGCTGTGGTAGAGGATGTTGTTGGTCCCGATGTGACTATTTTTGGTGTTTTTGTTGTCATAACTGTGGCTGTTGTGGATTCAAATGCTGTTGTCTCTGTAGGGTGTTGTTAGCTGTTCCTTTAGTGGTAGTGAAAGGCCCAGATGTAATTTCAGTACTCACAGATGGTTTTGATGTGGATCCTTGACTTGTTGTTTCAACATGTGGACCTGTGGTCGTGGTTTCAACAACAGCTGTGGTAGAGGATGTTGTTGGTCCCGATGTGACTATTTTTGGTGTTTTTGTTGTCATAACTGTGGCTGTTGTGGATTCAAATGCTGTTGTCTCTGCAGGTGTTGTTGCTGTTCCTTTAGTGGTAGTGAAAGGCCCAGATGTAATTTCAGTACTCACAGATGGTTTTGATGTGGATCCTTGACTTGTTGTTTCAACATGTGGACCTGTGGTCGTGGTTTCAACAACAGCTGTGGTAGAGGATGTTGTTGGTCCCGATGTGACTATTTTTGGTGTTTTTGTTGTCATAACTGTGGCTGTTGTGGATTCAAATGCTGTTGTCTCTGCAGGTGTTGTTGCTGTTCCTTTAGTGGTAGTGAAAGGCCCAGATGTAATTTCAGTACTCACAGATGGTTTTGATGTGGATCCTTGACTTGTTGTTTCAACATGTGGACCTGTGGTCGTGGTTTCAACAACAGCTGTGGTAGAGGATGTTGTTGGTCCCGATGTGACTATTTTTGGTGTTTTTGTTGTCATAACTGTGGCTGTTGTGGATTCAAATGCTGTTGTCTCTGTAGGTGTTGTAGCTGTTCCTTTAGTGGTAGTGAAAGGCCCAGATGTAATTTCAGTACTCACAGATGGTTTTGATGTGGATCCTTGACTTGTTGTTTCAACATGTGGACCTGTGGTCGTGGTTTCAACAACAGCTGTGGTAGAGGATGTTGTTGGTCCCGATGTGACTATTTTTGGTGTTTTTGTTGTCATAACTGTGGCTGTTGTGGATTCAAATGCTGTTGTCTCTGTGGGTGTTGTAGCTGTTCCTTTAGTGGTAGTGAAAGGCCCAGATGTAATTTCAGTACTCACAGATGGTTTTGATGTGGATCCTTGACTTGTTGTTTCAACATGTGGACCTGTGGTCGTGGTTTCAACAACAGCTGTGGTAGAGGATGTTGTTGGTCCCGATGTGACTATTTTTGGTGTTTTTGTTGTCATAACTGTAGCTGTTGTGGATTCAAATGCTGTTGTCTCTGTGGGTGTTGTAGCTGTTCCTTTAGTGGTAGTGAAAGGCCCAGATGTAATTTCAGTACTCACAGATGGTTTTGATGTGGATCCTTGACTTGTTGTTTCAACATGTGGACCTGTGGTCGTGGTTTCAACAACAGCTGTGGTAGAGGATGTTGTTGGTCCCGATGTGACTATTTTTGGTGTTTTTGTTGTCATAACTGTAGCTGTTGTGGATTCAAATGCTGTTGTCTCTGCAGGTGTTGTTAGCTGTTCCTTTAGTGGTAGTGAAAGGCCCAGATGTAATTTCAGTACTCACAGATGGTTTTGATGTGGATCCTTGACTTGTTGTTTCAACATGTGGACCTGTGGTCGTGGTTTCAACAACAGCTGTGGTAGAGGATGTTGTTGGTCCCGATGTGACTATTTTTGGTGTTTTTGTTGTCATAACTGTGGCTGTTGTGGATTCAAATGCTGTTGTCTCTGTGGGTGTTGTAGCTGTTCCTTTAGTGGTAGTGAAAGGCCCAGATGTAATTTCAGTACTCACAGATGGTTTTGATGTGGATCCTTGACTTGTTGTTTCAACATGTGGACCTGTGGTCGTGGTTTCAACAACAGCTGTGGTAGAGGATGTTGTTGGTCCCGATGTGACTATTTTTGGTGTTTTTGTTGTCATAACTGTGGCTGTTGTGGATTCAAATGCTGTTGTCTCTGTGGGTGTTGTAGCTGTTCCTTTAGTGGTAGTGAAAGGCCCAGATGTAATTTCAGTACTCACAGATGGTTTTGATGTGGATCCTTGACTTGTTGTTTCAACATGTGGACCTGTGGTCGTGGTTTCAACAACAGCTGTGGTAGAGGATGTTGTTGGTCCCGATGTGACTATTTTTGGTGTTTTTGTTGTCATAACTGTGGCTGTTGTGGATTCAAATGCTGTTGTCTCTGTGGGTGTTGTTGCTGTTCCTTTAGTGGTAGTGAAAGGCCCAGATGTAATTTCAGTACTCACAGATGGTTTTGATGTGGATCCTTGACTTGTTGTTTCAACATGTGGACCTGTGGTCGTGGTTTCAACAACAGCTGTGGTAGAGGATGTTGTTGGTCCCGATGTGACTATTTTTGGTGTTTTTGTTGTCATAACTGTGGCTGTTGTGGATTCAAATGCTGTTGTCTCTGCAGGTGTTGTTGCTGTTCCTTTAGTGGTAGTGAAAGGCCCAGATGTAATTTCAGTACTCACAGATGGTTTTGATGTGGATCCCTTGACTGTTGCTTTCAACATGTGGACCTGTGGTCTTGGTTCACCAACCGCCTGTGGTAGAGGATGTTGTTGGTCCCGATGTGGTTTTGGTTAACATGGGTTACACTTGTTGCGTAAACGGTCGTGCTGCCTGGAAGTGTCTCTGTTATGGGAGCAATGGAAGTTGAACCTGTAGATGTTGAAGATAAAATAGTTGTGTTTAAACCAGAAGGTTTTGTAATTACAGTTGAGGAAAATGATGATCCCAGTTACAACAACTGAGGTTGATGCAGATGTGGTAGAGGATGTTGTTTGGTCCCGATGTGACTATTTTTGGTGTTTTTGTTGTCATAACTGTGGCTGTTGTGGATTCAAATGCTGTTGTCTCTGTGGGTGTTGTTGCTGTTCCTTTAGTGGTAGTGAAAGGCCCAGATGTAATTTCTGTAACTTCTGGTGTGGTCAGTTTTGCCGATGTGGTTTCATATTCAAATGTAGTATTTAATGGAGATGTAGTACTAATAACTGTGACAAAATACAATGACATGACATTAAAACATGCATATAATTCCATAATACAATTCAATTTTCTCAATATTTCTCAATACTCTATCTATTTCTTTGAGAAATCATCAGTTTAATACCTGAAGTGGTGTTTAGTATTGTACTAAACGTAAATGGAGTTGTTGTTGGCCCAGGTGTTGTGGTAATAAAGCAGGGGTATATGCTCCTTGTTACAATTCCATTCTCTGCACACTCAGCTGTGATGCAGTTTCCTAGGCCATCAGTTGTGTTGTAGATATTGTCCCCATAGTTGTACATTTTTCCATTAATGATGCATGTACAATCTACAAGTAAAACATTTTGTCTTTTTGTAAATACAAATTAATTCATAAAGATTTATTATATTATATATAATAAATTAAATTTGAAAATAAATGTTTTTTCAATTTGCCAAGGAATAGATTTATAGCATAGCTTTACAAGCTAATAGTATACTTACAGTTAACACTGTAGTTACATTGTATCCCCGACATTGTACATAAGCTTGAAAGAAAACAACGTTGTGGTTATTTCATTTGTGTCTGGTTATACACTCACTGTGGCATGTTAAACATCACATTTACTTCTCAATAACTGTATATTTCACATACAGTGCCATGAGAAAGTTTTTGCCTTCTTTCTACTTCCTTTTTTTCAGATCATTGAAATAATAGAGTAATAAAATATTTACATTTACCTAGTCCTTTGCCCCTGTCAAAGTGCAGTAGGTTAAATGATCTTAAAAAGCGATTCATCAGTCCAAAATCTTAAGAATTACCTGAGAAACAACTTTATCATATACAATTCTAAAAAGGGTTACAAAGCCACTATGACAACCCTTATCCATACACAATGAAAACTTGAACCAGCAGTGAAACTTCCCAGGAGTATAGAGGAGTTTTGTCTCACACAAACAGTTTGTCTCTAAAGTTATGTGAAAGACTCCAGTAAAAGGAATCGGAAAGTGGGCAAATACTTTTTAATGGCACCGTGTATTATATTTTATATACTTACATCAGAAGACCACATGTTGAATTCTACATGCATCATTATGTACTGTGTGCTAAAATGGATGGAATGATGAATCTTGTGTGAGACATACCAGGTGTAGCAGTTCTCTGATGGAACCTTTTCACCAATGTTGTAATAGTTGCCTTGGTCATCATAGCATCCACACTGGTCCCCGGAAACGCACTGCATAGTGTCTTCATCAAAGTAGGGTTGGTTCGGGGGACACTGTGGATAGCAGCCTACGATGTTTTAAAATAGTGATTAACTTGAGTAAATTTACAAGTACAATACATGCAAAGCTTTTTTGTAAACATTTCACAATTTGCCTCTCCTTCACCTATCATGCTCCAATCCTGGGTAAACGATGCGGGACAGACATGTTCACACTTTTCAGTACACTTCTTTATTGCAGCTGTCGACTTGCACACGTGGCTGCAGCTTTTCAGCTACAGCCTACACACAACAACAACAACAACAACCACAACCACAAAAGGACTTAGTTCATTCTGTTTTAAGCCGGAACACTAGCAAGGTGTGATTGCTGCTCATGTACATCCGCCTCCCCCGCAGCCATGCCGCAGACCACGCCCTGCCGCAGCTCTGCAGTCAAAAACAGGCTTACTACAGCCACTAAGAGTGAATAGTATTGAACCCTCACTAAATTATATATTTTTCATCTCTGTTCACAAGTCTCTGGATTTCTTTTTTATAAGACTAAGACTGGACCGTATTTTTCCATGTTTGGCAATGTTCACATTCTGTTTAACTTGTTGCTTTTTTGAAGAAGTGGTGTAGACTAAGGAAGCTGTCTCGTGACAAAAGTTACAAATAGTTGTTTGAAATGAAAGTTGCTTGTTTAAAACAAAAATTACTGAAGGATTCATTGTGAATGTGTTCATTATCTAAATACAGTTGCAGGTAGGCTTTTCTGTCATTGTTTTGTTTAGATGGGACGTGAAAATATTCCTTCCTGCCATGTGGGGAATGATGTAAAAAGCTTGTGAACCACTGTGTCATAGGCAGGGATATGGTCTGTTGTTCTGTTGACTTAAGCTCCACATTTAAAACAAAAATAAAGAGACCACAAAGTGGCATATCAATACTGTGCCTAATGTACCTTCCAGGTTGGTGATGAGTGACGAGCAGTTTCCAGATGGATTCCTACATGTTTTCATGCAATTAGCTCCACAAGGCTTATAGTGCCACTCACATTCACCAGGTGAATTATAGTAGTCACAGAAAATAGCTGCAAGAAACAAAACCATTGCTTATTAGACTTGTACAGCATTGATGATGTTTTTCCTTCCCACTGTCACCAAAGTGCTTGCTCATAGGGGGTCATAAGATTGTTGGGTTTTTCTCTGTATCTATTATTGTACGATCTACTGTACAATATGAAGCGCCTTGAGGCGACTGTTGTTGTGATTTGGCGCTATATAAATAAAATTGAATTGAATTGAATTACATTAATCAGACTTACGACAAAACTTTGGAGTCCTCCATGCAATGCAGGTCCCAGCTTCATTACAGGCTTTAGCATATGCAGCCACCGCAGTACAGAGACATTCGCAGTCCCCACCAGTGTCACAAGCACAGGAGTCTCTCACACAGGAATCAAAATATGGACCAGGGTCAACCTAGAACACATACAGTAATACACTACCAGTCAGTTTCACAGAACCCCAATTCTTCCAGTTTCTTTTATTGAAATTCAGGCAGTTCAATTATTCCTTTTACTCTGTAAGCATAGAACAAATAAACAATTCAAGTTAAAAAAGAATCATGCAATCCATTTTTAACCAAAATGTATTCAGGGGTACAGATTGAGGAACTGTCCTTTTGCCTCTTCAATACTGTACAAAGATCATAGACTTCGGATTTTGATTCATTACTCCATAACACCTTCTTCCAGTTTTCATTAGTCCATTGGCAATGTTTCACAGCTCAGGTAAACCTCTTTAAACCTCTTTTTCTTATTCTGAAATCTTAGCATTGTGTTAGGATGCCTGGGTCGTTGACCCAGGGTTTTTGAGTTTATTATATTATTTATACTTTTTAGTCTTTGGTTTCTTTGAGTTCTGTCTTATGGTTTATGTCTCTGTCTTCTCTAGTTGCTCTGTCTCCCCTGTCAGCTGTATCCCCTTGTCTAGTTCGCGTCTCTGTGTGTCCTTAGTGGCTATATCCCCGTGTCCAGTCAGTGTCTGTGTCTGCCCTGGTCCCACGTCTCTGTTCCCTCTGTTGCAGTGCGTGCGAGTCTGTGTCTTTAGTTCAGTCTGCGTCAGGTTTCCTGTTTTATTTTGAAAGTCCATGTCTGATGTTAATGTATCTGGTTTCGCTTCCCCTTGTCTCGTTAGGCCTGATTTGCCCCAGCTGTGTTTCCCTCCTGTTACCCATTCCCTGATTGCTCCCTCTGTGTATTTAAGCCCTGTGTTTCTCTGTGTCTGTGTTGTGATCTACTGTTTACCGAGCTGTGTGTTCTGTCAGTCCTCCGGTGTTAGTTTATTTTGATTGTTTCCAGTTATGTTATATTTGAGTTTAACATTAAAGCTGTTTTGAGTTCACATCTGTCTCTGGAGTCTGCACACAGCCACACATAACACATTGGTTCTGTTGCTGCAACTTGACCTGTCAGTTGAAGTTGAGGCTTGCTTACTATGACCACAATTAAGCTCTGCTTCTAGCTCAGAAACTTGTCTTCTGACTCTGTTGAGGTTTTGGTTCTAGTAGACTTTTCCCCTGTTTCTGATTGCCTTTTGAAGGTGAAGGACACTTGGCATCTTAATTTCTTTGTAGGAAAGATTTACACCTTTTCTCACCATTTTTATAGCAACACACAACTTTCTGCCCAAATCCTGAGGGTGTGGTACCACAGTGTGCTCCAACACTACCTTTATGTAGACATACGCAGGTTTAAGTTATCGCCCACTACTCTGGATTATTCCCACAGTCTAAAGACATGTAGTTAGTGGGATTAGGTTAACTGGTCATTCTAAATTGTCCATAGGGGTAAATTTGAGTGCGAATGACTGTCTGTCGCTGTACTGGCAACCTGTCCAGGCTTTACCTTGCCTCTTGCCCTATGGTAGGTGGGGTAGGCTCCAGGCCCCCCATGACCTTGAATAAGTGGAATAAAATGCATGGGTGGATGGATATCACATATCATGTCTATTAGGTAAAGATTCCTAAATGCCAGACATTAAGATAAAAGAACAAAGAGCTCACAGGGGAAATTAAAGTGCATATTCTTTTGTGCATTTTTGTGTGTGTGTATCCATTTCTGTATATTTGCTACCACCAAACATACTGACCTTTGAATGACAGCTCTGGAAGGTGACACTTGTGATGATACTGCACTGTTTTTGAGACCAGGCTGCCCGGTAGCGATTTGAGGCACAGGGATCACTGATTAGCTCTGCACTGGGGCAACTAGATGAAACTTTCCAGCTGTTACCAAATTGTAGAACATCTGCTACTATTTCCTGGGAGCGTGTGGTGAAGTCATTCTTACTGTTACCATCATAGTTTCCACACAGACCACAGACCTGACCCTAAGAGGAAAGGAAGCAGTGGTACAGATTAAAGCCCTCGTTTTAATGCTTTTTTTTTAATTACAGTGATATCACAATTATTAATACGTATGAGTATCAATAATTGTGTAATTGTATTTGTATTTGTACTGACTACTAAATTTCTGTTATTGTGAAATTCTTAATATTAACTTTCTTAAGCAATTATACTTCAACAGTAAAAAGAAGTAACTGTCAATCCAGATGTGCAGATTTCTTTTACCTGGAACTGTGGACTGATTGTAATGAAAAGACTGGTCTTCTGGTCCCACGTGAGAACAAGTCCAGGCTTGATTGTCACCACTATGTAAATGCCCATTTTTTGTACCTGAAGCGCCTGGATAGTGCCCTTTACCACTTGTAAATTGTCATCTTTAAGCTGGAATTCATTATCCTGTGGGTTACAACAGCAATGAATAAAACAGGAATTTTATTTTTGTAGAATTTAAGCTACCTGGAAACCATATATGTGCAACAAACCTGAAAAGCTGAAAGCTCTTTTGTTTTTTCAAAAGATTTCAAAAAATTGAATCTAAAAACTGATTACATGGCAAAACATGGCTGAGTTTTTCAGTTAAATTATATAACCTTTAATTGATTCTGTAGTTTCTTTTTCTAGTATTAATTGTGCAATTTTAATATTGTTGGTGAAGAGTTCTTAAAACATTTTACTCTGCATTCACTCTACATTTTGCAGTCATTATTTTGAAAATGAGCACAACTGAAGGATTTTGTGTTTACCCCCAAGAAGATCTTGATGGTCTTAGAACAGGTGGTTCCTGTTGTTCCACATGGAACATTTTCAGTAATAATTCTGAAGCTTCCATTGCCATTATAGGTGCCACAGAAGTCCTGAGCAAAGCACAGTGCATGCAATTACTGTATACCAGTGTTAAAGTTAGAATCCTTAAGAGTTGCATAAAATCGATTTACTGATAAAAATGTTGATCTGCCTCTTTCTGTTCTGGTAAAATAATACACAAGAAACAGTAGCCAGAGTGAGCTTTACAATGAAGAGCTGCAGAAGAAAGATGGTACAACAGTGTGTTGCCAAATCTACCAAGGCTACAAAGTTTTCATTTTTAACTTTTAGCAACCTTACTTGTAGAAGTGTGTATTCGCACTGTCCACTGAAGTCGAACCTCTTATCGTCAAAGGTGACGTAGTGACCATCTCCATAGATTCCACAAACAGCATCACACGTCTCGTTGGTACATGTGAACTTCCTTCCACTGCAGGAACTGGGGAGAAACACATACAGCCGACAAAAACTATTAAATTAATTTCAAAATATTTGTAATATCTGTGTAATCAAGAATACAAAATACAAAAAAACCCCACAAAAAAACCCGCTGGTGATTAATTAACTACCTACCTTTATGTTTTTACAAATATAATTAAAACAACTTTTTCTATTCAAACATTTGAAAAGTACAGTCGCATGCCAACTACCTACTTGGTATTCTCATGTATTTGGTGAAAACACTGCCAAATTGTATCATTTAAACCCTGATTATTCCTGAATTAGTGTTATTTTACAAGATGGGGGAAAACTTCTCAGTCGTGTTGGCCAAACAAGTGTAAGTGCAATGACAAAATTAGCAGAGACATAACAGCAAATATAGCTGAATAGTGAAAATATAGTGACATGTTTTTATTTAGTAAACAAGTTTTATAATAGAAACCCAACTCCCAAAAAGTTGGGACACCTTGCAAACGTAAATAAAATGTAAATAAAAATAATGATTTGCAAATCTCAGAAAGTCATACCTTTTTCACAGTAGACCATAGAAAACATGAAATGTTTGAATAAATGAAAAGGTCATTTTAAATTTGATGGCAGCAACACGTTGCACAAAAGCTTGGACAGAGTGTTGTTTACTACTGTGTATCATCCATCCCCTCTTCTTTTAAAAGCAATTTGCAAATGTCTGGGAACCAAGACCATCCCTTGGACTTTTGGAGGACGAATGTCTGATATTGAATTCTAGCAGTTCAACAATCTTGGATTTTCTTTGTCATATTTTTCATTCATGTTTTCAAGTGTAATTTCTGGAATGCACGCAGGCTAGACCTGTAGCCAGAGCCTCCTACTACAGAGCTATACTGTTGTTCCAGATGCAGTATAAGGTTTAGCATTGTTTTGCTGAAATATGCAAGGTCTTCCTGAAAAAGATGTCTTTTTGTTTTGTTTTGTTATGTTTTAAGAGATGAAGGCATTTGGACTGAGTCCTGATAACTTATGTCCTCTAGTGTGAAGAAGACAGTAGCCATTTTATTTTGTGGAAAACAAAAGAATTGGAAGTTTTGATTTATCAGACAACAGAACAGTTTTCCACTTTTGTAGTTTCTTATTATTCATTTTAAGCATGTTAGTGACATGTTGCCAATTAAATTACCTAATTGCAAAATGTTTCTCCAGCTGTTATTTTAGTACAACTTACTTTTTCAGTCTTGCATTGCCTTATCACGCAAACATTCATACAGTGCTTTTTATTTATATCCAAACTCATTTAACACACCCTCAGCTGAATGCACTGGGGGCAACTCAGGGTTCAGAATCTTTGGGTTTTTTCCCCAAAGATTCTTTGATTGGATTGATCTCCAGATATTTTGATTGGTAGAAAACCTGCTCTGACACGTGAGCCTTGGCAGCAGTGGCGGCTGTGTCTCAAACAAGTACTATAAGAAACAAGTCACCTATTTAACTGACGTTCTTTATTGTAGTGGAAATATGTATAAATTCTTCTTATAACCTATATACTGCTGTTGAATATTTAAATATACATCTTTGTATGCTTGTAAAGACATGTACAAACCAGGTATTGCAATCCACTGTCAGTGTCTCTCCAGGCTGGTAGACTTGTCCATTGTGCACACATGGACAGCTGGTCTCATTGACGCAGCCTCCTGCTCCATCTGACAACAGCCCATCTGGGCATATGCAGCCTGATGTACAGCCTGTGTGGATCTGTATCCAACCAGAGTGAAAAATGTAAGGAGAGAGTAAGTCAAGCAAGACCTGTGCATGTACTGCACATTTAAGCACACAGCCAAACTAGCATAACTGTGCTGTACTTACACAAGCCATGTCAGCGGTGCTGCAGCTCTTTTGACATTCAGTGCCAGTAGCCCCAGGTTGAGCAGTGGAGCAGTCAAAGTACACCATGGGATATTCGCATTGTGGTGAACCTAATGGTAAACCTGGGAACAAAATATAACAGCTTCACATTCATAGTTTTATTGTCATTGTCAATTTATTTACAGTTCACTGAGTGAAAACTTCATAATATGAAAGAGAACTGAAGATGTTTGGCTACTAATTTTATCAAACAAATTAACGACAATAGCATTTAATCTGTGTGCATAATGTTAATTACGGTGCCTACTTAGTAGCTGTGTTCCTCCAGAGCAGCTGAGAATGCCTTGTCTGCAGACACTGTGAGAACAATTATGAGGGAACATGAGAAATACTTTTATATGACATAATATCCTCAGTCATTCTTTAACCGTGTAGTTTCTTATTATTCTTTTTGTTATTTAAAATGTTCATGGGCAAAAAACATCCTAGTTGTACTGGTGCATTCACAACATGAATTTATAGAATGGAACAACATTTTTCCTCTAACTTGCAAGTCAATGCTTTGTAGTTGGTATATATACAGAATACGGCTTCCAGCATCCTGTGTTCCCCAGTTCAATATTCGTTTAATCCTCCTGTTTTGTTCGGATCAAACACGTCCCTGCCATTAACACGTGTCATATTAAGTGAATACAAATCTATTAGCTGAGCTTCACTTTGTTTTTACAGCAAATTAACTTTAGCAAATGAACATTTTAGGTTGGTGATGGTAAACATAAAAATCCAAGAAAGTTGATTCTGTTCTAGCACCGCTGATTAAGAATGGTCAGTTGGTCAATTTCATGGTCATTATGATGCAAAATCTCATGACCACTGATTAATGGCCATGAGTACTATCCATAGAGAGTTGGGGACTGGAAAAAACATAAATAGTACATTTGCATTATGACTAAAAGTAGCAAACATTGCTAAACCTGCAGTCAGCTGAGACTGAAGAAGTTACTCGGATGAGTGACAAAATATTTCTTCCACTGAAAACATGTCCAGAAGAACAGAATCAACCTTTGAAAATTTCCTTACCTGAATGATTCAGCATGAATTAAGAAAAATTAGTCGTCGTTATTTACCATGTGCTGCCATCTTTACTGATAGTCTGTCCAGGAGGAACAATAATGCCTTCAGCATAGCAGGGACAGCTTTCACAGGCTACACACTGGCCTTCCTCATTCATGTAAGTTCCTTCAGAACAGCCACAGCCATCCACTGTGGTGATGTTGACCTGACAAGTGTAGTCAGTCTGGCCGAGGGAACGGCAGGTACGCCCACAGCTGGTCATGTTGTAGTTATACACAGTTTCTGCTGCACATGATGTGCTGAATGTCTCTGTTATGAGAGATATGAGATGTTTATACAATGAGCCAACAGTTCAGTTCAATTTAATTCAATTCAAATGTTGCAAAAATGAATCAAACACAGATGATTTATTAAGATTTGTTGTATTCAAATGAACTGCTACTTCTGCCATTATTTAAAATAGATACCAAAATATGTGCCATAGCTGTGGTACTGGAGACAAGAACTGTTCATGTAGTACGAATGGCACGGAAAGATGTCTGGTGGGTTAACACCATAACACAGACATGGTGTCAGCAGCTGACCCATGCTGACAATGTGATGGTAATAATAACATTTATATTAACCCAAATAATTTAGAGTTTCCTCAAATTGTGACTGCTGCTGCTGACCTTAATTTACAGGGGTTCTGGCACATTTAATTGTCATGGTCATCGAGGTACAATATTCCTGTGAGTTTAGCACTAACATTGTTGATTTAGCACAGATTATTCGATTATATTATACAAGTGTACTCCAATTGCAGTATGAATGCTGAAAACTGAATTGTTTGAGTTGAATTGTTGTAACTGCTCAATCTTTGCTGAAATCGTTGAAGCTGGCAGGCTGACCGTTTTTAGATGAGCTGAAAGCTGAAGAATATATCCCAATAAGCTGACAAATAATGAATGTTTATCTGAAATTGATGCGAAAACTGATACATTGCATTATTACATTTAAAAAGTGAATTTAAAAAAACTGTAGATGACTTAATGTTTAGACTCAAGGATCTTAAATGAAAAGCCAGCATATTTTCACATGTTTGAGGGTTTTTATTTTTAAAAAAGCTCTTTATTTGATGTGCTTGAAATGATATTTAAACAAAAATTTAAAGACAAGGACTGATTAAAGTAAGTTTTAAAAAATTTCTAATGATCCAGTCAATGAAGAGCTCATTCAAATTTCATGAAATTCGAATCCACAAATGAAAAATAGACCTAAAGTGTAATCAACAAATCAGAATGACCTATTATTCTCATACATTGATTGCTGGTATAGAATCAGTCTGTGGGAAATTGCTGTTACATTTCCCTTTTTGAACCTGTCGATAAACTGCTTCCAAATACAAAACCAGAACTCATATCATAATACTTTTTTAAAAATAAGGACCAAGGACTTCTTCGACATAACAGTGGGTCTCTCCGCATTTAATCATTAGTAATCATCAATCTCTGCTGCTCTACCACAGCATGTCTTTTGTCCGGTCTTCCTCCCCTCACCTCAGCCAGTCACGGCGGATGGCTGTGCCTCCCTGAGCCTGGTTCTGTTGGAGGTTTCTTCCTATTAAAAGGGAGTTTTTCCCTCCCACTGTCGCCAAAGCATTTGCCCATAGGGGTCGTATGATTGTTATTTTGTCCTCTGTTGTATTATTGTAGGATTTTCATTTCCAATCCGGTCTACCTTACAATAAAAAGCACCTTGAGGTGACTCTTGTTGTGATTTGGCACTTACAATATAAAACTGAATTGAATTAAATTGAATTAAAAATTGGGTTGTGGGGCCAATCTAAAAAAAAAAAAGGGTTCAGTCCTGTTGCTGAGAAAACCCCCTCACTAAAAACACAATGTGCTTGAGCGAGCATTGGCACATCATGTCAAGAAGAAGAAGACAAATGGTCCTATGTTTTGAATGTAAAATCATGCCTGTGGACTGAAAACTGGACACAGCAGCAGTTGAAGGAGAACATGTTCAGATAAATTTGTTGTTTGAACCCGTGTTTCTCTTTTCAAGGATGCTTAGTGTTTTACTCACCACAGATGGTTTTCCTCCAGCCACTGATGTGGACTCCTGCTGCTGAGCAGGCATAGACATATGAGGAAACTGCAGCACACATGCAGTCCTCACTTTTTTCACAGTTACAGGTGTCATACATACAGTTCTGTCAAAAGAGTATTCGTGAAACGATTAACAAGAGTTCAGCTGCAAAGTTCTCATTAAAACTTTGCATGTACAGACCTACATCTTTATATGTGCTGGGGCTAACGACAGCGTGGCAGGGAGCAAACACTCCCTCGGGATCACTTAATTTGGAGCACCAGAAATCAGCATATTTCTCTAAAACACAGAAACATTCAGAATTAAACTTGTTATATATCATCTGTTGTTCAATAAAATCTTGAAAAACAGCAAGGAAGTATGGTATTTTTCATATAACATAATAACTTTTATAAGATAAAACATAATAATACAGGAGTTTTATCTGTACCTGTGAGGATGTTGTTGTTACAAGGGTCTCCAAAATGTGATATAATGTCTGGGCAGCTGGCTCTGGTTTTCCATGCATTTGCAAATGCAGCAGCAGTGCCTTCCACCAGCCCACTTGTCACTCTAAAGTCATCACTCATGATGTCGTTGAAGTTTCCACATAAACCTTTCAAATAAGAAGTTCCACAGTTACACAGATTCCAGACGTTCCAGACACTAACAATAATGTGGAGACATACCAGAGGTGGTTCCTGTGAGGGACCTGTCAGCTGAAATGAACACCTGCATTATGGGAGACAGCTGAATCATCAGTTGTATGCCCACCGTGGTGCTTACAAGGATGTAGAAGGAAGATGGCTTAAAGACTCTCAGATCAGCTGTAGAGGTCAGAAGACATGAAAAATGTTGTAGCAATTAATTCAAACACAAACATACAAACGTCAGTGACGCAGATAAATAAATACAACTAATGAGTGTGGTGCTTTTGTTCCAATTCTTTATTACATATTTTGTAGTGAGTTGAACAAAATTCTTTTGCAAATACAAATTTTGCTGGCCCTTAGCTTGTGTAAATTGAAAGTCACATTCAAGCACGTTCAATTTACCTGTGATAAATTGTCAAGTAAGACAAATTGAATGTCACATAAAACAAAAGCAAACACAGAATGCACTAGCAGCGGGATCATTAAATGATTATATAGGTACTTGGATTTCTAATAAACCTATAGTGAGGGTGCGTTGGGACTGCCTGACAGAAGGCTCTGTCTGCGAGGTGGCAGCTTTTCAAGGTAGGCTGAGAACATTGAGCCTGAATGAACAATGTTCAGCATCTCCATTGTTGAGGCTGCTGCAAAAAGTTGCGGCTGCGAGGTGGTGCCTGTCATGGTGGTAATCCTTTAGCCAGATTGTAGACACCTGAGCAAAGGGAGCTTTCAAGCTGAAGGTGTCCACAGGTTAGCCTGTGGGGACTTTGGAGGAAGCAGAGAGAAGCGGGCTGCCGCTGCAGTACACCGGTCTTTCGTGGTGAAGAGAGAGCTTAGTGTGAAAGCAAAGCTGACGATTTACTGGTTGATCTATGTCCCTACCCTCACCCGTAGTCACCAGCTTTGGGTAGTGAACAAAAGAATGTGACTGCAGATAGAATTTGCTTTCTCCAAAGAGTGGCTGGGCTCCCTACTGGCAGGAGGCTGATGGGGTAGGCACACTGGAGAGATTACATTTGCCTGCTGGCCCAGGAACACCTTGGCGTTCCTTTGGATAGGTTGGAGAAGGGGGATAGGGAGAAGGAGGCCTAGGTTTCTCTGCTTAGGCTGGAAAACCCTCAACCCGCGATCAGAAGAAGGCAGGAGGCAGAAGAAAACGGATGAATGAATGGGTGTTTTTTTAAAAACATTTATTACTGAGAAAATATGCATACATACACTATGATCATTATATTAAGAAGATGTGTTTACTAAATGTGGACAGTGAAATGTGAGATAACTTACCTGTAAACAGTGGAAGCTGAGAATGAATCTGGTTCACATAGACCTGCCCAGATGCCTGAACTTTAACAACCTGTCATTTTGCAGAAAGACACATTTTAGACACACCAGGATTTGCAAATTCTTATTGGTGAGAAAAAGCACAAAATTTTGTGAGATCTGGATTTTTTTCAGACACAAGGAGTAATGATGGTGTTTTTATGCCTGCAGCTTACCACAGAATTGCTGCCTAAGGCCAAAGTTACAGTTCTGAGGCAAGTCTTTGTGTCACTTAGCCCGCACTTGACCAGATCCACCAGCACAGTGTAGGACAAACCATTACTGTCCTGCAGCGCACATCAAAACAAAACATGTAATCAGTCACCAAAAAAAAACATTACACTACACATGTATGTACTCAAATCATATTATTATATTAGCATATTATTTTCTGATGGTGCATCCGGTTTAAGATGCTGCTGTTATGTGTATGTGGAGAAGGACTAGCAGTGAGTATCACCTTAGCTAGAACATAGGAGCAATCGCCGTGAAATGTGTAGATTTTTCCATCAAAGGTGTTAATATGAGCTCCTCCTTTGACAGAACAGATTCCTGGACAGTTTGTCTCTGTACAACTCCACTGACCGCTTTCACATACACTGTCAAGACACACACACATTTCATTTATGTATTAAAAATTATTAATATGGTCAAATATTCATATAACTGCTTTAGTAACACACTGCATTACATTTTCTACTATGTCTTAAAATAAAGTCACTAACGTTTGTAAAAGTTTAAAAAGGTAAAATTGTCACATAAATGTACAAACTGTAAATGTGAGGAGACTGCTAAAACATTCTTACTTGCAGTACCTCCGACATACACAATAATTTTGTGGGAGATTGTAATTGTGTAACTTAGAAATGGCTTTAACACTTAATCATCCTATCAAAGGTACTCTTAGATTCGTGTCTTTACCATTTCTAGTATCACATACACAATAAAAATGTTTTATTTCCATTTTTTTAACACTGCAACAAAGTGGCACAAATTCATTTTACCAGGATCCACAGTGGTGCGAGTAGGACTCTCCTGGCTTGTAGATTTCGTTGTTGTGCAGACATGGACACTGAGAGACTGCGATACATCCGCTGTTACCAATGTCATCAAAGACCATCCCTGAGAAAGAGACGCAAAAAATATATATATATATCCATAGGTCCCTCATCCTATTCACGTAACCCCTTCCACCAGGGTTACTTGCGTAGTAGCATTCCAACAACGCCCTGTTTTCGTCTCTTGCCCACCGATGCCTTCTTGTTCCAGTAGCCCACTTCTCGTCAGGGTGCCCTGGTTCCTCAACACCTGACGTGGAACTTGTTGATCCGGGCGACGTCCGAGCTGGCATGCCTTCATATTTATCTATTTAAAACAGGCCTGGCCTGGATCCGGCATCAAGCTGGCACTTCTGACTGAGTGGTGTCATGGCAGGGTGTATGTCAACCAGATGTGCGCCAGGTCTGGCAATGACGTCACTGTTTATGTGATGGCATGCCATATCTGGCCTGATTATGGTTTGGTTTATGTGGCCCAGGCCCATAGAAAACAGCTCTGGCCGGGATCCGGCATCAAGCTGGCACTTCTGACCGACGGTTGTTATGGCAGGGTGTATGTCAACCAGATGTGGGCCAGGTCTGGCAATGATGCACTACTTATGTTTCTGTTTTCCTATTTTAGTTAGAAGACCCAAATGCCATGTTGCAATACTATACTGCTATGGTAGCCAACGTTTCAAATGCAGGTTTGACAGATTTGTGAGTTTACACTTTATCCATCTATACCAGCAGGTGGTTGTAGCTCAGGTGGTAGAGCAGGTCACCTATTGATCGGAAGGTTAGTGGTTCGATCCCTGGCTCCTCCAGTCTGCATGTCGTGGGTGTGGATGTAGTTAGGAAGCACTCAGTTAAGAGAAAGTGTGTGGTTGGCTGAATGCGGCATGTTATATAGAGCACTTTGAGTAATCTGGGACATTTGAAAAATGTTATACAAGAATCAGTCCGATCACTGTCTGAACAGTACTCCACACATGGGCCAGCAAAGGGCCACCAGTGTGTCTGCAACTAGCCATGTGCTGGCCCATGTGTGGGCCACCTCTGGCAAACCAGATCTGGGCCCCCAAAGGGCCGTCATTCTTTGTGGTATGTAGGTCATGTGTAAGCAAATTGTGTGGGCCAGATCCGGACCATACCAATTTTGCTATTTGGGAAAGGTCTCAAATATCACTACATGTAGGGGGGGGGGGGGTTTGGTTTTTTTTACTGTTGTCATCCCCTTCTCTCTTCTGGTCCACTTGTCAACCAATCAACATTTGGCAGAATGCAAAGTAGTGTGTGGTCGAAACTCTCTCCCCTCTCTGTCCTACTGAAATCGTGTCTGCCGATGGACACAATTGTGGGACCATAAAACAATCTTTATCTGTTGGATATGTGTGGTACATTGTATTTCAAGTTCCCAGTCAGAATATTTATCTGGAATGCCACCTCAACTCAGAAAATCCAAAAACTCAAAAAAAAAATAAAAAAAAATAAAAAAAATTGGAGCAACCCTACCAACCCTGAGTTAAAAATCAAAGATGGTGGCAGTGAACATAAACAGTGGTGAAACTTTTAATCTGTACTGCCACTGCTATCGAATTGTGACTTGCTAAATAATCCATACACAGAGTGCTGATCAGGTTCTATCACAAATGTGATACCATGGTGTTTTTAAGCACAAAAGAGGTATTATGCTATATTGCTAGTGATGCATGAATGGCTCAATCCAAGAAGCAAAACAAACCCTGCTTTTTTTTATCTTCTGACTTCATTAAAGGGATGTGCTGACTCAGGAGCAACGTGGCTCCCGAGTTCCGACATCTGAGATCCAAATTATGCAGTTTTAGTTTTGTGTGAACAACCTGGCCGCGATTGCCCAGAATACTTTGCAATTGTTTTCTCTCTGAGAGACAGAAAGCAAGAGATGGAGTGCAAAAGGAGTGTGAATATACCAGCAGGGCAGCTGCAGCCATCATGACAATGGCTGTCACATGTCTGGCTGGCCTGAGGGGTGGAACAGCTGTCAGGACATGAACTGCTACATTCCAAGAACACCATGTTGTATGGACATTTCTTATCTGTGGACAAAAGTTTTTCAATGTCAATTAAAGAATTTTGCAAAGTATAAGGAAAAACACTGCCTATGATGGAGACCCAGAACTGTAAATGTTGCACCCTTACAGCAAAATGTATCGTTCCTCCATTCTTGGGGTTTGCCACCTGCATGGATGCACTGTCTGGAGAACTCTGAAAGTGTTTTGCAGAGGACAAAAGCAGTGTTGTCTGCAGAGTTGCACGTGTCCACCATACAGGCTTTACTAAAGGATTCCACGTCAAGAATGTTTTGGCAATCAACAAAGGGATCACTGCAGAAAGTCTGGTCACAGAATTGCTGAAAAAGAAGTCAGTCAGTTAAAAAAATACATACTGCCAATCATTTTTAGAAGCCTACAGTTTGAACCCTCAAGGTAGCAAGGTAACATCTGTTTGAGTTTACAATAACAGTGCGTTGAAAAAGTGTGAACTTTTCTTTCTTTCTATTCTATTCTATTAACTGCCCTGTTACTGTACCATCTTAATAAAGCATGGTGAAGGCAAAATGTCTTGTGCTACATGAAAGTTACAGTATATATGTTTAGTGCAAATCTATAGATTATAGTCTATATAGTTAGTGTATATAATGCATGTAGTTATATAGGTATACATGTCATCCAAAAATCCACAACAGAAAGCAGTGCCAATGACAGTTAAGCTAGATTAAATTAAGTTAATCAACATTTAGACAGTGACAATACTTTTGTCTCTGTACATCCCTAAATAAATATTTGAAATAATAGTACAAAAAATATGATATCACTTTTTTTAAAACAAATTACAGCCATTGTTGATATATGAACTTCCTCAAGTCTGCATGCCATGGACTTCACCAGAGCAGAGATTCTTTCATGAAGGTCCTTCATGGCTTAAGTACTGCTGCCTTGTTGAAGCTCGGTTGTTGATTTTTCTGCTCTCTGTTGGGTATTCTTCTAGTAAGACACATGCTCAGTTGCAATTGAGTCAGTTAATTTATGACTTACAACCAGTGTTGGTCAAGTTACTTGAAAAAAGTAATCAGTAACTAATTACTGATTACTTCCCCCAGAAAGTAATCCAGTTACTTTACTGATTACTTATTTTCAAAAGTATATTACTTATTACTTTTAAAAACACGATTACAACCTGAAGAGGTGATAAAGTGTAGATCTTTCAGCCCAATTCTCTTTTTCTACATAATCCATCATACAAAATGTATCAATGGAAAAGTCTCTTTTTTTAAACTTGTTTATCAGTTTTAATCTTTTAACTTTATGCATCAAGCAAAAATTTATTATATGCAACATTCTCTTGACTTGAATAAATTAGTTAACATTTAAACCTATTTTCTGCACATTCCACACATAAAATAAAATATTTTTTGTGTTTACACTCACTCTTTCAATAGATGCAAGTAAAACAGCAGAAAATAAATAAGTCACAGACTCAGCGGTCCTGTTGCTCTATTTTCACTGTAAACAGGGGGGGCAGGCGGAGGTTTACCCTGGTGCAGGTGTGCCGCGCGGCGGTCCGTGGAGAATCCGCGAGTTTCTCTGTGAGTTTCCCATTACGTCGTTGCGTACTCGGTGCTTGTTTAGGGGTTTTTTTCGCTGTAAAAAGAAGTTTTCTTCCCACGCACACGGACCTAATGTTTTGTCACTTTTTTGGAATCAAACTCCAATAAGGTCAGTACTTCCACGTAGGGATGGGTTCGTTTAGGTTTTATCCGATACCGTGCCCAATCGGTACTTTTGAAACGGTGCGCGTGCTTCAAACGGTGCTCAAACCGGTGCTTAAAGAATGGAGAACACAAAAATTGGTCCAAAAACCTCTCATGTTCAGCTGTTTTTTTGTAAAAAGATAACAATGTTAGCCTTTTCTGCAGCTATGGGGCATATATGGTATCACTCTTTGCGAAGCAGTGCTTAAACAATGGAAAAAAACACAAACTTTGTCTAAACCTCTCATGTTTAACTGTTTTCATTTTTGTCACCTTTACAACCACAAACATGTCACAGTTTTCAGATTTTTATTTGCTTAAAATTTTGAAAACCGTGCATCATTTCCATACCACTGCACAATTATGAGATTCTCTGTATTGGTCTATCACAGAAAATCTTAATGAAAACATTTTGGTTTGTGGTTGTAAGGTGACAACATTTCCAAAAGTTTAAGGGGTATGAGTACTATAATACTATATATATATATATATATATACTGTATACTATAATACTATTAATATTGCACTGCAGCTGCCTCAGACGTGCGGAGTATAGTAGTAAGAGTGTGTTTACTTAACCCTAACCCAGCAGACCTTCCTCCCACAGACTAATTCAACCCACGAAATAATTTTTACAATCCTTCATAAACCTGAATAATAACTCTTCATTCTGTGCCAGGTGACAACATCTGTCAGGCATATGATAACACACAAATGTCTTTAATGCAGCTATTGTTCTTAGATTTATACTGTGTTATAATGCATTTATATTATTGATTTGCACTGCTCTCTTAAATAGTCTCTGTCTTACTGCTACTGTTTTGCTTTTACATTTTTACTTTTCTTTGTATTTTTAATCACAGGTGTATATATAACATGTTGCACTGTTTCACAGCGGCACTTTAACCTTGATGTTTATTTGTTGTTTTCTGTAGACTGTATAAATAGTATAACTACTTGTCATCACAGTAACAGTTTTAGTGAAGATAGCATTAGTTAAACTACAAGAATGTCTTTAAGATATAAAGAACTTAATGACCTCTAATTTCCTGCTTCTCAATTCAGATAGAAACTAGTTCACGCACAGTGCAGTAAGAGTACTGACAGGGTAAAGAATCAGATAACATATTTCTCCAATACCAGCTTATCTTCATTGGCTCCCTGTTAAATCCAGAGTCAAATTTAAAATTGAATCTTCCCTTTGCTATCCTGCATTGGGCCTAGGCTGCTGGTGGCTTTACATGATACACTGTTTCTGCACTCACCTCTTTTACCCATTATGTTTTTATAATAATAATAATAATAATGGATTTATATAGCGCTTTTCAAGGCACCCAAAGCGCTTTACAATGCCACTATTCATTCACTCTCACATTCACACACTGGTGGAGGCAGCTACGGTTGTAGCCACAGCTGCCCTGGGGCAGACTGACAGAAGCCAGGCTGCCATATCGCACCATCGGCCCCTCTGGCCAACACCAGTAGGAGGTAGGTGAAGTGTCTTGCCCAAGGACGGGACAGAGAGCATGGGGATCGAACCCATCGAACCCGGCAACCTTCCGGTTACAGATGCGCTTCCCAACCCCCTGAGCCACGGTCGCCCCCAAATATTTATACACCAATCTTCATGTAATCATTAGTCATTATTTATCTCTGGCCCTCTTACACAGTGTGTCTTTATGTCGTCTTCTGCCCCTCACCCCCGAGGTGAGGCCGGATGACTGACCCTGCTAATGGTTTCTTCCTGTTAAAAAGGGAGCTTTTTCTTCTCACTGTCACCAAGTACTTGCTCTCAGGCAGTCATCTGATTATTGGAGTTTCTCCATATTACTGTAGGCTCTTAAACTTACAATATAAAGCACCTATTGATTTTGTATAATTAAAACTGAATTTAATTTAACAGTGTTGAAAATGAGAAATAGTGAAGACTCACCTTATCACCACAGCTCGGGACTGGGTTGATGTCAGTCTCCTCACAGAACTCTGTGGGGCCATTTATCTTCCAGGTCTCAGCATAGTCCACCACAGACAGTGGGGTTCCTGTAGTACAGCACAGTCACAATAAAATGATCATGAAGCTTATTGGGGGGCTTCTTCATTACGTATTCTATTTCATAATGAACCAAAAAGGTCACAGGTCTGCATCTAGACTTTCAGTACAGAACTATGCTATTTAAAAATGGGGACAATTATGCTAATTGGATGACAGCATATGTTGCTCCAAATCTAATAAATATAATTCAGTATTATAGGGGCCCTCGTAGATGTGTAAGCTAAGATGTTTCCAATGTGCACTAACCCCCATGTAGATTTTTTCAAAAAGAAATTCTCTTTTTTTTTTCATCAAACCCAAGCATTTCAGGATCCTTTAAAATTGCATTTATGGATGCAGCAACTAATGGTGGTCAATGACAAATGGTTTTGAAAACCCATGCAATCATTTCTGCTACACAATTATGCCTATTTTCAGTGTGCACGCTTTTGAAAAGGGGCTGAAGATTGCAACTATTCAATATTGTTGACTGTGATTTGTGCACAGAGAATTGTTGAACTATTTGCCTTTGTAGTCTTTCATAGAGTGGAGCTCCTCCCTGTCTTTACTTCTGAATGACTGTGAACTTTTTTGAAAAGTTGCTGCTAACATTAAAAGAAACCAGTGGTGTTCTCTCAGGACAAGCAAGGTGAACAGTGACTGACTTGTCAAATCTAGAGATCATTAAAAGGGACAAAAAAAAGGCTATTTCTCTCCTCTCTCTCAGCTTATTCCATGCTCACAAAGTGTAACGTCTCTGCCTTATGAACATGTCCATCTTGCTTAAGGATACTTGATCTCCACAACTTGAGAGTGGGGCAACGTTTTCCCCCCCTTGTGTTTTCTCACATCCACATTGTGGATAAACAGTAACATTTTAGAACATTTTAGAACATTTTAGAACATTTTGGAACATTTTAGAACATTTTAGAACATTTTGGAACACGGTCTGCGAATAAGGCTTAAGTACCCTGTAATTACGTGCAGTTTGCAGGCAACAAGTCATTCTTTCTGCAGGAAACAATGACACAATTATAGACTGTAAGACCTGCGACTAAAGTGCGGGTAACCTGTAGGAAATGTGTTAATCAATACTTAATACTTATTTTATTAGTCTTTCTTTAGTCACCTAAATACAATAAAAAATATACAAAAATTGGCATTCACGTGTATTTACAGTTTTTGTATTTATAAGAATAGTTTATTCAAACAACACCTTAAAATAAATGCATAAAAAGCATAAAAATAAATGTTCCACCTAGTTTATTTACTTTATTTCAAAAAGGTTATGTATTCATTTTTAGGTGTGTAGAAATGACAACCATGTCATTTATATATTTTTATGTAATACTGGTGTAATTTCCCGATGCAACACAGTATTTTATTTTATTTCCTATAGTATGTTATTTTATTTTATCTTATTCCATGCTATTGTTTTTCTTATTTTTTGCTGTAACTTTGTACTGTCCCCTTTCTGCCATGACCAAACAAATTTCCCAAGTGTGGGACTAATAAAGGTTTATCTTATCTTATCCTATATGTCACCCTAATCATTCTTTCCAAAAAAAAGATTTTCTTGTTTTATTTTATTTTCCTGTTTGGTTTTCTCTCAAAATGGTTTTCCTCCTGATTCTTTCTTGTCGGCTCTGGCCGGCCCGTCTGCCGCGGCCCCGCCGGTTTCTCCGTCTGTGTGTTTTTTTTTCCCTCGCTCCTGGTTTGCCCTGTTTCTTCCCCTGTTTTTGTCCCCTGCTCCCCCTTTCTGTCCCTTTCTCTTTGCTTTTGTTCCCCCCTGCTACTCCTTGGCCCTTCCCTCTCCTCCGGCCCTTTCCCCCCTGCTTTCCCCCCGGCCTGCCTGTGTTTTCTTTTGTCTTTCTTTTTTCGAGGCCTGCCCTTGCTCACTTCCTGCCCCCGTCCCCATGTCTTCTGCCCCGCCCCCCGCAGCTGTGCTGCCCCCTGTTTCCCGCGCCCCTCCCGTCTGTCCCCGTGTGCCCACGCCCACCCTGTCCCTCGCCCCCCCCCCCCACCCCCCCCCCCCCAGGCAACCCACCCGCAGTAGATGTGCTCGGTGTGAGGTCTCGCAGCAAGCTATCATACGGCGCATTTCTGGGCTTTTAAAAAAAACGCTATGCGTCGCCAGGTGTTTCATCGGATTCGAGGTGTTACCTCCTTTGACAGTATCACAGTATCAGCTTAAAGCACTTGTTGCTGCTGAGTTTGCATATTTTGCTGTGAAGTACAGCCAGACTTTTGACCGCTTCGTCTTGGGCATTTTTAATCTGTAGCTCTGCTCTAAAAGAACGCACGTACCTGGACCCGCCTACTATCCTCGGAAACGTAAAATGATTGGCTAGAAGTGTATCACAGCTCAGGAAAAAAAAGCACCGAAATAAAGCACCGAAATGTGCGCTGCTTTTCGGTCTGGTTACTACCGTTTATGTCAGAACCGGTGCCATCATGGCACCGGACACCGGTACCCATCCCTACTTCCACGCTTTAAACGCTGCACGCTCATACTGATCCATTGTTGATCTGCACACAGCTGTTGTCACGAACGTTGCACTCGCTTACGTCACTGTCGTGAGACACTCTCGCAAAAAAAATCACGGTTTTAGTAACGCAGTAACGCAGCGTTCCTACGGGAAAGTAACGGTGATCTAATTGCCGTTTTTGCAATAGTAATCCCTTACTTTACTCGTTACTTGAAAAAAGTAATCAGATTATAGTAACGCGTTACAAGTAACGCGTTACTGCCCATCTCTGCTTACAACAAGCACACAAGTACTGAACAGGTAGTAAGTGGGGTGCAATGGGATGTCAGGGGAAGGGTGGTCTCAAACCGAGCAAAGAAGGTATTCAGCTCCTCTGCTAGTGTCAGGCTGACCTTTGAAGCTGGAGAGGGCTTGGATGCCTCTCCACACCTGGTGGGGGTTGTTGTGTGTATATAAGCTCTCTATCTTCCTCCTGTAGGCCTCCTTGTACACTGTACACATGATCCAGTGTCCTGTCCCTACTTGTAGGAAACCTAACATGTTGGTGGAATTTGGGGAGTACAGATGTCAAACGTGCCTTATTGAAGTCCTCAGCAACAACATGGATGCCCTTTGGGTGTTCTTGCTGCTGTTTGCTGATGACAAGTTGGAGGTGGTTGAGGGCTGAGCTAACATTAGCATCAATGGGGACGTAAACAACAATAACTACGACTACCATTAGCTCACCAGGTAGATAAAAGGACCTTCAGTCAATGGACATGGCTTCTACTGTCTATAATTCTGTGGTTATGGCACCAGTTCTGAAGAACATAGGCACATAGCCCCTCGCCTCTTCCCCTACCAGAGTCTTTGTAAATGGCCTAATAAATGGCCTGTATTTGTATAACGCTCTACTTGGTCCCTAAGGACCCCAAAGCGCTTTACACATTCAGTCATCCACACATTCACACACACATTCACACACTGGTGAGGGCAGCTACATTGAAGCCACAGCCGCCCTGGGGCGCACTGACAGAGGCGAGGCTTTGTCCTGCTGGTCCCTGTCCTGGTGGTGTAGAGTCTAGCCTGGTAACTCCAGTGTGGCATCTCAGAATTGTGGATGGTAGAATGTAGCTCCTTCATTTTGTTTTTGAGGGATCTGACATTGGTGAGGAAGATCAATGTCCATGATGCACTTTATTTTAACATTCATGTTTTTATTAAGTAAACTGACTGATCCTTATATAGTGCTTTTCTACTCTACGTGAGCACTCAGATTCCCATTCAACCATTCATACAAGCACTTTTTTGTACACCTAAGTGCTTTTTATCCCACAATTTCATAATCCATTGAACACAATGAAGAGCAACTTGGGGTTCATTATCTTGCCCAGGATACTCTGGGCTGCAGAGAGGGATCAAACTACCAACCTTGTGATTAGTAGATGACCTACTCGACCTTCTGAGCTAAAGCCTCCCCTGTGGCCGAAAGATTATTATTATTTCTGCCTTTTATTTGATAGAAACAGGACATTGTGGAGACAAAGAGTAAGGATGACATGCAACAAGTAGTTAACTATGAGCTAGTACAGAATTAAGAAGAAGATCAGACTTGGGCTACGTCTACACAAATCCGGATAAATATGAAAACAGCGATTTATGGCGCCGCGTCCACACTATTGTTTTTAAGCGTTTCCAAACAGTTGTTCATCCACACTGAAACGATCGAAAACACTATGTTCCTGTATTGCGCATGGATGAAACGTAAGACGATTCGACCTGCATAATTTCTGTCTGGCGCTTATTTATTTCCCGGCTCTTTGAAACGTCACGGCAAAATGTAGAGGAAAAGCACCGTGTTTTTTAAATGGACTGACAATAAGGTGGAGTTGTTGCTGCAAGTAACACAAAAGTACAAAGTTGCAAAAGCGAGTGAGAATTAAAGAATTTGAAGAAAATCTATCTGGAGCATGTACAAACTGATATTAATCTTTAACCTGGGCTGTCATAACTGAGAGCAAACAAAAAAACTGCTCTATAATGCCTGTCATCGTTTTAAAAAGTCTCCATTTACGCAGTCTACACTGCACCGCGAAAACAGCTTTTTCAAATGTATCTGCTTTGGAGAGCGTTTTCAAATAGCTCCATTTTCCTTGACCAAAAACGCCGTCTCATTGTGGACGGAAGGCCAAAAAGAAAAAATTGGGTTTTCAAACGAAGACATATTAGTGTGCACATGGCCTTGCTTAACATTCCTAGGTAGGTGTGGTGATATACCGTAAACGCAGACACTTCTAAAAAGAGAACAGGAGCTTAGCTAATAAGTGCTGGATTTAATTCTGGAATGGCTTTTAAAATATTGTTTGATTGGATCTATTGCAGCTCTTCTTGTAATTTTTTTTTTTTTTTTTTTTGCATATTTAATTTCTTCACCATGAGACAAAATTATCCTAAAGGTCATCTTTTTGATATATGATCTTCGGCATACGCCCACAACACCAGCAGAATTTCATTGGCAACATGACAAATGACACTGATAATTTAGGTAACATCACCTTCAAATTATTCCTTTATAGAAGATGGCTTTAAAAAGTCGCAAAGTAGTTTAAAATATAAGATCATTAAATAATTATTGACGAAGCCTTTTACAGATGCCCTTTGGTTGCATCTTAGTATAGTCAGTCACGATAATTTGCCTTCACTGACGTATCAAGTTGGGTAAATGTTAAATTGAGTAAACATCCTTATTTACCAAGACTATGAATACCTTCCTTTTCCACCCTGACTGTGAAAGATCTAACTTGGGGGGTGTGTCTGGTACTGCCTTGCCTCACCTTAGTTTTTCCACTAGGACTATTGATGAGGATTTATGTGTTCTTAGCAACACTGTGTACCTCTCTCTGCTTCCAGAGACTGTGTTTGGTTTGCTGTTATTACATTGTATTTCACAAGTCCTGCTCAAATACTCCAAATCAGGAAATGAATGGAAAGCAGGATGTGGCCTGTGCACAAACACACACACAGAAACACACACGTTGTTTTATATACTTGAATAACAAGTACAAAAGATGATTTTGTCCTCATAAATGTCATAGACACTCTTGTGGTGGACCACTGGAGGGCTCCACTCACACCCAGTTCTCAGGAAGTGTTGTTGCTGTGTTTTGGAGGGAAAGTGTTCAGTTCTGTAGTGATGAGTAATAAACGAGCAGTGTGTAGCTCAAAAGCCACGTGGTGGCCACCATATTACAGGCAGGAGGCAGTAGACTGTCACGAATCAGTCTGGTGCGCTGCAGATCAGATATAGATGGATGAAGCTGATAAAGCCAAAACCGCTTTTGTAACGCCAATTGGGTTTTGGGAGTTCAACCGAATGCCTCAAGGAGTTACTAATGCACCTTCAACGTTCCAAAAACTCTTTCAAGTGCATGGGAGACTTGCACTTGAAAGAGGTCCTGGTGTTTTTGGATGATTTGATCATATTCTCCAACACTCTTGAGGAGCACGAAGACCGTTTGCTGAGAGTGTTGAATCGCTTGAAAGAATTTGGGTTAAAACTTTCTCCAGAAAAATGCAAATTCTTTCAGACATCCGTCCGATACTTGGGCCACATTGTTTCAGAAAATGGTGTTGAGACAGACCCAGAAAAGGTTGCCATCTTGAAATCCTTGCCAATTCCAACCAACTTGAAGACCTTGAAATCTTTTCTGGGATTCGCTGGCTACTATAGGCGTTTTATTAAGGGATATGCCATGATCGCCAAGCCACTCAACAACCTCACACGTGGATACCCATCCACACACAAAAGCTCCAAAAATGAGACTTCTAAGAGCTCACAGTTTGATCCCAAGCACTCCTTTGGTTCCAGGTGGAGTCCTGAATGTCAGTTGGCTTTTGATACCCTCATTGACAAACTTACCACTGCACCAGTTCTAGGTTTTGCTGATCCGGCACTGCCTTACATTCTCCACACAGATGCCAGCACCACCAGATTGGGCGCCGCCCTTTACCAAGAGCAAGAGGGGAGACTTAGGGTGATAGCCTATGCTAGTAGGGGTTTGTCATCCAGTGAAAGTTGTTACCCAGCTCACAAGCTTGAATTCTTGGCACTACAGTTAAATCCTTATTGGTTAGATATATTATATTTAACCAATATATTGTTTGTTTATCTATTTATAAATTGTGTACACAGGAACAAGAATAACTTAATGTATTTAGCTTAATTGGCTGACATTTTTGTATTATTCTTGTGATTTCTTATTGGCCTTGTTTATTTAATACAGGCCAGGTGAACCTTTTTGGGGTATGAAAAAGGATGGCGAGCCAATGAACGGCTAGGAGCAGGACTCATTCTGCAAATGAAGCTTCCACCGGTTGGGTAGGAAGCTATCAAAGACAACGCTCTGTCCCCATTTTCCAAATACACTGATTTCCGCAATCATACACACCATTCCCTTCATTTATGGACAATAGCGCTTGGACATCTCTCATGGACATTCAGATAAAACTCATGGACTTCAGTGTGGATCAGTGGATTTGATATTAACATGTGTTGTTTATGGGGGAACTGTTTTTTGAGAATCTGTATTGCTTGGTATAAGCCAGAAGAATCTGCTTAGTTGTCTTTGTGCACCCTCACTGGGTTTTTGATTAATTGGATAGCTGCAGCAGGAGTGATTATTTAAGTTTTTCTTTTCTTGTTATTCTTTTTTGGGGTTTGGTTAAATACATGGTACCTGCAAAAACATTTTTGTGTTGTGTGTATTTATTAATTACTGCCCATCAGCTCCAGTAGCATTCCTAAATCTTCTGATTAATAATAACCATAATATTTCACTCAATCCCTAGCCTGTATTAATTCATTAGCACTACATCAGTGTTACAAGTGTTTATCGAGAGCTCTCGTGTCGTCTGTGTTTACCTCCACATTGGTGACCCCTGACTCGAACATGCTGCAGTCCGATGGTGGCGCTGACTCCGCTCTGGATGCATCAGCAGCCACCAGCCCTCTGCCTCCGGCTGCAGCTACGTTTGCTGTGGCGCTCGAGCTGCCGGACTTTTGGCTTCACGATCCCCCGTCGTGGTTCGTGCACGTGGAGGCTCAGTTCGCCCTTCGTGGCATCTCGGGTGACGACACGAAATATCACCATGTGGTGGCTTCTCTCGACCTGCTAGCCACCCGTCGTGCGTTGACTCTCCTCCGCGACCCACCCACCCGAGGGAAGTACGCTGCCCTTAAGGAGCTGCTTCTTCGGCGCTATGCCCTCACCGACGCAGAGCGAGCCGAGAAGCTCCTCTCCCTCTCAGGCCTGGGTGGCGGTACGGCTCTCGAACTGATGGAGCACATGCTATCCTTTCTCGGACCGGACGACGGGGGATTCCTCTTCGCCCACATTTTCCTCCGAGAGCTGCCGGCGGCCGTGAGAGCCGGCCTTGCCAACTCTCCGCTTCTGGGCACGAAGGATTATCGCTCCCTGGCTGAGGATGCGGATCGTATTCTCCTGGCTACCCGCACTTTCCACGATCACGACCTAGTTCCAGCCTCGCCGGCGGCGCCTTCCACTTCCCCGCTGACCTGCGACGACGTACCCGATCCTTCGCTGACGGCACAGCGACACCACGGATGGGACCTCTGTTTCTACCATCAGCATTTTGGCGCCGGAGCGCGCTGCTGCCTGCTGCCTTGCGCTTTTCCGACCCTGGGACATGGACCCCGCCAGCGCGCTGTAGCGGCCGCGACCGCTGGCGACAAAGAAAAACTGCTCTTCATAGAAGACTCGCGCTCTGGGAGACGTTTCCTGGTCGACTCCGGCTCCCAGAAGAGCCTCCTTCCCCCGTCCGGAGCCGACAGTTTAGCAGCGGGCTGCGGACCGCAGCTTATTGCGGCTAATGGCTCTCCCATCGCAACGTTCGGGGAAAGGTTCGTGACTGTTTGTTTTCATGGTCGGGATTTCCAATGGACCTTTGTTGTTGCCGCTAGCTCTGCACCTATTTTGGGCGCTGATTTTCTTTGTGCCCACGGACTGCTGGTCGATGTCGCTAACAGACGCTTAATCGATGCACTGTCTTTTTCTTCAATGCCCTGTTTCACTCGCGCCATCGAGCCCCTGAATCGGGCTAATTTAGTGACTTCAGGGAATGTTTTTCAGCGTTTGCTCTTGGAGTTCCCTTCACTGACTGTTCCTAATTTCTCGAACACGGCAACGAAGCACGAGGTTGAACATTATATTCCGACGGTCGGTCCCCCGGTGTTCGCACACGCGCGCCGCCTCGACCCCGCGAAACTCTCCGTCGCTCGGGAAGAGTTTGCCGCAATGGAGCGCCTCGGCATAGTGCAGCGCTCGAATAGTGCCTGGGCTTCTCCGCTACACATGGTGCCCAAGTCAGATGGTCGGTGGCGGCCGTGTGGGGATTTTCGCCGTTTGAATAATGTCACGGAGAATGACCGTTACCCCATTCCCCACATCCAGGATTTTCCCGCCCACCTCGCCGGCACCTCGATTTTTTCTAAAATTGACTTGGTGCGGGGGTATCACCAGGTTCCCGTGCGCGCCGAAGACGTCCCCAAAACTGCCGTTATTACCCCTTTCGGCCTGTTTGAATTTTTGCGCATGCCGTTCGGCCTGAAAGGCGCCGCCCAGACTTTTCAGCGGTTGATGGACTCTGTTTTGCGTGGGCTGCCTTTCGTCTTCGTGTACCTTGACAATATATTGGTGGCCAGCTGCTCTGAAAGTCAGCACGCGTCCCATCTGCATCAGGTTTTCCAGCGCTTGGCGGCACACGGCCTGATCGTCAACCCCTCCAAGTGCCAGTTCGGCTTGCCGGTTCTGGATTTCTTGGGCCACCGCATTTCCGCTGACGGTGTGGTTCCGTTGCCAGACAAGGTCCGGGCCGTTTCGGCTTTTCCAGGTCCTGCATCTGTTAAAGCGCTGCAGGAGTTCTTGGGGATGGTCAATTTCTACAACCGCTTTCTCCCCAGAGCTGCGCATCTGCTGCAGCCTCTCTATGCTGCCTTGAAGGGTAAAACAGCTAAGGACCCAATTGATTGGCTCCCTGAACTGGGGAGGGGGTGGGAGGGGGGGTTTCCGGCCCGCATGTATTTGCATACATTATAGAGGCCACTCGTGCTGACCAAGCTTCCATCTTTCTCTCTTCCCGTCTTTCAATGGCTGCTTCAATTTCAGCTGGACCCTCTAAACCGCAAGTAAGTAATCATTTTTTGTCATCTTTCCTTGCTGTCCCACTGGACTGGACATTAGTTTAGTTTTTTTAGCTACATCTGGTGAAGTTGTGGTAAAATGCTGGTATTAGCCTATTCGTCATAGCAAGCTAGCCTGAAGCTAATATTCGCTAAATTTAGGGACACCCGTGTCTCTTTAGGAGTTGGAGGCCGGTGGAGGCACAAGATCTCATCAACAGGCAGGTTGGGGAGTAATACATGCACCGGCGTTACGTATTTAAAATACAAAATATGAGTAAATGTATCTGTTACAGTTACTGTTCAATAGGTGATATTGAGAATACAGTTACTTTGTTGAAATAAATGGATTACATGGCGGTATTTACCTGTTTCATATGTTAGGCTATGGTCTCTAAGACCACCAGGTACCGGAACAGCTTCTTCCCCACAGCTGTCAGACTCCTGAACTCTGCCTCCTGACATCTGACCCACGTTAAACTCATGGACTGAACATACACACACCCACAACCACCTACACACACACACAATGGACAACTGTACCCTCAAACACACAATAATAACATGGACTGAACCACCACTCACAACCACTAGCACTAGCACCTCTGTAGAAACTATCTACACCCTCACTTATCTTAACT
Organism: Simochromis diagramma; assembly: GCF_900408965.1. Classification (NCBI taxonomy): domain Eukaryota; kingdom Metazoa; phylum Chordata; class Actinopteri; order Cichliformes; family Cichlidae; genus Simochromis; species Simochromis diagramma. Next base: position 1,554,267 of record NW_024387258.1, on the reverse strand, counting down.
GCACTACTGTATAGCTCTGTGTAAATAATCATTCTGTACATTCGATAATCTTTAATCCTACAGCTGTTTACAACTTGCATAGTTCCCATTTCTGTATAGCTGTATATCTCAGATTCTGTAAAGTTATTTATTTCATATTCTGTATAGTTTTTCATATTTATATCCTGTTCATATCCTGTACATAGCTTGTACTCACTACAGCCTGTACATACTTATAGTTATAGAATATTCACAACATACTTCATACCGTGTACATTATAACATACCATAATAGACCCATTTCTGTAATATACTCACATATCTATATTATTGCTAATATATATTGTAATATATCTATATCACTAAAGCACTTCTGGATGGATGCAAACTGCATTTCGTTGCCCTGTACCTGTGCATGTGCAATGACAATAAAGTTGAATTCTATTCTATTCTATTCTATTCTATTCTATTCTATTCTCTCTATTTTTGGTGATTCCACGCCGGTGGAAACCCAAACAAAACACGCAATAAGAGCCTCTAAAAATTATTATGCAAAAATGATTTAATATGAAGGCAACCGGCAGATTGTTACAGGCATCGCCCTAAACAATGTAGCCTGATGGGCAGTGTAGTCTGTGGTGCAGGGAGAACGGACTGCCATACCCGTTATTAGTGATGTGCGGATCGATCCTGAAATATCGATTCCTCCGATACCAATCATTTATGTTCTAGAATCGATTCTCACATTAAAATATCGATATTTTAGTAATTTAGGGTAAATTTGTAGTTTATCATTAACAGGAACACAGTGGAAAGAAACTATATCATTTGGATTGTCTACATTCAAAGGAACTACTTCCTCTTCCGCCTTTCATAAGAAACTGTGCGAAATACTGCTGTATAAATGTCTCGCAGCCCCTTGGCGTGCGCACTCACGACAATGGCTCAGCGTAATTGTGCGGACGTATTTTACCTCCACAAACAGCTGAGACGTGGTTTGCGATCCATGTGGCAAAAAAGTGAGGTGTTGTGGACATACTTGCCAACCTTGAGACCTCAGAATTAGGGAGACATTCAGAGGGGCTGTTGGGGGGGAAGGGGAATAAATAAATTTACAGTGTTTATTTATCAGATAAAATACGTTAAATGTCACCGTTATTATTGGCCGGCCAGGAAACAGCGCGGGTGTCCAAATTCAGAGGCTGCTTCCACCTGAGGACCGGCCTTCGCGGTCTAAAGAAAGCCGGGTAGTACAGCACGAGCTCCCTCGGTGGAGTCAAACTGCCGTCTGCTCCTTGCTATCTAAAATATAACAGACGTAAACTCTGGACCGTCTCACACTTCTGTTTAATCAGTTTTCTGTTTGTCATTTATTCAGCCGTGTGAAAACCCCGGAGGAACCCTCCCGAGGGATTAATAAAGTTACATTGAATTTAATCTAATCTAATAACTTTAATCTCAGCCAAACCGATTTACTCACGAACAAATAAAACACTGAAAAAGCCAAACAATAACATTTTTAGGTTATCAAAGTGACATATATATCATGTTTAACCCGAGTGGTGAAAGACCGCGGGGGTTTGAAGACGATGTGTCGGTCGGCTCAGATATTTGAAGTTCACACAGCTACATTCTCACCTGAAAACATGTTAAAAGTTTTTTGTGACCCAGAAAGAGAAATAAGAGTAATATTAAAACTAAGTAGCTGCCGTCATTGTTGGAAACTGGAATTGGCTGGGCCGCACTATGAATTCTGCGATATGGTTTTTCAATTTTGTTGTCCTGGAAAATCGGGAGAAATTCGGGAGAATTGTGGCTCCAGGAGATTTTCGGGAGGGGCACTGAAATTTGGGATTCTCCCAGAAAAATCGGGAGGGTTGGCATGTATGGTTGTGGCAACATCACTAACCTCGTCAAACACCTCAGAGTAAATCATATCACAGAATATGAGGAGCGTATGTTGAGGCGAACTGAAGAGGAGGAGAAGGACAGGTGATGCTAGGGCGAGACAGACGTCTCTCACGGAGTCCTTTAGTGCTGCAGGCAGGCAAGGTGTTCAAATAGCCACAACTTCAGTTTTTTTTATTTCTATATGATGAACTCTGCATTATTACGTGATAAGAACAAGTAATCTGATGTCCTGTAATCATTATGATGCTATCATTTGAGATACAATAAATAAAATAAGTTTTTGTACAAAGTATCGGATCAGTATCGTCGATACCACCCTGAATATTACTTGGTATCGGATCGGAAAGGAAATCAGTGGTATCGCACATCACTACCCGTTATGTGTCTGTGAGCGAGGGAGGGAGAAAAAGGAAAAGTACGAGCTGTCATGGAGCAGAAACGGGAGCTGGAAGCATGTAAATATAATAATAACGACTGCAGCCAAGAAGAGAGCCTGACGAGCCCAGCTGTAAGTAAGCTGTTAAGACTCGACTGTACGCTGTGTTCGTGTTTTCCTCTGAAACAATAAGTTCTGTTGCAGCAGCCTTTCAACGCCTCTCTCTGTCTCTCACTAGCAAAGTTGACCCAGACAGCGAGTGGGGGACGTTGACTATGAGGAGGAGGAGCCATGCAGATTTAACACCTCAACCCCCTTAGATCCTGGAGGGAGGCTGAAAGCGCTTCTCTGGTGAACCTGGTTAAGGAGAGAGATGAGTTTGACCCGGAGGTGCCAAAGTCCACCATTCCTGCCTCCCTCCATTGTGATAAACCATCTCACACAAGCCCAGAGAGCAGATGTTGCCAGGTTGCCACAGCGCTTTGCGGACGATTTCTCCCCCTTGCCCAGCCGAACGTCTCTCATTGAGCATCGTATTAAAACACAGCCAGGCATGACAGTGTGTTTTCAGCCGACATGCTGAAGATGGGAGTAATAGAAGAGTCGCAAAGTGCCTGGTGTAGCCCCATAGTTCTCGTGGTGAAGAAAGATGGGTCTATATGGTTCTGTGTCGATTATCGTAGGGTGAATGATGTGTCACAGTTTGATGCGTACCCAATGCACCTTCACCTCTGTGAAGGTGCAATAAACCATGAGGTGCACTGTGATAACATCCTACATGCCTACAGCTGGTGACAGGAGTGATTTTGCTATTACTAAAGTGTTATGGTTACAATATGTGATCAATACATAGAGATTTTCCACTACATCTTGGAGGTTCCCACTTCCCTTGTTATCCTCCTGTGTCTTTATGTCAACGTTTACTTTTGCCTCCGTGAGTCTGCGTTTGGATCCTTTCCTGAGTGCTGCACAGCCATTTCACGACACATCATTGTTACAGTGTAACCTCATTCTATCCATCAATTTTCTTCCAGTTATCTGGGGCGCTTCCCAGAGGCAGCAGCCTAAGCACAGAAGGCCAGACCTTCCTCACCCTAGTCACCTCCTTGAGCTTGTCTGGGGGTACACAAAATCTTCCCAGGCCAGCCAAAAGATGTAGCCTCAACGTGTCCTTGGTCTGCCCCGGCATCTCCTCCCAGTGGTACATCTCGGAATACCTCACCCAGAAGGAGCCCAGTAGCTATCCTTGTCAGATGCTCCTGGATGATCGAACTCCTCACCCTACTTCTAAGGGAGAGACCAGCCACCCTTCTGAGAAAGCTCATTTTCATAGCTTGTATCTGCAATTTCACATTTCTGTCACTTATCATAAATCTCATCTCTCCTCTCCTTCTTTTTAGTGGAATGACAATACCCAGAAAGCCCTTTTCAACCCTCCAAAATCTGTTTGTATCAGTGTCTGTCCGGAGTTCAACCCCACCACCTGGCCGGGGCCTTTCTGTGTGCAGTTTGCATGTTCTCTCCGTGTTTGCATGGGTTGTCTCCGGGTACTCCGGCTTTCTCCCAAAGACATGCAGGTTAATTGGTCATTCTGCCCAGAGGTGTGAATGTGGGTGCGACTCTGAGTGTGAATGGTTGTTTATCTATATATAGGGATAAGCAGACGAGAATGGATGGATTAATGGATCTCTCAGTAAACTATAAATCAATAACTATTAAAGAACAATGATCAATGACAAATGATCAGGCAATTCACACAGAATTGGTGAATGGCTGCAATCAGAGAGAGTTGTACCCTTAGGCTTCCTCAATAGTGCTCACCCTTGTTTGTGAAATGGGTGGAATGAAGACAGTTCCAAGAGCAAATACACTCGGTTGGTGCTAAGAGTTACCCTGTAATCTTTTAAAACTATGTCTACTGCTTCAGTGACTGGGAAACAAATGAAGTGAGATGTAACATCATACAAAATCATTGTTTCATCTGCCTCCATAAGGACATCTCTCACCTTCTAAACAAAATCTGTAGTGTTCTGGATGTGGTGTTCAGAGCTGCCTACTAATGGGTTGAGGATCGAAGCCAGAAACTTTGAGATGTTATAGGTGACCGAGTGGATCATACAGACAATTGATCTTGAAGGTGCACCCTGTTTATGTATCTTTGGTAAACTATACAGACTTGGTGAACCTTCCCCCGGTGGTGTGAGGTCGGGTCAAGAGCATTGTCTTGTTCTGTCTCAGACAATCTATCACCCTCTTTCTGTAACCACTACCTCTCCCCCATGCTGATGTTGAATGCTGGAGGCCATTTACGTGAAAAGGGAAAGACCATCTCTAAATAGAGGAGGGGGTCTAAGTTACATCTTTCACCAGCTTACAGCACTGTGGCTGTGCTAAGATTGCAACCCCAACTCTCTGTAAATGGTACTAATGGCCACTGATCAATGGTCATGACAATTTGCATATGGTAAATGTCCTGTATTTGTATAGCGCTTTACTTAGTCCCTAAGGACCCCAAAGCGCCTTACACTACATTCAGTCATTCACCCATTCACACACACACTCACACACTGGCAATGGTAAGCTACATTGTAGCCACAGCTGCCCTGGGGCGCACTGACAGAGGCATATAACTGGAACAAGAAACTGACCTCACTAGTTTCAGTGAATATGCAGATTTATTATTTTTAAGTTTGGTGAAAACAACCTCAGTCACTGGGACGAGTGATGAAACGTTTCTCCCACTAAAATGTTACGCAGGCTGAACAGAATCAACTTTTTGGAAGACAAGTGATAATATCTTTAATTTCTCTATCAACTGTAAATCAATGACATTTCAATATAATTTCCTGGTCAACTCAGGGGCTTTTCAATAGTGGACATATGGGATGTACCACTTTGAGAGGGGTGTGCCATGAAACAGTCCAAATTGATCATAGCTTTAATTTCAGGTCAACTACAAATAGATCAATCAATTATAACAGGAGAACTTTGAATCAGTGTTATTCCATTGTCATCACTATTACTCTGTCATGGGTATTTTAACATTGATTCAACATTTATTTAGCATTGACCGAGATCATTCAGATGAAAAATCAACATTGATGTCATCTTGCTATCTGGGACAGACAGATGCTGCTAGCATGAGAAAGACATCGCTTGCGACGTCCGTTGGTGCTGTGCTATGGTGCTATCCAGGGACAGAGAAAGAAAATGTCAAACTGTTGCTGAATTTTGGAAAGTGACTCACGTCTAGGCTTAGGTTTTTGTATTGATGAGCAGACAATGGGAATTCCCCGCATCCTTAAAAGTAAGTAATGACCCTTTCCAAAATGCTCTGGACCCCAGACTGGGACAAAAGAGGTTTCTTCCACGAGGACCTGAAGCACAAGTCAAGCCAAGACAAGGGAGTGGCTTTGGGGCCACTGCGGTGTCCGCCGCAGCCCAGATTTGAACCTGATTTAACAACTCGGGACAGATTTGAAAATAGCTGTGCAGACACAAACTCCATCAAGCTGAATGGGATGAGAGGTTCTGCAAAGATTGGAATAAACTGTCAAAAAAATAAAAAATAAAAAAATAAAAATATAGGTGAGGCAAGCTTGTAGCACAATACTTAAATAATAATAAAAAAAAAAAAAAGATTGAGGCTGTAATTGCTGCCAAAGGTACTTCATAGTACTGAGCAAAGAGTGGGAGTACTTTCTTTTTAACAAATATGCATGAATTTGAAGCATACCTTTATTCTCTGCACTGTCACTTTGTGTGTTTAAATTTTGAGATGAAAATTGAATAACCAATTTTGGAATAAGACTGTTACACAATGAAATGTGGAACAAGTGGAGTGCTGTGAATACTTTCCGGACGCACTGTATGAATCAACAGTGGTACTGAATCTTTGTCCCCTTTTGTGTGTGGTACAGTGTAAACATTGGTATTGGATATATACAACACATAAAAGACCTTAAAGGTCTGTAAACATGGGGATTTCTTTTATGATAAAACAGACAAACAAAAAATATTCCAATTCAAATCAGTAGAAGAAATCACTTTAATGAAAGTCATTTTATACAGTTTAAAAAAAACAAAAAAAAAAAAAAAAAAAACACACACACACAGCCATGGTAAACATATCCAACACAAGAACTCTAAGGAAAAAAATGTTTTCAGCAAACTCAGGATCCATTAACATGTGACCCTGTCTCCATATTTTTATCATCCTCTCCTTGATCCATGTTCATGATTTCCTCTTCAGAAGTGCCACCCATGTGCGCCTCCGTTTGTGCAGGGCCAACCTCTTCCTCTTCTTCCTCCTCCTCTTCCACCACAACTGAACCTAATTTTATACATGAATATATCCATTCATACATATAACTCACCAAATACCATGACGTTATACCAATCAAACTTCATGAATCTTTTGTTAATAAACATTTTAAACAACATTTGTCTTTTGTTTTTGTTTCTTTAAAACAAACTATTAAAAAGTGTGTTAACAAATCTATAAAACACAAAAGATGGCTATACTGGCTATAGTATAGTAGCATTATATTTAGACATAATGCTACTTAGCAGAATTAATTTTGGGGTCTGGTGTTTTTCCATTATACAGCGCCTGTGTGAGTGGCTTCCAATACCACTGCCCCAGTGCACATTTCCCCACCATTTTCTCAAGAATTGAATTCTTAAATATATTTTAGTTCGTACTGACCTTGTTTGAGATCACGACCAGGAATCTGACCGGCCTGGAGCATCCCTTTTAATCTCTCTACCTCTGCCAATGATGAAGCATTAGCAATGGCATTCTGAAATACAAGCAAAGATGCAACACTTAGCTACTATACTCTGAACACATTCTGTTATCACTAGCCCTGAATGCTCTTCACCAAATTTATTTTAGTACATCATTTGTTTTGATTATTTTTAATTTGCAGTTTTCTTATTAAAAAAAAAAAAGTTTAAAATACTTCCATCACTGCCACATTCAGTTAGGGAAAGGAAGAACACACTAAAGCCACACTGGATTTGATTTGGATTGAACACTGAAACAATTTACCCACTTCAGAGTGAGTTTATGAATGCATTGATATGCATGCAACAGTCAGATGCATAACCCATCCTCTTTCACTTTTCACTATGGGGGGGGGAGGGGACAAGAAGCGGCGTACACACTGGACAGCAGGTAAATGTGATTTCTTGCTGGTATACAGACACGGTCTTCTCCCTTTTTGCTGGAAGTGAGGAATAAACTTTCCAGCATGTCTCCTGTCTGCAGAGAAGCAGTTCTGCTCTTCTGTCTGAGCCACCAAACATTAAGCAGTAAGCATTATAGCAGCTCGAAAGCCCTCCAGAAATCAAGTGCAACATTCCCGGCAAAAATGCTGGTTAACACATGCAATTAACTCATTAAGTGGGCTCTAGGTTTCCATTATACTTAACATACCAGAGGGAAAAAAAAATGAAGTTACATTTAATTTTCCTTATGCCAGTTCACCGACAGTTATCTCAAGGGACTCTTATAAAGATCTAAATGTCCTTTCTGAGCACTGACATCATGACAGTTGGGAGGACGAATTCCCTCTTAACAGATACCTTCAGTAGAACGATGCTCAAATGAATCCAGCCATCACTCTCAAGCTGTGATGTGGCTCATCTCCACTTTAAGAGCACTGCACTCGAGTGATAGTGGCTCAGAGAAACATGAAGCTAGGCAGCTGAAAATGAAAATCTCTATTATATAAATACACCCCCCCACCTCCCAAAAAAAAAAAAGACTCATGCATGCCTGCATAACCTCTAAGATCTCATTGACATACTGTGTCCATCGCTCCATGCACATTTTAAGGTTCAGCTTAGAAACCTTAACAAAAACAAAACATTGCTATGTTTTCATTTCCCTTCTATTAGTGAATTGTTACAGTGCAAATAATGCAGCATTTACATTACTAGTCAGGCTGCAACAACAAATCGGTGACAAAAAGAGCCCAGCAGCGGCTTGACTTCCTGAGATGACTGATGAGGTGCGCCTCCCCCTTAACACCTACAGAGGCACCTGTAGCGTCCTAACCAGCTGCATCAGTCTGGTATGGAAACTGCCACACGTCTGAACACAGAGCAGAGGATTGTGCGGAGCGCTTGAGTGCTCCTCAACACCATGCTGCCCTCCTCCATACACGTCTTGGACTACATAACACTCTCCTCTAACTTCCAGTACTTCTGTATTGCACCATTCCACTCTGTATATGCACTATTGTATTATTATTAATTATTAATGAGAACAGGACAGCATCCTTTCTTCTCTGGCCCCATATGAGGAATTGATGATCACTACTTTAGGAGTAAAAGTGGACCCTTCTCTAACGTTTGATTCTCATGTGAACACAGTGGTAAAATCCTGCTTCTTTACAATTGAGGCGACTGTAAAAACTGAACCTTGATGGCTTCCACATCAGCTTGAGAGGGCCCCATCCTCTTCTCCAGCTGTACTGCCACTCCAGGAGTAAATCTGAAAGGGACACACTACATTGAGACCTTTTCCACTTGTAGGGATGTTTCAATATAGAAGAAAGATGTTCACTCTTTAACACACAGCAATAGTGTGCATTCCTTATTTCTATGTAGTACAAAATCTGTTTTTTCAGCTAGGATCCAGTGATGGCGAGGAAGTGCTGCCAAGGTACTTCATCTTACGTTTTTGTTCGCCTGCCAATATCCTTTGCAAGTTGAGCACCCAGTTTGCCTTTGAACATTTTCTCCGCTTCCTGGCGTTCCTGCAGCAATATCACACAATGAAAGTCAAAACCTTATTTACCCAACATATTTACAAACTATTACTACTTTTGTGAATAAAAAGGTTTTAAAATACCTCTAATAATTTACAATTATGGTAGAAGATTTGAAAAGATTATGAAAAAGTTACATGATAAAGTGTGGACTTAGTTATTCTGAAATTTAAAAGAAAAAAAAAAAAAAAAAAAAAAAAAAAAAAAAAAAAACACTCAACGGGAGAGACTGAACCGTCACTGCCAGGTCATCCATCACAAATGTTCTGATTCGCCTAAAAATCTTATGCTCAAAAGTTTGGACACAGAATGATTGTTGTGAAATTTTAGCTTTATATATATCAAATACTTTAAAGTACATTTTAAAAAGAGAGTTGGTGATTTTTGTACATATTTAACAGAAAATTTATATTGTGCTTGGAAGAATATATAAAATAGTATGTAACTGAAGCTCACACAAACTGAACACTCTCAAACTTATGACTCTTAAAAATACACAGAGGCTGCTTTGTAATTATCTGGAGATGCCACATTCCCTTACTATATTTGAATATAGAACAGTAACGTTATGCACCAAACTCGCTCAAGCATGTCTTTATATTGTACAGTAATATTAGAACAGGAAGATGCCATGTCCACACTGTTTCCACAAAGTTGGGAGCATCAAGTTGTCCAAAATGTCTTGGTATACTGAAGGGTTACGATTTCGTTTCCCTGGACTAATGGGCTGTGCCCACCTCAGGAAAAACAACCCCACACCATAATGTTCAAACTTTACGCAGTGCAGTAAGTTTGAACATTCTCGTTGCAACCGCCAAACCCAGACAGAGAAGCATGATTTGTCTAAGAACATGTCTTTACTGCTCTAGAGTCCAGTGGTGGCGTGGTGAAGAGACACTTTGGTAAAGTAAGGCTTGGATGCAGCTGCTTAGCCATGCAAACCCATTCTGTGAAGCCCTCGACTGCACTGTTGTTGAGATACATAAAATTTGTAGCCACTGACTTTACAGAGAGTTGCCTACCTCCGTGCCCGATTTGTCTTTTGGATTGTTTTTATTTGTGGCCGAGCTGCTGTTCTTCCCAATCACTTCCACGTTATTATACCACTAACAGCTGACTCTGAAACATTTAGTATGGAGGAAATTTCACAATCAAACTTTTTGCACAGGAGCCATCCTATCATCAGTCTACACTCTGGAATTCACCAAGCTCCTGAGAACGACCAATTCGTCATGTCATCCTTGTTGTGAAAATCAGCTACAAGAACCCCTCCCTCCTAAGCCTCCTTTCCACCAGTACCAACTCGGCTCATCTTGCCCCAACTCGAGTCAGTTTCGGCCATTTTCAATTACAACTTAGTAACACTTCATGTGGGTGGGGTCACTTTAGCAAAGAATTGTGTTGTGATTTTTGTGAAGGAATCACTTTCATGACTCATGGAGAGATGCCATTGACTGGACAATCGGTAGCATGCAATCTGTTCATATGTAGTGATGAGAATAACGGTGTTACAAGTAACGGCGTTACTTTTTTCAGTAACGACTAAACTAATTACTATTTCTATTGTTACAACGCCGTTACCGTTAACAAGAAAATGTGGTGCGGTCGCGTTACTATTCTTCAACAAACAGACGGTTGAAGCCCTCTTCAGCTTACTGCATCTTATATCAGTTGCACGGAAGTAGCTGTAAGTAATCTGGGCGCTACAGCTTTAGGCAGCTGCGCGCTCCCGCGGACGACAATCACTTTCTGCCCAACGATAACTTTTTGGCACAACACCTGGAGCTCAGGGGGCAAAACAATCGCATGAGTGCTGCTGTTTGACTGAGGAAGAATAAAGTAGCCATGGTAAGCCAATCACATGACCACTTCAACATGAAAAAGCAACAAGGTGATATATACCCGTCTTTAAATTGTGTTGATAGGCCACGCAAAGCCAGAGTCATGATAAACAATACATGTTTTTTTTCTGAATACTTTCGTCCCTTTTACTGTCTAAGGACAGCGCAGCGAGCGCTCTCTGCTTATGAACAAAAAAAGAAAAAACCCCACAAACGAACAAACAAAAAACAGCCCTTTCATGTTGGTGGGGAAATGCACCACGTCTACCAATTAAAAATGATATGGCAACATGACATTTGGTTGTTTAGGAAGAGGGGGACGTTTCAGGAGTGATAGCGAGAGAAGGCGAGAGCTCGCGCACGCGTTTGGAGTGTGTAGTTAGTGTGTAGTGTTGTGGATAGTTTTGTGTCAGAACAATGAGGTGACTGCTGTCTGCAGGTATCAGGCTGTGATCTTCTCCTTTATAGTGGACAGAAATTTTTTGAGTGGCACAAATAATTTGTGGCATCGTATTGAATGCAGAACAGCTGATTGTTATGTAAATAGTTTGAAATGGTTATTTTTAAAAAAAAGAGGGTAAAAGGTAAATGGCTGCAAATAACTTATGCGTATGATTTTAAAATTGACAATTTATATTTGCATTTAAAGTTATGAAATATGATTCATTAAACATGTTTGTGGTTGTTACAGTAAAACATAACTTTTTCTACTATGATTTTATGTTTTCTGTCTGATTTTAGATCAATTGTGTTAATACAGTATATGAAAATGAAAACATGACTGTAAATTCAGACGTGTGAGGTTGTGCTGAAAAGAATGAGACCAAACAAGACAAAGTAAACAGTTTTTAAAGGTGAAATGTGGAGGAAACATCAGAAGTATTGAAAAATGGTCAATTATACCCTGGACCCCAGAGGGTTAAACTTTTTTTTTTTTTAAAGTAACGCAATAGTTACTTTTCAAGTAATTAATTACTTTTAGAATCTTGTAACTCAGTTACTTTTTTGAAGAAGTAACAAAGTAACTTGCTCAACACTGTTCATATCACATTTTCGCATCAGCTCAGGTCAGAACCCCAGAGCAGGGAGTAAAGGAGGTACCTGCAGAAACCCATTGTAAAGTCCACAACGTTATTCTAATTTCTTTCTTATATAAACTGCAGGCATGGTGTTAGTCGTGGCTGCAAACACTGTACAGTTCCATTGAGGACACTATTGCACAATAATTATGCTTAAATGAGATTTTTAACTTGTCATGACTTACCTTGAGCTTTACCTTCTGAAAGTCTAGTACTCTGATCTGTGGGATTTTGTTGATGACATAGAGCCTGTAATGCTTCTTGTTTGTCACTGGATTTCTCAACAAGCTGGAATTTCAGGAATTGTTAAAACACATGAAAGACTTGTGGTGAAGAACACCGTTCAATAATCAGAATGCGTTTGTTTATTCAGACCTGAGAAGGGTCAATGTCTTCACTGAGGCCAGTGGGTCCAGATCACCCTGCAGGAGAAGAACAATGTTAAAATGAGAGGCTAAGCTTCCAAAGAGATTAACGGGACATTTCCATCTGTAAAGTTAATTTGTGCAGCTAAATATACTAAAATAATACATTAAAATAAAAATGCAATTCAAATAAACATTCAATTATTTAGCTCATCTTACTCAGTTTTGACGATGGCAGAAATTTATATAGTTAAATCCGTTTATTTGTGTGCAATTCATCTAAATGATTCTCTTATTAGTCAAAGACAGGAATTCTGAGAGGGCAGTAAAGAAAGCAAAGAACCCCCGTTCCCATTGTTCCTGTTACTGAGATACACTCACCAGCTCCTGAATGTTGTTGCTTGTGAGGATCAGCTCTGTGAGACTGGGCAGAGATTGCTCCAAGTTCTCACCTATCCGACTGGAAGGAACATGTCATAAGGTTACCAGCACACCAATGTTAGCAAAGGCAGCTTTTGTGTATGAAAGTTAAATACCAAAGACTTTCTACACTTCTTACAGCTTCAGCAGATAGAACAGAGTTGAGAGAATGGCACACTGCATTTATACACTATTTTTAAACTTTGGATTTGGTATATTCACACAGGCACATATATTCACATGTCTGTATATATCTTCAGCCCTTGGTACTTCTCGATTATCTTGTGTTCCTTCTTCCTGATGTTGCCAGGCAGCTGCTGGCCAGGCAACCAAACACCTTTGGTTGAGTTTCCCTGGAGACTCAGATGTTCCAGTATACCATCCCAGCCACTTGCTTGTGCCTGTCAGTATATGCTGCCCCAGCTTGCATTTTGCATCTGGCTACTATCTGCTGGACAGCCTCTGGGGCACCTTTGCCTACTCTACAACTTGGTTCCTATCTCTGCTGTGGTTCTCTCCTGCCTCTGTGGATCTGGTGCTTTGGGACTGTTCATGTGCTATGATGATCAGAGCCTCTGTGCGGTCCTTCAAGCCAGCCTTTTTTGTGGCCACTGGTAGCCACTTCCTCTGTCAGTGGTACATCCTATGCAGGGGCCAGGTTGTCCATGACGTTTCCTCCTTGTGTTCCTCATCTGTCTTCAGCTTAGGGCTGGGTGATATTGCCTAAAATCCATATCACGGCATAATTTAAAGCATGTGCGGTAACGATATATCGCGATATATTCTTTTCTTCTGTATAACGTATTTTACACACTATAAGGCACACTTAGAATCCTTTAATTTTCTCAAAAATCGACACTGTGCCTTATGTATGAATTCTGGTTGTGCTCACTGACCTCGAACCAATTTTATGTGGTACACCGCGCTAAAAAAAAAAAAAAAAAAAAAAAACTGTCAAAAATGTTTTAATATGACTTTGCTGAGCTACAAAGCCGCACCGCTTGATGGATTGTTGGAGCATTACGGCTACCGAGGAGCCTCGGAGTGATACGTACTCTGCTTCAACGTAATATTACCGTACTGTGTGTGTATAAGGACCACAAATGGCACCTGTTCAGAGTCATGGTTACAAAGAGGATTTCAAACTCCAGGCTGTCAGTCACGCAGTAGAAGTTGGGAACAGAGCAGCTGTGAAATCTGTCTTTGTCATTGTGCTCAGCGTCTGTTAGTTTACATTTTGACTGCACAATTGTGAGCTTTTTGTTATGCACAAAAACAACATTTTATTTATGGAGCATTATTATAAAAAATGCTGATAATTTATAATAATAAGAATATCGAGATATGAATTTTGGGTCATATCGCCCAGTCCTAGTTAGGAACAAATGCAGTCGCATGGCAGGATGCTGTAAACGGACCAAACTTCAGTCAGGAGAACAACTGAGATAATCATTAATATACTGGAACAACATGGGAACAGAGCAGCTGCCAGAGAATTCGGCATTAATGAGTCAATGGTACGGAAGTGGAGGAAGCGCACTTTTCGCCTTTACCCATATTCAAAAAGTGCTTCGTCTCTTTGCTATGACTGTCGCCCGGCATAATTTGCAGGTGATTGTTTGGCTGACTGTTTGCAGCCGCTGCAATACTTTTGACTACTTTTTTTCCTATCCATGCACAAGATTCACACTCCAATAGGTTAGTCGCCATGGCCGAGTGCTATCCCAGGTATAAATAAAAATAAATAAATACTTTTTATTTATATAGCACCTTTCAAGACAGAATCACAAAGTGCTGCACATAAGATTACAAGTCATAAAAAGATTTAAAAAGAGAAACTAAAACAGGTAAAAAATTAACCAAAAGCAGTTTTAAAAAGGTGAGTTTTGAGTTGTTTTGTAAAAACAGCGACTGAGTCCACAGTTCTTAATGTTTGGGGGAGAGAGTTCCACAGTCTCGGGGCCACAGTGGCCAAAGCTCTGTCACCCTGAGTCCTGCTCTTAGTATTTTTTATAGCAAGTAAGCCCTGATCAGACGACCTCAAAGACCTGCTGGGGACATCGGGCTGTAGCAGATCAAAGATGTAGGCTGGTGCCAGTCCGTGCACAGCTCTGTAGGTCAAGACCAGGATCTTAAAATTGACCCTAAATTTAACAGGAAGCCAGTGTAACTGAGATAACAACGGTGTCACATGTGAGTACTTGTCAAAAGCCTCGCTGCAGCGTATTTGCGTATTTGGTTATGGTGTTCCACTTATGCCCTTGGATTACGTCAGGGGAATCTCTACACAGCCTGCACCTGAGGTCTTTCCTGACGTGGTGAATGCCTCAGTCAGTCTTATGCTTAGAGCATGTTCCTGTACTCCCATGATTAGTGCCTTCATGCTGTGTTTCACCCCACCTTTGTCTAGCCACTAGTAGGATTTCCCAGTAGCAATGGTACATGACATGCAGGAGCCTGTCCTTCCTCGGGTTACACAAGGAGCTTTGTTGATTCGCCCTGGATAGTGGTTCTGACACTCAGGCTTCAGCCATCTTTCGGCTAGCATATTTTTGCAGAGTGTTGGATTTGAGATGGTAAGGAGTTTTCTTGTCTTTATGTCAATATCTCCTCCTTTGAGCACCTTATAATACAACCAGGGTATCATCTACGTGCTTCATAGCCGACTCCTCAGAGTGTAATCACACCAACATCAATAAGAAGGAACACAAGAAGCTTGAGAAAAGAGGGTGAAGACAACAGTGGTCGCAAAACAATCACACACACACACCTCTAACTTACCAAATCCTGTTGTTGTTCATTAGCAAGGTTTTCAGTCTTTTGAGCAAAGGGAAGCCGTCCAGTTTTCTGACTTCATTATCAGAGAAATCTATAGTGTCAAACTGATCCAGAGTAGCTCCAAGATTTTCAAGCACTGGGATTTTATAACCTGGGTGGAAACAAAAAAAGAAAATAATTAAAATACAGATAGTACCAAAGAGAGGGAAGATGCTATCTGACTACACATCTCTGCTCCAAATGACATTCTGAGATCATTGTTGTAGATCAGTGACCTGATGTCACTCTCACTCCTGGCATAAGGCTCGATGCTCTACCAGTAGCTGATCTTTTTCCCCTGTGGTGTTTCTGTCAGTTCCCTTCAGGGCCTTACTCATGTTTTGAGCCTGCTCATCTTGCCTGCTATGATGCATGACAGGAGTTTCCATGCTAAAGGCACATTATTGGCCTGTAATTAGCCAATAACCTTCTCCAAAGGGTGCATCAGCTCTCTCTCAGCATAGTATGAGGAGTTCGGTCATTTGGGAGGGGCTCAAAGTAGAGCTGCTACATCTGCACATCAAAAGGAGCCATTGAGCCTGTTGCCTCCTGGGTAAGGTGTTCTGGCTGGGCAAGTCCTACTGGGAGGAGGCCCCAGGGTAGATCCAGGACATGGTGGCTTTCTTGGCTGGCCTGGAAACGCCTCAGTGTTTTCCCTGGATAAGCTAGAGAGAGCAATTTGCAACAGAGAGGTCTGGGCTTCACTGCTTAGGCCCCGCGACCTGATTTCAGATAAGCAGATGGATGAATTATTTTATTTTAGATTTTAACTTTTATTAAAATGGTTGCCATGAATTGTAGAATAATGTGCATTACTCACAATGCACAAGACAAGGCACCACACCTTTCAGTCGCAATTTATTCGTTTTTTGGATGTTAATTTGTCGTATTTTAATAATACAGGAACATCTCTTGAACTAACATGTTTTGTTTGTAATGTTATAATTGTTGCATTGAACTGAGGGTAACTTGTGTTTCTAAAACAAACTAGACAAAACATCAATGCCCTGTAATTGGCAAATAACTATTTGATTTTAATAGATCAGATTCATGGTTAAATTGAAATTAAAGTACTTCAACTGCTACTGCGCAGCAGGAATACTGCTGTTAAAAAGCATATGTAAAAAAAAAATAATAATAATAAAACAAGAAAACCTTGTATTAAAAAAAAAAAAAACATCCTGATACTACTAAAATACAATACACAACTTTTTAACTCATTGTGGAATTATGCATATAATGCGATTAATAGCAGGAAGTCATCACGTCTCCTCACTAACACACACATAATGTGTGCAGATAACTATGTCAGCTCTGACAACAATCATCTACAATCATTTTGCATATCCAGTTATTTTACTGTGGGTTTTCTCTTTCTATGAATGCAAACATTGGCTTGCTATCAGAATGCAGCTTGGTAATGATGTAACCTGAATTAACAGATATTATTCAAATATAATCAGGAATGTTTTTAATAATTAATGTTTTTGTCTGTTATGATGGGATTTGTAGTCCATACTAGCTGACCACAATTAGCTTTTCTGGTGAGAAAACACAAAAAGTTTATCTTCAGAGATATTTATGTTCAAACATATTCTCAGATTTCAATTCACCTAAAATACCCTGAAACAAAACTTACAGAAAGTCTTCACATATGAAAACAAAATGTAATCGCAATTATTACAAACGTTTTAAAACATACAATTTTCAGGCAAATCCGAGTTGGCTGAGCAGAAGATGTTAAGGGTTTTTATTTGCTCTAAGATTTCAGATGGAATGACTCAATGTACCCTTTTAATATGCAGCATATTATGGTGAAATCAGCCTTGCTGTGTCTAGACATACGCCAGCATTATCTTTGCAGCAGTTCGCATGAAACTGAACACTACCCGGTTACGTTTTTGAATGAGGCTCACGTTAAGGCCCGCGTAAAATGTGCGTAAGCTAATGAGCACAGGCCTTTCTATGTATGCTGTAATAAGGACAGTTTAACTCACCTCGTAAGTCCAACTCTCTGTCTCTCACGGGATTTGTATATTGAGCAGCCTGCTCAATAAGTTCCGCGGACAACTTCACCATCTCAGCGAACAAAAAGGAACCTTATCACGTCTCGAAATTCACAGCAAAACGTCCCAGAGCGTACACCGCTACACCAGGCAGCCCGGAACAAAAGCTTTAGGTCTTTCCTATCACGTGGCGACAACGTTTGCTTTATTTTTTATAGCGCCTCCCGCGGAGGGAGGCTGGTGTTGCATGCACATTTCGGGTTTTGATCCTTCCACTTTGCTTAGGAGTGGTCCTAACTGAGGGCGTGACCCGGTAGATTATAATAAGAGCTGTTTGTTCGTTTGTTTTTAAGCGCTTTACTAACAGTGACGGATATATGACGCCTGGTGGAGTGTGTGGCACAAGTGTGTCGACAATAGTTGATCACGCAAGTCCGTACTTGCCTTTTGTGTTCAGTGTTTTTACTGCCCCTCGTAATTTTACTGTGCATTTTTTTCAATTAACATTTGTATTTTTCAGCACAAATGACTGGCTAGAAAAAGATCATCAACGTGAAACAGTTGCAAAAGGTTGCAGAAAAGACTGCCTGCCTTTAGTATTCATGGCCATTGTAAACATCCAGAGATTTATATGATCTGTCTAATTAGCTAAATGCAGTTAAACACTCATAGTTAGCCTACTACATGACTAAAACACTAAAAGACAATAAATACATTACACATGTGTACACAGCTCATGCTACCTATTGAATTAAAAAAAACAGATCTGATGTTAGGATTCTTTTATTTTTATTTTAGTAGACGCCCAAAATGTACAGCTGGTATTTGCAAGAGAAAACACGTCATTTGGTCATTTCTGGAGCAGTGACATAACGTTTCTACAACATTTCTGTCAGCTCAAAAAACATCAACAAACACACGAACTGTTCCTGCTAGTGCTGTGTGATACTACAAATTTTGGTATCAGTCCGGTACAAAGTAAATTAAGGAAAGTATTGCCAATACCAATACTTTCCTTAATTTAGTGATACCGATTGTTTTAACCTATAAAGGGAGCTTGTGTAGGTCAGAGCAGTGTGTCATGATTGATGAGCTAAATCAGCTTACATTTGCTAATTCTGAAGATATTTTAAAGAACACCAAGCGGCAGTGTTGTGATTTTTACTATTCACAATAATTTGCTAACACAGTAAAATAATACCTTTCAGCTTTTCTTATAAATTGATACTGTGCTTTTTAGACACCTTTAATGTAAATTTGCATGTCTTTAAAAGACTTTGGGTCAGCTTCGGTTGTTTAAATGTGCTATAGAGTAGTTTGTGCTACATTTGTGCTAATTTGAGCTATATTTTTTCATTAAAAAATATTTTTAAAAATATACTAAAAATGCATTTAACACAGTTCAGTGGGATTCATACTGAAAACAGAGGATAGAAAAAAAGTATCAATCCAATTGCATTAGCATCAGTCTGATACTGATACCAGTGTTGGTATCGATACTGTCTATATGTGGATCAATCTGCCCACCTCTAGTTCCTGTGTAATTTGTTGCACAGTGTGTTGCTAGATAAAGGTCCAGCTGCTGTATTTCCAGGGAGAGGAAAGAATGAGAGCTAACTTCTGTCAGAGATGGAGAACGATTACGTACTTTGAGTAGTTACACTTCAAATGGTAAATGGTAAATGGCCTGTATTTATATAGCGCTTTACTAGTCCCTAAGGACCCCAAAGCGCTTTACATATCCAGTCATCCACCCATTCACACACTGGTGATGGCAAGCTACATTCAAGGACTATACTATTTCACTTTTGCGTAAAGATGCTAAATCAGTACTTTTACTGGAGTATGTTTTTAACAAAAATATCTCTTCTTCCGCTTAAGTGGAGAATGTCTGTACTTTTACTACCTCTGACGGAGTCAGGTGTTCTTCTCGGTTCTGGTGAGCTTTGAGCTCTCAGTCAAATTGGTGACCCTGTGGTAGACTTGCTTTTCAGGAGCCACTACGGACTAACCAGGAAATAAACACTGTAGATTTCAACATTGACATTTTGTGACATAATCTAAACACAGTTCGCCATTCTTATTACTCTTGACCAATAAAATATTTAAAACTTTCTCAAGTTTGCCTGGTAATATTCCCATCTATGAGGTAACTGCAGAAACAGCAATTAAATATAGGTCACTACATCGATGCTCACAAGACCGCAAGAATTAACTATCTGGAAAACCTTTTCCTCATTGTTATTCTAGAGATCTCCACTCCTATTGTTCATGATGATTTTAGAATTTATTTTATTCCATAACAAAGAAATACGCCTTAAACAAATATAACACAGTAATATTTGACTAGTGCTGTAGCATCAAATGTTTTAGCATAGTCTGTCTTTGTCTTTTCTTGTTTTTGTTTTTTTCTTGGTTCTGTCTTTGTTAATTTAATATGTTTTTTGACTTAGCAGGAGGAGGAAGCATCTGCGACAACACTGCACACTCATTGTAACCGTGGAAAGTTTAAATTACAGTTTCCTTTTGCAGAAGGTGCATAACTATCTCTGAACTGAGAACGTTCACAGATAGTTTGTGTTGATGTTTTATTTATCTCAATATTCGGCACAAAATAAGCAAATGTACCTCGTTTCCTCAGCACAAAGCTGCTGGAGTTTGTTTGTTGTCTGATCTGGGTTAAAGATGCCAAACAGGATTTAAAAGGAGCAGTGGCCATATTTACCCATAACATTTCCCATAACACCTGGGATTGATTATTTAAAGATGATTTGCTTTTCACAATAACCATCAACTGTCTGTGACTATCACTAGTTAACCTAGGCGAGTTTCCTGAATATATTCTTATTTTGAGAGGTTGATATTCAGTCATCTGAGGAGATTGGTACACGGGTACCAATCCAATTAATGTGCATCATTCTATCTATTTATTTGAACTGCAAATTGCCCAAAGTCTCATTAAAGCAACAGGTTCATTTATAAAGTGCACTGTAGTTTTCCCAGTGTCCAGTCACCACTGCTCCTCTTAAATCCTGTTTGAGTTATTTAAAAATTAAAATAATGTCACTGTTGTCTGACGATGATATTGATATGTGTATGCATTTGCAGAGACATATCAGATAAGATAAGACACTTTTGTGAAAATGACGAATCTGGATTCAACATCTGGAAAATAAAAACCAAATAGAATAACCTTATGTCTTATGTTTTTATTTTACCCCAAGTCAAAAACATACATAAGAAACAGACTATACATATAAGCTATAATATATTCTATATAAATGTACCTGTCCACTGATCAATTACATAGCAATTACACAGCACATGCATACAACCTATCATAAGAGTCTGTTGTTATGTGTTTTTATCTATTATTTTTAGAAGTTTCAAACAATCACAAGCAAAGGGAGAACACACCATGACACATGTTTAAACAAGGAAGGTTTATTTATCAAAATGAATCATCAATTTATTTATGATAATTTTTTCATCCCCCAAAAACACATGTGGGTGGGACTCATTCTGAGTCCCCACCTCTGGCTTGACATTAATTAAGACTCCAAGAGGCTCGACATTAATCTTTTAATCACCCACCTGTCTCCATTGTGTTCATCAGGCCACACTAAAGGTAGTGGCCAGCATGCATTCTTTGGATCATGTGTAATAATCCATCATTACGTTACATAGTTTCCTTCCCCAATTTCTGGTGATTCTTAATTGAGTCAAGAGTTGAGCTAGCTTTCTGCACAACCATGATACCAATCTTGCATTCCACTACATCCCAAAAGTGGTCAGACGGACAAGACCTCATTGTTATGTTTAACAAACTATTCAGAGATGATTTGCTCTTGCATTTGTGTGTGCCATTGTTAATGTCTAAGAACCCAATAGCTCAAAAAATTTTAAATGTCTGTCTGAACACCAACAAAGACACCCAACGGATTTACTTTACCAAACGAATCGCCACGGTCCATTTGATCGACCTGTTGTTGTTATTTTATTTTATTTTATTTTCAGTTGTTACAGATGTGACAGACATAGCTGTGGGATGGGACAGAGAGAAAGAAAGAGAGTAAGGAAAAGAAAAACAGAGGGGAGAGGGGACAGTGAGAAAGGGCACTTAAAAAGAAAAATCTCCTGGATTTTTCCGGAGGAAAAAAGAAAAAAGAGAAAACAAGCAAGAAAAGAGAGCAACATAATAAACACAGCATCGTCACATTAATCTTGCTAACAGTAAATAACAGTAGAACATGTAACGATCTGCTAGAGGGTGTGGGGAGCCATAGCCCCGTCCCCCAGGGCATGAAGCAGGCATGGAGGAGATCCAGGCCCCAGACATCCAGTGGCCCCAGAGTGCGAGAGCCCAAGGAGGACCACCGGAGGGGCATCTGTGCCACACTTCTGGGAAGAGCTGAGGAGAGCCCCAGAGTATAGTAGACATTCAAAACAAGGTATAAAAGAACAGATGACCAGGAACACTGAATAAAGACATATTTGTTCTTTTAACTTGATTCAATGATAAAATTCTATAAACTGCTATTTTCGTTTATTTACTTTAAAAATAGCTCATATATAATGCTTTACTTGTCATTTGTAATTCTGTATCCTCATTTAAATATGTACACTTCAACCATCAAAACAGGTATTATTAACTGCTGAACCAACTATCAGTTACAGCCAGACAAAAGCAAGTAAAGTATAACCAGGCACTTGAGAAAGCTCGATAAATAAAGTTAGCAGTATGATCCCAAATAAAACATGACTTAGTATTTGCCCACATCTCAGGATGGATTTTGGTACAGTCCTCTTTACAGAAACTGGACGCAGCTCAGTATCATTTTCAGGGCTAACAAGGTCGAAGTGTTCTTTCTGTAGTTGGCCTCAGCCTGAGTCACTAAGGAAGGCGGGTCCACTGAGCTATGTAGAATGACACAGGTGTTAAGAGGGCAATGCTCGTGTGACATGGACAGCTGGGTTTAGCTGTGTGGGCACATAATGCCATTGCTGAGTCTATGGTTATGCACATACACATAAAAGTCTCTTTTCATCAAAAATGTATCCAAGGACTACCTTAGAGTCTGTGTAGAAGTTCACTTCATCTATTGCAGAGTCAAGCTCCTGCTGGACCATTTCGGCCACTACTGTGGCATGGTAAGTGGTATGTCATCCAGATATGGGCCAGGCCTGGCGTAGATGGCACTGTTTATAGATGGCTCAGTTGTGGTTTGGTTTATGTGGCCCAGGTTCATGGAAAACAGGTCTGGTCCAGATCCGGCATCAAGCTGGCACTTTTGACTGACTGGTGTCATGGCAGGGTGTATGTCAGCCAGATGTGTACCAGGTCTGGCAATGATGGCCCTGTTTATATCCCTATTTTCCTATTTTAGTTAGAAGACCTAAATGCCATGTTGCTATACTGTATTGCTATGGTAGCCAACCTTTCAAATGCAGGTTTGACAGGTTTGTGAGTGTACACTTTATCCAAAACCCAGTGAGGGTTTACTCATGCTTCCTACAGGGTGGCTGTAGCTCAGGAGACAGAGCAGGTTCCCTACTGATCAGAAGGTTAGTGTTTGATCCTTCAGTTCCTTCAGTCTGCATGTCAAGAGTGTGAATGTATATGAATGGGTGAATGTGGCATGTTGTATAGAGCACTTTGAGTAATCCGGGAGAATAGAAAAGCACTAAGTCCATCTTTCTTTTGCCCTATTATGTTCTGGCACATGTTGTTATTGCATGGCTTGATTAAGGTACACATTAGGCTGACATCTGGGGCCGGAGCTGAATCTGTTCTGGGCCAGCACAGGACCACCAGTGTGTCTGCAACTGGCCCATGGCTGCACACAACTTACACATGGCCCATGGCGCCAAAGGGCTATCATTCTTTTACGGTATGTGGGCCATGTGTAAGCACATTGTGTGGACCAGATCCGGGCCATACCAATTTTGCTATGTGGGAATCTGGGAATGGTGATGTCTGGTTTTGGAGCCAGGCTGACTTTCCCAAAGAGAAAACCAACATCACTGAGACCATTAGCGGCTGTGAGTTTTGTAATAATGTGAATTATTGTAAACAGGCTGAGTTGTGTTCCACAGTAGGCTGTGTTGCTACACGGACGTTTTAGAGTGTGACACAAGGAAATGAGTGTGTGGGCCAGAACGTTGTGCTGTATGTTGTTGTGTATTGCAGCAGAGTCAATTGGAGTCACGTGACTTGTTAATAAATCTTACTACCCCATTGGGTAGGAAACAGATATTCTGGAGTCTGTCATAAATGAGACCAGAATATAACATGGTGGCAGCAGTGCATGCAGGGCACACGTAGCGGAGCAAGCTGAGCGGGGAGAGTGAACCTCTCGGAGAAGACTGTCGGTACAGTGAGCAACTAGTGGCTAATCGAGTTAGCACTGCTGCAAAGAATGGAGGGCCTTAAAGCACTGCCGATGCTGGTATTGGACTCCTGTAACCTGTCGAGGACATGGAAGACCTTGAGGGAAGAGTTTATGTTCTATGTGGAGCTGACCGGGGACCCAGATGGCGAACAGAAAAAAGTAAGCCTGTTCAGTTACCTCGTCGGTAGGAGCGGCAGGGAGCTGCTAGACACGCTAATGATCGACATGGCAAGAGATCAGTGGACAGTTAAGGACATTATTAAGGAGTTTGATGATCACTGCAATCCCACAGTTAATGAAACTGGGGAGCGTTATCGGTTCTTCATGAGAAACCAAGGCAGCAGTGAGACAATCGACAGTTATGTGACGGAGTTGAAGCTGCTGACCAAAAACTTGCGATTCTGGAGTATCAAGGGACTCACTGAATTGTGACAGGATTTTATGTGGATTTAACAACCCGAGCTTGAGGGAGAGGATGCTACGTGAGAAAAACACGATGCTGGATGCGTGCATACAGCACCGAAGAGCTGCAGAGCTTTTGCGGGAGCACAGCAAAGTCATTTCAGGAGCTGCAGTGGAAGACATACATGCAGGGTGGGGAGCTGTGTGCCAGAAACAGATCGGCGACACAGTGGACTGAAAGTTTTGGGGCAGAACACATGAAAAGAAGAAAGAAAAATTTCTGGCATACAGACAAAAAATTCAAAGTGTGGCAGAGAACCCCACTTTGCAGTTAAATGCAAGGCCCATTCAGAGCAGAAGAGAAGAACAGCGTGACAGTATGTGAGAGTGATGAGTACGAGGACCTTCTCTGTGTTACAGAGGCAGACACACAGAATACAATAAACACAGAGAAAGTGAGAGCCACTAAACTCTTTGCAGGCATGCTGATTGGCAAAGAGATTGTAAATTTTTAGATGGACTGTAATGTAATGGCAATTCACATGCTAAGCCTGCACACACAGTTAAAGGACACACAGACAGTGTTGAGGATGTCCAACAAAAGTAAGATAAAGCTGTTGGAAAAGTGCAAAGTTAAGATACGCAACCCGAGAAATCAGAAACTATTGGTTGGAGTTTCAAGTGGTTGACAAAGTGTAAAGTACCACAGCTGGGCAAGATCCAAAACCCTCAAATAAACGGAGCCACTTTCCATTGCCTACCATTGAGGACATTTTGCCTGATCTGTCGAAGACTAAAGTGTTCACTGTCTGCAACGTGAAGAGTGGATTCTGGCATGTCAAATTGGAGGAGGAGCCAAGCTCCTTGACGACAATTCAATTCAATTCAATTTTATTTATAGAGCACCAAATCACAACAACAGTCACCTCGAGGTGCTGTATATTATAAGGTAGACCCTACAATAAGAAATACAGAGAAAAACCCAACAATGACCCCCTGTGAGCAAGCACTTTGGACCTCCAAACTCCAGCAGCTTTGAACCTTTGTTTAATCCATGACTACTGCAAAGCATGAGGAAACTTTTCCACATTTGGGTTTATTCCTCTTGGACTGTCGAAAAGTCTGAGGCTGGCAGATATCCATCTATTTTTTATTGCCCCGAGTTCTAAAAGGAGATCTGCAAGCTCCTGAAAGAGCTGTCTCTCGGAGCAACTCTGGGAAAGCTCTGTAGGCATTTGAACAGAGAAGCTTTAATTACTTTAGATGAGCCATAATACCTGTGTAGCCTTTGCCATAAACGCTGAAGACCCGCTTCTAGATTATTATGAACAGCCCTAATTCTCAGAGAAGGCTGGAGAGACTCACCGCCAAGCCGCTTTGTGAGTAAATCAAGCTCTTCACTGCATTTTAGATATAAAAATCTTCAGTGGCACTGTGGAACATAGATCTCCATGATATATGAGTCTCAGGCTAATTATCAAACACTGTCAGTCCTGGTATCAGTAGGCCATGACGTGAGAGGAGGGCAGAGAGGTCTGATACCTCCCCTCGTCGCTGTAGTGTGGCCGCTTCAACGTGGTTGGGCCAATGGGGAGCTGGAAATTTGGGCTGCCACACAAGCGGAGAGCTAGCGGGGTACTCATGTGAATATGCAGCCGCTGTTGATATGTCTGGCCTTGCGTTGTCCGTCTTCCGTATTAGTGTCGTTGTAGAAGTGGTTATCTACATACGCTTGAGTGTGGCCGATGCCCATGGCTATAATGGCAGGAAAGTCTGGCGGGCTTCACAGACTCCACTTAGTCCTGAGCCGCATCCTCTAGCACCCTTCCTGCTGCAAGTGCTGCTTTGCTGCCTCCATTCGGGCCTTTTCGGCCTCCTTGTCTATTTGGTTTTTAGCGCATTCTCCTCTGGCTCAAGCAGCTTCACCATTGGCTCGTGGTTGTGCGCCACTTAGGCTCGCTGCTGAGCCACCTGACCGGCATGATCTGCACTCTGCCCTAACTTCCAGTTGGGAAAACCACAAGGTGTCTCCTTGGTTGGACATGTCTGCTGTTGCTGGAGGGGAGTGTCTATGGATCTTGGCAATCCGCTTGATGTGAGGACAATCTTTTTACTCTTCTTCCCTCAGCTGAATGCTTCTATTCGGCTTGTGCACCAAGCTAAACATAAATGGCTTCAGTGACCACTCAGGAGACCAAGAGTAAGGTCCATGTAGTGTACATAAAAAATACATAAATGCTACATTCAATACTGCTACCATATGTAAAAAAAAAAACAATCCGATGTCACAACATAAGAATAAAAAAGCATGGCAAGTAGTGTAGCAAATCCCATACGCCGTATGGCGTGTTTTTTCCATGCTAACAGGCAAAACAAAGCATGAACAGCTAACTTACACCAGTAAATGTAACAAACTCCATAAACACAAAAGAAGGTCATCACTTCACTGGACAAGGTACTAATAAGCTGTACAATAAATCATTCCGCCAGATTATGCCATCTGAAGTGAAACAGAAGCAGGAACCATCAGAAGCACGAAACACCGGACCTCCCTGCTGAGTGCTAGGAGCAAAAACTGCCTTAATATGAGCTTCTAGGATCTTCTGCTGTTGACCCACTAGATGGCAAGCTTTTGCCAGGAGCATCCCAGGAATAAACACGTTCGTTGACAGATCTATTCAATTACTTACAGCACAAATGACTATGACCCGTCCTATAACTAACTCATAACATATCTCAGAAATCATCCGAGGGACAGAATACATTACAATAACAGTTTTATTTTTGTCAAAAATAGCCAAGGTCCCCAAACTATAAAATGAAAATGAAAAACCAAAGGGTTTTTTGTTTGTTTTAAATATTAACAAAAAAACCTAATCATCATCTCGGCCTCCTCTGACGACCTGTTTACTGCTGCCTACCACTGAACGGCAGTGGGGAGAGGGGACACTTGGGCAGTGCATTTATCACAGCATAATGTGTTTTCTGGATACACTGCTTTTTCAGTGTTTCAATTCGAAAAGTATTAGCACCAGTCACAAATGCAGTATTGCCGGCCAGGGTCTTTCCACATCATGACAGTAAATACAGTGCATCATGTTGTCAGCTTTACTGTATCTTAGCCAGTGAAACTGGTCAAGCCGCTCTCTTCCAAATGTATACACTTTCGACCTTTTGCTTTCAGTGGGCTCTGGCTCGGAGTCAATCATATGTGGCTCATTATGTGATGCGGTCTCCGAACCAGTGTTAGACATAACCTGAGCGGTCAATGGCTCAGTGTCAGTGCACTGGCTACGAATTTGCAGATGGAAAATGTCACAGAGGAGCTGACAGCTTATCACTGCATAATACACCAGGAGTCGTTATGTGACATGTAATGACCATCATAACACGTGCAGTTAACTTCATCAGAAGTTTAAATCACCGCCAGTTCAGGGCATTTCTGGGAGCGTTAGATACAGAGTATGGTGACTTGCCCTATCACACAGATGTGCGATGGCTAAGCCAGGGAAAGGTGCTGCAAAGATGTTTCGAGCTTCGTGAGGAGATCTGTCTGTTCATGGAAAGCAAAAGGAAAGACGCAACAGAGCTGCGAGATGAAACATTTATGTGTGAAATGGCGTTTCTGTGCGACATCACAAGCCATCTGAACATGATGAACCTGCAACTGCAGGGACGGGGGCGTGTCATCTCTGATATGTGCAGTACGGTGACGGCGTTTCAAACCAAGCTGAGTCTGTGGGAGACGCAGATACAGAAAGAAACCTTGAGCCACTTCCCCAGCTGCCAGACCACGAAAGAGAAGCGCTCTACCGCTCAACATACTTGCCGCTGAGTTCCGACGCCGATTTGCTGACTTTGAAGCTCAAAGAAGCAGGTCTGAACTACTTGCCAATCCTTTTGGAGTTGATGTGGAAAGCGCACCACCGAACCTCCAGATGGAGTTGATTGAGCTCCAGTGCAATGACACACTGAGGGGAAAATATGAGAGAGCGGGTGCCGCCGAGTTTGCACGTTTCATCCCCGACACAATGCCGCAGCTGCGCATCCAAGCTGCTCAGACGCTCTCCATGTTTGGCAGCACATACCTGTGTGAACAGTTGTTCTCTTTGATGAAGCTAAAAACATCACACCGGAGCCGTCTTACTGATAAACACCTTGACTCAATCCTGAGGACTTCCTCAGCTCAGAGCCTGACCCCGACCATTGATGAACTCGTACAACAGACGAGACACCACCAAGTATCAGGCTCAGGCTCAGACAAGTGAGCAGAACATTTACGTATTTCTAGTTTTTAATTCAGTTACATTTTTTACATTTGTTTCTACAAGACGGGATTTTTCTTTGAAGGAAGTTTGTTTTGTCTGTGTGAAATGAAAAAGCTCAAGGTCATTTCCTGTAATAAGTAAAAGGACGGCTGTTTTACTTTTCACACTACAGTGTTTAGACTCCACACAGCCATTTGTCTTTAAGAACACTGTGGTGTTACTGCTGCTTCAGTAACACCAACATTCAGTTCTTCAAAGATATGCTGTGGAATGTCTGAGAAGCACAATGTACTGGTTTCCACATTACACACAATGTAAATAACACAGTAACTGTTAATAAGACAACACATTTAAAATCCTGCAGACTGTATTCTTTATTGTATAATGCAAATGAGCACAACAATGTACAGAACCTCCTTCCATTTTTATATATCAATTTTTTCAACTATATAATCCGAAAGTTCAATTTCATTCTGTTTTATCCACCAGCTAGAGTCCTGGAGTAATATAAACTATTCAGCTATAGTGGCACACTTAGGTATAAACAAAATAAAATATATAAGGAGACCCCCCACACACACACGCACACACACACATACACTGGTTGTGTGAAAATCATCAGCCAACCCTACTGGTTTTAACCGTTTATAGGAATGGCTTCATGACAAGCAAATAATTTTCAGTTCAGTTATCTACTAAAAGCATACAATGGGTTGAAAGTGAACACCGAAGAGAAATAAAACATGGTGCAGGTACATGTCATTAATTATGCCAACTGATCAACAACTATGAAGTATTCTCAACTCTAATAAAGCATGGGATAGGTGACATTATCAGCTTAATTTCCACAGCCAGTGTGTACATCAGGATGTCAGAGGTCAAAGGTCCAGCAGTCCAGCGCCTCCAACCTTTTTTAACCTCATCCACCAGATGAGGGTCCTCTCCTGCCAGGTCTCCAGGAACAAGAACCTCCTCCCTGTCCAGTGAGGGGATTGTAATCTGTAAAACATGCAAAGAAGAAAGGAAGCAGACAAAAGAAACATTTAACACATTAAAACAAAATTAAGCTTTTTGTTCTAAAACGCAGAGAGTTGAGGGTTTTTTTTTTGAGTTTTTCTTTGTAATAAACTTCAAATCAGTGTTTCAGCTGATCTGTTCTTAAAGCCAATATTCCAGTGGGGAAAAATTATTTGATCATTTGTTCACTTTCAAACTTCTTTTCAAGTTTGCTCACCTCCAAAGAAAAAAAAAAGAAAAAAAAAAAGAAAAAAGAAAGAGTCTCTAATTTTTGATGGTAATTCCATTCATTTAATTTCTTAATGATATAGAGAGAATATCAATGAGAAATGTCTCGATGCAGTTAACTACGATGACCTGGATGACTGAGAACCTTCACAGACTTGATGCAGTTAAAGAAATTCCAAGTTATATTCGGTTCCTCTGGATATAACGTTATCACTGGGAGAAACGTTTCGTCATCATCCAACTGCCTTCTTCAGTCTCAGCTGACTGCAGGTTCCCCCGCTCAAACTCAATATGTATATTGTCATCATTGAAAAAGTTTCCACAACGTTGCATGATACGGTCAGACTGAGCGGACGTCTTTCCTCAGCTCCCACTGGTACATGTTCATGTTTAATGATTCCTACTTTCTGTACAACCTCGAAAAAGACGCCTCCCACAAGAGCTGCAAAATCTGTATCCAACAAATCTCCTGAAAAGTCAGAAGTGAATGAGGGCTAAGGAGGTCTGATCATTCATTAGTAAGCATAACTATTTACCTGCCTGATTTTGACCCTTATTCACACCAGCGGAGGATGACTCCATATTTAACAAACAGTCCTGTATTTATTGAGTACATCACTAAACAGTGGAATGTTTTTATATAAGTCCATCGACAAGAAGCTTGGTGACAACTGTGATTATTCAGAAACAGAAGAAACATCAATAACCCAAGGTCTGGAGCTACATGCACCCTTGCTCATGGTGTGAGGACGATCATGAAAAAGGAGGTGGATCAGCCCTGAACTGCACAAGAGGAGCTTGTTAATGATCTAAAAGCAGTTGGGACCAAAGTCACCAAGAACACCACTGGTAACACATTATGCCATATTAGACTTATCTTGCAGCACCCACAAGATCCCCCTGTGGCGTCGCATATACGCATATATTCTTAAGACTATCAGTTCTTTTCTAAATGTACCACAGTCGACCACCCTGAAAGCCTTTGCTGACGTATGTAATCAATTCCTTTCTTTGTAAACAAGGTTGAGTCTATCAGGTCAGGAATAGTATTTTCTACACAATCATTTCTTGGGATTGAAGTGTTTTGAGAAACTGGTCCGACGCCACGTGATGTCCTGGCTGCCACCCAACACTCTACCCACTCCAGATCGCATACAGCAAACAGATCAACTGAAGGCGCCACTGTTACAACGATCCACACCACAATCTCCCAGCTAGAACAACAAAGGGTGTTACACCAGGCTGCTCTTTCTTTTTGTTTTTTTAAGCATGTTTATTGAGATTTTTTGATATAAGGAAAAAAAAAAGACAAAAAAAAGACAAAAAAAACAACAGACAACACAGCAGCAAGGGCAAAGACACACAAATAAGGCAAAAGATTACACTGCAACGACAAAAATATTACTTCAACACTGGCAATAAACAGAAATAAAACGCTAAGGTGGTAGGCTGAATTATTGGCGATCGATCAAACAGGACTTTGTTTTAATACATGATCTAAAAATGGCTGCCACACATCAAAGAAATTACTAAGTTTGTCTGCTAATGTGTACCTAATTCTCTCCATATGCAGTAGAGCAGTCAGTTCTGTCAGCCACATTTTGAATTGAGGTACAATATCCGACTTCCAGAGAGTCAAGATAATTTTCTTAGCAATTACCATTCCGAACAAAACTGTAGTTTGTGCAGCAGAGCTGAGGTGTAAAAGGGAAGAGGAAGATCCAAACAATGCAGTTATTGGGTCCGGCTCTAATGTGCAATTATAGATACCAGAAAAACATTTAAAAATGTCCAAACAATAGTTATGCAATTTGGGACAAGTCCAAAATAAACGAGTGAGAGAGCCTTCTCCAAGTTTACAATAGAAGGAAAAATCCTGTGCAGTTTAGTTTTTGAATAATGACGTCTGTGAAGCACTTTGAATTGAATCAACCGATGCCTGCATTTATACAGGGAGTGCAGAATTATTAGGCAAATGAGTATTTTGTCCACATCATCCTCTTCATGCATGTTGTCCTACTCCAAGCTGTATAGGCTCGAAAGCCTACTACCAATTAAGCATATTAGGTGATGTGCATCTCTGTAATGAGAAGGGGTGTGGTCTAATGACATCAACACCCTATGTCCAGTGTGCATAATTATTAGGCAACGTCCTTTCCTTTGGCAAAACGGGTCAAAAGAAGGACTTGACAGGCTCAGGAAAGTCAAAAATAGTGAGATATCTTGCAGAGGGATGCAGCAGTCTCAAAATTGCAAAGCTTCTGAAGCGTGATCATCCAACAATCAAGCGTTTCATTCAAAACAGTCAACAGGGTCGCAAGAAGCGTGTGGAAAAACCAAGGCGCCAAATAACTGCCCATGAACTGAGAAAAGTCAAGCGTGCAGCTGCCAAGATGCCACTTGCCACCAGTTTGGCCATATTTCAGAGCTGCAACATCACTGGAGTGCCCAAAAGCACAAGGTGTGCAATACTCAGAGACATGGCCAAGGTAAGAAAGGCTGAAAGACGACCACCACTGAACAAGACACACAAGCTGAAACGTCAAGACTGGGCCAAGAAATATCTCAAGACTGGTTTTTCTAAGGTTTTATGGACTGATGAAATGAGAGTGAGTCTTGATGGGCCAGATGGATGGGCCCGTGGCTGGATTGGTAAAGGGCAGAGAGCTCCAGTCCGACTCAGACGCCAGCAAGGTGGAGGTGGAGTACTGGTTTGGGCTGGTGTCATCAAAGATGAGCTTGTGGGGCCTTTTCGGGTTGAGGATGGAGTCAAGCTCAACTCCCAGTCCTACTGCCAGTTTCTGGAAGACACCTTCTTCAAGCAGTGGTACAGGAAGAAGTCTGCATCCTTCAAGAAAAACATGATTTTCATGCAGGACAATGCTCCATCACACGCGTCCAAGTACTCCACAGCGTGGCTGGCAAGAAAGGGTATAAAAGAAGAAAAACTAATGACATGGCCTCCTTGTTCACCTGATCTGAACCCCATTGAGAACCTGTGGTCCATCATCAAATGTGAGATTTACAAGGAGGGAAAACAGTACACCTCTCTGAACAGTGTCTGGGAGGCTGTGGTTGCTGCTGCACGCAATGTTGATGGTGAACAGATCAAAACACTGACAGAATCCATGGATGGCAGGCTTTTGAGTGTCCTTGCAAAGAAAGGTGGCTATATTGGTCGCTGATTTGTTTTTGTTTTGTTTTTGAATGTCAGAAATGTATATTTGTGAATGTGGAGATGTTATATTGGTGTCACTGGTAAAAATAAATAATTGAAATGGGTATATATTTGTTTTTTGTTAAGTTGCCTAATAATTATGCACAGTAATAGTCACCTGCACACACAGATATCCCCCTAAAATAGCTAAAACTAAAAACAAACTAAAAACTACTTCCAAAAACATTCAGCTTTGATATTAATGTGTTTTTTGGGTTCATTGAGAACATGGTTGTTGTTCAATAATAAAATTATTCCTCAAAAATACAACTTGCCTAATAATTCTGCACTCCCTGTAGAGCAAGAATGGATCCTACACAGACTCCTCTCCCACACCTCATCTCCAATTTGCAAACCAAGCTCCTCCTCCCATGCCATCTTCAAAAAGTCAGATTTAAAATTTAAATACCCAGAAAAAGCTTTCACAAAACCAGAAACCAACTTTTTAGAATCCGAGGAGCTCAGAAGGAGAGCAAAAATTGACCCCTCTCCCAGAAGAGATGGAAAATTTAGGATACTCTGACAAACATAGTTTCTTATCTGTAAATAATGAAAAAAAATGTGACGCAGGGAGAGAGAACTTGTTCTGCAACTGAGTAAATGATGCAAACTGCCTGTCAATATAGAAGTCTTTGAGAGTAATAACACCTTTCTGTGTCCAGACCTCAAATAAGGCGTCTAAACATTTTCCCTCAGTGTGTCATTTTGTACCCTTCCTGCCAGTGAGCAGGAGTTCTGGCATTTGCAGCCCAATAATAAAACTGAAACAGTGGCAGAGCAAATCCACCCTGAAGTTTAGACTTACATAGATGAACTTTTGATATCCTGTGAGTTTTAAAGCCCCAAACACATGGTAATACTACTGAGTCGATCACTTTAAAAAGTTGCTTATTCAAAAAGATAGGTGAGTTTAAAAATAAATATAGAAATTTAGGAAGGGAAACCATTTTGATTACATTAATGCGACCTACCATGGGAATAGGGAGAGCCCTCCATTTCTCAATGTCCTTTTTCAATTTTTCAACTTGTTCAAGATAATTCAACTTAAAGATCAATTTAGGATCCTTAGGCTAAATAACACCAAGTATTTCAATCTGTCTGTGATTTTAAAAGGCAAAACTTTCAAAAGATCAACATCCAAGTTAAAGCCACAAACTCACTCTTCTGCCAATTAATTGTATAACCTGAGATTTCCCCAAACGACCTCACCACATCTAAGAGTACAGGAACAGATCGCTCAGGGTTTGACAAGAACAAAACAACATCATCTGCATATAAAGAACAAGCTGCTCTTTGTTGACTTTAGTTCTACGTTAACTGATACAGACGGACAGTAAAACTGCTGCATATTGGACTTCCTTTTATCAGAAACGTCTCTTGGCCTGTGTACAGAGAGTTGGAGTGGGACCTCAGCTTTCATCAGCCTTTACACCGGCTCTCCACAAGGCTGTTTACTAAGTCCCCTCCTGAACACTCCGTACACACACGACTCTGTCAGTACCCAACCAAGACAATGCAGTCATTAAGTTCACAGATGACACCACCGTTGTGGGGCTCATCTCTGGGGGAGACGAAACAGCGTACAGAGCTGAGGCTCAGATGCTATTGGATTGGTGCGCAGACAACAACCTGGTATTGGACTTCAGAAGGACGAAGTCAGTGCTACAGCCCATCAGCATCAACAGGAAGTGTTTGGAAAGGGTGTCCAGTTTCAAGTTCCTGGGTGTGCACATAGACACCGACCTCCAATTGAGCTCAAATACCTGAGAGGTTTTAAAGAAGGCCCAACAGCGTCTCCAATTTCTGAGAATCCTCCAAAAATGGACCTGAAGAGGGAGCTGCTCATTGTCTTCTACTGTTGTGCCATTGAAAGTGTGCTGACAGACTGTACTGTATCTCCAGCTGCACCATGGCACACAAAAAGGCACTTGAGATGGTCATTAATATGGCCCAAAAAAAAAAAAAAATCACTGGACAGCCTCTGCCCTCCCTAAAGGACCTATGCAGCGCTTGCTGCGCTTGCAACATCCTACAGGACTGCACACACCCAGGACACCGGGTGTTTAAGTTGCTGCTGTCTGGATTCAGGCTGCTGAGGTCACAGACAAACAGACTCAAGGACAGTCTTTACAACAAGGCAATAGCCCTAACCAATGCTAACAGCTGACCTGATTAGCTACCTCCCTGGGCTTTTCTGGTAGGAAATAATGTGCAATAAACATTCATTCTTTAATATATTAGGCCATACCTATTTGCACTTTTTATCCAATCTAAAGTTTACTGTGCTCTGTTTTGTTGTGCTCAGTTGTGTTGACGTGGGACAATTGTCCCATTTCGTTATACTACTGTACTAAGTATGAATGTGCAATGATAATAAAGAGTTATCTTATCTTATTGTGCAATCAAAGCTTCATTATGATCACACCCCCTTAACCTGAATGTAGGGAATAACCAAGCAAACATTTATGGGAAAGAATCGTCTGAATCCTGACGATGAATAAATAAACACTTTAATAACACAACTTGTTAAATGTATCACGTAGTAGAATAGAATAATCCTAAAAAACAAGGGGAAATTTGGTACATCTTAACAGTAGTTTTACTAATAATGTATGGATTACATACATGGATTTAAATTCAGTGAAGTGCCTGCTGTAAACCACTTGAATTTTTTTTAACCCTTCTGCACCCCTCTGATAAATAGCTGCAGTAAGAGACCGTTAAGAGAGCGCAGACTGTCATTACCATCACAGCAGATTCTTTTGTCACACATCAGGTGATCGTTCGAACAGCTCTCCAACCCCCATAGAAGGCCACCGACTCCACATGTAGACCATATTCCATGAATCATTGACAGGAAGTATTTACAGAACACTGTTATAAAACCAATCCTTTTCTTTGTATTCTCGCGAACTTCCCGACGTTCAAATTAGAGATGGCACAATACCACTTTTTTATGTCCGATACCGATATCCTAAATTTGGATATCTGCCGATACCGATATGAATCCGATATAGTGTTTTTTAATATCTTGCTGCATTGTGTATAAGTTCATAGTCAAGTTTT
This sequence comes from Simochromis diagramma, assembly GCF_900408965.1. NCBI lineage: Eukaryota > Metazoa > Chordata > Actinopteri > Cichliformes > Cichlidae > Simochromis > Simochromis diagramma. The sequence goes on along the minus strand of NW_024387258.1, from coordinate 1,518,104 downwards.
AGAAAAACAAACAAACACTAAAGCTATTCTGCTATACCTGTATTCAAAAAATACACTGCACCCAAAATGTTTCATAGTTAGCAACACAGCAACACTCATCAAGCTAATAAACTTAAATCTGCTCCATCCTCACTATTCTGGTGTTTTAAAGAGTAGTTAGCAGGAATATTAAACAACCTAACTAATAGGGTTGCAGACTCCCAGCAAAAAAAAAAAAAAAAAAAAAAGGGAACCACCCTCTTCCTCATGATGCTTAATTAACGTAATCAACTTTACTTTAATGCATGTGTAAAAAAAAAAATGCACAGAAATCTATTATTTTTCTACAATAATTAAATAGATTCAACATCTTTCTTCAACAGAGTTGCAGACTGCACTGATTATATCTTCCCAAAAGTACTATAGCTTACTAGGGTGTATTAGACTTAACAGTTACTATATACAGTAATGGACTTCTATTCATTTTACACAAGATTAAAACTTTGGGTGTAAGATTCAGATAATTATTTATTAAAAGCTGGACATTTTAAATGAGAATAAGAAAGAAAAGTATGTCTTTGTGCCCCCTTTTCCCTGTTCATGCCCTATCGGCCCCCCTGGCTAAACTTTGCTAGATCCGCCCCTGCACAGTTACAGCCGTCAGCTGTAGAAAAAGATCCTGGTGTAGAAAGTAATATTAAATACATTCTAACAGCAGCTGATCAAGCTTAAACGTGCTGCTGTTGTTCAGCCGCTGGTTTCCTCTTTCTGGTGCAAAGTGGGCCAAAAACAAACAAGAGAAAAGCCGATCAGCTGATCATTGATCAGTTTCATGATTGAAGTAGCAGCAGGAGAGAGAGAGAGAGAGAGAGAGAGAGAGAGAGAGAGAGAGAGAGAGAGAGAGAGAGAGAGAGAGAGAGAGAGAGAGAGAGAGAGAGAGAGAGAGAGAGAGAGAGAGAGAGAGGCAGTCGCTCCATATATCGTTTGTTAAGCTTAACGTGGGAATGCTTTACAAAGATTCAGGGATGAACTTACACACTTGCTTTACTTCTCTCTGGGATCACTTTCTCAGAGATGAAATGCCGGGTTGGTAGTGAGGCTATAAATGCTGAACCAGACCGCCAACAGGTCTTGCACGCCACAGCCGCTCTATCACGTGATGCACACTGCTCCGACGTGCTACGGTTATGAGCTGAGTTACGCCGTGTCGCAAGTTTTCTGAGGTGCTTTTGTGATATTTAATGGATCGGGTTACATTTTCATTTCTCTCCAATATCCGATCCAGTAATTTAGGTCAGTATCAGACCGATACAGATATGTAATATCAGATCGGTCCATCTCTAGTTCAAATGAGGGATTTTTGTTTTTCTTATTTTAGTGCCTGTTGTTCAGCTGCCGTGCTTCATTTGCATATGGGGGGGTTGTAATTGTGTTGCCTCCTCAGCACATATGTCAGTCATATAAACAAACCCTACCTCATCTACTACGTACCTGCATTGCGAAAAGGCCTCTTGTCCTTCTTTGGTTTCAGCATCGTCTGGGATGAGCTGGTCTCCTCAGTAGTCTGCAGTGACACATATTAGAATAAAATCTTTATTGTCACTGTTACAAGAACAATAAAAGGCAGTTTGGCATCTCTCCATGTGTGTGAGGAACACCATAGCGTAAGTATTAACTAGGGGTGCACCGATACACAAAATTCACGGCTCGGTTCGATACTTTGGTGTCACGGTTCGATATTTTTTCGATACAAAAAAATGTTCATGCCTTTTTAATTTGTCATTTATTAAAATTATAAATATATATTTTAACTCAAAAGTACAGTTTTTAAATTTAATGTTGCTGAAACAACAAAATTATTTAAAAAAATAAATCTATCTGATCAAGAAATCACTCATCTTTGGAAAAGAGTTTATTACAGAGAAATGGCTCTTTCCAAAATAAAAGCTCTACTATACGCTTCTTCTGGGCTATATTCTCAGCAGCATATTAAACATATCAGGTTTTCACATGAAGACCAAAATAGTTCCAAACGCCAGATCTGAATGAGGGTCGGGGAGGTTCAATTTCGGCTAGCGTTGAGGCAGTTGCCATGTTGCAAGGAGCTTAACTTCTGTCCCTGTCACTACCCGATCCATACCGTAACGATAGTTACGGGTCAGACTATCTGTTGAGATGTTAAGAATAATAAGTATCTCTCAAAATGTTTTCAATAATGAAACATTTCAATATAATGTAGACAAAAACGAAAAATAAAAAGATAGTGACAGATCAGGACTCCCCAATTTGTCGGACCGTACAAATCGGGTCTACCCGATCCGTACTGCGCATGTGCAGACGTTTTCTTCTTCTTCTGTTCGTTTAATGGCAGTTTACTCCCCAGTGTAAGAGGATACTGCCACCTGCTGACCGAGCGGTCTAACCCTATTGTAAACTGAATTAGCATCATTACAAACATGTGTTAAATTTGATTTAGTGATAGTCGAGTGTGTTTATGCTTGTCTGTGTGGAGAGGATTGTTGGAATAGTGATGATGATGTCCGCTATCACTGTCAGTTGTCAGTAAACACTTCATCTGGCTGATGAATCTTCACGTGACACATTACAAAGTCTGTATTATTAACTCTGTAATTAGGCGCCATTCTTCTTATTTTACGGCGCTGTTGTTCAATCGGGGGACGCTCTCTGTTGAGGAGGAAAGCATGAATTTGTTTGTATACGGATTATCCATTGCTTAAATGTCCCGGTAGTCAAAAAGGAGGCAGAGCTGTTGAGAAATGCTAGGAGCTAACTGGGCACTAACCGTATCACTCAAATATATTGAATGTCGCAATGTTGGCAAAGAGAGGAAGTGACGTAAGATTTGCGCACGCGGGGTACGGATCGGGTTTCCGGTACGGATCGGGTAGTGACAGTCCCGCTAGCTTGCGCTGCGCTCAGTGGATCTGCGCTCGACAGTGCAGCCTAGGCGGAGTAGTCGAGCGCAGATCCACTGAGCGCTCAACACAGACAGCATCGTCAGAAGGAAAGTTGATAAAATAAATTAAAAATGTTGTATTGTTCGATACATATGCGTACCGAACCGAAAGCACTGTATCGAACGGTTCAATACCAATACAAGTATCGTTGCACCCCTAGTATTTACACAATAACAGACACATTTACATTTACACTAGAACGATATGTACAAGTTACACATACACCTGCAGTTGTGCATGTAGCTAAACAGGAAAAACCTTCTAAAATCCTGAGTTCGAGGAAACTGTAAGTGTAGCTTACATTACGAGGTGAAATACTAGGGAATCGATCTGGAACAAGAAGTAGAAGCCAGAGATGACACCTGGCTATACCCCTTCAACAAACTAATTACATTGTGATGTATGGCTGTGTGGAAACTGCGGGAAATCAGATCGCTTCTTTATTTCAATGTGAGGCCACGTCAACAGCTACAAGAGTAAATATACTTTAACTTCACAAGCTTTACTGAAATTGTCTAAATAACTTGTTAAATGAAAGAGTATCATAACAGCCGTACTTTAAAGAAAAGACTTGAGGACAGAGCAGCACAAATACAAATGTTTCAGATGAAAAATTACCTGAGAGAGTTTTGGAGCTCCTTTATAACTCTTTCCCTGCTGCATACTCTCCCACATCTCTATTTTCTGCCTCCTCTTCTCCTCTTCTTGCTGTCCACAAATTAAATAAAAACAGTGTGTTGACATCTGATATTGACAGAAAATCATCCTTCTTTGATTTATTTTTTTTTACAAACTCTACCAATTTCTGTTTCTCTCTAAAGATGGACGCTTTGGCATCAAGCTCTTCTTGCATCTTCATCCTGGCTGCTGCCATAGCCTCTTCTCTCCTTTCCACCAGTGTTGGATCTTTATGTAACAAATAGAAATCGAAAGTTAAATCAGGACGATGCAATAACATATCTAATAACATAACTTCAAGAGAAATACAGGTTACCAAGGGCAGATTTTTCTATATACCTACAGATCAGACACTTCGTAAAGACAGATGTAGTACCCGAAAAATCAGACTTGTGTCTAAGGACTTCCAAGTCAAATAATATTGCGTGACGTTCTAGCTATAGTACATATAGTACATTACAAGGACAGAGACAAACAAACATGGAAAGAGAACTGAGAATAGAAAAATTCAGAAATATGTGGAAAAGGTTTTTAAACGTCATGTGTCCCAAATTTGTTTTCAAAGACTTACAAAATGCATATAACACCAGATCCCCTTTAATTACATGGAGAACACAGCATCAACGCCTTCCCTACAGCCACCTGTGTGCAAAAAAAATGTGCACCTCAACCCCCTTTCTTCTCCCACATGTTTGCACTGAGTTGGAGATGCTCTGGATCTCATCTGTATAGTGACAACAAGTGCATTCTATTCTATTCTATTCTTTTCTTTTCTATTCTATTCTTCTCTAAGAAAGCCTGGATAACAACAGTGACCGATACCCACAACAAAACGGGATTCGAAACATCAAAAAGAGAACAGACTGGAGAACTTTGAATGGGCCTGTGATCCATTACTGCTGTAAATGATTTCATTGATTAAGGACAAGACATTCTAACACACCTGATCCAGTGTGACAATGTAATTGCCCCCTAACCTAATTAATGGTTGTGCAACTCTTGCCAGCAAGAACCCCAGTGGATCGTTTTCAGTAACAGCAATGCATATTTGACATCGCCTGGGGGGGATTTTTTTCTTTTTTCTTTTAAATTAGCTACACTGAAGAGTTCGGGGATGAATAGTCTGTTTAAGGTCATGTTGAAACATTTTAATCTGACTTTGATCAGGCCACTTCAAAAACACATTTGTTTCCTAAATTAATCATTTAGAGGTGGTCTTGTGAGCGTGTTTCAGGTCATTGCCAATAACCCAAGAGTGCTCAAGCTTCAGGGTACAAACTAATTGCTGGAAGTTTTTCTGCAGGATTTTCTGGTACAGAATAGAATCCACAGTTTAATCAGCTATGATGTTCAGGTTCGTCTGTTCCACTCTGCATGTCAAATATCCTTGAGCAAGATCCAACGTCAAGTTGCTCTCAGGCAGGCTGCATAAAGCACTTTGAGTGCTCAGAGTAGAAAAGCACTATATAAGAACCAGTCCACATCATGTCATCAGCACAGGAAGTCACTGCAGGGTTCTACTGAACGATAGGCATTACCGCCACATACACGCTCTTATAGGAAGAGAAGAAGTCAAAATAGGAAGCAATGTCTTTAAGGAGTGCTTTTTGAAAAGAGTTTTCCACAAAGCCTCGTGGTTTAAAAAGTCTTTCTACATCTCTAAATGTATACATTTGTATATCCCCAAGTTTCTGTAGTGGAATTTAATTAAAATGGCAGTAAAACCATTACAGTCAGGGAAAAAATATTTGAAGCCTAATTCATTTTGTAAGTTTGCCCACTAACAAAGGATCTGCCTATAATTTCACTGGTAAGGTTATTTAAACAGTGAGATTCAGGACAATCACAAAAAACTCGGAAAAAATTCGCGCTCAATGGATGTGGCGCACCGGGTTACAAAAATCGCTGAAGCGCCACACAATGTGACGTTAAACTCAGAGCACGAACCAGTTAAAGGTGGTCAGCACCACACCTCCCTTGTGGGAAGAAAACAAGTTTCCACCGCTTGGATCCGAGATCTCGTTCTTTTGATGACGACCCAGAGTTTGTGACCATACATGAGGACAAGAATGTAGATCAACCAGTAAATTATCCAGCTGGAGGTAACAACTTGTTCCTTTCATCACTTTATCTGGCTGAAGACTCAAACGTAGAGGTGCTACGTCACACTCAGCTGTTAATTGCCACAGAGCGTCCTACACCCACGAGGAACAAGCCTGACTTGTTGCTGAAAACGTCGAACAAGCTCTCACTGTCCTGCTGCAGCATAACATTGGATACTGGAAGGTGCACTTTGTGCTGATATAATGCTTATCTTTGTAATACTGTAGTTGCTGCACGAATATAGAGTGAGTTGTGCTGACCTTGTGAGGCTTGTGGCGTTGGGCTGCGCTGGCTTGATCTCCTCTTGTTCAAGTGCAGAATGAGCAGGTAGAACATCACAGCTCCAAACACCAGGTACCAGCCATAATGCGCCACGAACTCCTCAACTACAGCAATTCAATTACAACAGAAATAAACAATAATCTAAGTAGCTGTGACATTTTAACAACGAAACGATGGAAACAACATTTTTTCAATAAATACAATCTTAAAAGAATAAAATACTAAATGTTTGCGGGTTTATCTACAGCTCAACATGTCGCCTTCATCCCACCTTAACATGAGCTACCGTGGAGCGACAGATACGTCTTACGAACGTTAGTAACTGTATTCCTATATTCTTTATCATTTAAGTTGGTTAATTAAACGTACACGCTTACCAGTCAGGCTTAGGGAACTCAAGTCTTGGTTTTTTAAGGGTGGCTTCTTCACATGGAAAGCGGAATCATCGTCTTCGATCGTTACATCATCCATTCCACACTCAGACGAGCTGACCGTCACAGACAGCGTCGCGTACAGGCTTCTGTTAGCTCGTAACTGCTTTCTTTTCCAAAGATCTTCTTTAAAACTTGCTACACAAAATGTAGATGGTTATTTACGATGACGTGTTGGCGGAAGCCAGATGAATCATTCGAGCACGCGACCGTGTCGCGCAAAACAGGTCACTTCCTCTTCATACCTTTCATAATAAAAGTTAGAGACACAGATCATCAAACAAATTTAAATATTGGAAAAAGATAACACAAATAAACACAAAGTGCAGTTTCTAAATTATTAAGGTTACCAACGAGCTCAGAACAACACCAAAGAATATGATCGTCATCAGGAGGGGACAATGCAAAGCAAAAGAAGTCCCTGTTTTACCTCATGGGGTTCAGTGTTGCTGTTGATGGGTTGTTGCTGATAGTGCTGGAGGGCTGAGACTGTAGACGTTACAATCTCCAAAGGAGAGCTGGTAGCTGATTAAACAAGTGTTATGGGATAATAATAAAATGCAAAGATCTGTGACAGCGCTTGGATCCATGAGGCAACAGATTTTTTTATAAAAAGTGGGAAATCAGAATCAGAATCAGAAAGGGTTTTATTGCCAAATGTTGAGCGGGTTTACAACATTAGGAAATTGCTGCGGTGCTTCAGTGCAAACATACTGTCATAAATTACGCTTAAATAGACATGAAAAAATAAAAGTAAGAGTAAGAATTAAAAGTGCTAAGCAGATAGATATATACATGAGTGCAGGTGGTGATCAGTGCCAAACATGGAATGATGCAGTGAACACAGCGTAGGGTCATGTGTTAGTGGTGGGAACAGTCATACGGTTATTGTTCATGTGTCCAACAGCAGAGGGGAAGAAACTGTTCTTATGGCGAGAGGTTCTGGTGCGAATGGACCGGAGCCTCCTGCCTGAGGGGAGCAGGTCAAACAGACTGTGTCCAGGGTGAGAAGGGTCAGCTGAGATCCGAGCTGCACGCCCCAGTGTCCTGGAGGTGTACAGGTCCTGCAGAGATGGGAGTCTGCAGCCAATCACCTTCTCAGCAGAGCGCACAACACGCTGCAGTCTCTGTTTGTCCCTGATAGTGGCTCCAGCGTACCACACGGTGATGGAGGAGGTGAGGATGGACTCGATGATAGCAGTGTAGAATTGCATCATCGTCCGTGTTGGCAGGTTGAATTTCTTCAGCTGCCTCAGGAAGTACATCCTCTGCTGGGCTTTCTTGATGACGGAGGTGATGGTGGGCTCCCACTTCAGGTCCTGGGTGATGGTGGTACCCAGGAAGCGGAATGAGTCCACAGAGGTGATGGGGGTGTCAGTCAGGATGATGGGGGGGAGTGGAGCTGTGTGCTTCCTGAAGTCCACAATAATCTCCACTGTCTTCTGGGCATTCAGCACCAGGTTGTTGTGGCTGCACCAGGACACCAGACGTTCAACCTCCCTCCTGTAGGCAGACTCATCCCCGTCCGAGATGAGTCCAATAACGGTGGTGTCATCTGCAAACTTGATTAGCTTGACAGACTGGTGGGTGGAGGTGCAGCAGTTAGTATACAGGGAGAAGAGCAGAGGAGAAAGAACACAGCCCTGAGGGGAGCCGGTGCTGATGGTCCGAGAGTCCGAGACATTCTTTCCCAGCCTCACATGCTGCTTCCTGTCCGTCAGGAAGTCAGTGATCCACCGGCAGATGGGATCAGGCACATTCATCTGGGAAAGCTTGCCTCGGAGATGGTCTGGAAGGATGGTGTTGAAGGCAGAGCTGAAGTCCACAAACAGGATCCTGGCGTAGGTTCCTGGGGAGTCCAGATGCTGCAGGATGAAGTGTAGGGCCATGTTGATGGCGTCATCTACAGACCTGTTGGCTCTGTATGCAAACTGCAGGGGGTCCAGGAGGGGGGCCGTGAGGGTCTTGAGATAGGAGAGAACCAGGCGCTCAAATGACTTCATGACCACAGATGACAAATAAACTCGGCTCTGCCTGTGACTCACTCTTTGCCTCTCTTCCTCCTTCACTCTCCTCATCTCATCTACCACTGTCCGTTTGCTGTCCATCTGAGAACAAAGCACAATTTGTTATTGCATTAATCTGTTATTTTATTATCCACACTTAACAACTCTGCACCATTAATCCATAATAAAGTAATGATAGAAAAGTGTTATAGAACCAAAACATTGTAGTTGTGTTTATTGTTGTTTTTCTACTTGAACACTCCTGCAATGCAACAACTGGTACGTGTGTTATTGTTACCTGTGTTCTTTGTGATCCAGCTGGCGAGAGATCCACTGTAGCTCATGTATTCACTGTTTCCTCCTCCTCTCCTTACAGGGCCGGTCTGGACAGTGTTATATCATGAGTGATCATTTTAAAATATCTATACACATAAAACACGCACACCCACATGCATGTACAGTGACATATTATACCTTCTCCAGAATACTTTACATACTACAGCAACAGGTTTCGATCATGGTGCTGATCCGGAATCATTTCCTTGTTATTTATCTCCAGTGCTATAACAATAAAGTAATAAGATTTTTTTTTGAAAAGTAATAAATATACAATAATGTATGTATGATGATTCAATTTGTTTGACTATCCACTCGGTGCAAGGCTTTCTGCCTTATTAAATGCTTAAACTTTAAAGATAATAATTTTGTTGCTATAAAATCAGCACTTGTCATATTTGAAATATAAATCTAATATAATCTGTTTCTTGATGTATTTTCTTTAAAATAGATGAAATATCTTCTGCTTGTTGCTTTTCCTTAGTAGTAGTTTCTTGGCAGCTATTTGACAATAAAGACCTGATTCAATTTATCCTCAGCAGCAGAGGTGACTCTTGGTCTTCCTGTTCAGGGGCGGCCCTCATGTGAGCCAGTTTTGTTGTAGCGCTTGGTGGTTGTTACGACTGCATCCTTTTAACAGGAAGAAAAACCCAGACGACAAGGCTTTTCCTTACCACTTTTGGCAAACATGTGATCATTGGGGGGCGTCTGATTTTTGTTATTTTCTCTCTATTATTGCAGGGTCTTTACCTTATAATATAAAGTGCGACTTGCACTATAGAAATAAAATTGAATTGAAATGACATGTATATGGGAGGTGTACTTTTGCAGAATTAAAAGTAAACATGGTGATATTTTGTGCTCAGTATTTTTTATTATCTCAATTGAAAACACAAACAAGAAAAATCTTGAAAATAAATCTTCTTAATTTTTTTTTAAACTGTTAATAACAAATGATTTTTGTCATTTACTTTCAGAATGTTCAGTTTGGCATTTTTGATAAATAGGGAAACCATTGTTTCTTAAGAGGGTGGTGTGTGTCAAAAACAAGAGTGCCGGGAGTCTTTCATGACGACTTTCATGAGGTTTTCCCAGCAGAACGTTGCAGTTCACAGAGACCGTCAATTTCATACACGTCAGAAGCGCTTTTTATTGTCACTTATTGACGTGGCCTAAAAAGAAACATGCTGTAAAATCTTCCACAATGAAGACAAGGCACAGTTTTCGACGTGGTGACGAACGCCACCACAAGCACTTGGGGGCGCTAGAGTTCAGAGAACAAGCATGCTGCATTTAAGGACGTTAGACTTTCACAACTTTATTGTGACTCGTTCTTTTATCGGCCACAGATCTTAATAAATGACGGCGTAATAAAATGACATACTGATACAAACTTTTGTCTTGGAAAAACGATTTTATGTTAATAGGCTTTTACACGTCACACTCAGCATTATCAGCATGTGTGTACACAATCAAGCAATGTGACTTTTGTTAGAACAGTTTCACGCAATAGCTCGTGCATTAGTGACACTTATAGTCACTAACTATATAACTACTACTGCTTTAATGTAAAGTGTTATTAACTATGGCAGAAAGAAGCTACGCTTTGGCTACATTTACACAGCAGATGAATTTAGATGTGTGAGTGTGGTTTCACACGCAGCTTAAAGGCAGCACCGTCGGGCCCACGGGGGTGGAGGCGATTAGAAGATTTCTACGGAGCTGCCGTTGGGTCAAACCACTGTTAAACCCTTCGCGATCATTCTTCTCGACAGACATTCTTGCCATGTCTAGATAATGGTGAGAGTCGGACCACTACTGAACGCTAAGTGATAAAAAGCTACTGCGCTTTTCGATCGCTGTTATATTCGTCCATGATCGACAGCGGGGGACGGCTTGATCGCCCGAAGGACCAACGACAGAGAATTGTTGAAGTGACGGCTTCAGTAAGACTGTTGCGATGCTACGTAGGCATCTGGAAGAAAAGGGCTTTTCTACCATGAGAGATTGCGCGTGAGCCCGGTTTTCTGGCGGAAAACGAGCTCTATCGACCCAGTCTTCAGTGTTTGTATCGAGACGATCGAGTCTTGCTTATCGCTTTTACCGACAGAGCTAATGAAGTTTGGGGGAATGGCAGGTCGAAGTCGAAGAGCCTGGTTTAGTGTTCTGTTGGGACTGGTTGTTGGGTTCACACTGGCTTCCAGGCTGATTTTACCCAAGGCGAGTGAGTTGAAGAAAGCTGGACAGAAAAGAAAAGCCAACTCTGCCGGGTGTGGGCTCAACGGGGGTCTCGGGAAAGAATACGGGGGAGTCTTGTGGCCTGAAGTTAACGGTTCACCGCCGACTGAGAAATCTGCTTCCAGATCGAACAATTTCCTATTTGTTGGCGTCATGACTGCCCAGAAGTACCTGAACAACCGTGCCGTGGCAGCACACAGGTATGTGACGCCACTTACAGAACAATGCCCGAACCTATCAATTTAATATAAAAGAACTAAACTTGGAAACGCACGGGCCTCTTGTACAGTAGCCTCTTCAGTTAACCGGCTATACGTATTAAAACGTGAAACATAATGATATTTATATGTTAGCACAAAAATATGCCACATTATGTGACATGTATAGCAATGTTCTGTCCGCTACCAGCTCGTATGGAGAGTAAAACTGCTTTAACTTTGGCATGGTCGTGGCTGAGGAGGTGGACGAGATCGTCAGCTGTAGATAATCAAACTGGATCACGACGAAGTTAATCACAATTTCTTCTTTTCGTTTTTTTTTTTTTAACATATTAGCAAACAGTTGACCCTTTTTTAAGCAGACATACCTGATGGCAAACAGACAGGAAAAACCTTTAACTTTTAAAAATCTATTTCTAACAAAAATATCAAAAATCAGTCTCTGTTATAGGCTTGCTGAAAAGTGTGACCAGTTTTTTTGAGAGCTTTACTTGCATGTAGTGCCCACTTCACATTTCTTCACATCTCCTCCAAAAATTTCAATTGGATTCAAGTCTGGACATGTACAAGGTAATATCATAAACCCAGTTTGTGCTTTTTCGCTTTTCAAGCCATATTTTGGTTAATTTACTGCTGTGCTTAGGACGGTGATTCCTTTTTAAAGTTGTAAGTCCAGTTCAGTTCAATTCAATTGACAAAGTCCCAATTCACAACAACCTCAAGTCATTTCATATCAAAAGGTATAGACCCTACAATTTAGAAGAAAGAGAAAACTGAGTAAAACCCAACAGCCAGATAATCTTTTATGAGCAAGTAGAGAAGTAAAAATAAAAAATGTTTCAACAGAAAGTTCTGGCCATGACCCAGGCAGAAAGAAAAGAGGAAAGTACTCTTCTTTCTTTAGTACCACAGTACTGTAGACAGCATGTGTGCCAAAAACTGTAGTTCATCTGGAAGTGATGAGAGCACATGGGTACATGTTGTTTTTTTGTTTTGTTTTTTTTAAATGGTGAAGAAAAAAGATGGAACTGTGACTGCAGTGAACAAAAAGCAGCTCAATACAGTGTAAGATAATGTCTGACATCTTGTAAGTATTTAAAAGAAGTGTAGCAGTGTTACCTTTCAGGTTACTCTACATTAAAGATTACTTTTGCTTTTATGTTTATTTTTGGAGAGGAACCATATTCCATCAGTTTCAGTGTCATTAAAAAGTTTAGATTTACAGTTTGAAATAATCTTTATTGTCCTTTACTGGCCAGTAATTCCCACAGAACTCGACTGGTTGTGGTGATATTGAGGCATAATGTGTAGATACATAGACACCCTGTATGTGTGCATGTTTGTAGAAAGAGGCACTTACATGGTTTCCTAACTTATTTAATAAATAATACCATAAACAGTTTGTGACAGTAAAAAAACAAAGTAATACTTTCTCTACATCTTGTAAATTCCTTACGAACTAATATTTTACCATCTTGGACTGAAGCTCTTGGTATTTCTTTTCTTTTCTATATACACTGCTAGGCCTCGATACAGCTACTCAACCTACTAACTTTCCAAACAATTTAGCTTTTGTCTATGCTTTTACACTAACTTTCCTCTGATTGGCTGTTCCTTACTGTTTCCAGAGTTGAGATGTCCACATCTTCTCTAACTTGTCTCACAGCCTTTGGTATTTCTCAAGCTGCTGGTATAGCTATATCGTCACAATGGGCATCTTCCTCTGCTTCTCCACAACTACTATGTCATATTGGTCACCTACCACCAGCTTGTCCGTCTATACCTGGAAGTCTCACAGGATTTTAGCTTGGTCATTCTCAACCAACCTAGGGTGTGTATCCCATTTTGACCTTGGGACTTCTAGACCATACTCGGCATAGATGTTCCTTTATACTATGCCAGCCATTTGGTAATGGTGTTCCAGTATGCCCTGTCTGTGCTGAAGTGTCTAAGGTGCATCTTTGCACAGGCTGCACCTGGGGTCTTGCCTGGTGTGGTAGACCCCAGACTCTATCGCTCTTGTGCTTAGGGCTTGTTCCTGTGCACCTTTCAATCCAACTTTGGTCCAGCCATAGGATGAGCTACTTTTTCTATTGACCGGTGAAACGTGGCGTGCAGCGGCACATGAACAGTTATGGCCATTTTCCTGAAGTACTAATGGATCTATGTTGTTTTATCCTGCATAGTGCTTTTGGCACTCACTTGTCCTCAGCTTTCTATCTTCTATCTACAGTTATAGGGTGCTGGACGTGAGATGAAACCATCCATACGTAGTAAGGAGCTTTCTTGTCTTGTCATGATGATGTCTAAGGCAGACGTCATCATCACAAGGGCAGGACAGGGAGGAAAAAAGAAAGGTGGGGGATAGGGGGAGATGGAATAAAAGGATAGAGTACTCTGGTAAGAAAAAACAAACCTACAGCATCTGGAACACAAATTCCAAAATGCAGAGATGTATAAATCAGCAATGTTCTTGTAGTGTGAGAGAGGGAGAGAGCGTGTTAAGCCCCTTTTCCATTAGGACCTACTCTGATCAACTGAGTGGTTTTCCATTACAATCAAGTACCAGCTAATGTGCGTGGTCGCTGTAACGGTAATGCAGCTTAGCATTGGTGGCGTAATTAATATGCGACATGAAAGGTACAACAAAGGTGGCCATCGAGGCAAGAATATACCCGCTGCCCGGTCTGTGACACGGGAAGTGGTGGTTTTGATTTTTGTTTTGGTTTTGATCTCTTGTGACTCATCGAGTGATGCCACCGACCAGCCAATCAGTGGCATGCAGTCAGACATCATCACATTTTTGTACCTGCTCGTATCGCTGTGACCTATGACACCCGAACAGTGACAAGTCCGTCCGATCCATACAGCTTCTGCACACCTATCCCAGCAGTATAAGGAAGGAAGCCCCAGGTCGGGTGCCCACGTCCACAGCGGTGCTGCCGCATTACAGCCAGCAACGCCACATGAATGGCCTTATACATTGTGACCTACGTGGAGCTGATGAAAGGCTTTTTCACAAAACTATTATTCTAGGTCCAGCCAATTTATACCTAGATCTCTAGTGTTACCTGACTGTAGTGGAGTAGTTGTGGCATTTCGAAAATTACAATTCAGAGGCAGGACTGTTACTTTACTCCATCTGGTCCTGGGGCTCTATTGTTTAGGAGACGCCGTAGGGCTTCATGGAATTTGGATGTAGAAAGAGGTGAATCCAGAACCACAATCTGTTCGTCATTTCATTTTGGTGGATTTGTATTGTTAAGAAAGTTTGCAATGTCAGCGTTGGAGGGATTCATCTGTATAAAGTCTTTAAAAGATTCATTTATTTGTTGTCGATCATGAGTAATGTTCCCAGTGGAATCCTTTATAGAATAAATAGTTTTCTTCCTTTTATAGCTTTAACAGGCTCTTTAGCAAGGACTTTTCCAGATTTATTACTATGTTTAAAGTCCTCCAAACGCAGCCTTTGCATCAGAAATGTTGTTCTCTCGTTAAATATTTCATTTTATTCTAGTTTTCTCAGGTTGTTAAATATGTGCTCTTGTGGTGAGCATAGGTATATTCTAATGATTGAATTGTTTGTTCTATTTCTAATACAAGCGGGGGTGGGGTTCTTGCTTATATGAGCAGTAAGATAATGTTTTGCCACACATTACTGCTTTTCTTGCTTCCCATAGAACACATGGCGATATTGCTGGTAGGTCATTATTATCTAAATACGTCAGCCACTTGTTTTTGAATTATTTAAGGAAATCTTGTTCTTTCATTAATGATGTATTAAATCTCCAGGTCCTCGTGTCAGAGCGAGATTGATTCCAGCACTCTCAGCAATCATTCACCAGTATCTGAGTGTCCGTGATATCACTAACTCAAAGATAATCTAAGTGAGATCGTAAGTGCTGTACTCTGTACTCACCACCAGTGAGTGTACCAGTGGCCACTCTTTCAGTGACGAGCATTTGCACTACTGGCAAACAATGCTGCAAGTTTTAGTCATTACGTAACTGTACTGTTTAAAAGGGAAACCTGCAATCGCTGAGACTGAAGAAGCCACTTGAATCGGTCTCTTTTTAACTAGAAGCCACATACACTTATTCATACAGCACTTAAATGCCTTAAATGATTTCTCTCACGCTCTGATGGATGCATCAGGAGATGTTTTGGGGTTTGGTATCTTGTCCAAGGACATTTTAACATGTGCCTTGGATAAGGCAGGGATTGAACCACCAACCCTCTAGTGAATACAGTTAGTACCTCCTCAGCTACAGCCACCCACAAGGAGGACGTCATTAGACTAAAAAACCCAAATAAACCTAATCGAAACTTTAGAAATGGCTGTATCACCAATCTGGTACACTGGCTTGATATGCAACACCATACTTGTGGTTAGCAAATATGCAATTTGTGGTTAGTGTCTTGCCTAAAGATATTTGGCATGTAGACTAGAGCAGCCAGGAATCGAACCACCAACCTCCCATGTAGTAGTGCCTGCTGTAGTCACAGAGCAAAGTCGAATATTAAGGCTAAAGAGACAAGGAACTTGTTGAAGAGGACTTTAGTTACGTGGAGAGTTTTTGGCCGTTTGGACAAAGAAGCAGAGTTCTGCAAACTGTGTCAAGTGTGTTCCCAAAAAGGCAGGTAGCACCATAAAATGTTAACATCTTAAGTAGTGCCACCCTTGCACAGTGCGCAGTTGACAATATACGTGCACAATGCAATCCTCAGACAATACAGAATTTTATTTGCACAGATACTTTTTCACAGTCCATGCCTTGTGAGATAAAATAAAGTGGCACAGTGATATCACCAATGCAGCCGCCCGTTTTATTCTAAAGGACATTATACCAGTAAGCACAGTTGAAAATGTTGGATTTTAAGCATGTTTTTAAAGTAATTGAATTCAGGTTGCCAACTCTTTAGCCATGAACCTTTCTGTCAGACGGCCTGTGCCCTGCTGTAAAGAGGTTAAAGAAACAGTCAAACGTTGTTACCATATCGGATTTGTGGCTACTCACAGGAGCCCGTTCAGTGAGAGACTGAGATGACCAAAAAGCACCACTGAACCACACAGGAAGTCATTCCTGCCCGTGGCCATCTCCCCGTACAACTCCTCCATCTAACACACTGTAAACACTGCAGTAGTTGCAGCCTTTCTGCACACGACAAAGTTTACAGGTTAGAGTCGAATGTTAATATTCCACCGCTGTAATATTCGTTGTCAATATTCTTGATATTTATATTTGAGCGATTTGTATATATTGGTGCAGTTTGAACTGAACATTTGTCAAATCTGTAACATTCTGTTATTTAAATAGTTTAGTCTGTTACTGTTACACTCTTGGGGCAACTGTAACCCACATCATTTTCTCAGGGATTAATAAAGAATTCTGATTCTGAAGCTGCAAATCTGATCCGGAGATGAACCTCACAGTTCGCTTTATTGAGACACTACTGGATCTCTCGTGTGTGTAAATGTATTGATTTTTTTTTTTTTGTGGTAGGTAAATAACAGAATCGCTGAATTTGTCAGTTTTGTTTATTTTGTCCTTTGTTCACATTAGAAAGTTGTTTCCCAATAATCCAACACAATTTGAATCTATACAAAATAAATTGCACAGTATTGTTTTTTATTTTATTTTGTATTGATGTCGGCTGCAGTTATGCGATCTGTTTTTCTACCTTGTTTGTTTGCTTTTGTAACAGTTAACGCTTTTGTTTTCAGAATTAAGATTTTCGTTTTTCATACATAGAACACTTGTATAATATTCTGTAGTATGTGGTCACTTTGGGAGGTAGAACAGTTTGTCTACCAGTCTGAAGGTCAGTGGTTTACTCTCTGGCTCTTCCAATCTGCAGGGCTATATACTCTCTCAGATCTATAGGACAAAGGATGTTCAAAATGGGTCTTACAGACTCAAAATATGGCTATGCTGTAACCTACTGCACAGGCAAATCCTACGAGAACTAAATGTATGATATGGGATCGTGTATACCTGTCCAGAGGATATGTGAAGACTGATCCACATGGTTTAGCTGCTGTATCCCAACCTCCGCCAAGCTGTGCATCTTAGGTGACTACAGTCCTCACTGCCCTATGCACTGCTCAGAAAATCAGTTTGTGCACTACTCAATATAGAAATGTATTTCTAGATCACAACAGTTTGGAGAAATGTCTGCCACCTTTAAAAAAACAATTGGTTGGTGGGCGTCGGTGGACGCGTGGTTGTTATCCTCGGATCTTCAGTTCTCTTGGGTGCGGTGGAGGTCCAGGGCTTCCTGGGCATTTCCTTGTCTGCCTCTGGCTCTCATGGGGTGGGATTACTGCAGTCTCACCTTCACTTTAAGTCCGTTATATGACAAACCCAGGCGTTCACGTCCTCTCTCTCTGGCACACACGCAGATGGTTTTTTTACTTTGTTTTGTTTTTAATTGTTACCGAAGACAATCAGAGGACAGGAATACCCCCAAAGAAGCAGGACCTGCTCCAAAACATGCCTGTAATTGATAAACAGTTACATGTTGTTAAACCTCTTGAATTCAAGCTGGAAGTGTGCGCTTCAACCATAACTTCTTTGATTTAAACTCCGATGTGGTGCTATACAGAGGCAAAATGACTAAAACTGTTATTGTCACAATATTTGATGTTTAGCAGGAATATTATTGGAAGGTTATGATGCAAATTAGGAATATCACTAAAATATGAGCTTTCTACCTCTGAAATAGCCGCTGGTTTCTAAATGCTGAACATTTATGACTGTGCCACCTGTTTCAGCCATACCCAGATGAATGTACCTAGTGGTGTCCTCTGCAGAATACACACTTGTTTTTGGTTGTCTTAGACATATCATCATAACACCAGTCCTCTCCTTTTGTCTGTGTTCATTACAGGACATGGGCACAGACAATTCCAGGTCGTGTGGAGTTCTTCTCCAGTGAAGGATCTGACACCTCCATACCGATCCCGATAGTGGCTCTGAAGAATGTAGATGACTCATACCCTCCCCAAAAGAAGTCCTTCATGATGCTTAAGTACATGCATGACTATTACCTGGATAAGTATGAATGGTTTATGAGGGCTGATGATGATGTCTACATCAAGAGTGAGAAGCTCGAGAGCTTCCTGCGCAGCCTCAATAGTAGTGAGGCCATCTTTCTGGGTCAAACGGGAATGGGGGCCCGGGATGAGCTTGGGAAACTGGCTCTGGAGCCTGGGGAGAACTTCTGTATGGGTGGGCCAGGCGTCATCATGAGCCGTGAAGTTCTTAAGAGGATGGTACCCCATATCAGAGAGTGTTTACAGGAGATGTACACTACCCATGAAGATGTGGAGGTGGGCCGGTGTGTCAGGAGATTTGCAGGTGTTCAGTGTGTCTGGTCGTATGAGGTAAGGTGTTTGTTTATTTATTTATCTGTGTAGTAATTTAGTTGTTGTACACAGGGCTTCCAAGTGTGAGGTGCAAGGGAGTTATGGGTGGATTTGAGTGTATGTGGGCAGAGGAAGTGGTATAGGATTTACCTGGAAGGATTTAAGACCGATTTAGCGCAACATGCTGTTGTCTCTGAATAAACTTCCATAAATTCACTTAGTAATCACAACAAAAGGCTTCAGTATCTTTACTAGCTGTATTGGGATGCATTACAAAAGTGCTAACACTGTATACTTTTAATGGTGCCAGTTGACATACAACATATTTTAGTGTAAAACAAGTCAAAAATGTAGCCAGCTCCATACAAGCTGACTCCAGCCAACATTACGCTTCCATTTTCCATGGACCCTGTATGACAGCTGTGCTAATATTACAACCCCAATTAAACTGGAAAGAAACCAATCGTTCGCAAGTCCCAGGAACTAATATTAGCTCATTTTGAATTTGATTAGTTCAACAAGTTTGGCCTTTATTGGAGAGAGACAGGAAAGCAGGGAGAGAGAGAGGGGGGAGAACCGGGCCTACGTTCAGCTGCTCATCCCACTGGGCTAAACTGGAGCACGAGAACAACAGTTTCCAAAAAGATTGAGATGGGGTGCAACAATAAGGTGGACAAGTAAGTGGTAACTGACCAGTTGCCAGTGTCAGAAGTAAAGATGGGTTAACGTTCACCAGTACATAAAAACTGCATCTACAAATTAAAATTCAAAGACTTTGAATATCTCATCATCTATATCAGGGATGTCACAGTCACATACATCAGAGGGCCAAAAAACAAATTTGCTACAAGCTGAGGGCCGGACTGGTTCAATGTTTATTAAAACATTAAAATGATTGCACATAACCTGTTGAACCAAGACCTAACACAGTGTACTGTATATTATTTAACGATTAAATTAATAATCCAATATTTTCTGATGGCTCTGTCAGTTATTTCCAAAGAAAACATTTTCAACAGGCAAACAGCAAAAAAGTAAATGTCATTCATAAAGAAAATATGCTCCTTAATATCAAGATGAATGCATAAATGAAGTTGCACGCATTGTAAACTGAAAGTGCGATATTGTGCTGCTCTGTGATCCTACCAGTTACTGCTTTCCAATAGTAAAAGGAGAAAATTGGAAAAAAAAAAAATCAAATCAGTTGTATTCTTTCTCATGGCTCTTATCTGCAATTTTCCCTGAGTCCATTAACTGAAAAATACATATAAATAAATAAATAAAATACAATAAGATAAAATACAAAAATCTATGGCACACAGACAAAACAATACTTCAAAGAAAAATCCCGTCTTGTAGAAACAAATGTAAAAAATGTAACTGAATTAAAAACTAGAAATACGTAAATGTTCTGCTCACTTGTCTGAGCCTGAGCCTGATACTTGGTGGTGTCTCGTCTGTTGTACGAGTTCATCAATGTTCGGGGTCAGGCTCTGAGCTGAGGAAGTCCTCAGGATTGAGTCAAGGTGTTTATCAGTAAGACGGCTCCGGTGTGATGTTTTTAGCTTCATCAAAGAGAACAACTGTTCACACAGGTATGTGCTGCCAAACATGGAGAGCGTCTGAGCAGCTTGGATGCGCAGCTGCGGCATTGTGTCGGGGATGAAACGTGCAAACTCGGCGGCACCCGCTCGCTCATATTTTCCCCTCAGTGTGTCATTGCACTGGAGCTC
The DNA here is from genome assembly GCF_900408965.1 of Simochromis diagramma. Taxonomy (NCBI): domain Eukaryota; kingdom Metazoa; phylum Chordata; class Actinopteri; order Cichliformes; family Cichlidae; genus Simochromis; species Simochromis diagramma. The sequence goes on along the minus strand of NW_024387258.1, from coordinate 1,497,753 downwards.
AATCAACTCCATCTGGAGGTTCGGTGGTGCGCTTTCCACATCAACTCCAAAAGGATTGGCAAGTAGTTCAGACCTGCTTCTTTGAGCTTCAAAGTCAGCAAATCGGCGTCGGAACTCAGCGGCAAGTATGTTGAGCGGTAGAGCGCTTCTCTTTCGTGGTCTGGCAGCTGGGGAAGTGGCTCAAGGTTTCTTTCTGTATCTGCGTCTCCCACAGACTCAGCTTGGTTTGAAACGCCGTCACCGTACTGCACATATCAGAGATGACACGCCCCCGTCCCTGCAGTTGCAGGTTCATCACGTTCAGATGGCTTGTGATGTCGCACAGAAACGCCATTTCACACATAAATGTTTCATCTCGCAGCTCTGTTGTGTCTTTCCTTTTGCTTTCCATGAACAGACAGATCTCCTCACGAAGCTCGAAACATCTTTGCAGCACCTTTCCCTGGCTTAGCCATCGCACATCTGTGTGATAGGGCAAGTCACCATACTCTGTATCTAACGCTCCCAGAAATGCCCTGAACTGGCGGTGATTTAAACTTCTGATGACGTTAACTGCACGTGTTATGATGGTCATTACATGTCACATAACGACTCCTGGTGTATTATGCAGTGATAAGCTGTCAGCTCCTCTGTGACATTTTCGTCCCGCATCCTCTCGCGTATCCTTGCCACCAATCCACTCCTGTGTCCACACATCGCGGGTGCTCCGTCTGTTGTCAATCCCACGGGTTTTTCCAAAGGCAGTCCCATCTCATTTACACATCTGGATGCCTCTTCATACAGATCTTGTCCTGTAGTCGTGCCATGCATCGGACGTAATGCCAAAAACTCTTCTGTTACAGTCAGGCTGCAGTCCACTCCACGAATGAAAATTGACAACTGGGCAATGTCAGTTGTGTCAGTGCTCTCATCCACAGCAAGGGAATATGCAGTGAAATCTTTCCCCTTTTCCACAAGCTGTTCTTTTAGATTGGTGGACAGCTGGTCTACACGTTCAGCAACGGTGTTTCTGCTCAGGCTCACGTTTGAAAATAGCTGCCTTTTGTCTGGGCACACTGCGTCACAGACTTTAAGCATACAGTTTTTGATAAACTCTCCCTCTCTAAATGGTCGGGCTGATTTTGCAACTTCTTCTGCCACAAGAAAACTCGCCTTGACAGCAGCCTCGCTTTGTGATTTTGCTTTTGTGGACAGAGCCTGCCGCGACTTAAGACCTTGTTTTAATTCTTCCACCTTTGTTCTGTGTCCATATTCTTGTCTTTGTGTTTCTTAGAGGTTTCTTGGATTATATTCTTTCATTACAGCCACACTTTCTCCACACAGAAGACAAACAGGTTTGCCTTTGTACTCTGCCTCCCACCGGGCTTGAAATTCCCTGTGCTCACCGTACACCTTCCGTTTAGCCATTATTGGGGAGGGGAGTTGACATCTGCTCTGAATGCTGATGAATAATGAATGAATAATGAAGCCGAGCATCGTGGGGAATGGAGTATTGGTGCATGCAAAACCCCGGCAGGCGGCCGTGACCTGCGGGCCGATTCTAATACTAATCAAATATCATCCCGGGGGCCATAATAATTCACGAACGCTGTCCATCTAATCTGAGTGAGCTGGAGCTGTTTTGCAAAGAAGAATGAGCAAAGATTTCAGTCTGTAGATGTTCAAAGCTGGTAGAGACAGACCCTGAAAGACTGTAGAACCACCTTTTGCTGCAATTGCAGCTGCCAAAGTATTGACTCAGGGGGGCTGAATAATTACGCACACCCCACTTTTCAGTTATTTATTTGTAAAAATAAAATGTTTGGAATCATGTATGATTTTTTTGTTCCACTTCTCACGTGTGCACCACTTTGTGTTGGTCTTTCATGTGGAATTCCAATAAAACTGATTCATGTTTGTGGCCGTAATGTGACAAAATGTGGGAAAGTTCAAGGGGGCCCAATACTTTTGCAAGCCCCTGTACTTGTGGAGCCGCAAGTTTGCCTCTCTTTCGTCCACTTTTGTCTCTACGCAACGTTACTCGGCCTCGCCTCTCTCCTTCACTGAACACAACTCCCCCTCCCCCATCACTTCATCTGCAGGCAACGACAAGATGGACATGGTGTCAACATGTTAACGAGCTAACCACGCTAACGAGCTAACCACGCTAACGAGCTAACCACGCTAACCACGCTAACGCCATGCAGCCCACAGGGGCTGCACAGCCTAAAACCCTTTCATTTTCTCAAAAGTTGACAGCGCGCCTTATGTATGAATTCTGGTTGTGCTTGATGACCGCGAACCGATTTTATGTGGTACACGGTGCTCAGCAATCTGTCAAAAAATGTTTTGGTACGACTTTGGTAAGCTACGGAGCTGCAGCGCTTGATGGATTGTTGGAGCATTACGGCTACCGTAGTCTGGGGCCTCGCGGAGTGATACGTACTCTGCTTCAACGTAATATTACCGTACTGTGTGTGTATAAGGACCACAAATGGCACCTGTTCAGAGTCATGGTTACGAAGCGGATTTCAAACTCCAGGCTGTCAGTCACGCAGTAGAAGTTGGGAACAGAGCAGCTGTGAAATCTGTCTCTTTGTTATTGTGCTCAGCGTCTGTTAGTTTACATTTTGACTGCACAATTGTGAGCTTTTTGTTATGGACAAAAACAACATAGTTTTCTTTTATTTATGGAGCATTATTATTTAATAAATGCTCATAATTTATTTCTGAGTAATTTTTTTCATGTACATCAGCGCTGTATGTTAATAAAAGTGCCTGTGTGACATCTGGGACACAGCTTTGACTAAGAACTCTCTGTTTGTTCTTACTTTATGGCTTTAAAAAAAAATATCAAGATATATATCGTATATCGCCATCCAGCTAAAAAATATCGAGATATGAATTTTGGGTCATATCGCCCAGCCCTAGCTTGCTGTAGGATGAATACATACTGCATGGCACTGCAGAATGCTGTGGTATCCTTTTTGGTTCAGGGCGCCTCTCTCTCTGTAAAAGTCACTGACCCTGGATCCAGGAAAACAGCGCCAGACCATCACACTTCCTTCTCAATGTTTGACAGTTGATGCCACACACTATGGAACCATCCTTTCGCCTACTTGACTGTGTACAGAGATCCTGCATGATGAACTAAAGATTTCAGATTTGGATTCATCAGTCCATAATACCTTCTTCCAGTCTTCAGTAGTCCAATGGCGGTGTTTCATGGCCCAGGCAAGCCTCTTTGTCTTATTCTGGCATCTTAGTGATGTCATGAATGTGTCAATAAATTTCTTGCTGCAACTCGTCCTTTCAAACCTGCAGCTCGAAGTCTTCTCTTTACAGTTGAAACTAAGACTTGCTTACTGCGACCACTATTAAGTAGTTGCAATAAATAACTGGAAAAATTGGTGTGTTCTTAAGTCAAATATACACTACTGTTTAAGCCAGGTCATGCTGCTCCTGCCGTGTAGCAAGAGTCACATTTTGAATTTGGTAACTTATCATCAATGATGATGCCCTATTGAAGAACAAGGATGGAAAATGATCTTTTTTTTTTTTTTTTAAACTTTCACTGATAGTGGTCACTACAGTGGACATGTTTTAAAAAAAAAAAAAAAGAATTTCAAAAATCTTTTTTTCATGACTAAAGATGAATTAAAAAAGAAATCCTGATGGAGGTTGTCATAGTTAATGCATGAAAGGGTTAATTGCACGAGTAAATGCAGCTTGCTGCCAGATGCAATTGCTGATAAAATCTTTTTCAGTATGTTTATTGTTTATTTAGCAATATCACAGATTTTCTTGATATATTTGAGGCTACGCATGGACTGCAGTAGACCCATTAAGGCATCTTGTGATATCAGAGCAACAGAACGTTGCTCAAAACTTCACATGGCCTCTGCTTGCTTGCCTGCTTTCCACTGTGCATTTTGGTGTCGTGTGCTCCCCAGGTAGGCAATAGCAGACTAGCCACCTTCTTCTATTGCTCTGTGGTACATTACTTATGCTCACATGGTCATTTTGGAGCAGCGGACAGAGATCAGCATGGGTAGCGTTTGGCTATGAAACCGTATACACAACAAACAATGCACCCTGGACTGGCAATGTCAGCTACGGTAGCTTTTGAATCAGTCCGTACAAGCCAGTAAATTGACGGATTCTTATACAGCACTGTTCTGTTCTCCTGAAGCACTTAAAGCCACTTGAGACGGGCTACCCCTTCATAAAAAGAAACTGAAATATTATTGTAACAATTGTGGCTGATAACAATAATATGATTTTCCCTTGTTGATATACATGTTATTTTGGCTGGACACAAATCTCATGTGAAAGAACTCATATTGCCATCACAGACAGATTTCCAGTCTCAGACAGACTGATGTAATACCGCTTATTGGTTAAACAGTGGAATCAAATTATACCTGGAAAAAACTAGATTGGTCCGTCCCATCGCTATACTTCACTTTCTCTTGTATTCGTGGCTTTGTCATTTGTGTTTTTCTTAATAACTTATTTGGAGAAAAACCTTTTGCTGCCATTGAGCTTCTCCTGCACTCTCTGCACATTCTGCAAGAAAACAGTACGAGACTTTTAATTGTCACTGAAGTTCAAAAACAGCCAAACCCAGTAATGACAGGGTGAACTTTTGTTTTGATGTTCCTTTTTTTGTATTATGCAACAACATGCAGTATTTCCCTTCTTGCTTTTTTATTTATTTATTTTTATTTTTGCATATTTGTCACACTTGACTGTTTCAGATAATCAAGCATATTTCAGTGTGCTTTAACACAGGATACAAAGAGATCCCAAATACTTTCAAAATGCAGTTTGATAATTTCATCTGTTTTTTCGGAGACCTGAAATGTTCCTGTCTCTAAAGCAGTTCATGTCGATGCCTGTTGGTTAAACGTGCTCTAGGCTGTAAGTAAAATAGACTTACTGGTCAACGCAAAAGTTTCAGGTGTTTTTGAGGTATACATTTTTTACTTCTAAAAAAAGAAATACAATTATCTAACACAATGCAGTGGGTTACATACTGAACACAGAAAAGAGAAAGAAAGTATTGATCCAATACCATTAGCATCTTTGGTGTCGATATTTAGATCAGCCCGGTCAGCTCTATTTCAGTGTATTTGAGCAGGATCTGGCTTCTTTGTGCATGTGCCTGCTGAGTTCTAAGTGTTGCATCTCTGAAAACAGTGATTTTCATTTGCTTCTCTCATGCAGTAGTTTAATGCCATCAAAAACGAATATGAAGCATTTTACGTTCCGTACCGCTCAATGTCACACAGTGAAGGAAAGCGCTAATTAATAAACTGAAATAATAATGAAGTGTATTTGAAACTGTTTCCTCCTGCCGTTACCTTAACGGACATTATACCCAACCCAGGCTCCAAATGTCTAACTACTCATAAAACTATAATGCTTCTAAAGCTCACAAAACAATGAAGAATGTTATGTCTTAACGATGTACAGAGTAAAATATATCTGCCACATTGAAGCGACAAGGGTTTCAACTAGCTGGTGCTGGAGGTCTTAGTTGCATGGAAGCCAATTTCCATTGTTAAGAGAGGAAAAAAGATGTCTCAAATGCAAAAGTAGAACCACAGAATTGTTACTTTGGTTCTGTCACTGCAGTAAAGGCCGTACTGGCTGTCCAGAGGCACTTAGAGGCATTCAGCCAAGTCTGGATCTACTCACTGTCCTAGTGTCTCTGGTGAGACTGCTTTCTCGCGTTTAGCCTCATGTGGCTGTGTTGGGGGATATAGTAAGAGCCAGACCTCTGTCACACTGAATTTATCTGTTTTGTGTTTACTGTTTGCTGTTACTGTCAGAACTAGAATTTCCTGTGATTTCTAGTGTAGGCAGTGTCGGTGTTTGGCTGCTGTTACTGCAGCAGAGATGTCAAATGTCTGTTAGCAAATATAGTATAAAATCTCGTTTTCTATCATAATTCAGTCTCATTGTGGAAAGAACCACAGTCTGTGACGGCACCTTTAACAATCAATGCCTATAACTCTGATTAATCAGGCCTATAAATTTGTTTGTCACAGAACCATAAACTGACAAAGTTCTGGCCTCTGACAATAAAGTATGAAGAAAAGTGATGCCATAAATAGCTTTTCTTTACCAGTGAACTTCATTAAACTGTAGTTAACAGATAAAGAGCCCTCCATAAAGGCATCTGATGTAGTCTGTAGTTGTGTTTTTGATGGATGACATTGATCTGCTGTCCTCAGCAGTACAAAGACTGTTTCTTCTCCTGCCATGCATGCCAGCTCAAAAAGAAACTTCCAACCCTGCTAATGGGAATCACAAGGCTGCACTGCTTTGAATCCTCCTCCTAATCCTAATTTTTACTGAGTGGTCAGCAGGGCTGTCAAACCAGCGCACTCTGTAATGTGCTGCTCTCCACCTGCCAACAAGCACACCATTATATTTCTGCATGCATGTTCTGAGTAGGTTTTCATCACAAGGGCGGTTAGCATCGGGTCCAAACACCCATCTCGTGCTTGTTTTGATCTGTAACATAATATAACAACTTTGCTGGATGCAAGCTGGCTCTTCAGGGTGCATGGTTGTTATAGGTTTTCTTGAGATTGTCTTTTCTTCTAGTTAACACCATATACAGGCTAACAGTCTTTGTCTAACTTACAGATTCACTAGTTCCAGGTCCACAGGTGGGATTACTCTAATTCTTGGTCACATGGGGATTTTCCAAGTCCTGTATTAACACGTTCCACTCAGTGCAGTATTTTTTTGTCTCACTCAGCAGCTTCTGAGAGCTAACGGCTAACAGCATTGGATGCTCAGATGGCTTAGAAGCACATACTGGTTCACTTGATTGAATATATGATTTGGTCAGCTGGCAAGTTCTCGATTTGTGTGAATAGAACCAAACTGGCATGTTACTTTATGGGCCATTGTAAGAGCACATAAACAGGATCTACTCCAGTTTGGAATAAACTAATTCTAGCTTAAAGACAGCTCTGTGGATGTCAGCAATGTCTATTTATCACACTGTTTGTTCCAGAAAAGGCCTGCACCGAGGGCAGCAGGACGATATGTTTTCATAACTAAAATTGATTGCATCACTATTTGACAATCCTTGAGCTTTAAGATTAGAAGCAACAATGAGTTCTGCTGAGGCTTAGCTAGCAGACAGAAAAATGGAGGCCACTGAAACTCGGCCTTGTGAAGCATGGAGCTGACTTTGTGCTGAGTAGATTCTGTGAGTCTCCCTGTCTGAACAGTTGATTCCCAGCAGACTATATGTAGATTATGCAGGAGCTGCTGCTTCTGAGTTTCAGATATGAGTGACAGCTCGTTCAGCAGCTTTGAATATGGATGTGCATGTTTATTGGCATATCAATATTTGCTTTGACTTAATAGTGCTGTTGTGTAAACAGCAGTTCAAGCAGAGGGACTGTATACCTTGTGTATACTGTATACACAATTTATTTATTTATTTATTTTTTTTTTTACCATAACCATCTCTTCCACCTGTGCAGACTTGAAGTGCACTAATGTTTTCCATATTCTTGCTCTCTCCTCGTGCTGCTTCCTTCAGTGGAAATGGTTGTCTCACCAAAACTACTGGTCCTTACAGTAGATCCTCAGACTTTATAGTTAAGTTGTTTTAAAATCTGAGGTGTCCTGCTTTTTATTCTGTTATTTGCAAGGAGAGGTCTTTTAGGCACTAGTGGTCACAGCATAAACCTGTGACAGAAGTGTTAGACAGGTGGCTGTTTTTTATTTCAGATATGTGTGATATATCCTGTCAGATTGTTTAGACTCATTTCACAATGGCTGCAGGCTGACACGGGCAGTAAAAGTAAACAAACACGGAGACAAAATGACTTCCACACGAAATCACCATCACACCACATCAGACCAAAACTAAAACCCCAAAGTACTTAAAGTAATTTGATGATTACTGCAGTTATGATGCTAGTGCGAAACAGCACGCTGGGTTTAATTGTCCTAACAGCCTTGTATGATGTATGATATGCATTTATATGATAAGTAAGCTCTAATAGTAGAATGGCTCATTTAAAACATAGGAAGAAATAACGCAGTGTTACCACCAGTGTAGGACTAGAAGTCAACAAAACAACAAAAACAGCGTAATGTTAAAACAACCATTAGTGCCAGCTCTACCTGTTAACACAAAACAAAGATTCTCCAAGGAAGTTGGGTAAATTTTCTTACCTGTTCACTTTAAATAATCCACTTTGTTTTCTAATCTGGGTCGGTTAAATCAGTTCTTGCTGTATTTAAACAATACCGAATATGTTTAAGTGCTTTCCCATTGATACTTATGTTGTCTTGTTATCTTCATGCTGAAGAAATGCTCAGAACGACTTTAGTAGACAAAAGTGCCAAGCTTTAACAAAATATCTTTAGTTGTTGGACGTCATGTTTTACCATTTTCTACTCTTATTAATTAAAGTCAGTCACTATTAATAATAGTCAGATCTGTAACACGATAATTAACTAGTATCCAAGTTATACAGATGTCTGTAAGGAAAGGTTTCCCACGACACTACTGGTCAGATGGAGAGTTAGATTTTTTTTTAATGCTTCTGTCCTCGTGATTTCACAGCTTCTGAGAGGGTGAAGCAGGAAAGACCTGCCCCACAGCAGAGCCTGCATATTTAACTATTTTGACACACTGATGAGAGCCCTAAACACGACAGAGTGAAAATGTGGATTTTAAAATTCAGATTTGTTTCTGTAATGGTGGCATTGTTTAGGGCGAGGAGTATATTTATGGGCTTGATGTGTGCATATTAGGATTTGTCGTCTTTAGCTTTTCCTACAGCCATAACCCAGTTCCTGTTTATCTGGCTTCCTTGGGCGGTGCTCACTAAATGCTAGCTGCTTGGACCTTCACAACTCCACAAATATGCTGCTGCCCACCACACATCTATAATTACATTCAACAATAAAAAAAAAAAGAAAAAAAAGACCAATATTGGTTCGTCCTTTGCTTTTCTGGGCGGTTCTCATTTAGCCTTTTGTCTCGATGTAACATAGCTGTGGACCCGCCCATGTTCCCTTCTGTGAAGCAGCTGTCATCTGCTGCCTTCTTATTAGACTAACTGCTGTGGGCCTGAAGTGACAGGAAGGCCTTACTCGTATCATAATTAATCAGACTGGAAAAACCTCCGAGTCTGTCACTGCAGGTCATTTTGGCGAGTACTACAGTGTCATAGCTACTTCGCTGGCAAAAAAGAAGACAAAGAGACTAGGTGGGGGCAGCTATGAAGAGGATGAGCTCTAGAAGATGACATACCTGTGGAGATGTTTAGGAGAGAGCAGTTGACTTCTTGACCAGATTATTTAATAACTCAATTTTGGAAAGTAATCTCTGAGAAATGGAAAAGACGTGTACTGGTACCAATGTTCAAGAACAAAGGTGAACAGCTCAACAAGTACCATTAGAAATATTTTCACATGTAAAAGTAAGTATAGCAAAAGAAGTGAAGATGATGAAAAATATCCATTCTATTGACTGAGTCTGGAATAAAGACTGAGTCATTTTGCAAGTGCCGTTATGGCATGGTTGGTAGTCTGATACAACACGCTAACTGTACTTATATATTATACAAATTTATGCCCAATCTAGCATAAATATGAGATATTCATATTCAGGCACTGCCTGAAGTGGGACAATGGACCAAAAGACGATTTTGAAAAGTATGTGATCTATGAAGCTAAAATTTCACAGCAGTTAACTCTGGGCCATCATTTTTTCAGGCAAGTCTGATATTGTGAGCAGCAGTATGTATTCATGCCAAGAAAAAGGCGCTTGCTTTTAACGCCAGAGGAGGAACCAACAGTCATCTGGCAGAGAACATGTCTCTGCTGGTTCAGAGTCCAGTGGCAGTGTGCTTTATCCCGCTGCATCTCATGATCTGCATTGTGCTTGGTGAAGTAAGGCTAGAAAGCAGTTGCCCAGCCGGTAGTGGTGTAACTGTGTGGGAGACAGTTTCTTGGCACAGTTTGGTCTAATTTGAACTGCACACAGTTAAAATGCTGCAACCTGCCTGAGGATTATTGCTAGGCCTGTCCATGCCTTTAGGCCTATAGTGTACCAGTCTCTGGATGGATACTTTCAGCCGGATGGCACAACCTGTCACAAAGGTCAAATCACCTCGAGTTGGATTATTGAATTATTAAAGTTCACTGTACTCAGATAGTGCCCAAATCTCAATTCAATGAGGTGCCTTGGAGAAATGGTGGAAAGAGGGATTCCTGTATCATGAATATGAAGCTGACAAATGTGTAGCATTTCATAGCACATAGCTCTGCAACAGAGCTGATGACCACGCCCATATAGAGCTGATGACCACGCCCATATGTAGCTGTGGACAGTTGCCTAAACTTACACAGTAAAAGACAACATTAGCAGTGGTATTGTAACTGATGAACAAATACAGGAAAATAAGTATGTTGCAGTGATTTTGACTCATCCTATCAGGGTTAGATTGAAGCTGTGAGGGAGTAGTGGGGGATGTCTTGGATCTTTTTTCTGTTCTACATTTCTGTCCTATCACAGCTTAGTAGTGATATATTCAATATAACACGAGGTCCATAGTTAGCTGGAACCAAAGTGATGGGAAAGATGCAGACGTTATGTAGCACCAAAGCACAACAGCAGCTGCCTCAAGGAGCTTTATATTGTAAGGCAAAGACCCTCCAGCGTGTACACTGAGTCCATCTTTGAAAGGACACCAATATTTTGGCAGAAGATGAGCAATTCTGTAGTTCTGCTTTTGCTTGGAAGCGTGTTGTTGTGTAGTCCTCTCTCATAGTTTATCTACATGTAAAGTGCTGAATGTACTCTATACCTCCAAGATTGTTCTGTTTATTATTACAGTACAGAGAGTGCACCATGCACACACATCCTCAGAGAGAGCTCTAGTGTTCATGTGTAATAAAGAGAAACAACATTAATGAATGCCATTATTGTCTGATCACGACTGTACTCAAAGATGTGTTACTGTTTAGTCAAGACTAAAGCAAATGAAGCACATTATAGTAGGAATCAGCTTTTCAAGGTGACTGTGCACAACTGTGAGCAAGATCCGCTCACATAAAGTACAGCAAGCGTATGTGTTGTCAGAAATGTTTGGATTGTCTTATAATTGTGATAGTACCATTTGAGTGCAGGCTTACTTGTGGTTCCTACGATATTTAAAATTAGGTTTGTGAGACAGACGCCCTCCACTTTTAAGATTGGCTTAAAACTTTACTATACTGCCACAGGTCTAGGCTCCTGGGGATTCCCATGATGCACTGGGTGTTTCTTCTTCACTCACTGTCTATTCATACACACGTTGCACTTAATCATTACTTATTATTTATCTCTGGCTGTCTTCAACATGGTGTCTTTTGTTCTGTCTTCCTCTTATCACCCCAATCGGTCATGGCCGTTGGCTGCCCCTCCCTGAGCCTGGATCTGCCAGAGGTTCCTTCAAAGGAAGCTTTTACTTCCCACTGTGTGAAATTTGGTTCAGCTTTTGTTATTATTTACTTTATGAAGTTAGTTTTTGTCATGGTCTTAACCCCTTAATCTTCTCTGTATTATCTTTCATACATACAGATAATGTTACATTATCCGTGTTTTTCCCTCCCTTGAAAAACCAAAACAACTTGCACAATATATTTTTAAGCAGGGGGGGCAGATGTAGGAAATATGATACAAATTGAACCTAAATCATGTAAATGAATCTTGACTTTTATTTTTAATTTGTCACTACAGTTAAATAAACACTGCGTTTTCAAAGATTTTCTGACAAGTATTTGTTTCAGGCTTTAAAGGGTTCAGTCTCTATTTTTCACATAATAGCTCGTATCTCCCATCTCGCCTGGGTAGGCTGAACTGAAGAAGACATCTGGATAGTGGACTGAGGGAACAAAGGCCCTTTTCTGTTTTCTGTCACCCATCCAATCCTCAGATGACACACAAACGAAGGGGTCTGTTCAAATTTCACTTTAGGCCTCTTACTATGCTGGAGTAGTGTAGTCCGTGGCAGCGTTAATGGTACTAATCAAGGCGATCCTAGTGTTGCAATGCACCACACATAAATCACGTGGGATTTGTTTTAATATTATTAAAGTTGATGTTAATGTGGACATGAAACACTTCATGGATAAAGGCTAAGTTACACCATTCTGCCCTTTCTGTGTAGTTGGATTAGTTTTTAAACGCCATCTTGTGCAAGTACAGAACATGGCATAATCGGGTTGGTTGGTTGTGGCTTAAATTAGACTTAAATTAGTTTATGTGAGCTGACTGGTAACAAAACTAATAACTCAGGGGAAAGTCTGTCAAAAGGGTAAGTTTTGTGCTGCCCGTGGCAGCAACAATGAGTTTTATGTTAAGGAACCAAGGATATGCTGTCCGCTTTCACTCTGTCTCTTAAGCAGTAAGTCTTTCTTTATTATTTGGCTATTGGCATGGACATGGGAAAGGCCAGCTGCTAGCCGTAAAGTTTGGGGTTTTAAAGCACTTTATGAATGGAGACAGTGGAGGAGAGTCAGCTTGAGTCAGGTGACCGGTGGTTCACCGGACCAACGAGCTGGAGTCAGAAACTCCCATGTTTTGTCATCTGACCCTTTCAACCAATCACTAATAGAAGACCCTTGCAAGTCGTCAAGATTTTAATATCAAAATAAAACAATAAAAAACTAACCGCTTAACTTAATAAGTTTCCTAAAAGAGAAAGCATATATATATATATATATATATATATATATATATATATATATATATATATATATATATATATATATATATATATTATATTATTATTTATTTATATTTTTAGTAGTTTCAAGATCGTGTTTCCCACAGGCATTAGAATATAGTTCTTTCAGTAGTGGGGACCCATTGGGTCATCCTTTGCTTTTCTAGGAGGTTCTCATTTAGCCTTTTGTGTTGATGTTACAGAACTGTGGATCCATGAGCATGTGTGCGGACTCCCAATCTTTGGTAAATTTAATAAAAAATTAGGTACTTGTGACAATAAAGAACAGAGCAATAATCATCTGCCTCTTTAGTGAGTTCCTCATCTCATAGATTAGCTCCACTGTCTTAAACTGCAGCTAATAGCGGTAGTCCTTCTTCTGCTCTGTAGCCTTGATGAGCTTAGCACAGAGACACATGATTTAATTCTCCACCTGCTGTGGGGTTTGGTTAGAGTGACCCTCTGGTTCAAAGCTGATCTCCAGGGCAAAACAAAGACTACTGTCCCCAGTTTCAGTTCAGACCAAGTGAATGTGGTCTTCATTAGGCTACTTGACAAGAGACTGTCTGCTTAAATAGCTGAAAGATATCAAGGGCTGCTGCAAGAGTAACCCAGTCAACCTGCCAGTGTCGCAATAGAAGATGAGTCATTAGCTGGTTAGCAGTGATACACGTTCTATTGTTATCTACTGGATCTGAATGTGTGATGGTGTTTGTGATAATATAGTAATAAGGTTACATTATATCTACAAGTTTTTATGATACAAATTTAGGCAGTCACATTACCTAATGATGGTCGAAATGTCCTGATATGGTAGCTCTATGCCAGCATATCAGGATGTGTACAAACCTGTAAATACGGTCTCTTGAGGCAACTGTTGTTGTGATTTGGCACAATATAAATAAAACTGGGAATTGAAATACTGGAGTGTAGCGTAAAATTCCCAGTCCAAATTTTACATCAGTCCAGACCCAAAGAGTTGCTGTCGGTTTTCCTTTGTGCTGCCTTCAGCTCATCTAGAATTGTACTAGAGCATTGAAGGCTCAAGTGATGCAAGCAGACTATAACTTGAGTAGAGGAAACTGGTAATAATTCAGCTGCTTTTTTTAAGTGTCAGTTAATCAATTAAATGTTTTTGGGTTTTTTTTTTTTTTGTTGTTGTTGTTGTTTTTTTATTGTGGCTTGTGCAGTGATATCCAGCTGGCAATGCTGTAAACAAATTAGTCAGAGCATCAAAGACAGCCTTAATCTGTAACTGAACAACATAAAGACTTGATTGGTAGACTGGGTATAGTTGCTGAACTGGACCAATCTAAGCATTAAAGATCAAATGATAGTAAGAGAGATTCATATGGTTGTGCTGCAGTGAACCAACATAAATGTGTCTGTACCTGTGATGCCCTATGGGCATCTCTCTCAAAGGAAAAACAGTATGCTGAATCATACTGCTGCTATGTGTTGGCAGAATACTAAAGAAAAGATAAACATTTGTCAGTATGTCGTTTTTTTCCATTTAGAATGAGGGCTTTTCCTATTAGCAGTTTGTAGCTCCATTGATCACATTTTGGATCATGTTCTTACATATGGCATAGAAACTGAACATGTAACAGTATTCCCTGAAATCCCTCTCTTGTCTGATCATTTCTTAATAACATTTGCACTTACAATAATGAATTACAAAGCAGTGGGGAATCCATTTCATTACCGTAGATGTCTTTCTGAAAGTGCTTTAGCTAACTTTAATCCGCTGTTATCTTTCTCAATGTCAAGTCCCACCACAGAGGACTCCTCTCCCACTCAGGTCAGTTATCATAATAGTATTACATCTGTACAGCCTAAGACTGGATACTGTGGCTTATCTGAAAACGAAGCCTCAATCAGTTTTATTTATATAGCGCCAAATCACAACAAAAGTCACCTCAAGGTGCTTTATATTGTAAGGTAGACCCTACAATAATAGATACAGAGAAAAACCCAACAATCATATGACCCCCTATGAGCAAGCGCTTTGGCGACAGTGGGAAGGAAAAACTCCCTTTTAACAGGAAGAAACCTCCGGCAGAACCAGGCTCAGGGAGGGGCGGGGCCATCTGCTGCGACCGATTGGGGTGAGAGAAGGAAGACAGGATAAAGACATGCTGTGGAAGAGAGACAGAGGCTAATAACAGATATGATTCAATGCAGAGAGGTCTGTTAACACATAGTGAGTGAGAAAGGTGACTGAAGAAGAAATACCCAGTGCATCATGGGAATCCCCGGCAGCCTACGTCTATTGCAGCATAACTAAGTGAGGATTCAGGGTCACCTGGTCCAGCCCTAACTATATGCTTTAGCAAAGAGGAAAGTTTGAAACCTAATCTTAAAAGTAGAGATAGTGTCTGTCTGGCCAAGGTAATGCTGTCCAGACTAAGAATCTGGTTAGACACCATATTTCTAAGATTTTTAGGGCCGAGTACAATAACCTCAGTTTTATCTGAATTTAGAATCAGAAAATTAGAGGTCATCCAGGTCTTCATATCTTTATGGATATATGAAGTTGTCATCAGCATAGCAGTGAAAATGTATACTGTGCCTTCTAATGATGCTGCCTAAGGGAAGCATGTATAATGTAAACAGAATTGGTCCTAGCACTGAACCCTGTGGAACTCCATAATTGACCTTTGTGTGTGAAGAGGACTCTCCATTTACATGTACAAATCGGAGCGCAGTACCTGTAACACCTACAGCATGTTCTAATCGCTCTAATAGGGTATTATGGTCGACAGTATCAAACGCTGCACTGAGGTCTAGCAGGACAAGCACAGAGATGAGTCCACTGTCAGAGGCCATAAGAAGATCATTTGTAACCTTCACTAAAGCTGTTTCTGTGCTGTGATGAGCTCTGAAACCTGACTGAAACTCTTCAAATAAACCTCTGCAGATGATCTGTTAGCTGTTTGACAACTACTCTTTCAAGGATGTTTGATATGAAAGGAAGGTTGGAGATTGGCCTATAATTAGCTAAGACTGCTGGGTCTAGAGATGCTTTTTGAGTAAAGGTTTAATTACAGCCAGCTTGAAGGCCTGTGGTACATAGCTGATTATTAGAGATAGGTTGATCATATTTAAGATCGAAGAATTAATTAATGGCAGGACTTCTTTGAGCAGTTTTGTAGGAATGGGGTCTTTCTTATAAAGCAGCAAACTATTTCTCCAGGCTAAATGATGCTCCTGTAAATATGTGACACGTCATTTCCTCTCCAGCTTACAAGTTACTGCTTTAAGTTAATCGTTTAAGAGTTACTCCAGAGTACTTCTGATTTGAGGCTCTCGTTTTCACATTAGCTACAATTTCCAGACTCATGTAATGAATAGGTGAGATTGTTAAGAAGATAATCGACCTCTGTTGGAATAGCGCTCAGGCTGCTGTTCTGCTCTGTGTTGGTGCTACAGTTTGCAGGTTCGGTGGCTAATCATCTAGTGTCTAAACGCAGTCACTGGAACACCACCTTCCATCACACATGTCAATACCAGAGCTATTGTGTTGCCGTCTTTGGTGCGGGAGGATTTTTCCTGAGTTGAAAAATTTGTTTAGACAGATCAACCCTGCATACAAGAGAGCCAATTACAGCAGCATAATGCTGTCTCCAATTAGATTCGCAAAGTGCACTCTGAGGCAGGCACTGCTTATTGTCCTGCAGATTAAACCCAGCCGGAATGGCAAGCATACTGGCCCTCTGGCCTCACCGCCTGCTGTGAGCCTCAGGCTTCTTTTTTCCTTTGCCTGCAAGTCAAGCTGTAATGCATGAACCCTGTTGAGCTCATTGCAATCATGAACTGTCAGCTAAAAATTTCAGGTGAATCTTCAGACATGTTTTAGATTTGTGATATTTAGCACACTGCTGTTTAGAGGTGAGATTAAATATCCTTTTCTAAAAATAACTAGTGTTAAATAATGTTTGGGTTACTGGGGGTGCACTGAAATCCAGTCATGAGACCTTTAAGGTGATAATTTAACCATCATCAATTCCTTTGCCCTTCTTTGATTGGTTACACCATTGTCCAGTGGTATAATCCTAATATACTGCATAACATCATTATGATACCATATCATTCTCAAACTTGTGCTGTTTAGTTGTGTTTTACAGTGAATTTTCAGCTAAACAAGGATCTGGCTAGATTGTCTTGATTTCTAAATATCAAACCATAATAGCACAAGAAATACTGACAAACTGACCCTCCTGCTAACCCTACTATGCTAACCCTACTATGCTAACCCTAACAGGCCATGAAAGCCTATAATTGTTTGGGCTGTTTTGTTTGTTTTCTGCCCATTTTTGTCTTGTGCATATTTGATGATATTAGATTGTTTAGCTTTTATAACAGTGCTGGTAGCGCAGCAACCTTTCTTCCCTCGTTCATTTCAAAGGTGCTCCATTCAACTCGGACACCCTGTTTTTTAATAAGCAGTCTCTTTTTGCGCCCAGCCAAATATAGCGGACTGTTAATGTAGCACTTTTCTCCTTATGAAAATAAAAAAAATATGATTGACTGACCAATGAGAATTCGGTTGGATTCGAGGGAAATATGGCCCCTGAGACTAAAGTCCTTATTTACATACCTAGAGTCAAACACAGACTTGCAGTGTCTGAGGATTCAGTGAAAAAGCACAAATCTTTGCTGCCTCGTCCCAGGGTTGTGTCTAACATAATGGATTCAGTGTAAGAGATGAGACCTTGGAACAGCCGCTGTGTATGTAATGAGTAAGAACAGTCACTAGAACAGCTGGGCCTAAAATGAGGCATACAAGGTTTCAGCTTGCAGCAATTACTTGTGACTTCTTCTTGGCTTGGCGTTGCAAAAGAACTGTTTATGTTGATTAGCTAGACAGGATGTTGTGATGTCAATGACTGTGAAGAAATTGCAATAATGACTTTTAAGTAAGAAGTGAGTTGGTGTTAATAATGGTGAAGCAATAGAGGGAGGGGCATGAAAACATTGCGGCTGTCAGCCGATGATTATCTGATCTTCCAACATCAGCATCAACTAGACTCAAAATTACAATCCCAAGTTGCAAAAATTAAAATAATTTTTTTTTAAAAAGTTAAAAAACAAACATTTTTACTCACTCTACACCCACCAAAATATACACATGTGTAGTGCAACTTGTCAGGATGCTCAAAGTTTTTAAATCAATATGACTGATTTTGTGAGACGAGGGCCTTTCTCACCGGTACGCAGAGAGAAAGCTGGTTTTCTCATGTCATGCCTCCCTCATATGAATATCATTTGTGGATTGGTTGGCCTGTGTCTGCCCATAGTCCTGATCTCACCTCTAAAGCAGCTCTTTTTGGGTAAATTGCTGGCCTTTTACCGCTGCTGTGCTGAAGGTTGTGGGTTCAAGTACAGCAATGGACACTTTTCTGTTTCACAAAACAAAAACAAAAAAAACTACCACTTTTATTCCTCACTTTAGTAAAGCCTTGCTCTAAACCGGTCTCTATAGAACTCATCTGATACACCAAGAAGAGACTTGGTGCTGCTATTAAATTCATAATAACCTTTTTTGAATGTTTAAACATTAAGTAAAGCAACATGTACTTTACCATATGTGCACTGATTCTGCTTTCAGATGTGCATAGTCATCTCAAAAGGCTGATTCATGCTAGTTAAAACCATGCTAAGTTGTGGCTATTATGCCTGTTAGTACATACATTCAGCAAAATAATAATATGTCAACATAAAGTACTGATATCAGTTAACAAGGGTGTTCATCCCAACGTTTTTGGAATTGGGGTTATACTTT
Source organism: Simochromis diagramma (assembly GCF_900408965.1). Classification (NCBI taxonomy): domain Eukaryota; kingdom Metazoa; phylum Chordata; class Actinopteri; order Cichliformes; family Cichlidae; genus Simochromis; species Simochromis diagramma. The sequence continues at coordinate 1,479,228 of NW_024387258.1, read as the reverse complement.
GCAATCACAGGTTGAATAAATATCAAATCTGATCTGTAATCAGACATCCTGTCAGACAAATCTGCTGCAAGTCTTTTCAGTTTCTACTTGTTGCTGCACATGCGTTCACATGGTTAAACATTTAAAGGTTGAAGATGTCTCCTTTCCACTTTACTTCCCATTATGAAGACGTTCCAGCGTGTTTTGATGGGCTGGTTTCCCTCTCGGGTGCACTGAAATGTAGGTTAAAGTAAACAAAGTCAGACCCTTGCGCTTCCTGTGATCATATTTAGCTGTAGGTTTCATTTTGCTCCGACTGCTCCTGTCCAGTTTTCAGTATAGCCTGTCCAGAGTTGTCTTCTCAAAATAGACTTACAGACTGCAGCCGTTCTGATACTACCTTCATTGCAAGACAGCGTCACAAGCGCTGCCTTCTTTAACGGCTCAAAAACAGCGACTCCAGTATTTACACTGTCAAGCTCGTGCCATTCGAGGAGCCGGAGGTTTCTAAAGCAGGCCTAAAAAATATTCTAACACTCGTATTTTCACCAGTGTGCAGTATACTCCTTAACACATGGAGATCTCATCAGCAAAATACTACACAATAACTGCCAGTGTTCAAAGTAAGCACTTAAATAGAAATAAACGCATGCACACAAGTATATTGGCTATTCAGATATTAGCTTTAGCATGAGTTTATTTAATCAGTGCCAACTGGTTTTAAAGCAATGATGTCCTGTCTCCACAGATGCAGCAGCTCTTCTATGAGAATTATGAACCAAACAAGAAAGGCTACATACGAGATCTCCACAACAGCAAGATTCATCGAGCCATCACACTTCACCCCAACAAGAACCCTCCCTACCAGTATCGCCTTCACAGCTACATGCTCAGCCGCAAGATCGCAGACTTGCGCCACCACACCATTCAGCTGCACAGGGAGATTGTCCAGATGGGGCGCTACGGAGCAGTCGAGCCTGACCGAGAGGACCTCCAGCTCGGCATGCCCCCTTCGTTCATGCGCTTCCACCCCCATCAACGAGAGGAAGTTCTGGAGTGGGAGTTTCTGACGGGAAAGTACCTGTTCTCGTCGTCTGACAGTCAGCCACCCCGCCGTGGCATGGATTCCTCTCAAAGGCAGGCCCTGGATGACATCATCATGCAAGTGATGGAGATGATCAACGCCAATGCCAAAACACGTGGTCGTGTTATTGATTTCAAAGAAATTCAGTATGGCTACAGGAGGGTCAATCCCTTGTACGGGGCAGAATATGTTCTGGATCTGCTGCTGTTGTACAAGAAGCACAAGGGAAAGACCATGACAGTTCCTGTAAGGAGGCACGCCTACCTGCAGCAGACCTTTAGTAAGATCCAATTCAGAGAGGAGGAGGAGATGGATGCCCGAGGTCTGGCCAGCCACATCAACAAGGAATCAGACTCCCTCTCATTTCTGTCCAACTCGCTCAAGATGCTGGTGCCCTTCAAGCTGGCTACCTCAGGTCAGGATCAGAGGGAGCCCAAAGAAAAGAAGGTTAACATCCTGGTACCTCTGTCAGGCCGCTATGACATCTTTGTGCGCTTCATGGCTAACTTTGAACGAGTATGTCTGATCCCCAACCAAAATGTTAAACTACTGATCCTGCTCTTTAGCACAGATAACAATACTGAGCGGGTGAAGCAGGTGGAACTTATGAGGGAGTATCACATGAAGTATCCTCGAGCAGAGATGGAGATAAAGCCTGTCCCCGGTTCCTTCTCCAGGGCGTTGGCTCTGGAAGTTGGTTCTTTACACTTCTCTAATGATTCCCTGCTTTTCTACTGTGATGTGGATCTGCTTTTCTCCAGTGAATTCCTCAAAAGATGTCGGACTAACGCTGTCCTGGGGGAGCAGACGTACTTCCCCATCATCTTCAGTCAGTATGACCCTAAAGTAGTATATGCTGGGAAGGTCCCCAGCAACAACCACTACGTCTTCACCTCTAAAACAGGCCTGTGGAGGAACTACGGATTTGGGATTGTCTGTGTATACAAGAGAGACCTGGTTCGAGCTGGAGGCTTCGACACTTCCATACAGGGCTGGGGATTAGAGGATGTAGATCTTTATAATAAATTCGTCCAGTCAGGGATCAAGTTGTTTAGAAGCACAGACACAGGAATAGTTCACGTTCATCATCTAGTCACATGTGACCCCCACCTGGATGTGAAGCAGTACAAGATGTGCCTGGGCTCCAGAGCTTCCTCGCATGGCTCCACCCAGCAGTTGGCTGAGCTCTGGCTTGAGAAGAACAACCACGGCTTCAGGAGGCTGGCCAGCAACAATGGGTCAGTTAGGACAGCGTAAGAAGTGCTGGGTTGTCATTAATTGAACTCACTTTCCCTTCTTAGTAGTAGTTTCACTGCTTAATTTATTTTTTAATGAAATAATTCACATTGATATATTTTTAAAATATCTTTCTTTTTTTAAAGAAACATCCTAATGAGCAGCTCCCAGAAGTAGTCCGGGCAGTCTGTTCTCTTTCCTGATTATTGCCGGGGCTCCTTTTGCGCATACGTTACCCGTCAGGCTACTAGTTAATTTGGTTATTAATGTTCGCCTCAGTAAAGTCTTTCAATGTTATATGTGGCGTGTGTGTTCAAAGCAGACTGGTGTCCCTGTCCTCTCAGACCAGCAGGGCTCAGAACTACATTCAGTTGCTGGTTGTGTGTGTTTACAAATGAATGAAACTCCAATCAGAGCTCAGTGACTGCCAGGGCCACTTCTTTGGAAAGCAAATTTAGGTGGTTTTCTTTTACATTTACTCTTATGGTTTTGGTGATATGACTTAACACTGTTTGTTTCTTTTTTATATATATATATTTTGTATTGTTAATTTCTGTAGACCCAACTGCTGAATCTGCAATTCATTATTTTCTATCTAATTTATTGAATTTGCAGGCTCCATTTTCTACAATCTGCTGAAATGTGTATGTGGGACAGTTGTACAGCCCTGTCAGTTGTGGTGTAGTTTTCTTTTCCTTAAGCTCTCTCACCAAAGAGTTTGCACAGTCTGCTTTCACATTTCATGGTGTGTGTGTGTGGGTGTCTGTGTGCGTGGGTGTCTGTGTGCGTGGGTGTCTGTGTGCGTGGGTGTCTGTGTGCGTGTGGGTGTGTGTGCGTGTGTGTCTGTGTGCGTGGGTGTGGGGGTGTGGGTCTGTGTGCGTGGGTGTGGGTGTGTGCGTGCGTGTGTGTGTGTGTGTGTGTGTGTGTGCGTGCGTGTGGTGTTTTGCAGGCATGAACATGAAACTAGCTCCATAGTGGAGGATGCACAAATATCACAGATCTTCTAAGTGGGTGAAGTGGGTGCAAATCTGGCTTCCACTTCAAGCTTGATTAGCAGCAGCTCTTTGATTGCTCGCATATGGTTTTCTCTTTTTTCCAAATCAGTTCCTCTTATGTTGACATGAGAGGCGTGTCATTCCTGTCTAGTTTTACAGGTTTGATGGTAAATCATTTCCTCTTTTCATGCCTGCCTGTGAACTTCCACTGTAGGGCTCTGTTGGCTTTATGCTCTTGTTGCAGCATTACAACATGATTTATAACACTGATCACACAAGCAGTTACTGTGCTGTCATCATGGTTTGATTTTCTTTAAAAAAAATGTTTTATTGCTTTCTAAATGGACAAGGTTTTCTATTTAAAAAGAAATAAAATTGGGGGAGAGTAAATGCATTGTGTCATATTTTTCTGTCTCAAGCAACAATCCCTCATGCTTATAGTTTCCCTCTACCAGCTCACGTACTCTGTGTGTCACACCACACATTCTTCTCTTCCTCCCTTCTGGTTTCTATGTGTTGCAGAGTCTTCATCTTATATAATAAAGCTCTTTGAACGGGCATGTAATTAAATGTAAAAAAAAACAAGACATAACAACCACGGATTATCAGAAACTGAGGATGTGAGGCCTGTTGTTAATCCATCTTTTGAGGCGTTCCTGCCCTGGCATTGATTACTAGTCCATAAAAAGAATCATTTCACAACAGGCTCAAACTTCAAAGTCGTAGTAATTTAGATTGTGCGAGCAATAACATGTCAGCAACAATAAATCTTGTCCCTGAGAAGCTCCACTGAAGGAAAGTGGGAAGGAGTTTAATTTACTGGTAGTTCAGTAATCTCTTCCTGGACTTTTCAACGACACTGCGTGTGTAACGTAACGTAAAGCTTTCCTAACATAAGGCTCTGTATTCATTTTAATGAATGATAAGATAATCTTTTCTGGCTGTAAATAGACTAAAAAAGCACTGAATAAGCACTGAGCATCACGATGATCTATGGGAATATGACAGTAAATACTAAATATTAAACATTATTGTGCAGCACGTAAGATCGACAGCACACAGTGTGCTTTGAGGTAGGAACCAAAAAGGGTGTAGTTTGTGGGTGTGATCACCCGTGTGCACACCTGTGAGCATGGACGCGCTCGTTTTTAAAAGGTTCCTTCATGTAATGATCTGCTAGAGGGTGTGGGGGGGCCACAGCCCCGTCCTCCAGGGCATGAAGCAGGTATGGAGGAGATCCAGACTCCAGACATCCAGAGGCCCCCAGAACACAAGAGACCAAGGAAGACCAACAGGCCGAGGGGACCCCACCTCCGAAGTGGCCCGAGCGAGCCCCAGGCTCCAGGCCCCGATAAGCAGCCACCAAGGAGTGAGCCGGTGTGGACCTGGACGCCCACCCCCGGACACAAAGAACCACCAACGCACCGATGTCTGAGGGCGTCCGCCACTGGCAGGGGAAGTGGTGACTAAGGCAATTTTCACCAGGAAATAAAGTGCTTGTATTACTCCCTTCTTCTAGCTCAAAATTACTCGCCACATGGCAAGGACCCGTCATGGTCACACTGCAAGTGGGGGATTTGGACTTTCAACTTAACCTCTTTAAAGCACGGAGAGAGGCTGAAACTGCTTCTCTAGTGAGTCTGGTAAGGGAAAGAGATGAGTTGGGGTAGGAGGTGCCAAATTCCACCAATCCCACTTCCCTCCATTGTGATAACCATCTCCAGAAAGTGGATGTTGCTGCATTGCAACAGCATTTTGCAGATTACTCTATTTCTCTTACCATACAGAAGTGCCTGGAGGCGACTGCTCGTGAGTTGGCACAACATAAATAAAACTGAATTGAATATGCCACTGTTGAAATGTGCACATACATACAAGGAAGACAGAACATTAGCTCAAACAAGGACAGGAAACATTTCTACTTGTAAAACTGTAACATTTGGTCTCATATTAAAAAGAGGAGCCCAATGCTACACATTGTCTAATCAAAAATGATATTCCCTGATTTCCCAATGCTACACATTGGGAAATCAGGGAATATCATTTTTGATTAGACAATGGTTTAAGTTAATGTTCAAATGATGGCTTTTTGTTTCACTTCATACATTTTGTTCTCCAGAAGAAAGAGTATACAACATGACAACACTATAGCCACAAATACCTCAGAGGATGAGGAAGTAACAACTCTAAATTATCATATTTTTTCACTTCCTGCCGTTTGACTTGGTGAATGGCTTCCTGTGAGAGAAGACTTAGAGAATTGTTACACTATTTTAGGCAAATATCTTGTCATCATTTGGCTCATGACGATTCTGAGAAACCAGAATTTATTAAATTAATTGAATCTCCAAGTCTGTGTATATATTTAACATCCCTTTAATTATAATGAGTTTTATTGTTGTCAAAATAAAACAAAAGGCACCAAATCTTTAGAATGACACTATCAACCAAAGTTTTTTTGTTTGTTTTATATCTTAACAAAAAGCAATACTTGTCTTTACTACCATCTTCTGTCTAAAAAAAAAAACTAAGGATGTACAACTACAAACCTTTAACCATGAATTCGTAGGGCAGGCGTAATATACAGTACTGTGCAAAAGTGTTGTAAACAAAGAATCCTTTCAGAAATATAAATGATTGTTTATTGAACCCAAATGTATTCTGCAGCAGGACAACAACCCCAAACACGCAGCCACAGTCATTAAGAACTAGCTTCTGCATAAAGAACAAGAAGTACTGGAAGTGATGCTCTGGCCCCCACAGAGCCCTGATCCCAACTTCATTGAGTGTGTCTGGGATTACATGAAGAGACAGAAGGATGTGAGGAAGCCTGCATCCACAGATCTGTGGTTAGTCCCCCAAGATGTTTGGAACAACCGACCAGCCGAGTTCCTTCAAAAACTCTGTGCAAGTGTACCTAGAAGAATTGATGCTGCTTTGAAGGCAAAGGGTGGTCACACCAAATACTGACTAGATTTAGATTTCTCTTTTGTTCCTTCACTTCATTTTGTTGATTGATGAAAATAAACAACACTTCCATTTTTGAAAGCATTCTTTGCTTAAAGTTCTTCTCACCTGCCTAAAACGTTTGCACAGTACAGTAGGTTCTTGCCCATGGATACTATACGTATGTAAATCTAGATGGCCAGCAGTACGGTGTACATTTTAGGACATCGTCAGTTCTCAAAAAAAAAAGTTGTCAGGTATCAGACAAAAAAAATGTTCCCTTTTTTTTTTGAGAACTGAGACCTGACAATTTTTTGTCTGATACCTCACAACTTTTTTCTTGAGACCTGACGATGTCCTAAAATGTACACCGCACAGCAGTGGCAAGAATTAGTCTTGTGAGGAACTGAGAGGCTTTGAGACCATGGCTGCTCTCGGCATTTTGCCCAAAATGAGAGCACCCAAGGAGTATGAGTTATTCATGAGGTTGAGAGGTACCTGCCAGATATAATCGGGCTCACCTCAACGCACGGCTTGGATTCTGAAACCAGTTTCCTGTCTCAGTCTGGAGTTGCTTGGCGAGAGGTAGCGGGCGTCCTAATATCCTAGTATCCCCTCAGCTTGCTGCCTGTACATTGGGGTTTCTCCCAGTGAACGAGAGGGTTTGTTCCCTGCTCCTTCAGGTCAGTGAACGGGTCCCGATTGTCCTCTGTGCCTATACGCCCCCAGCCTTCTTGGGGTCCCTGGGTGGGGTGTGTGAGGGTGCTCCACCTGGGGACTCTGTTGTCCTACTGGAAGACTTCAACACTCACGTGGGCAATGACAGTGAGACCACGAGGGAGTGTAACTGTATGGTTCTTACTTAGTTTCTAAAAATAAAATTGTTACTAGGCTAAAATATAACACAAACATTTGGAGGTGTAATGACAGCCCTTTTTAGCTGTGAAATCTTGTTTCAAGCTCTCCCAGTAACAACTGACACACTCAGACTTCTGTTGTACACAGATTAAAACACGAGGAGTATGGTGGCACAGTGGTTAGCACTGTTGTGTCAGAGCAAGAAAGTCCTGAGCTAGAATCCAGCATCGGGGCGAGACCTAAGGGTCACGTGGTGTAACACACACGATCAATAGTGCAAGCCATACATAAGCTAAGATTAGAAAAAAGAAAAGGGGGGAAAAACATGCGTCAAACATCTATTTGACATCTATTTCACAAGCAACTATTTACAGTCACCAGGGTCTCCAAGGCCAAAAATAAACAGAAATCCCACTCTTCCTGGAAATAAAAGAAATCCTTACACTCTAGAGCAAAACCATCCATCCAAAAGCAAGTCTCGTTCCCGGTGGGCTCCGCCAGAGTGAAACCAAAAAAGAAAAATACCAGATGGTATCATGTCCCCATACTTTATAATTCCATCAATTTGAACAAAATCCTCAAGACCATTCACTGAAATGCAGCCCCAACTACGAGTCTCCATTGTGTTTCACAGATGGCTGCAGACACTCATTACCTCTCTTTTGATGGTGAGTTCAACCAAAAATTTCAAATTGGTTGATATGAACTGTTGCTACTTTAAGCCTAGCCACTTCCTGTTTGCTTTGCATACTCCAGCCTTTTCTCCCAGTTTCTTACCCTTATCAGCTTCTTCACACCTACACTGAGAGCTTTTCTGAGGAGTCTTCGGAAATAGCTGAAGGGCTGGATTTTCTTTTATCCTATTTCTTGAGAACATGACTTCCATCTACTGGAATACTGGACACTGCTAATATGCTGTAAATTGTTTTTTGGACCTGTCACTTCTTTTGTCCCGGTGTCCTCAGTTTAAGGTCGCATTGCACGCCATAATGAGCCGAGGTTTATAACAGCCAGGTAATATGCTTTACAAATCACTTTGTTGTGCAAAATACTATTTTACTTCTGTCAAAGTCATCCAGACCTGCAGCCTTTCGCTCCTTGAGCTTTCACAGCTCACTCCTCAGCTGTTGAAAGCAACAGTATGGTGGGGGAGAGTACACACTCTAACACTCGGCCTTTGTAAATAAATGGTAACTTAATAACTAATTATTCTGTTATTTATTTGTTGACAATAAAATGAAAAAAGAATGAATTATGTACAGCTGATAAGATAACAACTACATTCTGATGAGATAAGAACATTTTTTGTATTAAGGCAATTAAAAAAAAAAAAAAAAAAAGCACAACAAGCATCTGTTGTCTGCATAATGTGAGGCTGGTCACACAACATAAGAAACATTATTAAAATATGACCCCAGAACATTACATATACATGCAGTGTGCAAGTAAAATGTTTACAGTGAACATATTTTAATCAGAACACAAATACTTTCCTGAACCTATGAGTGAACAAAATTAAAAAATTACAAATACCACCCTCCCAAATGGTACATGAATGTGAGGACTTTCACACTGGAACATTTGCTCTTTACCTCTAATATTGCCATGACCATTGCTAGAGTACACCTTGTGCTTATCTCTGAAATACTAATAGTTTTGGCAAAACAACAGTATTTGTCATCCTGGGAAAGAAAGTCGGTCCTCTTGTGCAACTGAGTGTAATTTGAACCCCGTGAAGGCCAGTAACAACAAAAGCTGCTACTTATTAGGGAGGTGAACTGTTGAACATGCTGAATCCTTTCTGGTGTTTTACAGATCACAATAGAGAAGCAGCGAGGACCACAGAGCTTCATTTACACAAAATGTTTTATGTGTAAGAATCCGATAAAACATTTTCATGGTGAAGACTGAGAAACTTACATAATAATGTTGCACAAAACGCGGATGTTAGTTTGCTGTTTACAGTTTGAGCTGCAGCTTGCATCCAGGTTCACATGGCACCGTTTAAAACAAAACTGAAGAAATTTAGCAAATATAGACTTAAACTTAGTCCCTATAACAGACAGCAACACATTTACGACTTGCTGTCTGCTTACAGCAACACAGAGCTGGAACAACAGCACTATCTTAAATCCCTTAATTTAAATAATCAGTGTCTGTTGTTTCAGAGTCTCCCAGCACTGTGTCACCTCCAGAACGTATACTGAGCTTTAGGAAGACTTAAACAGGCTAAGAAACAATGATGGGGTACAGTCAGCATCAAACACCTCACAACATACTCAACCACATCTTGAACTGAATCACAGCCATCAACCAAAGTTTATTCTGTGATTCAGCTTCATGGTTTTTATATTTTCGCAGAATTTTTCTGGTTTAAAGTTATGATTGTACTGAAGTATTCAGTGGTGTCCAGCTTCAAGATCATCCCTCATTGGAGACCCGGTTTGCCTCACAGGTTGCCCTGATGTCAGTGCTCCACAACCCCCAACTCTGAACACTGGCAGTCTGTCAGGGTGCATTCCCCTTGGCTCAGCTGCCATACAGAGATTGGATTATGCACCTTGCTGTTGCAACAAAACGACTACTTTCTTTTCCTCATGTTGGTCTCCAAGTGGCCCAGCTTCTCATAGGACTGGTAGAAGACTTCCAGCTCTGAGCAGCCCCAGGCCCTCCAGACACACAGGCACCACTCCATGTTTTCCTTCTGAAAACCACATACGACTGTGTCCTTCGCCACTAGCGCTGCTTCCCTCAGGATTCTGAGAGGAAGAGAGAGAAGAGGAAGTGACACAGTGTACAGCGTGTGGGAAGGGAGATAAAGTCATTTATTTGACCTCCTACTGAACTTTAAGTGTTCATATTCAGATTCAAGCTCCACAGATCAAGATTGCGCTTGCTTTGTTTTAATACACTTCCCATACTTTCATTATCTGCCATATTTGGTTTGTGAAGCAGTTTATAAGTTGGCTGCATGAAAGCCTTCTTGTAAAGCTATAATATAATTGTGCTTCTAAGGCTGATAAACCTTTTTTGACTGGTTGAGAGATGTAATCCAGATTACACATTTGACAAAGCTGAAAAATAACCGGTAGGTTCAATTCAATTCAATTTTATTTATATAGCGCCAAATCACAACAAAAGTCGCCTCAAGGCGCTTCATAGGTAACAGTTTAATGAACAGAATGTATTCATCAATAATCAGTGAGACAAAATATTGTGTCAATGAATAAACAGTGGATTTCTAAGACTGGTTTAACCACGTTTGGCAGAAAAGAACTATGTATCTGAAAAAAGAATAAACTAGTTAAAGTAAATAATACGAGGCTTTACATTTCCCATCATGTCTGGTGAAGAAGAAATGAGCTCACCCCAAATACGAACATCCAGGCGGAGTGAGGACAGCAATGACGCGGCCCTGTAGCTGATTAGCAAGTGGCTGTATTTCAATGACCATCACATCACCTCCACGCCTGCCAAACAACACACACACATAGCACCCAATACATTTAGGCAAAGCCTGTTTACTGTATGTCACTGAAATATAACACTTTGCTATGTTGCTGGAGAAGGTTGTACCGGGTGCTAGAAGTTCAAACCACAATTCCTAATTTAAAGATACGAACAATAGGTGGAACTATGCCTAACCTATCAAACTTGCTATGAAACAGTTTGATATGACCACAGCATTTAACATAGTTGTTAAAGGATAGCTCACCTTTGAATTCAAATACTCCTAATTATGGATTTTTTTGGGATACATACCAATCAGCTGCAAATTAAATGTGAAATAAAATGAAAACCACGGACAAGTGATGTCAATACACTCATCATCATGTTTCCTCAGTGTTACATTGTTGCCACAGTGGCAGTAGCTTCTCAAAGCAGGATAATATTCTCAAAAACATATCAACAGCAGCTTAGAGGCCTGGCTTATCCAAGTGGGCATTCGGTCTACAATAAGCCCAAACATGGAGGTCCCACAACATGGCTCATAGGATCCAGATGTGCCAAACACCAAGTGACGTAGTGGATGTAGGACATCCTGAAAGGTCCTATGAGCTTCCTCCGAAGGGTGGCTGGCCTCTCCCTTAGAGATAGGGTGAGAAGTTCAGCCATCCGGGAGGAGCTCAGAGTAGAGCAGCTGCTGCTCCACATCGAAAGGAGCCAGCTGAGGTGGTTCGGGCATCTGACAAGGATGCCTCCTGGGCGCCTCCTGGGTGAGGTGTTCCAGGCATGTCCCACCGGGAGGAGGCCCCGGGGCAGACCCAGGACATGCTGGAGAGATTATATCTCTCGGCTGGCCTGGGAACGCCTTGGTGTTCCCCCGGATAAGCTGGAGGAGGTGGCTGGGGAGAGGGAGGTCTGGGCCTCTTTGCTTGGGCTGCTGCCCCCGCGACCCGGCCCCGGATAAGCGGAAGAAGATGGATAGATGGATGGATGGATGTGCCACTTCTTTACAACAATGTTTTATACTTTCATATACACTGCATGTACAATGTATTCAATGTATAACAACTAGCATATAATTGCATGAAATTTCATAATTGTTTAAATTATGTAAATAGGTTTTAAAATGTTCAATTTCAGTTTAATTTATTTACCCAATCAAAAATTAATTATTTTTATATTTACATGCATCTCCGAGTTTGTTTTTGCTCCATTTGTATGCATTTGTTCTTACCTGGGGATCCATAGAGTTCCATTCACTTGCAGCACTGTGAAAGCTTGAAGATGAGGTGCGGTAGGGTTCATAGTTTCTGCAGATTCCAGACCATAAGATTTGGAGGATGACTGGCGTTTGTGGTTCCTCCCCATCTCCTCCAGGTCTGCAGGCTGTAAGACACCACTGCAGCTGCCAAACGAGCTGTGGTCTATGCTGCTTGAAGAGTCTAACTCTACTGGCTCCAAGGAGCAAGCAGATGATATAGAACAGTAGTCTGTGAGTGAATCCTGGTGCTGGATCATCTGAGTACCTGCCTGCTCATTGAAGATCAATGTCACTTTTTCATTGGACCACTCTGGCTTCTCTTTCTGGTGTGTGGATTTGAGATCGGTCACTGCCATTGGTGTTAGCCCCGTGGGACGCTGCACAGTAAAGACACTCCGTAGAGGACTGCTGTCCCCGCAGCTGAAAGCATGACATGATTTTAAAAGACAGCCACTCAAGGGGGGTTTGAGCTGTGACTTAAGAAAGCAACATGCCAAAAACAAAATGCATCCATTTACATTTCAGAAAAAGGATATCAACACACACACACACACACACACACACACACACACACACACACACACACGCACACACACACACGATATCATAACATTTCTTGGTATCAAGAGCAAGAGTGAGAAGTATCATCAAGAAATACAACGTCTACACAGAGATATTTAAACTGTACAGAACAAGCCTGGCTGATAGAAAGCAAAAGATTTCAAAGACTCTGGAAAGAAAACTAGTGAGAGATGTGTCTAAAGACCCAAGAAGAACTGCAAAGACACTATGACTTAACCAAGCTGGGAATTATAGTCTGAAAGGAGCCAATCACTAGAACCTTGCACAGGAATACATACTCAAACAATGTACTTTGCACAGATGAGGCTGCAACTGCCTGGTCAACGTGGAAGGATTAAATGTATATAGACCAAATGTGAAAGTTACTGATGAAACACCTGGCCGATTCATGCCCCCCAACACCTTCCCACAGTCTGGAAGGCATGCACAGCATTCTGATAACATGCCAAGGGTGTGTACGCCATGCTATAGGCTGCTGGAGGTAGAACTGTTGATAATCATATGCTCAATGTTTCATTACTACAATGACAATGATTCTGAATGCCACCACCACCAGCAAATAACAGAGTCCTTAGGCTAATCCACTTTTCACTGGGAGATATTGATTTCACTACCACGTGACAGAACCTTGAAAATAGTATCACGAATTACGCCCCCATTTGCTTTCATCATGGCAACGGAGGCGATCATCAGAGGTTCAAACTGGGTGGTGACAAGCAGCTCAGGTCTGGAGTGTCCAGTCAACACTAATCAGGGCTTTATGGATGACATAACACTGACGACAACACCATCAAATATCACACAGACCAGGATGAAGATCATTTCTGGAAAATCAAGAAGCATCTCCATCACCAAAGGATAGCTATCTAACGAATTAATACTGAACCAATACCAATGATATCAGAGAAATCTGTCTTGGGAGATTAAGATGCAAAACAGATCAATCAAATTAAGCAGGATGCTGTTTGGGAATCCACTCTGATACATAAGCTATACTGTGAAGATAGTTTTTCAAAATGCTACATAAAGCAGAAATATCCATATTGATATATGGGGCGATCGTGGCTCAAGAGTTGGCAGTTCGTCTTGTAATAGGAAGGTTGCCAGTTCGAGCCCCGGCTCGGACAGTCTCGTTATTGTGTCCGTGGTCAAGACTCTTCACCTACCGCCTACTGGTGTTGGCCAGAGGGGCCGACAGGGGAGCTGTGGCTACAACTGTAGCTGCCTCCACCAGTGTGTGAATGTGAGAGTGAATGAATAGTGGAATTGTAAAGTGCTTTGAGGGCCCGAAAAGCGCTGTATAAATGCAATCCATTATTATTATTATTAATCTGAAGCAAGACTCCACTGATAGCTACAAATTCCACAGTTCTGGTGAATTGGACACCGACCAAACCTATGAGTTTGAGGAGATTGTCCAGACTGAGCTTTGTTCCCGTTCCACAGTGGGACAGATACTTGCATGACTATAGGTATATTGTATGTACAGTCAGTCACACAAAAACTGACTATACAAACATAATACAAATAAAATTATTAGCTGCTGTTTGAATATAAAAACAACAGCTAGTAAGAGTATAATTGTACAAGTTCTCTACGCTGCAAGATCCTTATCTGTCACAGACGCATGTTTGTAGACACAGGTCCACAAAAGTACACCCTACAGGCCTTGATACCAAAACCTCACTTACCAGTACTTGGCACAGAGCTCGTAGGAGGCAGCATGGTAGAGCAAGAGGGTGTTCGTGTAGTCATCCAAAGTCCAGACTGCTTCTTCTCCCCATAGACTAAAGCTGGTTTCCAAAGATATGACGGAGGATGGTGGGCTATAGGTCTCCAGCCTATAAACTGCCTGAAGACTCAGACAGTCTATAACTAGCAGGCCCGGGCCATTGGAGAACCATAACTGATAAACATAAATGTATAGACATGGTTCGGCTGATGAGTTCATGTGCAGCCATTACATGACTCAAACATAACTTCATTGTCATGGTTAGTACTGTCTGTTCACCTGGGATCCACTGCCAACGAGAGCCATGGTCCTGATGGGATAAGGTCTCTGCCTGGGATCTGAATCCTTCAGACCAAACACTGTCTTATTCAGGGTGTGGGAGCAGATGTATGTTTCTCCTTCTAGTGGAAGGTCCTCCACTACGTTATACACCGCCAACAGACCGTCCGACATCCCTGCAAACACTTTGTCCAGGCTCTTAATAGGAGGAGAAAAAAATCTTTTTACATTTAAATACTCGTTTCACTCTTCACTCTCTTTGTAAACCACCTTACCTCACTTACAAACCCCTCCACCTTACCATGGTGGAGAGGTTTGTTGTTGGGCGAAAAGCAGGGTGGTTATATAGTGTAGTGGTTCACACATGTGATTTAATGTAGGAAAGGTCAGTTGTTTAAAACAGGATAAGAGACGAATACTTAAGAGGGCTGTGTCAGAAAAGCACCAGGTTTAAAAAAATATGCAACTAACTCCAAACCCTGCAGGACTTGAGGGAGAATGCCTGACAACTCCACCTTAGACCATGGAGCCGGCTCAGCACAGCACAAGAAGACCAGAAGCCTGCTCACTTGTTGGTCTACCACCTGCATTAGGTGCTATAGGGGTTGGTGGCTTATGGATTGGGTGATGTAGAGACCAGGATGGTCCTCTCTATAGTCAGGCTCATGTCAACCCACAGTTTGGATTTTGAAACCAGTCTTATGGAGAAGGACTGGAGTCCAATCCAGAGTTACCTTCAGTGAGAGGCATTGTGGACAGGGCAGGGCAGACGTGTATCCCTCTAGTTTGGTATCTGTATGTTCTGGGTTTGTTTTTTTAATTAAGTATTGCTTTTTTTCATCTTCAGATTGGGGAAGGAATCTCAATTGTTGTTTCTACTTAAGTTCCAAACAGTGGTTCAGAGAACCAGTAACTGACTAGTGGCGCCTTTTTTTGAGCAATTACAGGGGGCTTTGCTTATGTTTATGTTTGGCACTTGCTTGTTTCATATCTTTGTCCTGGTGCATAACCCAAAAGTGCTTTACCTTCAGAGCACAAGCACATGGCTTGACATTACACTTGAGGATTTTATGGTAGAGAGCAGAATTCACGTGTCCATCAATGACAGCAAGCCGTCCAGGTCCTGAAGCAGTGGAGCTTCATCATTTCTAAAATAGTAATGGGACGAAATCCTTCCACAAGGTTTCTTTTGTCCCATCAGTCCACAGACTATTCAATTATTTTTTTATATAGAACCAAATCACAACAACTGTCGCCTCGAGGTACTTCATATAAGATGGTAAAGACTATACAATAATAGACACGAAACCCCAACAATTGATGACCTATGAGGCAACCCTTGGTGACAACAGGAAGAAAGAAACTCCCTTCTAACAGGGAAAAAACACCTCTGGCAGAACCATACTCTGGAAGGAGCAACCTTCTGTCATGAGTGGATAAGGGTGAGGGAAGGGAAACAGAACAAGAGACACATTCCCAAAGAGAGGCAGAGATCGATGCTGACTGATGATTAAATGCAAAGTAGTGTATAAACACAGAGAGTGAAGAAATATTGTTCTTCTTTGAATGATGGATCTGGATTATGGGGCTACGGTTTATTGGAGTTCCAAAGTCTTAGGAAAAGCTTTGTAACCCTTTCAACTACTTCACTTTGTCAGAGAGGTTCTATTCAGGTGATTTCTTGATTCAAAAGGTCTAGCAATAATCAGCCCTTTTTGAAACTGAACTATGGTTTCAGATGCGTTTTCACAACTGAAAATACAATGTTTTGTTTTTGTTTGTTGTTGACTGTGCATTAGGAAGCACACCTACATCTACAGCTCACATCTACTCGAACATTGGGAATATGCCAGACTATTCCATGTGCTATTCTCACATAAGAGTTGCCAGACTAATGACCGTTTTGGTGCGATCTGACTGGATTGGACATTTGCATGTGTGAAAAAGGTGATAGAATAATTATGGTCTGGTCTTTGTTCCTGTTGCAGCGCATAGTGGTTTGTTTAAATATGCAAAACGTGCAAACATTCTGAGCCTCGCCACTCGCAAGAGGTTTCCATTGCTTCGATATACTTGGTGAAAACCTTCAGGGTGAGTGCCAGTCTAAATTACACCCATAAGCACTGAAACTGGATGGTCACAGCCCTGTACTGCCCCCTAGAGACCTGAAGAATAAGCTCTGTAACAACATTATCTCCTCCCAAACCGTAAGACTGGGAGTTTCCGTATCCAGCAGTTGGCTCATGTCCTCAAACCGCTCAGCATGGTAGGCTGAAAGCAGGGTGCCCACATAGACCTCAGTCAAATTAATGTGGTTACTCAGTCAACTCTTCTATATATTATTATAATTATTATGAATATTAAGTGCAACAGTTATTCCTGAAACCAGAAAAACATGGATTACATTACGGCATCATTAGTGTTCACGAATGATCTTCACGATGAAGAAACTGAAAATGTGTCCTTGCAGTGATTTGTCTGTCTGGAACTGAATTTAATATCTTTCTGCTTACATACAGTGTCTTGAGTAATCAGGTCCCATCATATCTTAAAGATCTAATAGTACCACATTGCTCTGATAGACCTCTTCACTCTCAAACGGATCGCTCACTTATGGTTCCTAGAGTTTCTAAAAGTTGAATGGTAGACAGAGCCTTCATCCTACAGCCCCTCCTTCTGTGGGAGACAGACACCCTATCTACTTTTAAGACCAGGCTTGAAACATTTCTTTTTGATAAAGCATGTAGTTTGTTCAGGGTCACCTGATCCAGCCCTGTCTGTTAGTTATGTTGCAATAGCCATAGACTGTTGGGGCGTTCCTAGAAATGGATGGTAAACACTGGCTCTCTGTCACATGTGTGTCTCTTGTCTTGTTTACCTCTCTTCTCTTTCCCCTCATCCCCATGACATTTACCCCATAGTCTCATCAGACTGCCTCTCCCTGAGTCAGGTTCTGCCAGAGGTTTCTTCCTGTTAAAAAGGGGCTTTTCCTTCCCAGTGTCACCAAGTCCTTGTTTACAGTGGCTCATCTGATTGTTGTGGTTTTTTCTCTGCTATTTTAGGATCTTTACCCGACAATATAAAGGACCTTGAGGTTGCAGTTGTTGTCATGTGGCACTATACAAATAAAACTCAATGATTCAATGTACTATTTTTTAATGACGGAGCAACAACTGAATGGTAAATAAATTCCAGACAAACAAAAAAATGCAGCACCACACATAAAAGCATTTTGCATATTACTCTGAAAACCAATCTTTGTATGCTGTTGCAAAAACAATAAAAATATTGTTTAAAAAAACATTTCTACCGTTATTAAGCCATCCTTCTCAAACGCACTTGAGGTAACAATAGGTCAGTATGTGAAGCTCTTGTATTACAAGCTCACGGTTGCTTAGGCTTCAAGTCTCATTTTGTCTTCTACTAATGCTCTGTCAAAATGCACCAATGTGTTGACACCATGTAAAGCCAAATATGTGTAACACTTGTTTCCTTTGCTGTCAAGTGCATGTGACACAAATGCTCTAGATACAAGCTGCTGACATATCAGCAACATTCATTTTAAGACGTTTCAGACTGAAGCCCGTATGTAAACCCACAGTACTGAGTAACACAATAACACAGGTTTGAGAAAAACGTGTTTGCTTTAAACATATGCTGATATACGACCTGACCTGCTCTCTCGCTGAAACAGGAAACAAACAAGTGATGATGGCGGGACAGGAGAACTGCTTCTGGGGTTGACTGAGTGGACACATGTCCTTCAGACTGTAGATGAACACCTCCTGTTCCTGTCACAGAAACATGAAATTAAAGAATGAGTTTTTTTATTTTTGGATTTAGAGACAACTACGTTGTCCCCGAGCTGTGGCAACAGTGGAGGGCAGCCAATGTAGGATTTGATATTGTTTTCCTATCCTGGGAAACTAATACTTTCCCTCCAACACTGGTTTGACACTCAATAAAAGACTGTAGCAGTCTCACTGTCCTCATGTCCTCGTGTCCCTAAAAGGGTTTTCATGAAATCCTCTTTTCACATTAAAAAAAAATGACAAAAGCAGGTAAATTCTGAAGATACCCAGATGTAAAAGTAAGCTTCCCAGTGAAAAATAACATTGCATGATTGTTTGACTGCTGTTCATAGACGAAAAAGTTATCAGTAAATAAATGAGTCACCAAATGTTCTGCATTAAAAAGCAGCTGTATCACGTTGAATTTCAGGATGTGTACCTCAGTTGCCATCCACAGAGTGTTCCCCATCTTCATGTGACAGCTAATCCTGCTACCTGGGCAGGCCATCCTCTTCACCTCCACCTGACCCTTGTTAACATTCACCACACTGTAGTTCCTGCACAATACACAGTTCTTTGCTGAAAACATTTAGAACCACTGAGTTGGAAGTTAAAACAAAATAAGCAATACTGTGTATAGTAATGTTTTTATACAGTGATGAGTAGAGGCACTTTTTGGAAGACGATGTCACAGGGTGAGTTAATTAAAGCTAAATATAATTTATCACGTTTAGTACATGTGTGATGGATAACTTGAGAAACTGGCATGAAGCATTACAAAAATGTTTTTTACTATTGTTTATTAATGTTTTATAAATATAATTTTAGTTGATTACAGTTTAAATACTCTATATTATTGTATTTTTATTACATTGTATATATTTTTAATTTCTCACCAATAAGCAATTTCACAATTTTAGCATTAATATATCTTAAACAAAAAGTTGCCTATATAAGGTGCAACCAGTGCTGCTGGTACGTTTGCACTGTTCCCTGGGAAGTTTCTTCTGACCACTTGCACATACACTATGCTGCCAGAAGTATTTGCTCGTCTGCATTCACATGCACATGAACCATTCCTAATCTATGAGGTTTAATATGATGTCCCCCAACCATGTGCGGCGATAACAGCGTCAGCTCTTCTGGCAAGGCTTTCCAAAAGGTTTAGGAGTGTGTTTATGGGAATGTTTGACCATTCATCCATTTGTGACACTGATGCTGGATAAGAAGGCTTGGCTTGCAGACTCTGCTGATTCATTCCAAAGGTGTTCTGTCGGGTTGCGATCAGGACTCTGTGCAGGCCAGTCAAGTTGTTCCACACCAAATTCGGTCATCCATGTCTATATGAACCTTACTTTGATGTACTACTTTGCGATCACATTGGAACAGGAAGGGGCCATCCTCAAACTGTTCCATAAAGATGAAATTGTCTTGGTATGCTGAAGCATTAGGGGATCTGCAGTTTATTGGCAGCTTGCAACCAGGTACACTCTTTCCTCAGGAGCTGGTTAACCAGTTAGTGTGAGTGGCCAAACAAAAGTAAGAAAAGAATATGTGAGTTAAATGGCACTGGAAGAGTTGGGGAGGTAACATGGTCTTGACACAGAAAAGGAGTTAAAAGAGGGAAAAGTGTAAAGGAGTCAGCAGCAATTAACAGTATTTGTTTAAAAGCAAGGAAGCAGCTTTTAAACACAGATCAACCTGCAGTCCTGCTGCCACAAACAGCTGGAGCCATTGTCGCCATTATGTCATGCATCTGGGAGCTATTTCAGTCAGCTGTGTTAAATATGTTGTGTTAAATGTAGTTAGCGCCGTACATTTTTGGACAATAAAAGGGTTCTTTGTACACATCAACAGTAAATTTTAAATCAAACCAGAAATGTGTAATTGGCGCACAGATTTTCAGCTTTATTTTTAAGTAAAACATTTAACTTCATTTTTAGAGGCTCTAAAGTAACTGGACAATAGACTAATAATCCATTTCATGGTTTGATGAGGCTTTTTCAGCTGTTACTTTCATGACAGACTGCAGAATTGATTCGAAGTGTTGAACTTCCATTTGGTAGTTCACCGGAATTAACTTGCAAAATGATGTCCAAAGAAATGCTGATGTAAGTGAAAAAGACTGTCATTGGGGAGAAAACCAAATAAACCCCATCAGAGAGATAGAAAAAAACTTTTGCAGGGGTCAAATCAAGTAAATAATCAAGTCAATCCTAAATAAACAGGAATGCAAAACCAGCTCAACAACACTAAAAGACCTGAACTACAGAAGACAACTAAAACATGGAGGTAGGTGTATTGTGGGGCTCATTATTGTGTATAAGAGGCAAATAAATCACAGTACAAAGAGAAATGGTCACACAAACCTGTCCTCCTTATCTTCATTCCAGAACACAGCACTATATCCTTGGAGCTGGGACAGGAAGAGCTGAGAGTTGACGTCACAGGGCAATACATACCTGAGGCAGGCGAAGCTAGGCTCCTTCATCTGCCTCACACAATGCATTGCCACTGGCCTCTGCAGCACAAATGCAGAGACAGGCAGTTCAGCTCAAAGTCATTCACAGAACAATGACTTTTATTAAAATTTGCAAAAAAGGTTATGTTTCATGGTTTTTTATCCTTAAAATATGGCTGTGACTGCACATACATCGGCAGTTGTGATTGAAAAAATAAATGTTGAAGATATATATGCAATGGTGCTCATTATTCATCCATCCATCTCCACTTATCCTTTTCCGGGTCATGGGGAGCAGCTGGAGCCTATCCCAGCTGTCTAAGGCCAAGAGGCAGGGCACACCCTGGACAGTCTGTCGCAGGGCTCACTCATACACAGAGAAAACTATTCACACTCACATAATGGAGTCGGTCTATAATGCATATTTTGACATTATAGTCAAAACATTTATTGGGATTGATTGTTTTATCATTTGCATTCTATGCTATCCATATATCCATGGAATATTTAATTTTCAGTTAAGAAATATTTTAGCATTATTGTTACACTTGCCACTATGACCATGATCTATAAATCTTAGACCATGCTTGTTCAGTCCTTTTCGGTTTTTTAACTTTCCTGCACTTTTGAAAATATGGGAAAGTGAAAATGGACCGGGTGAGTTGGAGCAGTCGTTCTTATCTTAAGATTAAACCGCAGTGGCTTAACATTGAGAACTGGGCAGTACAGGAAAAACATCTTGTTTTCTACATGTTCCCGAGAGACACGGCGTGATTTTATTTCAGAATTTAGCAGTAAAAGGAGAACCAATTGTTGGCATGTAACCCCTCTTTAGACCTGCAACTAGTCCAGAATGCTGCGGCACGGTTTTTATCTGGTAAAAGAAATTTGAGCACATCACTCCGGTCCTGGCCTCCCTGCACTGGCTTCCAATTGAATTTAGGATTCATTTTAAAGTTCTTTTATTGGCTTTTAAATCTTGTCTAAATGGTCTGGCACCTGCATATCTGATTTGCTGGAGCCCTATGTCCCCACTCGTTCACTCCGGTCAGCTGAGCAGCTGTTGCTCTCAGTCCCCAAATCAGGGCTGAAACTGAGGAGACCGAGCGTTCTCCATCGTGGCTCCTGAGCTTTGGAATAATCTTCCTCTTCACATTAGGTGATCGACATCAGTGCTGGTTTTTAAATCCAGACTGAAAACACATTTTTATTCACTGGCTTTTGACTCAGTGGTTGACTGACTTGTATTTTATTGTTTTCGCTATGTTTATTATTTTATCGTATTTATTATTCTTATGGTATCTATTATGTTTCTATTGTTCAGCACTTTGGTCGGCCTTGTGTGTTTTTAAAGTGCTATATAAATAAACAATGATGATGATGATAATTCTTAGAATTTCTTCCAAATGTGAAGTTATAAGTCTCTAGCTCAACCACTACTTTGACACAAGTAATAAAGTGTAGTACACTTTCCTTACATCACACAACAAAAATTTGCTCATTGTGTCAGCCAAAAACAGCTCACCTTCTCAGGTTTAGTGTCCCAGCATTCAGTCATCAGGTTGTGCAGGCAGCAGAACTGAACCTCTTGTGGACTACCCAGCACTGGCCGAATACCTTTTGAGAGCTTCTTTGCTATCTCAAGCTGGTGGTGTCCCAGCGCTGGCCTCCGCCCAGACAGGAGCTCATACATCACCATGCCATAGGAGAACATGTCCACCTTTAAGAGTTGTTCCCAAAAAAGGAGCATTAAGGTCAGTTGATAAGGGTCAAGTGTCAGAGTTGCATCTGAGGAGGTTATTAAGACCTCCTGATGAATTTGTAAAGAAAACTTTAAATTTCATTTGGAGTGAAAAGAAGTTATGAAAGTAAAACCAACGGCCATTTGTGCCATTTAGATGAAAGCTACCCAGTCAGTCTCTGAATGTTCATTTCTTGGATAATAACTCATGACCACAGCCCATTTATGAATTTGCATATGCTCTATTTGGGTTAAAATCATGTAAGAATTTTATTCTTAGAGCAATTCAGCAAGCAGACCAGCAGGCGTTGGTCTGATGAAGACCTGGAGTCGTTGCCTGTTGTTCTGCTTGCTGAATTGTTCCAAGAATTTATTCTTGGAAGAAGAAATTGACACAATTTAATTTATTGGGGTTTTTTTTTTAATTTCTATTTCTTCTAATTCTCTACTTTTTTTTTTTTCATCTTAAAGTGCTTTTAAATAAAGGCAGTATGACAGAATTTATCCTAGAATTTCTCTCTTCTTCCTCAGAAGACTTAGAGACTTCCATCTGCCACTGAAGGTGCTCAAGAACTTCTACTCCTGCACCATCGAGAGCGTCCTGACGGCAAACATCTGCACCTGGTTTGGGAACAGCACCAAGCAGGACAGACGAGATCTGCAAAGGGTGGTGCGCTCGGCAGAACGCATCATTCAATCAGAGCTCCCTGACCTGCTGTCCATCTACACCAAGCGGTGCAAGTCCAAAGCTAGGAAGATTATGATGGACCTCTCCCATCCCAACAACGGACTCTTCTCACTGTTGAGGTCTGGGAAGCGCTTCCGCTCCCTTAAGGCCAAAACAGAGAGAATGAGGAGGAGCTTCTTCCCCCAGGCTATTCGGGCCCTGAACCAGTTGTAGGACTGGACTCTCCCACACACATCACATCACCACACGCACTCTGGTTTTTCTTCAGCCATTTCATATGAACAGAGAGCATGCTCTTATCTCACCCCTGTATGTTGGAGGTCACAAGTTTAAGCAATTCTATTAGGTACAGTGTAGCTGGGATCACAGGTACAGTACACTTGTGGCCTATTAATATAGTTGCTCATGTGTTTTTGAGCCATCTCATTTTAACAGGTTACCTCCAACGTTTTAAATGCACCATGGCCAAGTTACAGAGTCCACCAATAGCAACAAACCTTCCACAATTTATTTAGAAATTGCACTGTCTAGTTAATTTATGCTTATAAAAATAATTCAAAGGTTTTATTAAGTTATACAGACTGTATAACTAATCTGGAGTTTAGTTTGGCCGTCTCCAGTTTGACTTTATTTAAAATCAAGGTCAAGGGTGTGCAGCCTAATAACAGAAGAGCAAAATGTCAGTCACAAGGTAACGACATCATAATCTAAATACGACTTTAATTCACTAATTAAATAGCATTAAATAAGACTTGGAACAAGAAATCAAAATAAATCCAGAAGTAAAGGATTTTCAGAGGAACTACATCAATAAATAATGGACACCGCTCAACCTCCTAGTGCTTTAAATTTGAAAATCCTAGGTTATTTTCGGAAAAGTTGAAATCTCACCTCTCATATTGTTGTCAGACGATTACCACTTGGATTTGAAGCATTTCAACTAATGTTTTCCTTGTTAACTCTCCACTTGGTTTTTTTTCTACTTGCAAAGCCTGCTCAAACATGATTGGTCAGTGCTATGTATAGGTGCTGTGTACAGGTCATACACGTACAGTGGGGCAAAAAAAGTATTTAGTCAGCCACCGATTCCTAAGGAGAGGTCAGTAATTTGCACCAGAGGTACACTTCAACTGTGAGAGACAGAATGTGAAAAAAAAAATCCATGAATCCACATGGTAGGATTTGTAAAGAATTTATTCGTAAATCAGGGTGGAAAATAAGTATTTGGTCAATAACAAAAATACAACTCAATACTTTGTAACATAACCTTTGTTGGCAATAACAGAGGTCAAACGTTTACTATAGGTCTTTACCAGGTTTGCACACACAGTAGCTGGTATTTTGGCCCATTCCTCCATGCAGATCTTCTCGAGAGCAGTGATGTTTTGGGGCTGTCGCCGAGCAACACGGACTTTCAACTCCCGCCACAGATTTTCTATGGGGTTGAGGTCTGGAGACTGGCTAGGCCACTCCAGGACTTCCAAATGCTTCTTACGGAGCCACTCCTTTGTTGCCCGGGCGGTGTGTTTTGGATCATTGTCATGTTGGAAGACCCAGCCTCGTTTCATCTTCAAAGTTCTCACTGATGGAAGGAGGTTTTGGCTCAAAATCTCACGATACATGGCCCCATTCATTCTGTCCTTAACACGGATCAGTCGTCCTGTCCCCTTGGCAGAAAAACAGCCCCATAGCATGATGTTTCCACCCCCATGCTTCACAGTAGGTATGGTGTTCTTGGGATGCAACTCAGTATTCTTCTTCCTCCAAACACGACGAGTTGAGTTTATACCAAAAAGTTCTACTTTGGTTTCATCTGACCACATGACATTCTCCCAATCCTCTGCTGTATCATCCATGTGCTCTCTGGCAAACTTCAGACGGGCCTGGACATGCACTGGCTTCAGCAGCGGAACACGTCTGGCACTGCGGGATTTGATTCCCTGCCGTTGTAGTGTGTTACTGATGGTGACCTTTGTTACTTTGGTCCCAGCTCTCTGCAGGTCATTCACCAGGTCCCCCCGTGTGGGTCTGGGATCTTTGCTCACCGTTCTCATGATCATTTTGACCCCACGGGATGAGATCTTGCGTGGAGCCCCAGATCGAGGGAGATTATCAGTGGTCTTGTATGTCTTCCATTTTCTGATGATTGCTCCCACAGTTGATTTTTTCACACCAAGCTGCTTGCCTATTGTAGATTCACTCTTCCCAGTCTGGTGCAGGTCTACAATACTTTTCCTGGTGTCCTTCGAAAGCTCTTTGGTCTTGGCCATGGTGGAGTTTGGAGTCTGACTGTTTGAGGCTGTGGACAGGTGTCTTTTATACAGATGATGAGTTCAAACAGGTGCCATTCATACAGGTAACGAGTGGGGGACAGAAAAGCTTCTTACAGAAGACGTTACAGGTCTGTGAGAGCCAGAGATTTTCCTTGTTTGAGGTGACCAAATACTTATTTTCCACCCTGATTTACGAATAAATTCTTTACAAATCCTACCATGTGGATTCATGGATTTTTTTTTCACATTCTGTCTCTCACAGTTGAAGTGTACCTCTGGTGCAAATTACTGACCTCTGTCATCATTTTAAGTGGGGGAACTTGCACAATCGGTGGCTTGACTAAATACCTTTTTTGCCCCACTGTATGTGGAAATGGAGAATATCGAGATGATATGTATTCATACAAAAAAAATGGTTTAAAAAAAACCAAAACAAAATAATTAATGGATATTATATGCGCTTTCAGATTTACAAGACTTTCATTCCTTCACACCGGTGGTTGGATTCTCAGTCACGCTGCCCTGGGGCAGGCTGACAAAGCGAGGTGCCAATCGCGCCATGCCTCTGGCCAACAAGGCAAGTTGGTAAAGGTCTGCCCAAGACACAAAGACCAAAGAGCCAGGGATGAACCGGCGACCTTCTGGTTACAGATGCGATTCCCAACCCCCTGAGTCACGGTCGCCCCAACCACACAAAAGTCCAAAAAATGTTACAAACTTTTCTAATGTGGGTTAAAAAAAAAAAAAAGCAGATACCTTCTCATCATACACAATGCCTGGTCGGATCTCAGGAGCCTGGTAGCCCGGTGTGCCTTCAACTCCCAAAGCCCCCTCATGGAAGGATTGTCGAGAGATCCCATAGTCAGACAGTTTAACATTGACCGTGTCCTGCACCTGGAAGAAGTTATCAGTGAATTAAAAAGCCAAATGAAATGACAGAAACAGGCTTTCTCTTTTTGTTTTGGTTTTTTAACATGAAATTACTGTTTTTCTTTCTATTTACAGTATTTTTAATAAAGGCAGAGCAAATAAATTAGCTCAGAACTTTCACTTTCAAAAACAGGTGTATCAAAAAGAATTGTCTGATTTCAAAATGCTACATATTTCTAAAGTAATGGACATAGAAGCTTGCAGTTAAAATTTTAAAATACATGGCTGAATATAAAGCTTTACAATACACACAATGTTGACGGGCTCATGACATACGCTGTCCTACACCAGCTGTTGTTATAAAACCGACCCACAACCATGTGAAGCTCACTAATCCCTCTTTCTAACAGTCCGTGTTACGATCGTTACCTGTGAATTGTTGCAGAATTACAGCTTGTTGAAACTGGCTGATTGGCTAATTCAATCTCGTGGATCTGCGGCTTCCCACCCTCATTATTAAGTAAATTTCATGACGCATACACAGACGCACACGCACCACAAGAAGTTGTTGATTTGTGTGTCGGCGCATTTTCACGTTTTAGTGTTGCAGGTGTGGAATGTTTTTTAGGCTGTGTTCTTACAGGTGCAGCAGTTGGTGATATGTCGTACTTTTACATTTTTACGCTACCCTTTTATTGTGTTTTCACCATCCTTCCTTTTTTTCTTTTTCTCCTGCCTGTCAGCTTAGACATTGTCACACAACACATATAATGTAATAGCTGAAATAACACTAAAAGAAATGAATACATACACAGAAACACATAAACAAGAGGAGCCTTTATAGAATTTATAGAGCTCATCTTAATTCTGATTGTAAAAGCTGCCGGACAGGATTTATTAAAAATGATAAAAAGAAAAAATTACTTGGATGAATCTTTTTGATACACCATGTAAATTAGAATGCTTAAAAAACACAACATTTTGCAGACCTCCAGAGACCACACCAGAATGTTATCAGATTTGAGGTCACAGAAGATGATGCTCTTTCTGTGAAGGTATCCCAGTCCTGCTGCAATCTGATAGGCTACTTTGAAGGTTAGCATGTGTCCAAGCGGCATGTACTTGAAGCCTAGAAAGACAAGACATATTTTCATATCTCAGTAATATCGAGCAAGTTTTAAAATCAACTTCAAATGGCAAATCAGAAGGTGAAGATCACTGCGTACTTTTGCCTTTGTGCTTTTCCTCCAACACTGTGTTGAGGCTACCCAAGGGGGCTAACTGTAGGGCGAAGCAGAGTGGATGAATGCTGATGCCCACTAGCGAGACAATGCAGGGATGCTGGAGAGAGTGCAATGTACTGGATTCCTGGCGAAACTCAGCAAAACTCCGATAGGCATTTGCAGACTGGAGGTGTTTCACCATGGTGTCTAAGACAATGAAGACAGAAAGACAAGGGACCATCAAAGTTAATTGATTTACATTTACTGGCAATTTACATTTTGTCAAATGACTAAATAGTATGGTAAAATAGAGAAAGCCAATATCCAGATATCCAGCTGAAAGCATTGAGTGTGAGAGCAGCTGATCGTGGCTAGCAAGGAAACCTGGTCCCTCCGTGGCCGATTACCCAGACACGTGATGTCCTACTACGAGATGTGAATCCCTACCATCCCGACCATCACTGAAACCAACCAGCTGATCTACACCATGGTAGATCATGGCAGTGATCACTGAAATGCTTGGCTCCACCAAGAGCAGTACCCTCCATGGAGAAAGAGATTAGGCACAGAGGGAAACCAACTATTGGAGCTGCAGAAATGCCTGATGAGGAACCTGATGCCTAAGATATACAGCATGCTGCCTAATCCTGAGGCATTGGAAGCTGCCAAGCAAATACGTACAGCCATTTGAAGAAACAGAAGCCAGGAGAACAAATCAGAATTTTCTTCACTAGTTCCTGCTCGTAGTGGCAGGGGAACAAGGTGTGAACAACCCCACCAAGGCTGGAGGGAAAAAAAGCAATGCTGGAAAAGCATATGGGAGACCTGAACAGGATTCAGTATCCATCAGAGTAGCAGACATCCAGGAAAGAGTCTCAAGCATGAATGGCAGGACAGCACCACAGCCTGACATGAGTCACACCTACTGGCTAAAGAAGTTAACTGTACTCCATGAGCGTCTGGCAGTACAAATGAACCAGCTGCTAATGGATGAGACACATCTAGAACACCTAACTGAAGGCTGGACAGTTTCTTCTTCCCCAAGGATCCCCAAAAGGGACTGGTACCATCTAATTACTGGAAAATAACCTGCCTCAGCACAACATGAAAACTCCTGTTAGACATCATAAGGGTTAAGATGAACAAGCATGGTTTAAAACATGAACAGGGCCCAGAAGAAAATTGGCATAAAGACCAGAGGGGGGAAATGCCAGCTACTGGTAGATAGAGCAGTCATTTTCAATGGGACAGCCATGAGTGAATGAAAGAAAGCCTATAACTCAGTGCCTCACACATGGATCCTGGAATGCTAAGAACTGTACAAGATCAACAGAATCGTAAGAGCCTTCATCAAGAACTCAATGGGGACGTGGCAAACAACACTGTACACTAGAGCAAGATTTTCCAAAGACATGGCATATCCCCAGTGTTATTCTACATAGGCCTGAAGCCCCTCAGCGACAAAGCGAGACTGAAAGACAGAACAGAGGCACTAATCATGGCAACACAGGAAAGAGCTCTAAGCACAAGATCAACACTGGGATCTACCACAGTGACAGATACAGTTGTACCAAGTGGTAGCAACATCAGAAAGATGGAGTACGAGAAGCTTAAGATATACCATCCACGTATACATACACATTTATACATGTACACTAAACTACGCCAGCTTCAAGGGCCTGTTGTATATAGCCAGTTACTAGAGATGGGTTGATCATATTTAAATGGTAAATGAAACAGCTGCTCTGTACAAAAGGCAGACAGGTGGCAAACATGATCAATCTCTATGAGTTTTTTTGAATTAGCATAACTCAAAGCGACTCAACTATAGGGATGGGTACCGGTGTCCGGTGCCATCATGGCACCGGTTCTGACAGAAACGGTAGTAACCAGACCGAAAAGCAGCGCACATTTCGGCGCTTCATTTCGATGCTTTTTTTTTTCCTGAGCTGTGATACACTTTAGATTCTAGCCAATCATTTTACGTTTCCGAGGATAGTAGGCGGGTCCAGGTACGTACGTTCTTTTAGAGCAGAGCTACAGATTAAAAATGCCCAAGGCGAAGCGGTCAAAAGTCTGGCTGTACTTCACAGCAAAAGATGCAAACTCAGCAGCAACAAGTGCTTTAAGCTGATACTGTGATACTGTCAAAGGAGGTAACACCTCAAATCCGATGAAACACCTGGCGACGCATAGCGTTTTTTTTAAAAGCCGAGAAATGCGCCGTATTTGATAGCTTGCTGCGAGACCTCACACCGAGCACATCTACTGCGGGTGTGGTGCCTGTTATCGGACCCGGAGTTAGCAACATCCCCCAAAAACCCGAAGAGGAGAGTCCTGGCCCCTAGCCCTGCCAGTGTAGCAGAAATGATGAGGATGATGATGCAGCAGCAGCCGTTCTTCTCTGCGTGAGTAGCTTAATGTTGTTCATGTGTAATTTACGTTGAGTAGGCTAACCACGTTATTACATTAATGCAGGTAAGGTGAACTAGCAAACACCGTCGTAGTTACATGCGGCTGTCTTCTTGTTTGATGGCAGATGCTCCCTTCACCCTGGCCAAAAAGGCTAAAATGACCAAAGAAAAAGAGGGAAACAGTTAAACATGAGAGGTTTTTGGACAAAGTTTGTGTTTTTTCCATTGTTTAAGCACTGCTTCCAGCCAAGAGTGATACCATATATGCCCCATAGCTGCAGAAAAGGCTAACATTGTTATCTTTTTACAAAAAAACAGCTAAACATGAGAGGTTTTTGGACCAATTGTGTGTTCTCCATTCTTTAAGCACCGGTTTGAGCACCGTTTAAGCACCGGCACCGTTTCAAAAGTACCGGTTTGGTACCGGTATCGGATAAAACCTAAACGATACCCATCCCTACTCAACTAACTGGGTGTCAGCTGTTTGTATTTTGATTACATTCCCATAAAGCAAGTATGCTGCTGAGTGCAAATTTAATAGTTAAATGTGAACTTCTGTGTCTGAAATTATCAGACACAATTTTCTTACTGTATTATCAGAAGAAAATTGCATGTAATTGCCAACTTACCAGCCCATTCAGCTGCAGACTGACATCAGCCTGATAGAAAACTGTCTCATGCCAACACTAATACCAGGTTTTAGTGATAGTGTTGGTACGCATGAAAATCCCATTTTGAAGCAAAACAATGTGTTAAAAATGGCAAATGGCATTAAAATGGCATTTTATCGTGAGTGAAGTATTGTGACAGGATCATGTCATGGGGTGTCCAGCAATATTTTCCATCATCTGCTTTCCAAATATTCAGTGTAAGATTTCAGATGTTTTTATTTTGTTAAAATCTATATACACTCAAAAAAACTCTGAAATGCTTCTCTACCTGTCTCGCTGATTGCCTGCTGTTGACACTTCTTGAAGTGGAAGCGTTTGATAGCTACTGGCTGGTTACTATATCGGGCTCGATAGATAATGGTCCCACTGCCACCCTGGCCAAGGATGTCATTTTCCTCCTCAGAATACTCCAGCTGGGACTTCTCCAAAAAGAGCCTAATACACACACACACACACACACACACACACACACACACACACACACACACACACACACACACACAAAAAATTGTTAATCATCAAGTCCCAAACCTGACATTTGCTTGTACACTGTCTCACCTGGATAATCAGTCTCATGTCACATTGAGCCTACCTTAGTCCTTACAAACAAAGTAAATCAAACCAAAACAATAATGGATTTTTGAGGACAGTGTTCACTTTGGGGTAAAAAACATAACAGCTATATATCCATTTAGTATATGTGCAGTTACATCATGTTAGAGTTATAATGGAAAGACATCATGAAAAGTAGAGTACTACAGAGAAGAATTATTGTTATTAACAACAGTATTATTACAAATGCACATTTCAATACACATGTGACACTTCATTGCATTAAATATTTTAAGCAATCAGACGATAGTGTACTGACAGTTCACAAGTATGAATACGTATAATTGATGTGCTCTGCATTAGAGGTCCTTTACCAGATTGCTATCTTTGTGTTCTGATGGCTTTCGATTCATTTCTTTGTGTGATCATTATTTACCCTCTACTTTAACACCGTTTTTGATCTATTTGTGTTTTCTTTCTTTTCACTCTACCAACTATTTTCTTTGGATATGTAAATGTAGACCTTAAAATAATCTGCAAAGCTCTCTCAAAGAGATTAGAGAAAATAACCCCCCTCTTAATTCATCCTGACCAAACTGGTTTCATAAAAGGTAGGCACTCATCAACAAATACACATAGATTACTTAATTTGATAGACTACTCATACAGTAAAAACATTGAAACTACAATATTTTCTTTAGATGCAGAAAAAGCATTTGACAGAGTTAACTGGAAATTTCTATTTGCAACTTTACACAAATTTGGTTTTGGATCCTCTTTCATAAACTGGTTAAAAATATTATATAATTCCCTAACAGCTTGTGTTAGAACAAATGACCAGACATCCTCCAGCTTCTGTCTCTTGAGGGGCACCAGGCAGGGATGCCCACTCTCCCCTTCACTGTTTGCAATTTTTATTGAACCACTAGCAGCAGCAATTAGACAGAATTCAGTAATTAAGGGCATAAAATGCAAGAACGTGGAACATAAAATCAGCCTTTATGCGGATGATGTGTTACTTTTTCTCCAAAACTCACAAACCAATATCTCTGGGGTGATTGAATTGATAAACTCTTTTGCAAGAATATCAGATTACTCAATTAACTGGTCAAAATCTACAGTCATTCCGATTAATTGCTCCCTCCATAATTCTTCTTCTACACCACTGCAATCGGGAAATATAAAATATTTAGGTATTAATGTTTCTCCCAAGCTTGCAGATCTAACTAAATTAAACCATATCCCACTTTTAAAGAAGGTAGAAGATGATCTGGCTAGGTGGAAATGTCTACCCATATCACTCATGGGAAGGGTTGCCGCTATAAAAATGATGGTCTTACCAAAAATAAATTATTTATTCTCAATGATCCCAACTAAACCGCCACAAGATTGGTTCAGATCTCTAGATTCATGTATGTCCAAATTCCTTTGGAAAAATAAACCCCCACGTATAAGCTTAAAAACACTACAAAAGACCAAGGATAGAGGAGGACTAGAACTGCCTAACTTTCAGCACTACTTCTTAGCCAACAGGCTTCAGTTTATCTCAGGATGGTTAAAACATACCCTCTTAGATGTTCTACATCTAGCCTTGGCTAGATGTAGAACAAGCACTTCGCAATAATCTAGAGATTTCAACCTACCATTTATCAGCTCAAACATAGTTTGGTCCCACCTTCGCTGTTGTGATTGGTGTGGGGGTAGGGACAGGCTTGGGGCGTCGGGGGGTTCCCCAGGAGCATCTTCCTTGGAGGGCTCAACCCGGGGTTGCGGTCATGGCCTGTTAAGGGCTCTATTGGCTCTTAGGTGACGGTTTCCTCGTGGCTGCGTGCAGCGGGGCTAGGCGGGGCAGTTTTCTCTGTGGTGGGGCCGGGCGGCGCTGCTGAACTGGGCCCCGGTCCGGATGGGCCTGGGCCCCCTTTCCCTGGCGGGGGTGCTTACTGGGGTCAGTGGGGGAGCTGGCCCCAGGGAGGGCAGGCGCCTCAAACAGGCGCCTCAGTAGCACATGGAAAAACCACACGGCCACAGCAACCTGGTATCCCATTATTCAACCAGCATTTGTCACAAGTCAGCCAGTGTGGTGTTGTTGGTCACTCTGTATGAACAGCAAGCACACCCAGGCTGATCCTACAAGTTTTAAATGGGGTTGAGGTCATGCCTGCAGGCAGGCCATTCCATCCTTTCCACTCCCAAATTCTGGTAGTAGTCTCTAATAAAACTTGCTCTGCTTGGTTGAACGCTGTCATCGTGGAAGATGGAGTTTGATTCCAGACTGTGGTGCCATAGGATTGCCACGTATTCCAAAATCTCATCTCGATAGCTCTCTGCATTGAGATAGTTTCCAGTGATGACAAGCTTCGTCTTTCCAGACAATCCCACTGCTTGCACCACTAGCTGTTGCCCTGTTCGTTTATTTGTCATATATAAGTAACAATGGCACATGAGTGAAATTATTAGGCTCTGAGCTGCTTCAATGTTGCATGCAGAAAAACCTATATGCCCTGTGTGAAAAAATGATTTCCCCCTAAACCTAATAACTTGTTGGGCCACTCTTAGAACAAACAACTCCAATCAAGCATTTGCGATAAACTGACGGGTTTTCAAGCATGAAGGTCATACTACAGCATCTCAATCAGACTCCGGTCAGGACTTTGACAAGGACACTCCAAAGTGTTCATTTTGTTTTTCTTAAGCTATTTAGAGGTAGTGTGTTGGTGTGTTGTGGTTCGTTTCCTGCTGCAGAACCCACTTGCGCTTCAGGTTGAACATTTTGGAACACCTAAATTCAATGATTTGGATGGGTGAGTGAATACTTTTGGCAATTAGTGTAATAATAAAACGACTTCATATAGCAAAAGGCAACTAGTGACAATTTCTGAATGGTGTATACAGTGGGGCAAAAAAGTATTTAGTCAGCCACCGATTGTGCAAGTTCCCCCACTTAAAATGATGACAGAGGTCAGTAATTTGCACCAGAGGTACACTTCAACTGTGAGAGACAGAATGTGAAAAAAGAAAAATCCATGAATCCACATGGTAGGATTTGTAAAGAATTTATTCGTAAATCAGGGTGGAAAATAAGTATTTGGTCAATAACAAAAATACAACTCAATACTTTGTAACATAACCTTTGTTGGCAATAACAGAGGTCAAACGTTTACTATAGGTCTTTACCAGGTTTGCACACACAGTAGCTGGTATTTTGGCCCATTCCTCCATGCAGATCTTCTCGAGAGCAGTGATGTTTTGGGGCTGTCGCCGAGCAACACGGACTTTCAACTCCCGCCACAGATTTTCTATGGGGTTGAGGTCTGGAGACTGGCTAGGCCACTCCAGGACTTTCAAATGCTTCTTACGGAGCCACTCCTTTGTTGCCCGGGCGGTGTGTTTTGGATCATTGTCATGTTGGAAGACCCAGCCTCGTTTCATCTTCAAAGTTCTCACTGATGGAAGGAGGTTTTGGCTCAAAATCTCACGATACATGGCCCCATTCATTCTGTCCTTAACACGGATCAGTCGTCCTGTCCCCTTGGCAGAAAAACAGCCCCATAGCATGATGTTTCCACCCCCATGCTTCACAGTAGGTATGGTGTTCTTGGGATGCAACTCAGTATTCTTCTTCCTCCAGACACGACGAGTTGAGTTTATACCAAAAAGTTCTACTTTGGTTTCATCTGACCACATGACATTCTCCCAATCCTCTGCTGTATCATCCATGTGCTCTCTGGCAAACTTCAGACAGGCCTGGACATGCACTGGCTTCAGCAGCGGAACACGTCTGGCACTGCGGGATTTGATTCCCTGCCGTTGTAGTGTGTTACTGATGGTGACCTTTGTTACTTTGGTCCCAGCTCTCTGCAGGTCATTCACCAGGTCCCCCCGTGTGGTTCTGGGATCTTTGCTCACCGTTCTCATGATCATTTTGACCCCACGGGATGAGATCTTGCGTGGAGCCCCAGATCGAGGGAGATTATCAGTGGTCTTGTATGTCTTCCATTTTCTGATGATTGCTCCCACAGTTGATTTTTTCACACCAAGCTGCTTGCCTATTGTAGATTCACTCTTCCCAGTCTGGTGCAGGTCTACAATACTTTTCCTGGTGTCCTTCGAAAGCTCTTTGGTCTTGGCCATGGCGGAGTTTGGAGTCTGACTGTTTGTGGCTGTGGACAGGTGTCTTTTATACAGATGATGAGTTCAAACAGGTGCCATTCATACAGGTAACGAGTGGGGGACAGAAAAGCTTCTTACAGAAGACGTTACAGGTCTGTGAGAGCCAGAGATTTTCCTTGTTTGAGGTGACCAAATACTTATTTTCCACCCTGATTTACGAATAAATTCTTTACAAATCCTACCATGTGGATTCATGGATATTTTTTTCACATTCTGTCTCTCACAGTTGAAGTGTACCTCTGGTGCAAATTACTGACCTCTGTCATCATTTTAAGTGGGGGAACTTGCACAATCGGTGGCTGACTAAATACTTTTTTGCCCCACTGTAGTCATATTTCACTATAATACAAAATAAAGCATGTAGAACATTTTACTACAAGCACTTTATAATCACAAAAACGAAGAAAATGCCATTTCCATTCAAATGCTGGAGTTTCTAGGTGGTATTCTAATTATAACTTAGAAAATAATAAAATCAACTTTCTTGTTGTTTTTCTCTAGTGTCTCCAGCAAAATATGGTTTGAATTCTACACTATATAATGCAAAACTACTATCAAACATCTGGCTCACAAGGCATCCAGAAAAAAAGAAACAAATGATAATTTATTATGTGTACATATTAACCATACAACATATTAAAGTTAAGAGTTTCTTAAAGAAGGGCTTTTAACCTCAGACCTTGATTTCTGTCCTGCTATCTTGCCTTACGCCTATGTTTTTCTTTGAAATTAAATGATGAGAAACTTTAAAGTCAAGCTCACAATCAACCAGCAGAGTAAGATTTCATAGGTTTCAGTCTAAACAATCTATGAAATTTTAGAGTTTACCGTGCAGGGAAGTCAGTCATGAAGAGTTCTGGGACCAGCTCTTGAAGAGGAACTGGCTGATCAGGATGCAGAGGACACACGATGTGTTCCTTCTCCACTGCAGCCAGTACGCAGTCCTCCATGTTAAAATAATAGACCCCTGCTTCTCTTCCTTTGTCATCTTCACATTTTACACCATCTCCATCCTTGCTGTGTTCATTGGCTGGGAACTCAACCTGATTCTTTTGGCCCAGGGAGGCACAGAGAGAACAAGGGGCATACTGCTCTACAAGAAGACTCCCATCACTTTCACTGCCAGTCAAAGCTAGAAGAAAGTAAAAAAAAGTATGTTCACTTTATGTACAGATGTAGCAGAGGGCTGAAAATCAGAGTTGATGCACAACACAGAGTACTGAAAGCACTTTCATCCATTCACACAAGGATTCACAAAACACTTTTACTCTTTAAGGGGCTGCACTGACACATAAGTAATTTGAATAATTCGATTACAAAAAATTCTTGAGACAAGGCTCTGTAGCACACCGATGTGTTAAACCATGCAGATGCGAGCCTTTCATCTTCATTTGCGATAACGTATTACGTACATATGTACAAACGTATTCAGGATCAGCCTATGAATGAAAAGTTTGACAACATGAAGCCCACGCAGTTCCCAGTTTGAAAGAAAAACACAGCAGAACCAGTGACAATCACCATGGCACACACAGTTTGACGAGGAGCTGGAGTCTGCGGCACAAACACTCTGTTCTGACAAAGACAGGGCTCTCAAAATTTCAAAATCCCTGGTAGCCCTTCGGGCAGGGACTCTTCAGTTTTTGGTAGCCCAAAATAAATGTAAGTAGCCCGAATAAAAAAAGAGAGCAATTTTTTGATTGATGTTTTGTTTCCTGTTTTGTTTCCTTTACAATATTATACTTTAATGTATAATATTGTAAAGGAAACAAAACAGGAAACAAAACATCAATCAAAAAATTGCTGAAAAACAAATTACAACATTGTATAAAAATTACAATCATCAACTCAAATACTTGGTTCTAATTGAACAGAAATCTCTATGAACTTGTAAGAACTGTGTAGGACATGAATCAGTCTGTGTCAGATCCTGAATCTGAAATTTCCACTGAAGTCACAGGGTAAGAGGCAAGTGGAACCAAGATCGAGGCCATTTGCTTTTTGAAGTTTGCAAAGACTGCTACATTGTGCCAGTGGTAGTTCACTCTTTGCAACATAGTACGCTGTTCTAAACAGATTTTTCAGGTTTATTTTTAGTATGTTATTTGCAATTGGTGTTTGTTCTGGGAAAGATATTGCAGACTGAGCAATAATGCGTTTCTTGCATTTCTCATGGGTTCTAATGGGGGCCTTTCTTAAAATGACTGGTCCCAGTAACAAAGGCGCTTGTTGACTCAGAAATCCAGGGAAAACCAACAACACACGCGGCAGAACATTATGTTATTTACACGGGTGCACATAAGTGGTCCGCATGTGCGCATTCGCTGTCAAAATAAAAGACGCGCACCAGATAAGAAGTTGCAACGCGCGTTTGCGTCCATATAAAAAGCAGTTTTTGTCTGCTAGAGTGGGATTTTCACGGCACATTTCGCACCACATCTCTGTGCGTTCATCATTTGTTTGAAGCCAGCTCACCTCCTGCAACCACTTTTCCGAGAATACGTGCTTCTTCTGTGGTTCGGACTCCTTCTGACATTTGTTTGGAGGTGGAGGAACACCAAAGTAATTGCTTAAAGGAGCTTCTTCGACATCTTTAAGAGTTCTAAACAAATGTCTGTCCTCCTCCAGAAAATCTTATGTACGCAAACACGCGTTGCAACTTCATATCTTGTGCGCGTTTTTTTTTATTTATTTTGACAGCGAATGCGCACCTGCGGACCACTTATGTGCAGCCCTGGTTATTTAGCTCGTCATATTGCAGCCACAGAAATTCTTTTGTCCATGAAACCATAAAGCTGCACTTTCTTTTTGCCTTATAGTCTGATTTGTCATAACTTTTCCGTTTTGTGGTAAGCTTTTCTTTGGCTGTCACTTCTTCACCCTGACCTGTCTTATTTGGCTCAGCAGAACTAAAATATATATTCTGCTGCTTTTACACACGCACTCACATAAGCTCAGCGATTCTCTGCGCGATCAACCTCTCACATGTTTAAGCTGCGGGAGATTTCACTTGTCATGTTTGCATAGTAAGCTAACGATTGATAAGACGATGTCAGAGGAATTGGTGCACAAATTATCATCACTCACAGATCAGTGCTGTCGCTCTCTATACACAGTTCGCACGATTGCAAAGTGAAAGCAAAAAAACAAGCGCAAATTCAAACGCGATTTCTATATGTCACATATTGACAGTGGGTCACCGATGCCAATGACATAATTACTCAGCTACATTTCTGAAAGAATGCAAAAGCATTGACATATATTTTTCCTTCCTACAATAGCCCGACGGGCAGGGAAGAGATAGATTTTGGTACCCCGACTGAAAAAAATCGCTAGCCCCGGGACGTCGGGCTAGCGATTTTGCGAGCCCTGAAAGAGCAAAGAGGCGAACCTGTTACTGAGATGGTGAGCTCCCGTTGAGATAAAGAAAACATGTTTCAAGCATCTAAAAAAGCAACGCTGTTCTTGTGCTCACCACTAAAAACTTTACAGGGAAAAAGCGAGCGCGACTCATTCATTGACGTGAAGAAAGCAAACTTTGTAGCTGCTCCATCATCGCTGCTTGTTTTACATAGTGAAAGGTCTGCCGTAAGCCTCCAGAAGCTGGATTAAAACATGCAGATGAACTGTTAAATTAATCTGATACCATGTTCAAAGTCCGAGGGATGAGGGGAATGACCCGCCAATTTCCAGGGGGTGAGGTCACTGAGGCAGTTAAACAACTCCTTGGTGGCAGAGCCCCTGGTGTGGATGAGGTCTGCAGAGTTCCTGAAGGCTCTGGACGTTGTAGGGCTGTCCTGGTTGACACGCCTCTACAATGTTGCGTGGAGATCAGGGGCAGTACCCCTGGACTGGCAGACTGGGGTGGTGGTCCCCATCTTTAAGAAGGGGGACCGGAGGGTGTGTTCCAACTACAGGGGATCACACTCCTCAGCCTCCCTGGGAAAGTCTATGCCAGGGTGCTGGAAAGGAGAGTTCGTCCGCTAGTCGAACCTCGGATACAGGAGGAACAATGCGGTTTTCGTCCTGGTCGCGGAACACTGGACCAGCTCTTTATCCTCTCAAGGGGGTGCATGGGAGTTTGCCCAACCAGTCTACATGTGTTTTGTGAACTTGGAGAAGGCATTCGACCGTGTCCCTCGGGGTGTCCTGTGGGAGGTGTTGCGGGAGTAGGGGGTGTCTGGCCCATTGCTACGGGCCATTCGATCCCTATACAACCGTTGCAAGAGCTTGGTTCGCATTGCTGGCAATAAGTCGGACTCGTTCCCGGTGGGTGATGGGCTCCGCCAGGGCTGCCCTTTGTCTCCGGTTCTGTTCATAATTTTTATGGACAGGATTTCTAGGCGCAGCCAAGTGGCGGAGGGCTTTCACTTCGGTGGCCTCAGAATCTCATCTCTGCTTTTCGCGGATGATGTGGTTCTGTTGGCTTCATCGGGTGAAGGTCTCCAGCTCACACTGGAACGGTTCGCAGCCGAGTGTGAAGCAGCGGGAATGAGGATCAGCACCTCCAAATCTGAGGCCATGGTTCTCAGCCGGAAAAGGGTGGAGTGCCCACTCCGGGTCGGGGATGAGTTCCTGCCCCAAGTGGAGGAGTTCAAGTATCTCGGGGTCTTGCTCGCGAGTGATGGGAGAAGGGAGCCGGAGATCGACAGACGGATTGGGGCTGCAGCTGCAGTGATGCGGACGCTGCACCGGTCCGTCGTGCTGAAGAGAGAGCTGAGTGTAAAAGCGAAGCTCTCAATTTAACGATCGATCTACGTCCCTACCCTCACCTATGGCCACGAGCTGTGGGTAGTGACCGAAAGAAAGAGATCGCGGATACAAGCTTCCACCGCTTGTATCCGCAATACAAGCTTCCTCCGAAGGGTGGCTGGCCCCTCCCTTAGAGATAGGGTGAGAAGTTCGGCCATCCGGGAGGGGCTCAGAGTAGAGCAGCTGCTGCTCCACATCGAAAGGAGCCAGCTGAGGTGGTCGGTGCATCTGATAAGGATGCCTCCTGGGCGCCTCCTGGGCGCCTCCTGGGCGAGGTGTTCCGGGCACGTCCCACCAGGAGGAGGCCCCGGGGCAGACCCAGGACACGCTGGAGAGATTATATCTCTCGGCTGGCCTGGGAACGCCTTGGTGTTCCCCCAGACAAGCTGGAGGAGGTGGCTGGGGAGAGGGAGGTCTGGGGTTCTCTGCTTGGGCTGCTGCCCCCACGACCCTGCTCCGGATAAAGCGGATGAGGATGGATAGATGGACCATGTTCAAATTACACAGCTTTCTGAATACTGACAGCAACCGTCCTATTTGACATAGAAGCGATATGTGTAGCAAACAGGGCTGAGTTTTAAGAAGAACATAAGATGTACTAGACCATGTTCATTTCAAGGCTTTAGTAAGATTTTCAGATCGAAAGTGAATTAATATAAAATATTGTATTAATGAAATTGCATTAATATTTAAAAATATAAAAATAAAAGCCAATAATGCACATGGGCCAGTAAAACTGAGCCACTGACAGTTATTAGGTTGGACATTATTAATATTCATTAACATCTACACCATCATAACGTCTTGTTTTCAGCAGCACAAAAACTTGCCTGTTATTAATGTCAGAAAGCCTATATTTAAGAAAATATAACATTATAATTAAAATTACAAATTTTGCCACGTGAATACAATAAAAGATTTTTTGGGGACAGATGTAGTATGCAGTAAAAATTTTAGTCATTGCAGTTTCTACAATGGAAGCCAATGAACAGCTCATTCCTCTTTTAAATATTTATTATGGCGCTTTAAAAAGACAAAAGGGGGGCACGGTGGCACAGTAGTTAGCACTGTTGCCCGAGTTTGATTCCATCACCTGGCCGGGGACTTTCTGCGTGGAGTTTGCATGAATGTGAGTGTGAGTGGTTGTCTGTCTCTATGTGTTAGACTGGCGACCTGTGCAGGGCCTCTTGCCTTATGGTAGCTGCGATAGGTTCCAGCCCCTCGGCGACCATGACAAGGATAAATGGAAGAGAATGGATGGATAGACGGAAAAAGGCAAAAGTGTTTCTTATCCAATTACTTGATTAATCTATGGAATAATTGATAGACTGCTCGATGACTAAAATAATTGACACCCCGATGTATGCATCAAAGGCAACTTTGCTGTCTCGCCCAAAGACACTTCGACATGTAGACTAGAAGACTCAGGTTTCATGAGTGGGTGTGAATGAGTGAATGAGCCAAGTTGTGTAAAGCTGAGTGCTCAAATAGAGTAGTAAAGCTCTCTAAAAAACAGTCCATTTACCATTTACCATAACTGACTTCAGGTTGAAGACCCCTGGATAAAAGCAAATAAAAGAACTCATGCAGCACGTCTCATTCACCCATCACATACATTCATACAGCATATTTATTCTCCACCTAAACCCCTTTTATAACATTCATGTACCCAGTCACACTTTGATGTATGCCAACTAACACTGGATCCACAGCAGTCTACTATGATACTATATCTGTGAAAGAAAGTTGAACCATATCCAGTTGGCATTGCTCCACCTCCTATATTAGCTCAGATTCCTTCTCCATTAGCTTAGAGCATGGTTAACATACCCCCACCCTCAACTTTGTCTGCCACCCAGCATACAATATACCCAACCCTAATGTCTGCCCCCGCCCTTCCCAAGTGGTGGGCCTACGGGGAAGCGGATTCATATCATTTCCTCAGGCTGTGCCCAAGCGAGCCAAGTGAATCCAGACCTCCCAGACTTTTTTCAGTGGGTATTTTCAATGCTACCAGGTACAGCTTGATACAGGGGATTCACATACTGTGAGCTGATGCTCTGCTAGGGTACTGCAAAAAAGCACGTAGTGTACTGACCTGGGAACCACTGCTCTATCAGAGAGTTGACATGGTCTGTGATGAACGCCATAGCAGAGAAATCCCTGGTCTCTGACTGACAGATAATTTTTATGCCTCCACTCTTCTTCCTCTTCCAGTTAACATCCGATGACTCCACACTGCACAGACATAGACAAGTATCTGCATCAACTCAAAGGATATTCAAATAGCAGAGAAGACGAGGCGCTGGCTTTTCCATGTCTCACTGCTCAAAATCAGCATCAAAGCTGGAATATTCGTCCTTTGCACATTCTCCATTTTAGGCCAATTTTTATGAAAGTAGTGGCCCACATTTCAGATTTTCTTTAAACAGAAAATGTTTACATCCCTTTAGCGTGTTGTCTTATTTTCCACTTGCTTTGATTATTAAAAGCACTCAGACGTACTGTGATACATATGAACACAATCTCAGCTATAAATAACAATAATAAAAAAACACTGAACATTGACAATAACACAGAAGCACGATAATAGAGATGACTATAATATCAGTAATTGTTAAAGAAATTTGATAAAACATTTATCTTTGAACTTCCGAGTTTACAAATGAATCATTTCAGAAACTACAGCAAAAGGTCGACGCCCTTAAAATTCCCACCATGTACGTCCAATCTTAATTATTTGTCTAATGAATATTTGAATGACCATATCTTCTAGCTCCAGCTCTTACCTGAGGTAACCTCCATCGAAAGTGACGAGAAGTCCTTCCTTCCAGTAGATAGTCTGGCTGCGTCGGACTCTAAAGGTGCTACAGCGGCTCCTCTGTTGTGATCCGGTAAAGCTGTAGATCACAGAATTCCTGCTGTGCCGGCTCCTGGTGCTTTTTATTTTGCTTTCAAATGACTGCATAGATGCAACATTTTAGGCCACGAAAGTGAAAAACTCACAATTAAAATTGGAGAATGAAGAGAAACTACCTGCATGTCCATTTCTTGGAGGCTTATAAGCATCCTGGCAATGAAACGCTCCCAAAATCCAGCAGGAACGAAGCTCATCTTGAAAAGGCGTTGGAGGGTGTTGTGGGTCTGCTGGCGGAAGCCATGAATGTCCAGGGCTGGCTTAGGGGGAAGTAGATGGGGCAGCAGATAGCTGGAAGATGTCAAAAGGAAAACAAATGTTCCCGGTGTATGAGAATGTACTGAGACACACTGCACTCTCATAGAGTAGCAACTTGTCAATCACATCACAAGTTGCTTTATCTTCCTTTAACCTCCTACGACCTGAAGTCTTTCATGGCAGCTTTTCTAATTTCTCTGATTGCAACCTGATGAATGTAAAAACAAAGAATTATGTGATTTTTTTTAACCTGATTTTTGTTTTGAAGAAAAATGAGATCCACATAAGAGGACAATAGCTTTAAATTATGATACGACAGTGGTAGTATGATGTCCTCGTAAGTGGATATCAGGCCCTTGTAGAGCGAAATTTAGTATTTTGGTCTAGGCAACCCAAAATCCGATGTCCACATATGTGGACGCAGGTCCTAGGAGGATAATAATTTTAAGTTGTATATCATACAATCCTCCTGCTGCCCATTTGACAATGTTTCCTCAGAGCTGTTTAGGACCTGTAATGAGTAACTACTGCAAAGAGAGAGACAGAAGAAATTACCTGTTGTTGGCCACAGGCAGGGCAATCTCAAACTTGGCCAGAAATTGGAAATATTGTTCCTCGGTCTGCTGTGTGAACCCTGTTCCTACCAAAAGCATCTGCACAACAGATACCACAATAGATATTAGTTCAAAACACCAGTTTCAACACACAAAACAACAGAAAGGCAAGTCTCACCCTGAGGTCTTCAGTTTGGATCACTCCATTTCTTGCTATATATCGAGAGGATTTGAGGTGTACGATCCTCTCCAAGCATTCTGACAGCCACACGGGACATAGGAAGTAGAGAGTGCAAAGCCCATGGCTGGTGTCAGGAAAGTGGAGCAAGGTTCCAGTTTCTATCAAGAAACCGATCGCTGGTTGTCGGGAAGAAAGGAGAAAAAGGAAAAAACAATGAAGAAATAACACATCGATGTGGTGATGCTTCACAAATAAGCAG
Organism: Simochromis diagramma; assembly: GCF_900408965.1. Taxonomy (NCBI): domain Eukaryota; kingdom Metazoa; phylum Chordata; class Actinopteri; order Cichliformes; family Cichlidae; genus Simochromis; species Simochromis diagramma. The sequence goes on along the minus strand of NW_024387258.1, from coordinate 1,435,054 downwards.
CATTTAGAGTGGAAACCTCTGCCTAGACTGCTATATAACGTTATACTACAGTGTATCTCTAACGAACTAGGCAGCTCATTAAATCTCCCTTTAAGACTTTCTGACCTGTTGAGTCAACTTGAAAGGCAGATGTGAAATGTAAAAATAAGATTAGAGGTCAAATGTCACATTATGGGCGACCGTGGCTCAGGGGGTTGGGAATCGCATCTGTAACCGGAAGGTCGCCGGTTCGATCCCTGGGCTCTCTGTCCTGGTCGTTGTGTCCTTGGGCAAGACACTTTACCCTACTTGCCTACTGGTGTTGGCCAGAGGGGCCGATGGCGCGATATGGCAGCCTGGCTTCTGTCAGTCTGCCCCAGGGCAGCTGTGGCTACAACTGTAGCTGCCTCCACCAGTGTGTGAATGTGAGAGTGAATGAATAGTGGCATTGTAAAGCGCTTTGGGTGCCTTGAAAAGCGCTATATAAATCCAATCTATTATTATTATTATTATTATTATTATTATTATATTGGGATGCAAGCTTGAATGTGATATTTATAGTGAACCAGTATCATTAACACCCCCAAACCACGTCCCCATAGACACTGTGTCTGCTCCCAGACCACCAACACACAGAGCAAACGTGAGCACAAGGGGCAGCAATCTTCCACTCCAGCTTATTAATCAGCCAAAGAGTTGAGCACACTTTAACAGTAAGGGTAAAAACATGAAAATCTACATTAGTATGAACAGCTCTCACAGGTTACTCCAGCTGTTTGAAAGTATTAGACCCTTGGGGCTCCGTTTTCCAAACCACTAAATTGAACCCAATTAGTTACTAAGTGCACTGATCTAGAGGGGAGCTGCTGTTAACAGGTGTGGCTGTTCTATCTGCAGAGGCAGGGAAGACACCTGGAAGGTTTCCAGGTAGTTGGTACTGAGCTAATCCCCTCACCCATCGGCTCCATCTAAGCTCTGTATTGCCTACTGGTAAAGACTCACAATCCACCCACTTTAGTCACGTTCTAGATCTTGTTCTGACATTGAGATAGAAACTGAACATTTTAGTATGTTCATGGATGTTAAAATCCGTATCTTAGCTGAGCACTAAATCTGATAAAAAGTCTGAGACATTCTAAGTAAGGCCCAGGTGGACGACTGATGAGAACAAATAAAACAGGCTTTAAAATAAATTAAAACTCTGTCTGGGTCTTTGTCCTCAAGTGTTGGGGATTTTCTCTGCATTATTGTCTTTATGTAACAATATAAAGCACAGTGAGACAACTGCTGTTGTGATTTGGCATGATATAAATAAAACCAAATAGAACTGAGTTTCCTAAATGTTGCCAATGAAAGCAAAGGCAGTAGAATTAATGAAAGTTTGACCAAGGTAAAAAAAATATCAAATAAAATCTACGTATAATAAGAATCTCCATTTAGTCTTCCCTACATCCCAATATGTTCAAATATGTACAATATGTACAAACAATGGCAGTAAGAAACTGTTTCTGTGCATCTATGCATAGCATTATTCTCACTTTGACTTTCTGAATAACGTATAGTCCTTGAAAAGGTCAAATGTGACATTTCAAAGCTTTATACAGTACTTCTATATGTCGACAACATACACCACACTTAAGGATCATAGTTTCTAAGTTACAAGTTCCAAACAATCATATTTTTCTTAAACCAACAAAGCAGTGAAAATGAACTCAAGGACTGAGGAGCTAATTGATTCTTGAGGTTTGCTCTAAAAGCAAAGGCGTCCTCATAGACACTCTTGCTTAAATGCATAATCCTGCATGTGTATCATATTTGATACAAGTTTTTGAGACCTCTACATGATCACTGTCATTTTTCTGCCCCTTAAAACAAGAAATGAATTGTAAAAAATGCTGGCGGTAACAAATATGATACAAATTTAAACTCGTATGCGCAAAAATATTTAATCTATTTTTTACATTTGTCAAAAGTTTCAATAAACAAATAAAGTTGTTTCCAATGTTGTGGCAGCAAAGTGTCCATGTAAATAAACTGGATTATCTCTAGTTTTATGCACACAGAAAAATATAGAAGGCTTTGTTTTGTACATTAAAACGGAGTACTTCTTTGGAATCTCTTTAAGTGGCAACTTAATGTTAGGAGATACAATGTTACCAAAAAGACTGATATGGTAATGTACACAGCTGTTATGTTCACTGTTGTTGGCTGACTTTATTCAATGGCTTTGAAGGAGACACCTTCCACCCACTCACTGACTGGTGACTCTGTATTGGCTCATCACATTACATGGAAAAATGTCCCAAATAAAGAATGTAAATGTATGAATTTTCATAAATGATTTCCACATTTCAAATGCTTGCTGTCATAATACCAGTCTGCAGGTCTTCGTAATCTCTGATGTCACTTCCTGGGTTTTGTTCAATGATGTCATTTAGCTGTGCATCAGTTAGGTACTGGACCTCTCCTTCGGAATGTCGCCTCTCCTTCTCGGCTATGACTATTTCCTGGAGTGCCAGGTAGCTTCTGGGAATCTGGAGGAGACAACAGTGGTACAAATTTACTTTGCTTTCAAGTAAAATAGGAACCCTATGCTATCACTTTAAAATTGTCATAAAAAGTTCATACAGAGTCCTGTATTTATACAAAACTGGCACCACCTGTGCGACCCCCTCAGTCTCCTAGTAGACACAACTATGGTATCAATTTGAAAATTCTAGGTGACTTCCTTCACCGGTTATCGCACTCACAAGAACTTGCACTTAAGGTTGAGGGATAATATGTTTATTATAAGTGAATAAATAATTAAAACTTCTGCATAGAGTTTGCTGACAAAACACATGGTTATAAAGATTACTATATCAGTTTCCCACTGCTAGGTCATTTAAAATAACTCTTAAAAACACTGTATACATTTATACAGAAAGCAAACACTATTTCTGAAGGGTCAAAGTGCAACACTGTCTCTGCATGTACATGATTATAATCGATCGTGGCTCAAGAGTTGAGAGTTCGCCTTGTAATCGGAAGGTTGCCGGTTCGAGCCCCAGCTAGGACAGTCTCGGTCGTTGTGTCCTTGGGCGAGACACTTCACCCGTTGCCTACTGGTGGTGGTCAGAGGGGCCGATGGTGCGATATGGCAGCCTCGCCTCTGTCAGTGCGCCCCAGGTAGCTGCCATCACCAGTGTGTGAATGTGTGTGTGAATGTGTGGATGACTGGATGTGTAAAGTGCTATATAAATACAGGCCATTTACCATTAGCTTGCTTACCAGTCTGCCTAGCAGTTTGCCACCACAGGCTAAGCTGCTGTTATCTTTCATGGAGAGAACCACTTGGTAGATCAGCATCTTTAGACCATCAAATCCCTCCAGAGTTTTACAGGACACTTCACTGAAAACCAAGAAAAGCACGCACGCGTATACAAACACACAAAAGAATAAATACTCCGAAAAGAGATGATCTGTAAGATGGTCTGTAATTTGCACGAAGTAAACAGAGCAAAAGCAATATTGGCATGGAAGTCGAATGTTAATAAGCAATAGAAAAGTTAAATGTGCACTTACTGCAAGTGTTTGCAGGTGATATCAGGGTAACCAGCAGCTCGAGTCCCTGATGGGGATCGACACAGAGCCAAAACGTAAGCCCTCAGTGTCGCCAGTCTCTCCGTACGAAACTTGGTATCAATAAGATCCAGATGTGTTCCCACTACAATCACTGCAGAGTTAGGGGCCCGTGCCTGTAGCATACAGCACACAAGCAATGACATAATAACTGAAGCATAAAAATGACAAAATAACCTGAAGATTTGATTTGTAAAACAGAGAATGAATACCGATGTGTCACAGGTGTATCTATTCTATTAGTTTAATATCAATAATCACTACTACTGAATTTTTTTTTCATGGTAGATGTCAGTTTATTATATAAGATCAATTCATGCACCAAGCCACATACATTTGTTAAAGATCTTGGGCTCTAACTAAACCTGGAATCAACACACCACACGCAGCTCTGCTGTTGCTGGGGTCACTAGTCTGACATAGACTTACATTGACTGACACGTCTGTCTGGAGTAAAGTTTCTTTTCTTCTTTTTTATAGCTAAAACTCAAAAGACAAAGAACTTGGAAAACATTTCACTGTGGTCAAAAAAAACAAACAGAAAAAATCCAGGAAGCCCAATTAGAGACTATCCTTCAAAAGACAATTTCAGAAGTGATGGAAGCAACATTCTTTCCATTAACACGACTGCCATGTGGCTCGTTTATTTAGTCAAAGAACAAAATTCAGTTTCTTTAAACCGGAACACCTTCCACTCACTCTTACCACACACATATTTTTATTACAGAAAGCTCATCAGGTTCTTATACCCAACGACTTGAGTCTTTAAGAAAATAAAAATGGGGAGGATGTCACCAGGGGATCCACTTGCCCAGTTAGGAGGTCACGGCCCTGAGTGTGCCGACTACCACGGTTGCCTTCACCTCTACATCTTCTCGAGCTCCTCTCTCAGCCCTTATGTTCCTTCTTCCTGCTGTTGCTATCACGTGGTATAGCTATTATATCTATTACTACACCCTTCACTGGACACTGGACACAGGACACTGGGGCGTGCAGCTCTGATCACAGCTGACCCTTCTCAGCCTGGACACAGTCTGTTTGACCTGCTCCCCTCAGGCAGGAGGCTCCGGTCCATTCGCACCAGAACCTCTCGCCATAAGAACAGTTTCTTCCCCTCTGCTGTTGGACACATGAACAATAACCGTATGACTGTTCCCACCACTAACACATGACCCTACGCTGTGTTCACTGCATCATTCCATGTTTGGCACTGATCACCACCTGCACTCATGTATATATCTTTCTACGTAGCACTTTTAATTCTTATTCTTATTTTTATTTTCATGTCTATTTAAGCTTAATTTATGACAGTATGTTTGCACTGAAGCACCGGAGCAATTTCCTAATGTTGTAAACCCGCTCAACATTTGGCAATAAAACCCTTTCTGATTCTGATTCTTCCTCTGCTTGTCCACCACTACTACTATGTCCGGTTGGTTAGCCATCACCAGTTTGCCCATCTGGATCTGCAAGTCCCACAGAATCTTAGTCTGGTTATTCTCAGCTACCCTTGGAGGGGTATCTAATTTCGACCTCTGGACTTCCACGCCATGCTCAGCAGAGATTACACATGTTCCTACATATTGCTGCTCTATGACATCCACACTTTTACACAAATCTCCCTCATGCGCCTCCAGCCTAAACATCCTGTATGAATTGTCATATCTCTCACTATTGCAATAAAGAAAAAAATTACCTCTATGTTGAGCAGCCATGTCTGCAGGTTGGCCACAGCTTCCTCTCCCATTGCAAGGTTCCAGATGACCACATACAAAGCCTTATCAGTAAAGAAACACTGGTTCACTGTGGACATGCTGGCCTGACCACCAATGTCCCACACATTGAAAATCACAGAGTCTTTCTGTGGGCAGCAAAATGAGAGCTAGGTCAACTTTAAAGCATGAACTGAATTTGAGAATAGGTGATGATGATCTCGGAATACAACTAACCAGTGCAAAAAAACCCCCCACTGTAAATAAGTTTATTACTTTCATTAAAATTGAAAATAAAAGTGGATCCCTTTGTATTTTTGTACCCACCCCAACCCCTTTGGTTTAACAGTCCAAAGAATTTCTTGTCATGTCAGAAATGATTTTCTTTCATGGTAGTGTTTAAGCTAATCATAGCACAGTATGAATCCTTCTCCACAAAGATGCAAACTAACTTTGAGTGGAGAGATGTTTGTCCTTGCTTAAGAGCGTAATCGAGTAGTTGCAGGGGTCCCTGACCACAGTGCACTGTGCAGATTTTTTTATCTCTAAAATTTAGACCATATAAGGGTCATAAAATGATTAATAGAAATATCTGTGTGTGCGTGCATAAATACTACATAATGTCGGTTTCCCTCACTTTGTTCTTGCCTCCACTAGGTTTATCCAGCTCCCAGATGGAGGTGGAGATGCTACATTCTGCTGGGGTGAAGGGGGAGGCTTTGCCAGTCTGCAGAGCCTCGAGGAGGGCTGACTTGCCCTGCCGTGGTGGACCAATCACCAGCATCTTTAACAGTTTACAACGCTCTGCTTTTCGAAGCTGTGCCCGGAGGAAAGCCAGGACCGATGCAGGACCTGCGAAACCAGCGTTAGAGAATATGATCACATCTCACAATGACAGGAAATAACAGCTGGCAACAAACCCAGCACACTTCAATTTACTTTTAAATGCAATGCTTAGAACTTATGCTAACTTTTTTAATTGTTCATGTACATTTATAAAAAAAGTAATTTTGAATTTTCACTCCTTGCATGTGTTTGTAAAGCAACATATGATGAGGTAAGAACCAATATAAATGTTATGAACAACAGACTATAAACAAAAAACCAAAAAAAAGAAGCCGGCACATACAAACCCCTCGATTAGACACAGTCATTGAACAGAAAACGCAGGTGGAAATACCTTCTTTTCTTATTTCGTGTGGAACATTAGTAATGTTGAGGTCTTCGATGTCCAGGTGCCACAGACTGGAGAGCTGACCAAGCTCTGTTGGAAGCTCCCGGATTCCAGGATTACTGATTCCAGAGAAACTACATTTCAATAGTCATGTATACACGATTATACATCTGTTGGAAGCTCCCGGATGCCTCCAGGATTACTGATTCAGCCAGAGAGAAACTACATTCAGTCCTTCTCGAGAGCAGTGATGTTTTGGGGCTGTCGCCGAGCAACACGGACTTTCAACTCCCGCCACAGATTTTCTATGGGGTTGAGGTCTGGAGACTGGCTAGGCCACTCCAGGACTTTCAAATGCTTCTTACGGAGCCACTCCTTTGTTGCCCGGGGGTGTGTTTTGGATCATTGTCATGTTGGAAGACCCAGCCTCGTTTCATCTTCAAAGTTCTCACTGATGGAAGGAGGTTTTGGCTCAAAATCTCACGATACATGGCCCCATTCATTCTGTCCTTAACACGGATCAGTCGTCCTGTCCCCTTGGCAGAAAAACAGCCCCATAGCATGATGTTTCCACCCCCATGCTTCACAGTAGGTTGTTTTTCTTGGGATGCAACTCAGTATTCTTCTTCCTCCAGACACGACGAGTTGAGTTTATACCAAAAAGTTCTACTTTGGTTTCATCTGACCACATGACATTCTCCCAATCCTCTGCTGTATCATCCATGTGCTCTCTGGCAACTTCAGACGGGCCTGGACATGCACTGGCTTCAGCAGCGGAACACGTCTGGCACTGCGGGATTTGATTCCCTGCCGTTGTAGTGTGTTACTGATGGTGACCTTTGTTACTTTGGTCCCAGCTCTCTGCAGGTCATTCACCAGGTCCCCCCGTGTGGTTCTGGGATCTTTGCTCACCGTTCTCATGATCATTTTGACCCCACGGGATGAGATCTTGCGTGGAGCCCCAGATCGAGGGAGATTATCAGTGGTCTTGTATGTCTTCCATTTTCTGATGATTGCTCCCACAGTTGATTTTTCACACCAAGCTGCTTGCCTATTGTAGATTCACTCTTCCCAGTCTGGTGCAGGTCTACAATACTTTTCCTGGTGTCCTTCGAAAGCTCTTTGGTCTTGGCCATGGCGGAGTTTGGAGTCTGACTGTTTGAGGCTGTGGACAGGTGTCTTTTATACAGATGATGAGTTCAAACAGGTGCCATTCATACAGGTAACGAGTGGGGGACAGAAAAGCTTCTTACAGAAGACGTTACAGGTCTGTGAGAGCCAGAGATTTTCCTTGTTTGAGGTGACCAAATACTTATTTTCCACCCTAATTTACGAATAAATTCTTTACAAATCCTACCATGTGAATTCATGGATTTTTTTTTCACATTCTGTCTCTCACAGTTGAAGTGTACCTCTGGTGCAAATTACTGACCTCTGTCATCATTTAAGTGGGGGAACTTGCACAATCGGTGGCTGACTAAATACTTTTTTGCCCCACTGTGTGTGTGTGTATATATATATATACATATATACACATACATATATATTAGGGGTGCAACGATACACAAAATTTACGGTTCGGTTCGATACTTTGGTGTCACGGTTCGATATTTTTTCGATACAAAAAAATGTTCATGCCTTTTTAATTTGTCATTTATTAAAATTATAAATATATATTTTAACTCAAGTACAGTTTTTAAATTTAACCCTAACCCTTGTGCGTTGTTTTTTTTTATTTTTGACAGCGAATGCGCACCTGCGGACCACTTATGTGCAGCCCTGGTTATTTAGCTCATCATATCGCAGCCACAGAAATTCTTTTGTCCATGAAACCATAAAGCTGCACTTTCTTTTTGCCTTATAGTCTGATTTGTCATAACTTCTCCGTTTTGTGGTAAGCTTTTCTTTGGCTGTCACTTCTTCACCCTGACCTGTCTTATTTGGCTCAGCAGAACTAAAATATATATCCTGCTGCTTTTACACGCTCACTCACATAAGCTCAGCGATTCTCTGCGCGATCAACCTCTCACATGTTTAAGCTTGCTGCGGGAGATTTCACTTGTCATGTTTGCATAGTAAGCTAACGATTAATAAGACGATGTCAGAGGAATTGGTGCACAAATTATCATCACTCACAGATCAGTGCTGTCGCTCTCTATACACAGTTCGCACCATTGCAAAGTGAAAGCAAAAAAACAAGCGCAAATTCAAACGCGATTTCAATATGTCACATATTGACAGTGGCTCACCAATGTCAATGACATAATTACCCAGCTACATTTCTGAAAGAATGCAAAAGCATTGACATATATTTTTCCTACAATAGCCCGACGGGCAGGGAAGAGATAGATTTTGGTAGCCCGACTGAAAAAAATCGCTAGCTCCAGGACGTCGGGCTAGCGATATTACAAGCCCTGTATCTGATTGAGGAATCACTCATCTTTGGAAAAGAGAGTTTATTACAGAGAAATGTCTCTTTCCAAAATAAAAGCTATACTATCCGCTTCTTCTGGGCTATATTCTCAGCAGCATAAGGAGAATCATGTGCTAACAGCTGTCTAAATGACTCGGCTAAAGTTAGTAGCATGCTTGCTTGTTTTTGTCTGCTTCCACTTGTCTTTGCACTAGGATGATGTCGGCGTAAATGTGCAGTCATATTCGTTGTGTTCCCACTAGTGCTTTCAGGTTAATCTCGTTGAAATGACCTTAACGCCACAACACGGCAAATCTCCGTTAACGAGCTACCGCCGATCGCTCCGTGCATGGGGCTAGACGGCAAACACGTTAACGAGCTAACTGCGCTAACACACTAGTTCACACCAATGTAATTGAGCATTGCATGGCACATCCAACATACTGTTTTACTTTAGTCCATGACTCGCTTACCTTCAGGGTCATACGTCACATGAAAACCAAAATAATTCCAAACGCCAGATCTGAATGAGGTTCAATTTGCCTGTTGCAAGTAGAGCTTAACTTCTGTCTCGCTAGCTTGCCCTGCGCTCTTCCTTCTGACGATGCTGTCTGTGTTGAGCGCTCAGTGAATCTGCGTTCGACTACTCCGCCTAGGCTGCACTGTCGAGCCTAGGCGGAGTAGTTGAACGCAGATTCACTGAGCGCTCAACACAGACAGCATCGTCAGAAGGAAAGTTGATAAAATAAATTACAAATTTTGTATTGTTCGATACATATGTGTACCGAACCGAAAGCACTGTATCGAACGGTTCAATATCGATACGAATATCGTTGCACCCCTAATATATACACATATATATATACACACATATATACATATATATATACATATATACACACACACACATACACATATACATATATATATATATATATATATATATATATATATATCTGTCGAGCCTACTCCGCCTAGGCTCGACAGTGCAGCCTAGGCGGAGTAGTCGAACGCAGATTCACTGAGCGCTCAACACAGACAGCATCGTCAGAAGGAAGAGTGCAGGGCAAGCTAGCGAGACAGAAGTTAAGCTCTCCTTGTAACATGGACCCTCATTCAGATCTGGCGTTTGGAATTATTTTGGTTTTCATGTGACGTATGACCCTGAAGGTAAGCGAGTCATGGACTAAAGTAAAACAGTATGTTGGATGTGCCACGCAATGCTCAATTACATGGGTGGGAACTAGTGTGTTAGCGCAGTTAGCTCGTTAACGTGTTGGCCGTCTAGCCCCATGCACGGAGCGATCGGCGGTAGCTCGTTAACGGAGATTTGCCGTGTTGTGGCGTTAAGGTCATTTCAACGAGATTAACGCTGACAGCACTAGTGGGAACACAACGAATATGACTGCACATTTACGCTGACATCATCCTAGTGCAAAGACAAGTGGAAGCAGACAAAAACAAGCAAGCATGCTACTAACTTTAGCCGAGTCATTTAGACAGCTGTTAGCACATGATTCTCCTTATGCTGCTGAGAATATAGCCCAGAAGAAGCGGATAGTATAGCTTTTATTTTGGAAAGAGACATTTCTCTGTAATAAACTCTCTTTTCCAAAGATGAGTGATTCCTCAATCAGATACAGGGCTTGTAATATCGCTAGCCCGACGTCCTGGAGCTAGCGATTTTTTCAGTCGGGCTACCAAAATCTATCGCTGCCCTGCCCGTAGGAAGGAAAAATATATGTCAATGCTTTTGCATTCTTTCAGAAATGTAGCTGGGTAATTATGTCATTGGCATCGGTGAGCCACTGTCAATATGTGACATATTGAAGTCGCGTTTGAATTTGCGCTTGTTTTTTTGCTTTCACTTTGCAATCGCGCGAACTGTGTATAGAGAGCGACAGCACTGATCTGTGAGTGATGATAATTTGTGCACCAATTCCTCTGACATCGTCTTATTAATCGTTAGCTTACTATGCAAACATGACAAGTGAAATCTCCCGCAGCAAGCTTAAACATGTGAGAGGTTGATCGCGCAGAGAATCGCTGAGCTTATGTGAGTGAGCGTGTAAAAGCATTTCAGTTCTGCTGAGCCAAATAAGACAGGTCAGGGTGAAGAAGTGACAGCCAAAGAAAAGCTTACCACAAAACGGAGAAGTTATGACAAATCAGACTATAAGGCAAAAAGAAAGTGCAGCTTTATGGTTTCATGGACAAAAGAATTTCTGTGGCTGCAATATGATGAGCTAAATAACCAGGGCTGCACATAAGTGGTCCGCAGGTGCGCATTCGCTGTCAAAATAAAAAAAACACGCACAAGGGTTAGGGTTAAATTTAAAAACTGTACTTTTGAGTTAAAATATATATTTATAATTTTAATAAATGACAAATTAAAAAAGGCATGAACATTTTTTTTGTATCGAAAAAATATCGAACCGTGACACCAAAGTATCGAACCGAACCGTGAATTTTGTGTATCGTTGCACCCCTAATATATATATATGAGAATAAACCAGCTGTTCTCCACAGAACCAGCAAAGGTGTACTCTCAGTGGCAAGGGAACAATAATAATAAGAGAACAGCACCACCAAGGCTGGAGACGGAACAATACTGGAAGAGCATATGGGAGAAGGATGCAACCCATAACAGCAATGCTCAGTGGCTAGTGGATCTGAGGGCAGACCACAGCGACCTCCCTGAACAGGGTCCAGTAACCATCACAGTGGCAGATATCCAAGAAAGGGTCTCCAGTATGAAGAGTTGGACAGCACCAGGGCCCGACATGGTTCACGCCTACTGGCTAAAGAAGCTGACTGCACTCCACGAGCGTCTGGCAGCACAAATGAACCAGCTGCTAGTTAACGAGAGACACCCGGAATGGCTAACCGAAGGTCGGACGGTCCTGATCCCCAAGGACCCCAAGAAGGGACCGGTCCCCTCCAACTACCGACCAATAACCTGCCTCAGTACTACATGGAAGCTCCTGTCAGGCATCATATCGGCTAAGATGAACAGGCACATGGGTCAATACATGAGCGGGACACAGAAAGGAATTGGCAAGAATACCAGAGGTGCAAAACACCAGCTACTGGTAGACAGAACAGTCAGCCGAGACTGCAAGACCAGACTGACCAACCTGTGCACTGCCTGGATTGATTACAAGAAGGCCTATGACTCAATGCCCCACAGCTGGATACTGGAATGCCTAGAATTGTACAAGATCAATGGGACCCTAAGAGCCTTCATCAGGAACTCAATGGGGATGTGGCGGACAACACTAGAGGCCAACTCCAAGCCCATAGCACAAGTCACCATCAAGTGCGGGATCTACCAAGGAGATGCTCTGTCCCCACTGCTGTTCTGCATAGGCCTGAACCCCCTCAGTGAGATCATTAACAAGACTGGCTACGGATACCGACTACGGAACGGAGCAGTTGTCAGCCACCTCCTGTACATGGATGACATCAAGCTGTATGCCAAGAGTGAACGAGACATCGATTCACTGATCCACACTACCAGGCTATACAGCAATGACATTGCAATGTCGTTCGGACTGGAGAAGTGTAGTCGGATGGTAACAAAGAGAGGGAAGGTAGTCAGAACTGAGGGGATTGAACTACCAGAATGCAACATTGCAGACATAGAGGACAGTTACAAGTACCTGGGGATCCCGCAGGCGAATGGGAACCATGAAGAGGCCGCTAGAAAAGCTGCAACCACCAAGTACCTGCAGAGGGTCAGGCAAGTCCTGAGGAGTCAGCTGAACGGTAAGAACAAGATCCGGGCCATCAACACGTACGCCCTGCCCGTGATCAGGTACCCTGCTGGGGTAATAGGCTGGCCAAAGGAGGAGATAGAAGCCACTGACATAAAGACAAGAAAGCTCCTTACCATGCATGGAGGGTTTCACCCCAAGTCCAGCACCCTGAGGCTGTACACTAAGCGGAAGGAAGGGGGCCGGGGACTGGTGAGTGTCAGCACCACAGTCCAGGATGAGACAACGAACATCCAAGAATACATTGGGAAGATGGCCCCAACTGACCGAGTGCTCAGTGAATACCTCAGGCAGCAGAAACCCAAGAAAGAGGAGGGAGACGAGCAACCATCATGGAAGGACAGGCCCCTGCACGGTATGTACCACCGGCAGATAGAGGAGGTGGCTGATATCCAGAAATCCTACCAGTGGCTGGACAAAGCTGGACTGAAAGACAGCACAGAGGCACTAATCATGGCAGCACAAGAACAAGCTCTGAGTACAAGATCCATAGAGGCTGGGGTCTATCACACCAGGCAAGACCCCAGGTGCAGGCTGTGTAAAGATGCCCCAGAGACAATCCAGCACATAACAGCAGGGTGCAAGATGCTAGCAGGCAAGGCATACATGGAACGCCATAACCAAGTGGCCGGCATAGTGTACAGGAACATCTGTGACAAGTATAACCTGGAAGTCCCGAGGTCAAAATGGGAGATGCCCCCAAGGGTGGTGGAGAATGACCGAGCTAAGATCCTGTGGGACTTCCAGATACAGACGGACAAAATGGTGGTGGCTAACCAACCGGACATAGTGGTGGTAGACAAACAGAAGAAGACGGCCGTAGTGATCGATGTAGCAATTCCGAATGACAGCAATATCAGGAAGAAGGAACACGAGAAGCTGGAGAAATACCAAGGGCTCAGAGAAGAGCTCGAGAGGATGTGGAGGGTGAAGGTAACGGTGGTCCCCGTGGTAATCGGAGCACTAGGTGCGGTGACTCCCAAGCTAGGCGAGTGGCTCCAGCAGATCCCGGGAATAACATCGGAGATCTCTGTCCAGAAGAGCGCAGTCCTGGGAACAGCTAAGATACTGCGCAGGACCCTCAAGCTCCCAGGCCTCTGGTAGAGGACCCGAGCTTGAAGGATAAACCGCCCGCAGGGGCGTGCTGGGTGTTTGTATATGTATATATGTGTGTGTGTGTGTGTGTGTGTGTGTGTGTGTGTGTGTGTATGTATGTATGTATGTATGTATGTATGTGTATATATATATATATATATATGTTGATGTTTGTGCAATATAAGATTGATTGGATTGGAGGTCCGTCGACAGACGGATTGGGGCTGCAGCTGCAGTAATGCGGACGCTGCACCGGTCCGTCGTGGTGAAGAGGGAGCTGAGTGTAAAAGCGAAGCTCTAAATTTACCGGTCGATCTATGTCCCTACCCTCACCTATGGCCACGAGCTGTGGGTAGTGACCGAAAGAACGAGATCGCGGATACAAGCGGCAGAAATGAGCTTCCTCCGAAGTGTGGCTGGCCTCTCCCTTAGAGATAGGGTGAGAAGTTCGGCCATCCGGGAGGGGCTCAGAGTAGAGCAGCTGCTGCTCCACATCGAAAGGAGCCAGCTGAGGTGGTTCGGGCATCTGACAAGGATGCCCCCTGGGCGCCTCCTGGGTGAGGTGTTCCAGGCATGTCCCACCGGGAGGAGGCCCCGGGGCAGACCCAGGACACGCTGGAGAGATTATATCTCTCGGCTGGCCTGGGAACGCCTTGGTATTCCCCCGGATAAGCTGGAGGAGGTGGCTGGGGAGAGGGAGGTCTGGGCCTCTTTGCTTAGGCTGCTGCCCCCGCGACCCGGCCCCGGACAAAGCGGATGAAGATGGATGGATGGATGGATGGATGGATTGGAGGTTATTGGTCATGTGACCAACAGCTATATCACCTTTCCTGATGACACCTGTGTGGAGTGGACACCAGCCTCAGTCTACTCATTTTTAAGCCTTTCCTAGTTCTAAAAATCATCTCAAGGCTGTGATCATCCCTGCTTCTTGGGCATCTGTTCCTACCACACTTTTCTCTTCCAGTCGACGTTCATGCTTCGATGCAGCACTGTACACTACACTGCTGGGTACTGTTTTGACTTTGTATCTCAGGAAAATATACATGTGATTTTTCCCCTACAAAAATTGGTCTGTAACCTGCACATCCCATATATTGTTAACAAAAAAAAAAACAATTTTGAGGTTTGTAACTTCTTAAAATTTGTATCAATAACAACAGTGTGAAACATGAGGAAGGACAGGTGGGGGTTGGCAGACAGACAGGGGAACTTACTTTGAGAGGTAGAGTTCATTGAGATTGTGCAGACCACAGACTGATTGGGGAACACATTCCAGCTGGTTGTCATTCAAGTAGAGCAATTCCAGTGAATCACGCAGAACATCAGGGAACTCTATTGCACACACTAAAAGAACAGAGCCACAGATAGCAAATTTGCTCAAACACACACAGGAAGATACAGTTTAACCACATACTATACTACATACACAAAAGCACTGGGTAACTAATGGCCCACCTACAGGAATGTCTTGGCAATGATGCTCCAGGTGTACACGTTTGCACTGATATTAACACCAGAGGAGAATTTGAACTCTTCAGTCAATCGAGTAACTGGAGGCTATTAAGTATCATGTGCCTCAGCAATAAGCAACGCTGCTCGGCAACTATATGTCGTCTGCCACTTTATTGCTGAGTTGCTGTGGTTGCTAAATGCTTCCACTCTGCAATTATACAACTTACAGTTAATCCTGGAATATCTAAGAGGGAAGAAATTCCAGGAACTGACTTGTTGCAGTGGTGGTATGCAATGACAGCTCTTTAGAAGAACCATTTCTTTCACAAATGTTTGTAAAGGTAAAGTGCATGGCTAGGTACTTGTACTTAAAACACCTGAAAACACTTGTCAACAGACGTTTGGCCGACTTGTTGTGTGACAGAAACACCAGCAAAATACAGAGAGTGTCATCAGCGGCCAGAAGAGACAAGGATGCCACCCCGAGGATGTCGGCCTGTCTCAGCAACGAAAAGCCCTGAGCATCCAACAAGAGTATGAAGGAGAGGAAGGCAGTCACATCACTTGTAATGACAACAACATTCTCATCCTTCTGGCAGACAAAAGTTGGTGCATGGCTTTGCTAAACCAGAAGGACTATGATAAGAAAACTTTGTCACTGCTAAGTGACAAAAATACTTATGAGCCCCTAAAAAAAGAGACCCAGGTAGTGGTTACAGGATGAGGGTAAGAGATTGTCTGAAGCAGTTAGAACAAGACAATGCTGTTGACCGGACCTCATACCACAGGCTAAACCCAGGGGAAGCTGCACCAAATATGTATGATTTACAGAAGATGCATAAACAGGGTGCACCTTTAAGACCGATTGTCTGTATGATCAACTCAGTCACCTATAACTTCTCAATTCAATTCAGATTTTTTCAGTTCTTTGCTACATAATTACATATACATATACAGTGGAACCCCGACTTACGAATATTCACGCTACAAAGGCACTTAACGGCAATATTTCTGCCCGTGTTACGGCAAAATACCTGCGTAATGAAATTCGCTGGCTCTGATTGGCTGAGCCCAGAATGCCTACAATGCCTTCCGAATCATCAATCACCCCCTTGGCTTTCGTACATGGGCTTCGCTGTTCCATTTGAACGACATATTGTTGTTGCAGTTAGCAATTAGCCTATAGCCTATCGTTCACTCAAAAGGCGCGATGGGTGCTTCGACTTACGAAAATCTTCGACTGACGAAAGACCCTCGGGAACGAATTCATTTCGTAAGTCGGGGTTCCGCTGTATATTAGTGCTGTCAGCGTTAATCTCGTTAAAATGATGTCAACGTGGCAAATCTGTTAGCGAGTTAGCACAAATCGCCCCGTGCGTGGGGCTGCACGAGGTCAATGCGTTAGTGCGTTAGCGCCGTCCAGCCCCTCACTCGCTAAAGGAGATTTGCTGTGTTAATGCGGTTATGGCATCTACGTCATTTCAACGAGATTAACGCTGACAGCACTAGTACACACACACACACACACACACACACACACACACACACACACACACACACACACACACACACACACACACACACACACACACACACACACACACACACACACACACACACACCAGCTGGGAAATGACCTCTACCTGGGTCTGGGTCCCTCCTGTTCCACGTCGTCAGGAAGGCCAGTCTCCTGGATTTGGGACTATCCTCTGTTCTAATAGACACATTTTAAAATACAATTAGCAGACCACTCGTGTGAAGAACAGTGACTTTAAAAATCAACAGCCCTGATGATTCACCAGAGTTAAAGTAGTAAACTGTATGCAGCTATTCCTTTTCTTGTCTTCTCAATTACTGAGAATGGAAGATAAATTTATATGTTCAGAAATCTCTACAGAGATTATAGACAAGACTAGGCAAAATGAAACACAGATTATACACCAGTGTCAGTTTTTAGGTTTTTATAATTATGTAATTATTATTATATATATCAGTATAACCATCTCAGAAACATATCATTACGTACAGCTACTTTCAATAATATTGATAACTTTTTAGACTCTTTCTCTCTGGTTAATTTTTCTTGCGCTGGGACCAGTATAACACACACCATTTAGTTAAACTATAGGAATATCTTAAAAGACATAAAGACCTGCATAATGTTCAATGTGCTGCTTCTATATTCAGATAAATCTGAGATTATTTTACTTGGCCCTAGAAATCTTAGAAATATGGTATCTAACCAGATGTTTACATGGATGGCATTATCTTTAAGACCTCATAGTACCATAACAACTCAGAAGAGCAGTTTGCTCTCAGCTGCTTTACTTGTGGTTCCTAGGATATTTAAAAGTATTATGGGAGGCAGAGCCTTCAGCTTTCAGACCACGAATAGACCCTTAGTTGTGCTGCAATATCTGCTCCTTTGTGCCAGGAGGACCAGGATGAGGACTGCCTCAGCCCTACAAAATGACCTCCAGTATGCCACTGTTGTGAATGTCTCTGACCAATCAGAAATGACTGGCATTTTTCATTGAATACCAGAATCGTTGGGTCCATCCTGTGCTTCTCCCAAATGAGACCAGGTTTATCCTGAGCATATGCAACAGAGGTGAAAGGGTCAGTAGAAGCTGTGGAGAATGTTGTGCTGCCTGTCAGCTTGATCAGTTCTGGTGGTGGGTCAGTGATGGTTTGGGGATACGTATCCATGAATGGAAGCACAGACCTCTATGGAGTAGGCAGTAGCACAATGACTGCTATTAAGAATAAAGGTATAATCCCTCGACATATTGTATGAGCCTAAGCTGGTGCAGTGGGTCCTGGGTTAGTTAGTGTAGGACGATGCCTGGCCCCATGCGGCAAGAGTTTGCAGGCAGTTCCTGATGGATGGCCCCCAAATCCAGTACAATAACTCTGTCTGTGTTTTGGCCCATTAAATGACACCAGGTTGTCCCCCAGACTGTCCAGGAACGTTTTTAGGTTCTGGTCTGGGAGGAGATCCCCTCAGAACCCACGAAGCTGTTTTGTTACGAAACAAAGTGGGCGAATGAAGTGAATAACTTTTTCAATAGCTCTGGTTTTATCTTCAGAAGCCCACAGACCTCAACAGTTTGTGATTCTGACAAGACTGGTTCTTGCTTATCTTTGGCTCCAGGTGAGCTTGTTGCTGAGAGCTTAGCTTTATGCAGACGGCTCAGGGTTTTTGGAGTGCAGAGGGAGCTCCTGAAACCCTTCTATGACTCTATGGTGGCATCAGCCTTCTTTTATGGTGTGGTCTGTTGGAGCAGCAGTTTCTCCTCTGGACACAGGAAGAAACTGAACAGGCTGTATTTTGGGGTGGCCTCTAGACCGGCTGAAAGAAGAAATTCTTTAAACCAGTTTGCAACAGCGTGACACAGTTATGTGTGTGATGACTTCTTTGCGCGTGTGGTTGCTTAATTCTATGTGCAACGGTTGATGAATTTCTGTGCAAGTGGCAACAAATACCTGCGTCAGATTTTGGTATTCATTGGAAAATGCCAGTCATTTCTGTCCGGTCAGAGATATTCACAATGCTGGCCTGCTGGAGGTGATTTTGTAGGGCTGAGGCAGTCCTCATCTTAGTCCTCCTTGCACAAAGGAGCAGATACCAGTAAGAGATACTAGTCCTACTAAGGATTAAGGACTTCCTATGGCTCTGTCCAGCTTTTGTAGATCAACTACCTGTTTCTTTAAATCGGCTCCATGGTATTCACCCACAAGACCATGAAAAGTAGCTGTGTATGCAAAGCAGACCCACTTACGTGCGTGATGGCTTCTTTGTGTGCGTGGTTGCTGAGTTCTACATGCAAAGGTTGTCGAATTTCCATGTGAGGATTTCTATACCTATCATTCATCTTTTCAGGAGCACGCTTTTTTTTGTTAGCACATGGGCACCATACAATTTACTCTGTACCATTTTGAGGTGCTTCAGTGAAATTTCAGCAAAATCTCACTGAAGCCCCCCCCCACCCTGCATATTATATCTACAGTTTACACCAAAAGCATGAATCTAGTTGTAAACTAGTGTAAACCTGAATCATTCTGAATTTTAATGCCAGTAATTGAGTCAATTCATTTGTAAAAACAAATGGTGACAGATTTAATCTATATATTTTGAGCTTAAGCTCAATTAAACACATGACGAGCTTAAACTATCCATAGAAGTTAAAAGCTTGACCTAACAAGATTTCATAACAGTATTCAAAATCAATAATTAATGAATAATTCAGTCGACTCTGTTCATTCACTGAAGTGTTATGAAAGCTCAGCTAGACTCAGCATGAGTCCTCTGGACCAGTTGACTATACTAGACAAAATATACATGTACATAATGATGTTGTGTTTGTGATGACAGGACGTACTTGCCCAGATGGTTTTGAGAAAGATCAAGTGTCTTGAGCTTAGAGCACTTCCACTTATTGGGGGCTGGGAGTGTCGTAATGTAATTCTCACACAATCTCAAAGAGACCACAGCCTGATAGGACAATGAATGAGAAGACAAATTAGATACTGCAAACCACACATTCACTTTTTCAATCCAAGGAAAATACAGCTGGCTGTTTATGGCTAAGGTGGTCTCTGGTAAACGGCCTGATTCTTATACAGCACTTTTCTACTCTCAAAACACTTAATACAGCATGCCACATCCACACAAGCACTTTCTTCATTGCTTTAAGTGCTTACTAGCTAACATTTACACACATTCACACTCCGATGGATGCATCCGAGAGCAACTAGGGGTTAGTATCTTGCCCAAGGATAGGGACTCGGGGAGCCAGGGATCAAGCCACCAACCTTCTGATCAGTAGTACAGCCACCCACTGGTGATTCAAGTATACTGTATCATTAATAATGCCAATAAGGTCATAAGCAATAGGGAAAGTTTGCTAACTGCAGTGACCAAACAGTCTTCAGACGAATGTATGAAAAATACAATAATATGATTAAGCCACTACTTTGGAATGGACTTATCAGAACATCTAGGATAAAGTGTTTTAAAGACTAATATTGTATTCCCTTTTGCCTCCTTATTTGCTGGTTCTACCTCAGTTTGTCTAACCAACGGTGTCACAACTGTGAGACAAATAACTACAAATAAATAAAATGAAAATGAATAAATCTAAAGAACCTTTAACATTTTTTATCTTACCCATCCTGTAACTCATCAGTCTACCCACAGTAGTATAATACAGTAATATAACTATGTTATAATGTTTATTGACTGATCGTAGCAGTTTAAAGCTTGGATGTCTACTGTTATATTAAGAGCACTACAATCCATGCACCAAATATAATCTGCAGGCTGAGCCAGATATTTTTGCATCTAACAGATTTATGCTGTGTTTGTTTTAGACTGCAGAACTTAAAAGATTCACAGAGAAGTAGTGCCATCTGAAGGTTGTTCAGATCACTACTACTACTTTAAGTAGTCAACAGTTTGTTTGCTTGTTTTTTAATTAAGAGATTTTTCCATCTTGATGAATATTAATATATCTGATAAAAGATCTACATCAGTGCTCCTACCTCCAGTTCAAAGATATATGAAGGAAGTTCCTTCAGACTGTTGTCAGAGAAGTCTACTTCTTCCAGATGATTCCTCCAAAAGATGGAGATGGTGTTTGGAAGATTCTCAATCAAATTGGAAGAAGCTTTGCATTGCTTCTGCACAGGAAAAGACAGAAATATATATATTAGTGTCACTATGCATAACTTCTAAAAGGCTGATCTCTGTGGGTGAATGTATAGAATCAGTATCAAAATGAAAACGAAAAAACCAAGGCTAACTGCATCTGCAGTATATTAGTGTTGAAAAAACAGAAAGGAATAATTATGGCTTTTTACCAGTGGACAGGCCCAGGGGTCAGGGAAGGTGCTCAGCTTGTTCCTGCTCACATCGAGGAGCCTCAGGGATTTCAAACAGTGCATGACAGCTGTGGACAGACTGGTCAGGCAGTTTTCAGACACATCCAGCTCCTCTAGCTTACGAAGACCGATCCAGTTAGTGGCTGTTAGAATGGAATTAAACAACACATATAAACCAGACATGAAAACTAGTGTGAATTACCACAAATAAAAGTGGGATGCTCAAAAACGTATCTGACACACTACTAGAAAAGTGATTTAAAAAAATCCATTTTCATTTTTTCCCCACATTCTTTTTGCCCACTTATAAAGAAATAAATAGTCTCTAATTGTTATGGTTATTTAATTGCAATGGAAATATGATGCATAAAAAAGACAATAAAATATATAAGTTGATTTGCATATCATTTAGAGAAATAATGACTTGTTGTTGTTTGTAAGACAAACATGACATGGCGCTCACAGTCACTTGTATGTTCTCTTAGGAAGCATTTGTTTCAGAGCCAAATTCCTGTTTGTGCCTCGCCCTGAAACACAAGAGTTTTTCACCTCCCTCTCCTGCCAGTGGTGCAACTGATCTTTACTCCTGATCTCAGCCTTTTTCTCACAACATAAAACTCTTCAGTTCTTTGCTTCTGATGACTCTCCCTATTGATTCTATTGTCCTCTTAAAGGAGCTTATGCATGCTCAAAATTTCTTCAGTATCCAATAGCATAATATTTGTCAGATTTAATAAGCGTGCTTATGCAATAGCACACACTACATTTGTAGGATTTATTAGTGCGAATGAGTACCTTCTAGCCAGGGTTGCTGCATTCATTGCTGCATTTGTCTTCAGCAGACAGGTGGTTCAAATCTTTGCAGTTGGTGACTGGTGATTAAAACTGAAACCATTGACCCGTGTGTCATGGATCCTCCCATCTTTCAGCAAATCAACCCTATTTTCATCTGTTTTTAGTTTGTATAGGTTTTCTTGGCACTGAAACAGGTTTTTTAAATAAAACTCTTAAACTGACAGTTCATTATTCATCACACACACACACACGCACACACACACACACGCGCACACACACACGCGCACACACACACACGCACACACACACACGCGCACACACACAGCAAAGTAGAATGGATGTGCAAATGCTCTGGTTTTACTTGAGATTCTTCAGTTTAAATAATTAAAATATATAATTCCACTCTTCAGGTGATTTAAAGAATATGGGATTTCAACATTCATTCATATCCATGTAGAAAACTATACAAACTGTTTGTAATGATCTAACCCCTGTGTACTGTTGATATGTCACTGTGACTTTCTTGAACAGAGAATGAGTGTGAAGATCTAGAAAACAACTGAGTGTAAAACGTGTTCAAGGTCATGACGCACTCTTGGTGTCTTCATTATCAGGCTGGTGCCTACATGACTGTGAGAACTGAGCTCCCTACAGCTGAATAGACAAAGATTGTACCCACACAATCGGTACAGGAGTGGTTATTATCTTGCTATCCGGTCGTTAAGTCTGACGTCACTAGCCGTGTCTGGGCCTAAACTCCGCTGCAGGTCCATATATCAAACGATCACTGTGGCATTACTGAGAGTTGAAAAACTGTCTAAAGTCTTTCATCTTTAATAAAATGATCAGCGTTCTGCTCTACCAGGTGTAACAATTGAGTTTAACATCCAGGCATCCATGAAAACGGAATTTATGACATTTAACGGAGTTAGAAGTTAGCAGGGAGTTAGCTCGCTAGCTTCTATCTAAATACAATATAGCATGTCCTGACTGCGGGGTTTTGGAAACAAATTAAAACGTACAGCTCTGTTATCACTTCCAACATAAATGAAGACAGAAAACTAAACAGCAGTGACGTTTGTAGGGTTACTGAAGTTTGGCTAGCTGGTATATAATGATGTGCTACGTGACCGCTAGCGACACAGCTATGTTAGCATAATATAAACAAGCTAACTTTTTTCCACTCGATAAAAGTTAACGTGAGTGTTCTCGGTGGTCAGGAACAAATGTAATCGCATGGCAGGATGCTGTAAAAGGACCAAACTTCAGCCAGGAGAACAACTGAGATAATCCATCCACAATACAAGGTTAGTCATTCATATACTGCTGCATGGGCTGGGCTGTAGCTACATCCTAAGGGTTTAAAAACTGAGCTTAAATAAATGATTAGCAGTAATAAAAGCCGAGGGAGGTCAACAGGGATCACTGACTGTTTTAGGAGCTTTTTGAGATCAAATAGAAGAAAATACATAACATTAAACATGTTAACAACACAAAAGCCATATTAAACGCAGACTACTTTAGACCCGGAAGCAGGATTCGTCACGTCATCACTTAACGACCAGATTGATAAATAGCAAGATGTTGGTGCTGTATTGGTCCCTTTGTAAAGATTTTAAAAGAGTCTTTCAACAAATCTCAGAAAATAAGTTCAGTTTCGATGTTCCTTTTTATAGACAATGCCTTTTGACCTCCAAACATGGTCTTAAGAGTTCATTTTGGTCTCATCTGACCAGACTATATTCTCCAAGTATTTCACAGGCTTGTCTAAATGTAGAGCAAATGGTAAACAGCTTTCTCTTCAGCAATGGAGCCTTGTGTGGTGAGCGTGCATACAGGCCAGTCAGGTGAGCGCATTATTATTATTATTATTTTTTTTTTTCATTTTATTTAAACAATTGTATGTGCTGATTCTAGGTCTTTCTGTAGTTCTCTGCAAGTGGTCCTTGGCGCTTTAACTCCTCTGTCTGAAGTCTTGCAAGGAGCAGCTGGTTGTGGCTGGTTGTATTAATGTTCTCTCCACTTCCAGATTATAGCCACAGCAGTGCCGACTGAAAACTCCAGTAGTTTAGAAATTGTCAGAAATGTCATCAGTATGTTTTGCAACAATAAGTTTGCAAAGGTGTTTTACCCATCATGACATGTTTCTTGTGTGACACCTTTTCAGAGGCCATCAATTGGGACCAAACCAGCTGATATTAATTTGTTTTGTAATTACTTATAGATTTTTTTTAGGTAATGTCACGACTTTCCATGCCTTTTTGCACCTCCCTTTCTTCATGTGTTCAATAATAATAATAATAATAATAATAATAATAATAATAATAATAACACATAATTTATGGACATGGTTTGATTTCTTTGTTACAAATTACAGCGGTCCCTTGTTTATCGTGGGAGTTAAGTTCCACAAATAACCTGTGAGAGGTGAAATCCGCCATGTAGCCAGCTTTATTTTTTACAATTACTATAGACGTTTGTAAAACCCCTCACTACACACTTTATACACTTTTCTCAGACAGGCACAAACATCTCACACTTTGTCTCTTGTTTAAACTCTCAAAGTGCAAACCTTCGTAGAAAAATAAGTCCAGTATTATAGAATGAAACCAAAGGAACCAACAGGGGCCTTTGACGGTGCAAAACGTTTCGTCGACATTGATGTTTGTTGGGGAGAAAACTTACAAACATACAGTGCAGCACTTCAGAGTCACACTGCCAGCGATCGAAGATTTATGTAAATTTGACAAGCTGAACACATCCTGTATTGTACAGGAGACACGGCACGAGACTGATTGACAATGGTCTACAGCCAATCAGGAGGCAGAACACAATGCACTGTAAGAAAAAAAAAAAAGAAGCAAAATTCCACATAAAAAATCTGCAAAACTGCGAGGTGGCAGGTGAAGCGCGTTATAGTGAGGGACGACTGTACTGCACACGTTTGTAAATCTTAGTTTACACTTGTGGATCACACTGTGTGCATTTGTAATTAGAGTGGGTTTAAAAAATCCATTTTAGTTTGAATAATGCGATATTAACTCAGGTTTCGCCACTCCGACCAAAATTCACTGAACCAGCAGCAAAAGAAAATTATGCTTCACGTTTGAAAAATATCATCATGAATTCCTTTTGCGTTTGCTTCCTGCACATTGTGCTCTCTCTCTCAGTGTACTCAGAGACCAGTTCACCATCAGAAATCTCTGTTTTCTGCATTATGCGCTTATTACGCACCAGACTATCGCTGTGTACGGCGCTGACGGCTGCTGTTTTCTTTTCCCCAACAAGAAAGGCTCATTTCTGCTGTTCAAAACTGAAGAAATGTAAACTTTTTAAAATGATGCTAAGTTGCAAAACGCTTAGCCATATCTCTAATCAAACCTCTGTAACTTTGCTTCACTTCAGTAGCATCAGGTAATATTCATTTGTTGATTCATGGTTTCTTCCATTTTTCTTCTACTGCAGAAAATTTTTAAGGTTATCTGCTATAAAAATCTAGGCCAGGAAAATCTCCTTCATGTTTTTCTGTGTTTTATCCTCAGTTACTTTGACACAAGGCCTCTGCTGCGATGTTCACACCTCTGATGACGTCTCACCAATGATCTGAATTAGAATATTTCTGATTGTCTGAGTAAAAATGGAATCAAATCAGTTGCCCAGCCCTATTTGAACCCCTTTGAGACAAATTTCCTTCCATACATGTTCATCTGTTTATTTGAACATTTTTTCCTTTATCTGTGATGTTCTTTCACCTGCTCATCTCTGCAGGATGTGAGGTGGGAAAGACTGTGTGACACCCAGGTGAGAAGGGGAGAGTCAAAATGAAACTACACGGGTGTTTCAGTGCAATAAAATAAGACTTAAAACCAAACATGATGAGCCTGAAAGATGAATTGTGAAATAAATTATGTTTACACAACAAGTGCATCCATGCTACCCTCGCTCCCTGTCAGTGCTGGGAGACATTTGAACTTTCATTGACACCCCCACCTCAAAGACTCTAGTAACAATACATTTAAGACTTATAAAACATTTGAAAAACAAAATAAACTTTGTTTTTCAAATGTTTTATATTTATTATTTACTTCTTAATATTTTCTTTCTTTTATTTCCATACCCCTAAATTTATGTGGTTACACACAAGTTTTATTTCAAGTACAAAGAATCTGACTCGCCTCGTCTATACAGTAGGTGACTTATACGTTTACTGTTTCAGTGCATACAGCAGTACATACATAGAAGAAAAGTTGGAACATACTTTTAGGGAGGTCAAACAGAACTGTGAGCTGGTTCTTGGCAGCAGAGAGTTTCTGGATGCGAGTGAGATGGAGAAGTCCAGGTGGCAAACTGCTCAGCTGGTTCTCAGACAGATTCACCTGTTGTAAACTAAAGCAGAGGAAAAATGGAGGTTAGGGTTATCCCTACCCTACAATTACATTTGTCTATAAATCAATTAAGTATAAATTATCAGGATAGCCAATCACATGGCAGCAACTCTGTGCCTTTAGGCTTGTAGACACGGTCAAGAAGAGCTAAGAAAATTCATACCAAGCACTGGGAAGAAAGGTAATTTACCTGATTGTGAACAAGGCAAAGTTCGGTGGCAAGACAAAGACCAAGACAAGAAAAGGGCAACACACACAAAATTATTAGCGTGTGAATGACTTTCCTTTGCTAATTTTTAAAGTAAATCGACAAATTCCCAATGGAGGCGTTCTAGGACAGTGTCCTCATGCACCTGGAGCAGATGACTTCCTGGGAGTTGTTTGCTAAAGGAAGCTCCTGAAGTTCATTGTTAGAAAGATCCAAAGTCCTCAGACTGATGAGACCCCAGGGCACCACGGAGGGCAGAGAAGACAGGCAGTTAGATGACAGGTCCAGCTGGGTGATATGCGCAGAGACATCCATGAACCAATCCAGCTCCAACCAAGGCAGCTGAAGACCACTCCAACACACACTGACAACCTACACACAGACACACACAGGGCAATGGTTTTACTAGACTGTGAAGAACACAGATGCATTCAGAGCTACCTCTCACAACTCTTAATGGTCACATATTCTGAAAATAGTTAATAATTTATTAGGGCTTTAATTATGTTAACCCTAAAAAAAACAAAACGCTTGGACACTGCTAGCACGGGGCGCCCACACAAACGCAAAGCAGGAGATGAAGCGTCGCTGAATATGTTTCCAAACCAACTTCATTCTAAGACAAAGACTAGAAAATATGATGAAGCAAATCTGCCCTTTGGCTCCACCTGCACAGGTGCTGAGGTAGGTCTCCCTGCAGGGTTGGTTTCCCCTGCATCAGGAGCAGCGCTGGGCTGTTTAAATCACAGACAAACAGGATCCCACAGCTGTTCATGTTTTTGAACCCATTTTGCACACAGAGGCATTTTTTGAAAAATGCATTGATGCAATGTTGAATATTATTACACAGGAAAAAACAACTACATGTAAAATAATGACACCGTGACGCCTCTGCCTTTGTAAATGGAGGGACAGTAACTGTGTGTAAAACCTGCAGACAGTCAGATTAACAGTATTTCGTCTCTGTCTGCTATTCTGCAATTCATCTCCTGTAAACAATAACGTGGCCACAGCGTGACGTGAATAAAGGCTCATACCTTTGACGTTGTGTGACCAACTCTGTATTCCTCGTCCACACGTTAACGCAAAAAAGGAGTTTAAAAAAATCTCAGTTCTCGGTGATTTGAAACGCCGTTTACATGGACGAAACAGCTGCGTGTTCAAAAATACCCGTGTAGGTGCGGACGCAGCGTAAAGGAGTTAGTAGTTTATTTTATTATTACCTGTATTTTATTGCAGATTACTTATTTGCTTAATTGTTTACTAAATGTTTGAGGTGTGAAATAAACTGCAATGGAGCAAAAATATGGGCGTGTGTGGTTGGAGGATGTGTTTGTGTGCGCGTGTGCGAGAAGGTGGGGGCAAACATTTTTCTTGTAAAACAAGGGGGGCCCAGCAAAAAAAGTTTGGGAACCACTGCATTATATAGCGCCACTTGTATGTGACCATTTGTGTGGTGGAGACAACAGATCACTTGGTTGTGATTATTTGTTGCTACTTTTGGTTTTGTGTTGTAGCAGGTCAGGTAATCATTTTGGGTTTGACTGTTGTGCTCCTTTGTGTTGGTCACATGTTACTTTTTGTGTGTTCAGTGTGGCGACTTTAAATCCTCATGCAGGGGCATCCATGCTTAACGATGTGAACACTGTGCTTCTGTTAGCTTTTACTTTTATTTCAGGTTTGTGGGTCAAGGACCTGAAGGCTTCAGAGGGGCTTTTAATAAATGTAGGGGTCCTAGAGGAACCCTTTTGAGGGAGGAGGTGTTACGTCCCTCTGCAGCCCCTAATTTATTAGGGCTTTAATTATGTTTTGACAGTTGTGGTCACCCATATAAGGTTGGCAGTTTTGGTGGAAACAGGTTAATAACATTTACTTTCCCACACAATAAAACAATAAAGTTACCTTCCTAAATAAGTACTGTATAAACTCTCCGTGCTATAATCATTACCAAGTCCTGCAGAGATCCTGAATAGATATCTGACAGGACATGAAGACCAAACATGGAGATAAGAAAAAAGAAATAAAAATGTGATCAACAACAGTAATCTCCTTTAACAGCCATGCATTCACTGGATAAGCAGCACGGACCTTGTCTCCTTCTGCCTCGTATGTTTCCTGCAGTTTCAGTCTGAGAATACGTTTGCTGAAGGCTGGATGGTCCATAAGGGTGTATGAAGAGAACCCTGCTCCATTCTGCAGCAGGAAGAGAGCGATCTCCTCATTATCTACAAAACAAAACACAGTCTTTACTTTATATGGACATGTTGTCCAAACACATAGTCCTTAGAAAAACTAAGCACACCCAGCTTTCTAAATTGAACCCTCACATCACTGTGGAGGAAGTCTAGCCTGCTCTTCTTTACAGCAATACTTCAGGCTTGATCTGTTGCAGATTAGCTGGTGTGTGGGACACCTGTTGGGCACTCGGCTCCACATTTGACTCTAAAGTACTTTGGTATACAGGGGAGTTAATTGCATAGTCTGAAGTGAATTTGCTGGGAATTGTGTTAACTCACAGCTGCACGCTCCAGACAAACTGCCAAGGTTTGTGCACGTGGGTTTTGATTATCGATTAAAATCGATTCTGGCTTGGATAACCTGATATCGATTAATTAAAAATGGTAAATGGCCTGTGTTTGTATAGCGCTTTACTAGTCCCTAAGGACCCCAAAGCGCTTTACACACCCATTCACACACACATTCACACACTGGTGATGGCAGCTACATTGTAGCCGCAGCCACCCTGGGGCGCACTGACAGAGGCGAGGCTGCGGGACACTGGCGCCACCGGGCCCTCTGACCAAATCCTGAATCGATTTTTGAATATAAATTTATTTTGCCCAAAACACCAGAATCTCAGGTTAAACCTCACAAAATTCCTACAACCACCAAACATCTAAAACAGTAAATGAGAGCAGGAACACGGATTCTGCACAAAGGCTTAAACACAAAACGTGGACCCAACACATCCGGATCAGTGAGATGCCGCCTTTCTCACCCGATGGCACGACGTGGACACGCCATCGAGGCTGAAAGCTGACAGCTCGCTGATTGTTGCCGCTTTGTGTTTACGTCCTTTTTGCGCCGATTCTGAAGCTACAGGTTTGATCTCTCTCCAAACAACACCGACTGAACCAGCAGCCACAGACGATCCAAACAACGCTTCACATAAACATCGTCACGATTTTCCTCTTACTTCCACCACGATAAAAATCACACTTCATGTAGAGCTCTCTCTCTCTCTCTCTCTCTAATTGAGAATCAAAACCCACCCCTACTTGTTACCCAGCAGTCTACGGTGTCGGCCGCCGTTTTTTTGTTTGTTTGTTTTTGTTTTTTTACTTACTTCTGACAAGAAGGCCTCATTTCTGCTGTTCAAGACTGAACAAATTTAAACTTTTTAAAATTATGCAAAATTGTAAAATGTTTAGCTGCGTCTGTAATCAAACCTCTGTAACTTTGCTCTGCTTCACTTTGTTTTTGATCTGCTGCACAATATTTTTAAGGTCATCTGCTATTAAAACTCAGACCGGGAAAGTCGCCTTCATGTTTTTCTGCGTTTTATCTTCAGTTACTTCGACACAAAGGAATCTGCTGTGATGCTCACACCTTTGATAAAGTCTCACAAGTGTCAGCTTTCTTTTTATAGATACAAAAATATAGATATGTACTGATAAGTGATCAGAATTATAATATTTCGGACTGTCTGAGGCAAAATTTCCTCGATTCAAATCGAATCGTGGATCGAATCGAGTCGGGACCTTGTGACCTCGTGCTATATAAATAAAATTGTCACTATCATCATTTACCAGGATGAAAACATTTTTTTCTATTTTGAATTTGTGATTTGTTCTGTTGCTTTCTAGACTCTTGTGTGAGTGTATCCTTACTTGCTTGTGAAGCAGCATACAGTGGCAGGCCAGTGATGACAGCAAATTCATCGCTATGGATTGCACAGTCCTTGGCGTCAGCATCATAGCTCTGGACCAGCAGACGAACCACATCAAGGTGACCCTCCTGGCAAGATGTGGCCAGCATCGAGTTGAGCAAATCTTTCCTCAGGCATGGACCTACCAAGAGCGGAGTAGTCAGAACAGGATTGTTTGCCAGTGATTTGTTACTTTTGTTTTTGAAAAGTTGATGAAATCAAAAATAATAAATAGGCTCCCAGTTTAAACAGGTTTGTACTGCTAAATCATGTGCCATGACGAATGCAGATGCTCTACTGTTGCCTTTTCTGTTCAAGACAACCTTAATAACCCCACCATGGTCCCACCAGTTACTTTATCAGGTTTACAGTCCCCGCCCATCTCTTCTTTCCACTACAAACACAGTGTCGCTGAAAGATGGCGCTTCACAAAAACCTTGAATTAAATAGTTACTTATGAATGTGACCAAGTGCTTTTTGCAGTGTTCAGATTTCTCAGTATTACTGCAGGGTTACAATATAAAGCGCCTTGAGGCGACTGTATATATGAATGAAGCTAAACTGAACTGAACTTAAAAACATTTTGATCGTTTTCATTCAAGTAAACAATTCTTCCTTCATCCATTTCAATCTAATCAAATAAATTGAAACAATTAAAAAGAAAATGACATTTTCCCCCACACACGTCCTCAAAGGTAAAGCTTCATGTCTCATTAGATGCTGAAAACACGTTCGATAGAGTAGAGTAGGACCATCTTCTCCGTGCTCGAGAGAAATTCAGCCTCGAAAAGAAATTCATAGCCTGGATGAGCCTACTTTATTCTTCATCACTTGCATCAGTTAGATCCACTAACAATCACTGAGACTTTTATCTCCTGCAATCGCTAATGAAACTTTAGCTATTGTGCTCCGATGTAATCCTCAAATCTGCGGGTGTGGTGAGGAATGGCTTTGAGCGGAGAATGTTTGTAAGCTGATGATTTGCTTTTCTATGTTTCTTGGCCTGAAAAATACCAAAAGTCCTCTCAGTCCTTAATTTGTTTGTTACGTCCCTCTGCAGCCCCTAATCTCCTCGATGTTTTCAGCTGGTGCTAATTGGCCACACCTGGTCAGGTGTGGATAACAGCATACCTGAGGCAGGCTTCCAGGGAGCTCACCTGTCTTTGCCTTGGTGGCAGCAGCCATTTTAGCCAACCTGGTATTCAACTTTAAGAAAAACACCTCTTCTCACTAACACTCTGGTATTCATCTTTTTTGTTTATGCTACGGCTTTTGAGCACATCGTTCAATTCAATCTCTGGCTACAAACTGAACATTTCGCTGTTGGTGGTCATTCATTTTATAATGAATAATTAATACCAAAATAATACATAGGGAATCTATATATCCACATAGGATGAAAGTTGGACTGTATGCTGTACTCCTACCGGGTACAGAATCCAGTAGCTCCTTGACCAAGTCGGTGTGGCCATAGCGCGCTGCCAAAACAGCAGGGTTGCTGTTAGATGGCTCCAGAGGCACAGGGATGCAAGCCTCTTTGAGGAGGTAACACACACTCTGTAGATCACCATACTGAGTGGCCACACACAGGAGACGCACCTGTAAATTAAAACAAAACTGAGGAAAAAAGGATATCTTCCACTTATATATTAACATAGGAGATCAGGATAAACAGACACATGAAGGAACTTGCCAAGTTAACCCAGAGTTCCCTGTGTGTTCAAGTGTCAGGGCAACACGGACAGGGTTTCATGGATCACATGACTTTTCTTTCACAGATAATTATCACTGTGAGTGCTGACTACATAGCTGTTATCAAACCAGGGATAAAAATCTCTAAAGAATGCTAAAATATACCAGTAAAATGCAACGCTTGTTAAAAGGACAAGATGAATTAGGGAACACAAACATTTTATTTCCAGTTTATAGTTTTATCATCGAGTGTGCCCTCAGTGCTGCTGTTTATTTCTAAAGGTGGCAACTGCCCCGTTACAGCTCTGAGACTTTCAACTGGACACATTTAAACATTAGAGCTCCCACAGCCTAAAAAACGAGACGTGGAAATTAGATGTGATTATATGTCACCAACTGACAGTGATGGGAATGACGGCGTTACAAGTAACAGTGTTACTTTTTTCAGTCAAGAGTAATCTAACTAAATTCCTATTTCTATCGTTACAACGCCGTTACCGTTAACAAGAAAATGCGGTGCGGTTGTGTTACTATTCTTCAACAAACAGACAGTTGAAGCTGTGTTCAGCTTACTGCATCTTATATCAGTTGCACGGAAGCAGCTGTAAGTAATCTGGGCGCTACAGCTTTAAGCAGCTGCGCGCTCCCGCGGACGGCGATCACTTTCTGACAGACGATCACTTTTTGGCACAACACCTGGAGCTAGGGGGCAAAAGAAGAATAAAGTAGTCGTGGTAAGCCAATCACATGACCACTTCAAGATGACAAAGCAACAATGTGACATATACCAGTTTATAAATTGTGTTGATAGGCCACGCAAAACCCGAGTCATGATAAACAAAATATACGCCTGTTTGTTCCTGAACACTTTCATCACGTACTGTCTAAGGACAGCGCAGCGAGCGCTCTCTGCTTGTGAACAAAAAACAGCCCCTTTGTTTTGTTGGGAAAATGCACCATGTCGACCAATCCAAACAAATGATCTGGCAACATGACATTTGGTTTTAGGAGTGGGGGGGGGGGGGGGGGGAGACTGCTGTCTGCAGTATCAGGCTGTGATGTTCTCCTTTATAGTGCCACAAATAATTTGAATGTAGAACACCTGATTGTTATGTAAACAGTTTGAAATGGTTATAAAAAAGGTAAATGGCTGCAAATAACTTTGTTGTTTGCTAAACTTGTGCGTATGATTTGTAGAGGAAACTACAGGAAACATCAAAAGTAGTGAAAACTGGACCTCAGAGGGTTAAACATTTTTTTGAAAAAAGTAACACAATAGTTACTTTTCAAGTAATTAATTACTTTTAGAATCTTGTAACTCAGTTACTAACTCAGTTACTTTTTCTAAAAAGTAACTAGTAACTATAATTAGTTACTTTTTCAAAGTAACTTGCCCAACACTGCTAACTGAACAGATAACCTTGGTGTCAGACATTTCCATAACAATTAGACTTTTAATGAGTTCACTGAATTGTTCTTTGTCCAAGATGGAATGATTGCACACCATACATCTTTTATAACGTTCAAAAACAAAAGACAAAAAGAAAACAAATGAAAAAAAGAATTATATACACAAGTTAGAATTTAATTTCTATAAGCCACACAAGGTCAAAAGTAGATATACAGACTCAAATAAACACAGAAGGTTGGACATTCGGTGGTTTTACGTTTTTTACTACTTTATACATTGTAGATACAAACTGAAGACATAAAAAATATGGAATTATGTAGCAAAGAAAAAGTTGATAAATAACTTCAAATAGATTCATCAAAGACTCACCACTGCTGCTGAGGATCAATGCTGAGGCATCAGCCTTAGAAACCACAAGTTAACTGCACCTCAGACTAGAGCCCAGATAAACGCCACACAGTAGCAGACACATCTCTACATCAACTGTTCAGAGGAGACTGTGTGAATCAGGCCTTTATGGTCACATAGCTGCTAAGAAACTTCAACTAAGGAAAAGCAACAAGCAGAAGAGATTTGTTTGGGCCAAGAAACACAAGGAATGGACTTTAGACCAGTGGAAATCTGTGCTTTGGTCTGATGAGTCCAAATTTGAGATCTCTGATTCCACCTGCTGTGTCTTTGTGGGAAGCAGAAAAGCTGCATGGTACATACACAGTTCCCATCGTGAAGCATGGAGGAGGTGGTGTGATGGTGCTTTGCTGGTGACACTGTTGGGGATCTGGTTTGCATTTAGTTGGACCATCATTTATTTTTCAACAGCATAAATGACCCCAAACACACCTCCAGGGCTGTTTGACCAAGAAGGAGAGTGATGAGTGCTGCACCAGACGGCCTGGCCTCCACAGTCAGCAGACCTAAACCCAATCAAGATTGTTTGGGGTGAACCGCAGAGTGACGGCAAAAGGGCCAACAAGTGCTCAGCATCTCTGGGAACTCTTTCAAGACTGTCAGAAAAAAATCTCAGGTGATAACCTCACGAAGCTCATGGAGAGAATGCGAAGAGCAAAGGGTGGCTATTTTGAAGGATCTAAAATATAAAACATGTTTGGAGTTACATCACACTTTTTGTTTACTACGTAATTATAATTCATGGCTGCCTTTCCTCATAACAGCCATCCTTCAAGATTCTCTCCATTTAAAGCAATGCATTATCAGGGATTGTAACATCTAGTCCTTTTACTGAATCATAATTACCATATATCTGCGGGATAAGCAGATGCCAACTTACATTGTCCACCGAGGTCGCCAAACTTCTGCAGAGTCAATCGCTACAGACTTCCAATCTTCATGTGGCCTTCAGATAAGGTCAACAACAGTGCATAAAGAACTTCATGGAATGGGCTTCCATAGACGAGCACCTGGATCCAAGGCTTACATCACCCAGTGCAACGCAAAGCGTCAGATGCAGTGATGTAAAACACTCCCCCACTGGACTCTAGAGCAGTGGAAAAGTACTCTCTAGAGTAATTAATCATGTTTTTTGGTCTGCAAGCAATTGGATGTATATGGGTTTGGCGGTTGCCAGGAGAACAATAAAGGGTGGGCTGACATCATATTAAACCTTATGCAAGGAATGAGAATGGGATGTCACTCAAGTTCATGTGTGTGAAAGCAGATAAGCACACGCTTCTGATAATATAGTGCATGTTTGGAAAGTTAAGTGGGGTTTCTCTCACCCCAACCGGCTGCGGCAGATGGCCCCGCCCCTCCCTGAGCCTGGTTCTGCTGGAGGTTTCTTCCTGTTAAAAGGGAGTTTTTCCTTCCCACTGTCGCCAAAGTGCTTGCTCATAGGGGGTCATATGATTGTTGGTTTTTTTCTCTGTATGTATTATTGTAGGGTCTACCTTACAATATAAAGCGCCTTGAGGAGACTGTTGTTGTGATTTGGCGCTGTATAAATACAATTGAACTGAATTGAAAGTCCTTAATGTAATAATTAGCAAATCCTCAAAATGCATCCAGCCTAAAGATGGCACGTGGAAAAATTCCATGAAAAACATTAGACAGGCTTGGATAAAGAATAAAAGAGCTGAGGTCCTTAGTCCTAAAGAACATATCCAACTAATGGAACCAAACTCAGCATTCTGTACTCAATGAGCTTTATATTTAAATCCAATAAGACTCATTCACATGCCTCACAGGTGGAGCATAGTCAACTAGAATCAGACAGGGGGTCTCAATCAGACACAAACAAGCACATTAAAACTTAACAAATGTTTTATAAACACATAAATTGATATCAATTGGGGTTTTGTTTACTCAAACATAATATTTCTCTATAGCAGATGGTGAGAGATAGCAGGATAGCACATAGATTTTTGTGAAACTGATGTTTATCCATTTGCAGTTATATTATAACACCCCCCAGTGGGCTTGTTACTGGGTGTAATAAGTAACCTGTGCATAATAGCTTAACTTTTAGGTGTGTTGAGTCAATATCTTATGCAGAGTCCTTTAATTTTATTATGATTACACGTTAGTTGCTTAGATTGTGTTGGATTCACCTTCGTCTTAGCGACACTGTGACACCATTTTACACACCATGAGTAAAACAGGTTGCTGCCTTGATGACAGTCGTCCTCTTAGTAAATAGACCAGATAGCATTTTGAAATATAAATTGATGTATATCTCCATCCATTCACACCTATAAATAGATTTTTGGTTTTTCAAGCTTGGCAACTGTGCCACAAAATAACGTTTTTATTTTTTCCGCCTCCAGATACCCTGCTATACTTGCACAGAGTTTCACAACATTACCACGTCATAACGTTATAATAAAATAATAATGTGAAACCTCTCTCCAGTTATGAATCTGTCTTAGTGCAATGGCTAGTATGTTTCCTGTTTCACCTGTTCCTGTCGTTGCTGGAACAGAGAACAACAACCACCATTGTTAGCAGTCTCTGACTGACATGTCTCGTTATTTGTCACTTTTAGTACAGGCGAGACATATAATTATAATTATAATGAGTTTTGTAGATATTCCATTATAACTACCATAGACGCCAAATGAAACTGGAAACTGTTACATTTGCTCTGACAGAATGTGTCTGGCCCTCCCCCACATATTTCCAAACTTCTTTGCCCTAGCCATGCACTCCGCCTTTGTAAACATATGCAAAAAAGTGGGTCCCTGTAGAGAGTTCAGTGAATTTAAGGGTGGTATTGTTATAGGATGCAACTAGTCAGTTCATGAAATTTCTCCTAGATAGTCCGCAATCAATTGCAAGGAGTATTACTGCAAAGTAGAAGTGTGCAGGTACTACAGCAACTAAGCCACGAACTGGCAACCAACAAAGTTGTAGAGTGGGATCAACCAGCACCGAGGCTTATAATGGATAAAAATCATTAGCGCTCAGCTGACTCGATGACTACAGAGTTACAAACACGAACATCAGTACAAAAACTCCAAGGAAGCCTTATGGCATGCATTTCCATGTCTAAGCAGCTTCTATAGAAGTGCAGGTGGCCTTGTACTTCTGGCATTTCATTCATTACCTAAACCAACTCAAAATTATTGCTGTCGCCAGTCACAATGAAAGTAATATCCCCAAGAAATAAGAAAAAAAATCCATTAAAGACCAAACACAAGACTTCAAAAATTCATCTGGAAATTTCATTACAATATACCTGTACAGGTTCTCAGTCATCCAGGTCATGGTGATCCAAGAAGCTTGGAAAAAAGTGACGGGACTTCTATACATTTCTTGAAGATGTTTCACTTCGCTTAAAAAATTAAAGAAAGTCAGTCGCTTTTCTTTCCAAGCTCCTTAGATAACACACCTGCCTTGGGGGCAGGTGTGTTACCCAGAGGTATGTGGGTGTGGCAAATGAAGTAGTGTGTGTTACTTTAATGAAGTAGTGATCAGGGTGAGGGTGCATTGTTAAGTAGTCCCACAGCGTGGGGAAAGAAACTACTGTCATGCTGTGAGGTGTTGCTTCTGATGGGCAGCTTTCCACCAGAGGGGAGTGTCACAAACAGTTCATGACCAGGGTGTGAGGGGTCGGCAGCAACCCTCCTTGCACTTCTTAGTGTGTTGGTGGTGTACAGGTCTTGTAGGCAAGGCAGGTTGCACCCAATCACCTTCTCAGCAGAGCAGATGACATGCTTTTGTCCTTGGTAGAGGCAACAGCATGCCAGATGGTGACAGAGGAGGTGAGGATAGATTCACTGATGGAGAAGTAAAACTGCACCATTAATGACTTTGGCAGTTTTTGTTTATTTTTGCCAGCTGGTGCAGGAAGCACATTCTCTGCTTTGATATCCCTCTGCTGGGATATGGTAGTTCCCAGGAATTAGGAGGACTTCCTGGGCTAGTAGTTGTTTTACTGCCTGCCCATTTCCAGAGAGAAACAGAGTCACGAGCTGAAAACTGCTGTTGTAGCAGTTGAATACTGAATAACTATGGCCTTGGATATGGATTATAGCAAAGTGTCTCAACACTTAACGCTCCAATGTGTAATGGACGCAACCACCTAATGAAGCTAACTGAACCACGTCCACAAAAGGCAGAGAAGCGACCCTGAGGCCACCAAAGTGGAAGCCATTCACTACTTGACTCAGCATGTAATTAATTTGTGTGAATGTCTTTAATATACTGCTTAGAGATGGTGGTGACCAATGACTGCAGAAAACAGTCATTGGTGGTGGCGCTCAAAGTGGAATGGCTAAATTCTTATCAGTCCCTAATGTGTATATACAAATACTCGTATTTGATTTTTTTTACTCCATAAAGAATTTTCAGTACTTTACAATAACAGTCAAGTTTAATTTATAATTGCATTCATAAATTATATTTATTTGTAATTTAGGCACATACTTACCAGCGTACCACTGTAACACTAGAGCCAAACTTGCATAAGAGATTTTATATTCATGGTTATAGCCTACACAGCAGTGTAGTGATACTTACCCCATCAATGCGCGGTGTCCCAGTACTGCACACCACACAGCATGCTTGCTGAATCAGCTCCCTGGCAACATCCTCCTCTCCATCTTCATATGCTGCCTGGATGTTTTTAAAAGTGGGGTGAGTTAGCAGTGTAGAACGGGGCCCAGTATCCTCCACCAATGACACCTTTGCTCCCATATCCTCCCCAGGGCCTGTCAGGAAACAGGACAGTCAAAAAATGAAAAGAGAAAAAATAAAGTGCATTTGTAACTAGGATCTGGACTTTACAGAGGCCTGTGGCTGGTTAAACACTGTATTACTGCAACCCTGTTATTAGCATGCACCCAGAACTGGGTCATCTTATTTAAAGAGTACGCTCATGGTATGAGCTAAAGCACAACAAAGATTGTCTCTGATGGCAGATGTTAAGAAGCACTTTTTACTGTACTTCTATAAATCATTAAAAAAAAACATTACTATTTAAAAATGGGGAAAAAACCCAAACACTAATATTCTCGTATCAATGTCAACATTCAAGATTCCACTCAGGTTTTTATTATTTAAAGAAGAAGAAATGCATGCTGTTAATTCTGGAGTTGCACAGGGAACTCAAATGCCTGTGCAGGTTCTCATCCAGGTCGTGGTAACCCAAGGAGCTTGGGAAGAAAAGCAACCAGACTTCTTGTTCTTTAAGTTTCTTGAAGACATTGAAAAGCTTCTTCTGTTTTAAGACCAAATGGTGGACAGTCCGAGGTATTTCCAGGCACCTTAACATCCACTCACATCTTGCATCAGTTGCTCTCAATGGGTCACATGACAGGCTGAGGCAATTGTTTCACCTGAAACTTCTGCTAATAATGACCCACATGCTTTTCACACCTTATAAGACAATGTTCTGCTTCTAAATTCAGAAAAAACTGAGATTATTGTACTCGGCCTAAAAAAAACGTACAATTATGGTATCCAACCAGATACTTACTCTGGGTGGCATAAACTTGGCCTCCACTAACACTGTCAGGAATCTTTGAATTGGTTTTGACCAGGATGTGTCCTTCAATGTGTATTTTAAAAAAATATTTAATACTACTTTTTTCCACTTGCGCATTTGCATGCCAAGTATCATTGGCCAAGATACAAACCGCGAGTTGCTCTCTGATGCATCCATAGAGAAATACCCCTCAAAACCATTACAAATGCATATTATATGATCTACAAGTGTAAACAAAGAGACTAATTCACTGTACAAATTTGTCAAAGGAGCTTGGAAAGAAAAGTTTCTGGACTTCTTTAAGTTTCTTGAAGGCGTTTCATTTCTCATCCCAGAAGCTTCTTCAGTTCTAAGACCAAATGGTGGAGACTCCCAAATTTAAGGCTTTTTAGGAGTGTTCCTAAGAGGGTCCTGGACCCCCAATTGATCCTCTGCCTAATCACACGAGCCAAAGTGTGAAAACGGGTGTGGGTCACAATCACCCAAGGTTTCAGGTGAACCCATTGTAAGACCTTGCCCCAGCCTATCATCTGACTTACTGATCAAATGACCCATGATGTGAGTGGGCATTAAGTCGTTGTGTGTTGTGCCATGTGTTTATGAAGTGGCTGTTTGGTCTGAGCATTCCTCAGTGTATGCTGTACAGCATA
This sequence comes from Simochromis diagramma, assembly GCF_900408965.1. Taxonomy (NCBI): domain Eukaryota; kingdom Metazoa; phylum Chordata; class Actinopteri; order Cichliformes; family Cichlidae; genus Simochromis; species Simochromis diagramma. Next base: position 1,394,936 of record NW_024387258.1, on the reverse strand, counting down.
CACTATGTTGTTAAGTTTGTTTTTGGGAGTGTTTTTCTTTCGGATGAACCAATTTCTATCTCAGTGTGAGGCTGAGTCTGAAGTACACTGGGATGTTGTGCTTGGAAAAGACTCATGAGTTTCTCTAACAAACCTGGTACATAAGGGATGACAATATTGTTCTGCTTGTCTTAATGTAGCCAAAAACTGGAAATGAAAACAAAACTTAAAAGTGAAAAAGAGAATTTTATTTATAACTTTAATGAGCCCGTAGCATTTCACAGTTCTCTACTTGACGACATTTGGGCCAAAAAAATTAAGCTTGCATAGAAGTGCCAAAATCCACAGTTCAAGGTATAGTCGCCTGAGGCTGGATCCAAAAACAAGTCAGATCACCATGTTAAAGTGCCCACCGAACAGCAACTAAAAGTTATGATTACAGTTTCTAAGCTGTAAAAAAGAAGGAAAAAAAAATGGCAACCATCAGAGCTGCCCCCTATTAGATTTCAAAGTCCCATGTCGCTGTGTTATCAAATTATTCAATTCACAAGATTTTCAGAAAACTTGACCTCTGACCATGAGGTCGAGGTCACTTAGATTTGAGCTCATCCAAGATTTTTTTAATTAGATTCACCTATGGTGTCAATTTACTGTTTCCTTGTACTCTGGTAATCGCATTCACAAACTCAGACATCTATACCACCCGCTTGCTCCGTGAGTTGATGACAATAAACCATCTGCATCTACAGCTGAGGGGAAACAATTTATAGTCAAAAAGCCGTTTTGGACGATAGCTTCCATAATCAAGACAAGTTCCCAGAGCACAAGAGCCCAAAGAGGATGACTGCAGAGGCAATCGCACCACCCACCAAGAGAAGAGCTGAGAGCCCCAGGAGGGGGTCACCCAGGCCCCAGGCCCCAGCAAACAGCTGCTGGGAGGGAGCCAATACACACCCGGGCACCCAGACACTGAACCACCAATGCACCAGTGGGCGGGGGCATCAACCAGGGAGTGTTATTGGGTGGGGGATTTTTAGTGCAACTGGGAAACTGGGCTGTAATGAAGGTGTGATGTACTTCACTAAAAATGCTACCATATAAGACAGAACAATTTAGAGCCATTGCCAAAATTCTGGAAATTAGCCACCTGAACAGCAGTGTTACTCCACAAAAGTAAATTATTACACATGTTTTCTGACTTTTCTTCATGCAGTCTATTACTCAATTACTTGCTGGCGAAAGTAATTTGTTACACCACTCTCTCGTTACTCTGAAAAATCAACTAAAACGCATTGTCACATATTTACCAGCCTATAAAACAAACCTTTTGTTACAGTTGCACACATCAACACAAATCTCTATCCTAGTGAGGACAGATATGCAATCTTTCCTTCAGTTTTTTTATACACATATGAACACAGAACCTATAAAACACAAAGCAAGCATGCATATCAGCCCAAAGATACTTTAAAGCGATCGCCACAGTGATTCTACTTCAGAACCATGAACAAGTAGAAATAGGCTTTAACCCTGGCTGCTCCTCACATCAATAATCTCACCCGTTCTGCCTACTTCCATCTACGTAACATTAACAGATTGCTTCCTTCTCTTTCCACCCAGTCTACGTCCCATTCTTGTCCACAGTCTTGTTACCTCCCGTATTGACTACTGCAATTCTCTTCTGCATGGTCTCCCCCAAAAATCCCTCCATGAGCTTCAACTGGTTCAGAACTCTGCTGCTCGCATTATCACCAGAACCCCCTCCTACCAGCACATCACCTGTTCTTCAGGAACGTCACTGGCTCCCAGTGAAATTCCGGATAATTTTCAAACTTCTTCTGCTCACCTTCAAGGCCCTTCATAACCTCGCTCCTTCTTACCTTTCTGACCTGTTAACCACCACTTGTTCTGCCCGTTCACTTCGTTCTTCTTCTTCTATCCAGCTTGCTGCACCTTCCTTCCGCCTCACCACCATGGGAAGCAGAGCTTTCAGCTGCTCTGCTCCCAGGCTGTGGAGCTCTCTGCCCCCAGTTATAAGAAACACTGGTTCTCTCCCCCAGTTTAAATCCCAACTCAAAACTCATCTGTTCAAATCTGCATATTCACTGTGAATCCACTGTTTGTTCATTTTATCTTGTGCTTTATTTTATTGTTCTTATTCTGCCATTGTTTTACTAAGTGTTTTATCCTATTGTAAAGTGTCCTTGGGTGACTTGAAAGGCGCTCACAAATAAAATTTATTATTATTATTATTACTGCTTGTGTTACCAGGCTCTGGCTGATGAATGTTTTATTTTTTGTGAGTAGGAGTAGCCCACTACTGTGATCAATGAACTTCCTCAGGGATTAATAAAGTTTGTTTAATCATTTTTTTTCTGTGTGCCCGGCACATATATAGCTGAAGAAGCTTTGTAACTGTAATGTACAGGACTGTGTTACATTATTGGGTGAGATTCCTTTGTGATAAGGAAAACCTGCCCAGATTGATGGGTTCCTAACTTATATATTATTATGTCTGTGAAGGTTCTCAGTCATCCAGGTCATCGTAGTCAAAGGAGCTTGCAAAGAAAAGCGTCTGGACTTCTTTAAGTTGCTTGAAGACGTTTCACCTCTCATCCGAGAAGCTTCTTCAGTTCTAAGGTCAAATGGTGGAGAGTCTTCAAGCAACTTAAAGAAGTCCAGACGCTTTTCTTTGCAAGCTCCTTTGACTATATATTATTATGCAAGTTTATAAAGTTTAAGCAAAATGTCTTTTTTTTTCCTTATTCTTTTTTCTACGCTGAATTAATTTGAATGTCTGTCGTATTATAGTCAGGAAGTCAAAAGATACAAACACATTAGGTTCCTCGTTACAGTGGGGGAAAAAAAGAGTAATCAAACTGACTACAAACCAGTTTACAATGTTCCACTTTTCTCCTACCCAATCCCACGTCATCTATTATCATTTGCCACACACTGCAGAGTGAAACATGCTGTATTTGGCAGGAAGAAAATCTAGAAGATGCTTACATGTGTTAAGCGAGATGTCAGTGTGCACAGTTTACTTCACATACAAATGGCAAAAAATAACACTTTTGAAACCATCATAGTTTCAGTTCTTCTTTTTCTAAAAGAAAGAAGTGCTGCTGCCACTTCACACATAGCTACATTTCAGTTTGCAGTAACATCCTTTCTCAACCTGCCTCATGAGGCCACGACTGCATCAAGAAAACCAAGCAAACCAGCCATGTACATAAGAGAGACACACATAAGATGCTGGGAAGGTTACTTACTGCTTTTTTGCTCCATGTTGCTGGGAATGTCTCCAGAGTCCCGGTGAAGACCAACAGACCAGTAGGACATTCTTCTTGGAGCTACTAGTTAGGTTAACCACTGTTAAAGGAAAGAGGAGGCCTAAATATACCTGTCAGCCTGCACACAGACAATGTTGCTGTGATGTAGAACAAACACATACTCTTTGAATTCATTAAAAAAGGTCATTCTACCAGTTGATTAGGCATAATTAGCTGTGCAGCCCGAATAATACGAAACAACAACTAAGTGTGCTAAAAAATCAAAATCAAAGAACAGACTTTCAGGTTGAATTCAAAGTATTGAACAAAGGCATTGCATGAAATGTTTAGTATTTGGAGAAATTGTGAAGCGCAGGCCACAATTTAACAAAAATCTTATTGGCCCATTTAACAGAATACATAAAATCATTAAATATGGATTGTTTTTAATACTTGGATGAAAATCCTTAGTCCTCATAACTACCTAAGGTATAAACTCCCTTGAGATGCTCTGCCAGGCTTATACTACAGTTATCTTCTGTTGGGGCGACTGTGGCTCAGGGGGTTGGGAAGCGCATCTGTAACCGGAAGGTCGCCGGTTCGATCCCCGGGCTCTCTGTCCTGGTCATTGTGTCCTTGGGCAAGACACTTTACCCTTCTGCCTACAGCCAGAGGGGCTGATGGTGCGATATGGCAGCCTCGCTTCTGTCAGGGCAGCTGTGGCTACAACCGTAGCTGCCTCCACCAGTGTGTGAGAGTGAATGAATAGTGGCATTGTAAAGCGCTTTGGGTGCCTTGAAAAGCGCTATATAAATCCAATCCATTATTGTTGTTGTTGCTTGCGGTTCTCTCTGCCTTCAGTCAAAACGCTGTCATCCATTTGCACATTGTAGCGTTGCCCTATACATTTTACATGATATGGCTAAATATGAGCAAGAAGTATGGTGCTGTAGGATTATCCTACTACTCCTACCACGACTAACATCATCAATAACCACATGTGTTTGATGGAGGAACAGAGGTAGAGAGGATGCCAAGCTGCTGTGTCTGTGTTCCAATTCTGATCCCCAAGGATCCCCAGAAGGAACCGGTTTCATCTAACTAACAGCCAATAACCTGCCTCAGGACCACATGTAACGTCCTATCAGGCATCATAGCGCCTAAGATAAACAGACATATGGCTCACTACATGAGCAGAGCACTAAAAGGATGGTGATGTTGCGAACAACACTAGAGGCCAACTTCAAGCCAACAGCACAAGCTGCCAAGTGCGGGATTTACCAAGGAGATGTCCTGTCACCAGTACTGTCCTGCATAGGCCTGAGCCCTGACCGAGGGCAATGACAAGACTGGCTACGGACACCGACTACTAGGGCTGGGCCACATCATACCGTTCACGGTAATACCGGTATAATGTTGGGCAACGATAAAAAAATGAAATATTGCGATAGAATATGGGTAAAATGCACATGTGCAGTGCCTTTGTTTACATACGCACATGGCGGAAAAAGCATGTCGGTGAATGAGAAGAGCGAAAGCGGATCGTTGAATGAAACAGATGAACCAGAACTGGTTTGTAAAAAATGCTGCAGCTTCAGTGGAACTGGTTTAGTTTTTGTCCGTCAGATACACAACAAAGCACTATTTTTGGTAGAGCATGCTAGCGGGCCGTCGTTATTACCGTGTTGTTTGGAAAATACGGCACACTTAAAATCAATCCTTTGATTTTTCTGAAAGTCGACAGAGCCCCTTATAATCCCGTGTGCCTTATGTATGAACTCTGGTTGTGTTTACTGACCTCGAAACGATTTTATGTGCACGGCGCTCGAAAATCTGTCAAATGTTTCAGTACGACTTTGCTGAGCTACGAAGCCGCACCGCTTGATGGATTGTGGGAGCATTACGCCTATCGTAGGCGGAGCCTCGCGGAGTGATACGTACTGTGCTTCAACATGATATTACCGTATTGTGTGTGTATAACCTCTTTTTAAGTTTTGTGGATGTTATACATGGTTATGCTGAGAATATGTCGGCCAGTTTCCACTGGAAATGCCTTTTGGTTAAACTGTCAGCGAGGAATTTACATTTGCACTGTTAAATGTTTATATAACTTTAATGCACATAAAAAACAGCTGCTTGTTTAAGTGAAAATACATTGATGGGTTTGGTTTTGTTTTTTCACTAATAAAGTTGTGGAGTTGTAAAATATTTTGTCTCGTGTCAATTATATCGTCAGTTATATCGTTATCGCAAATTTTCAAATGTATAACGTGATAGGGCTGTGCGATATGACCAAAACCTCATGTCCCGATATAAGACATCTATCGTCCGATAACGATATAAATCACAAAAATGTAACATTTGCTGTAAATTCTGTGAATCTCGGGCAGCTCGACTTGCGTGAAGTGTTTCCAGCTGCGCGTCATGTAGCTGGAGTCGAGTGTTGTAACCGATGCATGAAACGATACATTTTTAGACATAAGTTGTAACGGTGCCGTTTTCTTTGTGAGTGTTTATTACACGGCGTGCTGCGAGGAAAAGCCTGTTCTAACGTTTGAGTCTAAGGTTTATTTTTTAGCACCTGGCCGCTCTTTTTTGCTTTTCATCCGTAAATATTCTGCATACTCTTTCACGTTATTCAGTTTATTTTGAAAAGTCTTAACAGGATCTTGAGCTTTATTGTGAAAGGTTTATGTGGAAAATAAACAAGCGGACACGCGATGGTTTTACCGTCATCACAACGCATAAAAACAGTCTGTCTGTAGTGTGGTTATATTAAATATAAGAGAAAGAGAGAACTTAAATTAATACAGCCACTACAGTGACCATCAAAACCATGAAAAAATATTGCTGTAAACAGTTTATTTTGTGACACCACGAAACAAACGATAGCGTAAAATGAAACGATGGACGTTTTTATATCATCATCCGATATATATTGGTATATCGAACAGCCCTATATCCTGATAAATATTTTTGGTCATATCGCCCTGCTCTACCAACTACAGCAGTTGTTAATAGTCAAAACTGAGGAATCGCACAACCAGAAGACAACACTGCAGTCACACAGGACAGCTGCAAGCACCTGGGAATCGCACAGGTAAATGGGAACCATGAAGAGACTACTAGGAAAGCGACAAACACCAAATACTTGCAGAGGGTCAGGCAATGTCCCGAGAAGTCGGATGATTGGGAAGGACAAGATCTGGGCAATCTACGCCTACACCCTACTGTTAGTCAGATACCCTGTTGGCCATAGGAAGCACTGACAAGGAAGCTCCTTACAGAGTTTCACCCCAAGTCCAGCACCTTGAGACTGTACAGTAAACGGAAAGGAGGAGACTGAGCACTAGTGGGAGTCATAACCACTATCTAGCATGAAATACCAAACATCCATGTGCGCATCTGGAAGATGGCCTATAACTGTGCTTAGTAAATACCTCAGGCAGGCAACAGAAAGCTGGAAGGACAGGCCCCTGCATGTGTTCCATGCTGCATTTTCTAGCTTTAGTCTGGAGTGCCAACATGAGGTTTAACGACTGTGACTGTAGCCGCTGACAGTCCAAATGTCTGTGCATGTCTCTGCTGTGTGTAGCTGCGCAGCAATTTTTATACCCCTAGCCAACTTCTGAATAATATCAATAATAATAACAACAACAACAACAACAACAACAATAATGACTGCTGGAACACAAGGTGCTTTCATTTGTGGGACATGTCACAGAAAATGGGGCAGACTTTGAAAAACAGCTTTGTTACTTTTTTTGTTTTTTTTTAACAGTAACTCTGTCAAAAAAAGAGTTAAAAAGACAAATCACGACAACTGAGTTAGTGGTTACTGCTTACCACGAGACACAGCACGTCTTAGCACCGCATTAATATCCAACTTACCGCATGCCTGAAAGGTCCAGTGAGAGGCAGAGAGGGTTTTGCAGCGTTGCTGTGTATACCAGCCGCGGATTACCTCACAACAATCTTTTACTGGACTTCCTGATTCCACGAAAAAACTTTCCACTCCGGACGAATTTTGAGCAGTCGGGTTGTTTAACACAGAGATTTCCGGTATTAATTTTCAAAATAATATGGATGCCTGGTGTGTTTTTCAAAATAAGGTCCAGAAGGGTTGTAAAGGCTTGTAGGAACGCTTTTGCCCATCAGAGTATGCTTGTAGCTCATAATTATAAAGCCTGGATGGTTTGCCACTTCATTTTACCCGTTAAAGTATGCTTGTAGGTAACATTCACAAAGATAGCATGGTTTGGCACTGACTTTTAGCTGTTAAACTATGCTTCTAGCTCAGATTAACAAAGGTAAGACGATTTGCCGCTAAATTTTAGCTGTTAAAGTATGCTTGTAGGTGACATTCACAAAGGTAGGATGGTTGGAACTTAATTTTACCTTAATTTTACCTGGCAGTATTTGTCTAGCTAATATTCACAAAGGTAGGACGGTTCGCCACTTAATTTCGTGTTGTGCGCATGCGCAAAAACAACGGTTAGGATGGTTCCCCAGAACACCTGTTGAGGTCTGAAATTGACATTTTCTTTTTCAGGGATTGTGCAGATTTGATAAGTGTTTTTTGGGATCGTTGTTTTGTTGCATGATCCAGTTTTAACCTAAGCTTGGTCTCGTGGACTGATGGCCTCACACAGTGGTGGTTTTGATATGGGCGACACGGCGAGGTGCGCCTGCTGCTTGCCGCACAGGGAGGCGAGGGATTCTCTGGCTGGCTGGAACGGCATTTAATAACCAGCTCGCAAAATAAAACTAAATAAAAGAAACCAACAACCACAAAAACAGAATACATTATGATATATATTTATAATTTGCACCGATGTGTTTTCTAAATTCTGTCACACACATATGCGAAAAGTGAGCCCTCAGTGCGCCTGCTTGCTGCCGATGCTGTGCTGCTGAGGTCTATCACACAACCTGTCGAAAGGGGAGGGGGCAGGGTGCTTCCAAATAGAGCACATTTCATTCATAATGTTGTCAGTCCAAGCCTATTATGTATTAATTATTTCTTCCTGGGCTGTACTAATCGAATCTCTGCACTAAGGTGTAGGTCTGTTAGGTTATGTTGTGGTGATTTTCGGGTTTGGGGATGGGTGTTGATACTGGAGTGCAAAATGAACACCAGTGGAAGATTGACAAGAAAAGGTTAAAGCCATCAGGTGCTCAGTGTACAAAAAAAAAAGAGAAAAAAGGAGGAGGAGAAACTAGCAAAAGATACAGGTAAGCAGATGTGTCATTGGATAATGACAGGTATTATGTATAACATGTATCCTGAACAAGATAACATTTCTGCTTACGTTTGTTAGCCACTGGTCTATCTTAGTAAGCAGTAGACAGACACTGATTGTTGATTTGTCTCCTATTGTCATTGTATGACGAATCATAATGGCTGCTTGTTAGCCATTTGCATACTCTCTCTCTCTCTCTCTCTCTCTCTCTCTACAACGAATATGACTGCACATTTACGCCGACATCATCCTCGTGCAAAGACAAGTGGAAGCAGACAAAAACAACAAGCACGCATGCTACAAACTTTACCCGAGTCATTTAGACAGCCGTTAGCACATGATTCTCCTTATGGGGACCTGATATGTTTAATATGCTGCTGAGAATATAGCCCAGAAGAAGCGGATAGTATAGCTTTTATTTTGAAAGAGCCATTTCTCTGTAATAAACTTTCTTTTCCAAAGATGAGGGATTCCTCCATCAGATAGATACTTTTGAGTTAAAATATATATTTATAATTTTAATAAATGACAAATTAAAAAGGCATGAACATTTTTTTTGTATCGAAAAAATATCAAACCGTGACACCAAAGTATCGAACCGAACCGAACCGTGAATTTTGTGTATCGTTGCACCCCTAGTGTGTATGTATGTATGTATATATATATATATACATAAATATATGGGGAACTCAATGTGGATGTGGCGTACAATGCTAGAGGCCAGCTTCGAGTCAATAGCACAAGTCAGTACCAAATGCGGGATCTACCGAGGAGATGCTCTGTGTCCACTGCTGTTCTGCATGGGCCTGAACCCCCTCAGTGAGATCATTAACAAGACTGGTTGCCGACTAGGAAATGGAGCAATTATCAGCCAGCTCCTCTGCATGGATGACATCAAGCTGTATGTCAAGAGTGAACGAGACATACATTCCCTGATCCACACCACCAGGATATACAGCAGTGACATCGGAATGTCGTTCGGACTGGAGAAGTTTATCTGGTTAAATTCAGTATGGTTCTGACAACAGTTTTCACAATAAAATATGTTAATGTACAATCCTTAATATGCTTTATGTGTTTATGGTCCCATATAACATGCTTGACTCAATAAATGGAAGGAGCCAGGTCCTGTGGCTGCAAAACATGAACAAATCATCACCTTTTCGCCGCTACATTTGACAGCTGATGTGAGGTATTTGCGCTGTGTTTCAGCTTCACCATATGTAGCACTGTGCATTATGGCTAAAAACACATTTATTTTGGTCTAGTCTGTCTGAAGACAATTGTTCCAGAAGTCTTGTGGCTTGATCAGATGACATTTTGCAAACCTAAGCCATGCTGCCATATTCTTTTTAGAGAAGAAACACTTTCAAATAAGTCTTAATCACACATCTCACCTCAGAATTAATTTGCTGGGACATTCAATCATTGGAAGATGTGACAAATCAAATGAATTCATTACCTGTCATAAATGTCCTTCATATCTCTCCACTATCATTCATTTGGTCAACTTCCTTAAAGCCTCTTCAGATATAAAGAAATCACATTCTTATAAAAAGAGGCTCACAAAAGTTGTGTTTTATTTTGTTCATTCTGAATTTCTATCAAAAGTACAAAAGTATGAGAAAACAAGTGCTGCTACTTATGCAATGATAACATTCATGCTATGACCAGTGCTGAAATGTAAAAGGCAAGGTCAATATTACCTTGTGTAGGACTGGAAACATTTGGTTATTTATGTTATATCTGAAATGAAATGAGCATCCTCCTCAGCAGCAAATATTTATATTAGATTAAATTAGGTCAGAACAAAAAAGTCAATTTGCATACATCAGGAATACTGTAAATGGATGGTATTTCTGCCCAGTCTCCCAAATAAAAACGAATGACTTTGTGGATGTTTTATTGGTTTGTGTCTCTCATAAAACCTTCTGTAAGGAAAAGAACAAACAAGGTTAACAGACACATCTATGTAGTCACATGGCAGAAAAGATCACATCTGTTTCTTGTACTTTTCCCACCGAGTTTCTGACTAAGAAACCTTAACTGCAGGTTCAAAGGTGAACTGGCACTCTACAAACATACCAAACTATAAATAGAGTTGAAGATTTGGAATGAACAGTATGCCCTTTCAAAATCTCTGGCAGCCTTTTCAGGTGTTTTTTTTTTTTTTTTTGGTTCTTTGTTTTCTTTGATCCATTTTTCTCACATAGAATTTCACTTTCAATAGATTGTTGTATCTAGATAGTCACACTTGATGATATCACTGGTAAAAGAACCCTGAAAAAAGAGCAGAGACAACTAATCAAATAACAAATCAAACCCACTGACAGCATCTTCGAGGACAGACCAAAGTTTATCAGCTTAGGATCATTGAGATCAAAGTGAGCTTTGGTTGTACACACAGCTGAGATTTTTCCATGCTTAATTTACGTGCTGTGCTCTTTTGATAAGCTAGAATTCCCTGCCTAAACGAGTTTCTAATTTCAAACAATATACAGAACTCACTGTACTTCCATGGAGCTTCACAATAAATTATTGGGGTATTCTTTGTAAAATGAAATGAGACATCATCAGATTTATGTGCTGCCACAATACATTTACCTATGACAAAAACAAAAGTGGACCCTTTAGCGCTCTGATATCCCATATATTGCCCCTACACTGCTTTCAGCATAGTTTGTTTAAAACAAAATTTGGAGTGTGTGGGTGTTAGAGAATTGTGATGTGGTCTCGTGCAACAGGAAGTGCAGAGCACTCGGTTTTCCCAGTTCTTCTCAGACGTTTTCTTTCACTTTGATCGTCACTGTTTTCACCTCAGAGTATTCAGCATAGCATATTCTCCACTGAGCGGACAGAGACAACACATGAGAAAAGTTAGAAAATACAGATCCAATAAATATAATGAAAGCGTATGAGTAATGAAACAGCTGAGGCTTATACCCTCTAAAGGGAGTCTGGGGGAGTGGGGTCTCTTTTTATTGACTGTCAGTTCTTTCATGTGTTCAGTAAAGATACAAACCTTTGCAACAGCCCATCCATGGTATAAATCAAATAAATAAACCATTACTAATATTTAAGTATTTGGTTTTCAGTTTGAGTAGAAATAAGCAAAGATTAACATTATAGTTAACCAGTGCATTACATGTTCATTTACACAAACTTTAACTTGAACATCCCTCTGCTGTTAGGACCATAAACAGGGACTTTAAGGGACTTGCCAGACAGTGCCAGTCTCCAGTGCTGCAGACACAGATAAAGCTTTGTCCACACTTTTTGTAAAGACTGCTGACACTAGGCCATACTGTGTGTGAGTTATTTGCTCTCTCTATGGCTCCAAGATGTTTGCAACAACCTACCAGCTGAGTTCCTTCAAAAACTACCTAGAAGGATTTATGTTATTTTAAAGGCAAAGGCTGATCACACCAAATATTGATGATTTAGATTTCTCTTTTGTTTATTCACTGCATTTTGTTGATTAATGAAAATAAATGATTAACACTTCTATTTTTAAAGCAATCTTTGTTCACAGCATTTTTCTTGGGTGAGTTGCATCAGCTGTTCATCATCCTCTTCCTTCCCGAAAGTCTTCTGGGGGATACACCACTAGAATTTGGGGTTATGTAGTGCGGGGAAGCCTGGGAGCCATCGTCTCTGATAGTCCATTCTTTTCTTTCTTTTTTCTTTTTTTTGCCTGTCCCATTTGGTTCGTTAGCCATCAGAATTGTTGTCTGAAGGCCAAGAAAGATGCCCAATGGATTTACTTTACCAAGTGGATCATCACGGCCTTGCTGTGTTGGTCCATTTGATTGACCTTGTTGTTATTATTTATTTGTTCTATTTTATTTTCAGTTGTTAGTCGGGACAGACATGACTGGGGGATAGAAAAGGGAGAAAGAAAGAAAGAGAAGGAAGGAAAGAAAAACAGAGGGGAAGAGGGACAGTAAGAAAGGGCACTCAACAAAAAAAATCCCCTGGATCACTGGTTAAGAGATAAAAAAAGAGTAAACAAGCAAAAGGAGAGCAACATAATAAACAACACCATCGCAGTAAATAACAGTAAATACTAAATATTGAATACTGAATGTTATTGTACAGCACGCAAGAGCGACAGGGCACGCAATGTGCTTTGAGGTAGCAGTCAAGAAAGGTGCAGTTTATGTCTGTGAACACCCGTGTGTACACTTGTATGCACACCTGTGTGGATCAGCACGCTTGTGTTCAAAAGGTTTCTCCATGTAGTGATCTGCTAGGGGGTGTGGGGAGCCACAGCCCCGACCCCTAGGGCATGAAGCAAGCATGGAGGAGATCCAGGCCCCAGACATCCAGAGGCCCCCAGACTGCGAGAACCCAAGGAGGACCACCGGAGGGGCAACCATGGCACCCTTCTGAGAAGAGCTGAGGAGAGCCCAGACGAGGGGTTACCTGGCAGCCATGGAGCAAAAGCCAGAGGGGGCTGCATTGACATGCCTGTGGGCTCTGCGCCAGAGCGGACCAAGCTCCAGGCCCAGAGACCTGAGGGCCCCCCACCCTCCGGAAGTGGCCCGACCGAACCACAGGCGCCAGCCACCGGCAGGGAGTGTGGTGAGGGGAGATAGGCCTTCATGCCTTGGAGGGCGTGAGATGTTCCCAGAGGGGTGGAGTCTAAGACCCGACCTGACATATAGACACAGACGAACAGGCGCACACAGACACAAACGTGCATTTCCACCCTCATGCACACATATACAAATACTCGGCACTCATCCAACATGGAGACAGACACAAATTGATTGTGCTGTTCTAAAGTGTATTTAAAACATGGGAGGTCATGGTGCTTCCTGCCAGAGGACAACAGGTGTCAACACGGCCCCTCCCGAGAACCCTCCATGCCAACATGCATTTGAAATTGAGAGGTGGGCACCGGCGCCAGAGGTGAGGTTGAATACACAGACTGTTCTCTGGACACTGTAAAACGTGCCCAACCCCAAGGGCCTATAGGGCTTTGGAGCGTGATGTCACGGGAGGGGGCGTGGCCACGATTTTTGGTTGAGCCGCCATGTTAGTAGGCCAAACAAAGGGCTACAGGAGCAAAAGCAGATGCAAACATCAGCTATGACTCGTACTTGCTGTGTTGTCGGTTGCAATGTTAGATCACACGATCAGGAAGGGAATAAGCTGGAAAATGGGCTCTCTTTTTACCGTTTCCCCTCCTGGAAGCAACGGGGGGCTCATGTATCTGATGTTACCAAACAAAGACGGCAGGCCTGGATAGCAGCGGTGAGACGAGCTGATATCGAGTTCTCTGCCATCCCCAGTTTTTTGTTGGTGTGCTCTCGACATTTTCATTCCGGTAAGTTCTAAAGAAAATCATATTGCTCTTTATAGGCTTTTAGTTTTATTTTCAATGCGCCGAGGTCATAGAAAATGAGAACAAACACCCTAATGTGTGATGCAGCAGAACTATGTTCTGTTTATGGAGTAGCTTATCGGTGACAACTCCTCCAGAGTAGCAAGTGGAATTTGCCTTTTTTCGGACGGTGTGTTTATGTTTTCATCTAGAGCAATTTTGGGGGCAGCTGCTGAGGAGAAGTCAATGTTATGTGTAACCTCTGGCTGTATCTTGGTGATATGGTCAACGTACTCACAACATGGAGGCTTAAAAACGGCCAAATCTTGTACCCAACCGTTTGTGAATTAGATGTGCGCCTCCAGGGATTTATAATTCCGAAACTGATTCGCCGTGTATGCGCTGACTCCACAGACAAGGTACGCGAAGATATCGGGATAGGACAACAGCGGTGGGTCGTCTGGGTTTCCACTCCACTGCCTTATTTCAAACGGGTCCACATTACCGATGCACACTATTTTTTCCAGTTACCGTCTCTTGGCGTCTGGGCGCAATCGGTCGCGACATAGCCCTTTGTCTTTTGCGCCTATTTTAAGCATGGTTCTGGCAGTCCTATTTCCAACACAGTGTGTTTGTTTTGATTCGTGGCATTTTGACATGGCGCCGCGATCCTACAATGCACTGCAGCGTGACGTCAACTCCAAAGCCCTATATGTATGTGTTATGGGAGTGTGAGTAATGTGGATGTCTAGGTTGTGGAATAAAATTGAGGCACAGGCGGCCAGAAGAGGACAGAAGGGGAATGCATCCTAGTGACACACCTGCACCCCAAGGCCTTACATTGTGGTGGGGATGGGGAGGGACGAAAGGCAGGGGCAAGTAGCCCCCTGGGGCCAGTTCCCCTGCTGACTCCAGTAGACACCCCTGCTCTCTGGAATCCACCAGGGTCAGGGGGCCCAGGCCCATCCGAACGGGGGCCCATGGCAGCACCGCCCTGCCCAACAGAACCTGGGGTAGCCCACCCGACCCCACCACAGAGAAAACTGCACCCACCCCATCCAATCATCTCCCAGACTACACAAGACAATTGGTTAAGTTCATTCTCCACCTCTCCTATATCACCTGCAGAGCGAACTCCTGGAGAGCAGAGAGCTGGCCCCTTCCTTCCCTCCCCATCCTGCAAGGATGTAACAACCTCCTCACCAGTTGAAGAGCCCCCCAGTTCGGCCGATGCATCAGAGGCCCCCCGGCACCAGGGCTGAGCCCCCGTGCACCCAGCCGCCCACAACCCCAGTGGCACAACAACCAGGACCCACTTGAAACACTTCAGAGTTGCATGCAGCTCTCACCTGAAGCTGTTTATCATCTGGCAGATGGCTAAGGTCAAAGTCTGCCGCATCTGCAGAAAGCAAGTACTGCTCACCAACCTCTTCTTCCTCTGGCCAGCCCAGGGAATAGAGTGTCCGAAGTTAAGCATTGTTTCTCCAGCTCCTTGGGGAATCACCAGCTTCAGAAGTGCGCCCACCTTGTTAGGAGATCTGGGTTGTTGACCCAGAGTTTTGAGTTCTCACTATTATTGTACTTTGATTTTGCCTTTATTTATCATTTCTAGTCTTTTGGTTTCTTTGTCAGAGTTCTGCCTTCTGGTTTCTGTTCTGTGTTCCACAGTTGCTTTCTCCCCTGTCTGCTGTTTCCCCTTGTCCCCGCGTCTCTGTGTTATGTTTCCTGTTTTACTTTGAAAGTCCGTGTCTCATGTTAATGTATCTGGTTTTGCTTCCCTTGTCTCGTTAGCCCTGATTTGTCCCAGTCATGTTTCCCTCCTGTTTCCCATTTCTTGATCGCTCCTTCTGTGTATTTAAGCCCTGTGTTTTCGTTTGTCTGTGTCTTGATGTCCATCATCCTACGCTGTGTGTTCGGTCCATCTGCCAGCCAGTTTGTTATTTGTATTCTCAGTTTGTTTAGTTTTCTGTTCTGCCTTGCTATCCAGCAGTGAAGCTGAGTTTGTATTCACGTTTGCCTCCGAATGTCTGCACTTTGGGTCCTCCATACCAGCACTCCTGCCTGCACACATCCCACACATGACACACCTGATGGTAAAGTATGCCATTTTGCAAGACATACTCACTTCTGTTAATGCCTGTCTCCTCTACTTGGTCCTTGTCGATTGCTTGCTGAAAACAGGAAGCTAAACTAGGATCAGCTTTCAGCAACTCTATTATATTGCCAAGAATTTGAAGCCCGAAAGGGAAGTCCGGCTTAGAGTGCACTTCTGGGAGTACTATAGTACGCTGGAACTTTTCCTGTCTCCTTTGTCTGCTACTTTTCTGAGGCTTTCCAGATGCAGCTTCCCTTTCCTCATTAAAAATGGCAAAGCACTGAAAACTTCTGAGGTTTCACTGGACTTTTGAGCTTGAGCTCTAGTAACAGCCACCAGTTGGGGTGAGTGGATAAGCAGTAAGAGAACAGACTGAATGAGTTAACGAAGGTTAAAAAAAAAAGGGGTCAAACCCATTACTAGAAAAACTTAACTAATAAAGTGTCTGTTGGGCATTGATCAAGCAAAATTGAAAAAAATAGCTTTTTTATTTTTTTTTGGCCATCATGTTACAACACTTTTTGCCAAATGCATAAATAAAAACAGCCTTACATAAGTCTCTTAATTCAGGTAATATAGGACTTTCATAGAATTCCTAATGTACTCAGCCCTTGATGACATCAGGCAGGAAAACTGCTGTCTCAAGAGTGCACACAACATCCTACAGGACGCCACACAACATCCTACAGGACGGCACACACCCAGGACACCGGGCGTTTAAGCTGCTTCCGTCTGGCAGGAGATTCAGACTGCTGAGGCTTCACACAGACTCAAGGACAGCTTTTACAACAGGGCAATAGCCCTAATCAATGCTAACGGCTGACCTGATTGGCTACCTCCCTGGGCTTTTTTTCTTTTCTTTAATTTTTTTTTTTTTTAATGATAACAATGTGCAATAAACATACACTCATTCTTTTTATCTATTGAGTTACTGTGTTGTGTTGTGCGTAGTGCTGATGCAGGACAGTTTCCAATTTTATTGTACTAGGTATGACTGTGCAATGACAATAAAGTTATTTTATTTTGTCTTATCTACCAAAGTGCACCAAAATACACTCTTGTAGGCACAGTACTTGTACAAACCAAACTAACTGAAGTTACCCTCAGAGGGTATGTTTGTTTATTTTGGGCAAGATAATCTAATGATGATGTAGGAAGTTTACCCTATGATTTCTGCCTATATCAGTGATTTATGTATTCAATGATCATGTCAGGCTCAGGTCACGTCTCTCTGGAAATGTCTTGTTTTGACTTTCCTGCTGTTTTCATCTGCAACTCAGAGATACCTCTATAGCATGATGCTGTCTTTTAGTTCAATGAGAAACTGTAAAGGGTGTTATTAAAAAGGAATGACTCTGAATACCTTTTCAATCCACTGCAAATGTAGTTGTGCAGCAACAAAGGCAGAAAAGTGTGATCAGTCAATTACATGATCAATATAAGGTTACAATTCTTAAAATTCAGTTTTGCAAATGTCTGAGAAAGGAAATGCACTTGCTGAGTCTTCAAAGAGAGACTTTGCAACCCATTACATGCACAATATCTTTCAAGTTCTGGTCCAAGTTATGCATAAAAAAATGTACTTTACTGTGGAACCCACTGGATGCCTGTTGGTAGACATAAAATACCACTTAAATTCAGGTAAAGCTATCCATTTCAACTTCCCAGCCTAAAATACAGGTGCTGGTCATAAAATTTGAATATCATCAAAAAGTTAGTTTATTTTACCAATTCCATTCAAAAAGTGAAAGTTGTATAATGTGTACATTCAGTCCACACAGACTGATATGTTTCAAGTGTTTATTTCTTTCAACGTTGATGATTATAACTGACAACTAACGAAAACCCCAAATTCAGTATCTCAGAAAATTAGAATATTATTTAAGACCAATACATCCTGGCCAACTGTCAAGTATGAACATGAAAAGCATGAGCATGTACAGCACTCAGTACTTAGTTGGGCTCCTTTTGCCTTAATTAGTGCAGCAATGCAGCGTGGCATGGATCTGATCAGTCTGTGGCACTGCTCAGTTGTCATGAGAGCCCAGGTTGCTCTGATAGTGGCCTTAAACTCTTCTGCATTGTTGGGTCTTGCATATCGCATCTTCCTCTTCACAATACCCCATAGATTTCCTGTGGGGTTAAGGTCAGGCGAGTGTGCTGGCTAATTAAGAATAGGGATACCATGGTCCCTAAATCAGATACTGGTAGCTTTGGCACTGTGTGCAGGTGCCAAGTCCTGTTGGAAAATAAAATCTGCATCTCCACAGAGTTGATCAGCAGCAGGAAGCATGATACTTCCTGGTATATGGCTGTGTTGACCTTGGACCTCAGAAAACACAGTGGAGCAACAGCAGCAGATGACATGGCACCCCAAACCATCACAGACTGTGGAAACTTTACACTGGACCTCAAGCAATGTGGATTCTGTGCCTCTCATCTCTTCCTCCAGAATCTGGGACTCTGATTTTCAAATGTACTTTCATCAGAGAACATGACTCTGGACCGCTCAGCAGCAGTCCAGTCCTTTTTGTCTTTAGCCCAGGCGAAACGCTTTGACGCTGTCTGTTGTTCAAGAGTGGCTTGACAGTTGAAACCCACGCCTTGCATACGTCTGTGCGTAGTGGTTCTTGAAGCACTGACCCCAGCTGCTGCCCACTCTTTGTGAATCTCCCCCACATTTTTGAATGAGTTTTTTTCACAATCCTCTCCAGGGTGCTGTTATCCCTATTGCTTGCACACTTTTTTCTACCACATCTTTTCTTTCCCTTCACGTCTCTGTTAATGTGCTTGGACACAGAGCTCTGTGAACAGCCAGCCTCTTTTGCAACGACCTTTTGTGTCTTGCCATCTGTGTGCAAGGTGTCAATTGCCGTCTTTTGGACTACAGTCAGGACAGCAGTCTTCCCCATGATTGTGTAGGCTATAGAACTAGAATGAGAGACAATTTAAAGGCCTTTGCAAGTGTTTTGAGTTAATTAGCTGATTCAATATTGAACCTTTTCACAATATTCTAATTTTCTGAGATACTGAATTTGTGGTTTTCATTAGTTGTCAGTTATAATCATCAAAATACAAAGAAATAAACACTTGAAATATGTCAGCCTGTGCGGACCGAATGTATACATTATACAACTTTCACTTTTTGAATGGAATTGGTGAAATAAATCAACTTTTTGATGATATTCTAATTTTATGACCAGCCCCTGTAGAAAGCTGGTGTTTCAAAATCAGCATTTTTCCTAAAAGACAAACATGCAAAATTTAAATATGAAAATAATACTGACGTCATTGCAGATGACTTGATTTGTAAATGTAACATTTTGGGAAACAGACAATTCCACCATGCAAGACAAAGGAAAAATCTTAGCTGCACTGTTTCAACGCCAAATCCTGCATTTTATTTTGTAATAAGTAAAAAATAAAAAAAAAAGATTCACAGTATCTCTCCCAGAACACTTAACTGCAAGTTTAATTTTAAGAAAGCATTTCTGCAATAGAAATCAAACACACTGATTCCAAATGTTTCATGTATTTGAACAAAAAGAAACATGAGTCACAACAAACAGATCACAATACTTTCCAAACTTTAAATACATTTAGAGATCATTGTTTAAATAAATTCTCCAAAAAATATCTCTTGTTCATGTCACATATTTACACTGATCTTAGCTTCTAGTGATTGTATATCCATGTTACTAATTCAGGACTTTATTATTCTTGCTTCCATGAATTGCTTTTGCACACCTGAAACCTTTTCCCCATTAACATGTGAAAGATTGACCTCATGCTTAAATAAGCAGCCTCACGGCTCTTTTTATGTTAGGCAATTTCAATTTTACATATTTGTGTCAATACGTAACAAAGAAAACTGGATGCTGTCACAGTAACAGATTATGACTTTGTAGGTCTCTCGTGAGTTTTATCACAAAGACAGCATTTGTCTTATAAATCCTGCTTCTAATTTACACTGATTGAGACACTGGTCTGTGCATATTTACTTTGCCCGATGTAGAACAGAGATCATCCTTTCTCAGTGCTCGTGTGCAATGAGTCGGGCAGGATACAGTTTTGTATTTGCTGAATAAAATACAGACAACACAAAGACATGACAACAGCAGAGAACTCAACTTGAAAAGGTGGTTACACTGCCAATTCTGACAAGCCATCAAATATCTTAATGTAACCTGGTTCTACCAGACACACGATGTCTGAATCTAGCCATGATTAACAGTTATGTAACTGTGACTTATGCTGGAATGACAGGATGTTGTCACTAGAACAGATTGATTAAACCAGTAATGCTATGAATATCACATTTGAAACACGCTCAATAACTACATATGGCACAGAAACTGAGAGCCCACCTTTTAAGTGACAGAGTTTCAAGCGTTAACCTCGGTTGCAAAACTCTAAACTGGGTATATTGTTGTGTCATAATAAAGTCAAAATATGTCTGCATAGTCTATTGTTGTCCATGACAAAAAAGCAATGCTGCACTAAATGTAATAAAAACATATTCTTGCTGCTTTTGTCACAGCATCCAGTAGAAGCTTGAAACCTTTCAATTTATTTTAAAATGAACCTCAATCTGGTTGGACAAGCAAACAAAAAACTAGCTGGTATGAAAGTTTGTTTAATTGTTTGGAATAATTTACAACTTGTTTTCATGTTTGTATAGTAGTATTCTACAGGTGGCTACTGACACGATGCTGTTAGCTAGAACACAGAATCCATATTTCCTGCCCACCTAAAGCTCCATATCTTTTCTTACTCCTTTCAAACAGAAGGACACACCTTTCATCAATGTGAGGAATACAGCTGAGACAGGCCTGTTGTAAGTAGTGATTCAGAAATGTAAATGCAGTGCCTTTTGGATTCAGGCTCAATATTGTGCAGTAAAACAAATCAGGGAGCGCACTGGAGAATTTGTTGTTTGCTTTTTTAACAATTATAATTAGCATTCATAGCATTTTTGAAATTATTATAATTTTGAAATCATAATCATGATCATTGAAGCACTTTGTTTTAAACAAGGTTTAATGAGAAACAAAATGACAATCAATACACTTTGAGTATACCCATGGAGAATATCATCATGCACATTTACAAAAAGAAAATGAAGAGTAAAAATCCTAAGTGCAGTAAGAATGTTTTCTGCAGTCAAATGAGGTTTCTCTTTTCTACAAAACCACAAAAACAAAACAAACTTGAGGTGTATCCATTTCCATTCTTGGGCAACTTTTCTTATTGTAAAAAGGTTGAATAAAAGTGGGGAAAATGTTTTAATGCACTGAGAACTAGGTGAAGAAAAAGCCCTGTGAACAAGTTCACACTTGGTTTCTGTACCTTTCCTTTCAGATGAGGATGATTGCATAGTCTCTTAAGAGATTTGTCATCTCTCCTATTCTTGTGTTATTGCTTCACACAGTGTCAAACTTGTGTTTTAAATAGTCTTTCATAACCTTTGCAAGTGGTAGATCCTCCAAGAATTTCAAGCTTTGAAGGCCAATACAGTGACGGATTTTTATTCGACACAAATCTTGTAGAGTCCGAGGTTGTCCTGAAAGAAGAATAGAAACAATGACTACACATGACTATCATTGACTCCCAGTAACATGACAGAAACAGAGCAAGAAATATCAACTCTGAGCAAAATTATTAGCAAGAGTAGAGGTCTCGTTATTTAACAATTAATACAGTGACAGTGCTCACATGCCCCCATTAGTGCAACACTTCAAGTTTTAATTCTGTTTTATCTCACAGCAGTGTTTGCATCCTACTGCATTCCAAACATAAAATAAAAACAATAAAATTGAGAGGAAAGTTAGATAATCAGGGTGAAGGTGCACATAACATAATATTAATAATATTATCAAATTTTCTTTTTCTGGAAATCACTACCCTCTGCAAAAAAACCCCCCAAAAATACCCCTCACACACGGTCAAAACAGCCGACAGATTCAAACAAAGGGTTAGAATAGGGAAGAAAGGTCATTCAAATAATTCTGAATATGGCATGGTTGTTCATCTGCCACACAACCATCTCTCAGGTTTACAGAGAATGGCCCAAAAAAAAGAGAAGCTAGCAGTTCTCGGTGTGAAAATACCTTGTTGGTGTTGGATAGGGCTGTGCGATATGACCAAAACCTCATGTCCCGATATAAGATAACGATATAAATCACAAACATTTAACATTTGCTGTAAATTCTGTGAATCTCGGGCAGCTCGACTTGCGTGAAGTGTTTCCAGCTGAAGTCGAGTGTTTTAACCGATGCATGAAACGATACATTTTTAGACATAAGTTGTAACGGCGCCGTTTTCTTTGTCAGTATTTATTACACGGCGTGCTGCGGGGAAAAGCCTGTTCTAACGTTTGAGTCTAAGGTTTATTTTTTAGCACCTGGCCGCTCTTTTTTTACTTCTCATCCGTAAATAATCTGCTCTTTCACGTGATTCAGTTTATTTTGAAAGTCTTAACAGGAGAGTTTGAGCTTTATTGTGAAAGGTTTATGTGGAACATAAACAAGCGGACACGCGATGGTTTTACTGTTGTTGTTGCTAATGACAACGCATAAAAACAGGTGCTTGTCTGTCTGTAGTGTGGTTATATTAAATATAAGAGAAAGAGAGAACGTTAAGGAATTAATACAGCCCCTACAGTGACATCAGCCTCTGTGTGGAAAGGTTTTAGGAATATCACCAACTACAAGCCTAAAACCCCCCACTCCACTGATGACTTGCTCTTGGCCAACACCCTTAACGACTTCTACTGCCGTTTTGACGAGCCATCAGGCAGCCTTCACACCTCCAACGACCCCAACAATAGAGACACTTTGGACACTAATTCCCCCACCTCTCCCCCCTCCATAGAGCCATCACCACCTTCAAACCGTTCACCTACAACACCCGCCTCCTCACCCCACACAAAAGAGGATCTCACACCACCTCCTCCCACCACAACTCTTCATATTCATGAAGCAGATGTGAGGAAGCAGTTTAAGAACCTGAATGCTCGGAAAGCTCCCGGCCCAGACGGCGTGTCTCCTGCCACCCTCAGACACTGTGCAAACGAGCTGGCCCCAGTGTTTTCTGGCATTTTCAACTCCTCACTGCAGGCATGTCATGTGCCTGCCTGCTTCAAGTCCTCCACCATAATCCCTGTCCCCAAGAAACCTAGGATCACTGGACTAAATGACTACAGACCCGTGGCTCTGACATCTGTGGTCATGAAGTCCTTTGAGCGCCTAGTTCTCTCCCATCTCAGGACCCTCACGGCCCCCCTCCTGGACTCCCTGCAGTTTGCATATAGAGCCAACAGGTCTGTAGACGACGCCATCAACATGGCCCTACACTTCATCCTGCAGCATCTGGACTCCCCAGGAACCTACGCCAGGATCCTGTTTGTGGACTTCAGCTCTGCCTTCAACACCATCCTTCCAGACCATCTCCGAGGCAAGCTTTCCCAGATGAATGTGCCTGATCCCATCTGCCGGTGGATCACTGACTTCCTGACGGACAGGAAGCAGCATGTGAGGCTGGGAAAGAATGTCTCGGACTCCCGGACCATCAGCACCGGCTCCCCTCAGGGCTGTGTTCTTTCTCCTCTGCTCTTCTCCCTGTACACCAACTGCTGCACCTCCACCCACCAGTCTGTCAAGCTAATCAAGTTTGCAGATGACACCACCGTTATTGGGCTCATCTCGGACGGGGACGAGTCTGCCTACAGGAGGGAGGTTGAACGTCTGGTGTCCTGGTGCAGCCACAACAACCTGGTGCTGAATGCCCAGAAGACAGTGGAGATTATTGTGGACTTCAGGAAGCACACAGCTCCACTCCCCCCCATCATCCTGTCTGACACCCCCATCACCTCTGTGGACTCATTCCGCTTCCTGGGTACCACCATCACCCAGGACCTGAAGTGGGAGCCCACCATCACCTCCGTCATCAAGAAAGCCCAGCAGAGGATGTACTTCCTGAGGCAGCTGAAGAAATTCAACCTGCCAACACGGACGATGATGCAGTTCTACACTGCAATCATCGAGTCCATCCTCACCTCCTCCATCACCGTGTGGTACGCTGGAGCCACTATCAGGGACAAACAGAGACTGCAGCGTGTTGTGCGCTCTGCTGAGAAGGTGATTGGCTGCAGACTCCCATCTCTGCAGGACCTGTACACCTCCAGGACACTGGGGCGTGCAGCTCGGATCTCAGCTGACCCTTCTCACCCTGGACACAGTCTGTTTGACCTGCTCCCCTCAGGCAGGAGGCTCCGGTCCATTTGCACCAGAACCTCTCGCCATAAGAACAGTTTCTTCCCCTCTGCTGTTGGACACATGAACAATAACCATATGACTGTCCCCGCCACTATCACATGACCCTACGCTGTGTTCACTGCATCATTTCATGTTTGGCACTGATCACCACCTGCACTCATGTATATATCTTTCTACGTAGCACTCTTAATTCTTACTCTCATGTATATATCTCATGTATATCTCATGCACATATCTTTCCACGTAGCACTTTTAATTCTTATCCCTACTTTTATTTTTTCCATGTCTATTTAAGTGTTATTTATGACACCATGTTTGCACTGAAGCACCGCAGCAATTTCCTAATGTTGTAAACCTGCTCAACATTTGGCAATAAACCCCTTTCTGATTCTGATTCTGATTCTGATCAGAACCATGAAAAAATATTGCTGTAAACAGTTTATTTTGCAACACCACAAAACAAACGATAGACGTTTTTATATCGTCATCCATATATATCGTTGTATCAAACAGCCCTAGTGTTGGATGTTTTCAAATATTAAATAACCTCAAATTGGTTCTTTCACCAAGTCCAACAGAGCTCCCTCTGTGGTGTGGTGGAATAGAAGGATTTGCAGAGGACAAGTCTGCAGAAACTGTGTAATGCTATTGTGTCAGTACGGTGAAACAATGACTGAGGAATGTTTTGGGAACCTCGCTGAATCTAAAGGCAGTTCTGAATAAAAAACGTGGTCCAGACTTGATTCCTGATTCCTGATCATGCTTCGGTAAGAAACTTAGCTACGTTTGTGGTATGATGTGCATGTAGCGTGCTGTTATGTTGTAAATTGTCTGGATACGCTTGGGAAGAAAAACATTTTTATTGCATAAAATGGCACTGATCACATCAGCTGATGGGGAAACATTGTTGGTTTTCCTGGAAAATTACCATAAAATGATGCACTACCCACTTAAAATTAATGAAACTGTTCTGAATATCACTTATTTGTTACTTAAAATTATTTAAGTACAATTTGTGTCTCCTTTCCTGTAACCCCACCCCCTTGTACGTATGTAAAAAGGGAAAGGCAGAGACTGTGCAAAGTTGCTGAAATATACTGACCCCAAACACACAACTCCAGAGCCCAGAATGATCTCAAGACTAGAGCACAACCATAAAAAGGAGATAAATCAGAGATTAAATGCACGTGCCATGAGCCAGTTGATTAATGTATATACAACACTGATGAGCCATTTCACCACAGTACTATAGTCATTTTGGGCCTTCAGAAAAAAACCCAGAGTAACAAAATCTGCATATCTAGTCGTGTAAAACATGCTGACATGTTTTGTGTGCTGTCGAGTCGGTTTTCAACCTTACCTTTTTTTTCCTTTAAGAAAAACAAACAAACAACCCACAACTCTGGCAGTTCACCACTTACTTTTGTTCCATTGCAAGCTATTCATTGGACCTGGATGAGTTGAATTGCAATAACTGGAAAAATTGGGGTGTTCTAAAACTTTTGACTGGTAGTCTAAGTTTGCATAGCTAACTTCAGGATGGTGCTGCATGAGATAACCCATTGTTTTATTTAATGATATAAAGAAATATTTTGGTATCCCAAATATTGATACTGAATGCTATATCTATATTTGTTGCACAAAATGAAACAGGCAGAATATTGCAATACTATGTTGTAGCAATTTTCTTTCCTTCACCCCTAATTTTCTTTCATAGTTAAGAATATTTACTTTTTCCTCCTTTATGCAACAAACACAACATTGGCATATTCTTCACAATGCCACCGGACTTATATGACAAAGAGTGTGTTACTCACTTGTGACCTTCTGCAGGAAATCCAGACAAGGCCGGCTAATCCCTGACATGCTGACAGACACAGCCACCGGAGTCTGGCCCTCGTAATTCCTAGTATTGGTATCTGCTCCATACGTGTAGAGCATCTGGGCACACAACACATCATCCCTTAGAGCTGACAAATGTAAGGGAGTTTGGCCATCTTCAAGGCGTCCAAGATTAGTGTCCGCTCCCCTCTGCAGGAACATGCGGCAGTATGAGTGATTGCCTTTGATGACAGCATAGCGTAGCAGGAAGCCATTTTGAATGTCAATGTTAGCGCTGTGGTCAAGGAGGATCCGTACACAGCTGGAGCGCTCGCGGATTATGGCAAGCTGTAGTGGCGTGGTTCCTTTGTCGCTCAGAGGGTCTACCTCGGCCTTGAACTCGAGCAGCAGCCGCACGAATGAGTCTCGACCATAGTGGGCAGCCACATGCAGCGGCGTCCAGCCATCGTTACTTTTTGCATTTATAATGTCACTTCGAAACTCTGACTCCAGCATCAGTCGGGCAATGCGTGCTCTGCCATGCATAGCTGCATAGTGAAGTGCGGTGAAGCCACCAATAAAGTCCTTCACTGTGGGGTCAGCTGTACAGACGAGTGAAAAGAAAAGAAGAGTTAAATGCAGCAGACGCTTCATATTATAGGATTTATGATAAGCCAAGATAGTACAGTCCAAGAATAATCTGCTAGAAAGAATTTTTCATCAATTCGTATTTACAGTGCATTCCTGCTAGACTATTATACTTTAAGTGGACATGAAACACGAAGCCCTGCTCTCAGAAACTGACAGATTTAACAGTCTGTGAAGTTGCATTTAGAAAATAAGTGTTCAAAGTTTTGAGAACATGTTTAGTACGTGACATTACAGGGTTGGTTGGGTTGCAGCTAATAGGGTTACATTAGTGTACGTTAGCTAACTAGTAGCTGAACCAATACCTCACTGCCCAAAAAGCTGAATCTGTCATAGCGCGGTGGTGGCAATGGGAAATCTTTCAAAGATAATGGCAGACGGCTTAAGTGGAGTGGCCAAACAGTCAACTTTTAAAAGTAGCAACAGGGTTTTACCTGACTTATTCATGTAGCAATTTAAATGTTTAGTTATGGGCAAACTGAAGCTTCGTAAAACACTGAAACATTTGAAGCATTTGTGCTGGAATTGTACTGGTTTTGAAACAATATCAAACCCATCTCCACAGTGACCCCTGCTGGCCAATTTGGATATTGCCACATCTTAATGAATATTCAGTCAAACAGTAATACAGACAAGCCCAGCACAATTCCTAATAAGGTTTTATTTTTAATTAATTTAAAAATATATAATTAAATGAAGAAAATAAATGTTTTCCTTCTTTATAAAAAAGGTAAGATTTATTTTCACAGGCTAATTCTGACCAATTATAACAGTCCATTTTATGCACGAGTTAGGACAGAGTGAGGAACCAACTGCTGCAGATCACGTGTGATGTCTTTGAGGGAGAACTGGTGAGATTGTTCTCTCCACCCCTGATGATACACCAGGACAAATTCAGCAGTGTAAGAGGAAAAAGAGCTCGCCGGTGCCAGATGAGAGATGGAGAGGAGAACAGGAGAGAATATAAAGGCTGTTCTCTCTTTGTAAAGGACCGCTAGAAAGGTTTAACCCTTCAACCCTAACAGGTTAGGGCTACACTGGTGACAAGTTTTTGCAACGTTTCTTTAAACTACTGCAACTCTTGAATGATGTGGGCAATCTGAAAAATGGCAACTGCTCTTGAAAGCAGCAACTCTGCGCTTTTCAGTGATATTAAGAGTCATTACATTAATCCGAAGCACTGCATCACAGCAGCCCCAGGAATGCAAAGGTTGAGAGAGTGAGCGTGTGCAATGGAGTTGTGCAGAAAACTGATGTTTTGTTGGACACTTTTCTAATTATTTTATTAGTGTGGTGGGTTTCTTTTTCAGCATTTTCTGCCATGTTTTTTCCAATTGTTTTATTTTTTAAGTTCTATATATGACCTATCACCCATTACAAAATATACACTGCCCAGCCAACTTCTAACATTTGAAAAAGCATGGTTGCTAGGCAACCCAACCCATTTAACAGCCTTGCACTTCTGGCCTTTAAAGCACCTGGCCTATGCAGACCAGGTAGTTTTTTGAAGGATGCGGGGCCTGAATTGGGGCACACCATGACTCTGTATGAGACACACTGCTGCTATGTTATCTTAAATCAGTCATCTGATTTGGATGCGCTAGCCCGTCATCTCCAGAGTGTATGTCCATGGTTTTTCTGATTCTAACAGAAGATGCACGATAATAATCATATTCTGGGGTGACAAAATGGTATCTGGATAAATCTTAAGTCATATGAATAATATCCCAAACGTGGATTCTGTTCATCTGGACATGGGTGAGTGAAAAAACTTTTCTCCCATTGAGAACGAGAAGTCCAGATGAAAAGAATGAACTTTTGGGATTTGGGACACTTAAACATTTTTTAAGTGTTTAAGGGATATTTATCTGAATGCTATAGAAGTGACTTCTTTTCAAATTTCACCTAACATAGCTGAATAAATGCCCACTTTTTAGTAACACAATGCCCTGTAGCATTAACAGCAAAAACATTTTCAGGTCGTGGGGTTGGGGGTCTGACCTCCATGCTCCAGGAAAACTCGAACACATCTCTCTTTTCCCTTGGCTGCTGAGAAGTGAAGCAGTGTCCAGCCATTGGCATCGCGGATCTTTGGCGAGTATCCTTGCTCCAGCATTCTCCTAACAGTGTATACATCCCCTGCTGCCACTGCAGCCTGGATCTGCAGCTCTTCATGAAGCTCAGGGTTCCTTCTGCAGTGGTGGTTCAACATCCTGTCACATTTCGGAATGGTAATTTTCATCTGTACCTAAGCTCTGTTTAAAATAAATAAATAAAAATCAGTAAATATATTCAGATTCAGATGGTACATTAAGCATGACTGAAATTAAGTTCAGACTTATGGCCGTGGCTTTTAATCTGAAAAGACAACACTAAAATTGAAAAAGTAGTAACGCATAACTTGATGATGGAAGCGGCCTAAGAGTCTGTGTCAGGTTAAGTGTCGTTTTCAATAAATTGCATGATCAAAATTTTTTTGGTCTCGCTCCCATTTCTTCTTGTTGCATGCTGAAGCTCAACTTGGAACCCTGTTAATATCCAACCATGAAAAATATGATTTTTTGCCCTTTTTCAAGTATGTGAGTGAAGTTGCCCCCCCACCTTCTTCAAATCCAACAGAAGTGGTGTCAAATGTTTGCACTACGTTTGTGCTGCTAAAGTGTTAGTTTGTTAAATGCTATCATTTTAAAGATATTAGCGGCACAAACAAAACATTTAGCAGCACAAACGTAGCGCAAACATTTGACACCACTTCTGTTGGATTTGAAGAAGGTGGGGGGGCAACTTCACACTTCAAGTGGTCTTAAACGTTTGATTGGGACTGTATCTGACCTGTCTGAGGATATTTTAATGGTGAAAATAAACTCATTCATACATTACAGTACAGTGTCTGCCTGCCGCCTCAGTGCAACAAAGATCTACAATTTAAGCAGTTCATTGTAGATCTGACAGACTTGAATGGACATAAATGGCTGACAAAACACACAAATCAAGCACACACAGGTGGTGCATTAAAAAAATATCTTAAAAAAAAATCAAAATCAAAATGTTAAGGCATTTTAAGCATAAGAATAGGAATCAAAATAATACTGAAATGGTGTACTAATGATGTTCAGGAGTTTTTAAGCGTTAACATTAATAATGAGCTTCCTCAAATATTTGAGGAAGCTCATTATTTGATCGAGGGCTGAGCGATAAGGAAAATCTAATATCTATATCTCATGATATGTTTAAATAACCTCCAGAATCAAATGTTTTTTCCAACCACATGAGTGCGGAAGGAAAAACTCTTTTTTTTAACAGGAAGAACCCTCCGGCAGAACCAGGCTCTGGGAGGGGCGGGGCCATCTGCCGTAACCGGTTAGGGAGATGGAAGGAAGACAGGATGACTCAAAGCAGAGAGGTCTATTAACACATGAAGAAGAAATACTCAAAGCATCATGGGATTTGTTAAGTGTGGATAGTTAAATTTATTTATTTATTAATACTGATTTTATCTGTTTTGATTTTATATACTTTTTTGTTTGTTTGCTTGTTTTAATCAATTTTAAATCATGCTTTTTATTTGTTTTTGTTTCTAATGTCCCTGTAAAGCACTTTGAATCACCTTGTTGTTGAATTGTGCTATACAAATAAACTTGCCTTGCCTTAAATGCAATAGCAAGTTGTGCCTTGTTCTCAGAAGGACAGCAAGCGGACAGGGATAGGTGAGATGAGGCAATGCAAGGAGGAAGAGAGGCAAAGAGTGATTCAGAGGCAGAGCCTGGTTTATTTCCCACAGCTTTTGTAATCTGTTGCCTTATGGTTCCAAGCGCTGTCACCAATCTTTGCATTTCATTATTATCTCACAACACTTGTTTAATCAGCTACCAGCTCTCCTACAGACTTTTTAAATGTCTACAGTGTCAGATCAACACAGCCCTGCCCTCCAGCGCTATCAGCAGCAGCAGCAACACCTCAACAGCAACATTGTACCCATCAGGTAAGAAATAGGCTACCTTTGCTTTGCCTTGTCCCCGCCTGATAACAGTGATATAAAATGATGTGAATCCATATTAGATTTTTGAAGAATGTGGGTTGTTGTTATTCACCCTGGTCCCATGTGCCCCTTTTTACCTTCCAGTACCCACCCCTTCAAAAATCTCTACACCGCTCTGCCTGAAAAAACAATGCCGTGGTCCCAGAGTCTGCCGAAAAGCGACAGACCGAGCAGGAGGTGTATTCTTGCCTCGACACCCACCTTTGTTGTAGTGTTTGTGTTGCATATTAATTACGTCACAGGACACTTGGACGCGTTGCTATGACAATGAAAACACACATTAGGTGGTACTCGATTATAATGGAAAACCAGTTAATCCAATTCGAGTCGTGGCGAATCAAACCGAGCAGGTACTAATGGGAAAGGAGCCCATCTGATCTTGAGCTGCTTTTCTGCTTCTCAATACTTTCCCCGTCGCTCTGGTTAAAGTTAATCTTTGTTTTATGAGTCTAAAAATTGTTTTTTCAGAACTACAGCTTCTTTCCAGCTGATTCTGACAAAGTTTAATGTGATCTTCTTGTTCTTGAGTGTAACTAGTAGTCTGCAAATTGTTCTGTATTAACACTGATGATGTGTATTGATACAGTGCACATTGATGGGGTCTCCAAATTCTAGATATCGACACTGATACACCTGTAGAGTGTTTTTGATGAAATATTGTGAACAATGTTGTTACAGAAATAACTCTGGCACATTAGTTGTCTGCTATGGTCTTTCGGTGTTGGCTGGCTAGTGCACTAATTGTTTTTAAGGATGTACCACATTGTTAATCTGGCCACTGCCAAATCTCTTACCATCTCTCTCTGGTTTATTGTGGGTTTTTTCCCAGCCTAGTGATGGTGTACCTTGTATGCACTGCCATCTGTCTGAGACTTCTATTCAAAAATGCAAAACTACAAATACAAAATCAGCTCTATGAGTCAACTTCTGGCATCTGCTTCATTTGTGATGACAGAGCAAGGAAACAAGCCTCGTGTGGCAATGAAACTGCTTTGGAGTCAACTGTCCAGTTAACTTTGAGCATCTAAAAACAGGGGACTACAAGAAAAGGGTGTAAGCCGCTTCTTACTGTACTGCAGCTGGGATAGGCTCCAGCCCCTCCATCACCCTAAATTTCTCAGCAGTTAATCCAAACTCTGAAAAAACATTGACTTAAAGCTCAAAGTCTGCACTTGAACACATTTGACTTAAAATCCAGACTGGTGGAGTATAGATGGTAAACGGACTGGTTCTTATATGGCGCTTTTCTACTCTGAGCACTCAAAATGCTTTACAAAACTTGCCTCATTCACACAAGCATACTATACTGTTTCCATCTAAGCTTCCTATCTAACATTCACACGCATTCACTGACGGATGCATCTTGCCCAAGGATATTTGGCACGCAGACTGGAGAGATGAGGATTGAACTACCAACCTTCTGATTAGCAGGTGCTCTACCACCTGAGCTACACTTCAAAAGACCATCAAATCATTTTTTTATTAAATTATTAACAAGTCATTATTGCTGTTGTGAGAAAACAATCATTGAATTCAGTTTGAAAATTTGGTTGATCTCAGAATTGCACAAATAATTTATAAAGCAGCAAACAAATCTTTACTCCACGACATTCAGAACTTAGGAGTAAAAACTATAATTTATTAATTTTTCTTTAATTCAGTCTTACTGAATAAAAAGCAGAAAACTTGGAATTTAAATAATATAGAGGCAAAACTATAAAAGTTGTATATATTCCCCCCAAAAATGTAATTATAAATGAAGTTATCTGAAAATGTACATGTTTGACGTATGTTCAGGCACAACAGTGGAATTTCAGAGACAGTCACTTTTTTGCTTCAGCTAACAAAGGCTTAACCATTACTTGATGAAGAGGTCTAGCAAGTTTTTTTGGCTTCCTTGTTGCGAGAAATTATGTTGATGTTAAAAGAAAAGAAACAAAAGCTAATGTTTTAGATATTAAAATGTACCTTTTGACCAG
The DNA here is from genome assembly GCF_900408965.1 of Simochromis diagramma. Taxonomy (NCBI): domain Eukaryota; kingdom Metazoa; phylum Chordata; class Actinopteri; order Cichliformes; family Cichlidae; genus Simochromis; species Simochromis diagramma. Next base: position 1,362,255 of record NW_024387258.1, on the reverse strand, counting down.
CTGAAGAGAGAGGCTTCTTTTAGTCATATCAGAGCTGCTTTGCAGATGTACTGGTGCACACTGTGAAGAACTGAGAATGTGTTTCCCTGTGGCACACAAACACAGTCATCAAAAAGAGATTAGAGGCAATGAAGAGTATTGTGAACACTAACGGGCAGAGTCAATTGATTATGGATACACCCCATTTATTGCTGAAAACCACAACAGCCAAACAATAGTAATAACCAGAGTTAAATACAAAAAAATAATGATATGCATATACACTACCCAAAGGTAAACTTGCTAATTACACTATTTTTTAGCCAACCTGGGAAAACTTTGCAAATGAATGAAAACGTAACTATCTGTCATTACCTTAAAAGTTTGGCTCGTTAGTTTAACTCGTTTATGATAAACAATAGACAACACCGTGGCTTTATTTGCTAACATGACCAATAATACAAAGCACGCACAAGTATACAGATATAACTTACAAAAGCTCGGCGGTGAAGATAGCTCATTTCCACCACCCCAGAAAGTGTAACGAAAGTAGATCCTTTTAGAATAACCCATGGTTTACGGCTGTACGTTCTTAGAAGGTTAGCTGAAGCTAGTTAGCCAGAAAGCTAACAAACTCATTCGCTCGTTTTTAATTTTATTTGGCTTCATTTGACTTTTTACACTATTATAATTGGGTAGAAATAAACCCCCAAACACAGCGTGTGTGGATATTAAAAGGAATTCTACGCCTTTATTGACAAAACAGCAGCTCTATAAAACAAAGACTTACTTATCAGACGCTGAACCGACGTGTAACTGAGCCAATCAGCTTTCAGGTATACGGAACGACTGAAGTTGTCAAAGCTGCATTATTCCGTTACTTTCAGCACAAATACAATACCAAACAAAGAAGCTAGTGTCAAACTTTTATCCATATCTTTGTAGGTAATGACAAGAATAATCTAACTGTTCAACACTAAGACTTAGTCAAAGAGTGTCTGCGAAGAGCTTCACCAGCGTGACTCCATCAGCAAAAACAATAACACTTCCGTCTGCAGACTTTCACAATATAAGTATAATTTCCACAGCACGTCAAGAACTTCCATTTGCAAAGCAGACGCATGAAACTGTATTTTAGGATGCAATTAATTTAAAATAAATCAGAAAGGCAAGGAAACGTGCATATATGATGATGCTATTCTGATTAATCAATTTGCAGATTAATGATCATAAAACTAACCTCACGGCCCATTGTTAGTCAGTGGAGCTAGTTTCCATCAGTATTCTGCAGTCAGCTGAGATTAAAGGAGTGGTTTGGATGAAGAAACCTTTCTCCTACAGAAAACGTCCAGTTTGACAGAATGAACTTTCTGAAACTAGACACATTATATAAATCCATGGTCGTTGTAGTAAATAAAGTGCTAGTATTATATTCACTATTATATATTTCCCACAATGTAAAAACAACAACAACAATATAAAGTTGTATTTTCATTTATTAGACTTTTTTGTTTTATTTTGGTAATGCTTCACGTATTTTGTAGGGGTACTTCCGTGTATATCACGTGGGAGATCCACGCGGAAGTAGCAGCGCAATGGAGGGCAATATGAGTTGTAAAGACGAAGACCTGTACGTAATGACAGGACTTTTTAACTGTTTGACAGAAGCGTACAGATGCTTTCTTGCGGGATCGTATCCCCCCCAAAATGCTGCCGATGTAGCGAGCGTAATATATTCCGGCTTTTGTGGACCTGTCCACGGGAAAGGCAGAGAAGGTTCCCCCTCAGAGTATTGCGGTGAAAACAGTGCGGAGCTGACTTGCATGTGCATGTCTTTCCTCGAGAGGGTTTCTTCCAATCTGACGTCTCAGGGGCTGCATCCAGACGTTAGGTTTTATTATGCGGAGGTCCTAAAAGTATTGCTTGAAGACATGGATCTCATCACGCACCTTGTAAGTGCTACCACTGCTCAGGGAGTAAAGACGTAAAGTTATCTTAATAATTGATTTAATTACCTTTTCCATAGGTAAAGCGGTTCCAAGCCGAGGACCACATTATCTCACATCTGGCTGCAAAGACAGCATCAAACTGTGTTTTTTACCTTATCTGCAAATCTGTAAGTAGTCATTCTTTGGGGATTCGTCTTCAGCAACGACTTTTTGTTTCCGTCTCTGAGATGACCGAAGCGCTTTAGCCTACCTACTGTAAATCACATACTATTAAAAAATATGCAACACTGTTCATTGTGTGTAATGTTAAGAATGGTGAAAAAAAGCAAAGTTTAAAGTAACGTAAAAGGAGACGCCAGAAGGTTCTAGGGTAAAACTTCAGCAACTGGTAGGTTGTAAGACTAAGACCAGACTGGCCAACCTGTGCACCACCTGGACTTGCAAGAAAGCCTATGACTCAAAACCTCACACATGGAACCTGGAATTCATAGAGCTACACAAGATGAGCAGAACCCTAATAGTAAAAAAAGAGAGGAAAGGTAGTTACTGCAATCCTCTAAGGTCTATCAGAAGGCAACACACTGAAAATAGCCAATTGGGAACCATGAAAAGGCTACTAGGAAAGCTACAACAACCCAGCGAGTAAGGCAGGTCCTGAGAAGTAGGTGAATGGGAAGAACAAGATCAAGGCAGTCGCCACCTACACCCAAAGGAGGAGATCAAATCCACTGACATCAAGACAACGAAGCTTCTTACTTATGCATGTAGGGTCTCACCCCAAATCTAGCCCTCTGAGACTGTACGCTGAGCGGAGGGAAGGAGACCAAGTGTCAGAAGCACTATCCAGGGTGAAACAACAAAGAGCCACATCATTTATTGTGGCCATCAGGAAGATGTATAGTACCATATCACCCCAATGGAGCACTTTGCTCTCAGATTGCAGATTTGCTTGTGGTTACTGGGATATTTAAAAGTAGGGAGGCAGAACCTTCAGGTATCAGGCACCTTGTCTGTGGACCCAGCTTCCAGCTTGGATTTGGGAGACAGAGACCCTTTCTACTTTTAAGATTAGGCTTAGGACTTTCCTTTTTCTGAAAGCTTACAGCTATGGCTGAATCGTGTGACCTTGAATCCACACTTAGTAGGACTTAGCAGTAGACTTAGGCTGCTGGGGTCCTCTCAAGATGCACTGAGCGTTTCTCCTTCTCTTACCCTTTTTTACTCACCATCAACAGCTCTTTCACAGCATGTCTTTTATCTGGTCCCCCGCCCGACTGGTCATGGCAGATGGCTGCTGCGACCTGGTTTGGACAACAGTGGAAAGGAACTCTCTTTTAAAATGAAGGTTGAAAGGGAGTTTTTCCTCCCCACTGTTGCCAAGTCCTTACTCATAGGAGGTTATCTGTTAGGGTTTCTCTGTAAAATTTTAGTGTCTTTACCTTTCAGTATTGAGCACCTTGAAGCGACTGTTGTTATGATTTGACAGTTTAAAATTGAATTTGAGTGCTTGTATGCTTAAATTTCTTAGGGACTTATCAGTCCTGCCTGGCAGAGGAAATGTGAACAAGCATTTCAGAACCCGTGGCCTGGTGCTGAATTAGATGCCTGTTTGTGGTCACTGACTGAAGTCTCCAAAAAACTTCTTAAAGGAGCTCATCGAGGTAAACGGTGTTAGTAATTTTCAAGGAGTCCAAAATCCACGATATCTAGGCTATAATGGTAACAAAAATACAGAAAATTGTAGAAACTGCAGCCAGAACATTTTAAGATTTTGAACATCTAAATGAATTTACTTAAAGATGAGTTTATTGAAATCATTTGTTCTGTAGCTAGGCTAACTCCTTGGGGTAAGATATGGGCAGATATGATGCTTACAGGATGATGGTTGATTTTGTCTAGTCTCACATTTTGAATGCCTTTTTTTCCTTCCATTAGAGCTCATGACACTTCTGGTAGGTTTTGACCTCACTCTAAGTGTTCTATGTTCAAAACTGCTCCCTGAAGAGAAGAAACACATGTCACAGCATTCAGTGGATTTTACCAGAAGCTCACACTGGGGAACATCATTATGTCTACTGCTAGACCTGCTTGAGGTGCTGACTTCTTCTAGTTTGGTATGTGGAGCTGGTGTCCGTTTGAAGAGTCAGAGAGTAACCCACCTTCACTCGTTGGCCCTCCTAAACATCTGCTGCTCCTCAGAGTATTATGTTAAAAAGAGAGTGCTGCTTCTTCTAAAGAGAGCAGTCCTCCAGAAGGCTGGAGAGGACTGGATTTCAGGCGATGTGGCGTCAGGGAGGACGTGTGGAAACTGGAGCTCTGATATGAGCATTCTAGCTCGGACTGTGTTAAAAGCAGCTTCTGACAATTGGTTACTGAGTATTCAAATGCAGTCTGGCGCTTTCTTTGGAGGAACCAGGCACATTCTGGGAGATCAGATTCAGAACTGGGATTGCATGATGCTGAGAGCTGTCAGCCTCATTATTCTCAAGTCCATAGAGCTTTGCATCCAAACAGCTGCAGGATCAGGTGAGAATTAAAAAGAAATACCAGCATGGTTGATGATCTATCATTTTTGCATGAGTACAATTAAAGATGTTGCTGAACTTTAAACCAATTAAATTAAAAACAAATCATTTGAAGCTCTTCTTTTTGATAACCGTGATAGTACTGGGTTTTTTTCCTCACCCAGAAATCTCAGCAGCACATTCAGTGGAAAAACAATGAGAAAAATGTTGAATGTTTTCACTCAGTGTCTGGTCTCTCCCCTGACCAGTCAAATCAAAGACAAAAATCTGGATGACAAATGCTTTGAAAATGACATTTATTTTTAAAAGCATTTGATATTTCAAATGTTGTGTAGCCAATGATTGTAAATCTAAAGTTATTAAGAAATGATCAGTCAAAAGAGGGTTTTCAGGAAAAACTGTTAAATGTTCAGTTTCTATGCCACATGTCAGAACAAGCTCCAGAGTGTGATTGAAGTGGTGGGTGGGTCCTTTTACATTTGGAGAGAAGCCGTTTAATAACAGATTAAATGCAGAGTTGAAGCTGCATCTATGTTTAAGTCATCCACAGTAATTATTTTATCTGAACTGAGTGTGATAAATTAGAGAGAAGCTCGAAGTGCCAGGTGGACAATGGATATCAATAAATAAAATGGTTTTTGTCCTGGCTCTCTGCCATCACCCCCACCTGGTTATGCGGCAGATGGCTGCTCCTCCCTGACGGAGTTTCTGACGGAGGTTTCGTCCTTTGAAAAGAGTTTCGTTTTTCCATTCCACTGTCGCCAAATGTTTACTCAAAGGAGGTTGTTTGATTGCTGCAGTTTTCTTTGTATTATTGTCGGGTCTTTACCTTTAATCGCTTTCTCTAAACAGGCCAGGTTTCACCCAGAAAGTTTACCAATGATCTTAAAAGCCTTTACATCCTTTCTGCTTTGACTTAGGCGTATGATTATCTTCTTAACACAGAAGTGAAGACTGCAACAGAGGTTCATGCATACCTGCAGAGTCTGTGGGGCTTCCTGAGACAGTACAGGTTCAAACAGAGAGAGGTCACTCATCTCTGCTGCTGGATCAGCATGCTGTTTGGAGAACAGGATGATGACATGATGGAGGCAGCTAAAGCTCTGCTCTACATATTTCTTCATTACAGGTAAAACAGATACCAGATTTGGGTATGATATAAAAACTATAATGGTAAAGAGGTCCTGGTGTTAGTTTACCATCTTTAAAGATGCTTAAAGATAACTTCTACACATGTAAAAGTATTCAGATTTAAAATATACATGTGTGTGTTTCTGTCACTGTTTACTGATACTTCACTGTCTTTCACTTTACCAGAAGAGAAAAATTCAAATAAGCTGGTAGTGTTTACGTGATGTGTTCTAATTAGATTTTTCTCTCATTTTTAGACTGATGTCTGGGATGGATGAATTTGCAGTGCTGGAGACGGCCTGTGCATCTGGCTTTAACCCTCACTGTCACTTTGTGCTTCTGCTTCAGAGCATGTCCTTTGACTATAGCATCCTCCTAGACTTTCTGATCTCAGCTGAAACCTGCTTTCTGGAGTACTTTGTGCAGTACTTGAAATGCCTCCGAGATGATTGGCAGGGCTTCGCTGCAGCATGTGGACGTATCACTATGTCAGACTGTTGTCTTTCACAGCAGAAGAAGTTAGGCGCCGATAGGTCAACATTGAAATGTAAAGGAGAGCCAGATAAAGTAGAATCTGGTTCCTGTGTTATTCCACCAGCTGGAAGGCTAGGTATGGCTTCAGAGCTTCGCCTTGTAGAGTATGATACTTCTGATGAGTCTGATTCTGAGAATACAGTGGAATCTGTCTGTGCCTTGAATGGGAAACGATATAAGTCAACAGCTTTACTGAGTCCAAGACCGGAAGGATTATTACAGCCAGTGTTGCAGAGTGAAGAAACATCACGCGCAAACATGGCATCTCTGTCATGGCAGCTTACAGGTGAAATATCAGTCAGAGCAGCCCATTGTTTGTCACAGCTTAGAGAGGTGGTAACGAGGCTGCACACAAAGAAGCTCTTCCCATATAACCCTTCTTCACTCTTAAAGCTCCTAGCGCAAGTAGAGAGCTGTTACCAGAAATCACACCTGTCACAATGCAGTAAATCATGAGGATCACTAGTTTCAGTGATTTTGTTTGTTTGCTGATGTGGTGTGCACTTCCAGTTCCTGCTATTGCACATATAAAAATATTATTGTCAATATTATAAATATCCATCCCTTTATCTGTATTTACATTTTGTGTTTCACTAATTGTTTTATATTTCTAGGTACAAATGCTATTTCATTGACAGTGTTACATTTAGTGCTCAGTCTTTAAAAAATATTACCATGTCTTACCATTATCATGTCATTAAGTAAAAAACATGTCAAATTGTTTCTGAAGCTATACCATAGGGTGGCAGCAGAGGACTTTCAAGTGCATTCTCAGAAGGCCATTTTAATGTCACACTGGGGTGGATGTACCTCAGGAAGTTTTGGTGTTTTGGTCCCTGGCTGATCCAGTTTGTTTGAAAGATACCAAAGTTGTTCACAGATGCATCCATCAGGGTCTAAATGTTGGATACAGAATGATCTGACTCAGGAATTGTCCCAGCTTTTATAAAGCGCTTTGAGTGCACAGATAGAATAGAAAAGTGCTTTATAGTCCATTTACCATTCACTCCCAGAGTTGCTATTTTTTTTTTTTTTTTTTGTAAAGCAGTTTTGCTCTACGATTATGGCTGTCAAAGAGAACCTATTTTAAATGCATCTTTAACTCTTATATGATTCTGGGCACATTTTGTGACATTCCAAGTTTTAATTTTTGTGCTATTTTGGCTGTGCTGAACGAATAAAACCCCATATTTGCTAGTAGATATAATTTTTTATTTTCATTTTAGAATTGTTGTCTCATTTCCTTAAATAAGCTTAAAATGGCTGAGCCATGCAAAATCCGCCACAATTTATCTTCCGGCCAAAACATGTCCCATTTAAACACGTGAAAATACAATTTTTGATCCCAAATCAACTAACGAATTCCTTTATGCTAAGATTTCATTTTTGACAACTTGCCTTTAATGTTTTGTTTTTATATTTGTCCAACCAAATGGGTGTCTTGCTAATGAAATGATGAACATGTGCTGCTAATGATGTTAGATAATTTTGTGTGTGCAAGTCTTTTTTTCTTAGAAGGCCACACTGTGTGTTATAAACTAATTCAATAATAATTACTGATAGGTGACCTTTCAGAGCTTCAAAGCTATCTCAGCAGCAAGAACCAAAGCTCAGGTAATTTATGCAACTGCACTGCAGCCATGGTTAGAAGTATGAGCGGTAGGGCAGGAGCACTCTGCAAGAAGATGGCAAGACTTTACAGCATAGAGGAGCCTCTGGAAAAGACACATCATACTCCTCCGGGCTGACATGGAGGAGGCCTCAGACGTAGAAACAGACCAGCTGGAGTCCAACTCTGACTCATCTGAAGGTGAGAGTGAAAAGATGGTTGAAGCAGTCACAGGATGGACTCCTTATCCCCATATTTTGGTCTTCAACAAAGACTGCAATGCTCTACTACCTCCCAGTAGCCAAAGGTTTGCACTGCTGCTGATGGATGAAATCCTGCAGCAAATTGTGGTCATGCTAAAACCTTGAATGGGAAACACTTAGTGGCTTATGTAGGGATGCTCATTTTTGATGGTGTTTACAGGGCAAAACTCTTCTTCTTTAACGGGTAAAATCCAAAAACTATAATTAATATTTGATATTTATATTTCAGGCTGAAGTAGTTTTAAAAGACCATTGGTCATTGGTTTTCAAGATGGCAGCTTGAAGTGAGGTACTAGGAAGTGCTAGTGCACCAGTTCGCTGATTCTACACCCATAACTTTAGAAATGCAATTTATTTCAAGTTACTACAGTGACATTATCTGTAAGCCTGGGATGAGCATTAGCAGCTACTTTTTGGGACAGTCTGACAACATGCCGTGAAGGAAAGTTGTAATACCCAACACTGTGAGGGACCCCAACTTGCAGAGCGGAGAGGCAAATGAGGGAACTAGCATGGGAACTGATGCAGAGTTGAATATTGGAACACATCCATTAGTTTGTGAGGTGATTCAGGAAGTAACTGTGAAGTCATTGAAGCATGCTGATGGAAAATACAAAATACAAAATACACCCAGTCCGGTGTTTTCAGCACATTGCTTCGGATTCCGACTCAGGACTGGGTGTTTGTAAGGTCCAAGACAAAATCATCTGTGCAAGCTCGATCGCATGTTTGTCGACTAGCTCAAAGGAGTTTGCAAAGAAAAGCGTCTGGACTTCTTTAAGTTGCTTGAAGACGTTTCACCTCTCATCCGAGAAGCTTCTTCAGTTCTAAGGTCAAATGGTGGAGAGTCCCAGATATAAACCTAGTGGGAGTTTCCCCCCAAAGAGGGACAAAGGACCCCCTGATGATCCTCTAATCATCAAGGTGGGGCCAGGTGTCACAATGAGCTCACCCGAAACCCTGGCTGATTGGGTCCCACACCCGCTTTCACACCTTGGCTCATGTGATTAGAGGATCATCAAGGGGTCCTTTGTCCCTCTTTGGGGGATACTCCCACTGTATCCCCTAGGCGATTTTCCAGCTTCTTGCCTTCCCTATGGTGTGATCTAAGGTTGCAACCGACAACACAGCTGGTAGGAAGCATAGCTGAGACTTCCGTGTGCTTTGTTTGGCCTGGTGTGATGGCGGGAGGGGGCGTGGGCCGTGACATGACGCTCCTCCGCCCTATAGTAGACAGAGCGTGAGGGAGTGTAAGTGGGGTGATTAAAGTGGTTGGGTGGGATTTTGTTGTATGCAAGAAAGAAAGAAGTAGGTAGGTTTCCATGTGTAATTAGTGTGTAAGAATATTGCAGAAGAAGCTTAATGTGTAGTTTGGAAAAACAATGAGAAAAAAAGCTGGCTGAAGAAGAAAAGATAAATGTCCTTTTTTTTAAGCATTTTCTCGGCCGGCCGTTTGGCGTATGACATGTGGCGGAGGGCTCTGGTGCAGAGCGCCGCCAGTTTGAACCCTTCACGAACTCAGTGCCACGGCTCTCGCTTGGGGGGCGGGGAGACGTGCACTCGCATTTTCCTTTTTGCTTTTTCCTGCTCTCGCCAACTCCTCCGCCCGCTCTACATCTCTCTTATTACCTTTTATTACCCGAAGAAAATCACAATCACGCTTACACTCATGCCTTTGCCTTTCACCACTTCAAAACTGCGCCCTCTTCAATATTACCTTCATAAGCTCTCTTTGCTTTTCGCCTTCCTCACTACACTAAGTACCATTTTTTAACGCTGTGTACTCACTCTATGTCTCTTACATCATATTATTCCTCTCTCCTACAGCCTGCCTTACAATTACATAAGCCTGATTAAGTTTGCAAACTCAACTAGCCAATCACCTCATTCAACCACTTCTAATCACTTTTACCAAAGCCAATAGCCACTTGCCTTACTGACCACTTGGCAACACTGCTTCAAGCTAGTGACAATGGCAGGCGGCGGGGATAGGCTTTAAATAGCAGAAGCTGCAGGCGCTTACTCCTGACGCCCCAAACTTTATTAGTTGTGCGTTGCCATGTAAATAGTTTGCGTTTCATGTGTATGTACTTGCTAAGTACATGTGAACAGTAACCATGGTAACCACGGACTCTGAGCGGCTGGATCGACGCAGGTCAGACAACAATTTTACATGTATGATCTTAAAACAGGACACAGCCACTATACGTGCTGGCCTCATATCAAATGTGAACGCAGACTGAGTCTATGTTTGACGTTTGCTTTATATCTAATCTTCCTCTCAAACGTTTAAACAGCAGCGAGTCTGCAGCTGAGGGAACACAAACTCAAACTGTCCCAACAGGTTTGCTCGTTTCTTGGATTCATTTGGTGATTTATTAAATGTGTAACTGTTATTCTAATCTGCTGCTGAGTCTCTTACGCTGATGAAAATGCAGATAACACAGATCACACCTGTTCAACCAATCACTTTCATTCCACTTTGATCTGGACAAACTGACGGTTCATCTCTGCTACAGTGTTGTTAGACTGCTATATGTTTGTGTTCTTTATGCTGTAGATTTTCACGTCTCTGGAATAGTTGGCAGTAATACGGATGATTTTCTGTAAAATCATACTGATATGAGCCGTGACATATTCGTAGATGACCGTTAGATTAGTCAGCTGGGAAACTCTGGGTTAACTCATGGAGCTGAGGATATAGTGGATATGGAATGCTGACCTCGCTCCATGGTGTACAGGGCCGTTTACCCTCATGATTAATATTCGCAATAAAAATATTAGCCGAACATCATGAAGTCTGTATGTGTTTCATAGTGTCGAACAACCTTTGTACAGTTAAAGCCAGCAGTTACTACATGACAGAAACACCAACGTTATCTCTTTTATGCGTTTATACACAGGTCACGCTGATTACTGAACAAAAACCCAAAGATCAGCTGTTAAACGAATTTATTTGCTCTCTCTCCTCCTTAAACATGTTTTTAATGTTAGTTATAATTCAGAATTATACTGAAACACGTAGGACACATAAGAACATCAGGAAATAAAACCCCGATAAATATAACCTCAGTAAAATGAAGTCAGTGTCAGCGGGGGTTATTACAGCTGTGTACCAGGCCTGCGCTTTGTCGGTGGTAATAACAGCTCGATTGCTTGCGAGGCGAGCGGGTCTATCCCACGCTTTGCCGTGAGACTGGGCAGACATCTCCGAAATCATCGAAGCACTTTTGCAAAGAGGCTGTATCTTGACAAACCGACCAGACACATGAAGATTAAACCGCTACATGCTCGCCTAAAAAAATATTAAAACGTATTTGGTGACACACAAACAGGGTTTTTCAAAGTTCAGTTCTGTTAGCTTCCACATGCCGGTTGTTGTGTGCTAGAAACGATGGCCACCAGGCCAAGGCAATGGTTTTGACTCGATCAGCGTTAACCCCGCCCCCTGAGCCAGGCGCCAGGACTGCCAAAATGAAATAAATAAATATATCATTAAATAATTAATGAAATGTGTCAATAATTAATTAATTACATGTGTCATACCTATTTATTTAATTAATTAATTCCAATTTGAATTAGTTATTGCCACATTTAATTAATTATTTAATGGTGTATTTAATTAATTCATTATGGCAGTCCTGGCGTTCCATAACCAGGAGCCGTGACTGAGAATGTCCACCTAATGCTGTTTCACTTTGCCATGCAAAGTACTTTGACACTCTGGAGAAGGCCTTTCCTCTGTGTCATTGTTGTTGCCATTTGCATGTGAGAGCTTAGATTGTGGGGAAGATTAAAGATGAACAAAGGGTGGTGGGAGAACAGTGAAGTGAGGATACACAGTGTGAAACTCCTTTAATCCTTGTGCAGCCCTGGGCCTGGACCAAAAGAAAAAAAAAAGAAAACGCTCAGGGAGTGGGGTCACGCAGGCCCCCACCCCGCGGTGCAGCTGGGTGGGGTTCAAACTATGCCTCATATTGTCAAAACAGCAAACAGAAATCCACCCAGTCTCACCCAACATCGTATTCATCCATTCACTTCTGCTTCTCCTTTTCAGGGTGGCGGCGGGTGCTGGAGCCTATCCCAGCCGTCATAGGGCGAGGGGTACACCCTGGACAGGTGGCCAGTCTGTTGCAGGGCTAACACATAGAGACAGACAACCATTCGCACTCACACCTATGGGCAATTTAGATTTTTCTAATTAACCTAAAAAATCTTGCATTAACATTTGCAAATTTGCATTAAATTATTAGCAGCAAATGACTTCTACCCTTTTAATTCCCGTGGAAACAGTAAGAGTATAGATTTTCACATACTGCTTCTGCATTGTGACTCAACCTTTGCTAAATAAACTTAGATGTTGTGCAATATGTGATAATCTCAGGTTGTATTTACTAATTTTACAACCACATCACTGATACTAACTCCTGAGCTGACCGTATGTTAACATGCGCCACAAATAAGGGTCATATTTGGATTTAAAACAGTCACCGAGAAGCTTCCACTGAATGCTGCTTTCCCCTGCACGACACTGAAATCATTAACACATACTAACCCTCCATACCCTGTAGGAAACTCACTTCCTTGGAATAACATTTCAACAGGGAAAGAGTTGAGAGCAAATGTCCTTCTCTTGAACCTTCTGTCAGTCAGACAAGTGTAGCTTGGGCTTTTGTTTGCACAGGACAGGATTAACAATGGCGACATAAACGAGCTAAGGAAGCATAGAAACTGCAGAAAGGGCGTATGGCTCCTGTGTCAGTGAATCCAAACTACCTCTATGTTTGAACAAATCCAGTTACACAGCTCAAGAAAATATTACTCTAACGGAAGGAAAAAGCAGCATGTGTCTCAGTAGTACTGAAAAGCTATTATATCAAAACGTAAAGGGAAAACAGTTTGATGACCTGTATAGTGAACTGAAACAAAACGAAGCCTATCATTAGGAATACTGACTTTTTACAGCTTCAGTTCTTTTTTCACTCAGTAGGTGGCAGCAAACTACAAACAATGGTTGCATTTTACACTCATCCGTTTTCATTAGAGGCAGAAGCCAGAAGCACATCCAGGTTTAGGTCTACTGCTTGGTGCTACACAGAAACAGGCTGAACAGACTGAAACTCACATGAATTTGTTTACCCGGGGAGGGTGCCCGAGGGCGAGCGTCTGGTGGCTGGGCCTTAGTCCATGGGGCCCGGCCGGGCACAGCCCGAAGAGGAGACATGGGCCCATCCTCCCGCAGGCCCACCACCCACAGGAGGCGCCATAGGGGTCGGGTGCATTGTGTGCCGGGTGGCGGCCAGGAGCGGAGGCCCTGGCGGACCGACCCCCGGCTGCCAAAACTGGCAATAGGGACAATGTTGGATCAGTGTTTCAATATTTATATCTTTTATTAGATGTTCATGTGGTTTGGTTATTTGGCTTTTGGTTGAAAGTACACTGAGAGGACTTTTTGTTTGTGATCTTAATAGTATTTTTTTCATATTAATGTAATTTTTCATCTAACTGAATACAATCTATTTGTGTATGATTGTCAGTCCAAAGAGGGAGAGAGGAAAGAGGGAACGTGAGGAGAAAGTACAAGGTCAGGAAGAACCAGGTAAGCAAACAGACAGGGAGCAGTGACAGGCACAACACAAACTGTTAAACTGACAAAGAGAAAAAACCTGATTTTACTCACAATCTGGAAGTTGTGTCCTCCCTGTATTAAAGCTGCTGTACAGAATCTGCAAAACAAACTGGGTTGAAACATTTTGACCCTCTTTAACAACATCCCAACATAACATTATCATTGATCGGGGAGATTAAAATTAATGATATATTTTTATGTGGTTCAGCCACAACTCTACTGAAACCTCAGCCAGTAATAGGTCGGCCAACCTTTGGACCGTCCAGTTGTCTGTATGACTGCTGCAGTACGTGCATCACATTTGCTCACTATCAGAAAGAGCCAAACAGCCCTGGTGGAGTGAGGAGCTGTAAAGAGAAGCAGATGCTCTGTTTCTACAAATGTTTTAAGCTTGTTTCAAAGATTCTGTACAGCAGCTTTAAATGTTTTCCAAAAGCACACACACACTTATCAGTGTTTCTCACACTTGTTACAGTGTGGACCACCTGATAAAAAGGTCAAGCTCCCCCAAGCACCACTATGAAAGCATGAAAGTCATAAATCTTACAACACAAAATTAGTATCTGCAGTAAAGATTTTTTCATACATTGTATACATTCTTCCACAGGCAAAGTTGCCTCCATTTTTATAGTTTTTTATTAATATTTTGTAATAATTTATTTGTAATAATTTATTCTGTTTGGGAGTGTTTTTTATGTATCTGTATTATATTATACACACACATTAAAAGTGAACCTCTGTCCAAAAAATGCACTCAGTTTACTTTTTACTCACTATGAGCATCATTCATTATTAATAAACCAGTAATTAAGGTTAGCATATGTATTTTTATTCCAATCCATTCTTCTTTAGCAGCATTTAAATAACCTTTATCAGATTTGATGGTTTTGTTACACACTTTTCAAAAAAGTGTTTTGCTTTTCTTTCACGAATGTGGGATTAAATTGTTAAAATGTACAAAACAGTGATGTCATGTTTTGAGACGAGGACCCAGGCACAGAGAGACTTGATGAATTTAAGAATCTTATGATTTAATAAAGAAATTTGCAGACTTGCACAGAGATGGTAAAATTATGATGACTGATAATGGAGATGAATACAGCAGACGATGAGGACAGGGAGGAACAGGGGTTTAAATGCACCGAGGAGACAGACAGAGAGAACTCGGGACGACTGGAGACATGTAGGGATGCAGGGACTGACAGAGACAGGGAAGACGTCTCATCGTGATGAGTAAAGTTGATCTTGCCTGGTTGAGCAGCTCTCTGGGTGCTCAGCACCCCCAAAGCTCTGATCCTAGAATCGCCCCTGCTACCATGCAGCCCAACATACTACACAAATACACGGCAACGCCTTGAAGTCATTCTTTTGTTGCCAAAGAACTGATGAGAAAGATGTTTGATGAGCTTAATCTATGTGTGAGGCAGTAGTTTGTGTAGGAGTCATATGAGTTGCTTCTTTTTTGATTAAGTGGGTTGGTTTAAATGCACTCACTGTATTGGTACACGAGTGTGGGGCGTGACTCATGGGTGTGTTAGGTGATAAATGTGGTTGCACTCACCTGTTCACGGCACCTGATGTTAATGAGCAGAAAGGTAGGGTGAGCATGAGGCGAAACCTTCTGTTGACTGCAGCTTGAGCGCAGCTTGAATCATTTTGATGCATTTTTTGACTGTAACTTGATGGTTTATGTATACTTCTGCACTAAGTTATGCAATAGGCCAATGTTGAAATTTGGCATAGTAAATGGTGCAGTTATTTGTGCAGTCTGTGCATTTGTTTAATGGTTTGAGCCCGTGTGCCGATTTGTATAGTGGACAGTATGGCTGGGCCATATTATACCGTTTACGGTAATACCGGTATAATGTTAGGCAACGATAGGAAAATGAAATATCGCGATAGAATATGAGTAAAACGCGCATGCGCAGTGCCTTTGTTTTCATACGCACATGGCCGATTGTTGAGTGAAACAGAAGTGGTTTGTAAAAATGGTGCAACTTCAGTGATGTGGAACTGGTTTGGTGTTTGTCCGTCAGATACACAACAAAGCACATTTTTTTGCAGAACATGCAAGCGGCCGTCGTTATTGTCGTATTTGTCGGACTAAGATGCTCTTGAAGCTGGGAGTAATCTGGGTCCTAAACTCTGTATGCTTCAGGTCAAACGAACACTGCAGCATCACTGAGAGTTAAAAACTGTCTAAATTCTTTCATCTTTAATAAAACGACCAGCATTGCTGCTTTACCAGGTGTAACTATGAAGTTTAACTTTCAGGCATCCATGAAAACAAAATTTATTACATTTAACGGAGTTAGAAGTTAGCAGGAAGCTAGCGGAAGTTAGCTCGCTAGTTTCGCTAGTTACCTAAGCATGATATAGCATGTTCTGACTGAGAGATTTCTGGAAAAATTCAAACGTACAGCTCTGCTATCACTTCCAACATAAATGAAGACAGGAAACTAAACAGCAGTGACTAGCTGGTATATAATGATGTGCTACGTGATCGCTAGCGACACAGCTATGTTAGCATAACATAAACAGTGAAGCTGGAGGACGAACACTAACACTTTTCCACTTATAAAAGTTAACGTTAAGGTTCCTCATGGTTAGAGACAAATGCAATCACATGGCAGAATGCTGTAAACGGACCAAACTTCAGTCAGGAGAACAACTGAGATAATCCATCCACAATACCAGGTTAGTCATTAATATACTGCAACAACATGGGAATAGAGCAGCTGCCAGAGAATTCAACATTAATGAATCAATGGTACAGAAGTGGAGGAAGCAAGAAGAATGAGTTTAATAAAGTTTGATTTATCTGACTGCTTTGTTTCGCTTAATGTGCGTTATAATCCCGTGCACCTTATGGTCTGAAAAATGCGTACTGCACACTGCAGTTTAATGTTGCAAAGCACCTCTTTTTAACTTCAGTGGATATTATACATGGTTATGCTCAGGATATGTCAGCCCATTTCTACTGGAAATGCCTTTTGGTTAAACTTTCAGCAAGGAATTTGCATTTGCACTGTTACATCTTGCATCACATAGTGCACAACTTCAGGTTTGTATTTCTATATGATGAACTCTGCATTACTACGTGATAAGAACAAGTAATCTGATGTCCTGTAATGATTATGACGCTATAATTTGAGATACAATAAAAGAGTAAAGTTTTTGTACAAAGTATCGGATCAGTATCGTCGATACCACCCTGAATTTTACTTGGTATCGGATCGGAAAGGAAATCAGTGGTATCACACATCACTAGTGATCAAACGTCAGGCCAAGCTGGAACTGATTCCTGTCTTCTGTAACTTCTACAACACTGTCCAATAGAGACACATGAATGAAATGCAGCGTCATTAAAAACACTGATCTTTATTTAAAAATGTAATATATTTACATCTGAATAAACTTTTAGGCATTACGCTGATGGACGGATGGATGGACCATGAATGCTTCCTCATCCTTCTTGTCATGCACCATGGAAGTGTCTGAGGGGCTTTTCCACTTGGAATCGGGATACTGTGTCCACACTTCAGAGGAGGAGTTTCCAGCATCTCACCTTGGCCTCATCTGCAAACAATCAGCAGGAGGGCTTCTTAAACCAGCGCTGCCTGCTACTCCTCGCCAGTTTGTTCTGCCATCTCCAGTGGTAACTAGGCTTCCCCTCTGCTCCAGTTCTGGCGTGCTCCTTCCCTGTGTTTAACCTTGTTTTCCCTGTGTTTAGGTCTCCTCTGCCAACATACTCATCCTACCCTCAAACTCCCTTACCCGTCCAGCAACTTCTTCTCCCTCTGTTGCAGAATTCCCGTTGGATTGTTCCCATCAGGAGCCAGGTGTTCAGTCCCTCGATAGCTTTTCCTCTGCTTCCTGCTCTCTGCTGACACTCCTAGCTCGAGCCACGTTCTCCATTCCCTCTCTTTAAACAAAGTCTCATAAATAGTTTAACCATGTGCATTGAATCTGCATTTGGGTCTAAGCTTTCTATGGAGGGAAGAAATCATCACAGTGACATCTATTCAATTTTTAATTCAATTTTAATAATAATAATAATAATGATGCATTTATAGCGCTTTTCGGGACCCCTCAAAGCGCTTTACAATTTTATTTATAGAGCGCCAAATGACAGCAACAGTCACCTCAAGGCGCTTTATATTGTAAGGTATACTTACAAAGAAATCCCCAACAATCATATGACCCCCTATGAGCAAGCACTTTGGCGACAGTGGGAAGGAAAAACTCCCTTTTAACAGGAAGAAACCTCCGGCAGAACCAGGCTCAGGGAGGGGCGGCCATCTGCTGCGACCGGTTGGGGAGGGGCAAGGAAAAGAGGATAAAGACATGCTGTGGAAGAGAACCAGAGGTTAATAACAAGTACCATTCAGTGCAGAGAGGTCTATTAAACATAGTGGGTGAAGAAGAAACACCCAGTGCATCATGGGAATCCCCCGGCAGCCTAATGCTGGGCATACACTGTGCGATTTTTGGCCCATTTCGAGCCGATTTTTCAGTCGTGCGACCGTTTTGGGGGTCGTCCCGAGTTTGGCCTTGATCGTGTGTCGTGCATCGTCTACATAACGAGGGTAACGGGGTAACGAGAAGCGATTAAAACCTCACGACCAGCTCCCGATCATCAATCGGGAGCTGGTCGTAAGAAATCGTAAGAAAATCAAACCTGCTTGAAATCCTGTGGGTCGTCCTGAGGGTGTCACCGCAGCGTCTCACACCGCGCACGCGCAAACGCAGAAATGAGAGCGAAGAGACGGAATAGAACGGCGGTGCGGCGTGTGATCGGGACACAAGCGATGGAGGCACAAACTTCTAACCCCTGCGAGTCAATCGTACAGTTTGAGCAGGAGCTGAATAACACGACTGAAAGAAATCGCAGCACAGTGTATGCCCAGCTTATTGCAGCATGGAGGATTCAGGGTCACCTGAGTAGGCCATCAGCCTACTAAAAGGATACTGAAGAAACCCGTCGAAATAGGCTTAGTCTTCATCACTGCTGCTGCTGGACTCATTTGAACACCTCCGAAATTTGCACGCCGGCAAGTATTCCTCTTCTTCCTCAAAGTCCTCTCGGGAACGCTTCCTCGAGCCTCCAGCTTCGTGGTTGTCAAGCTCTTCGTGCGCATCTTCAAAAAGTCCATCACTGCTGCTCTCAGAGTGGTCGCACACAGTTGAGCTGGTCCCCGAATCAGAGTGTGCAAGCCTGGATTTTTTGCTATTACGCTCTTCTTCGTCAACATCTTCCTCTCTGGACCTTTTTGTGGATCCACCAGGCTGCGGTTCTTCTTCTGTTACCTGCTGATTGATGTCCTCATCGGCAATATTACCAACATGAGGACAGCCCTCGCTATCAGTGTCAGAAGCAGAGAAGAAGTCAGAGTCATCATCGCTCCATCTGATTCTTTTGTTTGGTTCCACATCTTCTTCATCCAGCTCTCTAGACCTCCTCCTGGAAACACCTGGCTGAGGGTCCTCTTCTGGGATGTACTGGTGAACATCCACACGGTCTTCAAATGCCTCCTCATTTTCAATGCCAACAACGACCACAGCATTATGATCCTGGTGCTGTTCATTGTTGTCAGCATTGGCATTATTGTCCCTCACATTAATATTTTGAGCGTTGACATTGTTGTCATCGTCATCGTCATCGCTACCGTAAAAGTCATCATATTGTCCCAGTGCTGAAGCTATTAGCTCATGCAGAAACCAACGAATATCACGGAGAGCGAGATACAGACAGCTCACGAAGCCTCCATTAACTGGTTCATTAGCAGGTTGCTGATCTCCATTTGCAACCCTTTGTGGGTTAACCTGTTGGCCTGCAAGATCATTAAATCTTTTAATTAACATCCATAACTATCTGCTGAAAATCTGTTTTTCATCAATTTCAAGACTGAGCACATGTGCTTACCGTTTTGGTTATTTTGTGGTCCGTCTCCACTTGCACTCATTTTGACTACAAGGAACACAAAACAACAATGATCAGTAAACCTCAGCTAAGAATGTTCAGAGAATTTGCTTTTTCTGTGATGACTTCAGGCTGCGTCCGAACGTACACGGCTATGTTTGAAAACGCACGTTTTCCTTTTTCGTTTAAAAGAAATCCAGTCCACATGTGCAGTTTTGAAAAAACATCTCCTTCCACATGTAAACGCTAAAAACAAACTGAAACGCTGTCAAGAACACGCCAAATCTTACAGCATACATAAATGTCATTTTTTAAAATTCCATTTATTCCAAACCGACGTCAGGATTTGGGTTGGGAGAGCGTCTGTGTTGAATGTAGAAGCCACGTCTGATGCCTCTGTGTTTCTAAATGGAGGCACAGTAACTGTGTGTGTATGTAAGTGTGCAAAAACTGCAGATACTAAGATGAACAGACACAGTATGTTGTCTACATCGGCCATTGTAGAAACTGATCTCATGTAAACACTAACGTGGCCACAGCGTCAACAGCGGCGCACACTTTTGACATTGCCTGAGTAAATGTCCGTTTTCCTCGTCCACACCTGAACACAAAAATGTCGTTTTTAAAAATCTCACCTTTCAGTGACTCAATCTGCTGTTTAGGTGTGGAAGAAAGGCCCAAATGCAGAGACAAAGCTGCGCTTTCAGAAATGTGGACGCAGCCTCAGGTTCTCAGAAATTCTAATAGTTTGTTTGAGAACAAAAGTCTTCTCTATTTTCCTAAATGAACAAAATAATCTCAGAAATAATCGTGTTAAAAAGAGCTTCTGTCACTCTAACATATGATTAAGAACATTTTCTCATTTATGTACATTTGTTTTCCTGAATAATAGATCCACATCATCCTCTCTATGATGGAAAATATAGTCTAGTCTTGCACAATGTAAAGTACATAAATACTGTCCTGGCAGGCAGGAAAATCAGCCTTTATATATTTAAGTAAATGCTCTTAAGTTTATAAAGTGAAATTTGAGCTTACTTTAGTTCTTGGTAAATTGCAGAGCAGTTAATCCTCAGGGAAACGTCGAAATGTCACTAAATAGTGGTCTGCTTTCATACGGTTGCAGTGTCTCTTCAGTTTTGTGTTCATATGCTGATGTTTTCATTCAAAACATGCTTAAATGCTGTGATGTCACTTTAGCAGCAAAGACTGTGGAATGTGCAGAGATTCTTTTCACATCAAGTTGTTTGCTCAGAGTTTGATATCTTTTAAATGGAGACAAAACAAAACAGACAGAAGTGAATCTAAAAGACTAAAGCAGTCAATGTGTTATTATTTTTATTTATTCTAATAGTTCCTGTAAAGTTCTACTCTAAGAGATTCATCTCGGCCTTCATGCAGGATTAAAGCTCAATAACACACAAAATATAAAACATTTCTTTATGGTTGTTAGGCAAAGTTATCAAACATATATCCACTAATATGCTCTCATTCTTGCTCTGCTCCCTAATTTTTCCCTGGAGGCATCGCTATGGCAACAAAACAACAAGCTGTTTCCAGAGCTTAATATTTAACATGTCTTTGTTATAAACTTTATTTGTACAAATCTGTGATGTTGATGTGCACAACGTGGGATTTAGACCTCGGAGGGTTAATCAACAAATCACGAAAAATTAGCTTTAAATTTGTGTTCATGACGGTGCAGATTTCTGACATTTTGTGTACTTTAAGCATTTAACAATTTGATTGTGTTCTAATAAAAACTGTGTGAAACTCAAGTTAGACCTGTGTTTGTAAATGAACCGCCCCATGTTGTGTAGCTTTCTGGATTTTATACTTATTGGGCTACATATTAATTTACTATACAGGCTATACAGTAGATACAATCTAAACTCACATGTTTTATGTAAGTAAATAGTTTAATCATGTGGGCCACAGACAGTAATCCAGTTATGGACTATACTGATATGAGAAACGTGCACACTTACTGCATTTGAATCATTTTAACCATATGTAACCAGCTGCA
This sequence comes from Simochromis diagramma, assembly GCF_900408965.1. Lineage (NCBI taxonomy): Eukaryota > Metazoa > Chordata > Actinopteri > Cichliformes > Cichlidae > Simochromis > Simochromis diagramma. The sequence goes on along the minus strand of NW_024387258.1, from coordinate 1,340,687 downwards.
TGTCATGGTCCCGGGACTTCTACCTGGTTTTTGGTGTCTTGTATTGTTGTTGTTTGATGTCAGTTTTAGGGTCCCTCGGTTGTTCTGTTAAGATGTTGCTTATTTGATTTCCCCTCGTGACTTTACCCCCTGTGTGTCCCCTCTGTGTATCTGCCAGTCCCCATGCCTCGTTTCTCCTCCTTGTGTTTTATTCCATGTTTTCCCCAGCCCGCTATGTCTGTGACCTCCATATTACTTTGTGCAGCTACGTATCATAAAGGTGCCTGTTATCCTGCTGCGACGTGTCTGTGGACTTGCTTTCCACGGATTTTTCCTCTCTTGATTTGGCCTCACCTGTGGTTCTCAGCATCCTTTCATAGCAGGTGTCCTGCCCTTGGTCCAAGGTGCGCCCCTGCAGTGTTGAAACTGTGTTTTCCCACGATGTTTGCAACCCGTCCTACTCTGTAGTAGAATCAGCGACATTTGACCGTCCTGTTGCTCCCGTTGAATTTTATATAGCATATTTAAAATGTAAAACTTAAAATTGTCCGTAACCTTTCCATTTGGTGGCGCTAATGCACCATGTTGCTGTTTGCTGAGCGCTAATAACAACCACGAGGAAGGAGGCGTTCATTCGTTCCTGTGGAGGGAAAAAGGCGCATCTCAGCGGCTGACGCTGAAAGTTGTCGTGTTTCTCTGTCGACTGCTCATAACAGGTATGACAATAAAGTTTCCTTTCATTTTAAACAGAGCTGCTGTGTCATGTACTTATCCCACGTTAGAGCTCCTTCATCTGGCAGCAGTTAGCTTACATTATTCATAGCTTACCCAAAGTCTCTCAGTTTGGTTCTGTCTAAACTAGCCGCTAACATCATGGTGTCCTGCTGCTGCGGCTCTGCAGAGCCGAGCGGGAGCTCCCCGGGTTTGGGTCCGATCAGCAGCCTGTTTAGTTTGCCACCTTCCTGTGGCTGCGATGTGACGTGTCCGCTTCACGGACGATCCCACTAAGGGCCCAGACGAAGAGATACCTGCCCGATATCCGTGCTCTCTGTTTATTAATAAAAGCCAAACTTCATTAATGGTAAGTGACAGAGATCTGATGAGTTCTTGCTGGTTTGTATCCACAGGAGGATGCAAGCAGCTGCTTCTGTTTGTAGTCACCGTGCACCAGTGTTGTGTTTAATTGTGTCAGTGTTCATTTTTCTGGTAAACTTGTTTAGCAGCCCACTGGAGACGTCTACCCTGGTCTTTGAACTTTAATACTGCACAGAAAATCGTCTCCTTCCAAAAACAAAGGGTAGCATTAGAATTTGTGTGAACAGCAAAACAATGTAGAAGATTTCCTTTTGTGTCCGTGTTGTGTCACATCAGTTTGGCTCAAAAGAGTTTACTTTATTGCTATGTTTGGTTTTTGCTATTTTGTTACTATATTTGTATTGTGCAGCACTTCGGTCTACCAGGTGTGTTTTTAAAGTGCTATATAAATGATGATGACGATGATGTTTACTGAACAGCTGAAAGACTTTAAAACAAACCTGTTACTTTAATGATATTTCTGAGGTACTACAGAGTCCAAAAACGTATCGCAGTAATAATTCATCCAAATTGTAACTTTTAAATGTCATTATCAGCCCAAAGGTTCACAACCAGTTCATCCCTGATAGAATGTAAATATATACAGATCTATAACTGTGAAACAAACATAATGGACCATTAATGTATCATAATAGTACATTTCTGAATTTGGGGTATAATTCCAGGTGGGATGAGTGTCTGTACAGCTCCTCCTGTTGATGTAAAAAAAAAAGTAAATGCCAGTTTTTTAGGTTTTCATGTTGATGTTGTAACACAGTAAAGAATTACTCTTACAGAAATAAATGTCATTTTTTCAAATTGCAGTTAAATTCATGTAACTTAATGCTGATGCTGTTGACGACTGGGGCTCACACGTCTTTTACTTTGTCTCCAGGACCGACTCACCATGGTTGACCCACAGGAAAATAGCCCGCATGACGTTCCTGACTATGACGGCATAGAGGATGAAGCTTTCCCCCCACTCCCACCACCACACTCCCCAGGCCGGGGAGGCCAGGAGGAAGGAGACCCTTTTGCAGATGGTAGATGCTGCTGTGCTCTTACAGGATTACTATGAGGTCTTTAAGATGTGATGTGATGATTCAGAACTTTGTATGTGAGGAGAAAGATTTTAAATTCATGGTTTAATGAAGAATCACATAGAAAAATAAGATTCAGGAAAAAAGGCCAATGTGGGAGAAATACAACCTCTCATGGTCTCATAGTCCTTCCACAAAGCTGTTTGGATCAGCTTGATAATAATGAATTTGTTAGTTCAGCCTAGAATTAACAAATGCATGAGCTGGTTTTTCAGCATCACTCTGAGACTGGATGTTTCTAACAATAACAACACATGTTTTTGTTTGCGTGAGCAAATGAAACCTATCAGATAGATACTGTTCAAACCAGCACATTTCTTCTGTAACCTCCAGTCTATAATTTGTCTGGATTTAAAGATAAGCTTGAAGTTATCACGCTGCCTACAGAATGAGTTAGAAACACATCCTGTTGTCATGTGTTTTCAATGCAGGAGATGAAGGTGAGGTATCACAGCTGGCTGATGTCCCTGCTGCTAAAAGGAGAGGCGTGAAGAGACCCCAACCCAAGCTGGACTCCCACAGGTAGCAAAGACATTTTATATCACGACAGAGGGTTGAAATGCATTAAAATGCACATTTAAATAGGAATTTGATGTCATCTTGTGTGAGCTGGGACACAAGGAGGCCAAAATCATTGATTGACGTGTGCAGACTATCAGTGTTGCAGCCAGGTTGAACACGAGTCTGTGGCTGCACTGGTTTTTATCACCGTTTGAATAATAATCGTGCACAGAGGCTCAGAGACACACTGACACACAGAGTTGTTGCAAATGTTTGAAAACTTAAGTTTGTGGAAAGAACTTTGCACAAAAAAAGTGATGTGATATTATCTGAGTGGCGACACCTGTCGTTTCGCAGAGTACTGCAGCGTCTTCTTACGCTTTGCGGCGCTTTAGCGGCGCTTTAGCGGCGGGTACAAATGACTGCATCTGTGTGATGATGGTGCAGCTTCACTCTGCCAGTCATTTAAAGAAGAAAGACTCTAATACCATTGTTGTTTTCATCATTTGGATGGGCAAAATTCCCAGACTGAAAATTGTCAGAGCGTTGGAGACATCCCTGGATGTGTGTGAGAAAGATAAATGTCCTGGTTATGCCACACATGGAAAGCAGAGCTGGTGCTGCTGGATTACAGGCCCCAGTCCAAGAAGCAACGGGTTTTCTTCAGACTCAGATTATCTTTGCTGGACCTCCCATCACATGTCAGCGTGCCCTGAGTATAGCATGATGAAACTGTCTTTAGTGTGTTTAGTATTAGTTGTTTCCAGTCTCTGTACACCTATAGTGTGAACCTGGTTAGTATTGCCAACAATAAGTCAGGCTTGTTCCCAGTGGTCTCCTCTGTTACTGTTCTGTTCACAATGTTCCTGGACAGAACTAAGTTATACCAAATCAAGGGATGTTAAATAAGCTTTTAAGTAAGAACATCGATTATACTTAGGATAAAACTTTCAAGCTGTATTAAAGAAAAACATAGATTTTCATTTTATAAAATATTCAAATTTTTATATATATATATATATATATATATATATATATTTTATTTTTTCTTTAGATGGAGAAATTTGGCTATTTCTCATTAAACTGCCTTATGTACAAACAGGTGGGAAAAGAAAGGTTGTGGGCGCCCTGAAAACCAAACACCCTACCCCCCCAACAAGCTACTGCCTTCTGAACATGGTACATCTAAAGGCATTGACATTTCCATTCAGAGGGTCTGTCTGTGTTGGCTGTGACAGGCTGGCGACCTGGCTGCTGGGATAGGCTTCAGCCATCCACGATCCTGAATTGGATAAGCCAAATATGCCTGGGTGTGCTGCTAACCCTGCTTGTAATCCATTAATGGTTTAACTTAGTCTTAATATTTTTTCCCAGGCTGATATCAGATCGAGGGCTTCCAGCTCTGGGCACTCTCTTTGACAATATCCAGTTCAAAGGCAAAGGACACGAGGTAGGATATGATAACATCTGTCCCACCAACTACCAGATGTGAATGAACATTGGTTTTTGAGCTAAATCTGTTTGGCCTGTCAGCTTTTAAATAGATGTCCTAAATTTGGTTTGAGACTAAAAGGTCAAAAGTTGCCCTTTCTGTCGTGGTCAAAAATGAGTGAGGGGAACCAAAGGTTGGTTTACCAAATTAAGATGTCTTTTGTTCCAATGACTGGAAGTCATTTTTTTAGTGGGAAGAAGAAACGTCCTATCACACACAGCCCTCTTTCATATCACTACTCGCTGTTTTTGATGTTGGCCCCATTAGGCTGCAGACCTGCGGCTGCTGATGCAGAGGATGGAGAACTGGGCCCACAGGTTGTACCCCAAATTGCAATTTGAAGATTTTATTGACAAAGTGGAAAGGCTCGGCAGCAAAAAGGAAGTGCAGGTGAGAGGAAGCAGTAGAATATTTCCTGCAAGCGTGTGGGATTCCTAATGTTCAGAATTTGTAATTTTTTACTCATTCTTCTATAGACATGTCTTAAACGAATACGACTGGACATGCCCCTGACACATGAAGATTTTACAAGTACAGATGGTAAGAAGAAAAATCATTACTGATGGGGATACGGTGGATTAGGGCTGTGCGATATGACCAAAACCTCATCTCCCGATATAAGAATTCTATCGTCCGATAACGATATAAATCACAAACATTTAACATTTTCTGTAAATTCTGTGAATCTCGTGCAGCTCGACTTGCGTGAAGTGTTTCCAGCTGGGCGTCATGTAGCTGGAGTCGAGTGTTGTAACCGATGCATGAAACGATACATTTTTAGACATCAGTTGTAACGGCGCCGTTTTCTTTGTGAGCATTTATTACACGGCGTGCTGCGGGGAAAAGCCTGCTCTAACGTTTGAGTCTAAGGTTTATTTTTTAGCACCTGGCGTCTTTTTTACTTCTCATCCGTAAACAGTCTGCATACTCGTTCACGTGATTCAGTTTATTTTGAAAAGCCTCAACAGGATCTTGAGCTTTATTCTGAAAGGTTTATGTGGAAAATAAACAAGCAGACACGCGATGGTTTTACCGTCGTTCTTGCTAACGACAACGCATAAAAACAGGCGCTTGTCCGTCTGTAGTGTGGTTATATTAAATATAAGAGAAAGAGAGAACTTTAAGGAATGAATATAAACACTACAGTGACATCAGAACCATGAAGAAATATTACCGTAAACAGTTTATTTTGCGACACCACGAAACAAACGATAGCGTAAAATGAAACGATAGACGTTTTTATATCGTCAAACCGTATATATCGTTGTATCGAACAGCCCTACGGTGGATTCACACCTGCAGGTGCACATAGGAAATACTTGCCATATTCCACAGGACTTAATTATCAGCATTGCTTGAAATTGTGTTCAGGTGCTGGTGACGAAGAGGTACAACGTGAACTGGAAACATTTGGGGATCCTGATCTGTTCAGCAGAGAGAGCTTTGTTAATGCTCCCCAAGGGCAGATTGCCGAAGCCCTCGCTCCCCCACCTACTCCCTCTCTGACCGAAGAGCAGCAGAAACGCATTGAGCTGAACAGACAGCGGGCCCTGGAAAAGAGGCTCGCACGTCAGCAGCAAATTGGTAAGAATGGCAAAAATGCATCATACAGGTGGGACACAATATAACAGAAATAATGAATGATTCTGCTACAAAACATCCAGCGAAGGTTCATAAAGATCATCTAGCTTCATTGGTGTATTAACTTTATATGAAAATACAAAAAGCAAAACATTGAATGTACAGCATATTGCCAAAAGTGTTTGCTCATCTGCCCCCACACTCATATGAACTCGAGTGACATCCCATTCACGACGTCCGCCTGTGCAGCTATAACAGCTTCAACTCTTCTGGGAGTGTTTATGGGAGTTTATGACCATTTGTAAGGTCAGACACTGATGTTGAAGGCCTGGCTCCAAGTCTCTGCTCTCATTCATCCCAGTGGTGTTCTGGTCAGGACTCCCATGCCAGAGTTCATGTCTTTGTGGACCTTGCTTTGTGCACTGGTGCCCAGTCATGCTGGAACGGGAAGAAGCCATCCCCAAACTGTTCCCTTAAAGTCGGGAGCCAAAATGTCTTTGTATGCTGAAGCATTAAGAGTTCCTTTCACTGGAACGAAGAGGCTGAGCCCAACTTCTGAAAAACAACCCCGCACCGAAATCCCCCTGCCACCAAACCTGGAGCTCTGTTGTCCTGGCAACTGCTGAGTTCAGACTTGTCTATCGGCTTTCCAGATTGGGAACTGTGATCCGTCGCTCCATAGACTGCATCTCTCCTGTTCTAGAGTCCAGTGGCGGCGTGCTTCACACCGCTGTGTCCCATGCTTTGCGTTGCACTCTGTGATGTAATTCTTGGACTACAGCTGCTCGGCCGTGGATGGATTCCACGAAGCTCTCTGTGCACTGTTCTTTAGCTAATCTGGAGACCACGTGAAGTTTGGAGCGATTGACTCCACAGAAAATTAGCAACCTCCGTGCGCCTCAGTATCCACTGACCCCCACTCTGGGATTTTACGTGATCCACCACTTGATGGCTGAGTTGCTGTCGTTCCCAAACACTTCCACTTAGTAGCAGCAGTCTGCGTGCCTAGGTGCCTGATTCTATACAGCTGTGGAAGTTACTGGATCACCTGAATTCAATGATTTGGATGCTGAGTGGTGAGTGAATACTCCTTACAATATAGTGAAGTGGGTATAGTGTATATATCCACCAGAAACCCTGAAGGTCGAGTGACGAGTTCCCGTGTTGCACAGTTCGTCCAAACCACCAGAGATTCGTCACATTAGTGAGGAGTTTGGTAATAAAAGGCAAAGCATGTAGAAAACATTGATTTCTTTACTGCCTGTCTGATGTCAGCTTCAATTAGGCGTAGTATTTTTGTTTTTGCCTTACACTTGTGATCCAAACTGTTTTTACTTCCTCTTTAGTTAAAGCGGAGCCAGCTGTCTGCGATCTGTTGTCTACAAATCTTTAACAGTGACATTAAATCGTTCTTCAGGGTCCTCATTTACCGCAGAAATGATGTAATGTGATTTAAATGAGACCCATAGAAAAGAAAATGACCTGCTGATCGGTCTCTATTATGAGCCTTCAAAAATGTGTTTACAGTTTATAACACTAGATGGTGATATGAGACCGTTTCCATTGTATTACCCGAGCATGATTTACTCATCGACTTTAAACTTTCAGAGTTTAGTTATTAGTCCTCCTTAAGAGGAGCCAATCCACCCATTCTCCCCCCCCCCCCCCCCCTCCCCCCTTTTTTTCTGTCCAGTATAGAAACTAAACAGCTGACATTGTTCGGGTAGTGTAGCTTCCAGAGATCTGAAGATAACGTGAACTCTGGAGGGCAGTCAAAAGCTTAATGTTTTATAATGCAACATACTGTTATTTACATACATATTATTTTAATAAGCAGTTTCAGGGTTCGTGCTGTTTTAATGAGCGTTTGATGGAAAACGACACTGAAGGAATTTGTACTCTTGAGTCACATGCCAGTAAATAATTTCGAGTATGTGTACATAACACAGGCTAATGTTTAAAACTATGATTATTATTTTGCTAGCTATCAAACTTGCTGGAGAAATGATTGAAATGCACTGAGTGTGATAGAGTATGGCAGTGCTAGCACAGCAGTTAGTTATGGCATGGTGATTTATGCAGTGTGCTTTAAACTTGGCTAACATTACTTAGCAGTAGCAGTAATATTAGTTACTTCACTCAAGTGAAAGCTTTAATCGTTAGTCCGACACTTAACTAGCCAACTTAAGACTTAAAGAAAAACTGGTAAAAAGAGGGACTGATCCATGTGGGCACAAAGAAGCCATTTCTTGTGCTGCTGAAGTTCCCTGGCTTTCATTCGAAAAGTGTTTATCCTGAGCACTGACACATTAAACCATTTAAAAATTATAAATGGCTTTAAGCTCACATTGATGCCTGTGGGGCTCTATCAGCCACTGAGACAACAGACACATGTATATGTGTTTTTTGTATGAATGAATGTTTCATACTTTAAGGCTCCCTGTTTATTTAAGGGAGATGAACAATACATTATTATTTGACATGATTCTATGACAGGTGATGGACTGAATAAATAGATTTTAGGTCGATGTTTGTGCGCTCTTAAAGTCTTATATGTTGAATTGAACTGAGTGTGTCATCTGTTCAAAGCCTCCCCGTCAGGGCTGTTCTCCATGCCTGTCTTACTGTACATGGTGTTATTAGCACAAACACTTTAAAGCTGATCATTTAGGACTGTAACAATAATCCAGACAGCAATGTAGTCAAACATCTCACAGTTAGTTTTATTGGGAATGAACTTTGACCTGTTAGGCCCCCAGGGCTTTTCTGAGCTTCCTGCTCGAAAATGAAGAGGCCAAAATAAATGGAGTATTTCTCTGCAATTACAAACTCTGTGTAAACAGTCTTGGTATCAAAATAAAGCTAACGCTTGTGAGCTGTCATCAGAGGGGTAAATATTACTGCAGATGTTACTATGTCAAAGTTACTGGGACCCAAACATAGAAAAAAATGATTATTTCCCTCACCTAATTTTTAAAAGTATTTTATAGCTTATATGCTATAAAATATACTTTGGGTCACATTTAACTCCAGAAAATCATAAATCAAAATATGGCTATTACCTGTCCACAGATTCATGGTGACGTAACTGCTCTTTAAACTGTTTGGTGTTTGTAGAAATGGTTTACAGCTGAGATTCAGAGGCTTCTGTGGACACTACTCATGTCTGCACTTATATTTCTGACCTCGTGTTATAACCGATTAAATGTGATCTCCTCCCTTTTCCCCCATTTTTGGTGGTGTGGGTGCTAAACTAGTTAAAGTAACAAACATCTGTCCTGTTGTTGTGTCACGTAGGAAAGAAGCATCAATATCTGATGAGCAGACTTATTCATTTGTGCAGATTTCTTGTTTTGTGTGGTTGTTTTTTCCAAGTGGAGATGAGCATCTCTAACAAGTTGATTTGTTCACATTTGCACATCTGCATTTTTGAGAGAAATTAGTTGAGTTTGTGCACTATATGCATATAAGACAACCATTTCCTTTTTCAGCATTTTTGTGTGGTGCATTTTTCTCTGTTTTAACGAAAGAGGAACAAAGAACATTTAAGTCAACCTAAGACGATTTGTTTTAATTTTTACATGGTCTTACTGAGGTGATGCAAAGTGGAACATGCATTCTGGTTTTGGTAATGTGCTGGAAAAGCTTGATAATGGACCTTGAATGTGCTTACATTTGACCCTGAACAATGAGTTTGAACCCTGCAGTTTACAGTTTCATTTTTCACTATCTCAGCTTTGCCTGTCTTTTATAAATCGTAGTAGACTGAGTGTGTCTGTGTTGACTGAAACCATCACTGTTTCTAATTCTCAACCCTTTCAGGCCCTTCAGACTCTCAGACTGCTGACATGTTAGGAGACAAACCTCCAGCTGCATCCTCACCAAATGTCATCAACGGTTCTACCGATGGAGATGAAACCGTAGAAGATCCTGACCTCGAGCCTTCCAACAACACCTCCACGCAACAAACCAGCCCGCTTCCCCCCAAAGACTCTGAGCCCGCTGAGGCTGAGACCGGCCTCAGCCCTGAGCAACAACTCAGCAACGACTGTGTAGGAGGGGATTAAAGTTCACGTGCAGCAGTTTCTGCTGAAAAGCTTTGGCAGTGAGCAGATTTAAAGGTTTCCCAATTCTCGTGCCTGCTCATTAGAGTAATGTTGTGCATTTCTGGTGGTTTATATCTTGAGCACATGTTCCTACTGTGACGTCAGCTTTGGATTAGCAAAGACATTTAAATTTATAATCAATGGAAATAAATGTTTTTATTTTTAAAAGTCCAAATCCTAAACGTATTTACCATGTGTTGGTATTTAATGTTACAGAAAAATATTTGAACAACTGATCCACAGTTCCAGCTCTGATGCATCTTCTTTCTCCAGTTTCACTATTGGCAGAATTTTGGTGGCAAACATGTTTCTATATAAGGGCTCTATGTATGTAACCCAGTGTGTAGTATGTGAGCTGTCAACTGACCATCACCCTCTTCCAAGCATTAAGTGCTCGTTCAATTATGAACAGTTCTTAAGCTACTGCAGGGACATGAAACAACACGATGAAGTGGCTCCATCTGAGCTAATGAAAACACCATTTTTAATTACAGGCCACTGCACACATATTGAAATTATGTACAGTTCATATTTCTGTTGGTAGTTCTAGAAAACAATCTTAAAATCCACAAACCAAAAAACAGTTCTGATTATTTACCAGTTCAAACAATAAAAATGTCCTTAAAATGTTAGTGTTGGTGTCTTCTATACAAACTATAAGATTTATACATCCTAGTTTTATACATCACTTCCAATACAACCAACCTCAGGTGTGTTCATTACATGTTTATTTTAAAGTCTCTAATGATGAGTGACATGGTCACATGACTGTGGCCCTCTGCACAAAGTACTTGAAGTTTTATCAGTCCGGTGACCTGTCCAGGGCGTAGCCTGTCTCTCACCCTATGACAGCTGGGACAGATTCCAGGACGTGCAGAAGAAAATGGACAATACTCATGCTGGGTTTTGTATGAAGTGGTCACAGGTAGTACAATATGTGTGAACTCACCAAAAATGGTTCTATAACACAAGACATTTAATTTACACAAGACATTGATCCCACTAGTGAGACATTGAGATCACTGCTGCTGAGAGAAAAGCCATTTGTTACCAGACTTCTTTAACCTGCTGTAGTTGACTAGTTGCCTGCAGGATTGAACCACATTTGCAGTTAGTACTAGGTCTTGTCAAAGTAACTGCTGACACTTCACTGGCATTAACACGTTCCCTATCCTCCTTACAACTAAGTTTAACTTGATGTGATTTTAAAAACTAACTTTTACAAAACGTATCCACTGATTCGGTTTGACTCTGGTTTCTAAAAAGATTGCGGGACATGTTTTTACTTAATATTGTGTTTGCTTTCCTGTGACTTCACGCACTCGTGTGGTTTGTCCACACACAATCTGGAGCTACAAGAATGACCTGGATTACTCAGCACGAGTGATCTTCAATGATCACTGTTCTGTTAGCGCACAGCGTGCAGTTCTCACAAGTGACTGCTTGACTTGGAGCTAAAGCTGGGCTACAGCGTTTCTATGCTGTTGTTGCCGGGAGGCGTGAAGCCCTTTCCAGATCCATCAGAGCCAACTCTCTGATTTCTTCCAGAATAGAGTACAGACTGGGAGTTTTGCTCTGACGAAACTCTCTTTCATCTTTGGAGAGTTTGGGGCGCCGGGCTGTCTTCTCCTGAGCCAGCGCCTCTTCATTCTGACGCACCACCTCTTTGACCAGCTGACTGCGGCCCTGAGGGCTGGGCTGCTGGGACTTGGCACTGTGGTGAGGCTTGTTGCTGATGACCTCGAGGTTTAGACGGTCAGCGTGGCAAGTTGAAGAGTGGACAGAAATACGAACCTGAAGAGAGCAGAGAACGTAAGTCACAGTATTCCTCAGTTCTATCAATACACAGTAATGGCACCTACTGAAAATAGTCTAATGGAATGCTATGCAAAGACAGGCCCACAAAAGGTTTGTGACGTAATATATAACAGCAGTCCTCTCAGCACTGTGCGCAGCGTCACAGCTAAGTAGACAGTGGTGTAGAGTGGAGACGTTTCCGACTGTGCCACAATTTTGTTCATAAATAGGATAAATTGGATACGTATGTGTAACAAACATTGGATACGTATGTGTAACAAACATTGGATACGTATGTGTAACAAACATTGGATACGTTTGTTACATTGGATACGTATGTGTAACAAACATTGGATACGTTTGTTACATTGGATACGTATGTGTAACAAACATTGGATACGTTTGTTACATTGGATACGTATGCTACACATACGTATCCAATGTAACAAACGTTCATCCATCCGTACACGAACTTTCTTTACTGTGCTTTCTAACATTCACACGACGTGGAGACTGGAGCAGAGGGGGAGAAAAACATTCATTAACACTGTGACCTCGGTCAAGTGTCACAGTGAGGTTGTTGTTTTGTTGATTTGTTTTTTGAATATCATCATCATCTCTTTGTTTGATATGATCATAGCTTGACAGCAGTCAATGCTGTGGTGGACAAGTTGTGTTTGGGCTAATGTTTCTTTCTATCTTGTTTTGGCCACATGTGTCATCCATCATCATCCATCAGTAAGCTATGTTGTTAGCATTGCCTTTGCCCTTTGACATTTATGATCCCAGGATAAATCCATGAAAGAAAGAAAAGATGTTGATAACAGTGGAAGCAGCAGTACTCTGTCACCTTTTCATGTCTTAAAGCCAAAGATGTGAGAATAACACACCGTTACTTCAGTTTCTTTTTGTTAGCTAACCTTAGGGTAATGTTTCCTGCTCTTTTTGCTTAAATCACATGCACTCATTCCTCACAATCATCGTGTGTAACATGCCTGAACTTAATATAACTTGACACCAGTGATGGGCAGCAACGCATAATTAGATTACTTTTTTCAAGTAACGAGTAAAGTAAGGGATTACTATTGCAAAAAAGGTAATTGGATTACTGTTACTGTCCCGTAAACACGCTGCTCTACTGTGTTACTAAACCGTGAGTTTGTTTGCAAGAGTGTCTCATGACAATGACATAAGTGCATGCGACGTTTGTGGTAACAAACGTGTGCAGATCAACAATGGATCATTTATCGAGTGCGAGAGAGAGAGTGCGACCGTGCAGCGTTTAAAGGCGTTTATGAGAAAACAATAGACAATTACCGCCCACTGTAGAAACGCCACAGATTGGAAGCATTACATTTCTTGTCTTGGAGGAGAGCCCCCCCCACACACACTTATGTTTTTGTTTTCATATAATATTTAAAAACAATAAACTGAATAACTTTAAATGATTTATTTTCAGGAATGAGTTTCGTCTCATTCATCTTACTGACGTTTTGTTACCTTGAGATTAGCTAACAAAGCAGCAACCACACAACACTTTATCACAACTAGATCATAAAAAGTCTCTTAATGTTGGACCACAAAAGATCCAGCAGTCGTATGAACCTGTGATTCATACACACATATATATTTGGAGTCGTCGCCTTTAGGCGTTGCATTGCTGGAAACCTTCTAAAATGATTGATTCGTGTCTTCTGTGACTTACGGTGATGTGGTCAAACAGTTTGAAGGTGGAGGTGCCACAGCTGGAGGTGGTGGTAATGCGGTCCGGGTATTTTCGCACAGTGCCACCCTGCCAATCACAGCTGCCGTCCTGTCCCGCTACCACCACCAGGCCCTCTTTGTTCTTCAGATACACAGGCCCCTTCGCACCATACCTGTGAACAACATGGCTGTGGTCAGAGGCAGCCTTACTTACTCAGTGATATTACTCAACCTGCTTTGTGCCCTGTGATTTTAATCATTACATGGATTCTACAGCCTTCTCAAAATGACCACAGGTTACATTTTAATAAACTGTTAATATTGCATATCCCTGTACAAACACCACAAGCATGGAGAACACTGATGTTATTAAATTACACTTTCCTTGCAATAAACAAGCAGCAACCTCCAGAGGTTAGCTAAGCTAACGTAGAAGTGCCACAAACACAAGGCTGGCTCCAAAGCACCGTCCCTCCCCACAGACTCAACTTCAGCAGTGCAATTAACTTATTTAAAGCCTGGTACAGAAACGATTTGGGGTTTTAGCTGATTTTCCCTGCTCACAATAAATGTTTAAGCAATTAGTTTAGTAAATTTATACAATTTAAAACTCGTTTTGAGGTTTTTTAAGAGAAAATAAAACTAGCGTGTATACTGTTAAATATACATTGATTAGCGTGCAATTACATCTTCCAACAAATTCATTCATTGTCATAAACTTTGAATTCGTCTATTAAAAATACACGAGTGGTTGGCCATCTGTGAGCTGTTGTACAGCTCCATCAAACAAAGGAAAAGAAGAAGACTGCAGAACAAAACACAGGACTGAAGGTTCTTACTCTGGGATAAACACCAAGACACCGTTGTCTCGAATGGAGTAGACAACAGCGTCAGCCACACAGCACGGGTCTGTCTGAGGGTCTCGTTCTCTGAAAAACAGACACTGAAACAGTGCTGTGGATCGCATTTGGGCTGCCTGTGCTGCCTGCAAATGAAACACAGACGTCAGCACAGCTTCTGTTAATAGAGTAAGAGATGAATCATTGAAAAACACAAACAAAACACCCCTGACCCTGTTCTTGCTGTTGACATGGTGAGCCATTTCCTCCACTTCTTTGTTACTGGCTGGTGCTTTACCAGATACTACGCCCCTCTGCATGTGCAGGGCTGCGGTAAGAAGGCGGTGCACGACAATGTCTGCGTACCGACGGATGGGTGAGGTAAAGTGTGTGTAGCGATCCAGAGCCAGACCTACGACAACGAAGCAAATATCAGCACGTTAGCCTTCTTTTTAGTTCTCAGTCGAATAATTCTTCACAAACAACAGACGTTGGACAAGTGTGTGCAGACGTGTGATGGATGGACTGACCCACAGTCACACTGAAACTCTAGTGGAGCCCATAAAAGCTGCGCAGAGGTATCGTACCATAATGGTAGTATTGGTCTTGAGGATGAGCACCAGTGGAGAAGTACAGAGCCTGTGACATAGCAGTGGTGGCCATCATTCTGAACAACCTGTTCACCAAGGGGTCCTGTGGGTCCACAGCTCGGTCCAGTGAGGCAGCTAAAGCCTTGTTGGACCTGAAGGAACAGAGCCAGAAACCAGGGATGAGTGAGGCCTCTCATCTCAGCAGTCAGCGACACGTAGCTACTTGCATCACCATGTCTCTTGTCCTGGGACCGGTTCTGCTGTTGGTTTAACCCCCCCACAATCCTCCAACCGCACATTCATATTTTGTTTTCAAACTCCATTGCAGTTCATTCCACGCCTCAGATCCTCAGACCTTTTGTAAACAGTTAAACAAATAAAAGTTAACTGTAATAGATTACAGGTTGTAATTAAATAAATCCCTGCCTCTTTTAAAAAACAGAAAAACAAACCATCTTTAATTATTTGACGTAGAGTTGTTTGTTTTGTTCCCGTGTGAGAATATTCAACACTGCTCTCTGTGCAAAACGGGTTGAAAAGCATAAACAGCTGTGGGATCCTGTTTGTCCGGGATTTGAACCGGGGAACAAACTGCGGCAGGATCAGCGTTGTGCCGAGGTCGGTATCACCGACAGAATGTGTTCCCCCTGCGTGGCGAGCGTTCGCTGGGCACGGAGTGTGGATCCAGGTTACGCCGCCTCCATTACAAACAGTCAGACGTGGAAGTAGTGATGTTTTAGTTTTGTAAAAAAGTGAAACCTGAGTGTCGTTACATTACCAGTCAGTTTAAGGGTTACAACAGAAAATGAAGTATTTATTGTCCTCACGTGGTATCAGACGGGATTATTTTAACAAACGAAGGACATTTTGCCTGATAATTATATTTATCCTGTAACTTTACTGTGTAAAGAGCTAAAACCTCCAAAGTTTCAGGAGTAGATAGTCGTTATAAGAAGTGTCTGTGAACTGAAAATCAAGAATGTGGGATCCTGTTGTCCGTGATTTGGACAGCCCAGCGTGTGCTCCCGACGCAGGGGAAACTAATTCTGTCGGGGAGGCCGACCTTGCCACGACAACTGTTGTGAAGCTGAAGCCAAAGGCGAGATATGCTTCATCATATGTTCTAGTCTTTGGCTTGGAAGCATATTTGGCTTCAACCTCAACCTGAGCTGAAGGAACATGTCTTCTTCTTGTCTGACTGCTCATGTGACACCTCAGTGTGTCCCCGTGTTATCAAACATTTCAGGTTCACACACTTGTGTGTCTGAACATGATGTGCATTGGACTACAATATGCATTTCCTCAGTTTCTATACTGAACAGTCAAAAACATTACCTGGTGTCAATGGTGAAACCTTTGGCCTTTGCAGTGTCCACCAGCTGGCTGAATAGCTCCTGTTGTGGTGGTGGGTGACGCCTTAGAAGGGCCTGGTTGGGGAAAGCTTCCTGGATCTTGCGGGCCACCCAGTGGTTGGCGTAAATCATGCACTCTGCCACGGTCTCATGGACCTCCAGGGGCTGACGAGGGACCAGGGCCGTAATGTTCCTCTCCTCATCCAGCTGGGCACCCACCTGAAAAGGGAAAATGCTTCTAACGTGACTTCAATGAAAAAGAATATGAAAATGCATCAGTGGGCCACATTTTACTACAGTTTACTTTAACTCAGTTGAACATGCACCATTCCACAGGAACAAATGCTGCACGGAGAACCAAATGTGAATGAATCTCAACCTGAAAACAGTCTACTGTCTTTCCTACGTTCAGCTCTCTATCATACCAGTAAGAACACATATCCCTAACAGGCACACAGCTCTGCTCATGGGCACAGAAACGCCACCGATCTGCTGTTCATGCTTTTTGTTTATAGTGGACAGCCAATCAGAAGAGAGTTAGCTCAAAGGAAATGTGCCTTAAAGAGAGAACAAAACTTTTCTCAGACTAAGGATGAACTGAGGGGACCCAAAGCACTTCAGCAGGAACCAAAAGAAGCCAGAAAGTTTGGATTTGAACACAGTTTTGGCCGTTTTATATAACAGATCAAGATGAAACATCTGTTGTCCTTATCCTTCAGGACAACAGATGTTTCACCAGCGGTCAATAATCCAGCTTTGTCAAGATAAGAACTTGATTTTTGGGTGGCAGCTCAATCATTAAACATACTTTTAGAAATATATTGGTTTTTCCACTATCCCAGAAGCAACCCGAGAGAATCATTTTTACTCCATATCAATATTCTGTGTGCGTACAGCCATAACAGGAATGCAATAACTGAATAATAAATAAATCCAAGACATCCTATTAGAGAGCATCTTATAGAACAACAGGAATTGTCCATATGAGGTTTTAACAGATGGCCAACCAGCCGCTGTAAATAAATGGCTGTGATCTAATGTGAAAACTGTCAGTGGTTTCACAGTGGAGTGCTTGGTTTCTTTACTCCAATATTCTCACTGAAATGACTTTCTGATAAAATGTTTTCTGCTGAGGAACGTGTTCTGCTTAGACGCCCGATTTTAAAAATAACGTCTCTATTAGACCGTACTATAATTTATTATCAATGAAAAGAAATATACGGTATCCATCTGTAAATCTGACGCCTAATTCTGTAAATAACACAGCAAAAAAAACAAACTAAACATAAAGACCTGGAAGACTCCTGCGTCTAAATTCATTCAGTTATTGTACTGAGTCCTAAACATCTTAGAAATATGGTATCTAAGCAGATTCTTACTCTGGATGGCATTACCTTGGCCTCCAGTAACTCTGTGAGGAACCTTGGAGTCATTTTTGACCAGGAAATGTCCTTCAACGCACATATTAAACAAATATGTAAGACTGCTGTCTTCCATTTGCACAACATCTCTAAAGTTAGAAATATCCTGTCTCGGAGTGATGCTGAAAAACTAGTTCATGCATTTATTACTTCCAGGCTGGACGACTGTAATTCATTATTATCAGGATGTCCTAAAAACTCCCTGAAAAGCCTTCAGCTAATCCAAAATGCTGCAGCAAGAGTCCTGACAGGGACTAGAAAGAGAGCAGATTTCTCCTGTTTTGGCTTCCCTTCATTGGCTTCCTGTTAAATCCAGAATTCAAAATCCTGCTCCTCACATACAAGGTCTTAAATAATCAGGCCCCATCTTATCTTAATGACCTTGTAGTACCATATCACCCTATTAGAGCACTTCGCTCTCGCTCTGCAGGCCTACTTGTTGTTCCTAGAGTATTTAAAAGTAGAATGGGAGGCAGAGCCTTCAGTTTTCAGGCCCCTCTTCTGTGGAACCAGCTTCCAGTTTGGATTCAGGAGACAGACACTATCTCTACTTTTAAGATTAGGCTTCAAACTTTCCTTTTTGCTAAAGCATATAGTTAGGGCTGGACCAGGTGACCCTGAATCCTCCCTTAGTTATGCTGCAATAGACGTAGGCTGCCGGGGGATTCCCATGATGACGCCGAACATCATCACCTCTTTGTCATCATTATCACTGACTACATGTTTATAGACCAATCTCCATTTAATCATTAGTTATCATTAATCCCTGGCCCTTTTCCACAGGGTGTCTTTGACCTGATGTCCTCCCCTCGGCTGTATGAAGTGTCTTGTGGTGACTGATACTGAATTTTCTAACCATGATGTCATCTGACAAAATGACCAAACACAGAGGTTAAGTCAAACTTTCACTTAGACAGAAGCTTAGAAGGGAGAATCTTCTGCAGCTGAAATGTGCGAGAAAGATAGTGGTTCCAGTTTTTAACGTGCAGAATGGATTTCTCTCCACTGAAGCTATGTGCACGGTTTACTTTGTTTGTTTGATTCACTTAAGATTCATTGAATCATTTTGTGTCGTATGTTAGACGCCAGTAATGACGATGTGTTAGGGTTAGACACTCAGCTATAACATGCTTACGCTTTCAATTAAGAACATGAACCTTAAATGTTTGCAGTCTTTATTTATATAGTCTTACTGTTAAGTACACACATTACCAAAACACACAAAATACTCTATAAAGATACAAGGAACCAATCATACCTCCACTCCTTCCAGCTCCAGCGCTCCTCCTCTGTCCCTCTTTGCCCGAAGATGTCTGGCTACATGTGTGAGCATCTCAAGTGCCTCAGTGAGTTGAGCTAGCTTAGAACCCTTTTCCTGAGGACCCAGGTTGGCCAGTTCCGCTACCTCAACCTGTTCTCCGTTGAGGAGCGCCTGAGCCAGCTCGTAGTGGAGCTGATAGGAGGAGCGGATGAGTGTACGACCATACCAGACCTCTTGGACTTCAAGGGATTCTGCGTCAAGCTCCCAAAGCACGCTCATTGCATACCTGAATTTGAAAGTGTCAGTTACACAACTAGCATGCATTTTAAGCATATGAAAATGAAACGTGTGATGGGAAGTCTACTAACCTGTCAGCACCTCCCAGCAGTGAGCAAAGGTCTGCGCTGAGAATAGCAGGCAGCATGTCGTACCTGCGGTCTGCCAGGTAGTAGGTTGTAGCCCTTAAGAAGTGACATAATAAATATAAAAAGGCAATGAGATCAAAGCAGCAGCTTTATCATCTTCTTTCTAATCAAAAGTGAGACATAATTTGAAAATAAGTACTAAATATTCAGAGTTTGTTCCACCTTTGTCATTTTCATCCTTCTGTTTATTAATAAGTCAGGAAGGATGAAATAAATAAGCAAAATGTTTTTCTTATGATTTAATAAATATTCCCCATTTTCTGAAATAGAATTTAAGGCTTCAAACCACAATCATGAGATTTTAATTTACTTCTTTAAAGTGTGGAGGCGAGTTGGACAGGTGGGTGATCTGCACGCTGCTTTGTGGACAGCTATGAAACGTAAAATGGAATTTTAGAGTAAGTCAGAGAGAAAGCAGAGGACCAAAAAAAAAATCACAACATAAAAAATATATAGTAAGATTTCAGTATTATTTTATAAGTGCACGTTGTTAACAGTCTACACGCTAGTTTCTCTCCTCACTCGGCTCTCAATCATCTTCTGTACATGCTGCTGCTGCTGCTGCCTTTAAAACACTACATGCACTTCATGGACCTTCTTACTAATTTATCTGCAGACTACGCTCACCAGCCTTTATCAGATACATTTTATTAGCACTGGGTTAGACACTCTGCCTTCTGAACACTCCTTTCTTCACTTCCAGGACTCAACAAGGTGCTGAAAGAATTCCGTAGAGATTTTGGATTATAGCGAGATTACACCGAGATGACAGCAGAATGCATTTGCTGCAGATGTGTCGGCCGTTCAGCTGTGATACAAATTGTTTTGGGCTGCTTCCCTGTCACATGGTGTCATCGCTGCATGTTCCCAGGAAGGAAAATTTGTGGAGATCAAGTGCAAGCATTACTTTTGCAGCCCCGACCTTCACTTCATTTACTGCAGATATTTTAAACTCAGTTTTATTCATTTGTACAATACAGCACAAAATAAATAAATAAATCAGAACATGTGCATATATCTGTACATAAACACAGATGAATATCTTCTTGTTCTATTACTGTGGTTCAACTGTCTTGCATCATCATCCTCTTTATCAATAAGATGCACTGAAAGCCAATTATAGACAAACCATTAACATCAGGTACTCAAGGTCTGGAAAAAACCTTTGCCATCATGTGACCTCCGGTGTTTTCCTGACACCCTTAACTGTACAAAGGGGATCTGAAAACAAATGATGTGTGACACACTGTTCTTTACTTCTACCACTCAGTAGAATAAAACTAATTTAGTTGTAAGCGGACTCATTTTTCCTTTTTTTGCTGCATGACCTTCTGGTTGAATGTTGTGTACAAGTATGGCTGCCATGTCCCGTAGTAATATATGTTTATGAAGGCCACAGTGAAAATCATTAAGGCTTTCCCACAGCGGGAAACATTCCCCTGTCCTGTTAATGGCATCGTAGTCAAAATGAGCACAAGTTCTTCATAACAACATGGACCACCGTGTTCTGTGTGTAGCAGTTCTCTACTGTGAGAACCCCAACCAGCTTTTAGCACGACCAGCATTCGTCCATTCACACACATATTCATACAGCGCGTTAGTCTATACCTTTAAGCATTTTCTCTCACATGCACACTCACGCTAATGGATGCATCCAGGGAAATTTGGGGGTTAAGTATTTTGTGCAAGGTGACTTTAACATGAAGCCCGAAGGCACCAGGGATTGAACCAACAACGTGCTGACCATTGGTTCAATTCCTGGTGCCAGTGATACTTTCAAAGCCATCATGGACCCTGTGAAGTCCGTCTACATGTGATTAAATGATAGACATTTAAGGCTTAATGCTTCACATCAGACACGAGCCTTATTTAAGGTGGCCCTCTGTGTTATTTATAATTGCGCTACAAGGCATGCTACTGATGCAACATTAATTCAGGCAACAACTTTCTTGCCTCTTTGTACTTCTGAAAGCTCCTCTGAACACTTATGCAAGATGCTGTAAGGTAGCTTTTCTTTTATCCTTTATCCCACCTACTCTACCCAACCACTCCAACCAGTTCCTCACCTTGAACGTGCCTCCAAGTCTGTGAGCGAGCCCTCTTTGACAAAGTGAGTGACATCAGCAATGTGAACTCCCAGCTCCAGCCTTCTGTTGGGGAGCTTGCGTACAGACAGCGTGTCGTCTACATCTTCACAGCCGCGTGGATCGATGCTGAACACCAGGCGACTGTCCCTAAGATCCCGCCGCTCTGCCACCTCAGAGGGGTCTACCGTCCACGGCTTCTCCAGAGAGTTGACCGGCATCTCTCTCAGCTGATGGCAGACGGACAGGCACAGCTAAACAGCCGCATAGTCTTTTGAACTTTTCACATTTTGTCACATTTTGTTATGATTCTATACAAAACATTAACAATAATAATAATAATAATAATAATAATACATTTTATTTAAAAGCGCCTTTCAAAACACTCAAGGACACTTTACACAAAGACAAAGCAAAACAGTGTTTTACTTTCAGTTGCTCCCTTGTCACAAGGGGTCACCACACCGGATAGCTCAGCATCTTTTGATATGGCAGAGTTTTATACCAGATGCCCTTCCAGGCACAACCCTGATTTGTATCTCCGGCTGCAATCGAACCAGTGACATTTTGCCTGCCAAGCCAGTGTGTAAACCACTGATGAAAAAAGGAAAGAATGAACTATTCCACATATTTAATGATTCTTTAATATTTTGTTGATTTGAGCAATATTGCCATCTTTAAAACCTTTGGTTACTATGGTAACTCTCTGATAACCAAGCAACCAAGCACTCTCTGATGTGACCAATCACAGAAGCTCTACTGCCACCCCCTTTATACAGTTGTGGTCAAAAGTTTACATACACTTGTGAAGAATATAATATAATGGCTCTACCGAGTGTCCTGTTATTTCTAAAACTCTGATTTTTCTCTGATAGAGTGATTGGAACAGATACTTTGTCACAAAAAACATTCATGAAGTTTGGTTCTTTTATGACTTTATTATGGGTTAACAGAAAAAAGTGATCACATCTGCTGGGTCAAAAATATACATACAGCAGTGCTAAATATTTGGTTACATGTCCTTTAGCCATTTTCACTTCAATTAGGCGCTTTTGGTAGCCATCCACAAGCTTCTGGCAAGCTTCTGGTTGAATCTTTGACCACTCCTCTTGACAGAATTGGTGCAGTTCAGTTAAATTTGATGGCTTTCTGACATGGACTTGTTTCTTCAGCATTGTCCACATGTTTTCAATGGGGTTTAAGTCAGGACTTTGGGAAGGCCATTCTAAAACCCTTATTCTAGCCTGATTTACCCATTCTTTTACCACTTTTGATGTGTGTTTGGGGTCACTGTCCTGTTGGAACACCCAACTGTGCCCAAGACCCAACCTGTGTGCTGATGATTTTAGGTTATGTTGAAGAATGTGAAGGTAATTCTCCTTCTTCATTATCCCATTTACTCTCTGTAAAGCACCAGTTCCATTGGCAGCAAAACAGCCCCACAGCATAATACTCCCACCACCATGCTTGATTGTAGGCATGGTGTTCTTGGGGTTGAAGGCCTCACCTTTTCTCCTCCAAACATATCGCTGGGCATTGTGGCCAAAAAGCTCGATTTTTGTTTCGTCTGACCACAGAACTTTCCTCCAGAAGGTCTTATCTTTGTCCATGTGATCAGCAGCAAACTTCAGTCGAGCCTTAAGGTGCCGCTTTTGGAGCAAGGGCTTCCTTCTTAGACGGCAGCCTCTCAGTCCATGGAGATGCAAAACACGTTTGACTGTGGATAACGACACCTGTGTTTCAGCAGCTTCTAATTCTTGGCAGATCTGCTTTTTGGTGATTCTTGGTTGACTCTTCACCCTCCTGACCACTTTTCTCTCAGCAGCAGGTGATAGCTTGCGTTTTCTTCCTGATCTTGGCAATGACGAAACAGTGCCATGCACTTTATACTTACAAACAATTGTTTGCACTGTTGCTCTTGGGACATGCAGCTGCTTTGAAATGGCCCCAAGTGACTTTCCTGACTTGTTCAAGTCAAGAATTTGCTTTTTCAGATCCATGCTGAGCTCCTTTGACTTTCCCATTGTAGCGTTTATGGGCGTTTGTATCCAATGAGCCCTATTTAACTGGCCTAAGAGAAGTCACCAGCTGTCGTCACTCATAATCACTCACAAGAAGTTAAGAGGCCATGCTATGAAGCTCAGTTCACTGACAACTTTCTAAGTCACCAAAATTGCTAATTCATGTTGCTGTATGTATATTTTTGACACAGCAAATGTGATGGAACAGAGTTAGGAATGGGTACCGGCAATGTTCCCTCGAAGCTGCGCGTGTGCACAATTGCGCACTGCTGGCACGGCCTCTGCGCACAGAAAATCTGCATTGCGCACAAAAAAAAAAAAAAAAAAAAATCTAACCTGAATTGAAATTAAAATCAATACTTTAACAATTCTGTTTTGCAGTGTTAGTCAGTGAGTGACTGGCTGCTCTCGTATGGGATCCAGCCAGTAATGCGATTCACATTCGTATATATGCAGCTAATAAATGAGTTTGATAGGCTCTTGTGTGCCGACACCGGTGTTTTAGCTAGCAAAGCGGCGTGGCGACCTTTAGTGTGTGTCAGAACAATGAGGCGACTGCTGAATGTTACAGGTGTTACAGCAGTGATACATCTGCTGTTGTCAGGCCTGCAGGTATCAGGCTGTTGTTCTCCTTTATCTCATAGTGGACAGAAATTATTTTTGGAGTGGCACAAATAATTTGTGTGGCATCAGATTTGATGCAATTTGATGATTGTTCTCTAAATAATTTGAAATGTTTATTTAAAAAACCGCCTAGGCTGCAGTTTTAGGTAAACAGCTGCAAAAACCGTTGTTGTTTGCATAACTCAGTTACTTTTTTGAAGAAGTAACTATATAATTAATTGCCCAACATTGGTCATTATATCCTGTATTTTGCAGACAAAGAGTTACAGACTCTCTCCCAGACCACAGACTCATAATACAAGTCAGAGCTTTATAAAAAGAAATAAATTGTGTTTTCAAAATTGGGGTTTAAGTTATTTTTATTTCCAATAGTGTTAACATACTGCACAGGTCATGAACAAGATTTGTTTTTAATTTCCATTGTAAGTGGACTAAAGCAGTTAATCAAAAGTAGTCTAACTAATGCTGTAATTTGATTATTTTAATAAACCATGTAACTTGGATGGATTCAATGCTGGTGTGACCACAGTGCACACGTCTGCTGTTGCTCACAGTGGTCCAAGGGACGCTCAGGGAGTTTGTGCGTTCGCTCAGACACATGAAAAATTAGAGGGAACATTGGGTACCGGTAGAGCTGGGCGATAGAACGATAACGATTTGTATCGCGATATAACTTTTTCTCGATAGAAAAATTAAACTATCGCGATAGACCTCGCCGCTCTTGTCCTCTTAAAAAAAAAGAAAAGAAAAAGAACAGCCAATCCAAATTAAGTAGCGCAGAGCCGAACCAATCACAGCCGCAGCGTCACGTCACGTGACTTGTTACGTACAGCACAAGTGCCAAGCCGCACATGTGTATTTGTTTGGGAAGCAGCCAGCCACCGTACCGCCCGGGTAATGGAGGAAATGAGTGCGCCGACTAGAAAAATCAACCGAGCGTGACCGAAGGGAAAACAGATGATGGTTCCAATGCCGGAGAGATTGTCGAACGGAAGAGCCATAGAAGTTCCGTAGTGTGAAGGTATTTCGGCTATTTCAAGTCTGACAAAAACAGAGTAGCGTTCACTGTAAATTGTGCCGAAAGCAAGTCTGGAAATACAATAAACTGGTGCATGCGCTACGTCCACACGTACCCGGGTATTTTTGAAAACGCAGATTTTTCTATGCGTTTGCACCTTTCGTCCACACGTAAACGGCGTTTTCGGTCACTGAAAACGAAATTTTTAAAAACTCCGGCCAGGGTGGATATTTTTGAAAACTCCGTTTTTGCATTTACGTGTGGACGAGAAAAACGGAGAAAACGCAGCGTCAAAGGTGTGCGCATTTTTTGACGTCACACTGTGCGCCACGTTATTGTTTCGGTGAAATGAATTTCTACAATACTGTTACTGTTAATTCTACTCTCTGCAGTGTTTAAATGCTTACATATACACACAGTTACTGTCCCTCCACACATACCACTCGCTTCTGCTTCTATGCCCCAGCTTTGTTTACTTTTTCCCACCGAGGCTTCTAGACTTCTGATTGGCCAACATTTCTGCACGGTTAGGAATCTAGCGCCACCTGCTGCTTTGGCATGTTTATAGCAGCGTTTTCCTTCATTTCTGCCTTTATGTGTGGACGGGATTATTTTTTAAAACGAAAACGGAAAATCTCCGTTTTCAAAAATACCCGTGTACGTGTGGACGTAGCCTCAGTCTCTGACTGGGAGCGCTGATTCGTCATTTGGCTTTTGTCAGACTAGTAACTGTTAAAACTGTTTGAAAAGCTCAGCTATACAACAAGGACAGATTGAGAATTTCCTTTTAGTTCTCAGTTTATTTGATATTGACAAAAGTTAGTCAATTTTGTCTGTTCTTCTGTAAAACAAACTAAGATTTATTTTTAGAATTAATATTTTGTTTCTAAGTGGAATTGACAGATTAGTCTGTTTTGTTTGTTCTATTTTGAAACTTAAACGCTTTAGCGGCTGCCTTTTGTGTAGTTTGCAATATTTGCCTTTATTTATCTGAAAAAGTCTCGTGTTCCTTAAGTACGTCTACCCTGTTGAACTTATTATGGGAAATAAATATTTAAATAAAAACAAGCTGCTGATTATTTCACATTTTACTTGTGAGCAACGGCACATTTAAATCTTACAAATATAGTTATTTGGCTTATATCGTGATAGATATCGTTATCGCCTGAAATGAAAAAAACATATCGTGATATGAAAAAATCTTATATCGCCCAGCTCTAGGTACCGGTATACCGGATACTGGTGGCTTTTTTTTTTTTCTTGAGATGTCATACACTTTGGATTCTAGCCAATCATTTTACCTTTCCGAGGATAGTAGGCGGGCCCAGGTACGTACGTTCTTTTAGAGCAGAGCTACAGATTAAAAATGCCCAAGGCGAAGCGGTCAAAAGTCTTGCTGTACTTCACAGCAAAAGATTCAAACTCAGCAGCAACAAGTGCTTTAAGCTGATACTGTGATACTGTCAAAGGAGGTAACACCTCAAATCTGATGAAACACCTGGCGACGCATAGCGTTTTTTTAAAAGCAGAGAAATGCACCGTATTTGATAGCTTGCTGCGAGACCTCACACCGAGCACATCTACTGCGGGTGTGGTGCCTGTTATTGGACCCGGAGTTAGCAACATCCCCCAAAAACCCGAAGAGGAGAGTCCTGGCCCCTAGCCCTGCCAGTGTAGCAGACGGATGATGATGCAGCAGCAGCTGTTCTTCTCTGCGTGAGTAGCTTCATGTTGTTCGTGTGTAATTTACGTTGAGTAGGCTAACCACGTTATTACATTAATGCATGTAAGGTGAACTAGCAAACATCATCATAGCTACATGCGGCTATCTTCTTGTTTGATAGAGTGATACCATACATGCCCTGTAGCTGCAGAAAAAGCTAACACTGTTATCTTTTTACAAAAAAAAAAAAAAAAAAAAACAGCTAAACATAAGAGGTTTTTGGACAAAGTTTGTGTTCTCCATTCTTTAAGCAATTTAATTCAATTTTATTTATATAGCGCCAAATCACAACAAAAGCCGCCTCAAGGCACTTCATAGATACAGAGAAAAACCCAACAATCATATAACCCCCTATGAGCAAGCACTTTGGCGACAATGGGAAGGAAAAACTCCCTTTTAACAGGAAGAAACCTCCGGCAGAACCAGGCTCAGGGAGGGGCGGGGCCATCTGCTGCGACCGGTTGGGGTGAGAGAAGGAAGCAACGGTTAGAGCAACGGTTAGAGCACCATTTAAGCACCGGCACCGTTTCAAAAGTACCGGTTTGGCACCGGTATCGAATAAAACCTAAACGATACCCATCCCTAAACAGAGTATAGATAAGGAATCTCTCAAATACTTCATAAAATGAGCATGTAGAAAGTAATCTAGCATTCTGAATGTTCACAATGACTCTCAGAGAGAGACCTGCTTCATTTTAAATCAGCCACTCGTGCGCCACGCCCAGAGTGCTGACCATTTGGGATGTGGAAGAAAAAAATCACGCCAAGTCAATGTTCAAAGGCAATGGTCATGGCCAGTAGTGGAACAGAAAAGCTAGTTCTGCCATCAATGGCCTGATGGGCCAGTATGGGATCTATAAAAATGAGAGACAGCTACTCCTCCCTCACCCTACTCAGTATCACTGGTATGAGGTTGAGAAGGGGAAAATGCATACAGGTGCCCTTATCAAGCAGGTGGCCAATGTCCTGAAAGAGCTTAGCCAAGTAAGCTACCACATTAAGGGTTATTATGGACCGAGCTGTCAACTTGCAAACCTTTTGGTCATATAAGTCTGTGAAGGTTCTCAGTCATCCAGGTCATCGTAGTCTAAGGAGCTTGGAAAGAAAAGCGTCTGGACTTCTTTAAGTTCCTTGAAGACGTTTCACCTCTCATCCGAGAAGCTTCTTCAGGTCTAGGAGTAACTGGTGGAAAGAAAGGCTGTTGGCTCTTTTAAGGGACAGTACCTAACCACTGGTACAGATATGTTGATTACACATGGGTCAAAATCAAAACCCAGGAAGTGGAATCCTTCACTGTTTACATCAACGCTGTGGATAAAAACAAAGTTCACCAGGGAAGACACAAAGGATAACAGTATGCCATTCCTGGACTTTGCCGTGCGCATTAAAGAGAACGGAAACCTCAACATGAAGTTTACTGGAAGCCCACACACACGGACCAGTACCTCCTCTTTGACTCCCATCACCCTCTGGAACACAAACTTGGAGTAATCAGGACCCTACACCACCGGGCAGAACATGTTCCCTCTAAGCCTGAAGGAAAAAAGAGGGAACACACACATGTAAAGGAAGCTCTTAAAATGAGCGGTTATGCACAGAAAAGAAGATCAGACACCAGCGAGGGAGGATAAGAAAGACAGATGCAACAACATTGTCATCCCCTATGTAGCCGGTGTATCAGAAAAACTCTCCAAGCATGACATCCCAGTGTACTTTAGGCCCAGCAACACACTCAGGCAGAAACTGGTTCATCCCAAAGACAAAACTCCAAAACACAAACTTAACAATGTGGTAAATGCTGTACAGTGCAGCAAGGAATGCTCAGACCTCTACATTGGAGAGACCAAACAGCCACTTCACAAGCGCATGGCACAACACAGAAGAGCCACCTCCACAGGACAAGACTCAGCTGTCAGAAGACATAGTTTGAAAGAGAAGTAAAAGAGGCCATCTGTGTACACTGTGAGCGACCATCTTTGAACAGAGGCTTACGACACCAACTGTCTGCCATCTATAATCCAGTTTTGAGATCCCTTCCCAGACGCCTCCACTCACATCCTGGGCCATCTGATCTCAGGAAATCACATGATAGGGTGGGGCTAGGATTCACAGTGGGTTCACCCGAATACTTGGCTCGTGTGATTAGGTAGAGGATCATTAGGGGGTCCATCTCTCCTGGGGGACACTCCCATAGGGCTTAAAATCTGGGACTCTGCACCAGTTTCTCCTAGAACTGAAGAAGCCTCTCAGATGAAAGGTGAAACATCTTCAAGAAACTTAAAGTCCAGACGCTTTTTTTCCCCAAGCTCCTTAGCCTTTTGGCATATGGAGCTGCTAGGGTTCTTTCACTGCTTGGTGATTCGGTAATAATGTTTTAATAATGTCCAGCTGTTTTTGGACAATTCTGAAGCTTATTAATCCTTAACAATCAAAAACCTACATCCAAAGTACAACCAGAGCTGGGAATTAGTAACAAAAACATCTTTTCTGAATTTACTTTACTAGAATCCTGCAAGTTTTATCACACAGGATGAAGCAAATTACTCACCAAAGTATTTCCAAACTGTGTAGATGGATATTTGCCACCGTTTGCGTCAATTATGGTTGAATTTAACTGTTTAATTGTAATTTATAGACATAGTTTTTAAAGACATTTTCGTTTTTAAAAAAAAAAAATCATATTTTATCATAATATTTATATTCACAATAATTGCTGATGGGTTCACAACAGCTAAATACGAAAGGTGAAACATACTATATAGGCTTGTGGAATTTGCCTTTTAGAGATGTAAAAACTTGAATTTATCTCTAACGTAGGTGCTCTCACCTGTGCGTCTGAGAAAGGAAGAATATGGATGCAGTTCTCTAGGAGGATGGTCTGGACCTCAGTCTCAAGCTCTCCAGCTCGACCCAAAACCCGTACACTATGGCCGTTGGGATAGAATGACGTGCTTTCCCATGAATCAATGCGCACCACAACTCTGTGGTCCTAGGTGAGGATGAGAAGACAGGGATAGAAATGAGACAGCACTTAGTAAACACTGGTCACACTATGAGACAAAAGCATAATGCTATAGTAACACTAGAGACTGGAGCGCAAACGAGATCGGTGTTGCTACGTGCAATGAATTTGCAATATTGTTGGCTTTGAAATGCTTCTTTGGAAGATGGGGACTAATTCTGCAACTGCTCTCAGTCAGTTACTTTTATTTAAAGGGTGCAAAACACCAATCGAACGGTGATAAGATGGTCTGGAGATAGAGTCCTGCTTTTCAAGGCAATCACCTTGAAAGCGTTCATCCAGAGGTTGACAGTGTTGTATTCTCAACCTTTGATCGACCAGTTGGTTGCCGTAACTACTTGTAATTGATCGCTGAATGCAAAATATTCACTGCAATCACTGGAAAAGCAGCTTTTTTTCTTTGTTACAAGGCAGGTGCCGTCCTATTTTTACTCATGTGACTAAGCCATAATGTACATCATGAAAACAAAATCAACCTATAGATGTAAGTCAAGTCAGACCTGCAGAGCTTCAGCCTGTTGAGTACTGATGCGGATTTTAGGAATACGCTGGTCCCAAGGTATGGTCAGTATCCGCTGGGAATTCCTGCTCTGGGACTGAATCCCATCCCTAGTGGGGAAAGTTACCACGTAGTCTCTCCAGTTCCTCTGCAGGATCCCTACAATACGACCTGTGGGGTTAAATGTCAGACATCAGTACAGAGAGACATTTATGGAGTAAGTGAGGATGGACTCGATGATTGCAGTGTAGAACTGCATCATCGTCCGTGTTGGCAGGTTGAATTTCTTCAGCTGCCTCAGGAAGTACATCCTCTGCTGGGCTTTCTTGATGACGGAGGTGACGGAGGCTCCCACTTCAGGTCCTGGGTGATGGTGGTACCCAGGAAGCGGAATGAGTCCACAGAGGTGATGGGGGTGTCAGTCAGGATGATGGGGGGGAGTGGGGCTGTGTGCTTCCTGAAGTCCACAATAATCTCCACTGGGCATTCAGCACCAGGTTGTTGTGGCTGCACCAGGACACCAGACGTTCAACCTCCCTCCTGTAGGCAGACTCATCCCCGTCCGAGATGAGTCCAATAGCGGTGGTGTCATCTGCAAACTTGATTAGCTTGACAGACTGGTGGGTGGAGGTGCAGCAGTTGGCGTACAGGGAGAAGAGCAGAGGAGAAAGAACACAGCCCTGAGGGGAGCCGGTGCTGATCCAGGGTAACACCAAGGTATTCCCAGGTCAGCTGAGAAATATAATCTCTTCAGCATATCCTGGGTCTGCCCCAGGGCATCCTTCCAGTGGAACATGCCTGGAACACCTCACTCAGGAGGCATCCTTGCCGAATGCCCGCACCACCTCAACTGGCTCCTTTCGATTTGGAGGACAGAAATCCCACTTTCTCCCCTTGTATCTCCAATCTTGTTCTTTCGGTCACTAACCAGAGCTCGTGACCATAGGTGAATGTAAGGATGTAGATCGACTGGCAAATCGAGAGCTTCGCTTTTATGTTCAGCTCTCTTTTCAACACGACAGACCAGGACAGCATCCACATCACTGCAGCGTTTAAATATCTGGTGAACAAGCAGCAACTTGTCCATGCCCTGGAGTGGGCACTCCACCCTTTTCCAGCTAAGGACCATGACCTCAGACTTGGGGGTGCTTATTTTCATTCCCACTGCTTCATACTCTGCTGTAAACCACTCCAGTGCAAGGTGGAGGCCACCACCTGGTGAAGCCAAGAGAACCACATCATCTGTGAAAAGCAGAGACAAGATTCTGAGAGTGGAAGCCTTCCGCCATCTTTCTATGCCTAGAAATTCTGTCCATAAAAGTTATAAACAGAATTGGTGACAAAGGTCAGCCCTGGCAGGGTCCAACATCCCACTGTGAACGAGTCCGAGCTCTTGCAACGAATGACCAAATGGCTCATAGCAACGAGCCAGACACTCCATACTCACACACTGCATACACCTCCCAAGAGTGTGCAATGTAGTAATCAAAGCAAAGGGTGGCTATTTTGAAGAATCTAAAATATAAAACATGTTTTGAGTTATTTGACACTTTTATTGTTTACTACATAATTACATATGTGTTCATTCATAGTTTTGATGCCTTCAGTGAGAATCTACTATGTAGAAGTACCAGGCCATGACAGAAAAACCACTAAAAAAGGTGTGTCCACACTTTTCACACGCTTCAGGTGTGCTTAGTGAATACCTCAGGCACCAGAAACCCAAGAAACAGGAGCAAGAAGAGGAACCATCATGGGAGGACAGGATCCTGCACAGTACCACCAACAGATAAAAGAACTAGCTCACATCAAGAAATCCTACCAGTGGCTGGACTGGACTGAAATAGAGCACAGAGGCACTAATCATGGCAGCACATGAAGCCATAAGTACAAGATCCATAGAGGCTGGGGTCTACCAGACCAGCCAGTCAAGACCCCAGATACAAGCGTAAAGATGCCCCTGAGACAATCCAGCACATAACAACAGGGTGCAAGATGCTAGCAGACATACATGGAACGCCATAACTAAGTGGCCGGCATAGTATAAAGGGAATATCTGTGCCGAGTATAACCTGGAAGTCCTGAGGTCAAAACGGGAGACGCCCCTTAGTGTGGTGGAGAATGACCGAGCTAAGATGCTTCGGGGCTTCCAGATACAGACGGACAAAATGGTGAAGGCTAACCGGACATAGTGGTGGTGGACAAACAGAAGAAAGACGGCTGTAGTGACAGATTTAGCAATCATCAGGAACATCAGGACGAAGGAACATGAGAAGCTAGAGTACCAAGGGCTCAGAGAAGAGCTTGAGAAGATGTGGAGGTGACGGTAACAGTGGTCCCAGTGGTAACCTGAGCACTCGGTGCGGTGACTCCCAAGCTAGGCGAGTGGCTCCAGCAGATCCCGGGAACAACATCTGAGATCTCTGTCCAGGAGAGCGCAGTCCTGGGAACAGCAGAGATGCTGCGCAGGACCCTCAAGCTCCCAGGCCTCTGGTAGAGGACCCGAGCTTGAAGGATAGACCGCCCGCAGGGGGGGAAGTTTTTTGTCCTTAGGACCTCGTGTGTAAAAATAATAACAATAAGAAGGGTTAACAATGGTCAACTGCCTCCAGTTAGATTCAAATTTATTTTATGTGTTGCATATTTTTTATGTAAAAACACAGTGTGTTCCCATTAGCCAAATTAAAAGTGTGACAAGCTAAAACAGTATTTTTGCACCTGAACTACCCCTCCCTGTTCTAGGTCTGCCACAGCTGAAAAGATTATTGATTATTTGTGCGAGTGCACGTGTATAGTTGCAGGAGTGTTCCTTGCCTTTTGAATACTGGGCCCTGAGTTGTGTGCTTAATTAATTAGTGTTTTTCTTTCTTTCTCTCTTTTGTCATTTGCGAGGTTAAACTGGCAAACTTACGGGGCCCCGTCTGTCTCTGTTCTGTTGTGTTTGGTAAAGGGAACTGTATGTTAGTGGAAGCTCAGGATGCGTTCCCTGCCATTTGTGTCTCCTAGACTTAAAACTTTCTTTTGTATTGGACAAAAGAAAAAGGTGTCAGACATAAAAAAAATTCTACAGAAGATGAACAATATCTGCCATGTCATTAAAAAGCAGGAAAAAAACAGCAAAGACGTGACACAGAACCTGAGAGATGCATTTGGCCCTTGAGTTGTTCGACGAAACTTCATCATTATTTGAATCTCTGGAAATGTGGCTGTCAAGAAGCTATTCTCTGACGAATGGAACCATGAAGAAGAGGTTCAGTTATTACCAGAACTGTAATAAAAATCAGTAGCAACCTTAAAAAAAAGTTTAATTGTGAATGCCTGTCCAGAAAATAGCTTCCAAATGTTATTTCACCCAAATATGTTCTTATAATGTTGCTTCATGCAGGTGATATAAACAAGAACGGTGAATTTTCTACTCTCCCGGAGCACTCAAACATGCCACATTCACCCAATCACCCCATTCACACAAGCACTTCCTTCTATGCGTTTAAGTGCTTACTAAGCAACATTCACACTCACTATACTCCAATGGATGCATCAGAGAGCAACTTGGGGTTAGTATCTTTCCCAAAGATACTTGGCATGCAGACTCGGGGAGCCACGGATCGAACCATTAATGTAAAGTCAATATTACTGACTTTATATATCAAGATGCTTCATTGTTTTCATTACTTATTTGTGAGATATCCTGAACATATTTTAGGCAAATCAGACAGAAAATATAATACACAAAATATCATTAAATACAAATATAAATCAAATGTGAATGAATGGAGTACAAACATTCCCACCTGTTGGCAGAGGTGTACTCTCATTGGCCTCTCCAGTTTTTTCATCCCCATCAGTCAGGGCTGTGTCCCTCCCTCTCCACTCGTTCTTGGGCAACAACTCCACCACAACCTCGTCCCCATGCACCGCTCTGTTTCGATTTTTTCGACCATACACAAGCACATCCCAAGTCAGATCTAAGATGGATAGGGAGGGTCAAAGTCGGGAGAAGAGATCAGAAACGTTTAGCAAATATAAGTTTAATGTGTCTGTTCCACCTGTTTTGAAAATGTAAGGCGTTTTCACCTGTGCTCTTGGTTGAGAAGTTCTTCGGCCTGACGAAAGCCTCGTTCTGTGCCCGATGCTTGTTAACATTCAGTGTACCCTAGTAAAAAGGAATGAAACAACACATTTACTCTTCTGCCACTGAGGTTGTGTTAAACAATCTGGTGAAAAACTCCACTGCCTTCTCTTTGTGACATCTCCATACCTGCTCAGGTACAGTTGGGGAAATAATTATCACTGCTGAATTTGTAGGTTTCCTCAGTTACAAAGAAAGAACAATTATTCATGTTATTTCTTTAATGTTAGTTTCATTTAATGGAGAGCAATAGAATATCAACCAAAAACCTAGAATCAAAAAAACATTAAATAAAAGCCATAAGGTGGCTTGCAGGTCCCTGAGTGAAGTATTTGATCCCCTACAACCCAGCCAGAAGTTTGGCTTCAGATTGGCTGTGCGCTCTTTGTACACAAAATACAACCAATCAGTCAATTACAGACACTGCTGATCCCAACACGTTCTTCCATTACAACCTCTTCACCAATGTTGGAGTCGTTACCTGAAAAAGTTATGTATTGCACATTGCTCATTACTTTTCTTAACATAAGGCAGTACATGGATGGTCCGAAGGCAGTTTGGACCACAGCCTTCAAGAACCCCACTGGTAACATACTACTCCACTTGTCTGTGAAGGTTCTCAGTCATCCAGGTCATCGTAGTCAAAGGAGCTTGCAAAGAAAAGCGTCTGGACTTCTTTAAGTTGCTTGAAGATGTTTCACCTCTCATCCGAGAAGCTTCTTCAGTTCTAAGGTCAAATGGTGGAGAGTCCCAGATTTAAACCTAGTGGGAGTTTCCCCCCACAGAGGGACAAAAGGACCCCCTGATGATCCTCTAATCGCCTGAGCCAAGGTGTGAAACTGGGTGTGGGTCCCAATCAGCCAGAGTTTCGGGTGAGCTCATTGTGAAACCTGGCCCCACCTTATCATGTGATTTCCTGAGGTCAGATGGCCCAGGATGTGAGTGGGCGTTAAGGCGTCTGGGGAGGATCTCAAAACTGGATTATAGATGGCAGAGAGTTGGTGTCGTAAACCCCGCCTCTGTTCAAAGATGGTCGCTCACAGTGGACATAGATGCTTCTTTCACTCCTCTTTCAAACCATCTGTCCTCTCTGTCCAAAATGTGAACATTGGCATCCTCGAAAGAGTGACCTTTGACCTTTAGACGCAGATGTCCATCTGCATCGGGAAACTCTTTCTCCCCATCGTCACCCTCTGACTACTCCACTTGATACCAAGAAAAGTCTTACCACTGGCAACAAAGGTCTCTACCCCAAATACTAAGCCACGTTTTGCTTGGGGACTCACTGAAAATAACTTGCCAATCCCTTTATGACTTTTTTTAATAATAATGTGTTTTTTCTGTCTCTCTCCTTTAAAATTAAACTGCAAGAAAAATTAGAGACAGTTCATATCTTCTTCATTCAATAACAGTCCTGCTCTTCATCTCATTTTCTTTATTCGTCAGCCCCTCAAATACTCCTACCTCCTCAGCACACTCCCTTCACTCATCAGTGTATTTCGTTAGTATAGATTAGTATATGTATTAAAGGTACCTGCAGGTTCTCTGAAAAATGAACAGGCTTAAAGCTACTAAAATATTTAAACTTTGTTCCTGCCGTTGTTTTAAACTCGTGTTTTAAAGAGAGATCCGGGATACTTAAAACAGGAGAATTGTGGATCAATATGTTTGTCATTGCACAAGATGATCAGATCTTTAGCATGAATGCTCACCTCTGTTTTCTACACACACACATCACTGATCACATCACATGCTCACAGACACACATTCACATACACACACATCACATGTTCACTCTTGCAGAGACACACGTTCACATGTGAGTGTCTTATCTGTTGCATGATTCATGTTGATGCTTGTGTGACCACTGAAGTTAATAAAAGGGCTTTGAGGGAAGGCTGGAGTTGGGCTAAGATCAGATGAAGAGCTTCTCCCCTTGCAGCAAGTAAAAGAAAGCGCTGAGTCAGCGGGGTTTAAGCGTTAGACCCAACAACAGGTTGGTAAATGTTTACCTGAATGTAACGTTCAGACTTTATACCAGCCTCCAGGACTTCAGCGGGAAGATGTTCGGGAAACTCTTTCTCCCCATCGTCGCCCTCTGTCTCTTGTTGTGCCTGAGAAATGGAGCTAAACAGTTCATGGGCTGCCTGCAGATCTGACCAGAAGCTTTGCAAATAATCCTGGCAAAGGAAAAACACACAGGTCAAGAAATAAATTACTTCAGTTGGCCTTCTTAGTTCCAGTAACATCCCTTCAAGGGCCCAAGTTTTGGATCCTCTTCCACTTAACCTTATCAGGTTCAAGAAATAGAGTAAAATCTTTCAAATTCACCTCAAATCAACAGCCAGATGGTTAAACCTTTTGATACAGTTAGACGTCCTCAGTATTAGTATTACAATAATAGTTAAATAGATGTAAGAACTGGTTTCAGAATGAATAAAGCGAGTTTTTGGAATGGGCTTAAACGCCACGACCGTTTTAGGAAACCAACCAATTTAAATGAATTCTACCAATTCTGGTTGAAAATTGGTCCAATATCTACCCAGA
Organism: Simochromis diagramma; assembly: GCF_900408965.1. Classification (NCBI taxonomy): domain Eukaryota; kingdom Metazoa; phylum Chordata; class Actinopteri; order Cichliformes; family Cichlidae; genus Simochromis; species Simochromis diagramma. The sequence continues at coordinate 1,303,798 of NW_024387258.1, read as the reverse complement.
ATTGTGCGAGGATGTGGACTGTACAGAAAATCAAAAATGAATTCAAACTTTTACACTGAATTCTTTTTTTTAACTTATTAAAATTGTGTGCTGCACAGAGATTGGTTTACAGAAATGATCAGAAGTACCAAATTACCATGAATGTAAACTTAAAATACAAGCTATGCAATAATCATTACAGCCTATGTACAGTATTACAGTCAGAGTATAAAAATGATGTTACATTATATAAAAAAGACTGAGTTGGCAGAACTAAAGACAAATAAATGAGAGAAATTCAGACATTCTATTATTCTATTAATATCATGTTCAGCCAATATCTTACATTTTGTAATTACAGCAGTATGTGATCATTATAGCTACATTATTTTTTTTAATGCAAGTGGGAAATAAGCTGCGTGGTGTGTCCGGTCAGACAGCATGGATGTTTGTGTCTAGTCCACACAGAATGTATTATGGAGAGCAGATAGCTACACTTTTATAAGTACATGTTAGCCACAGCACCGATTCAGTTAATCTCACAGAGCAACGATTCATGAAGGAATCCTGAAGTACTTTGCAGTGTGGCAAGTCAAAGTGGCAGGGATATGGAGGATTTGTAAGGCTACGGCCACACGTACACGGGTATTTTTGAAAACTGAGGTTTTCCGTTTTCGTTTTAACGGGTGGCGCTATATTCCTAACAGTGTAGAAATGTTGGCCAATCAGAAGTCTAGAAGCCTCGGCGGGAGATAGTAAACAAAGATGGCGCATAGAAGCAGAACCGAGTCGTATGTGTGGAGGGACAGTAACTGTGTGTATATGTGTAAGCATTTAAACACTGCAGAGAGTAGAATTAACAGTAACAGTATTGTAGAAATTCATTTCACCGAAACAATAACGTGGCGCACAGTGTGACGTCAAAAAAGGCGCACACCTTTGACGCTGCGTTTTCTCCGTTTTTCTCGTCCACACGTAAATGCAAAAACGGAGTTTTCAAAAATATCCACCCTGGCAGGCGTTTTTAAAAATCTCTGTTTTCAGTGACCGAAAACGCCGTTTACGTGTGGACGAAAGGTGCAAACGCATAGAAAAATCTGCGTTTTCAAAAACACCTGGGTACGTGTGGACGTAGCCTATGTTTGGATAAAAATATACAAATCTGGCAGCAATGTATCAAAAATGTATCACAATAGAAAGTGATGTAATATGAATTTCACGGCTACTAGCATGTACTGCTCTTTTCCCTTTAAATAAACATCAGACTTGATATCAGTCCTTATTGAGCAATGAGTTTACTCTCTGACCGACTCGTGTTTGCGGCGTTCCAAACACGTTGCCAAGAGGGAAGATGCAGAGTACCTGTGAAGCCAAACATATAATATCAATACGCATAACATGGCTAAAGGCTTCTTTACTTTAACTGTCATTTATTGACCATTATAAATGGCGATACCAGTGTATCGACAAATAGGTAAAAAGTGTAACTGTCTTTTTTCTGACAGAGCTCGGATCAATCAGTGCAATTACAAACAAGGCTGTGCCCTTCACCTTTAGCAGAATTCTCATTTACATACTAGTTTAATAGTTTTCTGACTCATTGTCACTGTGTTTTATACAACCACAGCATGCTTGCTAGGCTGACATGAATTGAAAAACAAAGCGCAGCTCTCCGTATGTAAACAGACTAAATGCCACATATATTTACATTTTGTCAGTTAACCAAGAAATCATGTGTAATGACTGAAAGTTTGACCACCAATTTCACTTCTAAGTGAGACTGTTCTAATACTGCTGCCAAAAATGTAAGTGTTTCAAAAACCCATGCCTGCTATATGCTACAATAGTCCCACTGAAGATTAGTGAAATAATACAGACCAACCAATTGTTCCATCATATAGACTCCAACACAACGACTTTAACACTAAGAGCCGACTTTCAGTTTTAGGTGTTCAAACCACGTGTTTCTCTAAATGCATGATGATAAACCCCTGTAAGGTGGCTACATATAAGAAGCCGATATAGAGTAGATGGTATTATAAAGGTATTTCATATACCTGGACGGAGATGACGTACACTCCAGACGTCAGGCTGCTGAACTGAGCTACGGCCTCGGGATCCTCAGTGATCATCACTATATTCATCATTCCTGCCAGGTGGTTGTAGTACCACACTGCAGCTGAGTACACACACCTACACACACACACACACACACACACATTAAATGAACTCACAAGTTTAGCATAAGATGCATGAAAGCAAACTGCCCGCTAAAGCAATAATCTCTAACATATCCCACTAAGTTTTTGTTGTTTTGTAGGTGGAAGTTATAATTTCACACTACTTGTAATTCAAATGGTGCTTCCACAGAAAGAATATAAAAAATAAATAATTGAGTGCCTTATCTATCTAATAAACACATTTCATGAGAACACACTGCACTTCTAGTTTCATTTTTTGGCACAACAAAAAAGTTTGTCAGATCATGATTAACATTACAACCAAGTCTCTATTATTAAAAACACTCATTAAATCCTTTTGGTGCTTTTCTCTATTAAACTGGTATAAATATTAATCACTTTTAAGCTGCCATTCACAAGTCCTCCTGATTTCTTTGTTCCTGCACTTGTTTTCTACCTGAAGTGGAGGAAAAACATTTTTGAAAATGTTAAAATGACCCCTTTACCCATTGAACCCCTATTGGGACAAAACACTATGAATGCTCGATTGACATCTTAGCCAGTACGTGTGCTCTAAGTGCCATATGCATCTGCACCGCTGGCCTGTTGCACAATTTGAAAGAAAGTTAAATTTTAATGTTTAAATTTTAAACTTAAATTAAATCTCCCAGATGAATTTTGCACACGTGTGAACTATACATTTATGTCACTTTCACAAAATATTTTTTAAACCCAGAGACTTAACATTTTTACAAACGCAATTTCCTTTCAAGAGTTGCTGAGCAGAAGTAGTCAGCAGGTGCAGTCAAAGACATTTTGTGTGATTGGATGATTATCAGGATGTCCTAAAAGCATCATTTGAAAAACCTTCAGTTAATCCAGTCCAAGAACAAAAGAACATATTTCTCCCATACTGGCTTCCCTGTTAAATCCAGAATTTAATTTAAAATCTTCTTCCACAGAAAAGTCTTGAATAATCAAACCCATTTTACACACCCACTTTGCTCTCAGGCTGCGGGCTTATTTGTGGGGTTTACAAAAGTAGAATGGGAGGCAGAGCATCAGCCTTCAAGCCCTTTTTTGTAGAACCAGCTTCCTATTTGGACATGGGAGACTGACGCCCTGTCAACTATTAAGATTAGGATTAAAACTTTCCTTTTTGATTTATAGTTAGGGCTGGATTGAGTGACCCTGAATCCTCCCTTAGTTACGCTGCAATAGGCAATATTGGGGACTTCCCATGGTGTAAGTATTTCGTCTTTACTGAAGAACTGAATATGTTTAATTAGCATAATCTCCATTGTAATTAATGAGATTTACAAATTTCACCTAGTGAAACATGTAACGTCACACTTCGACCCAGAAAAACAAAATGAAGTCAAAGAAGTATAAGTAGAAGAAAAAACATGACAAAGAGGAAAAAATGAGAAAGGAAAAGACTCTATAGACTGTATTTCTATGCTACATGTGCTGCAGCATCTCGACTGTACACTTCAGTGAGTGTGGTAAATAATGAGCACTGACCTGGTCTGCCATTTTTCCTGGCTCTCGCCCTTCTCTCGTGGACAGTAAGAGTACTTCTGAAATTCATTGGCAAACAGCACGCAGTCGTGTCGAGGGTCTTTGACAAGGGTTTGCAGCCGCTTGTAATATCTGCACAAACGCACATTACAAAAACAAGTACATTCAATAAAATCATAAATTACACTCAAGAAAGCCTCTCATTAGTTTGGGAGAATGGTGGGGATGTTAAGAGAACGTTGACCCTGAAGCACGAGGGAGAAAAAATAGACCAACGTATGTTGACTTTTCCTAACATAATTTATGTTCCTTTGTTCATTTTGGCACAGACTCATTTTTAAACTCACTCTTGTTTGTAAAAATCAAAATAAAACAAAGACTTGTCTGTCAGATAATATGCATTAGACCTAAACATAAGATCCTGATCTGAAATTATTGAAAGAGGATGCCACCTGGCTTTGTTATCCTTTGAGTTTCACAATAAAAGCCCAGTTGGTGAACTAAAGCAGCAGATTGCTTTTTTCTGAAACATGTTGACTATGTGTGAACACTATACTGCACTAACTTTAACATGGCACATTTCAGAGTACATGTAGTAGCTGTTTCACACTAAAAAGGAACACTTGTACTGATCAAACAGATGAAATAAGAAATAAAGGCCTACAAATGCCCCGATCACTAGTTGAGTTAATATAGATGATGTATAGAAAATTCAGCGATTCTGCAAAGGTGAAACTGCAAAGAGAGTCCACGATGAAGCTTTTTTCTCTTTGCTGTGCACGTTAAAGTCAATGGAAAACAGTAAGTAGTGATTCAGTATGACAACTCTGTATGTTTCACCAGATGTCCACCTAACACTATCAAAGTGAAGCCTCATCACATTAATGATGCAACACTCTAAAATGGCTGTGTGAGCACAAATCAGGAATAAACTGGACTGAAACCCGAGTTCACGTGGGACTTCTTATTTACAGTGCTCATCAAGTTTGTCCAAAGCGCTCCTGCATGTTTATGCTGGACACATATTTCAAGTCACAGGCTGCGTCTCTTGCAGCTTTGTCAGCAGAGCTCTGATATAATGAGGCTGACCCCTGGTCAATGTCTACAAACATGTGTAGCTAGGTTAAGCTGGGCACACAGCTAACAGCTTGATTATGAATGCAACTCAACACTTCAAACAGAAATTCAAAAAGAGTCGTTTAAAAGACTTCGAGCACGGCTGGTTGCAGATGAGCTACTCTGAGCATTTCAGGAAGCAGGTGCCGTGTTTGGGGATAGTTAACAGCGCAGACAAGTTGCATTCATTTTAATGACATCCCCACTAACTGCATTTTAAGACGTGCAGTTAGTGGTGACAGGTTAATTGGAAACACTAAATTGCCCATAGGTGTGAAAGCAGAAATGCGAGTGTGAATGGTTGTGTTAGTCCTGTGAGACTGGCTGACACATACCCAGGAGGGATGGATCAGCATTTACTGCTTTCAGTGGTCAATGTGTTTCTTCAACATTACACGACTGTTCAAAACCTATATGATGAAGAACTAAAACAGTTTCCATGTAACAAAGCCACAAATAACAAAAAAGAACATCAGTACTGGCCTGTTTACTTCCCAGTAAACTCCCCCCCCCAAAAAAAAAAACAAAAACAAAAAACCCCCAAACAATTGTACCTGCGATTCTTGCTCTGTAGAGCCTGGCAAGCAGTCTGGGTGAAGATGATGCCCTGCAGCTCTCTGAACTCCAAGATCTCCAGGTAGTCGACCACGACAGCAACATCAGGCACCACATAGTGGGTCAAATCTCCGGGCAGCAGCTTTCCATCTGTTTGGGAAGATCAATGTTCAGCGATACATTCTTGTTTCTACAGCTCTTTATTTGCTTGATTTCCTATTGGAAATTTTATCAACTGTGCTAAAAGACACTTAAAAGCATCCTTCTTTTACATTTGCTTGTTTCCTACTAAACGTTGCACAGATGACAGGAATCGACGTACATCCAGAGAAATGCGTTTAAATATTTTCCAAAATGTCGCATATAAAGAGTTTATTGTGCTTACACATCACTCTCTTTAAAACACTTGTTTTTACTTTATTTGCACACTAGATGTTCATCAGCATATTATATGGCAAAAACTAAAATTTATTGTTACTTTGATATATTTCAGTACCAGTTATTATAATGCAGTCTATCATATTAACAGTGAGCAGCCTCGCAGCAGTTTTCCAGGATTTCTAAAAGTCTTTCTTTGGACACTTGATGGTTTTTCATTCACAGTTATTATACCAAACATTTTCATTTAGTTTTAATTTGTTAAGCCTAACCTATGAATCATAAAAAAACCACCTAACTCGAGGGATGAACCAGGGTTATATCTAGACATTATAACACAGCAAAAATAAATAATTAAATTGTATCTTCTTCCAATTTCTTTAGCTGAATCTATGAAAAATGCCACAGATAATGCAGTCTGACATTCATAAAATAGTGTTTTTCACCAACAGGCTGATATCTGCAGCACTATTAGCCTAAAACTTGATATAAACATAAACCTGGCAGGTCTCATACAGTGGATTTCTTTTTAGGTTTTCAGATATTTCAATAAATTGTTGCACCTATTTTCTATTTTCCAAGCAAAATGCAAAGACATGAGGTGTTGCTCACAATGTTTTCAGGGCGCTGTATAACCTACAAACACAAGGAAGATCTGTATTAAGATGAAGTCAATATACACAGTATACACAGAAAAAAACCTTTTGAACTCGTATTGATATTTCATAAAAGTGCTGATCATTCTCATCTCAAACACTAAACAGCAGCACAAATGTGCAAGCTTAAGTGATTGTTCTTTACTACAGATGACCCTATCCAGTATTTGGATCACATATCAGTGCAGTCCAGACTCAAAAAGCAAAACAGGGTATCGGTGACAACGCTCTAATCTATCCAGTTCTACACTGTTCTGCGTTTACATCCCTACTGTCAGCAGCAGATCACCAGCTGATCGTAGCATGAAGGAAACCAACAGCTAAAGAGCTGGCAGCCTGCAGGCATTTACACCTGCTGTGCCCAAAGCTTTTCTCTGAATGCTTCTAACAAACTGTGGTCAAGTGAGTGGACGTCACTAAAAAGCTCTACAAACCTGTTGGCTTTACTCTCACTTGCATGTTCTCATTAAATATATCTGGTTTAACAACTACTACGAACACTTTATTGAACTTACGATAGCACTGTTGGTTGTGTCAACTTGATTAATATTACACCAGTTCACCTGTCTCTTATCAGCCCCCCTCCATGCATTACATGCATATGAAGATGTGCACTTACACTAAGACTGAGAGCAGTGAAAGAAGAAACTGTCGTAACCATAAAGCACAGATCAATAACGATTCTTACACTGAGCTAAAATTAACTAGTGCAAGTACATTTAGGGAAAACAAAAACATGCTTTTTCAGGAAAGGAATCTTTGAGTGCATCCTGACTGCCTCTAAAGAGTTTCTTCCTCACAGTGAGGAATATCGCATAACACTGTTCTGCCCACACAAGCTACCAAGGTTTTGGTTTTATATCTTAGACAAAGTCAGACTGGTGCACCCTTGCCTCTTATCTGTGCACAGGTTTGCCATTTAACTGTCATACGAGGTAATTCTAGCTTTGGGTCATACTGTATGCACTTTGCTATTTCACGATTCATGTCACAGTGAAGCAAAATATAATATAATAAAAATGACGTTATTTTCCTCATTTGATTGTGCACAGCCCCAAACCCCTACCTGCCAGCACCGCGTTAACAGCAACGTTAGATTCTTCTATAGCAGTAAACAAAGAGCAGTTTTTGTGAATGTGACATTTTGCTGATTTTACCATTTACACAGTCGGCCTGACACAGTGAGCTGCAGCAGGGGACCCGCTCTCTCAGATAGTGTTCCCGGACCACTCGGAGCTTCCGCCCCACGCAGCTTTTCAAATGCAGCACTCTCTCCGTTTTAATCATCGTCCACACTCACTAACGAGCCACATACAGCTGCCGGCGCTCGCTAACTTGCTGTTCAGCCAAGACGCGGGAAGACACGGTTGTAAACATTCACGGCAAAGTTCAGCGAAATACGGAAGGAAAGGCACGACCGCTGACGTCATGACGCCCAAGCAGTACCGCGTCTTGCTGCGTTCAAGTGCTGTCGGATCAGCGATATAAGAGCCAACACTTATATCAACTCTCAAGGCTCCCAAGCTGCATTACCCTTTATCCAAATGAAGCAACGTTAAAGCCTTTAATTCATCTTCATGTTGGCAGTTAGAGTCAAATCTAATCTGAGCTGCTCCCTTGTCTGTATGTTTTCATTTGGCAGTTTTACACCCAGTGCCCTTCCTGACACAACTATACTACAACACTACCGTAAAAGTAATTATAGTAAACCTTACGATTTCCACAAATTTAAACAAAACTACATTAATATCAAAGCATCAAGGAATACTACAGATGTGTATGAAGGCTTCATTTATATTGCACAGTTTCAGTGTTTTAGTGCTAAAACAGTAAATGTTACAATTTTGGTGCTACTTTAATCTCTATGTCATTTAAATGTAGTACCAAAGTAAAAGAAAAGTTCTTAAAACATATGAGAGAGACAGAATGTGTATTAAAGATGAACATAGCAGCCGTGACATGGTCATGTCACCCACGAGTCTGTAGAATAGAGTTTGAGGGACTTTTTGTTTGTATGGTTTTATTTGTTTGTTTGTTTTTTATTTAACATATGACACATGGTGGATTCCAAATATGAGGACACTGCATGCATGACTGAGACTGTCAGTCACAATTGCCTGTTTTATACTTAATTAATGGAACCATGATATACAAAAGCATCACTGGCTTCACTTTTCACTATAGTGAGGTTCCAAACTGAAAAAGGGAGCTGAGTGTTTTTGGTCTTGCAGTCTTGGCATTTTGATACCAAACTACAAGCCAAGAGTAAATGCATAGACAGTAAAATACCCAGAATGGGTGCAGCAGCCAACGACTGGCCAGAAACACCAGAGGAGCGAAACACCAGCTCTTGGTAGACAGAGCAGTCACCCAAGAGTAAGACCAGACTAACCATTCTGTTTACTGGATTGCCTGGATTGACCACAAGAAAGCCTATGACTCAGTGCCCCACACATGAATCCTGGAATGCCTAGAACTGTACAAGATCAGCAGGACCCTAAGAGCCTTCATTAGGAACTCAATGGGGATGTGGCAAACAACAGTAGAGGCTAACTCCAATAGCAAAGTCACCATCAAATGCTGGATTCACCAAGGAAATGCTCTTTCTCCATGGAGAATGGAGCAGTGGACATTTCCTCTACATGGATGACACCAAGCTGTATGCCAGGTGTGAACTGGCATAGTCCTGCTGAGTCACCTGAATGGTAATAACAAGATCCAGGATATCAACACCTTTGCCCTGCTGGGATAATAAGCAGGCCAAAGGAGGCGATAGAAGCCACCATGCATGGAGGGTTTCACCCCGAGGCTGTACGCTAAACAGAAGGAAGGCGGCCGGTGATTAGTGAGTGTGAGAACCACGCTCCATATGAGACAACAAACATCCACGAGTACATCAGGAAGATAGTCACAACTCACTGTGTGCTTAGCGAATACCTCAGGCAGCAGAAACCCAAGAAAGAAGAGGAGCAAGACAAGGAACCATCATGGAAGGACAGGCCCCTTCCAGAGACCGACGGACAAACCAACCGAACATAGTAGTGGTGGACAAGCAGAGGAAGATGGTTGTAGTGACAGATGTAGCGACATTTTACTGTTGGTAAGATGCTCCTTTTCTCTGAGTTGTTTATCTGCTAATCCCTTCATCCCTTGTCTTCTGCAATGTCTCCACAGGTCAGAGTGGCTGCAGACGCTGGGGGGCAACAGAAGCACCAGACCATGTGTGTTCAAGGTGTAGGCAGTCAGCATGCGTTTTCTGGGATTACTGGGTAATAGAAGTGGGACACCCTCAAGTGGTCTGGCAGAGACTACTGTGTACCAGTAATAGGCCAGGCATTGGCTTTCCACCAGACCCTGGGCCACCAAAACTTGGTTTGACCTGGGGCATTGCTGGAAGCAAAGTGGGTAGAGGTCAGGTATATTTTTTACTTTACTTTTCTTTACTTTTTGGAGTAATGACCCTGACACTGATCACAACAAAGAAGGGAAATACCTTAAACTTCTATTTGTAACGAGGTGTTTTCATGCTGTTTTATTGCTACTTTTGCTAGAAGCACTTGTTATTATCAGCTAATAGTAAATATTTAGATAACTATAGACGTTATAATACTTTTGACAGGTTTCTTCCTGGAGTGCAGGAAGATGCAGGAGGCTGTTGCAGCTCAAAAGGAATATTTGAAGTTGATCCAATGTGTGTTGTTAAACAGCGGAGGAAGTGGTTGTTAAGCAATGCAAAGTAGCAGGCGAAGTGGGGCATTCCTCTCGCTGCCGCTGCTGCTCTTTGGCTGTGCTGTGAAGAGGAGCTGCAGCAGAGCACCAGCACAGATTCTGCGCTCAAGTTGAGAAGTGCTCCGACACAGATGCTGAGGACTTAACTCGAGTTCATGGACCGGCATCGTTTGAAAAAGTCGGTTTTAAAATGACGCATCCCCGCTAAAGGTAAGCACTAAAAATGATTTTATCATTGTTTTCTACACGCACAGCTATTCGTTTAAGGGGGATATCGAAAAATCACTATTCAGCAGGAAGCAGTTTGTAATGATATTTCCTAATATCAATAATCTCTCTCTCTCTCTCTCTCTCTCTCTCTCTCTATATATATATATATATATGTGTGTGTGTGTGTGTGTGTGTGTGTGTGTGTGTGTGTGTGCTACATGAGCACTTTTGAACCAAATTTTGAACCATATAAGCACAATAACCTCTTGCTATTTCTTGCGATTTCATGATTCAATAACTGTTGTCTTTCTGGCGATAATATGAGGCTGGCTTCCCCCAAAAGTTAGTTTCATAACTCATTTTTGAGCGGTCCTGCTGTCCCGTCCCTGTACGGTTTGGCCCTGTTTACCGCAAGTTGGCTCTTTGTTAATCTCCCCACTTTTCTGTTCAGTTTACAAGCGCCACGGCTAAACTTCACATCACCTAACAGAAACACAGTCGACACTCTTACACGTGGATGTAGTTCACAAATTAAGCAGCTGATTGATCAATTACTAAACCATCGCAGTCAGCTCCTGTTGGTGTTAAAAGGGTGTGACTGTGCACTGAGACGGTCCTCAGCAGTCCGTGTTTCATTAATTGGGATGTTAATTGGGCAACAGAATGATTATTGCTGTTGTTGTATATCCACCGAATCCGCCTGAGGAGTCAAAGCACGCAAAGTTTAACGAGCTTGCAGCGCTAGATGGCGATCTTGAGCAAGACACATAAACCTGGAGGTGGTCCACGAGGCTTTCCATTGTGTGTGCGGAGGTTGCGTGTCTTTGAACGTTACATCCACTGGTTGAAAGAAATAGAATATTTGCATTCGGTGACGATGTAAAGTTCAAAGTCAGTAGAGAGAGAGAGATATATCAATTTAGAGCCTCACAAAGAACATGCAAGTTCTTAAGAGAGACGCTTTTCAATCTCTGTTTTGTGTTCTCCTTTCAAGTTGTTAACATTTATTGCGCAGCTGTAGTGCTATGCAATATGTCACGGTTGGCATTTGTCACAAACATGCCCTTGCAATAATAGTAATGCAGCTTTTGACGACTCCCGGGCTCTTACTTTAATTAAATGAGTTTTACTTTTTAAGATGAGGCTGTGTGGGTGGCATCGACAGTTCAAGACCATAAGTCCTCAGAACCATGTGCAGGTCAGGGCTGCACCACTAGCACTGCTTTGGCAAGATGATAAGGTTGTAAGAAATCCAAAATGCATTTATCTGAGAAAAACAAAGTAAACGAGAGCGATGTCAGGTGGCTGCAGTCTCACTTAGGAATAGACCTCAGTGTCAGGAGCTTGTCAGGCTTGTGAGTTGCATCAGTGTTTGACTGAAAGAAGAGAGCAGTGTGATGTGCAGATAGTCCCAGTTGTCTTCGGGCTAGATAATGTTCTGAAATTTGCGATTTAGGTGATCAATTCACGCAACGCCGAATTTAAAAAGAAATAACAAAAATTTAAGATAAAAAAAATGAGAATAAGAAAAATATATGAGCAAAGAGAAAACAGCCTTCTTATTATATCAAACACCTGGAAATCCACATTGCCAAGAGAAAAAGTGCACTTTGAATAAACAATGATAAAAAAAAATCTCATGATTTCTGTTAGATTCAAATAAAACACACAAATGAAAAAAAGCCCCGAGGTCTTGTTTTTCTTTTCATGGAATACATTTCTCCAGTGCAAAGCTTGACAAAATTCATTTATCAAGTTCCCCCTCCCTCAAACAAAAACAAAATAATTCCTGTTTGTTGCTCATCAAGCAGAAATCAATTCACTTCACTCGAATTCAGTTTCAGTGCCAAATCACAACAGCTGCCTGAAGGCGCTTTACATTGTATGATGATATATTTTAACTTGGCAGATGTAACACATTTTTCCACATTAACTAAAACTTGCAGCTATGTAGTAACAGTACATACGGATTTCCTCTGATTTCAGTTTCCAAATTCTGAATATTGACTTGTAAATAATAGAATGTGAAAAAAGCGGGTGGGAATAGAAAAAGTGTAAACTTCATCCCAATCCTCTTCGAGCACGAACCTCGTGTTGATATAGATATTTTCATGAAAACTTGATGTTTTGAAGTTTTTCTTTTCTCTTATTATTTCAGTTACATTTACATATTTGAATTAAAACGATTCTATCTATCTATCTATCTATCTATCTATCTATCTATCTATCTATCTATCTATCGCAGTCATCATATAATATGAACTCTGATGTGCTTTTACAAAACATCTAATTTTTTCTGTTTAGATCAAAGATTATTCTAAATTTCAAATAATGTGATGCACTTTAGTTTGAAGGCTGTTGTGGGTTGATTATTTTATAGCTTTTCTCAAATCATACCAAAACCATGTTCAACAACTGGATCACCATTCTGCTTTTCTGTCTGAGTATAAATACTTTGGAAGAGATGGTTCAAAGCAAAGCCTGTTTTAAGTAGAGCCAAAGCATTACAGTGGTATTTACTGTGCTATGAACGAGTATTTCCCCCTTCCTTATGTCTTTTGGCATTTTTTTTATATTTGTCATACCTAAATGTTTCATTACTAAACAAAGATAACCCAAGTAAAAAATAAAGTGCAGATTCTGAATTGTGTTTTAATTTATTAAGGAAAACAAAGCTATCCAAACCTACCTGATCTTATGTGTAAAAGTATTGGAAGTAAGTTTTGGAACGCTGAGCTCACTTTCACCAGTAACACCCACACCCGATTATTGCCACACCAGCTGAATCAAGAAATCACTTAAAACCTGTCTGACAAAGTGAAGTCGGCTAAAAGCATCTCGTGCTACAATCTGAAGAATCGACTAAGAAAGAAAGTCACTGACTATGATGAGAGAGATCATCCAGAAATTTAGAAATCTTGGAGCAGTGGGAACCTTGCCAGGAGTTGCTGGTCTACCATGACTACTGTGATAGACAGCTCATCCAGGAGATTACAAAAGAACACAGCAACAGAAAGATGACTGCTCCGGCTGTATTAATAGGAGTCACTGATTGAGAATCTGTTCTTCAGCTCATACCAAACAACACTTTGACTACTCCATAGGCCGCATCTTAATAGTCCCTCAGCACTGCTGCACTTGTGATTTAGTCCATAAATGGTAAACATAATTCCAGTGTTTAAAGAATAACAGGCTGTTGAGGGTACTGAAGTGTGTCGCCAGTAGAAAATAGTTCCTGTAGGCCAGATATCCTCCCATGCATACAAACCAAATACTCCGCTGTGCCTTGCAATCACAATCACAGCCATTAAATACCTGAGTTGGTACAGAGTATACAGCAGGAAAATCAGAGGAAGCCCTGTGCTGTTCCTCTGGACAAGTGGAAGATTTTTGTTCTTGTCCCTAAAATTCAATGATGTATGTGCATCGTGTTGAAAGTACTGTTTGTCAGTCCACTAGCACATTAAACCAGACTTTCCATTTCCATTCCTATTTTGGCACAAAATGCTTTTTATATTCATGCTCATTTTGAGAAAGGGAGAAAATACATTTACATCATCTAGCACGTCAAGCAATGCTTGAAAAAGATAAACGTTTGGGCAGGAAGAAAGTTCGAGTTTATGCACAAATGTCAAATTCAAAAGCTAGGCAGTGTTGTCCTTTTCTTTCATGCCAGCAGAAAGCCAGTTTCCTGTTACTTTATTTCATATACTAAGATTATTAGTATGACCAGATAAATCAGCGAGATTATTGGTGGGATGCTGCCATGTCCCTGAATTACTGTTGTGTATTTACTAGGTAATAAATTTGGCAGCAGGAGGCTGTTAAATGCTGACTTTCACCTAAGAGCTGCTGGTGGTTGGCATCTGATGTGATCTCTCCATCTTACTGTGGACAGACCATGATACTGTGCAGCAGCAGCTGATTTTCCAGTTTGCTGACCTCTTTCTCTAGGGAATCCTACATATTCTGTCAGATCAATACATGTAATCAGTGCTGATAAATGGGAGAACGCTAGCTGTTGTTCCTCAAGGACATGTCATATTGGACTTCCAGCTCTTGTGGCCTGAGCTTCTTATGCTGGTTATTAGAAAAAAGATGCAGGAAAATGTAATAGCAAGTAGTGTTATATATGGTATTAGAATAACTGGTTGACTGCTAAAAGGTTTGTGTGGGGGTGTAGGGGGAAGCTATGAATTATGGAGGGAATTTGTCTAAGAGTTTGAGCTCTGTTCTCTCAGGATGAGGCAACGGCAAAACATCAGCCATGCAATTCAAATAGCTCATAAGGTGGAGGTAAAAAGGAGAGACCATTAAGGCCAGCAGCCCATCGGCTCTCAGCGTCCTATTCATCGTGCAACAAAGGCCGAGCAAGCAGGAAGAAAAGCAACATGAAACATTTTTAAGTGGTTCTGCCTAGTGGGCACTTTAGAGTGGACAGGAGGGAGGGCGATGAGGCTGGCCATTACAAAGCATCATGAATTCTGTCCTTAGGGCAAATGCACGAGTAACACATTATAGACAAAACAGATGGAGGGCTCCCACGTGAAGGGAGAGAAAGAGAGCAGCGTCGTACGAGTGCAGGACAGGATAGGTCGCTAAGGTTTCAGGGGTTGCTGTGACCTGGCAAATTGACACATGCTTTGAAAAATGGAACCAGTGTGCGGTTTGTGTTTGCTGAGGGCATGCAAAGGCTTTCTTGGAGAGGAGGCTCTTTTCACCAGCTTGTGATGGAAGCCACGATAGATACAGCGCATCCCAAACGTTTCCACAGTGCTTCACTGCTTCCAAATTTTAGTCGTGTTGCAGCCTCATTCCAAAATGGATTCAATTAATTTTTTTACCTCAAAATTCTACCGTGCAATGACAACGTGAGAAAGGTTTGCTTGAAATTTGTTCTAAAAAATAAAACTAATAGAAACATGTGCAGCCTTTGTCACGACACTCGTGTGCATCCTGTTTCTGCTGATCTTTTGTGAGAGGTTTTTACAACTTGATTGCACACGTCCTACTGCTGGAAAACATCTCCATAATGTGACACTTCAATGCGCCACTGACAGGTTTGCGTGTCACATAATGCTCAAGCCTTTTAATTCATCTGCACTTTTTTAAATTTTCCAATTATTTCCAATAAAGGTCTTTAAACCAAGTTTGAAGGCAGCTGTTGTCCTCACAGGTCAACCAGCACAAACATGATGTTACAGAGTAGGAATAAGATCGCTGTAAATATGAAGAATATAAATGAACTCAGTTTTATCCCATGCAGCAGTTATACTGGTCCACATAACACTGATGGGGAACATTTCTTTCTACAGAACAATTTCCATTTGGTTCATTTATGTTCAGTTTGGTAATAAGTGACGTGTTAGACATATTACAGGACTATCTAAGATTAGACGCAGCGCAGAAAGGTTTTTACAATAAAGGCTGTAAAACTGATGTGCATGTGTGTCTCTATTTTATCCAAAAGGCAGAAATTCAACCCCACGCCACTCTTGAAATAACAGATTCATCATTTGCATAGAGAGGCAGAAAGAGTTGTATAGAGAAACAATTTTTTAAGTTCAGGAAGTAAATGATGGAAAAATAAAATAACAAAATAAAAATAGTTCAAACTAAATGGAAAAGTAATTAACTAATTTAAAAAGAAAATGCTTGGAGAAAATGTAATTACAAATATCATTTTCTGTCACATTTTCCCTGAGATGGACTAGTGCCGTGTCCTGTCCTGTCAGCTTGCAGAGCTATCAGCTCCAGTGGAAAGTGGTTAAGCGAGTGGGTGAATTTCTGTCACATTTATTTTGACATTTTAGATTTGGTACATGGATTCTTTTTTAGGTCTTTCCAGACTGTATGCTAGGGGACATGAAAATGAGGAAAAGACCAAAGAAAAAATGTAAACTGAACAAAATAAAGAAATGTGACCATTCAAGAAAAACGTTCATTAATGTTTTGTTATGGTAAACGGACTGATTCTTATATAGCTCTTCTACTCTCCCGGAGTGCTCAAAGTGCTCAACATGCACAGTCTTCTATGCTTTTAAGTACTTGCTAACTACCATTCACACACCGGCGGATGCATCGGAGAGCAACTTGGGGTAACTATCTTGCCCAAGGATATTTGGCATGCGGACCAGGGGGAGCTAAGACAGGGATCGAACCACCAACCTTCTGATCAGTAGATGACCTGCCCCGCCTCCTGAGCTACAGTTACAAGCTACATGTATAGATAAAAAAACACACACACACACACAGCAAACACAAGACATCACCAAATTTAGTTTCACTTGTTTGTTTTTCCTTTTGCAGTTGTTGTTCTCAGTAGTTCTGCTGGCATGACATGGCTTGTAAGCAGGCTTTGGATGGGCATTAACATGTAGCAATTACAAATATACTTTCTACTTTCAGTCTAAAATAATCTGGTAGTTTGCTGATGGTTAGTCTCCATTTAGTCTCTATTTCAGGCAGTAGGATTTGGGGGGGATTTTTTGTTTTTTTTATAAAACCCTGGAGACAAACAATTAGAACAACTCTGTTGCTGGTAATGAATATTGACCTTGTCTGGTCTGTGAGACAAGTAAGAGCAGAGTTCATGCTGTGACCCACTGGTACGCAGGGACTGAGGGGAGAAAGGGTTTTAATTCTGCTGTTGCATAATATACTATTTTGACTGTACATGTGGAGAGTACTGCTCAGTCACATTAGAGAGGCACTTAATTATCCTCTGCATCTTAGTGTGCAGTTACTTTTTCTGTGGATTTAGCATTCATAAGAAGTTGTCGACTTCAAGCTAAACAGCTTTGCCAGTTTCCGTCATCACAGACACTGGGTGCTGGAAGCATTATAGTGGATTATACTAAGTCCAGCAGAGCACAGCAAGACTTGCTCAATGTAAAGCAATCCTCTTCATTTTCTGACAGTCAACAGCCTCCGTGGGGGTTAGTTACTGGCCATTTTGTGGCAGCTGCTAACCAACAGAACAACATGCTCTGACATGTAATTTAATCAACAGCTAGGTCCATAAATATTTGGACAGAGAACAATTTTTTGTCATTTTTGTTCTGTACGTTACCACAATGAATTTTAAGTGAAACAACTCACATGCAGTTGAAGTGCAGGCTTTCAGCTTTATTCAGTGGGTTGAACAAAAAGATTGCATACAAATGTGAGTAACTAAAGTGTTTTCATAAACACAACCCCTTCATTTCAGGGGCTCAAAAGTAACAGGACAAATTAACTAACTGAAAATAAAAGGTTCATTTCTAATAGCTGTTTGAAAAACCCTTTTGGTGGCAATGACAGCCTGAAGTCTTGAACTCATGGATGAACACAGATGCTGGTTTCCTCCTTTTTAATGCTGTCACAGGCCGTGGCTGCAGCAGGTTTCAGTTGCTGGTTGTTTGTGGGTCTTTCTGTGCAAAGTTTAATCTTCAGCAAGTGAAATGCAGCTCAGTTGGGTTAAGATCAGGTTGTTTGCATCAATAAACTCCTGGGGTGCTTTGGCCGTATGTTGTGGCTTATTGTCCATCAGTATTATGAAACACTGCCTAATCAATCTGACTGCATTTAGCTGGATTTGAGCAGACAGTCTCTGAACACCTCAGAGTTCATGAGCTGTTCCACACCTTCTTCATACTTTTCTCTTGCCATCATTCTCGTAGAGGTTGATCTTGGTTTCATCTGACCAAAGAAAGTGGAAAGAAAGATCTTGAGGCTGATGAGTGGCTTGCACCTTGCAGTGAACCCTCTATATTTACTTTCATGCAGTCTTCTCTTTATGGTAGACTTGGATATCTATATGTCTACCTCCTAGAGAGAGCTGTTCACTTGGTTGGAAATGATTCTGCGATCAGCCACCACTGTTGTCTTCTGTGGACAATAAAATCTTCAAAACGCAAGCACCACACCTCAAATCAACTCCAGGGTTTTTCTCTGCTTAATTGATAATGACATAACAAAAGAGTAGCCCACACCTGCCTACGAAATAGCCTTTGAGTCAATTGTCCAATAACATGCAAGCACCACACAGAAAAGACCTGGCTAGGTGGTTGAATCAAACCCAGGACCTTCTTGCTGTGAGGCAACAATGCTAATCACCGCACCACTGTGCTGCTCAATATTGATCGTTATTGATCATTTTAAAAAAAAGTAATCTGAAAGTAACTAATTATCCTAGTTTCTTTGTTTAAAAAGAAAAAAGTAAACAGCCATAGCTTAGCTCATTCAGTACCCCCAATGTTGATATGCACACCTTTTCATAATGAAAGCCACTTTTGAACGTGTTGCTCCTCCTTTGGCCTGGATGACTTTGATCAGCTGTCTAACCGAGCCATGAAAGTGTGCTGGAAGAAAAAAATCATCTGAACAAAAAAAATATTTTAAAATACATTTACTGGTTACAGAGAAATTCATTTAAAAATGGTGCATGGCCTGTATTTGTATAGTGCTTTACTTGGTCCTAAGGACCCCAAAGCACTTTACACAACCAGTCATCCACCCATTCACACACACATTCACACACTGGTGATGGCAGCTACATTGTAGCCACAGCCACCCTGGGGCGCACTGACAGAGGCGAGGCTGCCGGACACTGGCGCCACCGGGCCCTCTGACCACCACCAGTAGGCAACGGGTGAAGTGTCTTGCCCAAGGACACAACGACCGAGACTGTCCAAGCCGGGGCTCGAACCGGCAACCTTCCAATTACAAGGCGAACTCCCAACTCTTGAGCCCCGATCAGTAAATACTGACCAATCATTCACAAAAATTAAAAAACATTGACATTTAACTTCTGACATTACGACCTCTTCCTGTTGGAACAGTGCAGACCACCTTGAAATCCTCTATGCCAGGTTCTTCATTCACCACCTCCTGACGCCTGTAGGCAAATGTACGAGCCATTTTTGTCTCCAGTGTCATTGTTTCTCCTTTTGATTGCTGTCAGCATTTCAAGTCTCCTTTTCCATTCCTTCTTGTGTTTCTCCCAAAGGAAAGGATGGATAAGAGTTTGCTTCAGCTCTTCTTGGTTTCTTTATTTTTGCTGCAGGAAAAACAGAAGCACTAGCTTTGGATTTAACCGAGTTCACAGACTCTGGACATCCCTGTGATTTCAGCAGAGTCCTGTAGTTTCCCATTTTGTACTTCAGCCTCTGTTTCCACGCAGTCTAATTGTTTTTTTTACTAATCCCAGACTTAAATGCATTACAAGTGTCAGACTTTTTTCTGCATTTATGACTTTTGAAGTTTTCATAAATATTTGTTTTATAAGCACAGTCCTTGAATACACATGTGACAGTTTCCTTATTCTTCAGATGTTGAAATATATGTTGAAAGAAATTCTCTCTCATTGGAAAGTTGATTATAATCACAAAGGGAGCATGTGACTCTGGTTAGGCCAGACTGGTTGTTGGACTGGATGATTTCTTGATAAATGGCTCAGTAAGACATTCCAGGTCTTGAATCAAGATGCACAACTTAAATAAGTGCATGGATACGAATGGCCCCGTCCATTATGTCTGTGATTTAGTTTGTTCTGCTCGAGCAATTCAGATCTCCCGGAAAACCTCTTGCAGTCTGTGTATCTCCACATGAAGTGCAACACTAGAAGGATAAGAGAGGGACTTTGTTACCTGTATGTTGATGAATTTGAACGCATCCTGGGAAAAATACAATCATGAAACAAATACAGAGACAGAGGAAATTTGGAATAGTGTGACAACCCTAGAACCATGAAACATTTAAGACGTGTGTCTTCAGGCTTGGTTATATATATATAGCTTCAGAATGCATTTTTACCACAACTATTTCATTATTTAATACCCTAGTCAAAAGTTTTATGCTCGGTAATTTTAAAAAAAGCTATCAGAATGACTAATTTTAAATCAATGTCTTATATTATTCCTATTGCAGGTGATTGTTTTACATATGTGCACTCATTTGATGGTCAGAAAGGACCATAAAATGAGATTTAGGAGGTAAAACAAACACTCATTGGACATTAATCCATTCTCCACCACATAATCTGAGGTTGGGTTGCGAGGACAGCAGGCTAAGCAGAGAGGCCTGTACTTCCCTCTCGCCAGCCACCTCCCTACCTGGAGGAATCCTGAAGAGTTCCCAGGCGTGGCCTCGATTTGCATTTTAAAAATTTCTTTCTAAATTATTGGTAGATAAGCCTCACAATGTTAAGCTATTCCTTTGCAGGGAGTGCAGAATTATTAGGCAAATGAGTATTTTGTCCACATCATCCTCTTCATGCATGTTGTCTTACTCCAAGCTGTATAGGCTCGAAAGCCTACTACCAATTACCGTAAGCATATTAGGTGATGTGCATCTCTGTAATGAGAAGGGGTGTGGTCTAATGACATCAACACCCTATATCAGGTGTGCATAATTATTAGGCAACGTCCTTTCCTTTGGCAAAATGGGTCAAAAGAAGGACTTGACAGGCTCAGAAAAGTCAAAAATAGTGAGATATCTTGCAGAGGGATGCAGCAGTCTCAAAATTGCAAAGCTTCTGAAGCGTGATCATCGAACAATCAAGCGTTTCATTCAATATAGTCAACAGGGTCGCAAGAAGCGTGTGGAAAAACCAAGGCGCAAAATAACTGCCCATGAACTGAGAAAAGTCAAGCGTGCAGCTGCCAAGATGCCACTTGCCACCAGTTTGGCCATATTTCAGAGCTGCAACATCACTGGAGTGCCCAAAAGCACAAGGTGTGCAATACTCAGAGACATGGCCAAGGTAAGAAAGGCTGAAAGACGACCACCACTGAACAAGACACACAAGCTGAAACGTCAAGACTGGGCCAAGAAATATCTCAAGACTGGTTTTTCTAAGGTTTTATGGACTGATGAAATGAGAGTGAGTCTTGATGGGCCAGATGGATGGGCCCGTGGCTGGATTGGTAAAGGGCAGAGAGCTCCAGTCCCACTCAGACGCCAGCAAGGTGGAGGTGGAGTACTGGTTTGGGCTGGTATCATCAAAGATGAGCTTGTGGGGCCTTTTCGGGTTGAGGATGGAGTCAAGCTCAACTCCCAGTCCTACTGCCAGTTTCTGGAAGACACCTTCTTCAAGCAGTGGTACAGGAAGAAGTCTGCATCCTTCAAGAAGAACATGATTTTCATGCAGGACAATGCTCCATCACACGCGTCCAAGTACTCCACAGCGTGGCTGGCAAGAAAGGCTATAAAAGAAGAAAAACTAATGACATGGCCTCCTTGTTCACCTGATCTGAACCCCATTGAGAACCTGTGGTCCATCATCAAATGTGAGATTTACAAGGAGGGAAAACAGTACACCTCTCTGAACAGTGTCTGGGAGGCTGTGGTTGCTGCTGCACGCAATGTTGATGGTGAACAGATCAAAACACTGACAGAATCCATGGATGGCAGGCTTTTGAGTGTCCTTGCAAAGAAAGGTGGCTATATTGGTCGCTGATTTGTTTTTGTTTTGTTTTTGAATGTCAGAAATGTATATTTGTGAATGTGGAGATGTTATATTGGTTTCACTGGTAAAAATAAATAATTGGAATGGGTATATATTTGTTTTTTGTTAAGTTGCCTAATAATTATGCACAGTAATAGTCACCTGCACACACAGATATCCCCCTAAAATAGCTAAAACTAAAAACAAACTAAAAACTACTTCCACAAACATTCAGCTTTGATATTAATGAGTTTTTTGGGTTCATTGAGAACATGGTTGTTGTTCAATAATAAAATTATTCCTCAAAAATACAACTTGCCTAATAATTCTGCACTCCCTGTATAAAGCAAACATGGCTCACCTTAGATTGTTTGATGAAGAGAGGGGAAGAGAGGGGGAGGGTACATATCCATATTTTTATATCTATGTATCAAAACAAAGCTGACACTTGTGAGACTTCGTCAGAGGTGTGAGCATCACAGCAGATGCCGTTTTGCTAAAGTAACTGAGGATGAAACAGAGAAAAACATGAAGGAGATTTTCCTGGCCTGGCTTTTTATAGTAGATGATCCATGAATCAACACATGAACATTACCTGATGCTGCCGAAGTGAAGCAGAGCAAAATTACAGAGGTTTGGAACGATCTGCGCTGTGTTTACGTCTTTGTGTGGAATCCACTTACCTGCTCTCATTTGCTGTTTTAGCTGTTGGGCGGTTGTTGAAATAGTTTTGTGAGCTTTAGCCTGAGATTCTGTTGTTTCTGGAAAAATACATTTATATTTAAAGATCAATTCGGGATTTAATGAATCAATATCGTATTATTCAAACTACAATTGATTAGAATTGGGAAATCCAGTGTTTTTTAAACCCACTCCTACTGAGCTACTAGTTGTCAGCCTAGATGCTGGGTATCGAAGTTTCCAGAGTTCCCACATCCGATGTGACTCCCTCCGCTGGGGTTACTTCCATAGTAGCATTCCAACAGCACCCGGTTCTTATCTCGTGTCCACTTGTGTCTTCTTGTTCCAGTAGCCCACTCCTCATCAGAGTGTCCTGGTTCCTCAACACCTGACGTGGACCTTGTTAATCTGGATGTTAAGATCATGACAATAGTAGCTCTGAAAGCAGGAGCAACTTTAAAAATTGAACCATTTCTAAATTGTGTTTCAGCTCATTTCACTAAATATATTTGTTAGTAAATACGTTGTTGCGTAGTTGTTGTGTTTGAGGTGTCTGGAGCTTAATGGCTGGATCATGAACCATAATGATCTCAGTTCAGATCTGGCATTATAGCCTGTTTTGTGGCTTTTCTTTATCTCTGCCCCCTAATGTCTTTTTAAAAAAAATTGTAATTATCCAGTGAAAGCATCATGCGTTCTGCTTCATGTAGATGATAGTTGATCATTAGCCGGGGTCACGTTGGACAGCACTCTAAAAAGAGCATCTCCTTAATTTACATTTAAATCATGTAATGCAGTTTTCATGAAGAATTTCTCAACACAGTAGTTGCCATTAATGAATAAAGGAACGTACTGATTACTATGTGCTGTGGTGCTTTGAAAGCACCTTGATATTATTTATAAAGTGAATATCTGACAGAACTTTGTTGATATATTTGCTTTCTTTTGCTTTAATGTTAGCAGCAGGGCTGCCAAAACATACTAATTATGACTGACAATCTTCAGAGGTTTAAAATGCTTGTGGGTCTGCAAACATAGATGTGCAATCATTTAATAAGGATGGTGATAACGTCCTGGCAGCATTAAAGTGTTTGCTTAGATTAAGTTACAGATTAACGGTTTTCTTTGAACTTAAAATCTAATTTGTGCAATTAGCTTGTTGTACTTTTGAAAAGAAGATTGTAATACTACGAAACCATAAACATTTTATATTATAAATATATTATATAACATATAAACTTGCTTTTATTAAAACCTGAAAATAGTAGTCATGTGTCTGTTAGGTCATCAGGAATCAACAAAAAATATTTCTGTAGAAACTGTGGAAAACTATGTACAAAGTTACAAAGTTTGCCCTATATGTGTAATCTATACATCAAAATGTAGCCATCATTGTCCTCTTTCATCAGTGTCATTCTCTCTGAGACAGGATTTACAGTTCCTGTCACCAAAGCAGAGCCTCCTCCATTCCCCATAGAGGACAATGTTAAAACAGCTCCCAAATTTCAGCTGAAAACCAAAGTGGCAGGCTGTCATTACACTGTCACCACGTCCATATAATAAACTGTTAACATGAAAGTTGAGTATTTTGGGGACTGGAAGTTGCCGTCGTTCACGGTGAAAGAATTTTTTCGATATGACTTATGGATTCACATTGAGCTTCTTTCAGATCTTTTTCTTTCGTACTGCGTTTATCTGAGCACTTTTTTCCCCCCGGTTCCGGGTCGCTAACTTTAGTCTTTAATTCTAACTTTAATGCTCTTTTCGTTGTTGTATTTCGCCGTCTACTCGGTATATTTGTATTCTTTTCTTTTTCCTCATTTTTGTGATTTTTCGGACTTGTTTTCGACACTCGACATGACCCCAAGGCTCATCTACACCAGGGACTCCCTCATCCAGCTGCGGCCACAGCTGCAGCCCGGCCTCCGGCTTTTCCGCTCTGACACGGAAATCGAAAAACTCACAATAACAAGGTAACCAGGAGGGGATTAAAGAAGAGTGGGGTGAGAGCCGACTCTATTTCAACACTCAATCGACAGTCACACCGTCCCCCAGCTGTGGAAACACTCCACAGTCATCCCCATCCCCAAAAGAAACAACCCAAAGTCTCTGAAAGATCTTCGTCCTGTGGCCCTCACCTCCCTGGTGATGAAGGCCATGGAGAAGATCATAAAACAGCACATCGTAAGAGCAACTGACCCCCTGATGGACCCACTCCAGTTTGCTTACCGTGCACGCAGACGTGTCGATGATGCAAAACTCTTCATCTTGGACTCCATCCACAAACATCTGGAGCTCCCTGACTGCTCCACCAGACTTCTGTTTGCTGATTTCTCATCAGCGTGCATCACTCTGCAGCCTCATATCCTGCCCACTAAACTTTCCTCCCGATTTCACCTGGATGATCAGCTGATCCTGTGGATATTGGACTTTTTGACCAACAGGACTCAGAAAGTTCGGGTCAACAACTCTCTCTCCGGTCTCCGTTCCACCTCCACTGGCTCCCCCCAGGGCTGTGTGCTCTCCCCCTGCTCTTCATCCTCTACACTGATGACTGCAGATCCACACAGCCCAACTGTCACCTGGTGAAATATGCTGACGACACAGTTCTCCTGTCACTGCTGTCAGGCCCTCACAACACCACGGGCCCGCTCTGCAGGAGCTTGTAGAGTGGTGTGACAGCTCCAAACTTGAACTGAACGTGACCAAAACCAAAGAGATGGTGGTGACCTTCTCCAGTAGGCAGAGAGATCTGGCTGCTTCAGTCACCACCACCATCCACGGGAAGCCAGTGGAGGTAGCTGAAGAGTACAAATACCAGCGAACCATCTTTGACAACCTCCTGCAATTCTTTGCCAACACTGAGGAGGTTCTCAGGAGGTGCCACCAACGGCTATACCTCTTTGGAGTCAGCACAGCCATCATGATGACTTTTTACTATGCCTTCTTGGAAAGCATCATGACCTTCTCCATCACCTGCACACTGCATCAGTGTGCTCTAAAATCATCAGCCTGCCTGTCAGAACTCTGGCACAGGTTTTCAGCCAACAGGCCCTCAGACAGGCAGCCGAAATCATCAACGACCCCTCTCACATTCTTCACCCCGCATTTCCCCTCTGGGCGACGCCTCCACTGCATTTCCGCCTCCACTGCATTTCCTGCAGGACTGAGGGGAGGAGCGCCACCTTTGTCCCCAAAACCACTCTGCTTTTTAACTCCAGCCGATAAGAACATTTCCCACACCAGAATCATAAACTACACTCTTCTTATACTACCGACACTTTATTCACCTTTCAGTCACTTTAATTTTAAAACAGTGTAATTTTAAAACTGTATATTCTGTGTATTTATTATCTCACTCTCATTGCCTGTTCTTATTGTCCTTATCTTCAACGTTATGCTGCTCTGTTGTTTGTTAATTGCCCCTTGGGGATAAATAAAGTCTTCTGATTCTGATTCATTTTGATGAGCTTCAGCTCCAAGTTTTGCTTTTTTTTTGTCTAGAAGGAATTTCAGCAAATCAAGTTTAGATACTTATTTTAGGTACTTGGGCTTTATTGAGCACAGTTTTAGTTTTTGGTACTCTTGCTTTTTTACATGTAAGCTGGCTGATATTTACGCATATTCAGCAAGTTCACTTTTGAATATTTTACATATTTTTAAGCATTTCAGGCAAAATCTTCAAATTTTCACCTTCACATTCACGTTGCATTTTCACTAGGAAATCTACTCTAGTTCTTCTTATAATTTAATTTTGTCATGGTTAATGTTATCATTCTCATTCAGTTTTATCACTTTCGGTTTTTCTGTTCCTCTTGCATTTCCTCATATTTAGTCTCTAGTTCCTGTTTTATTTTGATAGTGTTTCACCTCTACTGTTTAGCTTTACTTCCTCCCTTGCCTCATTGTGTCGGTCATCAACGTCTGTATTAGTTTGCCCGCAGCAGTCTGCACTTCCCTCCTTAACTTGTGTGTTTAAGTAGCCTCAGGTTATCAGCGTTCTGTTGATGTGATGTCTGTTGTTTGTTGCTGGTACTTTAATTGTGTGTTTGGTTTTCTTTGGATTTGTTTTACCACCATTGAAGGTGAACTCTTTGTTATTCAGTCTGTCTTTAGAGTCTGCATTTGGGTCTTTATCCACCTGCACATAATGATAAAAGCTTCTTGAGGGAACTGTTGTTGTGATTTGGCTCTATATGAATAACATTGAATTGAATAATAGAAATGCACAAATCAGAACATGTCTAAAGACTTAGGTGTTCAGAAATCCACTCCAAAGTAGCTGATGTGCTGGAAACATCACAGCAAAGGCACAAGATGTATTTTAGCAACAGCAACACACCTGGAGAAATGTCTACAGATTTCTGTATCCGTATTTCTTGACCAAAACAAATAACAATGATGTTGAAAGCAGCGTTGTGTAATGTCTTAGTTTCCTACAGTTTTAATATATTTTTAATTGATTGTTGAAAACAACTGTCTTTAATTTATTAGACAGCAATTGCTTGAAAGAATTATCAGTGCTGCTTACTTTCCATCGGATTGCTGTCCTTTGAAACCTCAGCTGCATTTTCTATTCTATTCATTAGGTAGGAAATTAAATTGACCATAACCTTAGCTTAGGAAGGCCTTGTCAAGCTCCGCCACAATCCTGTCAGATGGCTCAGTTTATTCGTCTACATCCAATTACCAAATCTCATACAGAGTGAACTGGTTGATGTGGAAAAAAGAATGCTATCAATATTTTTAAGCCCAAAGACCATATCATCTCTGTTTTCTGTGATGCATAATACAAAAATGTAGTTGCTTAGATCATTCTTTATAAGCAGCTTGTTTCAGGAGAATTTAGTGAAACCATTGTACGTGTTTCTTTTGGATGTTTAAAATAAGAATTTCCCAGGGTAACCTTGTCACTGAAGTTTTTATATTTCTCTGAAGTGGGTTATAAGAGTTTATGATCCACAGTTGATGTGTTACCTGCAGTAGATGACTGCAGGCCATACCCCAGATGATTATTAGCACCTACAGTACAATGCACTCAGAACATGTTGACCATATTAGCTGCTGTCAAACTGCTTTTTTCCAAAAACAAAGTGAAGGTATTGCACTATACTGGGTGTGTTACTGTGTAAATTTGGTGTTTTATTAGTTTAAAGCATTAAATAACCAATCCTTGTCCACCGTCAAACAAAACTCTTTGCCAAAGTCAAAAGCATTTGTTGTCGTGTGCAATTCTAACATTAACACAGCTATACAGACTTCAAGTTATTATTCTTGTTCAACTAGCACCCTGTCACTTGCATGAACACTATTGATTTATTTTACAGTTCAGGAATTAAAATATCAAAATAGAGAGTAAAAATGCCAACACGTTATCACTAATCAGCAATAAACAAAATGTCCATATTTTTGCAAAACATCAGACATTTTATACAAAGAGGTTTTCCTGTTTGGCTTCTAATTTAATTACTTCATCATTTCTGTTCCCCTTTTTCCTGTTCTTGTTCTGTTTGTTCTGTTTTAGGCTTGAACAAGTGTATAAAAGTCAGGTACAATGTCTACTGGACAGGTGATTGTCACTGAGTCACTGAATCCAATGCAGTTGCTAAACTGATCATCAGTGTGTCCACCTCTATAATAGCAGAGGTTTTGTCAGCTTGCTGATCTTAAGCATGCAAATGTTTAATGCAAAAATCTTCCCGAGAGTGGATATCAAAGCAAATTCTCTCCAAGGTCAGACTGTCCAATGCTCAGACAAATTGCAAAAATCCCAAGAGCTACCTCTCAGAATCTACAGGCCTCAGTTGGCAAGTTAAATATGTCATGACCCTCCCACTCAAGAGAGCCATGGCCTGCTATTATTGACTGGCTGGTGTTTGATTTCAGCCAGGCACCCCTAATACTGCAAGGTCTGGAGCTGTCTCTGTTTGAAAGGTTCTGAATCCTATGAGTATTACCCAGCATATGCTTTAGCAAAAAGGAAAGTTTGAAGCCTAATCTTGAAAGTAGAGATAGTGTCTGTCTCCTGAATCCAAACTGGAAGCTGGTTCCACAGAAGAGGGGCCTGAAAACTGAAGGCTCTGCCTCCCATTCTACTTTTAAATACTCTAGGAACAACAAGTAGGCCTGCAGAGCGAGAGCGAAGTGCTCTAATAGGGTGATATGGTACTACAAGGTCATTAAGATAAGATGGGGCCTGATTATTTTGTAGACCTTGTATGTGAGGAGCAGGATTTTGAATTCAATTCTGGATTTAACAGGAAGCCAAAACAGGAGAAATATGCTCTCTCTTTCTAGTCCCTGTCAGGACTCTTGCTGCAGCATTTTGGATTAGCTGAAGGCTTTTCAGGGAGTTTTTAGGACTTCCTGATAATAATGAATTACAGTCGTCCAGCCTGGAAGTAATAAATGCATGAACTAGTTTTTCAGCGTCACTCTGAGACAGGATATTTCTGATTTTAGAGATGTTGCACAAATGGAAGAACGCAGTCTTACATATTTGTTTAATATGTGCATTGAAGGACATGTCCTGGTCAAAAATGACTCCAAGGTTCCTCACAGTGTTACTGGAGGCCAAGGTAATGCCATCCAGAGTAAGAATCTGCTTAGATACCATATTTCTAAGACTTTCAGGGCCGAGTACAATAACCTCAGTTTGATCTGAATTAAGAAGCAGAAAGTTAGCGGCCATCCAGGTCTTTATGTCTTTAAGACATTCCTGCAGTTTAACTCATTGGTGTGTGTTATCTGGCTTCATGGACAGATAGAGCTGGGTGTCATCAGCATAGCAGTGTAAATGTATGCTATGTCTTCTAATGATGCTGCCTAAGGGAAGCATGTATAATGTAAACAGAATTGGTCCTAGCACTGAACCCTGTGGAACTCCATAATTAACCTCAGTGTGTGAAGAGGACTCTCCATTTACATGCACAAACTGGAGTCTATTAGATAGATATGATACAAACCACTGCAGCACAGTACCTGTAATACCTACAGCATGTTCTAATCGCTCTAATAGGATATTATGGTCGACAGTATCGAACGCTGCACTGAGGTCTAGCAGGACAAGCACAGAGATGAGTCCACTGTCAGAGGCCATAAGAAGATCATTTGTAACCTTCACTAAAGCTGTTTCTGTGCTGTGATGAGCTCTGAAACCTGACTGAAACTCTTCAAATAAGCCTCTGCAGATGATCTGTTAGCTGTTTGACAACTACTCTTTCAAGGATGTTTGATATGAAAGGAAGGTTGGAGATTGGCCTATAATTAGCTAAGACTGCTGGGTCTAGAGATGCTTTTTAAGTAACAGTTTAACTACAGCCTGTGGTACAAAGCCTATTATTAGAGATAGGTTGATGATATTGAAGATTGATGATGAATTGTGAGATTTTCTGGCTTTACGGAGGGCTTTTTTTATATAGAGCAGCAAACTATTTCTCCAGTCTAAATGATGATCTTCTAAATTTGTGACACGCCATTTCCTCTCCAGCTTACGACTTATCTGCTTTACAGTGTGTGTTTGAGAATTATACCAGGGAGTCAAGTACTTCTGAATTGAGGCTCTCTTTTTCACAGGAGCTACAGTATCCAGAGTCGTATGTAGTGAAGAGGTAAAATTATTAACAAGATAATCGACCTACTGTTATGAAATCTATTTCTACTGCTGTGTAATCCATTATTGTAAATTTTAATGTTATTAGGAAATGATTAGACAAGAGAAGACTTTCAAGTAACACTGTTAAATGTTCAGTTTCTACGCCATATGTTAAAAGATGATAATATCAATAATAATAATAATAATAATAATAATGATCAAATCAGTTGAATTATACTTATCTAATGAACCTGCTTTGAGATAATGCTGATTTTGTTCTGATCTTTGAGAGACGAGAGGCTGAGGAGAGAACAGGCACGTCATATACAATAAGAAACTCTTATCTCTGTGCTCCGTGCTGATATAATCCAACAGGAGAGCAGCATCCCCTGGACATTCAACCCCTCAGGAATATAGCAGAAATCCAAATCTTCTCAAAATTATAATCCACAGGAAAACAGTGGAAATCCAAATCCTCTTGAATGCCTCTAACATGGCAAAAAAGCCCAACAATATCAAACCAAATTATAAGTCCAGGCTTTGGACAGCTGTTGATCTCTCGCTTTCTCCGGAGCTCATCTTCTGAGATGACGTCTGGCTGCTGCTATAACACAGTTTCCCGTGTGAGATCAATAAAGTATCTATCTATCTATCTATCTCATCGTTCTAGATGTATAGAAATCCACATGTCTTCTGGCAGATTTACAGCTGCAGCCCTCAGGACCTCTTCCTTTGTTGCGTTATACTTTTCCTGAACCATGGCCTGTACGATATCCTATGTATTAATACTGCTACTACTTTTTTACTAGTGTACTACTTACTTTACTTTACTTTCATACACATTTTTTTAATGCTTATACCAACACCAGCATCATATATATACAACACATGCCTGTCTTGTTGGAGGAGTCTAGGCTCATTTTTGACCACTGTGAAAAGTTCAGAATCTTTAACAGCCATGTGAAGTCTCATCACGTTTCCTGGTACCTACACAGATGCAACATTATTTCAACAAGTACACTGCCACAGTGAGGGGCATTGTTTTAACGAGTGGAGGGGTACATTCAATTCAATTCAACTCAATTTCAATTTTATTTATATAGCGCCAAATCTCAACAACAGTCGCCTCAAGGTGCTTTATATTGCACAGTAGATCGTACAATAATAGATACAGAGAAAAACCCACCAATCATATGACCCCCTATGAGCAAGCACTTTGGCGACAGTGGGAAGGAAAAACTCCCTTTTAACAGGAAGAAACCTCCAGCAGAACCAGGCTCAGGGAGGGGCGGGGCCATCTGCTGTGATTGGTTGGGGTGAGAGAAGGAAGACAAGATAAAGACATGCTGTGGAAGAGAGACAGAGGTTAATAACAGATATGATTCAATGCAGAGAGGTCTGTTAATACATAATGAGTGGCATGTGAGGTGGCTGTTATTCATTCTAAGGCCATGCACAGTAGTGCTCCAACATACAAGTTGTTGTTGTTACTGTAACATAGCTCTCTCTGGCACAAGTGACATTTTACTTTCATCAGTAGCGCTGTTAGGATAATGTCTATAGCAGTTCTTTTGTATGGCATGTACAAGTAGTAGTATGTTTTGTGAATATTATCGAGGTTTGACAGAAAAAAAGCTTCTTTTCTCTAAAAGAAGTTGACAGCACTGCTTGGATTTGCAAAATTGCATCTGAATAAACCATTAGACTTCTGGACCAATGTCCTTTGTGTGGACCACACCAAAGTTGAGGTGTTTTTGGTGAAAGCCAAACTAAGCACATACTAACTGTCGAGCGCAGTGGTGGAGTTGTGAGGATTTGGCTTGTTTTGTAACCACATTAACTGGACACCTTGCAGTAATCATGTTGACCAAGGCCTTGTCTCTGTCTAAAGCTTGGCTGAAATTGGGTCATGCAGCAGGACAGTGATTCCAGGCACACTAGCAAATCATTGACTCAAAGTCCAGACTGCCACTTGGCTGACATGCAAAGAATCGTACATGAAAAATGCTTTCAAACTTCAACGAGCTCAAGCAACATTGTAAAGAAGAGGATCCAAAAGTCCTCCACAGTGATGTGACAGACTGAAATTGCTGACAAAGGTAGTTCTAAAAACTTTTGGTGTACAGTTGTCCCTCGCTATAACGCAGTTCACCTTTCTTGGCCTCGCCGTTTCACAGATTTTTGTGTGTGCAATTTTGCGTGATTTTTTTTAAACAGCGCATTGTGTTCTGTGATCTGATCAGCTGTAGAGCATTGTCAATTAGTCTCCTCCGTGCCGTGTCTCCTGTTCAGTACACACTGTTCCAAAAAATAGTAATGTCAAAGTATCTTACTGTATATTTTACAGTTTTGTACTGTCTTTCTAGAATATCATTAAATTTACATAAGTAGACTGTGATTGTACATGTCAAAGATAAAATAACATAACATCACTGTAAATATAGTAAAACACAATTTACTTGTTTTTTAAATATATTTTTTTGTACATATGCATATTTAGATGTATGTATCATAATTTCACAAATATTTGTCTGTTATGTGAGAGAATGATCTGTTAAATTCAAATGTAATACTATGGAAAATTAATGAGAATAATCAATAATCAAAGGAGTATTTGAATTATAATTTTGCTGAAAATTTCATGTCATCTAGGTCTGATTCAATAATTCAGAGGTAACAAGTATATTAAATATAATTAATAGGAATAAAAACAAAAACAAAAAGACATAGAAAACATTGCACGGCCACGCTGTGCTAATTATATATTTCAAAAAATAAATGTAGAGGTAGGAATTGCAATTAATATAAATCTCGAAGTATTCACAACATTCCTGAACAGAAATAAGCCTCTGCACCTGGGGTGAGGGTGTGGCCATGAAAACAATGTGACATGTCATTGGATGTTGGGACACATAATAACATGACGCTAAGCATCGGCCAATGAATGTGAACTAACAACCACAAGCTCGCGGGTATGGCTGCACTGTAGGAAAAAATCCTACTATAAAAGTATTTTACTGCATTTTACAGTTTTGCTCTGTTCTTCTAGACCAGGGGTCAGCAACCTTTAACACCCAAAGAGCCGTTTGGACTCGGTTTCCACGCAAAAGAAAACACTGGGAGCCGCAAATACTTTTTGACATCTAAAATGAAGATAACACTGTTATTGTTTTTTACCTTTATGCTTTGTGTGAACAACTAAGGTGTGCTGCTTATGAAATCCATGAAGTGCTACAGAGAAAATTACATTTTATTTATGTAATGAACACATTTTGAACTCTTAAAGAAATAAAACCAAAGGAAAGACACCCAGCTGAACTAAAATCATCCAGCAAACAAAAACTGCTGTGAGCCCCCCTCATATCTCCTTTGGGCTTTTGGATCCTTGACCTGACTTTTAAAAAGTAATTGAAAAAAAGCTCTATGCTGCTAAAAAATGAAAAATAGATATTTGCAAAATTCAGCTTAAATATGTATTTTACCTGGTTATCGTGTGTGGCGGGGCGTGGTCTGCAGCGCTGCTGCAGGGGAGGCGGACGCACCTGAGCGCCACCCGCAATCACGCCTCGCCGCCTTAACGTCTGTGCTCTCTCTGCTGTTGTGTTGGTGTGTGTCGGGCTGTGAGCTGCAAAGCTACAGCAACTGTGTGTGAAAAGTGGTCAATAAAGAGATGCTGAAAAGCGTGTTCATGCAAACATCGTCGGGTCTGCTGTGGTATGTTTACAACGGGACTTCTGCTCCTGAACCTCTGCGCACAGCGTCTGCAGGTCGGGGCTGTACGAAGTCACTTTCATCTTTACAGGACTGTAAGCTGTCGTCTGTGAGGCGTGAGCGTGTTTGTTGTAACATAGTTCACGGTGGAGCTGCTGACATAATGTGGATCCGAAGATCCATAACTGGCCTACCTGGGGTTGAAAGTCTCGATAAATGCACGGCGTGTCGGCGGGTACACCGGCTTCCGGCAGTGTGACGCTTATAGGGCTTTGGAGTTGACGTCACGCCGCAATGCATTGTGGGAGCGCGGCGCCATTTTCGGGGTCTACGATCCAAACAAACTCACTGTTGGAACGGCAACGACGACAAGAAACATGCTTAAAAGCAGCTCAAAAGAAAACGGACGGTATAGAGACCGATTGCGTCCAGAGGCGACGCAGCGGGATTTGAAAAAAAATAGAGTGCATCGCAAATCTGGACCCATATGAAATACGGCAGTGGAGTAAAGACGACTTACCGCCACTGTCCTACCCCGATATCTTCACCTATCTTGTTTGTGGAGTAAGCGCTTACACTGCGAACCAGTTTCGTAATTACAAGTCACTGGAGGCGCATATCCAATTTACAAATGGCTGGGTGCAAGATTTGGCTATTTTCAAGCCGCCAAACTCTGAGTACATCGTCAAAGTAAGTCAGCTGGAGTGCATCGAGTGAAATAGCCATTTTCCACCCCGACCATAATTAATGTTATACATTTATCATTGAACTGCTAAAATTTCGTTATCATATTATGTGCCCATAATTGTAAAGTAGATGCAAATTAACACATTGATAATCGGGCAAATTATTAACGCCAATTTGTGTCCTGCCTGTCTCCTCCTGCGAATCTTTACATAGCACATATGTCTGCAAAGTCACTCCATTCGATGTTTGATCGCAATTTCTATAACTTCCGAGACCACCAACGATGATATTATTCAGCTATAAAGTGTGATGTGAACATATTTAGAACTTACCGGAATGAAAATGTCTTGAGCACACCAGCTGATATCTGGAGACGTAACAGAACTTGATATCAGCTGGTCTCACGGCTGCTATCCAGGCTAGACGCCTTCGTTTGGTAATATCCGATACATGAGCTCCTTCATGTTGCTTCCAGGTTGGGAAAGCATAAAAAGACAATCCAAACTTATTCCCGTGCCGGTCGTAAGATCGAACATTGCAGCCGAGCACACAGCAAGTACGAACCATGGCTATGCTTTCGCTCCTTACTTAGACCCCCAAAATGGCGGATCGGGCCAAAATCCTTTCCACGCCCACCCCCGTGACATCACGCTCCAAAGCCCTATTTGAGCGATGAAAAAATAATAGAATATAATTTTATTTTTATATTTCAATATCACAATAATCTTCCAATGTAGAACTACAAGTTAAAAAAGAACTAACATAAATAAAATACACTTCAGCTAAATACTTCTCATTTATTTTCCCAAACCACGCGGAGCCGCAGTATAAGCACTAAAGAGCCGCAGGTTGCCGCCCCCTGACCTAGAACATCATTAAAGTTACGTAAATAGACTGATTTCACATTTCAAATGTGAATTAACGTTAAATCACTGTAATGTAATAAACATAAATTTCATGATTATTAAATGTATCTGTCTGTACATATGCATATTTAGATGTTAAAATACATTCACAAATGTATCAG
Source organism: Simochromis diagramma (assembly GCF_900408965.1). Taxonomy (NCBI): domain Eukaryota; kingdom Metazoa; phylum Chordata; class Actinopteri; order Cichliformes; family Cichlidae; genus Simochromis; species Simochromis diagramma. Next base: position 1,268,346 of record NW_024387258.1, on the reverse strand, counting down.
GATCTCACAAATATCTGTGCGTTATTTGAAAGATCGAACTGTTGAATTCAAATGTAATGCTATGGAAAAGTATATAACATGATTCCTATAAGCTTGTGTTACATCACATCAGTATTATTATCGTTGCTAGTTAGGGCGATCGTGGCTCAAGAGTTGGCAGTTCCCCTTGTGATCAGAAGGTTGCCGGTTCGAGCCCCGGCTCGGACGCTCTCGGTATTGTGTCCGTGGTCAAGACTCTTCACCTACTGGTGATGGCCAGAGGGGCCGATATGGCAGCCTCGCCTCTGTCAGTCTGTCCCAGCAATCCATTATTATTTAAGTTAACTGTATATTTCTGTACATTTACGTATTATGTTTCATATTGCCACATTCATTGACCTTGTTTATAGGTAATTTCATTGTTTGATCACGTTAAAATGTTCCTAATTTAATGTCTAAACGCACTTGGAAAAGGCAGAATCCCATGTAAAATTAACGCAACAAACTCTATTTTCATTACTGAAAGTGACTGTATTTTCATGGAAAAGTAATTTTCTGTTATTTTATGGTCGTATTTTGGCGCCCCAGCTGCCAGAATATTACTGTTTTTTTAAGATGTTTTTTTTAACAGTACAGAACGCGTTCAGTTTGTCAAATTTACGTAAATCTTCGATCACTAGCAGTGTGACTTTGAAGTGCTGTACTGTATGTTTGTAAGTTTTCTTCCCAACAAACACAACAATGTGGTTTAAACGTTTTGCACCATCAAAGGCAGCTGCGGTAGCACCCAAAAGGCAGAGGAAGATGCTAACCATCGCACAAAAAGTTGGACTTCTGGACATGCTAAAGGAAGGTAGAGGTTACAGCATTTGTCAGATTATAAGGTGCATCAAGTGAAACAAAGCAATCAGATAAGTCAAACTTTACTCAACTCATTCATCTTGCTTCCTCCACTTCTGTACCGTTGATTCATTAATGTTGAATTCTCTGCAGCTGCTCTGTTCCCATGTTCTGCACCTGACAACAGGGTTTGATCTTTGGTTTCATTCTATAATACTGGGCTTATTTTTCTATGAAGGTGTTTAAACAAGAGAGAAAAGTATGAAAATGTTCATGCCTGTATGAGAAAAGTGTATAAAGTGTGTAGTGAGGGGTTTTCCAGCCTTAAAACATCTATAATCATTGTAAAACTAAAGTTGGCTACTTCGCGGGTTTTACCTATCGCTGGTTATTTTTAAAACGTAACTCTCGCGATAAACGAGGGACTGTACTTGTTTTTTACAGGGCTCTCAAGACTTTCTTTCTCACTGTATGTATGTTTTGAAATAACATCAGTACACTGTAAAACATGCTCAGTGTTATATTGTTGGTACTTGTAGTTGCCTGCTCTCTTCTATCTAGAGGTCTTACTGCTCCCTCTGGTTTTCCGTACACATGTGGAAAGACATGGTGCTGTGCTCTACCATAGCAGAAACATCTGAATATAAATTAAATAGGCTGGAAATGAATAACTCTTCTATAGTTGACTATCGTGATCTTAACTGATGATTATTTTTTATTCATATTTAGCTTCTTTTTTGACGTTTGTTTTAACAGCCTGCAGCTACATATGTGATCTGGATGAAAGGCAGACTATATCTCTCACTACATATGGGTGGTGCTGAAACTTGAAGCTGCGCTTTCAAATACTGGATAATTTTTCCAAAAAATTAAGACAAGGCCAAATTTTAACACGAGGCCAAGACAAGTACTTTGTAAACTCCTGCCATATGCTTTGACAGCAGAGCCATTCAGAAAGTTTAAACTGAGATAGAGCTGAAAACTCTGCAGTGATTCTGTGAGTAAATTCAGCGATACGCACATTATTATGCAGAAAGTGCATTTCCCATTAAAGAAATCCCACAGTCTGTCTGAACTTGACCTAACTCTTGTCTTTCCATCACAGGACACACGCACACAAAATAACTTCAGGGTTTTCTTTAATCCCAGTGCCCTCCATTCATTTCTGTGACGATCAATTATTAGCCAGTTTATCTCAAGTGGACCGTCCTTCGCAGGGCTGTGTGTGACTTTTTACAAATAGTGCTGATATGCCTTCTTATGTGTGCAGCTCACCCAGAGGAATATCACCACTAGACTGCAGTCTCTTGGCTTAACTCCTTTTACTGTCTGTCAATAGGCAGAAAGGAGTGGACCACCTCTGAACACCGAACTTCATAGCACAGGTCTGGGCGGGTGCTTAGAGGGAATTACAAAGTTTAGCAAAATTGTGCTGATAGGGAAAAACTACAACTCATGGAAAGTGTAGACCTGGCCAATTGGCCTTTAAATTTTTGGACAAACACCTGACCCTTTCTGATATTGCACCGTGAAATAATGGTGATATTAAATCAGATATTTCAAGCGTTTGCTTTGCCCTCTATGATGAATGGGACAACTTTTCATGGTGTATTGTCGTTATGCTGCCAGCCTGCCTGGCAGCATAAACACCTGAGATTATGAATATGATAACTCAAGAACATGACAGCATAGAGTTTTCAAATTGATATCACAGGTGCATCTACTAAAACTGAATTTGAATCTTTCCCTAAGAGGTCAAGTTTTCTTAAAATCTTGTAAATGCAATAACTTGTTAATGAGGGAACGTAGGATCTTGAAATTGATACATAGGAGCATCTAATACAGAGGGTTTACAACATGTTGCAAACCACTGATTTTGCACAAACCAGCAAGAAAAGATTTGACATTGGCCCGGCACAAAAACAGGATCTGTCTGTAAAAGCTTGAAAGGTTTTAAACGAATTCTGCTTTATACATTTTCTTTTGGCAGCATTTGAACAACAAGTAACAATGAGAATGGTAAACAAAATGATCTTCACATCCAGCTGTGAACTACAATAATGAAACCAAAACCCAGGATTAAACCTGGAATTGGCTCAGAAATCTTAAACCCTTCTTCATACTACAGGCCTCGGTGTTTTGAAGCCAACAGGAAATACTTGAAAGATATTTGTCATCAGTTTGTTGCTGTTTATTGGGAGAGAGAACAGTTGAACCCATGCTGTAGCTCTTTTTTAGTGCAGTGGGGTTTCCTTGAGAATCTCTATATGTTGCTGCTGCTGTCGTGCTCCCCCCAAAACCTTCTTCCACTTTGTTTCCAAATGTTTGGTCTTTTAAAGGTTCTTGAACAGAGCTTTCTCTAGCCCACTTTGCCATAAGGCAGGAGCAGCAAATGCTTCCCCCCTCCACTCTGCCAAAGTGCTGTTGCTTACTGAGAGCAGCCACAGGGTGTTCCTTGCCTACTAGATCCCTCTGCACTCAGACTCAGATTTTGAGGATAGCTTGCTCAAGGCAGACTTGAACATATTCTTCACATTTTTATTGTAGCCCTTACAGTACTGTGAGGATACTGGGGCCTTTTTGTTGTAATAGAAGCTTATTACCTTTTAATTATAAAGTAATATTTATGTAACATACATGTAACTATCTTATGTGAACAGTTGTTATAGGATGGACATGATAAACATATGTTTACAGGTAGTAAACTTTAACATTTAAAGTTATATCCACAGTTAGACCTTCTGACAAAGAAGGATATTTTAGGTTGGTTTAATTCCAGTGTAATCATATCCTAATATGCTTAAGCATCAAACAATATTAGATTATTATTATGAGGTTACTGTCACAAGCCAGTATATTCAAAATGTGTAGATATTAGCATTTTATTGCTAGGATGTTAACACCAGTTACCAGTAAATTACCTGTACTATGCAAATAGCTGACCCTGCACAGGTCACCAATCTGCCGCAGGACCAGTGCATACAGACTGTCAACAATTCATGCTCATATGCACACCTATATGCAGTTTAGAACCAAAACTTATCCTAAAGTCATGCTTGTTTGTGGACTGTGGGAGGAAAAGAAAACCCACGGGGAAAACATGCAAATCCCGCAGACTGGATTAGACTAGATTACTGTACGGGGACAGGGTTAACCACTGCACCACCATGCCACCCCCTAATTAATTGTATTTTACTCTGATATCACTAGTTGAATCAGTGGTAATAACTTTCTATAACCCTATTATTGCCCTGTGCCCATCTTATTACAGTTTTATTACTGCACTAAATTTGGTTTGGGGCAGTAGTTGCACATGGGGAAAGCATGCAGCAGGCAGCGGACATTATTATTCTCTGAATAATTACCTGTGCTGGTCTTACACTGGTTCAGTCAGACATCTCAAAGACTCAATACCAGGAATCTGCAAGAGTAAAGACAAAACTTTAGGGCTGGAGTGCTTGTGCCAAAACACATAATTTTACCAACCCTCAGTCAAGTCAATGTAATGAGGGTGATGTAGGTGCAGACCACAGGAGGATCATGCAGACCACTCTCTTTGTGTCGGTCACTAACCAAAAACGAGTCTCTACCCAGCTCTGTTCAGTCGACCACGAGCCAGAAGATAATAATCGATGTGTAAATTAGCACATAAAACAAAGACATTGTGTCACAGTTAATTTTCAGATGATGTTTGCCTTCACAACAAAACTAAGACATGTCGAGGATAGACCAATTACAAAACTGCCATCCTTCATCACTGATGAAATTCTGATTAGGGTAGAAATATGACACCTGTTAAGTTTAGACATGTTGAACTCCTTTAGTGTTGCCTTTGGGACTGTTGATCCAGGATCTGAAACAACAGAGCATGGGTCCAAAAATGCCTCATATCCAACCATATAACAGTTTACCTGCTATTTTATTCTCATACTGGCAATAAAGCCAACACTTGGAGATGGCTAATTCTGCAAGTTTATGGTTTGGGTTTCATGAAATGATCCAAAAAATTTCTTTCTTACCATTTTGCCCTGCAAATACGACAAATTGTATGATGATTAAAACAAATGAGCAAAATTATTTCTTAGATTTTTTTATACTGTCTTCCATGTCTCCTCCCTTAGTTCTTTAGACCTGAGCTGACCGCTGTCATGTGTTGGGGTCTGGCTGTTTGCAAATGTAGCAAACTGTAAAACCAAAAGCAAGCAACCAAAACAATAAACAGAGCACCGAGTCCTGCGATGGAAAGCTAACATAAGCAACAAAAACACAACAACAGCACTGAGATGAGTTTATTTTATGCTAGGTCAGCCCAAACACAACCCAGTGCATGAGGTCAAGGGAAAGATAAACCCATCATACAATAAAACCTGGATCTCTGTGAGAAAAATCAAAAGCTGACGTCTATAAAACAAGTAAAGCTCCGCCCATAACAGCAGAGTCTGCATGCTGTACATGTTTCAAAGCTTCTGCAAATGTTTACTGAAGCCTATTAGTCCGAGGTGATGTCTGTATTTGCTGTGTTGCAGTTTGGAAAACCATCACGAAGTAAATTTGACCACTTTCTTTTTCTCCACAGTTGGAGCCCTTGTGTGATCTGTTTTGGACAGATGCAAGCTTCAATTCAATTCAATTCAATTCAATTCAATTCAATTCAATTCAATTCAATTTTATTTATATAGCGCCAAATCACAACAAAAGTCGCCTCAAGGCGCTTCATAGATACAGAGAAAAGCCCAACAATCATATGACCCCCTATGTGCAAGCACTTTGGCAACAGTGGGAAGGAAAAACTCCCTTTTAACAGGAAGAAACCTCCAGCAGAACCAGGCTCAGGGAGGGGCGGGGCCATCTGCTGTGATTGGTTGGGGTGAGAGAAGGAAGACAGGATAAAGACATGCTGTGGAAGAGAGACAGAGGTTAATAACAGATATGATTCAATGCAGAGAGGTCTGTTAATACACATAGTGAGTGAGAAAGGTGACTGGAAAGGAAAAACTCAATGCATCATGGGAATCCCCCGGCAGCCTACGTCTATTGCAGCATAACTAAGGGAGGATTCAGGGTCACCTGGTCCAGCCCTAACTATATGCTTTAGCAAAAAGGAAAGTTTGAAGCCTAATCTTGAAAGTAGAGATAGTGTCTGTCTCCTGAATCCAAACTGGAAGCTGGTTCCACAGAAGAGGGGCCTGAAAACTGAAGGCTCTGCCTCCCATTCTACTTTTAAATACTCTAGGAACAACAAGTAGGCCTGCAGAGCGAGAGCGAAGTGCTCTAATAGGGTGATATGGTACTACAAGGTCATTAAGATAAGATGGGGCCTGATTATTTAAGACCTTGTATGTGAGGAGCAGGATTTTGAATTCTGGATTTAACAGGAAGCCAAAACAGGATAAATCTGCTCTCTCCTTCTAGTCCCTGTCAGGACTCTTGCTGCAGCATTTTGGATCAGCTGAAGGCTTTTCAGGGAGTTTTTAGGACTTCCTGATAATAATGAATTACAGTCGTCCAGCCTGGAAGTAATAGATGCATGAACTAGTTTTTCAGCGTCACTCTGAGACAGGATATTTCTAATCTAAGTTTTTACATTCACTATTAAATGTAAAAACTGAACTTGTAATTTTTTATCTTAACTCCAACTTAGACTCAACAGTGCAAGGCCTCTGTGCTGTTTGCTTGAAAACAATTTAGTGCTTTGTGTTAGATTTGTATTGTTGATTGTCATTTATGCTTAGAAATATCTACTCATATATGCTTAGAGTTGTATAATCAATGTCATGTTGGTAGAGGTCTGATCCTTAATAGTCTGCAAAGACTTTGTGTGCATTCCAGAGTGCTCTGGCATTCACACCCACATGCTGGGAGCATGGGAGAGGTCGTACCTTCTCTTACTGTTTCATGGTAGGATAAACGTATCTATGTCTGTTTTAGGCTAAGTGCCTTTTGTTTAGATGAACTGCTGGACTTCCAGGGAAGTCGTTTATGGGGTCACACACTGACACCCCCCCCCCCACACACACACACACTTACACAACGCACAGGCAAGGTACTCTTGTATTTGTATGTAGACGTCATATGTTAATGAACCTATGCATATTCATGTAACCTCAATAAAGAGCAGTGTTACGGGGGAGCGGACGAGAGCGACTGGGGTCAAGCGAAGGAACGGCACTTGTCGTGGTTCTCTCCCTCATGCATGAGTAACACTAAGAACTTTGCCTACTTGGTGTTTAATGCTTTTTGCTGTGTAACTGAATTGTCTTGAACGTTCCAGCGAATGGGTTTAAGCTACAAACCTATCACTTTGAAACTTAAAAGAGGATTAGACTCTCGTTATTCCTCATTGTAAAGAAGAATTGAAGTGGGCTATAGTAAGCAAGCTTTGTTATTTTCATGGTCAAATGTGTTACCAAGCATTTGGAACAACAGCAGGATGCTGTTTGGGCTTTAATAACTGTTTTATGTTGCATGTTGAGTGGAATGAATGCATTAGACTTCTTTCACCCTTCACCTAAATTGTGCATTATTATTTGCAAAATGCAGATTTACTGCAGATGTTGAAACGGTTTTATTTTTATAAAGCTGCAATCGTTTAAAGGCCCATAACATATGATTCCTTATTCTAGCCCTTTTTATGCAATGCATCCTCTGCAGTGAATGTTTATTCAAATTTCTACCAAAACTGCATTATTGAAAAAAGTAGCCAGGGGTAATTCCTAAACCTACAACATAAGCAGCAGGGAGGATTTGGGGTCACCTGATCCAGTCCTAACTAAACGCTTTAGCAAAAAAAAGAAAGTTTTAATCCTAATCTTAAATGTAGAGGGGGTGTTTATCTCCTGAATCCAAACTGGGAGCAGGCTCCATAGAAGAGCTGCCTGAAAGCCTCTGCTCACCTTTCTACTTTTAAATAGCTTAGAAACCACGAGCAAACCAACCGTCCAAGAGTGAACTGCTCTACTGGGCTGATACAGTACTATGAGGTCGGTAATATAAGACGTCGTCTGATTGCTTTGTAGACCTTGTATGTGAGGAGCAGAATTTTGAATTCAATTCTGGCCAATGAAGGGAAGCCAATACAGGAGAAATCTGCTCTCTCTTTCTAGTCCCTGTCAGGACTCTTGCTGCAGCATTTTGGATCAGCTGAAGGCTTTTCAGGGAGTTTTTAGGACTTCCTGATAATAATGAATTACAGTAGTCCAGCCTGGAAGTAATAAATGCATGAACTAGTTTTTCAGCGTCACTCTGAGACAGGATATTTCTAACTTTAGAGATGTTGCGCAAATGGAAGAAAGCAGTCTTACATATTTGTTTAATATGTGCGTTGAAGGACATGTCCTGGTCAACAATGACTCCAAGGTTCCTCACAGCGTTACTGGAGGCCAAGGTAATGCCATCCAGAGGAAGAATCTGGTTAGATACCATATTTCTAAGATTTTCAGGGCCGAGTACAATAACCTCAGTTTCATCTGAATTAAGAAGCAGAAAGTTAGCGGCCATCCAGGTCTTTATGTCTTTAAGACATTCCTGCACTTTAACTAATTGGTGTGTGTTATCTGGCTTCATGGACAGATAGAGCTGGGTGTCATCAGCATAGCAGTGTAAATGTATGCTATGTCTTCTAATGATGCTGCCCAAGGGAAGCATGTATAATGTAAACAGAATTGGTCCTAGCACTGAACCCTGTGGAACTCCATAATTAACCTCAGTGTGTGAAGAGGACTCTCCATTTACATGCACAAACTGGAGTCTATTAGATAGATATGATACAAACCACTGCAGCACAGTACCTGTAATACCTACAGCATGTTCTAATCGCTCTAATAGGATATTATGGTCGACAGTATCGAACGCTGCACTGAGGTCTAGCAGGACAAGCACAGAGATGAGTCCACTGTCAGAGGCCATAAGAAGATCATTTGTAACCTTCACTAAAGCTGTTTCTGTGCTGTGATGAGCTCTGAAACCTGACTGAAACTCTTCAAATAAACCTCTGCAGATGATCTGTTAGCTGTTTGACAACTACTCTTTCAAGGATGTTTGATATGAAAGGAAGGTTGGAGATTGGCCTGTAATTAGCTAAGACTGCTGGGTCTAGAGATGGCTTTTTAATTACTGCTACCCTAAAGGTATGTGGTACGTAGCATATTAAGAAAGATAGGCTGATGATATTTAAAACTGAAGCATTAATTAATGTTGGGAGCTCTTCGACCGATCTGTAGGAATCAGGTCTAAAAGACCAAATAAATACTGAAAATGAATTTCATCAATTGATTACTGGTGTAATGCTAAATGAGTGTATTGTGATTGTGCCTTTTGTGATGACTTGTTGGGCAAGATTTGTGTCTAAAAGTGCTAAATTTGACCTCTAGGCCATGTTAGGTTATAATCAGCTGGGGAAGTTCCAAAGTGGTATTCTACAAGAACTCAAAGTCAAATAGCTTTACGATATACTATGCAGCTTTACATAAAATCTATATGATAAGATACATTCCTGATTGAACCTTTAAAGCTTTGTGCTTAATCAGCACCATACTTATGCTTCTAATCAACGTTAACGTGGGTAGGGTGGGGACCAGCCTGTCTGACTGATTAGAGAGAGTGAGCTGTGTGATCTATGGGTCTCTGGGTTTCACAAATACCTCACAGTGGCTCAGTTGCCTGACAGGCTTCACTCATGATTCACACAGCTGGCATTGCAGCACTCCTGTGGGAAAAGTTCCTGCTGGGATGTCAAGTGTTTGCATCAGTTGTTTGTACTTGCAGACCTTGATGAAAGCCTTCATCGCCTTCACCTCCTTCTCTATAGCTTTTGACATAAATACCTTTTAAGTCTGGGATGCGTGCTCTGATTTAAATACAGTAGCATAACGAAGAAGGTGGAACTTGCAGTGTAGAGCACTTGCGCTGATGGTCTCTGAGATTTTATCACTTTATGTTCTGGGCCATATGTGATAGACACAGGTGATATCAGTCCCTGTTGCCAGCCTTTGCCAAATGTGTCGTTCTGATTTAAGTTGCCCACGCCTCTTTCAGTCCACTTCAGTATTTTTGGTCAAGAGAGAGTCTCCATAATAGAAAAGCAGAAACTGGGGCACCCGTGTTTCTGCAACTCCTTATTGTGTATGTGTGAGACTAAGACCACATCAACTATTTATGATCTGCAGACCGCAACCTCATTCAGGCATACGTTCAAAAGAAAAGTAAGCAGCAGTCATTATACAGCTTGTGCTCATTATACAGTATTGTACATTGATCCTGTTTTCATTTGCGAGATGTGTACTAGTTTGTATATAAATTAACACTGCGAGATACTTGGAAAGATTGGATGTTTTCATTAATGCATCATACTGATCATGCTCAATATGTCATCTGCAGAAGCAGGTCAATTATTGAGGGGATTTTTTTCTCTCGTCATGATGGCAGGGTGATGGTACAAACTGTCTGTTTGCACTTCAGTTTGAGTTTTCTTATATTTCTCTTGCTTTAACCTGTAAAAATTAGATTGTTTGGAACAGCATAGAAATGATCTGTGCTGCCTCTCCAGTTGGAAACATATTATATGAGTAATTTATTTGCAATATACCTGCAGACCTCAAATTTGTAAACGCAGGATATAAAACATGAGGCCAAAGGATGCAAATGTGTAAAATTTTTAAATTGTAGGTAACTGTGACATATGATGTGAAGGCAGTGGTGGTAATCACATCACACTGAGTGAGTGTAGGATGGGCAAAGCTGATTTGCTCAGCTGATTAAATGTTGGAAGTTCAAGGACTTAAAAGACCTTCAAGTGTTCACAAAGTTTGCTGCAAAATGGACAGAGCTGGACACGCTGCACTTCAGATTTGTAATAATTCACCCTGTGTGACACTCACAAACCGACTTTAGATGCAAAAGTTATTCATGAGAAGAAAACATTGCTTTAAGACTGGTTCAAGACAAAACAATACGTTTGAATGGAAAAACTGAAAGACTGGCCCACATTCGTTGTGCTGACATGCAGAACTGTGACCAACCTGAGTGTCGGTAAAATCACCGGAGAAAGCATCAAACTGGGAGCAGAAGAAGGAGATGGCACTGTGTCACGATGATACTGTAGCTTCCCACAGGAACCATTACTGGTGTACAGCACTTGCCATCAGTTGTACAAACACTGTTATGTTGAATGGGCTTAATTGAGCATATGAACAGAAGATAAGCTGCAAAAATCATCTATAAATATCCACCTTCAGTCAGAGCCTCTTTCATCGTGCAGAGCTACACTTGCTTTAAAACACTAAAGCATTTAGACATCTCTTAGTATTTTGGTTAAAACTAGACAATGTTTTAATGCCTTAATGTGTTTTGGTACATTTAAATATTGAGGCTTTGTCTGTGCAGTCTGTTTTACAGAATCTGGGTCTGTTTGTCCTTCTCAGCGCACTGTTGTCTTGTGGGGATACTCTTTTTCCAAATGGTAGAAAATCTGTACCCCACTTAAGGCTGGTGTAAACAGTGACTCCTCTATGCATTTTTTAGATATTTACATATATATGAAATTTTGCTAAATAGACTGGTTCTTTTATAGCGCTTTCTACTCTATCAAAGCGCTTTACACAACTTGTTCATTCAACAATTTGCACAAGCATTTTTTGTGCTTCCTATCTAACATTCACACACATTCATACTCCGATGGATGCATCAGAGAGCAACTTTGGGTTAGTATCTTGGCCAAGGTTGGCATGCAGACTGGAGCAAACTGGGATTGAACCACCAACCTGCTGGTTACCTTCTGGTTAGTAGGTGACCTGTGATCTGCAGTTTAATTTTAACACATATATCTGCACACCTAACATTACATAGAACATACTTCAGTTGAACTGTATCCCCATACAAAAGCATGACGGAAACAGTAACTGTGCTATTGTACACTAATCTTTCAGATTGACCAAAGCGTCAAATGTTCAGTGGCTATTTTAAGGAGGCTATTTTTGAAAATCCGGTTGCTTAGTAAAGGAGGAGCTGAAACACTAATGCAAGTGAGATATTTGACTTGTGATTTTATAATATAAAGAACTCACAAAGCATTAAAAAAATTATTTGGATCATTAAACCCTCGTGTTGTCCTGGGGGTCATTTTTAACCCCAGAGGACAAAAGGAGTATGGCAATCAGGAGGACATTACGAGGGTTAATAGTTCAATATCCAAAGACTCTTTTTTTCTGACAACAGGTTTACACACTTTATAATGCAGTGGACAGTGAACCAGCAGCACGGTGATGCATTTCTCAGCACCGCTGCCTCACACACAATTACTGCAGCTTCCACCCAGTAAGATACATGTAAGGTTAACTGGTTCTAAATTGTTGGATGTGGCAAACTGTGTATAGAATAAAGCACTGTATGAACATGCAGCTAAATGGGACTTGTGGTATAATCTTGTGTTTTTGAGTTTTGCTTTCACTTACTGGTTTCATTTGAACTAATTTTAGGTTTAGGGAGAAAAACAAATCAGATTAAATTCAAACGGATAGCTAAAATCACATGGCAAATCCTTTCATGAGTCCTACACCACTGATGATACTAGAATTTACCTGTAATATCAAGCTTTTTTCTGCTCTTGCTCTTGACGAAGGCGGTCGCACTTTTCTCCTCCTCCTCCTCTCCCTTAGCTTCCCTGCTTAGCCGCTTATGTCCTTGTCTAGTCTCGTGTTTTTTGTATTACTTTTCCCTGGACACTCTCTCACAGTCTGTTCTCTAAAACCTAAAAGAGGAATTATGGATTTGATCAACTGGTCCCTAAATGCAATTGACACCCCTTCTCAACGAGAAGTCTGGGCTCGGGTGAGCCTGAGTGCTGAAGATATCTACCTATTCGGAACCATGGTAACAGGGTTCTTGCTGATCGGAGCTGGCTTGGCCCTGACTTATCGAAGAATTAAGGAAGCGGAACCGGCTGTTCAAACCCCCACAAGGCTGCCCGCTGGGATTGAAACGATGGGAAGAGGCGTGAGTTTCTCAAAATGGGCTCATTGAGTGCTGCACGGATAAGATCTTGGAGAGGCTACGGCTGCTGTGAATACTCAGAATAAGACCTCTGAGTGAAAAACTGGATTACATCTGGAAGGGCTCGCTTGAACAACACCTTTGAGCGCAAATTCGATCACATCTTGGGGAAGTGCACTGCGGTCGTGAGTTCTCAGAATTGTCTCTTTGAGCAAAAAGAACGACAACATCACGGAACGTAAGTTTGGATAACATCATAGAAAGCTCACAGCTCTCCAACGGGAGATTGAGAGACCAGTGTTGGACTGTAGAACTGCTTTGAAATTCATATGAGCTGTTCGCACTAAAGTAAAAACCACCATCACTTCATGCGGAGACCCCTTTGGCGCCAGCTGCGGTCTCAAGGCTGGAGCCGAACAACAACACCCTGATAACGACTGTGTTGAGTCTGTTCCTTCCCATTCCATGCAAGCCCACCTGGGTTGGCTGGAAGACTGTTTACTTAGCCTGGCAGGGCGAAGGACACTGTCTCAGCTGAACTATGGACACACACACACATACATATACACTGATATGCACACACTCATCCCCCCTCCCTTTCCAAACGCCTTCGACGCTTGTTCCCTTCCGATGCTGACGGTGGATCATGGAGACCAGCGCACGCAGGCCCGGATGTGCTGTCTAAATTGGCTGTCTCTCACCCTTTACCCCCCCCTGTAGCTTGTCATGTGTTTCTTTGGTGTATTAAGAGTGTTTTCATGTGCAGAGGTGTTTTTTTCTGTTCTCAAACTGATCTCCCTGTTGGAGCTCAGTCTGGGGGGAGTTATTTTTTCTCCTTATCTTTCCTCATGTGGTGCATTTTCCATTGTTATACCTCTCTGACCTGTCTTCCCCATGTGATGTTTGTGTAATGTATGTATGGTCGGAGGGTAACATGGCGCCGCCACTGCGTGCAATAGGTCGGCAGCCTTATGAAATTTCCCCTTGTGGGACTAATAAAGGTATATCAATATCAATATCAATGTCTAGTTTAGACACTAACATGTGCCTACTGAAATCTGTCAGATTACCCGGTGTGCTAATCAGTATGTGACTACATCTTTGGCCAAATGTGTCTGAGAGCAGTCTGGTTGATTCTGTTTCATTTTAGTCCAGACTAAACGATGTCTGGACAATCTAGCAGCAGCGACATGTCAAAATAGCATCTTACATTCAAGCATTCTTAATTGTACAGTTAACCCTAAGCGAAACATTGTAATGATGACATGATCATTGCCAGCATGTTGCAATGTGCATTTAGCTCAAAGCTGTCAGTTCAATTCAGTTTTATTTACATGACACCAAATCACAAATAACAGTCACCTCAACCAGCTATATTCTATTATTGACACTCAAGAACAAGCATAGTGGGAAGGAAAAAATCCCTTTTTTAAGAGGAAGAAGCATCCAGCAGAGCTGTGATCGGGAGTGAGGAAGAAGAAGAGTAGCAGTGATAAATAACTAGTGATTAAATCCTGTCAGCACAGTTCACATTGTTGCCTCACAGCAAGAAGGTACTGAGTTCAATTCCAGCATCTTTCTGTGTGGAGTCTGCATGTTCTCCCTGTGTTTGCCTGGGTTCCCCCGGGTAGTCTGGCTTCCTCTCACAGTCCAAAGACATGCAGTTAGTGGGGTTAGGTTAATTGAAAACACTAAATAGGTGTGAGTGTGGTTGTCCATGAGTTAGCCCTGCGACAGACTGGTGACCTGTCCAGACCTTAAGCCCAATCTTAAAAGCAGAAAGGGCTTAATAGACTGAAGAGTCCTCTACTGGCCAGTCAGCCTGACTTCATAGAGGAGGTGGATGAGAGGAAGATGTTAGTCAAGCTAAACTGTCTAAAACATACATGTGAATGCATTATTGCTCCCACTCGCACCCTCTGTATTTATATATATAGAAACCACATGTATAGTATTTTGCCTTCTTTATACACCTTTTTTCTTATTTAATATTTTATTTGTTATTTTTCTGATTCATTTTTTCTTTCTGACCCTTGTGCTTCAGTAACAGTGAATGATGTTGCGAGGGCAGGCTTTATTTGTAACATAATTTAAAAATGTGCCGCCTTATTAAGAATGTGAAGAAGAGCAGAGCAGCGTAAAACCTGAGACAGTGTTTATGTTTTCTGTCAAGAATTATATTTGAAGACGAGTGTGAGAAATGACACTGGCAGAGTCTCCGAACCTTGTCAGCTGCTGTCAGTGTGGAACATTTTACCGGCTGTATTTATGCAGCTTCACTAGCAGAATTTCTAGAATGTGATGGAGCAGGTTATCTCAGTGTTACGGTGCCAATTTAGGGCATTGTGATGTTTTATTGTGTTGCATTTTACATAGATGACAGATGCTTTTCACTCACTGTTCTGATTCTGCCCTGCATGCTGTTCTTTCTAAGAAGCTATTACTCCGTTGTCCTTGATACTGAAAGTGAGCTACAAACAATGGCTTTCCTATGACTTATCATACACTAAGTTAAAGTAAATGTCCCAAGGACCAAATGAACTGGGAGGATTATATAAATGACTCCGGTAAATTCTGCTGTGATTCTTTTCTTCTTTTTCTTTGGTCACTTTAGGGGTCAGCCAGAAACATGGATGTATAATAAAAATATATACATTATGCATATAGGGGCAGCTGAGACTCAGGAGGAAGAGTAGGTCAGTAATCAGTTGGAACTGGTAACTTTTCTAGTCTGCATGTCAGCGTATCCTGCGACAAGATACTAACCTCTGATTTTCCCCTGATGCGTCCATCTGAGTGTGGCACTTGGGTATAGAAACAATGCCTATATGAAAGTGCGTGTGATTGGATGAATGATGCTTGTTGTCAAAAGTGCTCCGAGTGCTCGCTGAGAGTAGAAAGCCCTGTAGAGTCCATTTACCATATCACAAATTTAAAAAATGCATGCACATACATAAACATGGCAATTTAAAACTGTTATTTATGAATGAGACAATGCTTCTTAATATATTTTTCCATTTGCATGAAGCATAGAACCAGATTTTGTCCATATGAATGGCACACAGTCCTGTGGCGTCGCCTTATAATGTAACATCAAATCAGAAGCATACTGCAAACTAATCTTTGTTAAGGAGGACCATCCCACCCTGTTTTACAGGATGAAGTGATCATGACAGCAATGTCACCTTTGACTGTGATACATGGAATAAAGCTTATGGGAGGAGCATGCAGATAAAAACTAATCAAGCTCAGATAAAACTGTAGAGTTTCCAGTCAGGTGACATTTCTCTTGGCCTCACTGTTATGAAGCTGATATTGACTTGAGAAATTGGATTCCTACCACATCCTTCAAGTCCCAGAACCAGGCAGGCAGTCTCTCTCTAGTTATATTGTGACAACACCTTCAAAAATCTCAATATTCAATAAATTTCACCATTTAAGACATAAGAAGTATAATAAGGCTGTAATATGTACATTATCTAAAGCTCATCTAAAGCCTGAGCTCTTGAGGTTGTGAAGTTTACTTGACATATTCAGTAATGTGCATACATTCTTATATTTGTACATTTATTTATTCTTATAATTCTCATATTCCTATTCTTATATTTTGCTTTGTTTCTTATGTTTCTTGTATTTTGCACACGTCTGTTCCTTGTGAAGCTTGCACACAAGAAATTCACTCACATGTGCTGAACCAGTGTGCCAGTAATGTGACGTGACAATAAAAGGGATTTGATTTTATCAAAAACCTCAGACAATGTCACACAGATGTGTGTGTGTGTGTGTGTGTGTGTGTGTGTGTGTGTGTGTGTGCGGGCGCTTACTACCAATAAGGAAAGAGGGCGAAAAAGTGCAACTGATACTTAAATATTGATACTGCAGAAAATGTGTTGTGCTTCATTTCTATTTGGATATGATCAATAACATCAGGGTTACTGGCTTCCTTTGTTACAAGCCTGTTATGCACTCACTACACAGCAAATCCAGCATGTCCAAATTAACACTGTCGGATTTGATTTCAACACTATTAAAGTGTCTATATGGGTCCACACCAGAGAGTGTTAATTTAACTCTTTTTGGAGAGTTGGTACGTTAACTCTGATTTAGTGTTAAACACCAAATCTGTCTGGAGTTGATAATTTAACACTTGGTGTTAAGAGTTTATATATTAACTCTCAAAGAGTATTTTAGTTTAACTACGTAAGAGTTATCTTCTAATTCATTCTAAAAAGCGGGAATTTTACTGTTCTGAACTTCTAGAAATTTCTTTTGGAAATAAACATTTACTAAATAGATGCAATGGTTTTTGAAAAACATTTATTCTGAACTGTGCACCACAATTTCAAAACATTTTCTGAAAGATGTAACAGTGTACATGTTCTCACTTTCATTAGAATTTTGTTTATCAAAAGGTCTGACATGGTAAATGCAAATAACAGCATTCTCATCACTTATTTCTTCAATACAATATGCATGTCCTTCATTCATCCCTTTGTGGAACTTCAACGCACTTCTGCTCTCCCCCATATTCCATCTTCACAAGCATATCCTGTGCGGAGATTGAATAAAAATTAGTTGACACTAATTAATGGCACAAATAATCCAGTAAACAATTGCAGCACAGTAAAAAAAAAAAGGAATCCTCTTTGAGCCATTACTTGTGTAAAGTATTTTCCCAAAAGACAAAGACACAGGCAACAGGTAATACTGAACTAAATGTAAAACCTCAACCTTTTTCATTTTTACCTAAACCGTGTGCACAAAACTCTGGAGGGATCTAAATGCTACCGTAGAACCCAGTCAGGACGTCAGCTACTGCTGTTTGCTCGGTTTTTTTGTTGTTTTTATTTTATTTTATGGGCGATCGTTTTCAGGCTTCAAGTAGCACTATTATACCAACATTTCACATTCTAGACATTGTTTTAGGTGTATTTGACCAAAGGTTTGACTGAAATTTTTTTTCAAGGCTGTGGTATTTGCCCGCAAACAATACCTTTCAGCTAGCTAAAACAGAATATTATGCTATCAGCGAGCAACACGGCTAATGCCTTTCACACAGCTTTGTCTCAACTCCAAAGAGCCACAGAAGTAAAAGCTCATAATAATAATTGAAACAATCTTTGAAAAAACGACTTACCAAGCATGGCAAACAACTCAAATATGTAGAGCAAAATGTTCTGAAACGGCTTCACTTCAGCTTCGATTGGAGCCTATGGTGCTGGGGGCGGAGTCTGTGAATTTACTCTGTTGGTGTCATAGCCCCTGTAGGAGTTCAGAGTTAAGAGGTCAAGAGTTAATGTTTCCATTGTAACACCTCCAGATTTGACAGAGAAACACTCATTTTTAACACTCGATTTTAACTACTATCATTTTACACCTCAGAGTTACATTAAAAGAATGTGACTCTGCTTAGAGTAAAATTAACTCTACTTTTGCAAGAAGACTATTAACACCAAAACATTTAACACTTTTGAATTAGCTGTGTAGTTTAAGCTTTGACAGAGCTAAAATTCTCAGTTTATGCTGAAGTGTTTTTAAATCTCACTGCAGCCTGTGATGTCTGTGACCCGAAACATTCGACTCCAGGGTCGTTCTTTTGGCCCTGCAGTTTTGGAAGTGTTACCAGCTGTTTCAGCCAGTAACTGTTTCAGGTGGAAATAATTGAAAACAGCCGAAGGATAAAACCTTAGCCTATGACAAGACTTTTTGGGGTATTTTTGCCATAATTAAACATACTCACTGATTCCTTCATTGATGAAACCTTCATCAAGATGCAGTGATGTAAAATAATAGCCTGGTATATTATCTTGAGAAGTTCTTATGAGGTCAAGAAGGATATCGCTGAAGCGGTCATTTGCTGGATGTCTTTGGAACTTTGTTCCTGGGATTTGTCTACCCCTCAAGTAATTTTGCTCATTAGAGGATCACCAGAGGGATGGATATATTCCTCATGTTGTTGATTGTGTGACCTATAGAGATTTCTGTGCTGTTGTTCAGCCTGTTTAGCAAGTTTAATAAGAGCTAATATTTGAAATCCATCTGCAGTGAAATGCAAGAACTCCTTAATCAACAAAAGCAGCGGGTTTTAAAGATAGAAGGGACTTAAAGTGATCAATTTATTGACCGGGCTCCATCACCATCAATACCACCCCCTCCATCCGTAGCTCCCCTTCGTCTATAGGTGACCATTGATCAAGGCGAGATGAAGGGTGATTGGGTGGATTAGGGTGATTTCACAGATTGATGCATTGCCAGTTGAGCATTTAGCACTTAAAGGCACAGCGACAGAGGAAGAGGACGGGCTGCGTAGGTCACTTTAGTTACCGCACACCACCTCCACCATCATAGTAAAAGCTGTGTATTACTTTTTAAACTACAGCTTTGAACTTGGTGAGACAGTCCGTGCAGAGCTGGAGTGAACTGCTAACAGTGCTGATTAGTAAAAATGCCCAATTAATAATATTATTATCAACAAACAAGTCTTATCTCTTTTCTGAACAAAAGTTTCTAGTTGTGAAATACGTTTCATGCTCGTATTGATTTTGAATATTTCTCTCCTCCAAGGATGTTAGGTTGTGTCCTTTAGGTAGCTGACAGTAGTTTAGCTTTTTAATTCTTGCTGCTGTTGCAACATAAAAGCATCTCTTCTCTAGTAGTAAACTGCGTGCTGCTCTGCCATCATTTGACTTTAAATTACCAAGTACCAGTGGTCTCCAAAGAGCCCTTGAAGACCGCTGACTGGTCTTTTTCACTGTCAGGAAACAGTAAGTTTCAATCACAGGGGAGCTGTGGCAGTCCACAGAAGAAGACCCAGAAGAAGACACAGTAAGCAGTGTGGAAAAATACAACAAGCGAGCTTTACTTAACGATTAACACGTAAAAAGAACAGGGTATTTAAACAAAGCATAGAGTCAGGCAATGGCAGAAATAGTTTATCATGGGAAATTCAGAAAAGACAGAAACGCCTAGAAAAACATTGAGACAAACTCATCTCCTACTCAGGGGTCCAACTCTGTCTTTACTCTCACTTGGAGCTGAAAAACAGCCTTTATTTAGGAGCAGGCTTTGACCACAGCTTCTGGACGAACTCTCTTTGTGTTGAGAGAATTAAACTTCATCCCAAAATTTTTTGGTGGCATGTGAACTTTAATTTTAAAGTATTTAATGTAAATTTACAGTTTAAAGTCAAATACAATGGTTGGCATGTGACACATGATTTTACTTTTATTTGCTCAAAGAAATTCTATTTCAAAAAATCCTACAAGGTCTCTCTTTATCAGTTAGTATGCTTTTTCCACTTTTACATCACGAGTCCAGAAAACATTTTGCACGCTTGAGTTGTCAGAGGCACACACACAGACCTGTCCTAGATTCAACCCTGAGCGTAGCCTGATCCTGGTTTGAGAATCTTGAGCTGTGTTTGTGCTTTTTGCTTCTTGCTTGCAGCCTCATAAAATCCACATGAATCCATGTGAGTACAGTGCAGCGCACATTGCACTGTAGCTATACACTGTAAAAAATATTCTGTGCATTTATTTTAGTTTTAAATGTAGATAAAATATTGTGTATTTTAACACATGTTGTACATTAAAATAAAATTAGTAGCAATAATAATAATAGTAATAACTTTTTTATCATCATTTGTATTGAGGCAACCCCTCCCGTGAGTGATATGGATAGAGATATCCGTCTAGGTCAGGGGGCGGCAACCTGCGGCTCTTTAGTGCTTACACTGCGGCTCCGCCTGGTTTGGGAAAATAAATGAGAAGTATTTAGCTGAAGTGTATTTTATTTTTGTTAGTTCTTTTTTAACTTGTAGTTCTACATTGGAAGATTATTGTGATATTGAAATATAAAAATAAAATTATATTCTATTATTTTTTCATCGCTCAAATAAGCGTCACACTGCCGGAAGCCGGTGTACCCGCCGACACGCCGTGCATTTATCGAGACTTTCAACCCCAGGTAGGCCAGTTATGGATCTTGGGATCCACATTATGTCAGCAGCTCCACCGTGAACTATGTTAAAACAAACACGCTCACGCCTCACAGACGACAGCTTACAGTCCTGTAAAGATGAAAGTGACTTCGTACAGCCCCGACCTGCAGACGCTGTGCGCACTGAGGTTCAGGAGCAGAAGTCCCGTTGTAAACATACCACAGCAGACCCGACGATGTTTGCATGAACACGCTTTTCAGCATCTCTTTATTGACCACCAAGCCCCGCCACACACATTAACCAGGTAAAATACATATTTATGCAGAATTTTGCAAATATCTATTTTTCATCTTTTAGCAGCATAGAGCTTTTTTTCAATTACTTTTTAAAAGTCAGGTCAAGGATCCAAAAGCCCAAAGGCGATATGAGGGGGGCTCACAGCAGTTTGTGTTTGCTACATGGATCATTTTAGTTCAGCTTTCCTTTTGTTATATTTCTTCGAGTTCAAAATGTGTTAATTACATAAATAAAATGTCATTTTCTCACTTCAAGGATTTCATAAGCAACACACCTTAGTTGTTCACACAAAGCATAAAGGTAAAAAACAATATATACAGTGTTATCTTCATTTTAGATGTCACAAAGTATTTGCGGCTCCCAGCATTTTCTTTTGTGTGGAAACCGAGTCCAAATGGCTCTTTGGGTGTTAAAGGTTGCTGACCCCTGGTCTAGTTACTAATAATCAGTGACTAAATATGGACTTTACATTATATTTTACACATCACCAATAAAAAGAGTAAAACAGTGGGAGTTTGCAAACAGGAAGTTTGTGCATGTTTTTTAAAACTGCATTTTATTGTGCAACAACTTTTGCATATGCGTTTGTGATCTGCCATGAAGTGTAGAATGAAAGGCATAAAAATGCATTTAGAAACCAGAAGGTTGAACTAAAACCTAACTGTGCAGAATACCCACAGAGAGCAAAATAAAACAGCAAATTCCAAACTTTTTTGGAGAACAGGGAGCACACAAGAGGACATTAAAGAATAACCTTAAACAGAACAAAGGAAATGATGCAAAGGACGCAGAACTAAATGCAAGGCACAGGAGACAAATGACTACGAAAGATAACAAAATAACACAGGAAGCGAGAGTCATTAAAATCTGGAACACCCAGAGATAATAAAGTAATATGTGCTGGATTGTCTCTGGGGCATCTTTACACAGCCTGCACCTGGGGTCTTGCCTGGTGTGATAGACCCCAGCCTCTATGGATCTTGTACTCAGAGCTTGTTCTTGTGCTGCCATGATTAGTGCCTCTGTGCTGTCTTTCAGTCCAGCTTTGTCCAGCCACTGGTAGGATTTCTGGATATCAGCCACCTCCTCTATCTGCCGGTGGTACATACCGTGCAGGGGCCTGTCCTTCCATGATGGTTGCTCGTCTCCCTCCTCTTTCTTGGGTTTCTGCTGCCTGAGGTATTCACTGAGCACTCGGTCAGTTGGGGCCATCTTCCCAATGTATTCTTGGATGTTCGTTGTCTCATCCTGGACTGTGGTGCTGACACTCACCAGTCCCCGGCCCCCTCCCTTCCGCTTAGCGTACAGCCTCAGGGTGCTGGACTTGGGGTGAAACCCTCCATGCATGGTAAGTAGCTTTCTTGTCTTTATGTCAGTGGCTTCTATCTCCTCCTTTGGCCAGCCTATTACCCCAGCAGGGTACCTGATCACGGGCAGGGCGTAGGTGTTGATGGCCCGGATCTTGTTCTTACCGTTCAGCTGACTCCTCAGGACTTGCCTGACCCTCTGCAGGTACTTGGTGGTTGCAGCCTTTCTAGCGGCCTCTTCATGGTTCCCATTTGCCTGCGGGATCCCCAGGTACTTGTAACTGTCCTCTATGTCTGCAATGTTGCCTTCTGGTAGTTCAATCCCCTCAGTTCTGACTACCTTCCCTCTCTTTGTTACCATCCGACTACACTTCTCCAGTCCGAACGACATTCCAATGTCATTGCTGTATAGCCTGGTAGTGTGGATCAGTGAATCGATGTCTCGTTCACTCTTGGCATACAGCTTGATGTCATCCATGTACAGGAGGTGGCTGACAACTGCTCCGTTCCGTAGTCGGTATCCGTAGCCAGTCTTGTTAATGATCTCACTGAGGGGGTTCAGGCCTATGCAGAACAGCAGTGGGGACAGAGCATCTCCTTGGTAGATCCCGCACTTGATGGTGACTTGTGCTATGGGCTTGGAGTTGGCCTCTAGTGTTGTACGCCACATCCCCATTGAGTTCCTGATGAAGGCTCTTAGGGTCCCATTGATCTTGTACAATTCTAGGCATTCCAGTATCCAGCTGTGGGGCATTGAGTCATAGGCCTTCTTGTAATCAATCCAGGCAGTGCACAGGTTGGTCAGTCTGGTCTTGCAGTCTCGGCTGACTGTTCTGTCTACCAGTAGCTGGTGTTTTGCGCCTCTGGTATTCTTGCCAATTCCTTTCTGTGTCCCACTCATGTATTGACCCATGTGCCTGTTCATCTTAGCCGATATGATGCCTGACAGGAGCTTCCATGTAGTACTGAGGCAGGTTATTGGTCGGTAGTTGGAGGGGACCGGTCCCTTCTTGGGGTCCTTGGGGATCAGGACCGTCCGACCTTCGGTTAGCCATTCCGGGTGTCTCTCGTTAACTAGCAGCTGGTTCATTTGTGCTGCCAGACGCTCGTGGAGTGCAGTCAGCTTCTTTAGCCAGTAGGCGTGAACCATGTCGGGCCCTGGTGCTGTCCAACTCTTCATACTGGAGACCCTGTCTTGGATATCTGCCACTGTGATGGTTACTGGACCCTGTTCAGGGAGGTCGCTGTGGTCTGCCCTCAGATCCACTAGCCACTGAGCATTGCCGTTATGGGTTGCGTCCTTCTCCCATATGCTCTTCCAGTATTGCTCCGTCTCCAGCCTTGGTGGTGCTGTTCTCTTATTATTATTGTTCCCTTGCCACTGAGAGTACACCTTTGCTGGTTCTGTGGAGAACAGCTGGTTTATTCTCCTGCCTTCTATCTCTCTGGTGTACCTCCTCAAGCGGCTGGCCAAGGCTGTGAGTCTTTGCTTGGCAGTTTCCAAGGCCTCAGGTATGGACAGCTTGCTGTATTTCTTATGCACCTTCTTTGTCGCACCTTTCTGCAACTCCGTTAGTTGGCTAACCTCCCTCCGTGCTACTTTGATCTTGCCCTCTAGCCTCCTTCTCCATGGAGGGTACTGCCCCTTGTGGCTGTTCAACTTGTAGCCAAGCATCTCACTGATCACTGCTGCCGTATCGTAGATCAGCTTGTTAGTGTCGGTAATCGTGGTTGTATATATATATATATATATATATATGTATATATATGTATATAGTCAGAATTCTGACTTTTTTCTCAGATTTTTTTCCAGTGGCCCTAATCCTCTTCCGTAGTAAAGTAACAGCTCTGTTCTGTAAAATATATGTGAAACTGTGAAAGACGTGTTTGGTTTGTGTGCAGCTAAGTAAATGAAAGTCGTAAGATTCCTTTGTTCTTCTGTGAATGTTTCCTCTCTAGTTACAGTAACAGAATCTTCTTTCTTTCCAATAAAAACCTGCTTGTATTTCATGCGCCACAAAAATCTGCATACACAGCTTCTACAACCTCAACCCTGTCGTCACTGATCTATACAAAGTAATCCACCAAGGTCCCACTTGAATTTTTAGAATAAAAAAGAAGTAAAAATCACAAGTCAAAAGCAGACATTCATTCATGGTTTCACCATAATTGGAAAACATTCCAGACCGAATTGAAATTGTTTTGTTTGAAAGCTGTTTTTTAAACAATATTTAATACTTTGCAACTTGAGTTGGTTTGTGTGCAGCCTGACTGATTGTTGGTAGGCACAGAACTATGAAACAGAACATAATAAACTGTCTTCACCAGTCACAATAGTGGAGCTGGTACTGTTTTTACTTTTTGTTTGTGTGTCCTTAAGACAAAACGTGAACCTGAAGACACTTGCTGTGCTTTATGTTTCCCCGTCTCTGCAGAGCCACTGAGCAAGATACATTCAGAAAACTTTACAGGTGTGTAGTTCAGATCAAAATGAGGACTCTGTACATTATTCGACCCAGGAATACTGAGTACTTATATAGCCAGAGATGATCTTGCTATGAAATTGCACCAGCCATGACACCCTTCAATATACTGATTGATGACAACTCGAGTCATTACAACATTATTACGTGAATTCCTGCTCCAGATACGTGTCTCCATGAACATAACAACACCAGCTATGCTGTTGTGGCTGGTAAAAATTTACTAACGACCTCTGACTACTCATGGATGTGAACTTCAGGATGCTGACAGGTATTACAGTTATATGGATGCTTCAGGCAGAGATCCCAGTTTGTGGTTTTGGAGTTGGGCTTCCAGTGTTTCTTCATTTTTTAAAAAATTGGGTCATTAAAAAAAAAAGAAAAAAAGAAATCATAAACATACCTCAAATGTTGTCCTCTGGATGGCTTGTAAATGCTTCAGGTGCAGCAGACAAAAACAGACAAAAAACTTGGTGAATAAGGATCAGCATCTTCGAATTATGTGCTTTAAAGGTACGCTACAGAATCTGATGGCAAAAGAACAAAGATGTATGACACATGAGTGCTTCTGCCATGTGTCTCTCAATATAATCCTTAGAAAACCTCTAAATATAGCTGTGATTTTCAGTGTATGCCTGTATGTTTCCCCAGTGCTGCATAATAAATCAGACCCACTTCCTCTATAAACTCATAATACTAGTGTCTGTAAGTCTTCTCTGCAACTCTGTGTATCCTCACTATCTGACAGCGCTGCGCTTTAAAACGCTCATGATGAGACATTCATCAAGGCTGGAATATTGTTACAAAACAATAAAACAGTGTTTTTATTGATTTTTCTGTCACTTTAAGTTTGTCGTTATGAGAAACAGTAACCACTGAAAACAAAGCCAACACATGTCACTGACAGAAAAAAAGGCAGTAATGTATTATGCAGAAGATTTAAGAACTAAAGTGCAGATGCTTCCAAAACCAATATATTGAGTCGTTTTCATTTTTATTTCAGTTAATTTTAAAGTGCAACAATTAGAAAAAAGCTACTTCAATTTGCTGCCATTAAACTAGTTCTCATGTCAGCTTTTGAAGCTGCAGCACTCGATATGAAGTTTTCAGAATCATGAGGAAACGTGCCACAGCTCTGTGCATTTAAGCCAGCGGTCCCCAACCACCACAGACCGGTGTAATGTCAGACAATATTTTCACGGACCGGCCTTTAAGGTGTCGCCGATAAATACAACAAAATAAAATAATACGACCTCGAACAAAACTGTGGTATTTTGTGAATATAATAATAAACACGAATTCACTGTGTATGTCAAGTGTTCTCTGACTGTGAGGTGCCCACACTTGAAAAAGACCAGACTTTGAATTTCACTCAACTTTATTTTGACCAGGTAGATGGGTAAGTAGTAGCAGCAGGTAAAAAACCTTTCAACACAAAAATAAAGAACATTTCATTAACCAGTAACCATTCAGATAAATTACATGCATTACACAGAAGGAGATGAAATAACAAAATACACTTCAGTAAAGCCATTTACCATGTGGTTAACTGTGTTAATTTAACTGTGGTTCTTAAATATACAACATGTGTCTTCTTTGCATATAACACTTTTTTATAAACAATTGCATTTTAAAGTATATATTTTAGAGTTCAAACATTTTACACAAACATTTTAATAGAGACTTTAACTAAGGATTTTCTTTACAAAGAATTATTTTCTTTAAATCAAAACCAAACATTTATTCTCTATTTTTACGATCCACCCAAGGATTTGGGGGGTAACTATTTTTAATATTAAGTAACATAAATATGTGGGAACACTAACTGCACAAACAATTTATTCAAACTTAAACATTCTTTTTTGTCAATATAATTTTTTAAACTTAAATGCAGCAACTATTTCCCTAAGCATAAAACATTTGCACAACTGAGCTTCCATAGTTCCAAATATATGTGCAGCAAATGTGAGCTCAAGAGCTTACCGATAGCCCGTCTTGTTCAAAGCCTTCCTCACAGTGGAAAAGTGCTTTGTTTGCCGTCCTCTCAGTATGTTGCTCACGGGTCAAATGACTGCTGCATGCATTTTAAGGTCTACTAGGCACGCCCACCCTTGATTGCTCTAATGTGGCTCACCTGGCAGGGCGGCGCACACCAGGCCGTGCTTAGTTGTTGATTGCACCCAAGGTCTAATCAGTGGCCATGCGCACGCAGCAGCACCGAACAGGTAGTGGGCAGGAGGAGGAAGAGAGGAATAACAGCCACACCTACTAGGTCAGCGCGACAGTGTAATTGTGTAACTTTATTAGCAGCGTCCTCCAAAAATGCACCAACAACATTGAGAGTAACATCCTCCTCTCTGCCCCTTAATGCTCTCTGGTCGCTATGGTTACGCATAAATATTTCTTTCAAAATAAGACACACAAATACAACACGGGAAAAGACCCAGGGAAACCCAGTTAATGATAAAAACCCCGAAACCATAAATTTCACACCCGAGCCTCAACTCTCACGGCCCAGAGCCAAACGACTCACGGACCGGTACCGGCTTCCCCATTGAATATATTCGATGCATCGTGGGAAGCCCCCAGCAGCCTAAGCTTATTGGAGCATAACTAAAGGAGGGTCCAGGGTCACCTGATCAAAATCCCAAGTCCAAAACTGGAAGGTGGTTCCACAGAAGAGGCGTCTGAAGGTTCTGCCTCCCATTCTACTTTTGAATACCAGAGGAACCACAAGTATCCAGCAGCTTCTGAGTGAATTGTGGTATCATGGTGATATGGTACTATGAGACGGGCCTGATTATTCAAGCCCTTGTATGTGAGATGAAGGATTTTAAATGGAATTGAATGTAACAGTGAGCCAATGAAGAGAAACCAAGTCGGGAGAAATATGCTCTCTTTCTCTTGCATATCATGTTTTCTGTCTTATTACTTTAGACTCGTGATTTTTGGATTGGGGCACCAGGGGGCATCAAATCATTTGTTCATCATTGTTAACCTTCCCTTTCACATAATAATACTTAAGTCTCTTATGCACAGTCCTTTGCTTTGGATGGTTCAGCCTGGGTATTTAAACTCATCTACCTTCATGTTCTCTACGCCTTGCACACTTTCTGCTCCTCACATTTTCAAAACAGGCTTGTTCCTTTCGTTGTTTTTCCATCACTGTGTGCCTTTAAACATCAAACCAATTCCAGCCTAAATGGAGGGAACATGATGCATATAAGACAATCCTACTGGGTATCTGTCATCAAGGCGTATCACATACAAAGGGATGAAAGAAGGAAAAACATAATTATTAGACTCCTCTTTGACCTCATCTATCAACCAGACCAATCAGAGTCACTCCCACCTTAAACCCATGTGTCACTCCTGCCCCACACCCCACCACACTCATACATGTCCTGCACAAGCCTCACATACTTCTGCCGCTCCTGACTTCCTCGTGCAGTACCACAGTTTTTCTCTTAGCAGCCCCTCAGACTTCCTGTAGATGCACAAAGACATTGTCTTGAACACTACTTTTTCTTCTGACACACTTTGAGTACCAGTATCACGATGTGGGTGTGTGTATGTGTGCGTATATCATATTAAAGTAACAAGAATCCGTCAATGGCTATTACAATGTTGTTACATAGCAACGAGTATCGATGCCCCGGCTAGCTTCTCAGTTTTCTGATAGTTCAGTGGAATCCTAGTTGTACAAATATTAGGTAGTTTAAAAAGTCCAAAAAGGTTGTATATTTACTGCAGGTGAAATTCAGTTTATAATTTAGGGTTCTGTCTAGTTCCTGGTAGACTGTTTCACAGTTTTAATCTAGTACTTTAAGAGAAACAGAAATTATTAGACACTATTGTGTTATTCTATTAAATGAACACTATAGGCAGGACAGGGCTGATAACGTTTTCCATCTACCTCTAGCATTAGCTTTGTTATTAGCCATTGCCACTAGCTGCTATCTTATTCATGGCATGGAGTCGATCCTGTTCTGCACACCCATTCATTTTGTTTTAAGACTCCTCGCTGTACCTTTGGCTGAAGACAAATCTATATAAATCTTGCTGGATGTGTGGAGAATGAATTCGGCGCTGATCAGACACCTACATGACGGTGCTTCATGAGGGATAAGAATCTACTGAAAGTGTGTCAAACTATCCCATAGCTCTGTATATCTACACACCGCCTTACTGCAGACACACATTCTAATTCACATTACTGTAGTTCTTTGGTTCTGATGTTTTTTAATGTTCATAAAACTGATAAAATATGACAGAGCTCAGGTAAAACTATTGCTGACTGAATGTTTGAGGGTTTTGACTTATCTTACAGTTTAATCCTAAGGAAAATCAGATGGAAGCTCGAATGTATCTGCTGAAATTGAATTAATTAGAGGAAGTGAGTTCTCTGCAGTTTTGGTGTCCTTAGGTGCATTTGACTACAAGGTGACGATATGGACGTTGTGGTGAAGCACTTGGATAAAACTAAAGTGTGAGAGACGAAGCATCCAGTGAAAGCATACAAGAACATACATTTTCTGCTCTTGTTTTCCTAGAAGGAAATGAATGAAATCTTCTTCTCACTGTTCAACTTCATTTATTTAATAAATATTTGTTTTTTATGTCTTTGTCTTAAAACAGGCATCCTGAGGTCCGTTCACCATCCTCCAATAGTGGGTCATTTTTTCCTGTAATAGAAATCTGTTTGACAGCATTTCACCATCCATCACACCCAGCCTTGTTCAAGGTAAGCAGCACCATAGGTACCACTTCATTATTCTGATATTTGTAATAATCTAATGAGGCAATACTTTAAAATTCAACCCTTGTTATGCTATTTTTGGTTTAGCTTTGGGTATATATTAAAATAAAAATACTTAAACAGTGTGTTGGTTGCTTTCAGAGTTAGAGGTCATGTGTGTGCTCTGTATATTGATTGGTCTGGGTCATGTTTACCTTTGACACATATAAGCATTAGCATTATGGGATAGGATAAAATACCAGTACGGAAATATATTGTATTGGTTCCTGTATCAATATTTTATTGATCGACTGCTTTAGGACTCCTTGTGCTTGCCCTAATAATATGAATGAATGTAAAGTGAAAGGAAGCACACTATATTGGTAAAGAAAAGGAGTATAAAATATTATCAAGATGCACAGTATCACTACACAGCAGTTTTTCAGTGCTTTTTATATTTGAGGACAAACATCCGTCCTTTTTCTGCCTCTTATCCGGGTTCGGGTCGCGGGAGTAGCAGCCTGAGCAGAGAAGGCCAGAAGGCCAAACTCCTCACCGCATCTCTAAGAGAGGCCAGCCACTCTCTGCTCTGCTGCCTGGTCTTTACTCTGGATAATCACGTTTTGTAGGAGTAAAATCCAATTTCAGTTACACCCTCAAGTCTTTTTGAGTATGATGCTACAAGCTTGACATCCCTTTTTTGGGCCGTTTCTCCTGTTCTCCTTTATGGATCCTCTTAAGCACTTTAATTTTGGACGGGGAGCACACAGCTATCTCCGTATCTCTTCACAGATGTTCAATCAGGTTCAAGTCTGGGCTCTGGCTCGCCCACTCAAGGATATTCACAGAGTGGTCCTGAGGGCACTCCTTTGTTATCTTGGCTGTGTGCTTAGGGCAGAAATGGTTTCAGCATCGTTCCACAGATCTGTGTCCTGAAACATTCCTGTGCTGGAGGTCTACAAACTGTTCCTCATACTTCATCACTTGGTTTGAACTCTGACATGCTCTGTCAACTCTGGGACCTTATATAGAAAGATGCCTTTCCGAATCATATCCAACCAACTGGATTTGTCACAGGCGAAACATCTGACAGGTGATCAGCGGAGACAGGATGGACCTGAGCTCAATTTTGAGTGTCATGGCAAAGGCTGGAAATGCTTATGTACGTGTTATATTTTTGTTTTCGTTTTTAATGCGTTTGCAACAATTTTAAGCAATTAAAAAATAAAACTTATGGAGTTTTGTGTGAAATGAATTGATTCCATTTGGAATGAGGAGTAACAAAATGTAATTAGTGGGTTTATGTGTTTTTCTGTAATGTTACCAGCAGAATGATGGAGGGATTATAAAGCACAGAAGGGAATAAACTGGGTGACAGACCCATGTAGCATGAGAGTCGCTCCTACTGAACAGGTGTCTCCATGTTACAAAAGAAAACAGCACCAGGGAAGAAAACCTTAGCTTTGTTGTTTCATCCATTTTTAAGTTTGTATGTTTTTCTTGTTATTACACTCGACCAATTTGTCCCATCTCGGATGTGAGTGATGTAGCTGTGGACATTAAACTAATGTCATCACTGTTTCGGTGTAGTCACAGCTGTCTGCAACAATGTCCACATAGCAGACACCTGTAAAAAACACAAACTTGCTTGTCTGACTTCTCAGCATCTTCTCATGGCACGGCTCATATCACACTAATGGGAACGCTCCACCAGTTGTCCACAAACGAACATTCAATTGTCATTCTTTTACATGACAGGGTGGCTGGGAGAAATTGGTTTGCAACACCTCCGTCACTCATTTATCCATTCATCATCACTGTGATTTTCCCGGGCTGTCAGTGTGTGCGCCTCTGAAAAGGCCTGATGTCATGAGGAAAGGCTCTGCTGTTGAATTTTATGTCACTATCATCCCACAGCTGCCATCAACAATGCTCCCAGAAAACATTAATTGTGCAAACACCCAGAGGATGTAGGCTCCTGGGTGGAGACGTTCATCCTCTCAGGCTGCTAAGAATTTAGACTGACAGGAAAAACTCGTGGTAATCATTGTGCTGGATATTCTTTTTTTGCATTGAATTGTACCATTGCATAACAAAGGTGATACATCTAGCGGTGAGAAATGACACTAAATTACTGTTAGTGTAATTTATGGGCACTGAAATTCTGCAATTTTTGCATTTTTAGGGAATAATTGACAGTTTCCTTTATGGTTGTAGTGACAGACACACAACCCTACAATGAGTTGTTGCGTTTCCTCAATGGCGTTCTCAGCATTGCAAGCTTGCTCTACTATTTAATTTTGCACAGTACAGGAGATTTCTGCATTTCTACGCTCTTTTCTTTTGATATGTATTCATCTGTCTTTCCCGTGCTGTACAGAAAATTACAGTGGATCGCCCCAAACACAACTTTAGCTACCTTGTGAATTGGTTGTTATATCGTTCTCATCTTAAGAAATGTTAGTATTTACTCCTCGTTGTGCTTTTCTTGTTTGTGTCCACTGAATCTGACACCGAGTTGTCGTTCTGGCATGTGTCAGTTTTTCAGCACGTGTCACAAATATTTATCGTAATTTCACTAGTTTGAACACACTTCTTAAATAATCATACGTCGAACAGTTGCAAAGTCTGTTTTAATGCAGAGCATTTTTGTTTAGAGGGAAGAGTGAATGGTAGATGTTCACTTTCATACATAAATACATAACGACAAGAAGTTTTGGTGTTTTTAGAGCAAAATCAGCCACTGGAGTGTCTTTGAAGGTTTTCATGAATCTCTTTGTTAAAGTTGAGTTGAATGATACAAATCCAACTGCTCACAAGAAGACGAGTTTTTCAAAAAGCGAATGGATGCTTTATGATGCATGTCAATTGGCACTAAATGGGTCGATCTGCATCTTTATTTAGACTGTTTATGTAATCATATGTGAAAACGCTGAGCACACAGTAACACAGTAACCTTTCTTTATGTGTCTGTCTTCTCCTTCTCATGCTTAAAGTGAAATTACAAGTCAAACACTCAAAAGACACCAGTGTATCTTACCTGTTCTAGCCAATATTAGGGTTTGAGAAAGCATTTTTTTTGATTGATTTATATATGTTACTTTTGGGCTTTATGGGCTCCCTTACAGGAATCCCTGCTGCTCGTTGAATAGGAGGGTTAGCTTTCCTATACCCCAGAAAACCTGTTCTTATTCTGCTCAATATGCTACGTACCATTCATTTGAACATGTTTCTCTGCCATTGCTATAACAAGCCAGCCCAGCTAAGACGAGCCTATTTTATCCCCAATTCAATCTCCAAAGATTCAGAACAAGCACAGCAAAAATCATTACGAGGGTGGTTTTGTGTAACCCTGTACGTGGTGGAGGGAAAATCTCAGAACTACACCATTATTCTCCTTAAATATTAAAATTCACTTTGTGTGTCACAAGCTATTGCTATCTGTAAGTTACACAGTTACAGTGAGCTGTTGAGACCATCATGTATTTGGGCCTCAGCTAGTTGAATGACATCATTTGAAATTTTGGGTGGAAATGAGTGTAGATTATATACACTTGTCAGTTATGTATTTAAAAAATGTTAATCTCAGTAGTGTTCTATAACTGTTGCTCTCAAAATATCCTTTGAAATCCAGTGCAGAAGAGATAAAAAGCAGCATAGACGTGTTAAAAGTTATCAAAACATAAAGTATAAATGGTGAACTCGTGTTCCTCACTGTTTTCGTTTCCTTCCCTGAGGACAGAAGGAGGAACCGAGGGAGGAGGAGGACGATGGGTACCGATGGAGTTTCTCCCCAAGCTCTGCTGTGGCTCAGCCTGAGCGGTTTGAGCTCCCTGGTGTCACCCCTAAACCCCGATGATCCCAATGTGTGCAGCCACTGGGAGAGGTACGTTTCCCCAGTTGAGTCTCTTCAATATTCAAAATGATATTTAAGAAAAGAAATACTGCAGTGAACTAATGGACTGCCGCCACAAATCAAAGCTGAGGGTTTGCCAATAATCAAATGCAAAAGGGAAAAGGTTTACTCCTGGGGACATATCGAGGCTGTAAATTCAAAGAGATGGTAATGTGACTGCTTGAGTGGTCCCAGCACTCAGCAGTATGTTGGGTAAAAGCACAATGCCGTTTCTGATGAGAGCTACGGAGAGTGCAGGTGCTGTGATCGATAATGTCTCTGTGTAATCAGTAGGAATTGTGCAAATGGATATTACTGCTGATGATTATTACAGCTTTGACTTCTCGCTAAAGGTTAGACTCAGTTCAGTAACCTTTGTTCAACACAATGAAAACACAGAGTGAGCTCGCTGCCAGCTACGGAGGGTAAGGAAGATGAGTTTCTTGATAACAACCTGAGCGGTTGTGAACTTTAAGGAGAGTAAATGTTTTTTCCCCAGATGACTCAATGGCTATTGAAAGTTTTTCATATTTAAAAATTTGATTTATTCTAACCGCTGTATTTATAATGAGATCAGTGCTTGACATCCTAATAACCTGCTTTTGGATATTATTGATTAGTTGAGGAAAGAAAAAGGTTTCTATTGTGAAGTTGGACTTACATTTATGTTATATTTGATGTTTGCAGTTAATACAAAAACGTATTTTAATATATTACATTTAATATTCGTGTATTCGATAATGACACAAGTTTATCCAGAATTAGAAATTCATCCTGTCAAGCTGTTTTTTTCCCTGTTCCTCTAGTTATGCAGTGACTGTGCAGGAGTCTTATGCCCATCCATTTGACCAGGTTTACTACACCCGATGCACCGACATCCTCAACTGGTTCAAATGCACGAGACACAGGTATGCACAAAGCAACTCTCTTTGTTTGCAGTATTTTACTGTTTTAATTCCTTTAACATTTAATATTTTAGGGATTATAGGCTCCAGCGCCCCCCGCGACCCTGGAAAGGTTAAGCGGAAGCGAATGGATGGATGGATGGATTTTAGGGATTTTAAAAGAAGCTTTTTAATCTGCTAATTTTGTTCTGCCTAAAAAAATACAAAGAATTATTTCACTGTAAGACTACAAATGTGAAAGTAAAACTACTAGAAATGAAAGCTACAACTAAATAACCTTCCTCATTGATAAATAAATGTGATCAATGACTTAAAGGTATAATATATACATTTGTTCCAGTGGACAAATGAACATATTTTGCTAACAGTTATCGTAAATGTTTCATTCAGTGTAGCTGTTTGTTTCAGTGACATTTAGATTATAATGCTAAGCAATGCTTAACAATCTTAAAAATAACTTTTAATCAGATTCTTTTGATCAGGAATAACAATGCTGGACTAAACTAAACAAAACTAAACTCATCGTATTAGCTGTAGCTGATGTTAAGTCAAAGCTCAGGATTCTGATATCACTAACAAATTGCATTATGGGATAATTGTCTGAGTTGTAAACATGGACTATACGGAGACAGATGTTGCTTCTGGGTCTAAAACTCGTCAGAAGATGAATCACGATTGGAAGCAGCAGCAAAGAGCTAAGGAAGGTCACTGAGTCAATAATTCATGGCTTAGGTAGTAATTGTCTACCAATTGCTACCATACTGGTAAGCAGTGTGGTATCAGTAAACACTGCTTACTGATTAATTAGTTAATTAATCAGTAAGCAGTGTTGGTCAAGAAACTTGACCAACACTGCTTACTGATTAATTAGTTAATTAATCAGTAACTAATTACTGATTACTTCCCCCCAAAAGTAATCCCGTTACTTTACTGATTACTTATT
Source organism: Simochromis diagramma (assembly GCF_900408965.1). Lineage (NCBI taxonomy): Eukaryota > Metazoa > Chordata > Actinopteri > Cichliformes > Cichlidae > Simochromis > Simochromis diagramma. Next base: position 1,233,035 of record NW_024387258.1, on the reverse strand, counting down.
TTCAAAAGTAATTAATTACTTAGTTACTTAGTTACTTTTTAAAAACATGATTTACAACCTGAAGAGGTGATAAAGCGATAGATCTTTCAGCCCAATTCTACTTTTTCTGCATAATCCATCATACAAAATGTAATCAAATGGAAAAGTCTCTTTTTAAAACTTGTTTTGTTAGTTTTAATCTTTTAACTTTATGCATCAAGCACAAATGTAATTATCTGCAACATTCTCTGAGTGGAAGAAATTAGTTTAACATTTAAACCTATTTTCTGCACATTCCAGCACATAAAATAAAATATTTTTTGTGTTTACACTCAGTCTTTCAAATAGATGCAAGTAAAACACAGCAGAAAATAAATAAAGTCAAAGACTCAGCGGTCCTGTTGCTCTATTTTCACCTGTAAAGCAGGAGTGGGGTAGGCGGAGGGTTACCCTGGTGCAGGTGTGCAGCGGTCAGTTGAAGAATCCGCGAGTTTCTCTGTGAGTTTCCCATTACGTCGTAGCTACTCGGTGCTTGCTCAGAAGTTTAGGGGTTTTTTTTCGCTGTAAAAAGAAGTTTTCTTCCCACGCACGATGGACGCTAATGTTTTTGTCACTTTTTATGGAATCAAACTCAAAGTAAGGTCAGTGCTTCCACGCTTTAAACGCTGCACGCTCATACTCTCTCCTGCACTCGATATATGATCCATTGTTGATCTGCACACAGCTGTTGTCACTAACGTCGCACTCGCTTACGTCACTGTCGTGAGACATTCTAGCAAAAAAATCACGGTTTTAGTAACGCAGTAACGCAGCGTTCCTACGGGAAAGTAACGGTAATCTAATTACCGTTTTTGCAATAGTAATCCCTTACTTTACTCGTTACTTGAAAAAAGTAATCAGATTACAGTAACGCGATACATCTCTGCTGGTAAGTAATAATAGTAACACATTCAAGTGTTTTATTTACATTCAACAGGATTTATGCTATGCTACACACCTTAGATGTGACAGTTATCTTTGCTGTAGCAACACGACAGCACAGTCAGAATCAAAGAGAGACTTTATATGTTTTCTAAAAAAGGGTTTAAACTGACAGACTGACACAATCAGCTACAGAGTAACATTTCAGTGAGATATATGAACTTATCTGAAATATCTGGTATTATGTGAAAAATCTGCCAAGTGTGGTCACCATAAACCGTGAGATCAGTATCTCCTAAAATAAAGTGAACGTAGTTTGGCTCGTTTAAATGACACTCCTCGTTTGCTTTAGGTATATTCAACAGCCACTACAGCTGGAAACAACTTAAATTGAAAATATGATATTTAGTTTTTCACTGAAATAAAATACAGCAATACTGCATTACTTAAACTTCTCATGTAAATTTCTAACAGCTGCATTTTAAGTCATTTGTCAATACCTCATTACTTTATGTCTTTATATATAAAACACATTTTAGATATGAGTAGATATCACATCTACTTATATATAATACTCGACTAACTATAATAGTCTATAATAGGCTACTGAAGTATAATTTTACATTTTTTTTCTGCTAACTATTGCTATATAAAAGGCCATCACTGAAGTGCTGACATGTTTGCTTTCAGGACTCTTTAAATTGCTCTTGATCTCAGTGAGACTTCAGTATAAAATAAAACTTTCAAAGCAAGATATTTGTTTTTAACACACCTCTTGTGATCACATCTTCTGAGTTCCTTTTTCTGTACCTCAGAAAAAGTATGTAAAAGGGTTATATGCAGTGTTGGGAAGGTTACTTTTAAAATGTATTCCACTACAGATCACAGATTACATGCCCCAAATGTAGTTTGCAACGTATTCCGTTAAGTTACTCAATGAGAGTAACGTATTCTGAATACTTTGGATTACTTAATATTTTGTCATGCTTTTTACAACTGTACTATTGCTGTGTGATTTATTACTATTACTGAAGGGTACTCACCACTGAGCTAACATTGTTAGCTGGCGTTAGCTGAGGTTAGCTCATAGACTGCTTTCAGAACTATACATGATTATTTGCAGCTAGCAGGTTGTTAATGCTAACCATCAAGTCTACGGTCTATGAACTAACCAGTGTTGGGCAAGTTACTTTGAACAAGTAATTAATTATAGTTACTCGTTACTTCTTCAAAAAATTAACTGAGTTAGTAACTGAGTTACAAGATTCTAAAAGTAATTAATTACTTGAAAAGTAACTATTGTTTACTTTAAAAAAAAGTTTAACCCTCTGAGGTCCAGGGTATAATTGGCCCTTTTTGACTACTTTTAATTTCCCCTCTAAATGTCACCTTTAAAAACTATTTACTTTCCTTGTATCATCCTTTCCAGCACAACTTTTGTTGTGATTTGGCACTATATAAATAAAATTGAATCGAATTGAATTGAACTGAACCTCAAGTGGACTGTAACCTCAATTTACAGTCATGTTTTCATTTTGACAGACTGTATTAACACAATTGATCTAAAATCAGACAAAAAACATAAAATCTGAGTAACAAACGTTATATTTTTTACTGTAACATCCACAAACATGTTTAATGAATCATATTTCATAACTTTAAATGCAAATATAAATTGTCAATTTTAAAATCATATGCACAAGTTTTGCAAACAAACTTATTTGCAGCCATTTACCTTTTACTGTTTTTTTAACAACCACCAAACTATTTACAGAACAATCAGCTGTTCTGCATTCAATAACATGCCACACAAATTATTTGTGCCACTCCAAAAAAATTATTTCTGTCCACTATAAAGAAGAACATCACAGCCTGATACCTGCAGGTCTGACAGCAGCAGGTGTATCACTCCTCCTGTTTTCATTCAGCAGTGTTAGGAAATCAGTTTCACCCCGGTTCTTTTTATTCCTCGAAGCATCCAGAGCCGGCACCAGAACTCAGTAGTCATTTTATTCATCTTCATTTAAGCATGCATCTTCTAGAAGGGGAGATGTGCCAGGCCGGTGTCCCTCTGCAGATCTTCCACCTCTTTGTTAGTTACAGTCAGCTTTATAGAAGCTTTCCTATTTATCTGATCTACTGCTGGACCCTCTCATCTAAGCAAATTTAACACATTACATTCTAATAATTATTTTCATGTATTCACAGCAGTCACCTCATTGTTCTGACCCACACACTACAAAACTATCCACAACTCTACACACTAACTACACAAAACAACACATAACTACTAGGGGTGCAACGATATTCGTATCGATATTGAACCGTTCGATACAGTGCTTTCGGTTCGGTACGCATATGTATCGAACAATACAACATTTGTAATTTATTTTATCAATTTTCCTTCTGACGATGCTGTCTGCGTTGAGCACTCAGTGAATCTGTGTTCGACTACTCCGCCTAGGCTGCACTGTCCAGCGCAGATCCACTGAGCGCTCAACACAGACAGCATAGTCAGAAGGAAGAGCGCAGGGCAAGCTAGCGAGACAGAAGTTAAGCTCTCCTTGCAACTTTTGCAAAAATTGAACCTCATTCAGATCTGGCGTTTGGAATTATTTTGGTTTTCATGTGACGTATGACCCTGAAGGTAAGCGAGTCATGGACTAAAGTAAAACAGTATGTTGGATGTGCCATGCAATGCTCAATTACATTGGTGTGAACTAGTGTGTTAGCGCAGTTAGCTCGTTAACGTGTTGGCCGTCTAGCCCCATGCACGGAGCGATCGGCGGTAGCTCGTTAACGGAGATTTGCCGTGTTGCGGCGTTAAGGTCATTTCAACGAGATTAACCTGAAAGCACTAGTGGGAACACAACGAATATGACTGCACATTTACGCCGATATCATCCTAGTGCAAAGACAAGTGGAAGCAGACAAAAAAAAGCAAGCATGCTACTAACTTTAGCCGAGTCATTTAGACAGCTGTTAGCACATGATTCTCCTTATGCTGCTGAGAATATAGCCCAGAAGAAGCGGATAGTATAGCTTTTATTTTGGAAAGAGCCATTTCTCTGTAATAAACTCTCTTTTCCAAAGATGAGTGATTCCTCAATCAGATACAGGGCTTGCAATATCGCTAGCCCGACGTCCCGGAGCTAGCGATTTTTTCAGTCGGGCTACCAAAATCTATCTCTTCCCTGCCCGTCGGGCTATTGTAGGAAAAATATATGTCAATGCTTTTGCATTCTTTCAGAAATGTAGCTGGGTAATTATGTCATTGGCATCGGTGAGCCACTGTCAATATGTGACATATTGCAATCGCGTTTGAATTTGCGCTTGTTTTTTTTGCTTTCACTTTGCAATCGCGCGAACTGTGTATAGAGAGCAACAGCACTGATCTGTGAGTGATGATAATTTGTGCACCAATTCCTCTGACATCGTCTTATTAATCGTTAGCTTACTATGCAAACATGACAAGTGAAATCTCCCGCAGCTTAAACATGTGAGAGGTTGATCGCGCAGAGAATCGCTGAGCTTATGTGAGTGCGTGTGTAAAAGCAGATATATTTAGTTCTGCTGAGCCAAATAAGACAGGTCAGGGTGAAGAAGTGACAGCCAAAGAAAAGCTTACCACAAAATGGAGAAGTTATGACAAATCAGACTATAAGGCAAAAAGAAAGTGCAGCTTTATGGTTTCATGGACAAAAGAATTTCTGTGGCTGCAATATGACGAGCTAAATAACCAGGGCTGCACATAAGTGGTCCGCAGGTGCGCATTCGCTGTCAAAATAAAAAACACGCACAAGGGTTAGGGTTAAATTTAAAAACTGTACTTTTGAGTTAAAATATATATTTATAATTTTAATAAATGACAAATTAAAAATGCATGAACATTTTTTTGTATCGAAAAAATATCGAACCGTGACACCAAAGTATCGAACCGAACCGAACCGTGAATTTTGTGTATCGTTGCACCCCTAATAACTACACACTCCAAACACGCTAAACGTCACAAATCTCTCACATCTCAAAACTCGCTCTCGCCGTCACTCCTAAAACGTCCCCCTCTTCCTAAACAACCAAATGTCATGTTGCCATATCATTTTTTGATTGGTCGACATGGTGCATTTTCCCACCAACATGAAGGGGCTGGTTTTTGTTTTGTTTTTTTATTTTTTGCTCATAAGCAGAGAGTGCTCGCTGCGCTGTCCTTAGACGTTAAACGTGGCGAAACTATTGAGGAAAAGCACGCGTATATATTGTTTATCATGACTCTGGTTTTACGTGGCCTATCAGCACAATTTAAAAACTGGTATATGTCACCTTGTTGCTTTGTCATCTTAAAGTGGTCATGTGATTGGCTTACCACGACTATTTCAGTCAAACAGCAGCACTCATGCGATTGTTTTGCCCCCTTAGCTCCAGGTGTTGTGTCAAAAAGTTATCGTCTGCCAGAAGGTGATCGCTGCCCGCGGGAGCGCGCAGCTGCTTGAAGCTGTAGCGCCCAGATTACTTACAGCAACTTCCGTGCAACTGATATAAGATGCAGTAAGCTGAAGACAGCTTCAACCCTCTGTTTGTTGAAGAATAGTAACGTGACTGCACCGCATTTTCTTGTTAACGGTAACGGCGTTGTAACGATAGGAATAGTAATTAGATTACCCGCTACTGAAAAAAGTAACGCCGTTAGTAACGCCGTTACTTGTAACGCCATTATTCCCATCACTGGAACTAACGTCAGTAATGATGTTACTTCAGTAATAGTAATACATCACACAGCAATAGTACATCGAAGATACTGAAGTGGCAAATAACCCAGGTTGCTACGACAACTAAAACAAGCTAGCTGCAGTAGGCTAACATTAGCTTTTAAAAAAGAACTGACTTCCAGATGTTTCTTTAGGTTGGAGTCTCTTGATGCTGAGAGCAGCTCGGTTGCTGACAAACAGAGTTTGCATTGCACGGTCAGTAAGAAATGCATTCCTGCCCGTGCACTGCTGGCTCTGTTGTGCTGGCGCCGGGTCTATTGTGTAACTGACGCCACCAAAATTAACAGGAAGCTTGCATTAGAGCCTCTTATTTTGTGTTTTGTTTGGGTTTACGGCAATGCGTGAAATTACCAAAATTAGACAGAGGATAGCCTAACATAGGAAACGGACAAGAACACCTTGTAATCCACTTATTTCAACAGAGTAACTGTATTCTAATGATCACCCTTTTAAACGGTAACTGTAACACAATACAGTTACTCATATTATTGTAAATACGTAACGTCGGTACATGTATTCTGTTACTCTCCAACATTGGTTGAATGTAACACAAACAGTGGCACAACGCTTGAGTCATTCTGATGAGCAACTGTTGGCATATCAGCTGTGATGACCACATCAAGCTTTGTAGCCACTAGTTTAGTTTATCTAAGAGCTGATTCATTGAGCTTAAACTGAAATATTAGAAAACATCCTTGTCCTTGAACAAGTGGAGAAACTCCCCTAAACATTTAAGTGCTGCTCATCCTTTATAAGTGCAGTGACTACTGTGTTCTTAAGCGACCTTTGAGTGACAATGCTGAGTGATGACATGTTCAAAGGCTTGTTGTGGGATGTTCTGGTGAAAGTGCATTCACACAATCATTTTCTGTTGTTGTGAAAATAATTCATTGCAAGCTTACATTTTTTGTTTTATACATCAGTGTGGTCAGCGCCACACATCTTTTAACATTAATACCTTTACTGTGTTTATGTCACTTACACAGGATCAGCTACAAGACCGCCTATAGGAGAGGTGTAAGGACCATGTACAGACGACGCTCTCAGTGTTGTCCAGGCTTCTATGAAAGTGGAGAACTGTGTGTTCGTAAGTCCTGCAGATTCCTTAACACCATTTTAGCCTTTGTGTCTTTTCTACAACCGGAGTAAATCACTTGACCTCAAACGGATTCAATTCAATTCAGTTTTATTTTTACAATAAAAGAGATCACAACAACAGATGTTAATGAGTTTGTAAACTCATTACTGCAAACCACATGACAATGTTCAGTCTGCTCACTGGGCAGATGTGCCTGGGGTGGGAGCAACAAAAGTAAATAGAGGAAGAAGTTGGTGAGCTCTTAACTATTGGAGAACACGGCGAATGTACGTTCATCAGACGGCTACTTCTTACAGTCCTTTGCACATCTACAGCACCTATCCACATCGAGAATGTAAAGCATGCGTGACTATGAGGCATTTTTTAGCTCAAACTTGTAATGCAGACCTGTCAGTTGGTGAAGATCAAGGTTGGGTTACGTTCACGCTGTAAACGAATTGCTCTGGGGTCCAGATAAAACTGTACCAAGACTATCCGGTTTGTTTGGTCTGGACCTAAGTGCAATTACTTTGTTCATAGCTACACAAATGAATCAAACCAAGGGTGAAAATGAACCACTTTGATATATCCATCCATCCATCCATCCATTCGCATCCGCTTATCCTTTTCAGGGTCGCTGGGGGTGCTGGAGCCTATCCCAGCTGTCATGGGGCGAGAGGCGGGGTACACCCTGGACAGGTCGCCAGTCTGTCGCAGGGCCAACACACAGAGACAGACAACCATTTGCACTCACATTCATTCCCACATTCACACCTAGTGGCAATTTGGATTATCCAATTAACCTATCCCCACAAGCTGCATGTCTTTGGACGGTGGGAGGAAGCCGGAGTACCCGGAGAGAACCCACGCAAACACGGGGAGAACATGCAAACTCCACACAGAAGGACCCCGGCCTGATGGTGGAATTGAACTCAGGACCTTCTTGCTGTGCGGCAACAGTGCTAACCACCATGCCACCGTGCTGCCCTCACTTTGATATAAACAGACAAAATACTCCAGGTCTGTAAACAACCTAGCTCACAAGTAGGGATGGGTATCGAAACCTGGTTCTTGTTGAGAACCGGTTCCCACTGTTTCAAATCCTTGGAATTGTTTGCCATTTTTGCAAACAATTCCCTCATCGATTCCAGTCGCCCCGAATGACGTCACCACGTTGCGGAGCGTCATTTACCTGGCAGGAAAGACGGCGCCTAAGCGGCTTAAACGCTCAAAAGTTTGGTTATACTTTACGAGAACGGATGACAACAGGGCAACTTGCAATACTTGCAAAGTAGATATTTCATTTAAGGAAACACTACGAATATGCAAAAGCATTTGCTCACAAAACACACGATGACCTTAAATGGTAAATGGCCTGCATTTATACAGCGCTTTTCTAGTCCCTAAGGACCCCAAAGCGCTTCACACTACATTCAGTCATTCACCCATTCACACACACATTCACACACCTTAAATGAATGTCGTGTTTTTAATTCTGGACTCGTGAATCTCAACCCAGCAGCAGCGGTAACGTTTGCACGTCCTCTCCCGTTAATGTAGCAGGTAAATAATCAACTAACAGTGCATATTCTGTTAGTGCGATCTGCCTTATTACAAACCTGCCATTACTGTGCATTTAATGACCATGGTGAGACAGAGTCTGGCTCAGATGCTGGCAGTCCTCGCTGCAGTCTGCCGGCAGCGTCTCCTTTCAGGCCAGGATAGACGAATGTCACCGAGCAGAGACTCAGTTTGTGGCCAAAGGCTTGCACCCATTTGCCACAGCAGATGATTTTCAGTAAGTGAATGTGTTTAATTGTAGGCAGGGACATTACTGTTGTGTAATTGCTACAGAATAATTTATGTTATACTTTGTTATTGCTACAGAAGAATATTTATTTTATTATTTTACATTTACAATGTTTTTCCTGGGGACCCTGTGACACCTCATTGAAGATTCGTAGGCTGGATCTCTTAAGATCTCACTGCTGGGTTTGTAAGGCCATGTTACTCCTAAATGTCTACCTTGTTCAAAGAGAAGATATAAAACAAAGTTCTAAGCTAATCGACCTTAGTGTTCTCCTTTTTTAAAAAGAATCGATAAAGAATCGAATCGTTAAACAGAATCAAAAATGGAATCGGAATCGTGAAAATCTTATCAATTCCCATCCCTACTCACAAGTGTGCATTTTTGCGTTTTTAACAGACTAAGTCAGTCTACACTAGAAGAGTTTTATATAGGTGCCACACCATTTAGCTGTGACATGTCATGGTCCTGGGTCGGTGACCCAGTGTTTTGAGCTTTGTACATTTATTTTTGATCTCATCATGGTTCATGAATATTAGGGTTTTGGTTTCTGTTTTGCATTTCTAGAGCTCTAGTTCTCCTGGGTTTGTGATTTCTAGTTCTTAGGTTTAGTTCTGCCCTCGTGTTTATTCTCTTGTTCCCCAGTCAGTCATGTCTCATGTCCTTCCCATCCTTGTACTCGGTGTTCCCTCTGTTCAGTGTCTAGTCTGTGTCTGCCGCGTGCTTCCTGTTTTATTTTGACAGTCCTGCTCTGTGTTCAGCCTCTGTTCCCCGTCTCGTGTGGGTAATTAGTACCAGCTGTGTCTCCCATTTCCTGATGACTCCGTCTTGTATTTCAGTCCTCTGTCATCCCCTGCTCTGCGTTGCATTACACCCTCTTTGTGCTGTGTCTCCTCCCTTCGCGTCCTGAGTATTCTTAGTTTCTAGGTTCCTGTTCTCCGGTTTTAGTCCTGCATTTGTGGTTTTGGTTTGTTTTTGTCACATTTACTGCTATGAAGAGTTTCTCCAGCAATAAAGCTGCGCCCTAAGTTAAATCTCTGTTTCTGAATCCGGCATTTTGGATTCCATGGTCTACTGCGTCGATATGGACATGATTTTTTTTTATTTATTATATTTTAATTAATTTTACTCCACAAACGAATGCGCACAGTGGTAAAATGCAAACTTCATCCAGGACAGAAACAACTGCTAACATGCTAACACAAAGGTATTAAGCTAGCCAAGAACCCAGAGTGCCGTTAAAGCTGAGCATACTGACAGTAACCGGGTAATAAAAGTAGTGATGAGCAGTCAGACTGCAGGCTCTGCTCATTTTTCTACAGTAGAGTCACTGTGGTGACGAGTTTACACTCTTTGTGTTGGTTTTCATCTTTGCTTTGTGCTGACGGCTTTGTGTTCATACCCAAATACTCATAGAACGATCACACGGTTGTCCTAATAATTTGTGTTGGTGTGTGGGGCCTCTAGGTTTATATTGTTAATTGTTAATTATGAGACCGTGTGTTTCATATCATTTTACAGAGAAACATGATGTAAAAGCAATGTAATGACTAGTATAATGAATTACTGTCTCCAGTGAATAACTAAGTCACATACTGCATTACTTTAAAGAAAAGCGTTCTGTGTAATACATGACCTTTAAAAACCCAATGAGAATTTATAAGAGAATCAACAACGAATCGAGTCGATAAGTGATATCGATATTGAAATCACAATCGCTAAATTCGTATAAATTCCCATCAGTGATTATAGTCCACATAAATGACTGAACATGTGTCACATTTTTCCTGCTAGTTTCTTCTTAGACACAAAATATAGATGCTATAAAAATCCAACAAAAACACACTGTGGTTGATCCAAACCAAAAATGTTTGTTTGTTATCAGACAGCGCTTTCTCCTTAATATTCCAACCGCAAGAGAACATGTGTTATGCATAACGTGTCAGTGACAAACAAAACCATTTTCCTGTCATATGCATTGTTATTTTCACACTTTTTCCACTTGATGCACGCACAAAGTATGCAGGCTTGTTAAAATTGCAGTGTAGATATAGTGTTACCTATATCTGCTGTCAAAATGAAGATCAGTCGAGCTCTGTAACAAAGTCAATGTATTTCTACCCAAAGGGTGACCACAAGCAGCTGGAAGGAAACCTGGCAAAAGAAAAAAGAAAGACACTGAGCAAAATCTCAAACAAACTGAAAACTGCAAATCGAAACCGTTTTCAGAGCTACGTTGTTAGTTGTCTTTGGTCATTTGGGTGAATTCATCAGGTGAATCAAATAATTTTGCATTCAAGTTGAAGAGAACCTTCATTCAGTATGTGTGTAAAAGACTGGCCTTGTCATGTGTTCCCCGCTTCATGGGAACAGTCCATTACACAATTATTTCTGTCTGAAGCTCAAACTTTGCCAGTCAAAGTAAATAACAGCTCTTAAATCAGTTAAAAACAAACAATTAAACTGAGCAGATGAAACAACAGATGTTGTTTTCAGATCTACATGTGCACGATTCTTTATTTAAGTGTGAATCCAGTCTCATTAAGCTTCTGCTCTCAATTGTTGAAGAAGAATCCCACAACATGCTCTCCTGGTTCTGTCACACATCTATTTATGTTATCACGTCTGACAGTTCTTCAGACAAAGAATCAACTGAAATCCTTCGTGTTTTTACATTTTTTCATGATTAAAATTCTATTAAAAGTGATCCTAAAAAGGCTTTTATTGAATTGTGTTCGCATGTTTTGATTAATCTGGGTAAAAAGTTCACAGTGTTGTAATCAGCAAAGCATAATCTCCACAGGGGTTTTAAATGGCCTTGTTTCCACTTGCATGCAGTGTAGCACTACTATATACAGCTTTCTTTAGTTCAGTGTGAACAAGCAAAGGCCGCAGAATAACTGGGTCCTCAAAGGGGCATTAGAGTGCCATCGCTGTGTGAAAGTTTATAAATCCTGGGGAACCATGGCAAAACAAAACTGCTTATTTGTTCTGGAATAAATAAAATATATAAACTGAATTTCTAATTTTACTCTAAAATATTTTTTCTCCACTAAAGCCATGCAGTATTCACCAGGATGAACAGAATGCAGTGACTTAATTTTGTGTACCTGTGGCCAACTGGTAAAGACAAAGCCAAGCTAAGTGGCAGAATTACTGTTAACAACAATGCGACCTAGATTTAAAGGGCCTGACAATGCTCTTTAATTTATTAACTTTTAGTTGTAAGGAGGAGAGAGCAGTGTAAAGAACAGACTGGGAGCAAGACAATGCTATGAAACAATTAATGTAATTTCCCCAGAAATAAAAACAAATATACAGTTAAGGTAGCACTGAATAAAAAGATTACATGACTAAAAGTAATAAAACTGGTTAAACAGTTCTCTTTCTTTTTTTTTTTTTTTGCCTGTCCCGTTTGGCTCTTTTGCATCAGAATTATTGTCTAAAGGCAAAGAAAGATGCCCAACGGATTTACTTTACCAAATTGACCATCCCAGCCTTGCCGTAATGGTCCATTTGATTCACCTTTTATTGTTTATTTTATTTTCACTTGCTGAATACGGGACAGACTTGACTGGGGGAAAGAAGGGGAGAAAGAAAGAGGGAAAGAGAAACAGCTGAGAAGAGGGACGGGGGAGAAGGGCAAAAGACAAAAACCAACAGAATGAGCAGAAAAAAAAAAAGAAAAAATGCATATATCGATCACCTGGATCACCTGCTGAGAAAGAAAAAAGAAAACAAGCAGAAGAGAACAAGAGTAATAGAATAAACAACATCACAATGATCTATGGGAATATGACAGTAAATACTAAATATTAAACATTATTGTGCAGCACATAAGATCAACAGAACACAGTGTGCTTTGAGGTAGGAGCCAAAAAGGGTGTAGTTTGTGGGTGTGATCACCCGTGTGTACACCTGTGAGCATGGACGCGCTTGTTTTTTAAAGGTTCCTTCATGTAATGATCTGCTAGAGGATGTGGGGGGGCCACAGCCCCGTCCTCCAGGGCATGAAGCAGGTATGGAGGAGATCAAAACTCCAGACATCCAGAGGCCCCCAGAACACAAGAGACCAAGGAAGACCAACAGAGGGGCAGCCGCGCCACTGTCCCAGAAAGAGCTGAGGAGAGTCCCAGATGAGGGCTCACTCAGCAGCCGCGGAGCAGAAGCCAGGGGGAGTTGCAGTGACGTGCCCGTGAGCTCCGCCGGCAGCCAGCCGTGCCTGAGTGACCGAGCCCCAGGCCGAGAGGCCGGGGGCACCCCGCCTCCGAAGTGGCCCGAGCGAGCCCCAGGCTCCAGGCCCCGATAAGCGGCCGCCAAGGAGTGAGCCGGTGTGTACCTGGACGCCCACCCCCAGACACAAAGAACCACCAACGCACTGATGTCTGAGGGAGTCCGCCACTGGCAGGGGAAGTGGTGGGGGGGAGATAGGCCTCCAAACCTTGGAGGGCCTGAGATGTCCCCAGAGAGGTGGCGTCTGATACCCAACCTGACATATAGACACAGACATACAGGCACACACAGACACAAACATCCATTCCCACCCTCATGCTCTCATATGCACTTACTCCACACTCAACCAACATGGAGACAGACATAAAGAGACGCTGTACACACGATCACACTCCCCAAGCGTACTCTATGAACCGGGTCTAGGTACCCTTGCCCCTGGAGGGGGGAACTGCACCCAGACCCAGGTGGTGTTACCCTTTTCCCTGCGGTGGGGGGAGGCAGACCGCCCCGACTCCGCAGCAGCAGGGAGGCCCCACACTCCTTTGCCCCCGCGAACACATCGCACTACAAACACGCACATTACCAACTCCGGAAGACGATCAAAGCAGCCAAACGTGAGTACAGGGACAGGGTGGAGCAACAGTTTGACAACCCTCGGAGTATGTGGCAGGGACTAAACACGATCGCAGACTTTAGAGGGAAAACCAGCACACCGCAGACCACGGCCTCTCTGTGTGAGGATCTAAACGTATTCTACGCTAGATTCGACACAGCGAACACCATGAGACCGGACAGTGTGCGCACCGCGGATGACGTCAGTGCGCACACTGTGTCTGAGGAGGATGTGCGGAAGTGCTTCAGGAAGGTGAACGCACGCAAAGCTACTGGTCCGGACGGGATTCCCGGCCGCGTCCTCAAGTCATGCGCGGCTCAGCTGGCTGGAGTGTTCACGCACATCTTCAACCTTTCCCTCTCTCTGTCTGTAGTCCCAGCCTGCTTCAAAATGGCCACCATCGTCCCTGTACCCAAATCCTCCACCATCTCCTCACTGAACGACTGGCGACCTGTAGCCCTGACCCCCATCGTAAGCAAATGCTTCGAGAAGCTGGTCAGGGACTTCATCTGCTCTGCACTACCCGACTCACTGGACCCTCTACAGTTCGCATACCGCCACAACAGGTCCACTGATGATGCCATAGCCCTGACACTACACACTGCCCTGTCACACCTGGAGAAGAGAGACACGTATGTGAGGATGCTGTTTGTAGATTACAGCTCAGCATTCAATACCATTGTTCCCTCGAAGCTGGACAGGAAACTGCAGGATCTAGGACTGAGCAGCTCCCTCTGCAGCTGGATCCTTAGCTTCCTGTCTGACAGACGCCAGGTGGTCAGACTGGGCAGCATCACCTCATCTCCCATCACACTGAACACTGGTGCTCCACAGGGGTGTGTACTGAGCCCTCTCCTGTACTCACTCTACACCTACGACTGCACAGCCACTAACAACTCCAACATCATTGTGAAGTTTGCGGACGACACTACAGTGGTAGGTCTTATCACCAACGGTGATGAGACGGCTTACAGGGAGGAGGTCAGCGCCCTGACCCACTGGTGTCAAGACAACCATCTCACCCTCAACATCGCAAAGACAAAGGAGTTGATAGTGGACTTCCGGAGGTGCAGAGAAGTACACACCCCCATCACCATCAGCGGCGCTGCTGTGGAGAGAGTGAGCAGCTTCCGGTTCCTTGGTGTACATCTGGCTGAGGATCTTACGTGGTCAGTACACACAAACAAAACAGTGAAGAAGGCGCAGCAGCGCCTCTTCTTTCTCAGGAGACTGAAAAGATTCGGCATGAGCCCCCGCATCCTCAGGACCTTCTATCACTGTGCCATTGAGAGCATCCTCACTGGATGCATCACCACCTGGTATGGCAACAGCACCGCCTACAACTGCAAAGCTCTCCAGCGAGTAGTGCGGTGCTCTGAACGGATAATTGGAGGTGAGCTTCCCTCCCTCCAAGACATCTACAGGAAGCGCTGCCTGAGGAAAGCGGGGAGGATCATCAAGGACTCCAGTCACCCCAGTCATAAACTGTTCAGACTACTTCCATCAGGAAGGAGGTTCTGCAGCATCCGGTCCCGTACCAGCAGACTGAGAGACAGCTTCTTCCATCAGGCCATCAGACTGCTGAACACGTCATAGACACCTCAGCTTCACTACTGGAACTTTAACATTATGCACTCCATACTGTACAGTAATGCCACTGTTTTGCACATGTCTCACTCTGTATATTTTTATATATTTTATTTATTGTTTACTCTATTTAATTTGTAAAATATGTGTACACACACACGTAGAAAAATATTTAGTATACACATCCAGAAATGCATATACTATTATATATTGTACATATATTTATTAGCTTCAGATGTAGCCATTCTTGTATTTTGCTTGTTTACATTATTGTATTTTGCACAACTCTGTTGCTTGTGAAGCTCGCACACAAGAATTTCACTCACATGTGCTGTACCAATGTACCTGCACATGTGATGTGACAATAAAAGTGATTTGATTTGATGTGATTTGAACAGAATGCAGTGACTTAATTTTGTGTACCTGTGGCCAACTGGTAAAGACAAAGCCAAGCTAAGTGGCAGAATTACTGTTAACAACAATGCGACGTAGATTTAAAGGGCCTGACAATGCTCTTTAATTTATTAACGTTTAGTTGTAAGGAGGAGAGAGCAGTGTAAAGAACAGACTGGGAGCAAAGACAATGCTATGAAACAATTAATGTAATTTCCCCAGAAATAAAAACAAATATACAGTTATGGTAGCACTGAATAAAAAGATTACATGACTAAAAGTAATAAAACTGGTTAAACAGTTCTCTAAAAGAAAAAGGGTGTGGCGTGAATAAGGCACGGCGGGACCACATATCGTTATTTCGAGCCATCTTTATTTGCTGCACTTGAACCACACCACAAACACTACACCAACGTGTTTTAACACGGCGGGCGTGATTGCGGATGCCGTGCAGGTGCGTCCACACGGCACCGCAGACCACGCCCCACCACAAAGGGAAATTATTTAAAATTAATATATATATAAGAATATAGCAGTCCCAAACACACAGAACAACACCAGTCCAGTTAGTACGTGAGCATTTGCCACACAGTCCTACACTCTATGCAAGTCCAGTGGCTGTTCTGAAACCCATTTTCTCCTTGTTTCTATAGCAGTGTAAAGCAGCGGTCCCCAACCCCCGGGCCTCGGACCAGTACCGGTCCGTGAGTCGTTTGGCACCGGGCCGCGAGAGTTGAGGCTCAGGTGTGAAATGTATGGTTTTCAGGGTTTTTAATCGGTTTTCAGCGTTATTTTGTTATCGTTTTTATCGTTAACTCGGTTTTCCTGGGTCTTTTCACGTGTGTTATGAATAAATCTTCTTTTTTTCGGTACGGGTACTGGTTTTATTTTGTTGTATTTATCCGCGACACCTTAAAGGCCGGTCTGTGAAACTATTGTCGGGCATAAACCGGTCCGTGGCGCAAAAAAGGTTGGAGACCGCTGGTGTAAACCATAACCGAATAGCAATCCTTCCTCAACTTCTGTCAACTAGTGTCAAGCTTCCTTCTGCAGTTGAAAATTGAAATGAAAAACTGTTATAAGTGTCTAAACCGAAGGCAAGAGAGTGAAACTCAGGTGCACATTCTTTATTAAACCCACACACAGAACAACTTGGAGCTTATGATGGTACCAGGTATGGTGAGAGATCTCCAGTGTTGTATGGAAGAAGGTGGGTTTAGTCAGCTCCTGTGACTGACAGAGGTACAAACTGGAACAAGGAACAAAGACAGTAGTTTACAAAATAAGCCAAGAGACTGGTCTGTTTATCACAAGGAGCAAGCTGATAAGCTGGTAAAGTCTGAGTGGCTGAGCTGGTCTGTTTTGTACTTCAACTGACTGATTAGACAAGGTGATCCAACCGGGGAGTGGAAAAGTCTTCAAACTAAAGAGCAGAGAACGTCTCTGACTTTGGGAATAAAAACACAGACCAGAGGCTGACTATGATAGAAAAATGCTGCAAAAGCACAGAAAACACAACAGAAGCTGAATAAATCACATTGAAAGTAGAAAAAAAAGTATGTAATTGGGTCAGTTTATCTGTTCGTCTGTCTTTTTGTTTCACTAGCTGGGCCCACGTCCTCATTTTAAGTTTGACAGCGTTTTAGTAGGTAAAGGTGATGCTTTGACATGAATTGAGCTGCGGTTTGGGGAAGGCCTCGAAGGGGACTGGCAGATCCCCGTGTACTAAATAGAAGTGAAGAAGTTGAAGAATGGAGAGGAAGGAGGGAGGGTGGGAAACGAGAATGATCAGCTTGCAGAACTGGGGGAACCCGTATAGATGACAGCCGGAAGGAGCGTGTTTGGAGGCGTGGTCCTGCTCCTGAAATTCCCATACATAATCTCCAACAGCAGTCTAACTGTCACTTCAACATATCATTTTCAAAGTTTGTGTGATGGCAGATACCAATAATAGCTCGAGCTGATTTAATAAAATCAGGTGTTGTTCAAGTTCCCAGGTGAAAATCAGTAAAAACTCTGTTAACCATAATTTTTTATGGCACATCGACAAACTTCACAACAATATAATAATTTATCTTATCTCATCTTATCTTATCTTAGGCCTCGGGGGACATGAGTACCTAGGTTGGCTTGACCTTCATTGTTAGTGCTAAAGCTCAGAGTTGACTTGAAAAAATTAGAAACCATATCGACTAATATGTCATATGAAAGGGCACAGAAAGAGGTGTATAACACACTTTTTAAATACAGAGTCACAGTGACACAATAGCAGGCATCATGAAACATCATGTGCCCCCTCTGAGGGAACAGCGCTCTCTGAGTGCTCTTCACTCAGTTTGACTTTTCTTTCATCACAATGATCCCAAACACACCAGTGCAGTAAGAGGAAACATGGTGTGATCTTTTTGAGTTAACTTCAAGACTACAAGCCATTAATTAATGTATTGATCTTAAATACGATCAGTCTTTCTCCGTGATTTTACCAGCACCAGAAATAGACTATACCTGCTACGCATGTATTAAAGTTACTATTTAAAGAATGAAAAGCAGTGTGTAATCAAAACACTGTGAAGAATTCAATCATTCAGTCAGCAACAGTCAAAAGTCACATTTCTTTGACTTTGCAGAAATCAAGAGCCCATTATTTTCCAGTCCTCTGCAATTTTAAAGAGCGTTCAGCCTAATATGTTTTTAACTACGTCCGACTGTGTAGGTCAGGGGGCGGCAACCTGCGGCTCTTTAGTGCTTATACTGCGGCTCCGCGTGGTTTGGGAAATTAAATGAGAAGTATTTAGCTGAAGTGTATTTTATTTATGTTAGTTCTTTTTTAACTTGTAGTTCTACATTGGAAGATTATTGTGATCTTGAAATATAAAAATAAAATTATATTCTATTATTTTTTCATCGCTCAAAATAAGCGTCACACTCGCGGAAGCCGGTGTACCCGCCGACACGCCGTGCATTTATCGAGACTTTCAACCCCAGGTAGGCCAGTTATGGATCTTGGGATCCACATTATGTCAGCAGCTCCACCGTGAACTATGTTACAACAAACACGCTCACGCCTCACAGACGACAGCTTACAGTCCTGTAAAGATGAAAGTGACTTCGTACAGCCCCGACCTGCAGACGCTGTGCGCAGAGGTTCAGGAGCAGAAGTCCCGTTGTAAACATACCACAGCAGACCCGACGATGTTTGCATGAACACGCTTTTCAGCATCTCTTTATTGACCACTTTTCACACACAGTTGCTGTACGCACACAGTTGCTGTAGCTTTGCAGCTCACAGCCCGACACACACCAACACAACAGCAGAGCGAGCACAGACGTTAAGGCGGCGAGGCGTGATTGCGGGTGCCGCTGCAGGTGCGTCCGCCTCCCCTGCAGCAGCGCTGCAGACCACGCCCCACCACACACATTAACCAGGTAAAATACATATTTAGGCAGAATTTTGCAAATATCTATTTTTCATCTTTTAGCAGCATAGTGCTTTTTTTCCAATTATTTTTTAAAAGTCAGGTCAAGGATCCAAAAGCTCAAAGGAGATATAACAGTTTTTGTTTGCTACATGGATAATTTTAGTTCAGCTTTCCTTTTGTTATATTTCTTCATGTTCAAAATGTGTTCATTACATAAATAAAATGTAATTTTCTCTGTAGCAATTCATGGATTTCATAAGCAGCACACCTTAGTTGTTCACACAAAGCATAAAGGTAAAAAACAATATATACAGTGTTATCTTCATTTTAGATGTCAAAAAGTATTTGCGGCTCCCAGTGTTTTCTTTTGCGTGGAAACCGAGTCCAAATGGCTCTTTGGGTGTTAAAGGTTGCTGACCCTAGACTCTAGGGTCAGCCCAGTCACAGGGCAAAACCTGGAGAGGGAGCCTGTGGGTTCTGGTGGTGCAGAGCTCATTGTCTCAGGTTCATGTGGCTGGAGTAGCAGTGGGGACTTGGCAGGCTCTGGATTCTCTGGAGGCTTGGGATGCACAGGGTTCACAGTCTCATCAGGACCAGGATGACGACTACATCTGTTCTTGGGAGTTGGTGGAGGGGGACCCAGAGTGGGCTCCTCATCCTCCAACCACTGGTTTGCCAAGAATTAAGTCAGCAAGGCTCAGATTGAAGCAATGGGCAGCTAGTCCTCCAACATAAAGTACAAAAGGAAACTAACAACTACAAACTACTGAAACCTGAAATTCCTCTTTCCTGAGGATGTCTTTCAGATACTGTTCATCTATATATAAATTTTTTTGGTGGCGCGTCTTCTTATGGCTTCAATTGTTCAGCTTCCTCAGTTTTGTTTAAGAAAACACTCCACACTATGTTAAGATTTGTCAAGTTTAAGCCCTTCGTGAACCCTGTTGTTATTTTTAACAGATTCAACTAAAGAAATGATGCAACAAAATAATTCGGTACATTTTAAAACAGGTTCTTCTTCTATGCAGCTGGTGTTCAGGGACCAGGTTCTTTTAAGTCATGAATTGTGGCTTAAGACTATTGTATAGTACAGAACATACATTACAAAAATGACTACTATGACATTAAAATTGGTACATATTAATTACACACAGTATTTGCAAACTGTGGTAACATGAAGACTGTTAACAACGAAAATGCATGAAAAGCTATTGAAGTTAAACAAATCAGTTTAGATATAATAAACTAATAAGCTTTTTCATTAGCAGCACAAGCAGTTTTAGGCAAGGCAAGGCAAGTTTATTTGTATAGCACAATTCAACAACAAGGTGATTCAAAGTGCTTTACAGAGACATTAGAAACAAAAACAAATAAAAAGCATGATTTAAAATTGATTAAAACAAGCAAACAAACTAACTAATTAACAAACAAACAAAACAGTATATAAAATCAAAACAGATAAAATCAGTAGTTAATGTAAGTTTTGAAATTTAATCTTAAAAGTGTGGATTTGGTGCTTTATTCAAATGCAGCTGAGAACAGGTGAGTCTTCAACCTGGATTTAAATAAACTGAGTGTTTCAGCTGATCTGAGGCTTTCTGGGAGTTTGTTCCAGATATAAGGAGCATAAAAGCTGAATGCAGCTTCTCCGTGTCTGGTTCTGACTCTGGGAACTGATAAAACTGGCTTTTTGTTTTTTTTATTCATGCACCACAATTAAAAATGAGGTTTTCACCATTGATTGATGTTAATTGATACTTGCTCATACAATGAAGAAGCAGCAGAGGAGTAGGCAGAGTATTTCTTGCAGTGGAAATGCACTTCTTCTAGTTTTATTATTAATCTTCAGCTGACATGACCAGAGTGAGCTGAACTACTACTACTACTGCCTGTGTGCTTAAAAACTGCAAGAATGCAAAGCAGCATTTACACCTTCTTAGTAACCATCGAACTGTATATAGAAGCGAGATCCTGAAAATGTACAATTACACGAATTTGTAACTCAGAACATTCAAAACATTCAAACACGTCCACAACAATGTGAACATTAACAAAAGAAAATTTCAGTGACCATGCTTTGTATTTTTCTGGACACCCGCATTTATTCGGTAAAAGAACCCAATTATCCACCCCAGATGGTAAACTCTATAGCACAGTGTTTTCTTTTCTTGTTGATGAAAAGCCGTGAAAGAGATTCCCTGAAGGGGAGGGGGGCACAAAGACGAGTATATTGTGTGTCTTTTATTCAACATCTACTTGTAAACAACTTTATTAGTCTCTCCTGCATGGCCTAGACAAATACCCTTTGACTCCATTGTGTGACACTACATCCTCCACCTTCCCACACACACACACACACACACACACACACACACACACACACACACACAGCGTTTTTCTCCCATTGGCTGTAGTTGGAATGCCGGAAGCTAATTCTTAGCTCTTAACTACAAAAACATGGCTGCCTGGTCTGCTAACGTTAACATCCTGGGACAGGTCTTTTGATATACACAGCTTGAGCTAATTGAAAGAAGAAGAAGAAAGGGGAGCGTTTGATTTGAGTTGGGGGCTTTCCTTATGTTTCCTGGCTCTTTTGTTGGCTCTGTTTTTATGTCCAGTTTATCTCTCAGATAAACATGTGATTCTGTGCAGGAGAAGTTTACTTACAATACCTTTTTAGGTAAACTTGTGGATGATTCTTTTCTTGCAGTGCTTTAAAAGAAATCAAATCTCTTTTTAAATCTCTGCCTGAGGCCATTGTATCTTTCTTTGGGGTCATTTCTCCCTGGCTTAGCCTGTTCTTCATTCTTGTTAGAACTTACTGTCCTGTCTTCCAGATGCTGAACGATTTTTACTTTGACCTTTGGCCCAGAGAAGCTTTAATCAAACCAAACACACTAATGAATGTTTATTTATACACACATACATACACATATACATGCACACACACACACACACCTCAAGCTGATGCCTCAACATGCATCATAAGCAAAAGTGCACGCACATGAAGGAGAGGCGGAAGGCGATTGTAGTTAACAGGGTATTGCCGACTATCCTGCTAATTGCCGACTTTACTTTTGTCATCTTGTCATGTTTAAGATTAAAAATAAAAAAGATTAAAAAAGTTTAATCAAATGAAATATTGATATTTTCGTATGGGAATTGATCCTGTAACATGAAATGCTGGTAATGGAAGTATCAATATTTCAGGATCGCGTTGCACATCATGGCACATCAGTCAGTGAGTGAGACCGTAGACAGCAGTGAGGAGGAGACTGCGAGTGTGTCGCAAAGACACATAAATATGACTGCCACCCGTAAACGAAGCAGCATCGGGCTGCAGTTTAAAGAAGAAACTCAAGCCAAATCAAGTCAAGTGGCTTTTACTGTCATTTCAACCATGTACAGTAGTACAGTGCAGAGTGAAATGAGACAGCGTTCGTCTGAGACCCTGGTGCTACATATGATATATAACGGACAAACAGGACTGCTGAAAGTGCAATGTACAAAACAACTGAAGAACTGAAGAAACCTCGTGGATGAGAAGAGAAATGTCTTCACAAAGAAGTCCAGTAGCTTTTTTTCCAAGCTCTTTAAACTACCATGAGCGCGATGACTGAGAAACTACAGAGACATACTCCTGTCTTGACCTAATCGTATGGTAATAATGTCATAGAAGTGGATAAAAAAAGGGTTCTTGGTATTTTCTGCATTGGAAACAAGTTATGAAGTCAAAGTTTTGAAGACAGAAGCAAAGCGGCCAGGGGCATTTAAATTGTGTCATCTGTGTTTTTCTTCTTTAATCTAAAAATAATTATTGAATTTTACCTCTTAACAGCTACAATGTCACCAGAAAATTACTTAGGGATTTGCATTTTAGCATTATGCTAAGACTGTCAGAAGTTTTAGTATCTTATGAGTGAAGTTACCATGAATTTAGGGCTTGCAGAAGATTTCCTTTTGCAAGCCCTAATATTTAAAAACCCCATGTAAAGAGGTGACAAATCTACCCTATGTTTAATCAAACATTGCAAAAAAGGAACATTATATAATGCTGAGAACACCAGAGGAGAAAGATTAAAAGAGCTTTTTGTATTCAGGACAAAAACTGTTTCACTGGGATGTTGCAATCTGCTCTACTGACAGCTGTGCAGACAGATCAGGCAGTGGAGGATGATGTCAGGTGTGCCCTTACAGTTGGTCCCACTGCAACTCTGATGTTGTTCATACCTCTGCTCTCATTCTTCCTGCAGGAGCAGATTTAAGGGCACTAAAGACCACCTCTTCATGCTAAAACAATAGCAAGAATTGGGTAGCGATTAGCTAATTTGAAGTCTATTAATCTTTCTGTACCCATGGTTGATGTAATCCTCCTTGTAGCCATTCCTGCTTCAGCCCACAGGATGAAAGGATTAGCCACCTCTTTAAAGATTTATCAGCTCTGCTTGAGGATTACAAGAGCATTCGCTTGTTCGCTATCTTATTAAAATTTGGAACATTTTATCTCTCTCGCCCTCAGAAAATATGATGGATAGCATAAAGATTGAAGCTAGAGGCTGATCATATACAGTGCCCACCGCAATATTTGCAAAACACAAGTTTTGCAGTTTTACTATTGCCACTATTACTATTGTAAAACAAACACTTAATATGTGATTAAAGTGCCAACTTTCAGTTTGGGTTTTACAAAATATTTTCAAGAGCTGTCTAAGAATTACAGCGATTTTTATACACAGTTCTCCATTTTCAGAAGGGACAAACTGACAAACATGTAAATATAAAGACTCCACTCCTGTGGATGAAAAACACAAGACCTTCAAGGCACTGTTTGATTTAGATGTGTGATGTTGGGTTTTTTTTAACTATTAAAATCATTTTTATCATGCACTTCTGTTGTCTTCTGTGACATTTCAGGACTTTTGATGTTGCTGAGCAGGTCAGTGTTTTCATGTTTCTTTGCATTATAGTGTTGATTTTGCACTTTTGCATTTTTGCTGACTGTGGTAGATTTATTTGAGTTTTCAGCTTAATGATGACCTCCAAATTCAACAATTTGAATCAACATCAGATATTGTGTCTGCTTCATTTGTCATGACTCTACTGAAAAGAGTAAATAATATCCTTTGCTATAATTCTTAAAAATTTCATGAATCATTTTTGGAACACCGCTGGCGCTAAGGTCTGCAATTTAATCACACACTTATCTGTTGATTTATGATCAACTGTTGTGGTGTACAGAGGCAGGACTATAAAAATTATATATAAATCTCAGTGCTGTCAATAGATTTAAAAAAATTAACAAATTAATCGCACAATTTTCTGTAATTCATCGCGATTAATTGCAAATACTTGACCAATAGCCTGGTTGCAATTACATTTTTCACCTTTATATTTAAGCTTGTAACAGACATTTATGCAACATAATGAGGTAAATGGAGAATAAACACAAAGAATGTTAAATGCTTAAATTCAAAGAGAATTTGAATAGTTTTCTTCAGTCTTTTAACACAGCTTCTCTCCTGTGAAATACAACTTTTTGAAAACCTATATACTAATAGGTAAGTATACACTCATATATAATATATATTAGTGCTGTCAAACAATGAAAATGTTTAAAGAGATTCATTACAGGGTTACTTCATTTTGCATGAGCAAACAGACTCGAGAAAAGAGGGAAAATATACGCACTTAACATGTTTATTGAACATCTTGAACCTTCATGTAAACAAAAAACTCTGTGAACATTTATCCTCTCTCTCTGTTCTCAACGATATTAACAGGTCTGCAGTTTGTTGCAATTGTGTCAGTTAATATGTCCGAGGTCGACTTACCGAGCCCCCGATGCTCCGTGAGTGGTTTGGTGCAAGCTGGGTGACACGTTAGCCAAAGTGCTAGCAGCATCCCTGACTAACGTAGGCTTCGCTTCAATGTGATATTTTAAGCTGGAAGTGCTTCGGTGAAAAGAAAATTCCTTCTTGCACAATGTGCAAAATACTTTATGTCGGTCGACTGTTCCATCTTGTTATTTTTTTAATACTGAAACTTCCCATCGAGAGCGCCAATGTGTGTTTATCATCTTCCATATTGAGTTGATTGGTTCAGCTGCCCGTCACTACCAGATCAACTGCCCATTTGCACATGTGCGAGGGTAACTCTATTTGGACAAACTGCCCAAAATGCGCTGACAGAAACATTTCAGGGATTTTGAGTCATTCTGCACTCCAGATGCGTTAATTGCGTTAAAATTTTTAATCGCGTTGACCATGATGGCGGATTAATTTGCATTAACACGTTTAATATTGTTTTGTCTGGGAGCGCTCTTTTTCTGCTATCTGTCCTGGATTAGCACTAGATGCAAACTGAAACAATAATGCTGGACAGGAATTTATCTTCATTCCAGGCCATTCAGTTCACACAAACCGACGGACTTGTTATTTTCTAGGCTTAACCTGTGTGTTTCTTAGAGCTGTCAGATAACAACACCATATTGTCAATATATTATTATTGTGGTCATAAGAAATTTAAAAAGGTGTTGGTCAGTGTTCATGATTCATGAACAATAACAAAGAGACTAGGTGAAAAATACATTGGTGAGTTCCCAGAAGAAAAATCCAAGAACAAAGGTTTGTCTCATATTTTGATCATCCCCAAAATATTTTAGGAAAATATTCAGTGGACTGACAGCTGAACTTTTCCAAAAGCTTTGGTCCCATTACGTCTGGTGTAAAATAACATCATCTGGATCTGGTGTTAAGCCGGCACTGCTGGCTGACTTCTGGCATGGTAAGTGGTATTTCATTCAGATATGGGCCAGGCCTGGTGTAGATGGCACTGTTTATTTGATGGCATGACACATCTGGCTAGATTGTGGTTTGGTTTATCTCGCCAAGGCTCATAGAAAACAGGTCTGGCCTGGATCCGACAATAAGCTGGCACTTCTGACCGGCTGGTGTCATGGCAGGGTGTCTGTCAACCAGATGTGGGCCAGGTCTGGCAATGATGGTACTATTTATTTTCCTATTTCAGTTAGAAGACCCAAATGCCATGTTACTATACTATACTGCTATGGTAGCCAAATGCAGATTTCACAGTTTTGTGAGTGTACACTTTATCCAAAACCTAGTGAGGGTTTACTTATGTTTACCACCAGGTGGCTGTAGCTCAGGAGGTAGAGAGGGTCATCTACTGATCGGAAGGTTAGTGCTGGTTCGATCCCTGGCTCCTCCAATCTGCTTGTCAAGAGTGTGAATGTGTATAAATGCACTTAGTTTAGAGAAAGTGTGTGACTGGGTGAATGTTGCATGTTGTATAGAGCACTATGAGTAATCTGTGAGAGTAGAAAAGCGCTATATAAGAAGCAGTCCATTCGCTGTCTGAACATGGGTTTCATCATGTTTCTGTTGTGCTATTATGTTCCAGCACATGTTGTTATTACATGGCTTGATTAAGGTACACATTAGGCTGACATCTGGGGCCGGAGCTGAAAGTGTTCTGGGCCAGCACAGGACCAGCAGTGTGTCTGAAACAGGCCCATGTGTGGGCCAGATCTGGCAAACCAGATCTGGGCCACCAAAGGGCCGTCATTCTTTGCGGTATGTGGGCCATGTGTAAGCACATTATGTGGGCCAGATCCAGACCATACCAATTTTGCTTTGGGGGTAGTCAACCAGGGTAGTAGCATGATGGTCTGGGGCTTCACGACCTGGACAACTTGTCATAATTGACAGAACCATGAGTTCTGCTCTCAATCAGAAAATCCTGAGGGAGAATATCCAACCATCAGTTCATGCAGGCCTGAAGGCAAAGTGCACTTGAGTTATTCTGCAGGGCAATGATGAATGAACAGAATTGGTCCTAGCACTGAACCCTGTGGAACTCCATAATTAACCTCAGTGTGTGAAGAGGACTCTCCATTTACATGCACAAATTGGAGTCTATTAGATAGATATGATACAAACCACTGCAGCACAGTACCTGTAATACCTACAGCATGTTCTAATCGCTCTAATAGGATATTATGGTCGACAGTATCGAACGCTGCACTGAGGTCTAGCAGGACAAGCACAGAGATGAGTCCACTGTCAGAGGCCATAAGAAGATCATTTGTAACCTTCACTAAAGCTGTTTCTGTGCTGTGATGAGCTCTGAAACCTGACTGAAACTCTTCAAATAAACCTCTGCAGATGATCTGTTAGCTGTTTGACAACTACTCTTTCAAGGATGTTTGATATGAAAGGAAGGTTGGAGATTGGCCTATAATTAGCTAAGACTGCTGGGTCTAGAGATGCTTTTTGAGTAAAGGTTTAACTACAGCCAGCTTGAAGGCCTGTGGTACATAGCCGATCATTAGAGATAGGTTGATCATATTTAAGATCGAAGCATTAATTAATGGCAGGACTTCTTTGAGCAGTTTTGTAGGAATGGGGTCTAAAAGACACGTTGATGGTTTGGAGGAAGTAATTATTGAAGTTAACTCAGAAAGATCAATTAGAGAAAAAGAGTCTAACTTAACATCAATGGTACTAAGAGTAGCTGTAGATAATATTACATCTGTGGGATGATTATTGGTCATTTTTTCTCTAATGATAAAAATTTTATTTGTGAAGAAGTTCATGAAGTCATTACTAGTTAACGTTAAAGGGATGGTTGGCTCAAAAGAGCTCTGACTGTTTGTCAGCCTGGCTACAGAGCTGAAGAGAAACCTGGGGTTGTTCTTATTTTCTTCAATCAGTGACGAATAGTAAGATGTTCTGGCTTTGCGGAGGGCTTTCTCATAAAGCAACAAACTATTTCTCCAGGCTAAATGATGATCCTCTAAATTTGTGACACGCCATTTCCTCTCCAGCTTACGAGTCATCTGCTTTAGGCTACGTGTTTGAGAATTATACCACGGAGTCAGGTACTCCTGATTAGAGACCTTAGTTTTCACAGGAGCTACAGTATCCAGAGTCGTACGTAGTGAGGAGGTAAAATTATTAACAAGATGATCGACCTCTGTTGGGGTAGCGTTCAGATAGCTGCTCTGCTCTGTGTTGGTACAGGGCATTGAAGATGATAACAGTGGGTGGATTATATTCTTAAACTTAGTTACAGCGCTTTCAGAAAGACGTCTACTGTGATAAAGTCTACTCTCCACCGCTGTGTAATCAATTATTGTAAATGTAAATGTTATCAGTAAATGATCAGACAGGAGAGGGTTTTCAGGAAACACTATTACATGTTCAGTTTCTATGCCATATGTTAAAACAAGATCTAAAGTGTGATTAAAGTGGTGGGTGGGTTCATGACCTTGAAAAAGCAGTTCATGCTCAAAAACCCCTGAATGTGGCTGAACTAAAACAATTCTGCAAAGAAGAGTGGGCCAAAATTCCTTCACAGCAATGTGAAAGAGTCATTGCACGTTATCACAAATGCTTGATTACAGTTGTGTCCATAATGGTGGCACAAACAGTTATTAGGTTTAAGCAGCAAATACGTTTTTACAAAAAGAGCTGCAGGTTTGGATAGCTTTTTTCCCTTAATACATGAAATCATTAAACAAATGCATTTTCTTCAGTTGCCATTGTCTAATATGATCTGAAATATGCAAGTATGGCAAATACAAATGCAGGAAAAAAAGGAATTACGAAGGGAGTTCAAGTGTTTTCTTTTTCACAGCACTTTAACTTTACAAAAGCTGTACAAGAAACTCAAACACGCAATTATTTGCAATATTTTTTGTGCTGTGTTATCTGACTCTTCGTTTTACTATATGGGCAAAAGAATTTGATTGTCTGCTTTCGCACGCATATGAATTGGACCTTTCTCTAAAATTTAGTGCTTTCTTCACCTGCATCTGTGTGTAGATGTTGCATGTGTGTGTGGGTGTGTGTATTGGGGGCTGTAGGTACACAGCAGGCAAAGGCTATGTCAACACATAAAGTCTATAGGGAAGTGTGCTAAAGTCTCACTTTAGCATTCATCATCCAGTTTTTTATAGTGCATTCATAAAGTGATGATTTTTTGTTGAACAGGCTTGAATTTAATTCATTTAGTTAATTCTTATCTGAATTTGTGTTGATGTATTTGACCTTACTTACCACACACATCTTTCTGCATTACAACCAGCAACTCCATCCTAATCTCAGTCTGTGTTGAGAACTATGTAGGTGTGGATGCAAGGATTTCTTTCCTAATATTCAAAACAAGCTGTAAAATTGAACACACTGCTGCTATAAATTTAGAGAGGATGACCCCCCTGGGACTAAAATGCAATAAAACCCAGCTTTACAGAATCCGATCTAACTCCTGTAGCCACTCTGTCCACATTTTGCTCCCTGCTTGCACACTTCTTTGCAACTTCCCAAACTCAGCACTTCACTTTGTGTTCACTGTGTGGATTTTAACACTTCGTAGCCTTAAAAAACAGGTCAGAGTGTTGAAATACTTCATGCAAGAGAGGTTGTTTTTTCATTTGTTCCTGTGCACATTTATATGCACGTCAAGCTGCCTGCTTCTGTAAGAAAGCAAACAGAGCCAGGACTATAGCACATCATATCTCTGTGATGGAGGAGCTAAAGTCTCCAAGCTGTCAGCCCATCTTCTTCCAGCACAATCCCTACCTGATGTATGATGCAATATTCATACTCTGATCCTACAAAATGAGTTGAAGGAGACGTTACATAAAATTCAACATTTTACTTTTAACACATTGTACTAAAGATAAACATGATTCTTTTTTCATTGTTATTCCATTATGCACTATGGGTGTTTAGTGTGATGGGTTAAATTACCGTTACTATAGATATGATTGTTTTTGAATTACTGAATTGCTGTGTGTCATAGAATGTGTCAAGAATAGGCGTCAGCGTCCTTTACTTGCAGAAAAAGGAACAATTACTCAATCTTCCGGAATGCACTGGGCAGGGTACACCCTCAGCACATTGCCACTTCGACCCCATTCACAACCATACTGGTTTTGGGATCCTGTGCAATTAGAGATTTTCACAGATATATCCTCATGCTGACAAAGGGTTACAGCATAGAAAACAAAATAATAAATTGATGTGAAACAGTGGAACTCTGAGTAAAACTCCCCAATTTGAATAAATGTTTCAAAAATGTGTTAATTAGAGAGTTTTTTATTTCCAACATTTTTATTGTCTTGTTCCTCTGGCAAGTAAAAATCACACCTGACTGTAGAAACATTACCATCACCAGCTATTTATTAATGTGCCCATCTCCGAGTTTGTGAGTGTCCTCCCCACAGAAACAACACCATGATTTTATTCTACAAGGTCTTATTATGACCTAAAGTTTTATTAACAATAACTTGAGAAAGCTCTTTCTCAAAGATAGATGGGTAGTGTGCGTACATCCATCCATCCATCCATCTTCTTCCGCTTATCCGGGGCCGGGTCGCGGGGGCAGCAGCCTGAGCAGAGAAGCCCAGACCTCCCTCTCCCCAGCTACCTCCTCCAGCTTATCCGGGGAAACACCAAGGCGTTCCCAGGCCAGCCGAGAGATATAATCTCTCCAGCGTGTCCTGGGTCTGCCCCGGGGCCTCCTCCTGGTGGGACATGCCGGAACACCTCACCTAGGAGGCGCCCAGGAGGCATCCTTGTCAGATGCCCGAACCACCTCAGCTGGCTCCTTTCGATGTGAAGCAGCAGCGGCTCTACTCTGAGCCCCTCCCAGATGGCTGAACTTCTCACCCTACCTCTAAGGGAGGGGCCAGCCACCCTTCGGAGGAAGCTCATTTTCGCCGCTGTCAGTACATCTATATAAAATCATATTTTGATCTTGGAAATATGATATCAACCCAGATACTAACTCTAGATGGTTGGAGTTGTTTTTGACCAGGTTATGTCAATGCTTCAATGCAACTACCGGTCAAATGTTTTGGAACACCCCAATTTTTCCAGTTTTTTATTGAAAATTATGCTGTGTAATGTCTCATTGCACTCTGAAATGAAAGCACAGTACAAATAAGCAATTGGAGTTAAAAAAGAAATCATGGAATCAATTTATAGACCAAAATGTATTCTAAACCTTTGACTCATCAAAGTAGACACCTTTGGCAGCTTATAACAGCTGAACACATCCATCTCATTCTTTCTAAAATAGAAATCAAATATTCTTCAGAAAGTTCTTCCCATATCTGTTGCAGAAGTTCCAATAAATGTATGGACGTTGTAGGTTGCTTTGCTTTCACTTTTCTGTCCAGTTCATCCCAAACCAGCTCGATGGGGTTTAAATCTGGAGACTATGTTGTGGGTCATTATCTTGCTGTAGGATGAACCCCTGACCAACTAGGCGCACACCAGAGGGTACTGCATGGTGCTGCAGAATGCTGTGGTAGCTGTTTTGGTTCAGGGTGCCTCTCACTCTGTACAAGTCACCGACCCTGGATCTAGCAAAACAGCCCCAGACCATCACACATCCTCCTCAATGTTTGACAGTTGATGGCACACACTGTGGAACTATCCTTTCACCTTCTTGATGGCACACAAACATCCTACGTGATGAACCGAAGATTTCAAATTTTGATTGATGAGCCCATAATACCTTCTTCCAGTCTTCAGTAGTCCAATTGTGGTTTTTCATGGCCAAGGCAAGCCTCTGTCTTATTCTGACGTCTTAGCGATGGCTTTCATGCTGCAACTATATATATAAAACCTCAAGAACAAATCTTTGGGATATTATATTTGTTTTTTTGTTTCCTATGATAACTGACTTCAGTCAGTCACTCATGCTTTTTGGACATGTTTCTAACTTTTTTTTTTCGGGTTATAAGGCGCACTGTCGATGAACAGGTGTGTTTTCATACATAAGGCACACTGGATTATAAGGCGCATTAAGCGAAACAAAACAGTCAGATAAGTCAAACTTCACTCAATTCATTCTTCTTGCTTCCTCCACTTCTGTAACATTGATTCATTAATGCTGAATTCTCTCACAGCTGAATAGACCCATTACAGAAATGGGTCTATTATGGTATGTTATAATGTACACGGTATGAAGTATGTTGTGAATATTCTATAACTATAAGTATGTACAGGCTGTAGTGAGTACAAGCTATGTACAGGATATGAACAGGATATAAATATGAAAAACTATACAGAATATGAAATAAATAACTTTACAGAATCTGAGATATACAGTTATACAGAAATGGGAACTATGCAAGTTGTAAACAGTTGTAGGATTAAAAATTATCGAATGTACAGAATGATTATTTACACAGAACTATACAGTAGTGCAGTTAATAAAATGGGAGGATGAATAAAACATCGTACTCAGTACTGGAACTCTTTAACAGTCTTTCTCACTTCGTGCTAGAATTACTCCATATTACTGCAAGAACTTGTTTGACTGTATCCGACTCAAGGGTTTAGGTCTCTTCCCTTAATTTTTCATCCATCAAACCGAGGCCTTGAGTTTTAGGTTTCCTGAAAAATGCTCCACTTGTCTGATATATCATGCAATGATATAATTAGAAGATAAAAAAGTTCTATTAAAAACATCTCAGTGTGCTGGTTAATCTAAACTTTAATGTATTACTTTTTATAGTCATTAAAATAGTGTTTTAAGAGTTCGTTTTAGCTGCTCAGTGTGCAGTTTTTCTGTCTTGACTGCTCATACTGTTTGTCTTTTTGTCCTTTTCACATTGCTTTTTGTCCTTCTCGTTGCAACATTGGCTAGTGACCACCTCTGACCTTCTAGCTAATAGCTGTATGAGATAATGCCAGAGTGACGCACAGTAGCCCTGTAAAACTCTGCATCATTTATTATTTTGTGATAGAATCATTTTTTAACCTTTAGATTGTGCATGATGGCTTTCAACTGTAGTGTTGTGTCACAATGAAATATTATAGCAGTTGGAAGGTGATAATGGAGATGTCAGCACTACCTTATCTGTTTGCTGTACAATGCAGATAATACGCTTTGCTCGCTAGACTGGCTGGTAGAATATCTCCATATCTAAGCAAAGTAGAAAATATTATGACTTACTGTTACATTAGGATGTCAAAGAGCAAGTAGCACGCCAGGGATGTGCAGAGAATTCTTAAGGGGAAAATGACAAACAGGCACGGGTAATGTCATGTTTGGGAGTTCAGAGCACAGCACTGCATATTAAAAAATATAGACACAAATTATGTCAATTAAGAAAAACCTTCATTAATTTGCTGCAGATACTCAACAGAGGCAAAAAGCAACACTATCGAGGATTTTGTCTTTTTTTTTTCCTTTTTATTTTTAGTGGCCGGTAGTTACCAGGGAGTCATTGACTGGTTTCTAGGGCTGCGTGACTGAGGCTTTAGCAGCTTCATAGTGAATGCCAGCAACCTTCAACAACCTTTGCAACTGGCCAGGAGGAAGTCATTGTTGTGGTTATTTAATGTCCTTAAAGAAACAAACATTATCCATGATTCCATGACAGATCTGAGGATGTGAGGGCAAATACTGTGTCTTCCGCCTCCAAGTAACATCACCTGCCTTTATCTCTTTTGCACACCAGTTCCAGCTACTAGATGTGACAGATTGAAGCAAAGTAGTCTTAGAAACTAAAACAGTCTTATAGATAATCAACTTTAGCTCCTACACTCATTTTTGCCTAGTGAACAGTGATTGCCACACAGTTGCCAACTAGTGTCTACGCCTGTGTATTCGTGGTCTTAGTTTAATTTATTAGGATATTATCATTAGCTGTAACAATGCATATTCATACTGAGGTCTTATAAAAACTTTACATTGTGACAATACACAATAGCAACCGAGAAACAGCTCAACTGGAACACCAACAGACAAGAGAAGCAATACCTCCATCCTGCAATATAAACTAGGTATAATGGGTATAATACTTCAGTTAAAAGTATTATATATAGTATTATACTATGTTGAGTAAGCTTTCTGAAAACTAACATTGATCCATGTCATTCATTTATTTAATTAATTAATTACTATAAAATCTATCTATTATCTATTCTATTAAAAACTTGGCAAAATGATTTTGTTTTCATATTTTTGTAAATATGATTTTACTGGTTAATAGTCTCTAGTATCTGCCGTCATAGTAAATTCCATTTCTTCATAGCGTGATGACCTTAAAGAAAAAAAGAATAGTAATATATATTAAATATATTTATGTGTTTAAATTAGTGCTGTCAGCGTTAATCTCGTTAAAATGGCGTTAACACCATAACCGCATTAACGCGGCAGCACTAGTTTAAATAAAAAAAACATTAATCACTTCAGTTTTTACAGCAAAACATTGAGAATAGTTTTATTATGTAGCGTTATTTTTTTTACCGTTAACTCAGTTTCCCTGGGTTTGTGTTATGAATAAATCGTATTTTTTGGTACCAGTACTGGTTTTATTGTGTTGTATTCATCCGCGACGAAGGAAAGACGGGTGGACTTCCTGGTGGAGCTTGCAAGAGAGTTGGCTCACTCTGGGAGCTGGGAAAAGGGCAAGAAAAGAACAGTTGCTTCGGACACAACCCTCCACACCTAGCCCTGGAAAAAGAGCCATGTGTCAGGTCAAACACAAATGCAAGAACAATCATGCCACTGTGCGATGTGTTCGCTGCTACAGATGCACATGTGGTAAATGCAGACTACAGATACCATGGCAGTGCCAGGATTGTGAGTGATTGCTGAAAATGTTGAAATGTACTCACTCATTTTTATTATTATTTGTAAATATGTGTACAAATGGTTGGGGTTTTTTTGTACTGTTTTTATCAATAAAGGAAATACACCCATGTGTGTTGATTTCTCCCTAAGATGGCAAACTGAAACACAAGTTTCCTTGTGGCTCAGGAAACTAACCACTCCAAGTTGGTGACTTTTGGAGATTTATTTCCCTGGATGATTGAGAATGCATCAAGACGAACACAAAAGGAAGTTCACAGCTTTCAGCAGCTCCCCCCCATTCACACCCCCCCACTCCCCTCCAGAATTCTCAGGTAACAACCTAATTTACATATGAATTGATGACTAGCCAATTTAGCTTCCACGTGGCTGAAGCTAAAGCCTAGCTAAAAGCCTACCAGACATTTGGCTGGAAGGCGGGTTTTGAAAGGTAGAAAAGCCACATGGCTGCTCTCCGGGACGGTCCGTGAAAATGTTGGCAACATAAACCGGTCCATGGCACAAAAAAGGTTGGGGGCTGCTGCTATATAGCACTGTTACTGTGTCTATTGAAATAAAAATAAATAATAAAAAAGTATGAAGAACATATTTAATCTTTTAACAAATGCATGAAAATATTGAAAATCTGTGATTTATGATTATTTTAATTTGCGCACTTCTTCTAACTCAATAGAATTTCATGCATTAAGAGACGTAGCTGGCCCTGTCTAACAATTGTATGGTAAGATTCCCAGGAGCTTGAGGCTATAGCAGCACTACTAACTGTGTTTACACGTCCGTTACAGTAGATGCGACAAGTAAATGAACACACAGTGTCAAAAAATCTTCAGTAGTAATTATTGTGTCTTTATTGCACTAAGTGATTGTGTAATCAACTGTTGAGTGCTAGTGTATACACTAATCAGGCATAATATTATGGCATCGGTTAGTAGGAATATATTAAAGTATATCCCTAATATGCATTCCTAAGATACAATATGAGGTAAAAAACAACAAAAGTTAAAAGAAAGTCTCAAATAAAATGAATATTAAAGACTCACCACGTATTACCAGCAGTTAGTGTATATGTCTCTTCACACCTGAGAGTGTATCTGAGTTCTACAGGTGTTTTGCACTGTCAGCATTGTATATCCGGTTGTTAAAAGTGATCTGGTGTTATTGTGTATTTTGCTGTTGCTGCCTTTGTTTTTCCACAAAAATATGCATTGTGAGATGAACATTACCATCTGCTGGAGGGCAGAAGAGAAGAAGAATCAGATTAAGACATTATTCTCCAAACAGACTTTTCAGTAGAAAATTTCCAAGACAGACTTTGTTGGAGCTGGAGTGGATAGTGTCAGACTCGCACTAAAGACTGTAACATTGAAAGATATTAACATGAATTAAATAAACTGAGGGAACGGGGATCATGATTTAAATGACAAATGGACTTGATGTAAGGTTTTATGACTCAAAGAAAGAACTTGATAACTTCTTATGTTTTATAGCTGCTTGTTTGACATTTGTTTCAATGTTCTTCTTTCTTCTCAGCACTGTGCACAGAAGAGTGTGCCCATGGACGATGTGTCTCTCCTGATACTTGCCAATGTGAGCCAGGATGGGGAGGACTGGACTGCTCCAGTGGTGAGTACTCAGCAGACAAACAGACAGTAAATGGAAACATTACTACAAAGCATTGCATTACAAGCGTAATGTAGCATAATGTAGCTTTGAATAACAGTAATAACAGTAATAACAGTAATAACAGTACCGCAGTCGATAAAAATAAACTTGGCCTCATCCTTTTCTATTTTTGTCTACTTTTCTAACCTGTTTGGTTTTGTAATATTTGAACTTAACAGTTCATAGCATTTCGTAGTATAACTTACCACAACATGGCGTTGCATAACATAACACAACATTGTATAACTGTAGAACATTTAGAGACAAACTATCCGAATTTCAGGAGCAGGACCACTCCTCCAAACACGCGCCCTCCTGTTCTCATCTATATGACCCCCAGTTCTCAGTTATTTCACTTTTCACTGACAGACTGACAGAATTTGTAATCCTGATGTGTAAATAACTAGTGGTGACACAGAACGTTAATAGCAAAATGATCAAACACTTCATGAAGACCAGCCAGTCATGTTTTTTAATGTTAATGATTTTATTTATATTTATATCTGTATGTTAAAGCAGAAGCTGCTGTAGCACAAGCTTCCATTGCTAGTTGTATTTGTTGATTTGCTGAACAACATAAAAACATGGGAAAGGAGTGTTTTTTCTGGTATACGGACCAATATAATTTCTGAGCAGTCGCTTGGTACAAGGCTAAGGGATCGGAAATTAGTGACATAATTTAAAACATGTTATAAAAACAGGTGATGTGTATTGAAACCTTTATAACATATATATTCCATTGTACCAGGAAAACATATATTTAAAAAAATCATTGCTTCTAACAATTTTGAAACCTTTAAAAACATTAGATTTTGATCTGTGGCTACTACTTGTTTTCCTGCAAGACTTGGCTGGAAATAATCCAGCCTAAAACATGAGCAGCATTTAACTATTAGTGACACAGCGTAAAATTACAGATTGGCAATGTGTTTAAAGGGACAGCTGGCATTAACCTTATGTCACGAGAGGGCAGAGGTCAGAGGTCAATCCCTGTTGATTGTGCAAATCAATACATTTTGTTTGGTTTACCTTTAGCTTCATACAAATGCAATATGTAGGAAAATAGAAACACATGCAACATGAATACAAATACATAACACTGAAATAAGACAAAAAGCTCAAATTCACAAGCTGCTGTCCCGTGCATTTAGCCAGAGGTAAAGAGTGAAGTGGACATTGTTGACAGGTGTGTCTAATATACGATGCTGGGCTGCATGTTCAGCTGTGCTGGGATTTTTGTCTTTACGCGCTCATTGTGGAGAGAAAAACTTTTTATCCATGTCTGGCTGACAAAGTTTATCCATTACATGAGACACAAACAGCTAAAATATGCTTTGGCTTTGAAAAAGCTACTCAGAGCTCATCAGTAAAAAAGCATGTAAATGTAATGTGTCAGAGGCATTGTCTGTTTCCATGACAACAAATGGAGGCCTGCTCCGTAATGCAATGCAGACAGAAGAGCTCACAAAGAAACCTCATCGTTGGCGTCAGTGTTTTATGGACTTTGCCTAACTTCCAACAACCTTGTGGAGCGAGAGAAGTGAGGTTACTTAAAGCCTTATAATCACAGGCCGTTTCCTGTAGGTGACTGAAGTCCTTCTGTCAGCTGTATCTTGCACAGCAGAAGAGAGAGAGAAAAACACCTTTTTTAACCTAGAAGTTATACCAGAGATATGATAAGAGAGCCACATTGCATCAAGGAATTCTGAATTTAAACCATTAAGCTCAATGGTCAAGCTCAAGAAAGACCCTAAGGCAAGCTGGCCTTAGGTAGGGTCTTTCTTTTGGTCTGCAAACATGAGAATCATCTTCATACCCTCAGTATTATGGAGTCTCTCTGGGATTCCTCTGAGAAGATAGAAGGAACCAAAATCACAGAAGAACTCTGTAAAGTCCTTCAAGATGCTGGAACATCCTAAAGGTGAACCAAAAGTTTATTTTAAAAATGTGCAAACACAGAAAAAGAGCAAGATGCGGACAGCCAGGCTCCAATTTCATTCTCAAACTTCTTGCAAAGCTAACATTTCAACCCTCTGTCTTTCCTGTCTGTACAGTAACATTGCAGGCATTTTCACATTTTCAGACATTATGGAAAGAAATGGTTTTAAAACATTTTTACAACAAATTTTACACATTATGAGATTATAAGCAGTCTAGACATACATGTAGAATAATTGTCATGGTCCTGGGTCTGATGATTATTAATATTCTGCAATACTTGTGGCACCCTGCTTTCCATGTTCATTTATTTCCTGTTTTACTTTGACAGTCCCGCGTCCTGTGTTACTGTCTTCTGTTTTGACAGGGAGGAACTGTCTCATGTGGGTGATCAGCTGTGTTCACTCCTGTTCCTTATTTCCTCGTTACCCTCCTGTGTATTTAGTCCTCTGTCTTCCTCCTTCTGTTGTTGGTTCGTCTGCGTTTCTTCCCCTGTGTTTCCAACTTTCAGGTTTCTAGTTTCATACAATATTTAGTTTTCCCAGTATAGGTTTCGTTAGCTTCATCCTAGCAATTCTGTGCTTTTTGTTTGTACTTTGATTCAGCCAAATAAAAGGCTCGCTTTCTGTTCATCACCTCACTCTGCCTCCATCGTCTGCTTTTGGGTCTACCTTCTCCTCACTCCACGCCGTCTGCCTCTGCAAACATAAAAGTAAAAGCCCTTTTGCACTAGTACCCACTCGGTTCAGGTCGAGTCTGCTCGACTTGGTTTTTAGGGTTTTCCATTAGGTGGTAGTACCTGGTACCAGGTACTGTTTTAGTACTTTCTCTGCTGGGGTTCCAAGCAATCTGAGTTGACCCGAAAATGTGACGTCAACAGGCCGCATCGTGCTGATTGGTTGACTTGACAAAAGTCAACACTGCCAATTTTGAAACCCGACAACGAGGGAAATGGCTGCACAAAAACCCACAGCATGGTCCAGCTATTAGGTGCAGACTCGTACCATGGTGGGGGTGTTTGTATGTTGCCTCCATGTCCTGTTTCTTCACAGGACTTTCGGCCGTGTTGCTGTCACGACTCCGGGCACATTGAGGTGGTACGCCATTGTAATGGAAAACAACAGAAACCGAGTCAATTCAAGTCAAGTCACGAGGCAGAAGTCTTCTGGTGTTTACTATTTTAGCCTTTATGTATCTTTTGCATCGTTTTTCTTAACAAAGGCTATGAGTAAACGAATGCAACTGTGTCACATCTGGAAAATAATTCTCGCTACACAGAAGTAATCTCTGTTGATTGAAATGATATACTTCTGAAACTGCCTACGCAGCAGTTTGCTTCTCATGTGCCCGATTCTATAAAGAATCTTTATCATCTTAAATAGCTTCTTTGCAGCATTTTCTTTCTTTCTATCTGATCCTTTTTGCACATGATAATCTTTGTCATTATAATCACCATCCCTGCATTACATGATAATTTTCATCAGAATTTTTCCTTATCTGTCGTTAATTTCTTCTCTTTTAACTGCTTCTGAAGCTTCTCCCAGAGTCCCCTGTTCTGTCTTTGCTTTCTCTCGTCCTGCTCCTTCTCTCACTGCTTCAACCCTGCTTTGTCTGAGCTGTTTATGCTGCCTGGCAGAACAACAAAGTTCTTCACCTGGACAGGGCTCTAGAAAGGGAAGGTGGCTGAGGCTCACACATTGCTACATAAACTAATCTGATTAGCTGCAGAGGAAGACTTAACACAGTCCCGTGGCTTTCTTTTTCATTGTTCAGTGTTTTTAGTCACTTGAAGTTTGACTTACTTGTTAGTCACGACTTGTGTTCGACAAACATAAGACGCATTTTCTAACACAACAAACATGTACATCACAGTCACATGGAAAGTATGTCTGCATACAATATTATATTTAGTATGTTTAGTAGTTCAGAGCAAAACGTGTGGAATAAATAGATTTTGACAAGAGAAATATTTTCAACGTGAAATGCTATAAAACCCTGTAAGTCAAAGTTTTTGCAAAGAAAGCGCCCCCTCTTGGTGACACTAGGCCATTGCATGAAACGTGTTCATGATGGAAAGTACCTCGGCTTAGAAGCAGGAAAGGGAACTGCCAGTAACTAACTGGCACCTGGCTGGGGACAGCAAGTCTAAGCATGTGTTTCAGTAAAAGCAGCTGCTGATCAAAATTACTTTAAAGCTAATTTGCCCATCGAGTGTATAAAATGAGAAAGAGGGGGTTACAGTGTACCTCACCCATTTAAAGAAGCGTGTTCAGATTACACACAGAGCAACATTATTTTATTTACATCACGTTTTCTGGTTGCTGTACTCACAAACAAAGCTGTATAACACTGACGGTCTTTAGGACCTTTGGGTTAAAAAAATGGGTTAAACAGTGTTCAGATCATTCTGCTTACAGGGATTACCTACATACACTGAGCCCTTTATTTAAAATGTTGCTCACTTGACCACAATATATCTGACATAATATAAGGAAAATAGATTCTCTTTTAAATTTAAAGCAAATGAATCTCATTTTATTTAACAAACTGAAGGTTGAAGTGATATTCAAGGTCACAAAGTAGATTTTGTTTATCTGCCTCTGATATATGAGTTCTCGTGACCGAATCATTGTTCAACACTTTCCCAGTGAATCGGTTTGTAACATATGAAGTGAAATTCTGTCAATTCTACTGATTTGGATTAGATTAAGTGAAGTGTCTGGGTGATATTTAAGCCTTTAAATTCGTTCATGTTGCTGGTGCATCATACAGGACACTGCTGAGCCATTCTGTATTCGAAAGTAATATGATTTGAAACAGCGTAGGAGAAAAGTGACCACAGGATTCTTTTCTTTGTGCAAATTGTGTAAAAGCACGTAGAAAACAAACACATTGCTCATTAGGACGAGCTCGACATCCCCATAGGAGAGACGCTTCTGTCTCACGGTGCAGCATCTTTACAGCAAATTACATCCTTCCACAGGTAATGAGAAAATGACAAATTGTACGACGAGGATGTGTGGAGGCAGAATTTTCACGCTGAGCTGTTTTAATCTAACACGGGAGAAAAATGTACTCCCCGATGTTCAGATTCACCTGTCGTACAGCCACGTTATCCACAAAGCAAGGTGTGATGCTGCTCTGTGCAGAGCTTTGCTTTAACACTAAAATAAACAAGAGGGAGGAAAAGGAGAGGGAGGAGATGCATAGATGAGTGCAGGAACAAAGAGACAGGTCGAGAGATGTTACAGACAGCCAAACTTCCAGAGAGAAACAGACACATTAAATTGAGTTTGACTTTCCCTGTGTTTGCTTCCACTCCCTTCCTTAAACAAGGACACAACTGGGCCATCAATTCTTCATCCTCCCTTTCCTTTAGCTTAAGTGGTAGCAGATTTACCTAACCCATGTCTTGGCTTGGCCTCAGTCCCTTGGCTCTTGCGCAGCAATGAAAACGGTAAACAAAGGGGAATCTGGAGTACATCGAATAAGAAACGGGGGCTAAAGGGGCTATGAGGCTCATTAGGTGCCAATAACCTCCTCATCACCAAAACAGCACGTTTATAGCTAGGGGTTTATGCTGAACTGGGCAGCACCAGGGAGGGCAGCACGAGAGTGTGCAAACCTGGGGAGTGGAACCAAGTGGTTAAAATGAAACTGATATTGAGATGCAGTCGTTTCATTTCTACTTTAAACATGCAGTCGGCACAATTTTCTTTTTCCTCAGACTTATTTGAGTGTTTGAGAGATGTGCTCATCAGAAGCTGAAAAATAGCTTCTACTTTTAGGTTCTGTTTTTATTGTTTTAACCCTTTAAAACTTTTTAAACTGTCAAAAGTTATTTTCTCTGAAACAAACCGTCTGCCACTTTCAGCTAAATCAAATTTTGTGTACAATTATAATTGGACACTTTTGCCAAATGCTCGGTTTTCCTTTTTAAATTTTGCCATCTTTAAATAATACAGACTTTGATTTAGTTCAGTTTTATTTGGCTTGACGGCTGGTGTCCTGCAGGTTTTAGATCTCACCCTGGGTCAGCACACCTGAATGAAATGATTAGTTCATTACCAGGCCTCTGGAGAACTTCAAGACATGTTGAGGAGGTCATTTAGCCATTTAAATCAGCTGTGTTGGATCAAGGACACATCTAAAACCTGCAGGACACCGGCCCTCGGGGCCTGGAGTTGCCCACCCCTGATTTATACAGTACCAAATCACTGAGCATCACATACGGTGACACCAGCAATGTAGGAAATCACACATCCTTAGTAACCGCACATTTTACAGCACAGCATAAATACATTGATACATCTATCGGAAACATTACAGGAATAACTTTTGTAATTGGTTTCGCTTCAATAAGATTTTACTCAATTCCCGGTTTATCATCTTTTCAGAAACCTCAGATCAGAGCAAACGTGTAGATGCTGTGTCCATTTAACACGGTGCCTCACCAAACCACGAAAAGTACATGCAGGCAGAAGTCGCAGTAAGTTTCAGTCTGCAGTCAGAACAGAGGGAGATCATTTATTTCAGGCCAACGTGAAAATAATCACAGGAAAACGTTTAAACTGACATAACTAACAAAATTACAGGTAAATACATATTACCTGCCTAACGTAATAATTTCTGGTAATTAAGGACCCTGTAATGTACTTCACACTTGCTCACTAGTAACTTCTTGGCTGTTATACTGAGTGGACAGTGCCCTGCTGGCACTGCAGCTTCTGCTTTGCCTCTGGACAGTGTGACATCGAGTTGACCCACTTACTGTTGTTTTCTTGTCAAATCTGTACATCACTTTTAAAAATAGCAAATAGGGAACCTGTTAATCCTGTTGTGTGTGATGTGTTTTACCTAACGAGTTTTTGCTTTACTTCTGGTGTCTCGCCCTCGTTTTTCACCAAGAAATATTCCTGTAAAAGGACAAATTGGTCTGGTGAGGTTTGCTGAGATGACATGTGGCTCTCAGTGGCCAGCGTGGTCACATGTCACCTCACTACTGTGATCAGACATGCTAGACATAAAACCCAGACACACACACACACACACACACACACACACACACACACACACACACAGTGAAAGAAAAGCTTGGGTAGACAATCTCACACTCAATCATATAACTGGCCACAGTGATACATTGTCTCTTTGCGGGCCAAGTCTCTGTAAGAACCAAGTTTCGCACAATTCTTCCTGCTGGCTTCCATGTTTGAGGAAGCTTATCAAGGTGTGCAACATCGTAATGCAGCCTGCACTTTCCCACAGCTGCTGCTCTCCATTTTCACTCTTTTGTTTGCCTCTTGTGTGCCTTTCTTCTTATCTCCCGGTGCCACTCTTCAGCTCAGCTGCACAAAATCCATACGGATTCACTGCAGTGCAACTCTGCCTCAGCTTCTGGTTTTGATTTCTGCTCGCCTCTGTTTGTTCCCAGCCAGTCAGCAACTCTGTACAAGCCTTTTTGCCACAGATTATTTATGTTCATGCTTTTTAAGTTTTTGGTTCTGTTTTCTGTGTTTTCTGAATCAGGTTCAGGTTATGTTATTTTACTTTTAGTTAGAGGTTTACAATATCCATCTTTTACTGTAAATGCAGGCATTTGCAACATTGTATATATATATATATATATATATCACATTGTTTTAGACTTTTGTACAGTGAGTGCAGTGCAGCCTCGCTGACAAACCTTTCCAGCAATCAGTGTTTAGTGTTCACACCATGTGTTAGTATTAAAAATGTAACACTTTGTTCTTACTTCTGAAAAATGTTCTGAAAGGCCTTGAATGATTAGTGATTCATTCATTCATGCTATGTAAGCTCCCTGTGAGCAGCCGGCACACTGCTGAAAGCTGCAGGCTTTGAGCTGTTAAAAAGTAAACCGCGGTGGTATAGTTTCTAAAGG
Organism: Simochromis diagramma; assembly: GCF_900408965.1. Taxonomy (NCBI): domain Eukaryota; kingdom Metazoa; phylum Chordata; class Actinopteri; order Cichliformes; family Cichlidae; genus Simochromis; species Simochromis diagramma. The sequence continues at coordinate 1,189,101 of NW_024387258.1, read as the reverse complement.
CCAGAGACAATATCCTGTTGTTAATATAATGCTGGATACAAATCTTACTAAGCTGGACTAAAATGTTGTCTTAAATAATCCTCCTTGTTAATTTTCTCATTTTTGTTCCCTGTAAAGTTGATTTTGTTAGAATAACAAATTTGCATTATCTAGATGCTTTGGCCCATTTCTCAGTCCCATAATCCAGTGCAGCTGCAGACTGGCAGGTTAATGTCCAAGAACACCTTTTCACCTCAGACATTAGTAGATGGTCTCATGAAAAATTCAGCCATGCTTGAAAAAGAATTAGCTTCGAAGAACATTGAAGTGTTTGTGTCTTTTCACTTAAGACATGCTGCAATTAATCTTTCCCTTTAACACAGATGCACAGATAACACACACGGGGTGACCGTGGCTCAGGGGGGTTGGGAAGCGTATCTGTAACCGTAAGGTCGCCGGTTCGATCCCTGGGCTCTCTGTCCTGGTCGCTGTGTCCCTGGGCAAGACACTTTACCCTACTTGCCTACTGGTGTTGGCCAGAGGGGCCGATGGCGCGATATGGCAGCCTCGCTTCTGTCAGTCTGCCCCAGGGCAGCTGTGGCTACAACTGTAGCTGCCTCCACCAGTGTGTGAATGTGAGAGTGAATGAATAGTGGTATTGTAAAGCGCTTTGGGTGCCTTGAAAAGCGCTATATAAATCCAATCCATTATTATTATTACGTAGAGTTTGGGAGAAACAATTAACGTGCACTAAAAAAGTAATGTTGAAAGACATAAATAGTAGAAGGGTGATAACTGAACTAGTAGATATCATAAAACTGAGGCGACTACTAATAAATCCAGGGCAGAAATATGGGCATTTTACACTTAAATATTACAGTGTTGGCATATTCGAGGTTCATTTTACAGATGAGATTTTGGATATTAATTTATATCGCTCCATAAATAAGGAAATACTGTCATCAATCTCAACATCTTCCACAAAAAGTAGGAGCCCAAGCACTCGTTGCTTTCATGAAATGTGTGCAAAGAAATGTAATTGTGTTCTAACAGCTGTGCGTATACCAGGAGAGGAAAGGAAACACCACCACATTTCAGTTGGGCTGAGACCTGGACTTTGACTGGGTCATGGTGTCTTGATTTTTCTGTTGTGGATTTGATGGTGTTCTTGGGATCATTGTCCTATTGCATAACTAGGAGTGTGATTGCTGTTCGTGCTGTTGGTATTACTGCATCTGCACCTTCTTGTTCAGTGATAGATTTCTTACCAGTTTTGGGTTTGAACAAGTGAATTCAAGTCAGCTTAACTGTTGGAGCAAATCCAGGATCTGCCTTTTGTTCTGCATCAGAGAGATATAGTATGTCCTTGGCTTTCTTCTCAGAAAACATCAACAAGGTTAATTTTTAACAACGGTTTACACAACACCTCCTGGTGTATAACTCAGTACAAAAATACCAATTTCAGTTTTGGTTTTATTTCAGTCACTTTATCCTTCATCTGCTTCAAACGTCGTTATCCCACATACACATATAGTAGGCTGTGTTATGGACATCACAGCTGTTGTCGACAGCTACGGAGGTAAAGTCTTATCTGATTTGTCTTTCAGCTGAAGATAAAGATTTCAAGTTTCCTTGATTCGTCTTGTTACGTTTCACTGAGAGTTGCACATTTTCACATGCTTCTTTTTTCTCAGGGTACGTTAGTGTGGTGGAGTCCACCAAACACTTTGTGATAAACTCTCCATCAGAGAATGGCTTACTCTTATTTGCAATTTGCAAAGCTGATCTTGACTGCTGTATCCTTGGACGTGTAAAGCTTGGAAAAAAATCTTTGTCTTTCTCAAATTGTCTTTTGCAGCTTTGCTGGGAAAGGTTTACATGCAAATTCATGCTCGGCATCAGTCAAGTTCTTATATTACTCTGCATGTTTGATCTTGGTGATTCAAACTGTAAACTCATTTCCATAAGCTAAGCAAATGGCTTTAACTCTGACTTAGGTAACTAAAAACTTGTACATGTATTGTTAAAAACTGTTCATTCTGCATGAATAATTATTTTCTTTCTGCTTCCTATAGGAGCAGTAAGGGTGTGCTCAGAACGTTTGGTACAATAAGCAGTTACACTACCAGTCAAAAGTTTGGACACACCTTCTCATGGTTTTTCTTTATGTTCACTACCTTCTACATTATATTTACAAACAGAAGACATCAAATATATGAAACAAGATAAATGGAAATATGTAGCAAAGAGAAAACTGATGTTTTAGATTCCTCAAAGTAGCCGCCCTTTGCTTTGCTGACAGCGCTGCAAACCCTCGGCCTTCTCCCAATGAGCTTCATGATGTAGTCACCAGAAATGGTTTTCATGTCACACGTGTGCATTGTCAGGGTTCGGGTGTGGAATTTCTTGCCTCCTAATGAAGTCAGGTTGGTACACAGCTGACAGCTCTATTTAAACACTGTTAGAATTCATATTATGGCAAGAACCATTCAGCTAAGTGTAGAGAAACGACAGTCCATCATTACTTTATAAATTGAAAGTCAGTCATTTTGGAAAATTGCTGAAACTTTGAATGTGTCCCCAAATGCAGTAGCAAAAACCATCAAGCACGACGGTGATACTGGTGTTTATACTGGTGTTTATACAGAGATGTGTCTGCTACTGGAACTCAGTAGCAGACACATCTGCATCGACTGTTCAGAGCAAGCTGTGTGAATCAGACCTTTATGGTCAAATAGCTGTTAGGCGTGAGCAGCACAGTGGTGCAGTGATTAGCACTTATGCCTCACAACAAGAAGGTCCTGAGTTTGATTCCACTACCTGGCTGGGGTTTTTCTGAGTTTGCATGTTCTCCCCCACAGTCCAAAGACATGCAGTTAGTGGGGTTAGGTTAATTGGTAATTCTAAATTGCCCATAGGTGTGAATCTTAGTGGGAGCGCGAACGGTTGCCTGTCTCTATGCGACAGACTGCCGACCTGCCCAGGGGGTACGCGGCCTCTATGATAGCTGGGATAAGACATGTTTTGAGTTATTTCACACTTCTTTGTTTACTTCATAATTCCATATGTGCTCATTCGTAGTTGTGATGCCTTCACTGAGAATCTACAATGTAAATAGTCACGAAAACAAAGGAAAACCATTAAATGAGAAGGTGTGTCCAAACTTTTGACTGGTACTTTTTTCCACAAGTCTGAAAGAAGACAGGCCATGGAAGCAAAATCAGCCAGTAAATGAAAATAAGTATTTGCATTTATTGTCTTCCCTTTGTAACGTATTTGCCTTCAGAGAACCTCCTGAGAACCTTTCTACTTTTATGATGTCAGTATTCTTCTATTGCATGATGCTTTTTTGTTTGTTTCTTTCTGTCTCTTTGTTTTAATCACTGAATTGTGAATGCCACACACTTCCCCAGCATCATGTATACGAGTCTGTCAGCTTCGCTCTGTCTGGCAGTAGATGATTCTGAACTCCCACTGCTCTTCATTAGCATCAAGTTCATTAGGCTGCTAATAACTGTTGCCCATGTTGGAGGAGGTGATACTGTGAGGTCAGCAGCCATTAGCCAGTGGGCCTTCTGGGTTTTGTCCTGCTTTGAACTTCATTCAGGAGAAAACTGGCCTTTTATAATAAAGCGTATCAGCAAGTCATTAAGTGCAGCTTTGCAGGGATGATGTGATGAGTTCCTATGGAAAGGCATGGAGGAACTGTATGAAAAACTGTGGTTAGGAAGGGAGAGAGAGGATCATACATATTCAGAATATCAAACAAGTGTTAGCATAATGTATGGGTGGCTGAGGTGAACTCATACTGGAGGTCTGTGTGTCTGTGTGGCTTAAAAATATGGTTGTTAATTTCATATAAATGTCCAGTGTCAAAGACTCATCACATCTCATTCAGTAACTGGATCATTTCTAACTTAAACAGTAAGGTATTTCCTCTGATGTCAAAACATAAACTACTACTTTAGATTTATTGTGTTACAGGCAGGAGTTCAAAGAAACACAACGTCTGTTCTTTGTAGTAACCTGTGCTCTCTCCCACAAGTTTTCCTTTGTGTTTTTCCCTCGCTGTGCCTCGTGCTGTCTGTCTTGGTCAAAGACATTTGGTCTGACTTTATACTTGCTGTTTTATTGTGATGGTTAGCTTGTGTTCTCACCTTTATTCTTCCTCCTTCCTCATTAGTGCCTGTTAATGGATTTTGTAGTTAGATTTTATTTTATTTGGTGTTTACATGCTAGATTATAACTTGATTACCTTTGCAACATTTTACTCCATCCATCTCTCTTTTGTTGTTGTTAAGTGAAATTGTTGAGCAGTAGTTTTTAATATGGGGTCCCAGTGCAGTCATGCTGATCGTCCATAGGTCCAAAAACGGAGAAAGTTCTGCTGTTCGTGTCATTTTCTGACCATATTCATGCAGTTAGGTTTATTTTGAATGACTGAAAATCACCTTTTGATTGTTCAGAAGAAAAATGTGCAAATTGTCAACTTTGTTACATTATATATAATATTATCAGGTGATATAATTTCAAATGAAGTAACAATTTACTCGTATACCACACGGGAGTCTTCACTTCTTTTGTGTGTGTTGTAAATAATCTGGTTATGCATGCATTGCGCAGACTCTAGGACACACTGTTGTCCTTGTTGCACGAGTGTGTGTAGCTACACCTCCTCTTCATGATCCTGGACTTCATTTAGTTGGAAGTGATAATGCACACAGTCTAAAGGGACACTGGTTGTCCTGCTCAACAGGAACACAGCTTTAAACACAAATCCACACAATGCTGACAAATGAACTTGCCCCACTGCCAACTCCAATTAATAGCTTCAGCTGCATCAGCATGCCCCTTGTGTTTGGTCAAAATTAATTTACCAACAAACTTTTTAATCAAATTTCACCACAAACCCCGAGGGGCGCTCGGCTCTGTGCATTCACTGTGTGGTGCTGCAGTGTTAGTCTCTTGCAGTGGGGAGCAGTGATTCAGCTCGAAGCAATGAAGCATGGCTTTTTTCCACGCTTGTTGCAAGTGTAAGAAAAATGATCCTTCAGCATTTCCTGTTAAATTACAGGGAACAACACAATCAAAGCCACAGTCCCCTAAAAAGCACAGTTTTCAAATGTCACTGAAAGCTTTTTGTGTGTGTTAAATACTGATATTCAGGAGACATTAACAGGCCCCTGGAAACTCGGGCTCTCTCTGTGCTCATAGTGTTTGAATATCAAAGCACTGCACTCATGGTAACTTTCAGTAGTTGGTCATATATGTCTGCAGTATTTATGCAATTTGAAAGAGGTTTTGAATAAATGACCACAATTGCACTTAAGCATCTCCGGAGGTCTTATTTTAATTTTTTTTATAATAATTCAGAAAGGAGTCTAAAGTTCATTTTGCACTTTAAAGATAATGGTCTGCGATCTCGCTGTGCTCTAAAGGAAAGCAGAATTTAAAATAAGACCATTTTTGTCCAGGCTATTTCCCCAAACAGACAAAACTGAGCTCAATTTAACATCAAAATGAAACCTTTTTTACTTCTTAAATTCAGCAGACGCTGAGAAACAGCCTTCCTTTCACCTCATCTTTTTTCCAATTTAAGATCTTTAATGGTTTTTTTCCATTCTCATCATATTTATCTTTTTTCTTGAGATAACAGGAAGATTATAAATGAACCTACACAATATCAGAAATTTGTCTCAGTGATGAAATTCAAGTGTCAACGATTCTTTCTGTCCTCAGAGTTTTCTTTCCTTGAAGATCTAAGTCAAAGTATAAATTGGAACACCAGTTTGAATTTTATTCCTATTTATTTTAAATAAACAAAATTGATTCTTTTAAATGGATCATGGAAAGGATTTTGTGCATTGTGAGCTTTTTGTTTCATTAATCGTCAAATACTTTCCCGTCTTGAAGCATACTCAGTCATGCAGGTAAGGAAATCCCAGAAAGCTGCCTGTGCACATCTGAATGTTGGCTGTTCAGCCTTTACACTGAAATCGCAGAATCAACTTTGTGGGGCAAACACTTTCTCACGTAAATACTTTACACAAGCTTCTTCTTTCAGCTGGTTCCTTTAGGGTAGGGGTGTCCAACTGCAGTCCTCGAGAGCTACTGTCCTGCAGCTTTTAGATGCATCCCTACTCCAACTGTCATGATCCGGAGTCTGTGACTCCGTGTTTATGTTATTCTTATTCTGTGGTTATTTTGGGGTTCTTGTACGTTCACGTTTCATGTTCCTATGTTCTGTGTTCTCCAGCCTGTGTGAAGTTTGTGTGTTGTGTCATTGCGTGTATGTGTTTCCTGTTTTATTGTGACGGTCTCTGTCTTATGTCAGTGTGTTCTGCTTACGTTCCCCCTGCCTCGTCAGCTGTGATGTCTTCCAGGTGTGTTCCCCTCCTGTTTCCCATCCCCTGATTCCTGGCGTGTGTATTTATAGTGTGTGTCACCTCGTCCTCGTGGCTGCTTCGTCTGTGTTGTTTCCCCTCGGTCTCCCCGTGTGTACTTCCCCGGACCTCCCTGCATCTTTGTTTCTGGTTTGTTTTGTTAGTTTTACCCAGTTTAGGTTCTAGTTTTATGTTCCCAGTGCCTTTGTTGTTTGTATTTCCTTTTGTTTAATAAATACTCACCTGCACCTGAGCTGCCGCATTTTGGGTCCTAATATATTCCACACGTCTGCCACACCGGACGCGACACCAATAAAGCTGAATCTAATGGTTGGATGACCTCTTCAGCACACCATCAAGTTTGGCAAAGGCCTGATAAGAAGCCATTCATTTGATTCAGGTGTGTTGGAACAAGGATGCATCTAAAAGCTGCAGGACGGTAGCCAGTGTTGGGAAGGTTACTTTTAACATGTATTCCATTACAGATTACAGATTACATGCCCCAAAATGTATTCTGTAACGTATTACGTTACTCGATGAGAGTAACGTATTCTGAATACTTAGGATTACTTAATATATTATCATGCTGTTTACAACTACATGAATGTACTATTGCTGTGATTTATTACTGTTACTGAAGGTTCGCGACTCCGAACCGTAGTAAAGGGACCTCTGACTAATACGTCGGGTTCGTGTCGGGCTCGTAGCCGAAAACTAGCTTTACTTTGTTGTCTGCGTCAACTTTGAGAAAGAGAGAGGCGTTGAAAGGCTGCTCCAACGGAACTTGTTGTTTCGGAGGAAAACACGAACACAGCGTACAGTCGAGTCTTAACAGCTTACTTACAGCTGGGCTCGTCAGGCTGCAGTGGTTATTATTATATTTACATGCTTCCAGCTCCCGTTTCTGCTCGATGATAACTCGTACTTTTCTACTTCCTTTTTCTCCCTCCTCGCGCTCACAGACACATAACGGGTATGGCAGTCCATTCTGGCGATCATGGCTCAAAGAGTTGGCCGTTCGTCTTGTAACCGGAAGGTTGCCGGTTCGAGCCCCGGCTCGGACAGTCTCGGTCGTTGTGTCCTTGGGCAAGACGCTTCACCTACCGCCTACTGGTGTTGGCCAGAGGGGCCGATGGCGCGATATGGCAGCCTCGCTTCTGTCAGTCTGCCCCAGGGCAGCTGTGGCTACAACTGTAGCTGCCTCCACCAGTGTGTGAATGTGAGAGTGAATGAATAGTGGAATTGTAAAGTGCTTTGAGGGCCCCGAAAAGCGCTATATAAATGCTATCCCTTATTATTATTATTATTATTATTCTCCCTGCAGCACGGACTACACGGCCCATCAGGCTACATTCTTTAGCGCTATGCCTGTAGCATTCTGCCTATTAGCTTAGCACAACAACAACAAAAAGGCCTCTCTCACCCAGGAAACACACAGTCACAGAGAGAGCGTCACCCTGTAACCATGGCAACCGTAACGCTGCCGCCTGGAACAACAGAACGTAGCTGTCAAACAAAACCCAAACAGTCCTGACCCGCGACAATATGAAACAGGAAAATACCGCAGTGTAATCCATTTATTTCAACAAAGTAACTGTATTCTGAATACCACCTTTTTAAACGGTAACTGTAACGGAATACAGTTACTCGTATTTTGTATTTTAAATACGTAACGGCGGTACATGTATTCCGTTACTCCCCAACACTGACGGTAGCTCTCGAGGACTGGAGTTGGACACCCCTGCTTTAGGGATTGCCACAGTGGATCACCTGTCTCCACGCCACACCAGGCCTTTGCATACCCTCCTTCACTTCATCCATGAATGTTCTCTGTGGTCTTCCATTTTCCTCCTACTTTGCAGTTCCATAATCAGTATCCTTTGTCCAATTTAGCCACTATTCCACATCTACACATATCAAAACTATCTAGGCTCTCTAACGTTGTCTTCAAACCACTCAACTTGAGCTGGCCCTCTGATATCATTTCTAATTCTTGGGCCTATGTCTTTATGTCAGTGCCAACTTCTACAAATCATACATTACAGCGGGTCGCACCGCCATCTTGTAAACCTTCCCTTTGACTCTTGCTGCTATCATTCAGTCATAAATTCCCTCTCGCACTGTCTCCACTTGCTTTAACTCACCAGCACTCTCTTCTTTAACTCTCTTGCATTGTTGTTTTGGATGACTGACCACGCATATTTAAATTAAGACAACTTTATTACCGCTGTTGCACTTCTCTCCCTCTAATTCACTTTCATTCATCTTCTCTTCAAAACATAAATCCACCTCTTCCTGCTCTTATTGCAGATCATAGTGTTGACTGCAAACATCATAGTCCAAGGAGACTACTGTCTGACCCCATCTGTCAGTCTGTCCATCAGGACTGCAAACACTCTTAAAAAACAGAGAAGATCCCTGATGGAACCCCATCTCCACCTTGAACCTCTCTGTCTTCATACACATCCTTTACCAGCCTCACGTGCTTCTCTGCTACTCTCAACCTCCTCATGCAGTACCACAGTTGCTCACTTGACACGCTATCATATGCTTTTCTGACCATCTCTATACTTCTCCATCAAAACGGACATCAATGCTTCTACTCTTATCAACTTTCAATCTTTGGAACAGGCTCAGGGAGAGGCAGCCATCTGCTACCACCATTAAGGGTTGATGGGAGGAAGACAAGATAAAGACCCACTGTGGAAGAGAGCCTGGGATTAATAATAATAATAACTGGTGAATAAATGCAGAGTGGTGTATAAACACATAGTGAGTGAAAAACATAAAACAACATAAAAATTAATCAGTGCATCAAGGAAAGTCCGCAGTAGCCTATTGCAGCATAATTATGGGAGAAATTAACTCAGTTTCTATAGCGCCAAATCACAACAACAGTCCCCCAGATGTACATTATATTGTAACATAAAGACCATGCAAAAATACAGTGAAAACAAAAACCCCAACAATTGCAATTGCTCTATGAGCATGTACTTTGGTTACAGTGGGAATTAAAAATTCAGTTTCAGTAGGAAGATATGATACAAACCACTGCAGCGCAGTACCTGTAATACCTACAGCATGTTCTAATCGCTCTAATAGGATATTATGGTCGACAGAGATGAGTCCACTGTCAGAGGCCATAAGAAGATCATTTGTAACCTTCACTAAAGCTGTTTCTGTGCTGTGCTGAGCTCTGAAACCTGACTGAAACTCTTCAAATAAACCATTCCTCTGCAGATGATCTGTTAGCTGTTTGATAACTACTCTTTCAAGGATGTTTGATATTGCATTTATTTGATATGAAATTTTGATTTCTGTACAAGAACCAGTTCTCGATTCCCATCCCTACAGATTGATCATATTTAAGATTTAGCTCTTCTTTGAACAGACTGGAATCTCATAAACATGCTGATGAAAGGAAGTGATTATTAAAGGTAACTCAGAAGAATCAGTCAGAGTGAAAGACTAAATATCACTAGTACTGAAAGTTGCCGTACATAATGTAACATCTCTGAGACAGTTATGTGTAATGTTTTTTCTCTAATTGTTAAAATTTATGGACCCATAACTAGTAAAGGTTAAAGGATTTCTCTGTTTAACAGACCTCTGACTTTTTGTCAGCCTGGCTGTAGTGGTGAAGAGAAACCTGATGGCATATAGACCGATTCTTATATCACACTTTTTCACTCTCCCCGAGCACTCCGAGTGCTTAATACAACATGCATCATTCACCCATTCACACAAGCACTTTTTCTATGCTTAAGTGCTTTCTGTCTTACATTAACACATTCACATTCATACTCCATTGGCTGCAGTGGGGACAACTTAGTATCTCGCTCAAGGATGCAAGACTGGAGCAGTCAGGGATCAAACCACCAACCTTTCAGTTAGTAGGTGACCTGCTAATCTTCTGCCTCAGCCACAACCAAACCAGGATGGAGTGGCATGAAGAATAGGAAGATGTTCTAGCTTTACGGAGCTACAAATTATTCTTCCAGATTTAATGAAGAACTTCTAAATTACTGAGATGCAACACTTTAAGGTGCGCTTTTCAGAAAGACATCTACTGTAATGAAATACATTCACCACTGCTGTGTTATCGAGAAATGATCGGTCACACCGGGGTTTTCAGGAAGAAATTTCTATGCCATATTTAAGAACAAGATTCAGAGTGTGATTAAAGTGGTGGGTGGCCTCTACACATTTTGAGAGAGGCCCATTGAGTTTAAAATCTTAAATGCTGTGTTGAGGCTGTCATTTTCAGCATCTATATGGATGTTAAAATCACCCACAGTAATCATGTTGTCTGAACTGAGTACCAAATCAGACAAGTTTGATAAATCCATCCATCCATCTTCATCCGCTTATCCGAGGTCGGGTCGCGGGGGTAGCAGCCTAAGCAAAGAGGTCCAGACCTCCCTCTCCCCAGCCACCTCCTCCAGCTTGTCCGGGGGAATACCAAGGCGTTCCCAGGCCAGCCGAGAGATATAATCTCTCCAGCGTGTCCTGGGTCTGCCCCGGGGCCTCCTCCCGGTGGGACATGCCTGGAACACCTCGCCCAGGAGGCGCCCAGGGGGCATCCTTGCCAGATGCCCGAACCACCTCAGCTGGCTCCTTTCGATGTGGAGCAGCAGCTGCTCTACTCTGAGCCCCTCCCGGATGGCCGAACTTCTCACCCTATCTCTAAGGGAGAGGCCAGCCACCCTTCGGAGGAAGCTCATTTCCGCCGCTTGTATCCGCGATCTCGTTCTTTCGGTCACTACCCACAGCTCGTGGCCATAGGTGAGGGTAGGGACGTAGATCGACCGGTAAATTGAGAGCTTCGCTTTTACACTCAGCTCCCTCTTCACCACGACTGACCGGTGCAGCGTCCGCATTACTGCAGCCGCAGCCCCAATCCGTCTGTCGATCTCCGGCTCCCTTCTCCCATCACTCGCGAACAAGACCCCGAGATACTTGAACTCCTCCACTTGGGGCAGGAACTCATCCCCGACCCGGAGTGGGCACTCCACCCTTTTCCGGCTGAGAACCATGGCCTCAGATTTGGAGGTGCTGATCCTCATTCCCGCTGCGTCACACTCGGCTGCGAACCGCTCCAGTGCGAGCTGGAGGCCCTCACCCGATGAAGCCAACAGAACCACATCATCCGCAAAAATCAGAGATGAGATTCTGAGGCCACCAAAGCGAAAGCCCTCCGCCACTTGGCTGCGCCTAGAAATCCTGTCCATAAAAATTATGAACAGAACCGGAGACAAAGGGCAGCCCTGGCGGAGCCCATCACCCACCGGGAACGAGTCCGACTTATTGCCGGCAATGCGAACCAAGCTCTTGCAACGGTTGTATAGGGATTGAATGGCCCGTAGCAATGGGCCAGACACCCCATACTCCCGCAACACCTCCCACAGGACACCCCGAGGGACACGGTCGAATGCCTTCTCCAGGTCCACAAAACACATGTAGACTGGTTGGGCAAACTCCCATGCACCCTCAAGTATCCTGGAGAGGATAAAGAGCTGGTCCAGTGTTCCGCGACCAGGACGAAAACCGCATTGTTCCTCCTGTATCCGAGGTTCGACTAGCGGACGAACTCTCCTCTCCAGCACCCTGGCATAGACTTTCCCAGGGAGGCTGAGGAGTGTGATCCCCCTGTAGTTGGAACACACCCTCCGGTCCCCCTTCTTAAAGATGGGGACCACCACCCCGGTCTGCCAGTCCACAGGCACTGCCCCTGATCTCCACGCAACATTGCAGAGACGTGTCAACCAAGACAGCCCTACAACGTCCAGCGCCTTCAGGAACTCGGGGCGGACCTCATCAACACCAGGGGCTCTGCCACCAAGGAGTTGTTTAACTGCCTCAGTGACCTCGCCCCCGGAAATTGGCGGGTCATACCCCTCATCCCCAGACTCTGCTTCCTCCTCGGAAGACGTGTCAGTGGGATTAAGGAGGTCCTCGAAGTATTCCTTCCACCGCCCGACAATTTTCTCAGTCGACGTCAACAGCGCTCCGCCAGCACTATACACAGCGCAGGTAGAGCACCGCTTTCCCCTCCTGAGACGCCTGACGGTTTGCCAGAATCTCTTCGAGGCAGTCCGAAAGTCTTTTTCCATGGCCTCTCCGAACTCCTCCCACACCCGAGTTTTTGCTTCAGCCACTGCCCGAGCCGCATTCCGCTTGGCCTGTCGATACCTGTCGGCTGCCTCCGGAGTCCCACAGGCTAACCAAGCCCGATAGGCCTCCTTCTTCAGCCTGGTGGCTCCCTTCACCTCTGGTGTCCACCATTTGGTTCGGGGATTACCACCACGGCAGGCACCAACCACCTTGCGGCCGCAGCTCAATGCAGCAGCTTCGGCAATGGAGACGCTGAACATGGTCCATTCGGACTCAATGTCCCCAGTCTCCCTCGGAATGCTGTTGAAGCTCTGCCGGAGGTGTGCGTTGAAGATCTCGCGGACTGGGGCCTCTGCTAGACGTTCCCAGCACACCCTCACTACGCGTTTAGGTGCACCAGGTCTGTCCAGCGTCCTCCCCCGCCACCTGATCCAACTCACCACCAGGTGGTGATCAGTTGACAGCTCAGCCCCTCTCTTTACCCGAGTGTCCAGAACATATGGTCGCAGGTCTGGTGATACGATTACAAAATCGATCATCGACCTACGGCCTAGAGCATCCTGGTGCCACGTGCACTTATGAACACTCTTATGTTCGAACAGGGTGTTCGTTATGGCCAAACTGTGATTAGCACAGAAGTCCAATAACAAAGCACCGCTCGGGTTCAGATCAGGGAGGCCGTTCCTCCCAATCACGCCCCTCCAGGTCTCGCTGTCGTTACCCACGTGAGCATTGAAGTCTCCCAGCAGGACAACAGAGTCTCCAGGTGGAGCACCTTCCAGCACCCCCCCCAGGGACTCTAAGAAGGCTGGGTACTCCGAACTGCCACCCGGCGCATAAGCGCAGATGACAGTCAGGACCCGTTCCCCGACCCTAAGGCGCAGGGAGCAAACCCTCTCGTCCACCGGGAAAAACCCCAACGTACCGGCAGCAAGCCGAGGGGATATAAGAATACCCACCCCAGCCCGCCGCCTCTCACCAGGGGCAACTCCAGACTGAGACAGAGTCCAGCCCCTCTCCAGGAGACTGGTTCCAGAGCCCAGACAATGCGTAGAGGTGAGCCCAACTATATCTAGCCGGTACCTCTCAACCTCACGCACCAACTCAGGCTCCTTCCCCACCAGAGAGGTGACATTCCATGTCCCTATTGCCAGTCTTGGCAGCCGGGGGTCGGTCCGCCAGGGCCTCCGCTCCTGGCCGCCACCCGGCTCACAATGCACCCGACCCCTATGGCGCCTCCTGCGGGTGGTGGGCCTGCGGGAGGATGGGCCCATGTCTCCTCTTCGGGCTGTGCCCGGCCGGGCCCCATGGACTAAGGCCCGGCCACCAGACGCTCGCCCTCGGGCACCCTCCCCGGGTCTGGCTCCAGGGCGGGGCCCCGGTAACCCTATCCCGGGCAGGGTAAACTGTTCCCTCGATATTCTCTTCATGGGGGTCTTCTGAATCGCTCTTTGTCTGGTCCCTCACCCAGGACCAGTTTGTCATGGGAGACCCTACCAGGGGGCAAAAGCCCCCAGACAACATAGCCCCTGGGATCCCTGGGACACACAAACCCCTCCACCACGATAAGGTAGCGATTCAAGGAGGAGAAGTTTGATAAATCATCAATTATTATTATTATCAATTATTATTTTATGAAATCTACATTTATCCTTAGCCAGCAGTTTCATCTGGTTGCTTTGGCTCCTTGAAGACAATTCACTGTGTTTGCTGGTGTCTCTAGCTTCACATTCTTCACAACAGTATCAATAACCAGTGGTTTTTCCTTGCTGGCTGTATCACTGAGTGTGGAAATGTCATTTGAAAATGTGAATGAGTACCAGGGACTTCTGTTTAGGACCATGTTTCCTCCTCATAGTCACCCAGCCAGCCTGTTTTCCCTGGTTGCTCGTTGCTTGACCATCTGCTGGAGGAGAGCTAGTGGTAACATCATTCACCCACACTGACTACAGGCTGGCCAGCTACAGGTTTTTTTAGGCTGCAGAGCTGGGTCTCCGTTTCACTAAGCTTGGTCTCCAAGTGTAGCTACAAACAAGCTACATTTCTTTCTAAAGTATTAGTAAATGTGGATGAAACCATGAGGCTTTCACTTGGCTATGAGCAGCCAAGTCGATGAACAGCATGTTTCTATTCTGTTTCTATTGGCTCTCACAGGCCTAGGGTCTTTTCTTCTCAAAGTTTTCATAGCACCCCCTAATTCATGGCAAAGGCATTCTGTCAATTTAAGGTTAAGGACTCTGTGTGGTCAAGTTCTTTCACACCAGACATGCTCATGTTTTTATGGACCTTTCTTGTGCAGGGAGCATCCCCATACTGTTCCCACAAAGTTGGGAGTCTGAAATTGTCCAAAATGTTGTGGTATGCTGAAGCATTAAAAGTTCCTTTTACTGCTACTAAAACAGCACCACACCATAGCCCCCTCCACCAAACTTTACACTTGGCACAATGCAGCCAGATAAGTACTGCTCTCCTGGCCGCTGCCAAACCCAGACTTATCTGTCAAACTGCCAGACGGAAAAGCGTGATTTGTCACTCTGGAGAACATGTCTCCACTGCTCTAGAGTTCGGTGGAGGCGCGCTTTACTTTGCGCTGCATCTTAGACTGTGGATTGCACCTGGTGATGTAAGGCTTGGATGCAGCAGCTCAGCCATGAAAACCAATGACATGAAGCTCTGTATGCTCTGTTCTTGAGCTAATCTGAAGGCTACATTAAGTTCGGAGGTTTGTAATCTCCAAAATCTCTGCGCACTATGTGCTTCTGCTGATCCTGCCCTATGATTTTATGTGGCCCACCACTTCATGGCTGAGTTGCTGTCATTCACTTTGAATAATACTGTTAACACTTGACTGTGAATAATTAGTAGCTCTGCTTGATTTTATGCAGCTGTGGCCATGATTGAAACGCCTGAATTCAATTATTATGCGAGTGAATACTTTTTGCAGTGTAGTGTAAGCGAGCATGTTTTTACTTCCTTCATCTTTCCTTTTTTGACTCGTGGAACATTATCATTGGAGAATCGGGTAGATTGTGTGACTTGCTCAGAGAGATAGACTGACATAACACGGACACTGTGTATTTGTGTAGTCACATAGCACACAACACTTTGAATGGCTGTTTTATAGCTTGATGATGTTTCTGTGGTTTGGTTTTTCATTGTTCAGAAATGTGAAGTTATTCCCTATGTTTACAAAAGAAGTGCTTTGTTTTGCAGTCAGTGCTAACCTCTAATCGCTAATTTATGGTAGTACTTTGAGTAGTACTTTATCTACCTTTAAAATGTACAAAGATTTAACAGGATTTGAAGAAATGAAATGGACTTTTACCTCATGCATGGAAAGTGTAAGTGCTAAATGAGTCATGAAATTTTCATTTTACTCTTTCCTGTTCTGATTTTATATTCTAGTGTGCATTTATTCGTTTAATCAAGGCATTTCTTTCTTAAACAGCAATTGCAGCTCATTATGCAAATGCATGAGCATTGTGTTAGTTCTCTATGACTTTGATATGTAAGCAACTGAAGTGAATAGTTGGTTTCTGAGTGGCTCTGTTAACAGATATGGAGAAAAAAGCCTCGATCAGCAAATAAATTTCAGGCTGCTGTTTTTCCATCAAATCCAGAGAGTCCTTTTCTCTCCCTCTCTGTATGGCATCAATCTTGTGTGTCTGAGAGTGAGGGGGGAAATGGACTCACATCTCACCTCAGAAACCTTTTGATTACCCATTTTCCTTCCAGTGCCACGTGAGCCCACGCGGGCCAAACCTCATGATAGACAACCCATTAAGGAGTCTAACGACTTGGCTACTCACTGCTGGTTTCCTGCCTGCTCCCCCCTCCACATTCTCGGCATTTCTTCATCTCTCCCTCCCTCTCTCTTTCTTTCTTTCTCTCTTCGTCTGAACTCTGATTAATTTCCAAACAAACTTGTTTATCGTCCACTGCCACCTTTCAGCCAAAATGACCAGCATGATAGATCCTTTTCCTCTCCACATGACTGACTTCACTTTGAAAATGGTTAGGAATTATTCATCGGCCGTCTTCCTCCATTTTACATTTCCTCAGAGAAGAGCACAATCATAGCTGCACCATCCACTTCTCCAGTAGTCATTTTGCACTTCAGGACATCTTGACCTTTCTCAGTGGAGCTCATGGTATACAGGGGGAGTCAGTATGCCCTCAAAGTGAGTGGGGAAGTTGTCGTGTTGATTCCTAAAGGATTCCCCAAAGCTAGTTGATCTCCAGGATGCACTGTGACTCAGAGCGTACTCACAGTTTGGAAATAGAATTATCGTTTGTGGGGAATTAGTTTTCCAGGACTGTAAGTAAAAGAAAAATGAAAAAAACAAAACAAATTAGGAACAATATGAACTGACAGAGCTTTACACAGTTATACTTTAAGAGTAGGGAAACGGCTGAGCAGCTATAAAGAGCTTTTGTAGTCCTAATGACTAATCAAAGCATTGTGCACTGCAAGCTACATTCACCCCTTGATGGAGTTCATTATATACACTGATGTAGCTGACCACAACACCTAATACACACGTGTTTGGACTTTGGAAAGAAACCAGAGCCTCAAATTTCCTTATAAACTCCATACACAAACCCAAATCTCGCTGTGCTTCAAGAAGATCTCTAATCATTTAATAAACAGACATAATGAATACTACTGTGGGGTTTATCTGTAATGATAATAGCACAGTACCTGCAATGACAATTATGGGCATTGGCCCCCAGTTACTGATGAAAGTACCTCATGGATGATGGTGGATGGTCTTATTGGACGTTTTCTGCTTCTGATAGTAACTTTGTGGTCGTAGGTTTGAGCAGTCTCTGCTATGACTGTCTGTGGGGTGAAGACAAAGAGACGAAGAGATATGTTCATCTTCTGTCTGTTGTAGCGTTCCAGGTGAGGGACGCTGATATAACTACACAATAACACGTATTAGTCTGTTGCTCAACATTAAAATGACCATGTTGAGGCTTCAGAATGCAGAGTCAAAACTCAATGATGACATCATCATTACAAACTCAATTTTTTTATACAGTCTATGGTTTTAACATCAAAATACTTATACTTAAAGTTCCTAAAGTAAAAAGTACTTTTTATGCAGGATGGCCACTTTCAGAATCTGACACATTGTACTGAATCGTAATTATTGAGTAAGTAATATGTACATATCTCTTTAATGTTCCAGCACTTAATATAATCACTTATATTGCTGGAAAGTGTTGTGTAGTGCAAAGGAATATACTGGATGATTTTTATTGACACCTTAAAATAAATGGCGTACAATCAAGTACAAGTAGAAAGTAGCATAATACAGAAATACTTATTTAATACAAATGTGTTAAATTACTCATTTCCTGAGGAAATGGGCCAAGTTACATTACACTGCTGATCCTAAACACACTCTGATCCAGTGGCTTTGGGTATTGTAATTCAAATCTAAAGTCTAGTTTTAACTTGAAAAAGCTTCCAGGATCATATATAAACCAATCACAGTAGCTCTAACTCCTGGGCTACCTTCCATTTCAGTTGCAATCATTTCTAGGAGCCCAGCCTAGATAGCAGGCTGAGATTAGGCCTGCATCCAGATTCACATGCAGTACTTTATTAATGGTCTGAACTTTGACCCAACCAAATGGCTGTCAGAACTGGACATCTCTACTATTCATATATGTCAGTGGAGCAGTGGAAGGATAGCCACCTGCCAAAAGCCATTAGACCTGAGCTGTCACCTCTGCTGTGGCAGACGGCGAGGAGCAGAGAGAGATTGGACCCAAATGCAGACACTGATGACGGACTTGAACTGAGAGTGAGGCTTTATTACGGCGGAGCAGATTACAAAAAAAAAGGAAAAGGTGACAACAGCAGGTGTTTAGCAAAACCTAAACTAGGAGAAACCTACAAAACAAGAATAAAGAAACTAAGGATCTGAGACATGGGAGAGGCAGTAGGTGATACACAGACGATCCAGCAACAAACAGAGGAAGACAAAGGGCTTAAATACACAGAGGGATAACGAGGGAATGAGACACAGGAGGAGAGCACAGCTGGGAGAAATCACACACACCGAGACCGGAGGGAAACAATGAGAAGCACAGACATGAAAACATAACTTGATGCAACACAAGGAACACGGGGGAAGCACAGAGACAGAAACCAGAGACTAGAAACTATAAATAATAAAGAAATCAAAGACTATTAACGATAACTCAAAACACAAAACGCTGGGTCACAGACCCAGGACCGTGACATGAGCTCAGATTTATGCCGAAAGTTTGCATAAAAGGAGGTCATTAAAATGCAATTACTACACAAAGCAAGCTAGACTGTGTCAGACTGAATGATGCATGAACACGTGCATCATTCCACATCACAGTTGTTGACAGCCACTAATGACAGCAATTATTTAGTCTTGAACTACGATGCAAAAAGTGCAAGAAAGAGAAGTCAGCTACTAATGTAGGAAGATTTACCCGAGGAATGGAAAAGACTTCCTAGCTTTGATTAACACAGTCCTGGTTTATTAACTGGACTCACTCAAAGACTATTCTGTGACTCAGTGAGTCACACGAACAAATGCAGATGCTAACAGTTATTAAGTCAGTTAGTGTCACATTAAAGTGAGACTTTATTCCAGGCCTGTGAGCATTAAATTGTGTCATCCATCTGGCCTGTCCTCCACTGACCCACATCCTATCCAGTCTGAAATAGGCTGCCACTAAGTACAATTATTAATTGAAAATTGGAAATCAATGGCTCTGAATTAAGCACAAGCCTGCCTGTTTGTATATGGGTCACCTGTCTCCTAACTCAACTTTGCTTGACATACGCGGTGTTTCAAAGTATGACTGAAAGGAGAATCCACACAGTTAGCAGCACACTCTTACCTCCAAAGCGTTGTTATTGGTGACTTTTTTGGGTTTCTTTTGGAAGTCGATGTGGCTCTCAGAAAAATACCCACAGCCCCCGCTGCTGCTGCTTCTTCTTTTCTTATTTGTCTGACAGTGTGCTGATGAAAATAGTTTTTTACATGCAAGCAGCATGGCCTCAAATAAAGCGCTGAATCGGTGGGCAATAGCTGAAATTGTTGGAAATATAAACATATTGTATTCGTTACTCATTGCTACCCTCTGCTTTGACCCTCTTCAATGATTCTGTGGGACATTTAACTTAAAACCCCATGTGGGGGATATTTGTTTGCTTATAAATAAAGCCCTTCTAAACCTGCTGCAACCATAGTGTCACGGTTCTGGGTCCGTTGGACCCAGTATTTTGAGTTTATTATGTTTTGGTTTAATTTTGCATCATGGATGGTTTTCTTGTTCTCTTGTGGTTGTGATGATTATTATTAGAGTTCCATGTTCTGTTATCCATGTTTTAGGAATTGTGGTTTCATGTATAGTTCAGTTCCATGTGTCATTTTCTGTCTCTCTGTGTTGAGTCCGTGTCTCTGAGTTGTGATTCATGTTTCCTGTTTTATTGTGAAAGTCTTTGTCTTATGTTAGTGTGTGCAGCTTTGTTCCCCCTGTCTCGTTAGCCCTGATCTCTCCCAGCTGTGTCGCCCTCCTGTTGCCGATTCCCCCGTTACTACCCTGTGTATTTAAGCCCTGTGTTTTCCCGTGCTCGGTGTCATGTCGTACCCTCAGATTATGCCTGTGTGTTTCTTTGGTTTCTGTATTCACGGCACTTCACGTTTGGTTTTCATGTCAGCAATAAAGCTGAGGTTCTGATTTACAATTCTGTGTTCGAGTCCTGCGCTTGGATCCTCCTCTCCGCCTGCCCGCACACAGAGCCCCGACACATAAGTCCACTAACTAATTATTTTCAGAGTTCTTATTTTGCTGTTTGGCTGTTATGGATTCACTCTTTGTTGTGCTGCACAGGTAGTTATCAACTTTGTGTTTAGGGAAGCAACAATAATAATTTGTCTGGAATAAATATAATAAGAGAGCAACATTTAGTAATAGATTAAACCAGGCCAGTGTCTGTAGTAAATGCAAAACAGGAAAGCAGCGATCACTAAAGGTCTCATCAAAGTCACGGAAAATAAGCTATGGACCAGTTCCCCCTCATCACTGGTTTTTGACACAAAGACCACTGATTTAATATTGAAGAATGGAGCTGAAGTGTCTCTGTCTCTATATGAATACATTTTGCTGTCTGTGTGCTGATTGGACGGCTTCTGCCTAACTGACACCGTGAGTGCAATGAATGCATTTGCTGGTTGACAGCAGGACTGATCCCCAACATGTTGACAGGGTGAAATCTCAAAGGTGAGCTTGGTGACAGATACAGAACAATTTTATAATCATTTATTCATCCCTGCAACAAACAATTTGGTTCTCTCTGTTCAGTAATATTTGTCATTTGTATGTGTTTTAAAGCATATATTTGTAGCATATATGTGTGGATGTGGATTTATGTAATTTTACTTTTATTTCATTTCTCTTTTCAGTTAGTTAATTTAGTTGCCATCATGTATCTATTAATGACCAAAAAAACCCCAATTTGATAGTGTCTTGTTTTTCAGCTACAGTAATTTATGAACAAAGATTAGGGTGCAAGTATTTGAGGAACCTCACTTGCCTATTTTTGTATAATTAATTATTTATTATTTGTTTAAGGGAAAGAACAGACTCAAAGAAAGCTGCATCACAGCGACGGCAGTTTGCTCCATGGATTCATCTCTACCCTTCCCTGTTTTTTCACTAGATAGGAGATTTTTAAAATAAAAAGCTGATTTACATTCAAACTTGAAGAGACAGTATTCCCTTCGAGCCTATCTTCACATGCATCTTGGCACCTCAGTGAGCTC
The DNA here is from genome assembly GCF_900408965.1 of Simochromis diagramma. NCBI lineage: Eukaryota > Metazoa > Chordata > Actinopteri > Cichliformes > Cichlidae > Simochromis > Simochromis diagramma. The sequence goes on along the minus strand of NW_024387258.1, from coordinate 1,167,803 downwards.
ATATTGTGGTTTGTACCATAAATTTCTCCTCATGCAGGATCGTTTGTGTCCAAACAAATGTTTCACTTGATTTGATGAAACTGGACAAACAAGGCAGCAATTGTAGTGAGAGAGGTTGTAAATATGGCAGAAATCATTATCACAATTATTTTGTTCAGTAACTATACTCTTGATTATTAGACCCAATTATTCAGAAATCTTTACTTTGTTTACATAAATCTGGTTTCTGAAAAAAAGGAGAATATGTTCCTATCCTACCATAAGTGCTCATCACTAGCAATAATCTATTAGGTCAGAGCACTAAAAGTGCGAAGGCCTTATCAAATCTGCTTCATTTATTATGTTGCGGCTGCCGTCGTGGGCTGGGGTTCTATGTAAATGCAAGTGTGCAGGTGCACCTCCAGGAGTGGTGGATCCCAAAGATGGTGTGCCAGGATTGGATGCTGCTCTGGAGGCGCGGTTGAGGACAGCAATCATCCATGTCACTACCCGATCCGTACCGGAAACCCGATCCGTACCCCGCATGCTCAAAAGGTGTCTACTGCCGGTCGTAGCATTTTACGATAGTTACGGGTCAGAGTATCTGTTAAGATGTTAAGAATAACAAGTATATCTTAAAATGTTTGCAATAATGAAGCATTTCAGTACAATGTAGACAAAAACGAAAAATAAAAAGATAGTTACGGATCATGACTCCCCGATCCGTACTGCACATGTGCAGACGTTTTCTTCTTCTTCTGTTCGTTTAATGGCAGTTTACTCCCCAGTGTACGAGGATACCGCCACCTGCTGACCGAGCGAATGAACCCTATTGTAAACTGAATTAGCATCATTACAAACATGTGTTAAATGTGATTTAGTGATAGTCGAGTGTGTTTATGCTTGTCTGTGTGGAGAGGATTGACTGGAATAGTGATGATGATGTCCGCTATCACTGTCAGTTGTCAGTAAACACTTCATCCGGCTGATGAATCTTCACGTGACACATTGCTAAGTCAATATTATTAAGTCTGTAATTAGGCGCCATTCTTCTTATTTTACGGCGCTGTTGTTCAATTGGGGGACGCTCTCTGTTGAGGAGGAAAAGCATGAATTTGTCCATTGTTTAAATGTCCCGGGCAGTCGAAAAGGAGGCAGAGCTGTTGAGAAATGCTAGGAGCTAACTGGGCGCTAACCGTATCATTCAAATACATTGAATGTCGCAATGTTGGCAAAGAGAGGAAGTGACGTAAGATTTGCGCATGCGGGGTACCGATCGGGTTTCCGGTACGGATCGGGTAGTGACAATCCATCCTCGATTTTACCCCAACCGGCTGGGGCTGGGACATGCCCTGTAGTGATGGGATTTCCGGCTCTTTTTAGAGAGCCGGCTCTTTCGGCTCCGACCGGCTCTTCAGGTTGTTTTGTTGCTTTAATTAATTTATTATTAACAATAATATAAAATTATGCACAAAAGGAATTACTAATGTAAAAAAAAGTGGTTTTATTTATGTATGTTTATATATAAATATATGCGGTGGCCCCTAGAGACAAAACACGTACAAACTCCAAAACACATTTCTAGCATGAACTGAACTTCCAAAGCAGAGCTACTAGATCACTTAAATTACACAATTGAAAGCATGAAAGCATATGTGTATTGCTTGTGTATTTACACACAAGCATTCATATATAGTCAAATAAAAAAAAGTTCATTTACCTGTTACTACCTCACACCAAATCCGGTCGTTGGTACTTGCTGGCTTGTGTAGCCACAAGATAACAAAAGCTCAACACTGCCCCCTAGCATCCTGGAGCACTTCTGTTGTCTTTTGTACGTGTTTTGAGTTTTTATGTGTTTTGAAGTTTGTACGTGCTTTGTCTGTAGGGGCCACCGTAAATATACTTTTATTTATTCACTCCACATAAAATGTAATAAATAAATCATATAATACAAAAATCAATTATTCACATTTCAACTTTTAACTATTTAAATTTTCAGCTTTTTCCTTTTAAACAAATTTAAAGTGAAACAACACAAAACACTGCAAACCACAACACAATTAAATATAAATTATAATATGAAAACAAAAAGAACATGCACATTCTCTGTCATATGGACCTGCATGAATAAACTTTCTGAATCCTTTATCATCCGCAACCGAAAATAGTTGTGGATGATTACTATACCTTTCTAATGTGACGTTGTTGTCCCTGGCTCTCTCTCTCCCTCCCGCTCTGTTCCTGTGTTACTGTGAGTGTAACTACTAGTGATGTGCGGATCGATCCTGAAATATCGATTCCTCCGATACCAATCATTTATGTTCTTGAATCGATTCTCACATTAAAATATCGATATTTTAGTAATTTAGGGTAAATTTGTAGTTTATCATTAACAGGAACACAGTGGAAAGAAACTATAACATTCGGATTGTCTACATTCAAAGGAACTACCTCCCCTTCCGCCTTTCATAGTTATGGGCGAAATACGGCTGTATAAATGTCTTGCAGCCACTGGCGTGCGCGCTCACAACAATGGCTGAGCGTAATTGGAGTCATGTGCGGATGTATTTTACCTCCACAAACAGCTGAGACGTGGTTTGCGATACATGTGGCAAAAAAGTGCTCCAAGAGTGAGGTGTTGTGGCCATACTTGCCAACCTTGAGACCTCAGAATTAGGGAGATATTCAAAAGGGCTGTTAGGGGGGTGGTGGGGGGTGATAAATACATTTTACAGGGTTTATTTATCGGATAAAATACATTAAATGTCACCGTTAAACTACCGGAAACAGCAGGAGTGTCCAAATTCAGAGGCTGCTTCCACCTGAGGACCCGGCCTTCGTGGTCTAAAGAAAGCCGGGTAGTACGTCACGAGCTCCCTCGGTGGACTGAAACTGCCGTCTGCTCCTTGCTCTCTAAAATATAACCAGGCGCTGACGTAAACTCTCCACCGTCTCTCACTTCTGTTTAATCATTTTCTGTTTGACGTTTATTCAGCTGTGTGGAATAATAAAGTCTCTCAGGGAGTCCTTTAGTGCTGCAGGCAGGCAACGTGTTCAAATAGGCACTACTTCAGGTTTTTTATTTCTATATGATGAACTCTGCATTATTACGTGATAAGAACAAGTAATCTGATGTCCTGTAATCATTATGACGCTATAATTTGAGATACAATAAATAAAATAAGTTTTTGTACAAAGTATCGGATCAGTATCGTCGATACCACCCTGAATATTACTTGGTATCGGATCGGAAAGGAAATCAGTGGTATCGCACATCACTAGTAACTACCAGCCCCCCTCCCCCTTCATCCCAGCATAAAGCACGAGGCTGGCATGCTGAGTGAAGCGGAAAAAAGTGCGAGAGACAGAGAGAGAGGGTGAGAGAAAGAAAAAAAAAAACCCCACAGCTCGCGATAAGAGCAGTGTTGCCAACTTAGCGACTTTGTCGCTATATTTAGCGAGTTTTCAGACCCCTTAGCGACTTTTTTTCTAAAAAAAAGTTGCTAAAAAAAGACGTGAAAGCGCGTATCGCTTTTACTCTCAACAGGCAGCGGGTGCTGTGACGCAGTCGGTTCTTCTTTTACTCTTTTACTCTTATGCTGCTTTGTGGATCACAAGGTTTAAAACTACTTATAAACACACACACAAAGTAACTCCACCAGAGTGCCTATTTCGGGTCACTTGCCGGTCCAAGCCCGGGTAAAGGAGCAGGGTTGGAATTGTGACATTAAAAAAAACAATAATTGCTAAAAGAAATTTAATTTGTAGATCTAAATAAACTCTAAATGCATTTAGGACGGTTTTTACTCACTTTATGTCTCTTCCACGATGTTATTTCTCTCTCCAACAACGTAGGTTACAATTACATTAGCATGACCAATTATGCAAATTAGGCGATGACGTCATTTAATAATAATAATGGATTGGATTTATATAGCGCTTTTCAAGGCACCCAAAGCGCTTTACAATGCCACTATTCATTCACTCTCACATTCATACACTGGTGGAGGCAGCTACAGTTGTAGCCACAGCTGCCCTGGGGCAGACTGACAGAGGCGAGGCTGCCATATTGCGCCATCGGCCCCTCTGGCCAACACCAGTTGGCCAGAGGGGCCAACGACTTCTAGCGACTTTTAGGACAGCCAATAGCGATTTTCCTTACTGAGGAGTTGGCAACACTGGATAAGGAGCCGGCTCGCGTCGTTCACGTCAAAGATCCGGCTCTAAGAGCCATTTGGCATTTCGTTCGCGACTGACCCATCACTAGTGGCCCTGTGTTGCTTTGTGGATCCAGGAGGAAGTAGGGGTGGCTTGCCTTTTCAGTTGGGCACAGTTCTGTTTAGTTAGTCAGGGAGGTAAGTGATTGTTGTTTGGTTATGTTTCTTTGGGGGAAGGTAAGCAGTCGCAAAAAATTCAAGTTACGAAGGCACTTAACGGCAATATTTTTGCCCGTAGTACGACAAATGCCCGCTTGCGAAATGTGTTTCGCTGTTCCACGTGAAAGACGTATTGTTGTTGCAGTGCGCTATTCCGTGTGCTTTTCGTTTGCAATTAGCCTATCGTTCATTCCTAATGGGGCCGGCATAAATATGAGCGAGTTAAAAAAAATGTTAAAAAAATATCATTGCACAGTGTACGTACGTACATTAATTAACGTAAATGTAAGTTTTAGTTTTAAAGTTTAGAATTAAATTCCATAATGTTATGCACATGTACACGTACGTATGTATGCATGCATACGTATGCTTTCTTCAGCCTCCACTAGGGCTGCACGATTAATCGTTAGAAAATCGCGATCTCGATTCATACTTATGTGCGATCTCATTTCCAAATGACAACGATTTAGAAAAAAAAAAAAAAAAAAGACTACGATTGTACCGCATTTTGATCCGGGACGTACTCTGCATGAAAACAAGCGCTCATTCTTCCTGCTCAACAAATGACGAGGGCGGAGCCTTATACCACGTGATACAGAAGCTGTGCCGTGTGATGCTAACATTAGCAGGGAAAAAACAACGGAGAGCACGTCAGGGATGACGAGAAAGTGACAGGAGAAAATCCGTCCCGGTCAACCACCCAAACATCAATAACGGGAACCTTATACAGCGCTTCCCCATAACCGTCGAACTCCCGCAGGCACAAAGAAATTACGGAGGCTATCACTTATCACCTGACCAAAGATATGGCTCCCATCAACACTGTGCAAAACGAGGGATTTAGGAAAATGATCAACACCCTAGACCATAGGTGTCAAACTCTGGCCCGCGGGCCAAATTTGGCCCACAGCCTAATTATATTTGGCCCGCGAAGCCAAACCAAATTACTATTAGAGCTGGCCTACTGGTATTATACAGCTAATATATATATTGTTTAGTATTAAGCTTTGCTTGTTCCATATTCAGTTTTTCAGCAAAACTTATTTGAGTCCATAAGAAAAGATTCATTCTTATATCTGGAGGAAGATTTTTTTTTCCAATAAATATTAACGTTAGCCCGCGACTTTGTTCCAGTTTTGAATTTTGGCCCACTGTGTATTTGAGTTTGACACCCCTGCCCTAGACAAACGCTACACAGTGCCGTCCCGCAACTATTTTTCTATTGTTGCACTACCTGCTCTGTACACGCAGCGTCGAGCAACGGTGGAGACGGAATTTCAAGCAGTACAAAATTTTGCGGCAACGACAAAACGTGAGACATTTGTTGTTTTTATGTTTATTTATTGTTTTTATGTTCAGTTTCAACTGTTACGAAGTTGATGTGCAGTTAATAAGTGCAATAAATATTTATACTGGAAAAGAGAATCGTGAGAGAATCGTGATCTCAATTCTAAGCCAAAAAATCGTGATTCTCATTTTATGCAAAATCGTGCAGCCCTAGCCTCCACCAAGAACTTCGTCTTCAGCCAGCATCGCCTCACTCAAAAGGCGATGGAAAACGGTGCTTCGACTTACGAAATTTTTGACTTACGAAAGACCCTCTGGAACGAATTAATTTCCTAAGTTCGGTCAACAAAGAATAAAATTCAGCCAGCCTCACCTCCCCCCTCCTTATTTCATGATTTGGTTTTGTCCAGCACATGTTAGGGGTTAGGGCAGGTCATCTACTAATCTGAATGTTAGTGGTTTGATCCATGGCTGCTCCAGTCTGCATGTCAGACAAGATACTAACTCCAAGTTGCTCCACGATGCATCCATTGGAGTATAAATCTGTCTGAATGTTAGAAAGAAAAGAAAGAAAGCACTTTTTGTCATTTTGTTTGCATTAGCACGAGTCCTGCAGCTTATAACCATGTAACACTTAGATGTGTGCCTGAAGTGTAACTAACTGCAATGACTTTAACACTGTAAAATCTTTACAGAAATGTAGTTTTTTCCTATTCTAACTATGCTAGCACGATAATGGTCATTTCTAATCTCTGTAAGGTACCAACAGCCGTCCAACATGTAAGTACAACAGATATGCTGGAATTATAACTTTTCGGTATGCAGTGCTCGACATATTTGAGATAAACGATTTTTTTCTGCAGATGATCACCCAGCTGTTTTAAAACTGCTCTTTCAAGAATTTTTGAAATGAGAGGAAAGTTGGAAGTCAGCCTCTAATTAGCTAAGAAAGCTGGATCAAGTAAAGGCTTTTTAACTAATGGCTTAATTATAACTACCCTGAAACCCTGTAGTATATATCCTGTTAACAGAGATAGATCGATCATGTTCAAAAGTTCCTTATTAATTAATTATTAGTATGATGTTAATTAATGGTAAGACTTCTTTGAGCAGTGCTGTAGGGATGGGGTCTGCTGATGATTTTATTGAGCTTAGTTTAGAAATCTTAAGAGAAGAGAAAACAGATCTAAATAAATATCAGCAGTTTAAAAAATTGCTTTAGTTTGCAATGATGAACATCTTTGAGATGACTGCAAATAATTTCCTCATCCATCACCTGCCATGACCCCGGGTTTGGTTCATGGGTGCAGCCGTCAGAGAAGCCCAGAGAAGACAGCTGAGAGATGTTTAGCGTAATATTAAGAAAAGCTCAGACAGAAAACTTATGCTATAAATGCAATAGCAATACATTATGTGCTTTTGTGACAGGCTGCTAGTACCATAAGGTCAGCGTTACGTGACTTACCAAGAAAGAAAGAAAAAACATGGTCAGATATGAGGCCTGGACTGACAGTGAGTGATAAAGCAATGTCCAAATACAAGCTTTGAAAGATCTTCAAAAAGCTTGGAGAAGTTTAGCTCAAGACCACTTTAGAAAATGACAGTTAAGTCTGGCCTTTTCGACGCAAAATACAGTATAAAGAAGTTAGATTTTTGCATGCAGTAGATGTAGAACATGTAGTAAAAGAAACAAGTATAACTAGACCGCAGTTTCTGGAGAAATTGTGTTAGGATTGTTGCTACTGTTGAAGTCGGTCTGTAGCTTGCCTCTGGTTCGGCTAAAAAGTTGTAGAGATTGTCTAAAAAGGTTGAATGGAGATGGCTCATAAAAGCAGGGGAAGCTACTGTAATAAGCCACAAGGCTTGAGGTAGCAGCTACACTGTACCTGAAGGAATTGCGTGGAGTGGTGGTAAAAATTCCTGTCATATAAGTTTTTGTATTCAAAAACTTCATGTTCAGAGACATTTATCTATTTTAGTTTTCTGTGTGAGATCATAAAGAGAAGAAAAAACTAATCAAAACTGACTGAAAAATATGTCATTGTGAAAAATGTCTCCTGGACGATGTGTCCTGGTCACCCACAACCCCAACGCTCCTGCCCTGGGGCTTCTGCGGCTCCCGGTGAATGACGTGCAGCGTCTGTAGTCACCGGGACCTGTGGCGAGAGCAGAAGGAAACAGATTAGACAGGAAGCTGTTCCACAGTAGTGGACCGTACCGGGGCTACACCTTAGAGTCATGTCCTCGGCGGGGGGAACGGCTGGCTCTCCACCGCCAGTTGTCCCCATGGAGATGCCAGCCACGGCACCAAATGGTCCTCTGCCAGTGTCACTGCTTCCTCCAGCCTCGCGGGACTGGGCTGCAGCCCCCAGTTTGCTGCATTGGTCAGCCGTCTGGTGTAGACACTTCACCTACCGCCTACTGGTGTTGGCCAGAGGGGCCGATGGCGCGATATGGCAGCCTCGCTTCTGTCAGTCTGCCCCAGGGCAGCTGTGGCTACAACTGTAGCTGCCTCCACCAGTGTGTGAATGTGAGAGTGAATGAATAGTGGCATTGTAAAGCGCTTTGAGGGAACCGAAAAGCGCTATATAAATGCAATCCATTATTATTATTATTATTATTATTATTATTTACTCAATTCAGTAATGGACATTGGTTGCACACAGATGTTTTGCTCCGGCAGCAACTTAAAAAATTGCGTTAAATCAACACAAGTCATCCATATTCATTCAACCTGTGCACTATGTGTTGCTACAATGTGAATGAAACATGTTTGGATGAAGTAATTTTAGCCCTTGGAATATTTGATCCTTCATAATTTGAACCCAGGACCTTCTTGCTCTGAACAGCGCTAACCACCATGCCACTGAGCTGTCCATCCAGACTTAACAAAAGTAGGAAAGCTGTGCTTGATGCAGAGGTGTCTGTATGTTTTCATCCTTGACAGATTAAACCACAATAAATAGAAACACCATACACGTGGTGTGTGTATGGTTGTCTGCCTCTTTTAACTCCAGTGATTTTCTTGTGGTTTGAAGTCTCGTGTGATCTTGTGAATGTTGTGAGGGCAGGCAACTAACCACTCTTCCTAGATTGTATCATGTCATCTGAACAATAACAAAGTTGCTGAATTTGATGCAGATCCAACATGATTTAATTGCGTTCACCCTACAAACATGACATTATTTTGTTCAAATGACAAGTTAGACTTTTGTAAATGTAACAACCACCCAATTTCCCTTTTGTTGAGTGTATAACAAGTTGGTATCATGTTGTAGTATCAAATACACATTTCTTTAATGGAAGCTGTTTAACAAATTGTATTGTTCCCTTCCCAGATGGTTGCCAGTATCCACCAGTAACCTTTCAAAGCAAAATGTCTAATTTCACTGCAGTGACAGAAGGTACATTTTTGAACTGACATTATGTCTTCACTGAAATATAAATCAGCAGTTAACGATTGTCAGTTTTTCAGTGTTTTGTCAACTCAATGACAGCAAAGAAATTAGACCTTTTTTCCCCCACACAGGCTACCACCTTGAAACAGAACAATACAAAACATTCTGCTTAAGATGTCAAGATCAAATTAACAATTATAAATGTAAATAATTTGCCGTAATGTTAGTAACCATTAACACTAAAATAAATTACTGGATTGGCAAACACCTTCCTATTAACATTATCATTAACATTATGCATTTTACCACAATTACTAACAAAAGAAAATGAAAATACCACCTGCATGTAACCTTTATTGAAGAGCCACAGAAATAACAGTGATACAGTGAATGTCAAAAAGTCCAGCACTGATCGTACTGCGACATCTTGGTTCAACACATGAAACCATCAAAGCAATCTTACGCCAGCTGAATGAAACCTAAAATGCTGTTTCACACAGCCATGATGGGACTATTTAGGCTGAACAACTACATTTCTTCACTTCTGAAAACAAATAAACCAAAATGTAAAAATGCTGACAATTAGAAACTTGTACAGAGAGCAAAAAGGAAAAGAAAACAAACAAACAAGGCCTTGTTCACACGGCAGTTACAAAGTACACAACAATCATTTGTCTTGGAAATTGAACGTCCAAAATGCAGGAGAACCAGTGAGAGAGCTAAACACCTTGCGTGCACAGCAACAGTGAACTTTGCTTACATGAGCAGTTTTGTCTTAAAGTTTTGTGCTTTTCTTGAGAGTTGAGTTGCATCCGATCCCATTACCACCTTCTGAATCACCTCAAAGGTGTAGCGGAGCTGTGATGGGTAACTCATGTTGACAGAGTAAAACAGTCTAAAGCGCATGGCTACTGCATTGGCCACGTTATCCAGATCCTTAAGAACCAGCACACCCTCGATGATGATGCCAACATCAAAAGAGTAATTGCCTGGTGTGTCTCTGAGACATAGATGCCCACTGTTATTATATCTATGGCACTCAGTGCAGTGGCCCCAGTCATGTCCTGGTTAAAGATAAAACATTTCTTTAAGATTCCTCTTTAAACAAATCCCTACACTGGCCCACCAGACAGCCAGGTTAGGTCACTCAGAAGATTTTAGATGTTCTTTCAGTCTCACAGTTGGGCAATTTTTTTTTTCCTCAGACAAAAGCTGATGTAAAGATTGATTTCTCCTCCTCATTTTCCTGGAAGTTGTTGTTTCTGGATGATTTTCATGATCAAACTGGACTTGTTATACTCCAGGGCTGCATCCCAGTCCCAATTCTGGCCTCGTCAGAAAAGGATCAAATGATGATCAAAGACAAAACCTTGATTTTTTGAATCAGTCATCAGAAGTCATTAAAAATTCTTACTGTCATCATGGCAGCTGTATCCTTTAGCTTTTTGCCCTTTTAGCCTTTTAGCAGACTTTCAGAGAGATAGTCAAGCTGCAACAGAAACCTTGACTGCAAAGGCATGGATGTGATGCGCTTGAACTCTGCGTTTATCTGAAACGACATGAAATTATTTTAAAATAATGGCAGGTAGGCATGGTTAGTCATCTGGGCTCTGCTGTGCACACATCCTAATAAAGTCATTACCTTTACACATCAACACATCTATGACACAACTAGTCAAGGCATTTTTTATTGTTGTTCTCCTTTCAGCACTTACATTACCTCTGCTGGATGAAAAAGAGCCGGCCATCTCTCTTGTACATTGCAGATCATGGGAGCATCAAAAATGACTTCTTGTCTTCTTCAGTGCAAATGTTGTTCATTTTACCCATAACTGTCTCTCTGTTGTTGCGCTTCTTCACATCTGAAAGGAGTTCGACCCTCATCTTCTCAAGGGACTGTTCGCTTTCTCCGAGTGGAAGAGAGGGGCAGTGACCCACTTCAACCCTCTTTGGTCGCTTAACGTCAAAGGCAGGAGAACATTTCTCAGGTGGCTTATTTTTCAAGGAATTCACACATACTTCAGGACATCCTGCTTTCCAGAGATGTGTGCGGTAGTTTGCTAACTTGTATTTGAGGCTCAGTTTCCATCCCGCATAGCCACTGGGTGAGCCTTTTTCTTTCAAACATGGATGCTTCAGGATGAGTGCCTCTGCAACTTGGTCAAACGTGCTGTCTGTGAGGTAGACAGGTCTTGACTACCTCTTGGATTAAACCCTGCAAAATGTCGGACTTCAGTTTTGGATCAGGGATCAGCAGCATCCTATTTTCTTTAAATGCTACATGGGCCTTCGCAAGCTTAGTTTCCGCATCATATATGAAACGGGGAATGCAGAACAAATCTGGCCAAGAAGACCGTGATGATGTAGACTCTGGAGATGAAAGACCCACAGTGCTGTCACCAGAAGTAGATGTGTCATCAGGAGCACTGGTTGATGGAAAAGAAAACCTGTCTTCACCTTGGTCTTGAGGTTGGCAGGATGTGTGTACAATTTTGATTGTTGCTTGGTTTTGCATTTCTGCCACTGAAGTTAAGTTCACAAACTCGTTGCCAAAAAGTGTGTCCATGAACTGTGGTCGGAAGGGTTCCATTATTTTGCACTGAGTCTTCAGCCTCCAGTTCAGTGACAGCTGAAGGCAGACCAGCAGAAACCATCACCCTCTGACTACTGTCTGGTCCAAGGATAACTCTGAGAATAGCTTGAGCTGTCATGGTCCTACTTCACTGTCTGTTGCGAAAGAATAGGACAATGTAATTAGAATCAGTTTTAAAACAAACCTTATCTTTTACTGTTGCAACCCTAATGCATTTAAGACATTGATAAGAAAATCTCACCACGGTGCAGTTGACACTGTTGAATAATGTAACTGAACAGTCAGTTTGCAAACTAATTCAAACACAAAGCCAAATATGTTTGCAGCGCCTCGGAGTTAATTGTGACATTACAGCTCCCGTTCAAAAAACACATTCAGATGCAAACGCGCCAATTCTTTATTTAATGCAAACGTTACATCGTGACACACTAGACATGAAACTACATTTGGCTGTGATATGGAAAATAGTCATTCAGAAAATCAACCTATACCAAAAAAAAAAAAGGAGTGGCAGGCAGCAACTTACCGAAAAAAGTCGAGGTGGGCAGCTCGACTTGACTGAAATGGCAACGTTCCTCACCCACGATCAAAACAACGCTGGATGAAATCACGTGCGATATCGTGAGATTTGGCATTGCTTCATTATTGACTTACTTAAATTGAACGTGATATGAACAAATGAATGTACCCTCCCTGCAGATCATGTAGGTTCTACACTATTTAGTTACACCTAACTTTAAAACTTTAAAAACTTTTTGTGTTAAATACACCCAAGATGCTTATATAAATCCAAGAGATGGCCAGTCTCCTTTCTTCAGTGCAGGCCAGCGACACAACCTGAAGCCCACTGCTCCACCCCTCCCCTAATGCAATGCAGAGAAAAACTGAATGCATGAATAAAAAGAAAAATATCTTCCAACAGTACTGGCAATGCAAAGCATTAGCAATACACTATTATGCTAAGTCTTAAGTTGTATTGAAAACATGCCAGTAAGAAATGCAGGGTATACTGGGCCATGAAATTAGGAACTGTGCATGTTAATAGATGGACTGAAAAAGAATAATTTTAAATGAATAGGTTCCTCAGACATAATAAAAACAAAGGCTGCATTAAAGGAAGTGTGTGCAGGTGTAAGTGAGAAGAGTTCTAATGACCTCTCTCTTTAAATAAGATTTAAACTCTGGGTCAGCATTTGATTCTGACACAGATTAAGCTGTTACTGCTTACAAATATTTTTATAGCTGAAACACGTAGTTGAGCTGTCAGTTGGTTGCCAGAAAAAAACAGATGAGAATTTTGATTAAATTGTAAAAAATTGTTCTCATGCAGATACAAAAATTTGATTATTTCATAGTCCCTTTAGATTAAACTCTGTATATATTTGTTCCCTGGATAAAAGTGTAGGAAGCTGTGGATTTCAATTATGTTTCATTATGATGAAAAAATAAGATATGTGTGAGTTTATGGGACGTAAGCTGGCCTTTCACATCCTCCAGGTGTTCCCTGCTAAACTTAACACACACACTGACTGACATGAAACTGACATTTCAGCTCCAGCAGATCCAACTGTGATCAGTGAGGCAGAACCAAGACAAATGGTCATATCTGCTCCTCCATAGATTAACAGATGACCCAGTGGGGAGTTAGATTGCTGCTGTGCGTTTTGTACCTCACTTATTGGCAGGCTATTCCCTGCGCGTTCCTCAGACTGCTTGTTGATTGCTCTCATTCATTGTTCATTGTTTCTAGTTGGTTAGACCGAGAGGGCAAAAGATGCCTTCTGGGTTAATTTATTATCTCATAATGGTGAGAAAATAAATAAATTATGACATTCGGAAATATTCAAATACCTGAATAAGTACAAAACTTAAAAAAAAAAAAAACCCACAGAAAAAAACACATCAACATAAAAAAGTTAGAAAAGTTAGTTACAATGTTTCATTTAAATGGTGCCTGGTAACAGATCAAGGTCATTTCTGTTTTAGGTTAGGTGAAGTTAGGTGAATGTGTAATCCAGTACTCTGTGCAGTGGCCTCGGTGTGAATTTAAACGCATTGCAAAATGATAGAAAAAGAAATTGTTTTTTATTTTGTTGTGGAATTTGTTGGCCTAAAAAGGTGATTATTTCTTACTTAGATATATCACCATGGTAACTTATGCCCCACACCTAACTTGCTTGCAAATTTTATTCAAGACAAACCCAACAGCTACTGATCACTCACTTTTAAAATAACGTCACCATTCCTGCAAGATCCGTCACGACCTCAGTGTTTTTCTTTCATTTTTCTTTAGTTCTTTACTTGCTCTCAAGCCGTTTAACATAAACCAGACAAAGTTAAGTTGAATTGTGTTGCATGCCCTGAGAAAACATCTAAGCAAAAACATTAGCTCAGTCACACAGGCCTGTAAATCAGTCAGCAACCCTCCGTCAAACTGGTCACTGAGGAAAAGTTGATATTCTCAGTTTGGCGAGTGGTTGTTGGCCGTTAATATTCAAATTAGAATTTTCTTTGTGTTTGTAAAGACAAAACTCAGATTTTTAAAAACTGGTAAAATAATTACTAAAATCTCCCAGATAATGGAAAGAATTACTCGATATGTGGAACTTTGCTTCATAGTTATTTCATAGGCTTCACTTTCAGTTTGCAGCTTTCACAAATGGTTGAGTTGAAAAAGATCTGAGTTGATCAAATCTGTGATCGACAGTCTTCAGCCCCAGAAAGCCTGACTCATGCTGAGTAAGTAAACCATGGTTATAAGAATTGACCACTTGGGGGTGATGGAGGAAGACAGAAGAAACTTTGCAAGAGAGCCAGAGATTTATAATAACTAATGATTAAATGCAGATTAGAGTATACAAACTTAGTGAGGGGGAAAAAGGCGAGTGAAGAAACACTCAGACCTACAGCGGTGGATTCACTGAGGAATCAGCAGCACCAGATCCAAGCCCTGACTATAAGATTTATCCAAAAGAAAAGTTGTAATCTTAATCTTAAAAGTAGAGAACGTGTTTGTCAACTGAATCCAAACTGGGAGCTTGTTCCACAAAAGAGGCGGCTGAAAGCTGAAGCCCCTGCCTCCCATTCTGCTTTGAAATATCCTAGAAACCACAAGTAAGCCTGCAGTCTGATGATTGGATGATATGAGGTTTTAAAATGAGATGGGGGCTGATTATTCAAGACCTTTTATGTGAGAAGAGGGATTATAAACTTGATTATGGATTTAACAGGGAGCCAGTGAAGAGAAAGGAATATGGGAGAAATATGAGCTCTCTTGAATTTTCATTAGATGAAGCTCCTAATTTTATATTTGAATTTTAAATCTATTTTTTTTTTTTGCTGTAACCTTAATGTTCAAATTAACATCCAACTGGGATTTTAGTGCCTGTAAATGTAAACTTCTGCAAATGATTTCACTCCACTATGAACTTTATTAGGACTTTAAGAATGAAATGAATTGACGTGTCAGTCCGTTGCACCAGGAGCACCCGTATCACCATATAGTGTGTAAAAGAAAACCTGGTAAGTGACTCTGAGTTTAAGTTAATTCTCTTTCTGGAACAGAAAACCCAAATTTCCTTCATCTTGGGGTTAACCAAAGAGTTGTTCACTAAAACTGCTTCTTGGAATAGGCCCCAGTGCAACAATAAATAACTGCTACCTCAGTCACCACTGCACTGCACAGTGCTGCACAAAATTGGTATGCACATGAAGAAGGATGCTGCAAAGGCTAACTTTCCTGAATAAATAAATGTTTAGTGAGAGAGCTCTTCGCACACTCATATCATCAAATCTAATAAAAAAATTAGGAATGCATATTGAATTCTTTTGTCCAGGCTTTGAACAAATCAACTCACTTAGAACTGGTAGTAACTAAGAAATTCTTATTGCATTTGCATAACTTTTTGCTGTGTCGTGAAAAAGCAGTAGAATGAACCCCTAAAGCTTTTCTCTCCTTTTTCCAAACGGATGGAGACAAAAAGCAGAGCAGTATTTAAAGTAGGTACAGCAGATGATTTAATGACACAAATCAGCCATGCACATTGTGTGCAAGCATTACCTAACAGCATAAACCAATGCAGTACAATACAGTATTGAAACATGACCAACAACTCCATGAAATGCTAATTTTGCTGTGTAATCATATCATTGACTTAAAAAAGATATTCTCTGCAACCAAGTACTGCTGAGCGTGTAAAGATCTGCCAACATGACTTGTAACACCATTACTGTAGCAGTTACCCTTCACTAAGTCAAAGTGAGTAAACAAAGCAGCTTCAGCTAATAGAAACAGAAAGCTATATGTGATAGATTTATAGCCAAAATATTCAACAGTGTTATAGTGAAACTGTGCTTTCTATAAACTCTTGAACTGCAGTCTGTTTTGTTGCATATAAGTATACAATTTTTAGAGGTATAGCACAATAAATTAGGCTGATGTATTTGTTATGTCATTGTCTCTTTATTATATGATGTAATCATGGAATGGGAGACAGTGTCAGGGACTATAAAGGCTGAACGAGGGTGTATATGCCCGAGGTATTGGTTCTGATGGACCACAGGTTCCTGCTAGAGGGGAGTATCTAAGTCTCTTATGGAAGGCAGATCTGCCTTTGTCCTTGCATTGGCAGATGATGGTGGAAGAAGTGAGGATGGATTTCAAGATGTAGGAGTAAAACTGCACCATCAGGCTGTAGTTCTTCAGTTGGCATTGGAAGTAAATCCTTTACTGTACCATGTTGATAAGTGAACTGATGTTTTGCTCGCACTTCAGTTCCCAGGAAGTTTAAGGAGTTCACTGTCTCTACTGAAAGGCATGTATATTAGTGATGGGATTTCCGGCTCTTTCGGCTCTGAACCGGCTCTTCAGGTTGTTTTGTTGCTTTAATTAATTTATTATTAACAATAATATAAAATTATGTACAAAAGGAATTACTAACTAGTGATGGGATTTCCGGCTCTTTTTAGAGATCTGGCTCTTTCGGTTCGGCTCACTAAAAAGAGCCGGCTCTTTCGGCTCCGAACCGGCTCTTCAGGTTGTTTTGTTGCTTTAATTAATTTATTATTAACAATAATATAAAATTATGTACAAAAGGAATTACTAACGTAAAAAAGTGGTTTTATTTATATATGTTTATATATAAATATATGTGGTGGCCCCTAGAGACAAAACACGTACAAACTCCAAAACACATTTCTAGCATGAACTGAACTGCCAAAGCAGAGCTACCTAGATCACTTAAATTACACAATTGAAAGCATGTGTGTATTGTTTGTGTATTTATACACAGGCACTCATATATATCCAAATAATTTTAAAAAAAAAGTTCATTTACCTGTTACTATCACACACCAAATCTGGTCGTTGGTACTTGCTGGCTTTTGTAGCCACAAGATAACAAAAGCTCAACACTGCGCCCAGCATCCTGGAGCACTTCTGTTGTCTTTTGTACGTGTTTTGAGTTTTTATGTGCTTCTGAGTTTTTACGTGCTTCGGAGTTTGTACGTGTTTGTACGTGTTTTGGAGTTTGTACGTGTTTTGGAGTTTGTACGTGTTTTTACGTGTTTTGGAGTTTGTACATGCTTCAGAGTTCGTACGTGATTTGAAGTTTGTATGTGCTTTGTCTCTAGGGACCACCGTAAATATACTTTTATTTATTCACTCCACATAAAATGTAATAAATAAATCATATAATACAAAAATCAACTATTCACATTTCAACTTTTAACTATTTAAATTTTCAGCTGTTTCCTTTTACAAATTTAAAGTGAAAACAACACAAAACACTGCAAACCACAACACAATTAAATATAAATTAAAATATGAAAACAAAAAGAACATGCATATTCTCTGTCATATGGACCTGCATGAATAAACTTTCTGAATCCTTTATCATCTGCAACCGAAAATAGTTGTGGATGATTACTATACCTTCTAATGTGACGTTGTTGTCCCTGGCTCTCTTTCTCTCTCTCTCCCTTTGCTCCGTTCCCTGTGCTACTGGAGTGTAACCTACCGCCCTACCCCCTCTGCCCCGCGTAAAAGCACAAGGGCTCGCGTGCAGAGTGAAGCGGGAAAAAAGTGGAGAGAGAGGGTGAGAGAAAACACAAAACCCCACGGACGGCTCGCGATAAGGAGCCGGCTGTGTCGTTTCACGTCAAAGATCCGCATCTAAGAGCCATTTCGTGCGCGAAGGACATCACTATTACTAACGTCAAAAAAAAAAGGGTTTTATTTCATATATGTTCAATTATAAATAATATGTGGTGGCCCCATGAGACAAACCACGTACAAACTCCAAAACACATTTCTAGCTTTAACTGAACTTCCAAAGCAGAGCCACTGATCACTTTAAATACACAATTGAAAGCATATGTGTATTGTTTGTGTATTTATACACAAGCACTCATATATATTCAAATAATTTTTAAAAAAAGTTCATTTACCTGTTACTACCTCACACCAAATCCGGTCATTGGTACTTGCTGGCTTGTGTAGCCACAAGATAACAAAAGCTCAACACTGCCCCCTAGCATCCTGGAGCACTTCTGTTGTCTTTTGTACGTGTTTTGAGTTTTTATGTGTTTTGGAGTTTGTACGTGTTTTGTCTGTAGGGGCCACCGTAAATATACTTTTATTTATTCACTCCACATAAAATGTAATAAATAAGTCATATAATACAAAAACCAACTATTCACATTTCAACTTTTAACTATTTAAATTTTCAGCTTTTTCCTTTTAAACAAATTTAAAGTGAAAACAACACAAAACACTACAAACCACAACACAATTAAATATAAATTAAACTATGAAAACAAAAAGAAGATGCACATTCTCTGTCATATGGACCTGCATGAATAAACTTTCTGAATCCTTTATCATCCGCAACTGAAAATAGTTGTGGATGATTACTATACCTTTCTAATGTGACCTTGTTGTCCCTGCTCTCTTTCTCTCTCCCTCCCGCTCTGTTCCTGTGCTACTGAGTGTAACTACCACCCCTCCCCCCTCTGCTCAGTGTAAAGTACAAGACTCGCGTGCGAGTGAAGCGGGAAAAAGTGCGAGAGAGAGAGGGAGAGAAAGAAAAAAAACCCACGGCTCGCGATAAGGAGCCGGCTGGCGTCGTTCACGTCAAAGACCCGGCTCTAAGAGCCGTTTCGTTTGCGACCGACACATCACTAATGTATATGCAGTGTTGGGAAGGTTACTTTTAAAATGTATTCCACTACAGATTACAGATTACATGCCCCAAAATGTATTCTGTAACGTATTCCGTTACGTTACTCAATGACAGTAACGTATTCTGAATACTTTGGATTACTTAATATATTATCATGCTTTTTACAACAACATGAATGTCTTATTGCTGTGTGATTTATTACTATTACTGAAGGCTACTCGCCACACCAACACCAACCAGATGTTTAAACCTTAATATAAATGAGTAACAGTAGGTGGACATTAGGTAAAGCTGCACTTTTTGCAGTGATCTCGTATAGAAAACTATTCGGCGCGTATATAAAACATGTCCGCGGCTCTGAACTGTAGTAAAGGGACCTCTGGCTGATACGTCGGGTTTGTGTCGGGCTCGTAGCTGAAAACTAGCTTTACTTTGTTGTCTGGGTCAACTTTGCTAGCGAGAGACAGAGAGAGGCGTTGAAAGGCTGCTGCAACGGAGCTTATTGTTTCAGAGGAAAACACGAACACAGCGTGCAGTCGAGTCTTAACAGCTTACTTACAGCTGGACTACACTGCCCATCAGGCTACATCCTTTAGGGCGATGCCTGTAACACTCTGCCTATTGCCTTCATATTAAATAATTTATTGAACAATAATTTTTAAAAACATTTCTTCACGTCATTATGCGGCCGCAAGTAGAGGTGACGTGGGCCGTGAGATTGAGACACAGGAATTAGATCCTCTTATTGCGTGTTTGTTTGGGTTTCCACCGGCGTGGAATCACCAAAAATAGAGAGGGCACAGCCTAACATATGAAACAGGAAGAGTCCGCCGTGTAATCCATTTATTTCAACAAAGTAACTGTATTCTGAATACCACCTTTTTAAACGGTAACTGTAACAGAATACAGTTACTCATGTTGTGTATTTTAAATACGTAACACTGGTACATGTATTCCATTACTCCCAACACTGTGCACATGAAGATGCGATGTGGTGAGGGGGTAGGGACTAATAAGTGTATACTTCTGCCTTCTCCTTTTCAAACAAAAGAATGGAATGATATTTTGTAATGATTGTGAATGCACATGTTTGAAATAAAAATGAACTGAACTGAACTGGTGGGGCTGGTTTTAACCTCTAGTCCACAATGAGGTCAGAGTGTGTACAAATAAACCCTATGAGCCAAAGCTCAGAATTTTAACTGAACCACTCAGTTAATTTTTCTTTCTCCTCTTGAATCTTTATGATTTCAAGAGTAATGGACTCCTAAAACTGCTTCCAGACAGTGGAGGGGCTACACCAGTGCCAAATATCCTCCTATAAGGATCAGAGCTGCTCACTGAGGGGTGCCCCTTTGTAGACTGAAGCTTTGGCAAATAAGAATGTTTCTATTTGGAGAGGTATACAGTGTTTTGATCCAGTCTATCAATGAACCAAATCCAAATTTTGAAGGGCTGCTACATTTTTTTCTCCATTTTGCCACAATGTTCTATCTGCATGTAAGGAAAAACTGTGCTTTCTAATTGGATGGAACAATAATATATTATATTTATTACAATGCATGAGACTTTGAGGTCTTCAGTTATGAGGAAACCTGCAGTCAGCTGAGACTGTTTCACTAAAAACTCTACGTCCAGATGAACAGAATCAATGTTTTGGGGTCAGATTTTGAGGTTGCTATTCAAATCCTGTATTGGTGTTGGCCAGAGGGGCCGATGGCGCGACATGGCAGCCTGGCTTCTGTCAGTCTGCCCCAGGGCAGCTGTGGCCACAACTGTAGCTGCCTCCACCAGTGTGTGAGAGTGAATGAATAGTGGAATTGTAAAGCGCTTTGGGTGCCTTGAAAAGCGCTATATCAATCCACTCCATTATTATTATTATTATTATTATTATTATTATTATTATTATTATTATTTAAAAGTATGCAGTCCAGAGTATCTTACTAAGCTGGTGTTGAGACATCTGAAAACTTTGTGACAACATCCTAAATTTATTATAAAGTGTAACTTTATAAAATTAGTAGAAGTAATTTTGACAAAACAGTTTTCAGCAAAAATTTTCAATAAAAACTGAATGTCAAGACGAAAAAACCCTAAAATAAATGGAATTCACATAGTAGTCTAGACACTGTTTTATTGGTAGTCTTCTAATGTCCTGTTTTTTGGAAGGAACCATACGGTCACTTTGTTTGTTTGGTTAGTGCCGTTGTCCAAAGACATCATCCCAGCCCGCACAAAACTCAGGCCAATCGAGAGTAATGGCGACATTAAGGCCCCGTAAAGCTGCTGCAGTGGTCGCTGTGCTCACCGCTGCAACCTCATCTCACAGTCGTTTGTTTTTAGACTCGCTGTTAAGGTCTAGGAAGCCGCCGCATGGTAGGTGTCGCCACTCGGACAGTATCGCTACATTTTTGGTAAAGTTTTTAAACTGGAGTTCAGGACTCAGTGTGCGTCTGATTTTACTGTAAAATTGTGAGTCTGTGTGACAGCTTGTGTGAGGTGTAGAAAAGCAGAGCTATTTTGTGGTCCTGAAAGATCCTGTGTTCTGTGCATAGGGCAGTTTATCATAACTAATTAAGTTATGGCTGTTGCCCTTTTCTCACTTTGGCAATCTGGCAAGTGCATCGGTCACCTGCACTGCGCTCGGGTCCTTTTGTAACAGAAGAAACATGAGAAGAGCTAGCCCTCTGAGCTCTGATTTTGTTACTGAAAAAGAGTGACTATACCATAGACAGACCTAGAAATATTCCTTAAAGAGTGGCCTTGGCCAAAGTATATTATGCAGCTCTTAATTTAGTGCAGAAAGTTCTGCTTAGTGCCAGCGAGCCACTCTTGATCAAAGTCATTAGTCTCTTGATTTGGACTCTTTGCTCCTGAATAATTGAGGCTGTGAGAGGATAAAGGATTTGACTATGCTGGCTCACTAGTTAAGAGAAATAAAGATAACTCCTCTCTTTGAGAGAGCAAGAGACACATGGAGGAGAGAGGTAGACAGAGGACAGGAGGACTTGAAAGACGAAAAGAGAGTAAATTAGAGAAAGATTGAGAGGGAGGGAGTGCGAGTCTGATTTATGTGTTGTCTGCTCATGGCTCTGTCCACCGCAGTACTGATGAAACATTTAACACTATAATATCTGTGAAACTACCACCCACGTTTGATTAGTAAAGTTGCCTACATATGCATGACTTTTCCCATTTCTCCTCCAGGTTGTTTCACCCCTGTTTTCTGCCTTTCTTCTTTTTTAGCCACTCATTTAGAGCAGCTGACACTGTGAAGCGAACTCACTACACTCTGTGTGTTGTACTTCTCATTTTGGGAAGACAGTTTAGTCTGTAAGCATATGTCAGAAAGATAATTGGTGCTTTGATTTATGGTTTTTAAGATGATGTAATGTGCAACAATATGTTATTTCTTCTGTTTTCTCTGTTTGTTTTTGTCTAGCCAGATTCAGAATCATAAAATACTGATTCTGATTAGACAAAGCCATTTTATTATTACCCTATCCCTAAGGAAATGATGATGATGTCTTCAGATTCTGATTTATCCACTTTTTATACTCCAGCTCCAAATCTGTTACGTGTACTTCAGTAATGTATTTATAGACCATTGCATTACAAGAGAAATCGTGCATCATAATCTGTTGTCTGATGGTAGCTCCACTTTATTCAGCAGAATACCTGGGATTCATTGGCCTAGAAAATTAAAATGCTAAATTCCAAATTCTCTGCTGTTCATTCTGATGGGATGACTGTAGAGGAAATCGCATGCTTCCCTGCATCTATCATATTCACTCTGCAGAAAGATGCTTGTGGTGTTTTGTTCTGAGCTGTTATCTTGTCACCTCAGAATAATTGAGGAGCAATAGTAGTTTTACCACGTCTGAACCCCAATTATCTTAAGGGGCAGCCTGTCTTGAGGCCTCAGGAGGCTTTAAACAAACGAGTTTGTTCAGCAGTGCTACCAAATGTTTCCAGTTGTTCTGAATGGCTGGACGTAGAGGTGGAGAAAAAAGCCTCCTTACTGAATCTCGCCAAGATTCTGATCTAATTCTAAAAATCCCTCTGGCAACCTGATCAGAACCCTCTGTCTGCCCCCTGCTCTAGATTTATACTCAGAGACTGTATTTTCTTTGCATTTGCCCCCAAACTATGGAAAAGCATACTTCTCACAGTCCAATCTGCTCTCTCCATCGATTCTTTTTAAACTAGGCTTTAAGCTTATTTTTATTCATTGGCAGTTGAGTCTGTCTCCTTCTTTGCTCATTGTACGTCATATGCCTTTTTTGAACACGACGGTATATGTGTAACCGGTTTCTGCTTCACCCCGCCGCAACAGGTCAGCCCAAACACGCTCCTCGACTCTGCATTGTGTTGTGTTTTTAAGAAGACAAGTAGTCTCTGGTTGATCGTTGCCCCTTTATGTCCTGAATGGAAACGTTGTATCAGTGCAAAGGGCTCGCCGCACACCACTCACACAGCATTAGCATTCTGCTTTAGCATTCTGCTTTAGCATTCTGCTTTAGCATACAGTTTTACACAATTTCAAACAAATGAAAAGTACGCTGTTTCCCCATTACACTGACATTTGTGGCAAGTGGAATAATACCACAGAAACACTGTTACATATGTGCTACGGCTGGAATTGCGATGTGTTTGAGGAGCAGACCCAAGAGCAGATGAACGAGAGACAAAACTGAGGAGTAACAAAAAGCGAGCTGTTTATTTAGGCTGATGGGAAACACAAAAGGCAAAGGTGAACAGAGGCGAAACTAAACTATAACTGATGCTGAACAAAGGGAAATAGGGAAATGAGGAAAGTGGAGACATCTGGGGAAACACGGCTGACACAAATGAACATGATGCCACAGGGCAAGCAAAACTAAACACACTGAACATGGAAACACAAGACTTTAAAAATAAAACAGGAAACATGGAGAGACGTAAAGAAGAGACAGAAAGAGGGAGGGAGCGACTTAAACACACGGGAGATGGAAAAAGGGAACGAGACATGACGGCTGCAGAAACATACACGGATACACATGACAGACAGTGGAGACATGGAACAGAGCCCGGAGAGGAGACAAGTAAACAGGAAAGGGAGACGAGACACCTAACCGAGACAATGTGGAGACAAATAAAACTAAACATACAGCCAAAGCAACAAATAACTAATAGTAACTAACAGAAAATTAAAACATTCCAAATGAATAATTCACAAAAAGACAACGACCTCAAAAATGCGGGATCACAGACCCCTCACAATATGTTTAGCCTAACACGTATTTTGCAAATTTCTGTTTATCCACTTGTTTATTTTTATCCATTCTCTTTTTTGTGCACCGTGTTGGCCAATGTGTGATGTTTTTAAATGTGCTTTATAACTGACTGAGTTTCTCTCCTCAGCTGAACCAGCTGACTGACAATGTCGTTAATTTTCTTATTCATAAAGTCACTTTCAAAGAGCATAGTGGAGAAAATTAATTTGTAGAAGATTTTATTTTTACAAACACTGAAATAAGGATGGTGACAGCTATTAAATCATAGATTTATTATTTATGTGTTAAACAGTCACACTGATGTAACAGATCTTGAAAATGATTTATTTAAATGTATTTAAAACGATGTTTTAAAAGCAGCTGCCGACAATCTGTTGGTAATCTGATTACATTTCATGCTGAAATGTAATTGATGTCAAACAACATTGTGAAGGTTCAAATTCTGAGAGGATTCAGCTCAGATCATTTCCCAGCTCATCCTGTCTGGATCCATTTTGGATCCATTCATAGTGGCTTTATTTTTTTAAACTGAGCTGAGGGTGGATCCGCCCACAGTCTGATGTTATCTGGTAACTTCTCTCCCAGGACCATTAGTTTCTCCACATTCTGTCCTATCAGGTTACACCTGAGAGATTAGATTTAAAATCAAATGTAAAATTAGCCTTTTGATCTGATCAAAGATCAAGCTAGCTAAATGATACATGAACATTAAACTATATTGATATAATCCAGATAGGGGTGCAACGATACACAAAATTCACAGTTCGGTTTGATACTTTGGTGTCACGGTTCGATATTTTTTCGATACAAAAAAAATGTTCATACCTTTTTAATTTGTCATTTATTAAAATTCTAAATATATATTTTCACTCAAAAGTACAGTTTTTAAATTTAATGTTGCTGAAACAACAAAGTAATAAAAAAAATCTATCTGATTGAGGAATCACTCATCTTTGGAAAAGAGAGTTTATTACAGAGAAATGGCTCTTTCCAAAATAAAAGCTATACTATCCGCTTCTTCTGGGCTATATTCTCAGCAGCATATTAAACATATCAGGTCCCCATAAGGAGAATCCTGTGCTAACGGCTGTCTAAATGACTCGGGTAAAGTTTGTAGCATGCGTGCTTGTTGTTTTTGTCTGCTTCCACTTGGGTTTGCACTAGGATGATGTCGGAGTAAATGTGCAGTCATATTCGTTGTGTTCCCACTAGTGCTGTCAGCGTTAATCTGAAATGACGTTAACGCCACAACACGGCAAATCTCCATTAAAGAGCTACCGCGGATCGCCCCGTGCGTGGGGCTGGACGGCGTCAACTTGTTATAACGAGCTAACTGCCCTAACACACTAGCTCCCACCCATGTAATTGAGCATTGCATAGCACATCCAACATACTGTTTTACTTTAGTTCATGACGCGCTTATCTTCAGGGTCATACGTCACGTCACGTCAGGAGCAGAAGACGATTCGTAACCGAGAAGGCTGACAGAGAAAGTTCTATCTGACAAATAAGACCTAAACCAATTAAGTGCAGTGCCACCAATACCCACTACATCATGTAATCGAGAAATTAGAATATTGTGGTCTACGGTGTCAAAGGCAGCAGTTCGGTCGAGCAAGACAAGAACAACATGGTTACCAGAATCACATGCCAGAAGGATGTCATTAAAAACCCTCAATAATGCAGATTCTGTGCTGTGAAGGGTTTTAAAACCTGACTGAAAAACCTCAAAGATGCCATTTTCATCTAGAAAATCTTTCAGTTGACTAAAAACAATTTTCTCTAAAACCTTGGAGAGTAAAGGCAGCTTGGAAATAGGCCTATAGTTCGCTGAAACTGTGTGATCAAGGCCAGGTTTCTTAAGCAGTGGCCAGAAGACAGACTGTTGTTAATAATGTCAAGGACATACTGTTGTATACTAGGAAAAATTTCTTTAAAGAATTGTGGAGGGACAGGATCCCGAGGGGAACCTGTGGGCTTAATATGGCGAACCACATCCTCTGAAGTGGAGAGCGTCACAAGCTCAAACTGAGTGAAAACAACAGTGCGAGGGTCAGAGACAGAGGGTCAGAGTCAGGAGCTGTGATAAGAGCCCTGGTGGTGACGAACTTTTCCATAAAAAAGTTCAGAAAATCATTGCAAATCTCAGGAGAAACTTCCAAACAGACATTCAAAGGAGTATTAAGAACAGTGTCAATGGTCCTAAATAACACACGTGGGTTATGACAGTTCGAAGAAATAATATTTGCAAAATATTCCCTTTTTGCCTCTTTAACAGTGTTCTGTTAGCGATGCCAGCAGTCTTTGAGAATTTGAAATGATACATGCAGTTTATCCTTTTTCCACCTCCGTTCTGCTCGACGACATTCCCTCTTAACAGCACGACTGCTCTCATTAAACCAAGGCTCAGGTTTAGCCTTGGGCTGCCTGGTTTTTAAAGGAGCCACAGAGTCCATGATTTTTTGACAGCAAGAATAAAACCAGGAATTTAGCTCTTCTGTATCAGAGGAAACAAAGTCAGAAGGGCCGCCGAGCTGATTAAAAGCAGCAGAAAACTGCACAGCAGTGGCGGGGTTAATAACCCGACAGCACCGAGTAGCAGCGCCAGATTTAACTGCAGTATATGTCAAACCAACGTTGAATAACACAGGCATATGATCTGAGAGTGCACAGTCACAAATCTCCAAGTCAGCGACAGGCAGACCATATGACAGAACAAGGTCCAGTGTGTGTCCGTGCTCATGTGTAGGGCCACGTACGGACTGTACCAGGCTAAAAGAGTCAATAAGGCTTAAAAAGTCCTTTACCAGTGGCTTATCAGGACAACATACATGTATATTAAAATCTCCAACAATAAGAACACTATCATAGTTGGGCATAATCCCAGCTAAAAAATCAGAAAAGTAGTTTATGAAGTTCTTATTGTATTTCGGGGGGCGATAGATGACAGCGCAGAAAACCGGGTTTGTACGACTCACCTCAAACGATGTAAGTTCAAAGCTGGAGAACGAAGGCTGTAGAAAACACTGCTTACATTTAAAATCCTTTTTGTAAACAGTCACTGTGCCTCCACCTCTGCCTGACGTCCGTGGCGAGTTAAAATAGCAACAATCCCCAGGTAAAAGTTCAGATAGACTGGACTCACCAACACTCAGCCACGTCTCAGTCACACACAGAAAATCCAGATCACGGGAACTGAAGAAGTCCCGAAGAATAAAAGTTTTGTTTAAAAGTGATCTGGCGTTCACCAGGCCAATCCTAGCGGGAGCTGGAGTTGGCGCTCGGGGTTCAGGAGGTCCAGAAACCCGCCGCAGCGATCTCAGGTTCCGATCATGTTGACAGCGGAGGTTTAGCCTGGGAGGGCATGGGCAGCGAGGCCGAGGAGCATCATCATCAAAGCCGACCACAGGCACCAAACAGGCATCAATAGGATGCAGAAAACGCCGAGACGCAAACAGCCTTGGAAATAATCCATGCACTGGTCAGAAAACAGCAGAATAATTCTTTAGGTAAACCTTTAGCTTCACCAGGCGACCGCTTCGTTTACCCCGGCGACGATGACGCCTTCGCCGGGAAGGTAGCGTGGGAACCCGGTACAGGTAACCCGGGGTTTCCGATGCAAATGGGGGCAGGGGTTGCTGCCCACCAGCTCCAAAGGACACAATATTTTGGACCACAGGTTTGAGGTCCAATAGTGTCTGGCGATCATACCTCAGCAGAGACTTTGTTTCGTGGATGACACAAATTAGAAATAACATAAACAGGAACAAACTTGGCAGTGACAGACGAGCAGCCACACACACCGGCGCCATCTTGCCATCGAACGGTTCAATATCGATACGAGTATTGTTGCACCCCTAATTACAGATTCAACTTTAATTCATCTATGATGATGACAAAGTGGCACAAACTGATTAAAATTCTTCTTCGTTCCTCCTGTCATTATATTATGGTCAGCACTTAACTCAGGGTGAACATACTCAGAGCTGATTGAACTTACTCTGATTAGCTGTTATTTTACATTTAACCTTTTGCATCGTCTATATCAGCGGTCCCCAACCGCGCCACGGACCGGTTTATGTCCGACAATATTTGCAACGACTGGCCTTTAGGTTGTCGCAGATAAATACAACAAAATAAAACAAGTACCGGTACCAAAAAAAAGATTTATTCATAACACACAGGAAAAGACCCAGGGAAACCGAGTTAACTATATAAAAAAAATAATGATAAAAAACAATAAAAACCCTGAAAACCATACATTTCACACCCGAGCCTCAACTCGCGGCCCGGTACCGGTGCGTGGCCCGGGGGTTGGGGACAGCTGGTCTATATTGTCTGTTTTGGTACCTAATGTTTTGTTTATTTTAACCTGAATGTACCGCCCTTTGTGACTACCTGTCTATGAAAAGTGCTTGATAAATTAACTTTACTTACTTACTACTGTTCTGGAACAGGAAACGCAGAGTTTCCAAATCAAAGTTAATCAGCTCACAGTTTATTTTAAATTCTGAGTTGGTTGAACATGCTTCCTTTAATAGGGCCCAGGTCATGTGTGTTTGTGTAATTTTGTTAATTTGATCGTTAGAAATAGGTGTTTTAAGTAAGAAGTTTGTCCTATTTCTTTTTGCTAGAGACAGAATTCTTACTGTAGCCACATCAAGGCAGTCGAATGCTCTTTTCCAACAGTATCAGAGTAGCTGAAAATAATCCAAAAGCCTAGTTTTTCTGCTTTATTGTATATGAGATTACAGATTTTAAAGCTCTATATGAATAAAGCTGATTTGGCTTGGCTGCAGCGAGGTTGTTCTTTTGGGATGCGGAGCTCAAACACCAGCTGGGTTGGTAAACAGCAATTTGATGTATTGAATTTACTGGTATCAGTAAACTCCATACAGCAAGGTTAGCTACAGATTTCAGTTATTCACCCCACCTCCTTCAGAGCCAATACTATGCAGACTCAACATATCTACTTCCAGTGTTGCCAACTTAGTGACTTTGTCGCTATATTTAGCGAGTTTTCAGACCCCTAAAAAAAGACTTGAAAGCACATATCGCTTTTACTCTCAACAGGCAGCGGGTGCTGTGACGCAGTCGGTTCTTCTTTTACTCTTTTACTCTTATGCTGTTTTGTGGATCACAAGGTTTAAAACTACTTATAAACACACACACAAAGTAACTCCACCAGAGCGCCTATTTCGGGTCACTTTTGCCGGTCCAAGCCCGGGTAAAGGAGCAGGGTTGGAATTGTGACATTAAAAAAAACAATAATTGCTAAAAGAAATTTAATTTGTAGTTCTAAATAAACTCTAAATGCATTTAGGACGGTTTTTACTCACTTTATGTCTCTTTCACGATGTTATTTCTCTCCCCAACAACATAGGTTACAATTAGATTAGCATGACCAATTATGCAAATTTGGCGATGACGTCATTTAGCGACTTCTAGCGACTTTTAGGACAGCCAATAGCGATTTTCCTTACTGAGGAGTTGGCAACACTGTCTACTTCTCTCAGGGTTCTCAGGTGCTCAGCTGCTCAAACGGCTCTCTGCCAGTGAGGATTGACAACTTTGTTTTGGAATCCATCATGAGGGCTGGTGAGACACACCCACTTATACAGTGGTGCAGACCAACAACAGCAGTGTCGCAGTCCAGTTCCAGAAAGATTCTAGTTTGTGTTTTAATGCAAAGGAACCAAACACTGAATGTTTTATTCTTGTATTGCCATATACATTTGCTGTCAATGAGCTGCTTTTGAAGACATTTTATCGTTGACATGTAAGCAATCAATGAAAATCATTTGGTAACCATGGTAACGGAACTGTGGAGCAGGTGTAATGGGTTGTTCATGATAACGAGCATTGACCTCCTTTCTCTGACTGACTCAAATAGAGAGGAGAGTAGAATAGAATAGAATAGAATAATCCTTTGGTTGTCCCACAACACACAGAACAGAAACATACTTTTTTTTTTTACTTTTTTTTTTACATATTTACATCAAGGACAATGCCTCCTCAAATGCCTCAAACATATGGGATTAGGATGTGAGCATAACCTCTTCAGTCATTTATAGTCAACCTACAATTTGTTTGTTAATCTGCTTCTGTCTATTTATACCATGCAGTTGATTTGATTCTTACAGTAACACCTATACATACATATATTTACTAATCTACAGTGAAGAAAATCATTATTTGACCCCTGCCGAATTTGTACATTTGCCCATGCTCATGAGGTCTGCATACATCTCAAGAGGGGTTTTTGCCTCCACACTCTCAGTCCTGGCATGCTGCCTAAACAGATGAGACATGATTAGATAATGATTATCAGCTATTGACCGTCCACCCGTGGTATCTCCCCCTGAACCCACTGCCACGTCCCTCCTCTGCAGCTGAGCTGCAAACTACACCCTGCGACATACTCCCATTGTCTGACATAAGCGTTATTTATAGTGTGTCTGTCTGAGTACAGTTTTCGGTTGGACAGAGGGGGAAGAGGGGTCCTCTACCTAGGGCTGTGCGATATGACCAAAACCTCATATCCCGATATAAGACATCTATCGTCCGATAACGATATAAATCACAAAATTGTAACATTTTCTGTAAATTCTGTGAATCTCGGGCAGCTCGACTTGCGTGAAGTGTTTCCAGCTGGGCGTCATGTAGCTGGAGTCGAGTGTTTTAACCGATGCATGAAACGACACATTTTTAGACATAAGTTGTAACGGCGCCGTTTTCTTTGTGAGTATTTATTACACGGCGTGCTGCGGGGAAAAGCCTGTTCTAACGTTTGAGTCTAAGGTTTATTTTTTAGCACCTGGCGGCTCTTTTTACTTCTCATCCGTAAATAATCTGCTCTTTCACGTGATTCAGTTTATTTTGAAAAGTCTCAACAGGATCTTGAGCTTTATTGTGAAAGGTTTATGTGGAACATAAACAAGCGGACACCCGATGCTGTTACCGTCGTTGTTGCTAACGACAACGCATAAAAACAGATGCTTGTCCGTCCGTAGTGTGGTTATATTAAATATAAGAGAAAGAGAGAACTTTAAGAAATGAATATAACCACTACAGTGACATCAGAACCATGAAGAAATATTACCGTAAACAGTTTATTTTGCGACACCACGAAACAAACGATAGCGTAAAATGCAACGATAGACGTTTTTATATCGTCATCTGATATATATCGTTATATCGAACAGCCCTACCTCTACCCTTTGTAAAAAAATAGCCACAAAGCATAATGTTTCTACCTCCATGCTTGACTGCGAGGATGTTCTTTGGGTCATACATTTTGTTTCCTTCAAACATAGCAGGTCAAGCTGATGTCAAAGAGCTCGATTTTGGTTATAGCCCTTTCTCCCAAGGCTTTTCTGCATCATTTAGATGTTCACTGGAAAACCCAAGCTTTTATGTACTGGACATACAAGGGAATCCCTGGACTCTTTTTGTCTCAACATAGTATTAAAAGACACTAAAAGGAATATCTTTTAAAAAAATCAAGCGTATGTACAATAGTGCAAATATAGTAACATGACACAGTAACATATGTACATGGACATATAATATATGTCCATACATCAAGTCATTCTCTTACGCTTATCCATTCAAGATCAGGGGGGAGCTGGAGACTATTCCAGCTGAGGCAGGGTACTGTACACCTTGGACAGTCAGACAGCTATTCATACCCCTTCACACCAATGGGCAATCTAGACTCACCAATTAACCTAATCACACTAATTGCATGTTTTGGAGTACACAGAGAGAGCCCATATAAACATGGGGAGAATATGCAAACCCAAGGTCCTAGCCAGAGCTGCTGATGGCTCTATGGGTGAGGCAGACGGTAAAAATGTCCATATCAAAAGGAAAAGGGTCACCGATGAGGTCTTCTGGCAGGAGGTTGTGCAGGCTCCGTACCACACAGTGATAAGGCAGTGAGAACACTCTCAGTGGTGCCCCAGTAGAATAGTGGGAGGTGGGACTCGTGCGCTTCTCAATTCACATAGGAAACAGAGGTGAGTTTAAGCGTTTTTGGTCAGTGGTGTGGTGTCATCGAACGAGGAGAGGTCCTCAGAGATATGCAATCCCAGGAATTTGGTGCTTGAATTAACTGCCTTGATTTAAAGTGGTTATTGTTTCTATAACGGTTGACCAGATGGCTCCCCTCATTCCTGTTGTTGGCTTCATCATTGTTTATGATAAAAACATCCCAGTCCCACTGTCTGCAAAGCTGACAGTGGGACTGGTGCTGTAGGTTGATACACAGTCATGAGCCAGTAGCGTGAAGAACAGTGAGCACACACCCTTGTTGAGACCAGTGCTCAGTGTGATGGTCTTGAAGGTGTTATTGTCTTGGTTTTGAGTCACAATCCAAATGATTGTGTTGAATGCTGAACTGAAACTGAAACACCATCTGCACATGAGAGTTCTTTGTATTCAGGTGGGTGAGGGCAGAATGGAGAGCAGCGGAGATGGCGTTTGATATGTTGTCTGTTCCACCTGTCTTACGTGGTTAATCCTGCAGAGGGTCCTTTTCACAGTATCTGGGGTCAGACACATTACCTATTCACCTGTTAGGGAGTGGTCTTCTGTGCCAGTTTGTTGTATGGTGTCCCAAAGTGCCCAAAGAAGTCAATTAGGGACTCTTCATTTCTTAGTAAGTGAGCAAATTTTAAATTCAGCAGGGGACCAAATCATTATCTGTTGGTACGCTTACTCATGTGTTAATGTAGCAAGGGAATTTCAGTTGAGACACAATGGTATGTCAAGGTGTTACATCATTACACTGTGTAACACTTTAGCCTTGCTTAGCCTCCACACATCAACGGCGCTGCTGTGGAGAGAGTGAGCAGCTTCCGGTTCCTTGGAGTACATCTGGCTGAGGATCTTACGTGGTCAGTACACACAAACAAAACAGTGAAGAAGGCGCAGCAGCGCCTCTTCTTTCTCAGGAGACTGAAAAGATTCGGCATGAGCCCCCGCATCCTCAGGACCTTCTATCACTGTGCCATTGAGAGCATCCTCACTGGATGCATCACCACCTGGTATGGCAACAGCACCGCCTACAACTGCAAAGCTCTCCAGCGAGTAGTGCGGTGCTCTGAACGGATAATTGGAGGTGAGCTTCCCTCCCTCCAAGACATCTACAGGAAGCGCTGCCTGAGGAAAGCGGGGAGGATCATCAAGGACTCCAGTCACCCCAGCCATAAACTTTTCAGACTGCTTCCATCAGGAAGGAGGTTCTGCAGCATCCGGTCCCGTACCAGCAGACTGAGAGACAGCTTCTTCCATCAGGCCATCAGACTGCTGAACACGTCATAGACACCTCAGCTTCACTACTGGAACTTCAACATTATGCACTCCATACTGTACAGTAATGCCACTGTTTTGCACATGTCTCAACTCTGTATATTTTTATATATTTTATTTATTGTTTACTCTATTTAATTTGTAAAATATGTACACAGACACACACACACACACACACACACACGTAGAAAAATATTTAGTATACACATCCAGAAATGCATATACTATTATATATTGTACATATATTTATTAGTTTCAGATGTAGCCATTCTTGTATTTTGCTTGTTTACATTATTGTATTTTGCACAACTCTGTTGCTTGTGAAGCTCGCACACAAGAATTTCACTCACATGTGCTGTACCAATGTACCTGCACATGTGATGTGACAATAAAAGTGATTTGATTTGATTTGACACCGAGAAGATTAAGCAACTGGGCTCAACAAATTCCCCACTTTTACATTTATACTGGAACAATAATGAAATTCAACAGATGTAAATGTAGCATAATTATATCAGTGATCTGAAAGGTTAGAAAATATTTTTTCTATATTTTATTTGATTTAGATTAGTTTTCAGTTTTATTTGTCATATGCAAGTTAGCACAGGGTCAACATCGCAATGAAATGTATTTGACGAGCAGAAGACAGTCAGCAGCATGGTACAGTAGAAAAAAAATAAAATAATAAAAAATAAATAGAAAAATAGTAAAGAGCAAAAAATTAAAAGAGAAAAGAGATTTTCAGTTAAGTGACTAAATATATACGTCTATATAAATATATGTACACACTAGTGATTAAATAAAGAAAATCTTAAATAGGAATGTGACGGGGGTGCGGGGGAGGGGGGGAGGTATTGCACAGGAATGAGCAGCAGTACAAACTAAACAGTACAAAAGTTTTTTAGTGGCAGTTGTTACAGTATTGCACTTTTTAAAATATAAATATCAATAACAAGTGCAGTGACCAGTGCAGATTAAACAGAGTACTTGTGAAGCTGCAGGTAGCTTCTAAGTGCGTCCTGTGGACTGTGTTGTGTGTGTTTAACAGAGATGGGCAGTAACGCGTTACTGTAATCTGATTACTTTTTTCAGGTAACAAGTAAAGTAAGGGATTACTATTGCAAAAACGGTAATTAGATTACCGTTACTTTCCCGTAGGAACGCTGCGTTACTGCGTTACTAAAACCGTGAGAATGTCTCATGACAGTGACGTAAGCGAGTGCGACGTTCGTGACAACAGCTGTGTGCAGATCAACAATGGATCATATATCGAGTGCGGGAGAGAGTATGAGCGTGCAGCGTTTAAAGCGTGGAAGTACTGACCTTACTTTGAGTTTGATTCCATAAAAAGTGACAAAAACATTAGCGTCCGTTGTGCGTGGGAAGAAAACTTCTTTTTACAGCGAGAAAAACCCCTAAACTTCCAAACAAGCACAGAGTAGCTACGACGTAATGGGAAACTCACAGAGAAACTCGCGGATTCTTCCACTGACCGCGGCACACCTGCACCAGGGTAAACCTCCGCCTACCCCACTCCTGCTTTACAGGTGAAAATAGAGCAACAGGACCGCTGAGTCTTTGACTTTATTTATTTTCTGCTGTGTTTTACTTGCATCTATTTGAAAGACTGAGTGTAAACACACATACAAAAAAAAAAAATTATGTGCTGGAATGTGCAGAAAATAGGTTTAAATGTTAAACTAATTTCTTCCAGTCAGAGAATGTTGCATATAATTAAACTTTTGCTTGATGCATAAAGTTAAAAGATTAAAACTAATAAAACAAGTTTTAAAAAGAGACTTTTCCATTTGATTACATTTTGTATGATGGATTATGCAGAAAAAGTAGAATTGGGCTGAAAGATCTATCGCTTTATCACCTCTTCAGGTTGTAAATCATGTTTTTAAAAAGTAACTAAGTAATTAATTACTTTTGAAAATAAGTAATCAGTAAAGTAACGGGATTACTTTTTTGGCGAAGTAATCGGTAATTAGTTACTGATTACTTTTTTCAAGTCTTGACCAACACTGGTGTTTAAGTGTTGTGGTTGAGGTGTCGTATGGCTTGGTGGTAAAAACTGTTTTTGAGTCTTGAGTCCGAGCAGACAGGCTCCTGTAACGTCTGCCAGATGGTAACAAGAACAGCTGATGTGCTGGGTGGCTGTGGTCCTTGATGATGCTGTGAGCTTTACGGAGGCATCGCTGGAGATAAATGTCCTGAATGGCAGGAAGCCTCGTGCCAGTGATGTGCTCTGCTGCCTTCACCACCCTCTGTAGTGATTTACGGCTGCTGGCAGAGCAGCTTCGTACCAAACTGTAATGCAGCTCATCAGCAAGCTCTCGATCGTACACCTGTAGAAATTTGAGGTGATGTTCGCGTTCATGCCAAACTTCCTCAGCCTCCTCAGGAAGTAAAGACGCTGGCGAGCTTTGCTGATAGCAGTGTCTGTGTGAAGGGTCCAGGAGAAGTCCTCGGTGATGTTGACTCCAAGGAATTTGAAGCTGCTGACCCTTTCGGCCTTGACACCGTTGATGTGGGTGGGCTGGTGTTCTCTGACTGGTCGTTCCCGGTAGTCCACTACCATTTCTCTAGTTTTACTGATGTTGAGAGTCAGGTTATTTTCCAGACACCACTCGTACAGCGCCATCACCTCCTCTCTATAGGCCGTCTCATCATTGCCTGTGATGAGGCCTATGATGGTTGTATCATCTGCAAACTTGATGATGGTGTTGGACTCGTGTTTAGCAACACAGTCGTGTGTGAACAGGGAATATAGGAGGGGGCTAAGCACACAACCCTGTGGTGTACCTGTGTTTAGGATGAGTGATGAGGAGGTGTGCTTACCAACTCTCACCACCTGGGGCCTGTTTGTGAGGAAGTTTAGAATCCATCTGCAGATCGGTGTTCCCAGCCCAAGGTCGACGAGCTTCGTGGCAAGTTTTGAGGGGATGATGGTGTTAAATGCCGAGCTGTAGTCGATGAAGAGCATCCTTGCATATGTATTCCCTTTCTCCAGGTGAGTGAGGGTGGTGTGCGTTGCCAGGGCGATGGCATCCTCCATGGCTCTGTTTGTCCGATAGGCAAACTGAAGAGGGTCCAGTGTGTCAGGGAGGGAGGAGCAGATGTGACCTTTGACCAGCCGCTCCAGGCACTTCATGATGACGGATGTCAGTGCAACAGGACGGTAGTCATTCAGACAGGAGACTGCTGATTTTTTGGGAACAGGAATGATGGTGGATGCTTTGAGGGACGTGGGGACCACTGACTGCCTCAGGGAGAGGTTGAAGATGTTGGTGAACACCTCTGCCAGCTGGTTGGCACATGCTCTGAGTAGCCGGCCTGGGATGCCGTCCGGTCCTGGAGCTTTGTGAGGATTGACCTTTTTAAAAGTCCAACTCACAGCTTCTGTTTTCAGAGTTAGAGTTGCAGCCTCACTGTCCTCCTGAGGGTAGAGGATCTGCTCTCTGTTGTCTGCGTCAAAACGAGCATAGAAGTTGTTGAGCTCGTCTGCAAGAGATGCAGTGGGCTGAACACTGACTGTGTTGACCTTCTTGTAGTCAGTGATGCAGTCAGTCCATCCCACAGTCGCCTGGTGTCAAAGCTGTGGTAGCTGGACTCCATTTTGTCCCTGTAGTCCTTTCTGGCCTTTTTTATGGACTTTCGGAGGTCGTACCTGGCTGCTTTATATGCATCAGCATCCCCGGAGTTAAAGGCAGAGGTCCGCACTTTTAGCTTGGCACAAACATCTTTATTTACCCAGGGTTTCTGATTTGGATATATGCAGACTGTGGTTTTTGTGATGGGATCATCCATGCACTTTCCAATATTATATATCCAAGATTAGTGTTTCGAGTAAATGCTACATAATTATCTCAGGTGAAGTGAGAGTGAAATTTCTATTGTAGTTTCTCCAGCATTTTTTTTAATTGAAAATAGAATAGAATAGAATAGAATTCAACTTTATTGTCATTGCACATGTCACAGGTACAGGGCAACGAAATGCAGTTTGCATCCATCCAGAAGTGCTTTAGCCGTGATATTGATATATTACAATATATAGATATGTGAGTATATTACAGAAATGGGTCTATTATGGTATGTAATGTACACGGTATGAAGTATGTTATGAATATTCTATAACTATA
This sequence comes from Simochromis diagramma, assembly GCF_900408965.1. Taxonomy (NCBI): domain Eukaryota; kingdom Metazoa; phylum Chordata; class Actinopteri; order Cichliformes; family Cichlidae; genus Simochromis; species Simochromis diagramma. The sequence continues at coordinate 1,130,250 of NW_024387258.1, read as the reverse complement.
AGTATGTACAGGCTAGTGAGTACAAGCTATGAACAGGATATAAATATGAAAAACTATACAGAATCTGAGATATACAGCTATACAGAGATGTGAACTATGCAAGTTGTAAACAGTTGTAGGATTAAAAATTATCGTATGTACAGAATGATTATTTACACAGAGCTATACAGTAGTGCAGTTAAGATAAGTGAGATATGTGGATAATTTCTACAGAGGCTGTATAAAGTGCTAGTGGTTGTGAGTGGTGGTTCAGTCCATGTTATCATTGCTACCACACTGTGACTAAGATTAGAACACAGTCCTGGTAGTTTCCTGCAAAAGTACACAACATGTTTATCTGTTCAAGACTTTTCTGTTGCTATAGCACACTAAGTGGCTGTTTCAGGCCAGTTTCCACGTTTACAGTGGCAAAAACCGTTTTTATTATTTACTATTTTAGGCCTATTCTGTACTACTGAGTTGGTCTGTTTTGTGTTTTTTTTTGTTTTTGTTTTGTTTTTTTAAAATTTTGCTCAGTTTATAGTAAAGCTCAGTTGCTCAGGTTGTGCTTCATGTAAGACTGACAAAGCTGTGACACCATGAGTGTAGTAGGTTCCTTGCTTCACGGCTGACCCCTCACTGCAATTGTGAATTTGCTGTTGGAAATTAAAACCACAAGTAAATGATCCGTTGTGTGGCTTCACACTTTATAGCTTTAAATAATGTTTAATGATTCATCCAGTCCCTTTTCTTTACAGGCTGCGAGAGTGACTTTTGGGGTCCACACTGCAGTAACCGCTGTCAGTGCCGCAACGGTGCCAAATGTAACCCAATAACAGGAGCGTGTGTCTGCACTGATGGCTACCAGGGCTGGCGCTGTGAGGAGCCCTGTGACCCCAAATTCTATGGCAAAGACTGCCTGCTGGAGTGCCAGTGCCTTAATGGTGCTACCTGCCATCACCAGACTGGCGAGTGCCTCTGTGCACCTGGATACACTGGGGCCTTGTGAGTTGAGTAACATTAAATAGGGCTGCATTTTTTTCAATATGACAAACAGCTTGTTGATAATTAATATATTATTCTAATGCACATGAATCTCCTGCCATCTGGCAGGAGATTCATGCTGCTGAGGTCGCAGACAAACAGACTCAAGGACAGATTTTACAACAGGGCAATGCTACGAGCTGACCTGATTGGCTACTTCGTTGGACTTTTTGGGGGGAAAATAATAATGTGCAATAAACATTCACTTACTGTTTTTGCTCAGACCTTTCTTGCACTTTTTTTAAAGCCACTTTGAAGTCCACTGTGTTGTGTTTTGTTGTGTTGACTTGTGCTGATATGGGACAGTTTCCAATTTCATTGAACTACTGTAGTAAGTAAGACTGTGCAATGACAAAAAAAAAAGTCATCTTATCTTATGATGTCGTCACCTGAAATGGTTTTCCAACAGTCTTGAAGGAGTTCCCAGAGATGCTGAGCTCTTGTTGGCCCTTTTGCCTTCACTCTGCGGTCCCTCTCATCCCAAACCATCTCCATTGGGTTTAGGTCAGGTGACTGTGGAGGCCGGGCAGCGCTCCATCACTCTGCTTCTTGGTCAAACAGCCCTCACACAGCCTGGAGGTGTATTTGGGGTCATTGTCCTTTTGAAGAAGAAATGATGGTCCAACTAAACGCAAACTGGATGTGATGGCATGTTGCTGCAGGATGCTGTGGTAGCCATGCTGGTTCAGTGTGCCTCCAGTTTTGAATAAATCCTCAACAGTGTCAGCAGCAAAGCACCCCCACACCATCACACCTCCTCAGTGCTTCATGTTGGGAACCATGGGTGTAGAGATCATCTGGTCACCTTTTCGGCGTCGCACAAAGACACGATCGGTGGAATCAAAGATCTCAAATTTGGACTCATCAGACCAAAGCACAGATTTCCACTGGTCTAATGTCCATTCCTCGTGTTTCTTGGCCCAAACAAATCTCTTCTGCTTGTTGCTTTTCCTTAAGTCATTGAATAGAAAGTGATATTTTTAAGTGTTTCAATTTCACGCAGTCTCCTCTGAACAGTTGATGTAAAGATGTGTCTGCTACTGGAACTCTGTGTGCCATTGATCTGTGCTCTAGTCTGAGGTGCTGTTAACTCAGCACCAGAAGTGACTCTTGGTCTTCCTTTCCTGGGGCGGTCCTCATGTGAGCCACTTTTATTGTAGCTCTTGATGGTTTTTGTGACTGTACTTGGAGACACATTCAAAGTTTTTGCAATTTTCCAGACTAACAGTTGTCAAATAGAGCTGTCAGCTGTGTACCAACCTGACTTCTGCACAACACAACTGATGGTCCCAACCCCATTAGGAAGGCAAGAAACTCCACAAATGAACCCTGACAAGCCACAGCTGTGAAGTGAAAACCATTTCAGGGGACTGCATCATGAAGCTCATTGAGAGAAGACCAAGGGTTTGCAGCCATAGACCCGATATGTGTCATCCTTACATTAAGACCAGATGAGGCTTCGGCAAACAGTATCTGGTTCATCCAGGTCAGCTGCATCTCAGGTCCTGTGTTATTGGATTGTTTCCTATTTCTGCAGGACATGACTTTCAGTTATTGTTCATCTTTAGGCCTGCCATTTCTTCTTTTATCATTGACTTGTTCAGATTCCTCAGTCTCTTAAGGACACATTGCACACAATGCTGAGATAATTTTTGGCCAGCAGCCCTTTGAGAATCGCCTTGTTGGTGATTGTTTGCCTTCTCTCTTTTCTCTGTGTCATTGTAGGGTCTTTACCTTACAGTTTAAAGCACTTTGAGGCAACTGTTCACAATTGAGTTGAATTGTCAGATTGTGTTATCTTTGTTATAGACCACTTTAAAATAAAAAAGAAAAGAAAATGAGAGCTTCCTCAAGCCTCGCATCGTACTGTAAATAAATTGTCATGTTCCATGTCATTAAATCGATCTGTATCATATGCTCTCATTTCCCCTTTCCAGCTTTTTTAGGATTTGCCATTAAGCTGTCAGGTATAATGATGATTTGGGAAGTCTATAAACATATCACAGCTTATTCCTGCCACTGAAAAGAAAGAATTAAGCAGACATTATTTTCTCAGATGTTTGTTAGTAAGTTTTGATATAAATATTTTCTTCAGAGTGACAACAGTCTTTGATTTCTAGTGCTCTTCTATATTCTCTTCTGATAAACTCTTTCATAAGTTACTGAAGTAACCTAAAGTGTAAATGTTCCTCTAGCTGTATTAACCTTCCACTTGTCTGTGTCGAACCTTTGAGCTTTGTCAGTGATTAAAAGCTTCACCGCTTGACACGAACACCTCTTCCTGCTTTCTGTCCCTCCAGCTGTGAGGAACCTTGTCCTCCAGGTAAACATGGCCCCCTGTGTGAGCATCACTGTCCCTGTCAGAACGGTGGAACATGTCACCATGTCACTGGGGAGTGTTCCTGTCCTGCTGGCTGGATGGTGAGGACTTCATGACACATGCAAAAGCAGATAAGCATCATACAACTAATCTGCCGAAAAGAATATTTAAGGATTAGCAACAGTTAAGCGCCATGATACTGTATTATAAAATATACCTTCTTAAAAAACTTTTTTCATGCCACATTTTAAGTGACAAAAATGTATCAATCATCATTTTATCAACATGTGGCACTGGCTGCTGGGTCACACCCTTCATTTTGTAACAGTTTGGTCAAATGTTTGTTTGTTTGTTTTTTATCTGAATTAACTGCCAGGGAAATGTTACAATAGCAGAAAATTCTGGTATTTTTGTGTCCTAGGCTCTGTTTTACCATTTGGGCCTAAATTATTCTGAACATGGGACCAATGCAGTACATGAATGTTCTGCATTGGTCCTATCTTGAGCTGAAATACTGTGTCTGTGATAGTTTTCAATGTAAATTAGTTTCATTTATTTGCTGTATTGTAAGATTAACATTTAGCTTCACTAATTCTGCAGCAAGCCTCTCTTCTTGTGACTTGAACTTGAAAACAGGAGTGTTTCCATCTATTTGTGGTACAGTTGCCCACAGTCTGTTCCTGCCCCCACAGTAGTCTTTGAAAGCTTTACCAAGTGTTGCACTTTACTGTGCCACATTTTAAATTAGGAACTAGATTTTCTTATTGCAAGTTAGTTTGATTTAGTTAGTTTCAATTAACATTAAGCTATGATTTCCATGCAGCAGCCTGTTTTTATCCCAGGGTAAATATTCACATTACAAATATGTCAACCAGAGTCAGTATTTTGTCCTGCAATATCTGAAGCTCTGGGAGTGAGTATAGGCTGTACTATTTCTGTCTATTTTACACTAATGTCTTCCTGCAACAGCTCACCTCCCATGAGATTTCTCTTAGTCACGTCGTCGTTTGCATCACATTGTCAAGTACTTTTACTTTGAAGTGGGTAGTTACCACATGGGATTACATTGCAGGTATCCAGTTATAACAGTCTTGCTTACTATTTATTGGACTGATTCCAGAGATTTTTGCTCCTTGTTTTACTTTAGATGGAAAAAATGAGACATCAGAGCCTAGTTTTTCAAATAACAGAATCTACCTTTAAAGAATTGTGAAATGTAAAGTTGCATATATTAAACTATTTGTCTTAGTTTAAATTAATTTGAGGTTTTTTCCATAAATTCAAGTTTAAATCGAGGCCATAAACATGAACCAAGGGTTTTTCTTAGACTAGAGAAGTTTGAAACTGCTCACTGGATACTGTTGACATTACTGTCATTACCTAATTTGCTAATAATTAATATGTTTGATATGTCGCTTCCTTCCGAGACATGTTTGATGCGCATGTAAACGTGATATATTCTTCTCCATCAGGGTCCAGTGTGTGCCCAGCCATGTCCATTTGGATCTTTTGGCATTAATTGCTCCCAGGAGTGCACGTGTCGTAACGGAGGGCTATGTGACCATATCAGCGGTCAGTGCCAGTGCACAGCTGGCTACATTGGAGAAAGGTACAGCCTAAAATTATGGTTATAAGATGAAAGTTTACTTTACTCCACGGGGAAATTGGGTGGTTGCACGTAAAAATTTTATTTGAAGACCAGCAGAGAGAGAAAAACATGAGCAACATGCAATAAACAGTAAATACAGTGGCCAGATACAAATACTACAGTATGGCAATACAAATTTTAACAGTTATCTTTGACTGAGTTTTTTTTTAGGTTTCTTTGTGTGTGTATATTAGTCATACGCAGTATAAACCATTATAAATGAAGCATTCAGAAACCCGCACCAAAAAGTGTTTTCATTTATTAATCTATGACCATCTTCCTGTCTTTAATTGTTAGAAGCATTTCTAGAGAAATTGGAAGAACTGATGCTAATGTTGGACTTGTTCTGTTGCTCTCTAGAGAACAAGAGTTTGCCTAAAAAAGTTTAAGGGGGATAGCATGAAAGTATTTAATATTTTCAATAAGCAATCAAATGCTTTCCCTTTAACAAAGTGAGAGTATTCAATTCCTTTACTGTAACTATTCAAGGATTTTTATTTGGGAAATTTGACTCAGACATGCTTAACAGAATAACTTTCTGTTTCAAAATAAGGGCTTTAATTCTGAAATGTTAACAAATTGTAATGGCTAATGGGCTTCCATTAAAAACTGAGGGCGTTTTTATTAACTTTAAAGCTTTCGAGCAGTAAACTAGCAGAGAAAATTCATAACTACAACGTTTTTCAAACAATGGCATGCTGCCATGTTCAACATGTGTTCTTACTACAGCAACTTGTGACATACAAAGCTCTCCATAGAACACACTATATATGACAAAGGATGTTCCAAATAGGCGTCATATACTCAAACATATGCACCCACTGTATAGACAGTTATTAGAAGAACTACATGCATGCTATATGGTCTTGTATGCCTGTTGACAGGCTCTGGGAAAGGATATGTGAACACCTATCAGGTGAGAGCGATCGATTGTTGCTAGCTGTAGCTTGTCTTAGACTCAGAGCAGTTTGTCTTGTCCCATTTTTGTGATTGGCTTTGACGCAGCGTGCAGGTGAGCCCCAAGACTTGGGTATGGCCTGGGTTTGCTGCTGGCATGGGAGGGAAGTGGGGGGTGGGGTGCACTTCAAAGGGGGTTGATATGTGTGCATGGGTGTCTTTGTGTCATTGGTGGGTGGGTATGTGTGAGTGAGTCAGTCAGTGGGTTGGGTGTGTGTGTCCATTTGTCCAATGTGTCCATTTCAGGCTTTGTCTCTTCAATGCCTGCAATGGACACTCATGCAGACGTTGCAGTAAGCTGCAGTACAAGGAGAGAGATTTCATTTCAAGCCAACAAAAAAGAAAATCAAAAACAAAATAAACACAGCAGTGCATTTTAAAGTGAGCCAACTTCATGGTTTGTGACGTAGAAGGACCACGGAGTGTACCTCACACCTTATTTGGTCACTTCTCGGCTTTATATCTATTATCTCCTCCTGCTGGTACTGCATCGTCTGACTGGTGTGTCTGTTACGCGCTTTACTGTGATATCGGGTTGGTGTTTGTGTCTTGGTATGTGGGTGTGTGCATTGCTGGGCCTGAGGCTGGGGCTTGCTGATCCTTGGCCCCCAATTTATAGAGCTCATCTTGGAAAAAATGTATTTGGAATGAAATTCCATTCAGCTTTTCAAGGAGATTTTAGGACATTCTGATAATAATGGATTACCGTAGTTCAACCTAGAAGTAATAAATGCATGAACTTGTTTTTCAGCGTCACTCAAAGACAGACATTTTATAATTTTAGAGATTGGCGGGCAATTTTGTTAATCATTGCTCAACCTATGTCTGCAGGAAAGCTTTTGAAAAGGAAACAAACTGGCAGGACAGCTGGGGTATTAAAGATAAGACCAATTCAGTTCTGTTTTATTTGTAAAGCACCAAATCACAACAACAGTTCCCTCATAGCACTTTAAATTGTAAGAGGAAGACCCTACAATAATACAGTGAAAACTGAGAAAACCCTAACAATCATTTGACCCTGCTATGAGCAGGCACTTTGGCGACAGTGGAAGAGAAAACTCCTTTTTATACAGGAGGAACCCTTTGACAGAAAGGAAGGAAGAGAGGATAAAAGATGCGCCGTGGAAGAGAGCAAGAGATTAATAATAATTAATGAGGCCTTGGTAGCAGAGCCCCTGTGATGGATGAGGTTTGCCCTGAGTTCCTGAAAGCACTGGCTGTTGTAGGGCTGTCTTGGTTGAAACGCCCCTACAATGTTGCGTGGATATCAGGGGTGGTACCTTTGGATTGGCAGAACAGGGCTGTGGCTCCCATCTTTAAGAAGGGGGACCGGAGGACTTCTGATGAGGCATGCAGTGACATGGTCATGCCACATTGAACTCCTGCCATATTCTCCCTGTCTTTGACAGTTATAGCACAGCTAGTGTATCTTTTCACATCAAGGTTTGAGCAAGAAAAATCCAGCGAGTTCACCGCAAAAACACAAAACCTAGTAAATAAATGCTTCAGGGCTAGCCCGACACCGAACGAGGTAGCGGAGCTAATAAGGCAAACAGTTAAAGCCGAAAGAGAAACGTTGCAGTCTGTGGTGAGAAACATGATGACCAAATCTTTAGAGTAAGCTTTATCACCACTTAGTGCATTTATCTCAGAACATGGAACCTTACTGTAGCCTGTCCAAGACAACTTAATTATGCAGGTGGATACATTATCAGTCAAAGTTGAAAACCTACTGGGCTTTGTTTGCCAAGTCAAAAAGAATGCTAACCATTGGATTACTTAAATGGACAAGATTGCACTCAAGATTGGTGAGGTTGGAATTTTATGCCAAATACAGCAAATTTCAATATGGTGGTTGGCTGTTCTATGTTGTTTTCTTACACTAGGTTTCGCAATTACTTTGTACTGTACAGAAGGGGAGCCGGCACAGGTTCACTAGACCTCGCTTCGTGACTGTCAAGGACGTTAGCTAATAAGTGGTTGGGGGAGGGGGGTGGTGTGGATTCAACTACACAATAATCAACACATAAATGACACTACAGACATTCCAAAGGGACCCATAACCTAATAGATAGATAATGATAATGCTCGGTGTTTGTTTGTTTTTTTACTTATAGGTGTTGAGTATGCTTTTTATGTATTTGTGTTTTAATCTAAAAATCTATGGCCAGTTTAACAGTTTTATCGATCAACTTTAACAGTATTATTATCTGTTAAAGGGCTGAATTCTCCCTTAAAATGTACTAGCATCCTCGATGTCCTGCACAGGCAGAAATTGGTTTTAGCTCTATTACAGAAGATTAATCTCAGACCAGTGGATGTAAACAGAATGGAGAATAAATATTATAAGACCATTGTTGCTTTAGGCGATGGTTCTAAACAGAAAGGGGTTATGATATTGATGAAGCGTAACACTAATATACAAGAGAAAATTAATTCCAGTTTATCGGTGGAGTTGGGCATATTGTTGCTTTAATCTAAAAGTGGAAAAACTAGTATATGTATCTATTTAAGGCCTTACCATCTATGAGGTACACATCTCCCCACTGTTGACTAAAGAACTGCCTAACTCGAGTGATTATGCACTATTCACTGGAGCTGATATGAATACCTTCTTGAATCGAAACATGGTAGGTTTCATAGTGGGTTGTACACCCGTTTTCACACCTTGGCTCGTGTGATTAGGTAGAGCTCTGCTCTACCTAATGTGTGAAGCCCGCCCCCTGGGTATCCCACATTCTTGATTTTTACTTTACAAACACTTGTTGTAATGACTAACTACTCCTGACATGTTGGAGATGTTTGCTCTTTATACAGTAAAGTTACAGCGGGATACAAATAACATCAGGCTGATCCTGCCACGATTTGTCTAAATCAGAGACAAACAGGATCCCACAGCTGTTTATGTTTTTAAACCCATTTTGCACAGAGAGGCATTTTTTGAAAAATGTATTGATATCAATGTTGAATATTATTACACAGGAAAAAAACAACTACATGTAAAATAATGACACCGTGAGGCCTCTGCCTTTGTAAATGGAGGGACAGTAACTGTGTAAAACCTGCAGACAGTCAGATTAACAGTATTTCGTCTCTGTCTGCTATTCTGCAATTCATCTCATGTAAACAATAACGTGGCCACAGCGTGACGTGAATTAAGGCACATACCTTTGACGTTGGGATGACCACTTTCTGTATTCCTCGTCCACACGTAAACGCAAAAAAGGAGTTTTAAAAAAATCTCAGTTTTCGGTGATTCCAAACGCCGTTTACTGTGGACGAAACAGCTGCGTGTTCAAAAATACCCGTGTAGGTGCGGACGCAGCGTAAAAGAGTTAGTAGTTTATTTTATTACTGCCTGTATTTTATTGCAGATTACTTGTATTTGCTTAATTGTTTACTAAATGTTTGAGGTGTGAAATAAACAGCAATGGAGCTGTGGGGGGCAAATGTTTGGGAACCACTGAGGTAGAGGGTCATTAGGGGGTCCATTGTCCCTCTTGGGGGGACACTCTCACAGGGTTTAAATCTGGGACTCTCCAACATTTGACCCTAGAACTGAAGAAGCTTCTTGGATGAGAGGTGAAACGTCTTCAAGCAACTTAAAGAAGTCCAGACACTTTTCTTTCCAAGCTCCTTAGACTACCCTGACCTGGATGACTGAGAACCTTCACAGACAACAGCTCAGACTGTATCATCTGAGGGCTTAGGTGACAAGAGTGACAAGAAGCACTGAACCGCCATCTTAAATAGTGGCCAGGTAATCAGGCAGATCAGTGGCAGGTGAGTAATTAGGCCAGGTGCATGGGCCAAGGGCGGGAGCCCGAGATGAGCTCTGCCCAGAGCTCTAACGGAGGAGAGAGACAGAAAGAGAGAGCACAATAATAATAAAAACATCTGGCCTGACATTGAGCCAGCCAGGGAAGCACAGAGACCATGGCACTTATTACAAAAAATGTAAAGAATGTGAGATAGAATAATAATAATAATAATAATAATAGAAATATTCCTGTTGTTTTTGGAATAAATAAATAAAAATATGCACCTTCAGAGATGATACCTGTAAAACTTTCTTTGCTCAGCTATATTCGTGTGAATACTCGCTATCTGAGGAGGAAACAGAAGATTTCTTTAAGAATATTCACCTTCCAGTTCATTCTGCAGAACACGTAAAAACCTGAGATTCTCTGAGAACTGCATTATGCCCTCGAACTTACCAACAAAGGTCGTTTATCAGGTATAGATGGAAAACCTCCTGAGTTATATTTGACACTTTTAGAAACGCTGGGCCCACTCTGGAGGAGTGTGGTAATTACTGACCCATTTACTTAATAAATGCAGTTGTTAAACTATATGCCAAAATATTAGCTGCATGCCTTGAGACAGTGCTGGGCAAACTGGTTCACAGTGATCAAACAGGCTTTACAAAAGGAAGATTGTCTTCTGACAACATAATGTTATCGGTGAGTCCAGAAGGTCCCAGTCTCAGACTGGACTTTTCTTCTTTGATGCTTCTTTGTGTTTGATCGATTGGAGTGGAAATATTTATGGAAAGGTCCCAAATTTATTAAGATGATAAAAATGTATATGCTAACCCTTCAGCTAGTATCTGCATTAGAGTTTTCCTCAACTATATTTAGTATACTCTGGTGGAACAAGACGGGGATGCTCACTCTCACTACTTATTTTAATTGCTCTATACAAACCTTAGCACCCCCCACCCCCTTTGTACTGTAAGGTATACACCATATTTCATTATACCCCGATGAAACCTTAGTATACATACTGGCTTTTCAGTTGTCCTTGTCCACACTGTTGAACATCATAGGTACTTTTGGCAAACTGTCAGGTTGTAAAATCAACCTCACACAATCTGCCGCTATGTTGCTTAATTCAGACAAGACTCTCAATATCCAATTAGATGTCAACATTGTGCAACTATATATATATATATATATATATAATATAAATTATTTAGGGCAGCACGGTGGCACGGTGGTTAGCACTGTTGCCGCACAGCAAGAAGGTCCTGAGTTCAATTCCACCATCAGGCCGGGGTCTTTCTGTGTGGAGTTTGCATGTTCTCCCCGTGTTTGCGTGGGTTCTCTCCGGGTACTCCGGCTTCCTCCCACCGTCCAAAGACATGCAGCTTGTGGGGATAGGTTAATTGGATAATCCAAATTGTCACTAGGTGTGAATGTGCGAGTGAGTGCGAATGGTTGTCTGTCCCTGTGTGTTGGCCCTGCGACAGACTGGCGACCTGTCCAGGGTGTACCCTGCCTTTCGCCCTATGACAGCTGGGATAGGCTCCAGCGCCCCCCGCGACCCTGAAAAGGATAAGCGGAAGCGAATGGATGGATGGATGGATAAATTATTTAGGTATTCAAATAGTGTCCTCTGTAGCTTCTACTTTTAAGAACAGTTACTCTACTATTTAAAAAAATAGAAAAGTTCAGTGCTTCCTTTACCTCCCCCAGTTGATTACTGGAAAAAAGTTGACTCTTTGTTTAAGTAATTTATATGGAATAACAGCTGTTCACATATAAAGTGGACAGTACTACAAAAAAAAAAAAAGGCCTGCATTTGTATAGCGCTTTACTCGTCCCTAAGGACCCCAAAGCGCACACTCAGTCATCCACCCATTCACGGCAAGCTACATTGTAGCCACAGCCGCCCTGGGGCGCACTGACAGAGGCGAGGCTGCCGGACACTGGCGCCACCGGGCCCTCTGACCACCACCAGTAGGCAACGGGTGAAGTGTCTTACCCAAGGACACAACAACTGAGACTGTCGGAACTCGAACCGGCAACCTTCCGATTACAAGGCGAACTGCCAACTCTTGAGCCACGAACGCCCCAAACAAAGACTAGAAGGAGGTTGGTTAGTACCAAAATCCAAACTATATCATTGGTCTTTTACCTTACAGCACATTAGACATTGGTTGGATCCAGATCCCCCATGGTTGGAAACTGAAAAACATCTTGTAACTCCAATGAGACCGCACGATTTTCTTTTCTCAGGGTTATCATTGGGCTCATCATTTCATTATCATTTAAGATTTAAGATTTTAAGAGTACAATAATCTCAGTTTTATCTGAATGTAGAAGCAGAAAACTTGAGGTCATTCAAGTCTTTATGTCTCAAAGACATAAAGCTTAGCTAATTGGTTTGTGTTATCTGGCTTCATGGACAAATACAGTTGGGTATCATCTGTATAGCAGTAAAAGTCTATGCTATGTTTTCTAATGATCCTGCCTAAAGGAATCAAGTTTAATGTAAACAGAATTGGTCCCAGCACAAAACTATGCTGAACTCTGTAATTAACCTGAGTGTTTAAACAGGACAATTTATTTACAGGAACAAATTGGTGTCTAATAGATAGATATGGTTCAGCCCACTGCATTGCAGTACCTTTAATACCCATAGCATGTTCTAATCATTGTATTAAAATATTATGCTGCAGTGAGATGTAGCAGGACAAGCACAGAAATGACTTTTGAGTCAACTGAGTCTAATAATAGATTAAATTGTGTTAAGGCTGTCATTTTTAGTATCTAGATGGATGTTGAAATCACCCAGATGAGTAAGGCCCAGATGGACAATAGATAACAGCAAATAAAACTGTTTTTGAGTTGTCCAGCTAGGGTGGACAAGGCTACCTGTCAGGCTTTCAAATGAACTAAAACTGTGTCTGCATCTCTGGTTGGGTTATAAGCTGCTGAGGAAGATTGCTGTCATTAACATAATCATCCTGCTGTGAGCAGGTTTCTGTAAGGCAGAGGAAATCGATTTATTGATTAATTATTAACTCGTGTACTAAGAGGGAGAGAGAGAATGTTTAATAAACAGCATTTCACTGCTTTACTCTTTGGTGTAGTTGTGGATAATTATTGTTCTTTCTTTGTGATTTTTTTATTTTTAAAAATGTTTTTTGGTAACTTTTAGTGGTCTAGGAGCAGACACAGTCTCTTAGACAGCCAGCAATTTAAGGAGAACATGCAGCTAAACATGTCACTTCTGCTCCAATTGGTGGGGGACGGGTACCAGAGAAAACTACAGAGTCAGACATTGGTTTGGTAATGTTACACACCAATTTACTTTAGTGACCTCTGATTGAAGTAACTGGGTGTCATTAATTATAATTCATTACAATAATAATAATTCCATGCTGTTCCACTTATCCTTGGCAGGGTCGCAGGGTGGCTGGAGCATATCCCAGGTACCATAGGGCGAGAGGCAGGATACGCCCTGTCGCAGGGTTAACACGTAGAAAGAGACAACCATTCACATTCACACCTATGGACAATTTAGAATCATTACTTAACCGAACCCCACTAACTGCATATCTTTGGACTGTGGGAGAAAGCCAGAGCATCTGGAGAGAACCCACAAAAACACATGGAGAACATGCAAACTCCACACAGAAAGGCCCAGGTAAGGTGGTGGAGTTGAACTAGGACTTTCTTGATCTGATGCAATAGTTCTAATCACCATACCACCACTCAGCAACATACCCAAGTGGTGAAAAAAAGCATCTACAGCAGATGAATGGAATCTGAAAGTCGTGTCGTTAAGAAATTGAAATTGATCTACCATCTGTAATAAATGCAGCAAGGACCTGATAGAAGCCTTTTGACCGATACATCTGGCCTTTCAGTTTGTTTGTTGAAGCCTCATCAGAAATGAGGCTTCTAAATGGAACAGTGGCTGGCAAGAATCCATTCTTAAGCAAGAAAACAGAGAGAAAGGGCTGAGGTATGCCAAATTACACAAGGACTGGACTGAAAATCAGTGGCAACAAATCTTATTGATGATGAATCAATGATGAATCTAAAGCTGAAATTCTTGGTGCAGACCATCTTCAGTATGTGCAGAAAGTCAGGAAACACTACAAGAAAGGTCTCTACAGTCATCTGTAAAACGTAGTGGAGGCTCTGGCATAGCTTGTGGTTACACTTTAGTCAGTTGTGTCAATCACAATGGTTCTACACAAACTGCCAATGTCATAAAAGCAAATCTAGATTGAAAAACACACAAAATGATCCAGCCAGTCTTCGACTGATCTCCCCACATCGTGGACTTTAATATTAATAGAACAGTGTTGGATCAGAACGGAAAAAAAGAAAAAGACACTCAACATCTTAAGAAGAGAAAATTTGAGAAAATTTGTCAAGAAACCTGTAGGTCTATTTCCAAAGACTGCTTTTCACTAGCTGGGCCCACTTCCTCATTTGGGGTTTGATAGCATTTTAATTCAATTCAATGTTATTTACACAGCACCAAATCACAACAACAGTCGCCTCAAGGTGCTTTATATTGTAAGGTCGACCCAACAATAATACACACAGAGAAAAACCCAACAATCATATGACCCCTATGAGCAAGCACTTTGGCGACAGTGGGAAGGAAAAACTCCCTTTTAACAGGAAGAAACCTCCAGCAGAACCAGGCTCAGGGAGGGGCGGGGCCATCTGCTGTGATTGGTTGGGGTGAGAGAAGGAAGACAGGATAAAGACATGCTGTGGAAGAGAGAATGTACAGCTTAGAGAACTGGGGGAACACATATAGATGAGAACCGGAAGGAGTGTGTTTGGAGGTGTGGTCCTGCTCCTGAAATTTAGATATTAATCTCCAAAGAGACATTACAAGAAAGCTCGCCTAAGAGAATTCAGGCTGTGTCATAGTTTTTTCATATGAAGTATTGATTTTCAAGCTTTATAGAATTATAAAAACTGTGCCTTATATACTCTAGTTCTATGTACACTACCAGTCAAAAGTTTGGACACACCTTCTCATTAAATGTTTTTTATTTATTTTCATGATTATTTACATTGTGGATTCTCAGTGAAGGCATCAAAACTATGAATGAACACATGGAATTATGAAGTAAACAAAAAAGTGAAATAACTCAAAACATGTTTTAGATTCTTCAAAATAGCCGCCCTTTGCTTCGATTGCTTTGATTTTGCAGACTGACTGTCATTTCATAATATGAATTCTAACAGTTGTTAAATAGAGCTGTCAGCTAACTCAAACTGACTTCTGTACAGCACAACTGATGGTCCCAACCCCATTAAGAAGGCAAGATATTCCACAAATGAGCTGTGACAAGCCACACCTGTGACGTGAAAACCATTTCTGGTGACTACATCATGAAGGCCGAGGGTTTGCAGCACTGTCAGCAAAGCAAAGGGTGGCTAGGGTTATACATCTTTTCTTTGCTACATAATTCCATAAATCTTTTTTCATATAGTTTGTATCTACAATGTAGAAAGCAGTAAAAAAAAGAAAAGAAAGAAAAACCATTAAATGAGAAAGTGTGTCAAAACGTTTGACTGGTAGTGTATGTTTGCAATTTCAATAAATTACTGCACCTACTTCCCATTTTCCAGGAAAAATATAACGAAATAGGGGGTGGCTAAAGACTTTTGGACTGTGCTCTCTGTTTTTGAATTTTAAAAGAGGTGTTTTATTCTTTGACTTCTGTGCTAAGGGCAGTTTGCTTATCCATAATAAACACCACATTCAAACATAAGCGTACATGTCACCAGGGAACCTTAGGCTGCAGATCAATGATTGATTTTGTAAATTTATCATCAGATCTGCAGCCACATGTTCTGGACCTCCAGGTGAAGAGAGAAGCAGAGCTATCAACTGATCATCACTTAGTAATGAGTTTGATTAGGTGGCAGGAGAGGTTGCTGGACTGTCCTTCAACAGAGGAAGGTTGAGAACATTGAATCTAAATGGACTATATTATGCACCTCAATTGCTGGAGTGGTTGTGTGAAGTTGTCTGCAAGGTGGTCAGTGGTCATGACCAGTGTTGGGTAAGTTACTTTAAAATAGTAACTTAGTTACATTACTAGTTACTTCTCTCAAAAGTAACTCAGTTACTTCAAGTTACTCGTTATTTTCAAAGTAACTAGTTACTAGGGAAAGTAACTTTGGTTTTACTCAGAATTCTCTTGTTAATGTGTTGCTTCCATAACTTTGCCAGTCTTCTAGCTTGCTTACTTGCCACAAGTGCTCTGTGCCACCTACCAATAGAAAGGAAAAGATAATGTGCATATTTCCACAAGAGAAATCCCACGCCTGGACCGTCATTGACTGCTGCCATGATTCTAGCCTACGTCACAGCGTCATGTGCGCCTTTTACATCCAACACAAAAACTGCAGTCGTGGTGCTTTCAATTGTACCCAGAACTCGGAAATTCTGCCTTCTGAATAGGAAGATGTAGGTAACACCAGACTGCAGATGAGCTGCATACAGAGCTGGACTGGGACAGAAAATCGGCCCGGGCATTTTGACTAGAGACCGGCCGCCATTATAGGAAAAATCTTAAAGCCTTTGAATGAAAACAAACACTGTTGTGACAGTGATGCACACTGTTTTGATGGTATATATGCATCAATCTATCAATCGTTTGTTGTAAGATTCAGATAATTATTTAATAAAAGCTAGACATTTTAAATGAGAATAAGAAAGAAAAGTATTTCCTTGTGCCCCCCTCTCCCTGTTAATGCCCTACCTTGGCCCCCTGGCAAAACTTTGTTAGACCCGCACCTGCACAGTCACCAGCTGTCAGCTACCTAAAAAAGGATCCTGGTGTTATTTGTCTCTCAGAAACAGCTCATAACTTCCCTTCAACTCATCCATGTCACCTAAAAGGTAAACCTGTTTCTCCATCACCTGTTCAGCTCTGATGATTCAGTAAGGACATCTCCTGGTTTCATCTTCATGTTTCCCTCTCACCACATATCCAAACCGACATCATGACCAGCAGCTTTACAGCTGTGGCTCCAGCAAACATCAGCTGATACTAGAAATTACTATTAAATAAATTCTAACAACAGCTGATCAAGCTTAAACGTGCTGCTGTTGTTTAGCGCAACATCCGCTGGTTTCCTCTTTCGCTCCTGTGTCACGCAAAATCTTTACAGGAACTTTATGAACATCACCCGGGAGTGATACAAACCCATCTGACACAAAATCCTCAAACCCCGAATAGCTCTCTGAGTCAGACTTAGTCGAAACTGGCGTCTCCCAAGAGACTACTGAATTTTCCCGTGCAGGAATTGTAAGAGCCGCAGGCTTAACCTGTTTGCCTGTACGCCCCAACTTGCTTTTCAACAAGGGACATTCTGCTTTCCAGTGTCCATCGCCATGGCAGTAGTTGCATGCTAGACCAAACTTACTGGGCTTCACACCACCAATGGCCTTCGCAGGGTCCGATGACATAAACTTAGTTTGACCAAAAGCTCTAGCGGGAGCACCAACTGAAAAACAAGAGAGCCGATCAGCTGATCATTGATCAGTTTTCATGATTGAAGTAGAAACAGGAGAGAGAGGGGAGAGAATGAGAGAAGAGGCAGCTGTGCAGCAAAGACAGAATAACTCCAGCTTTGTGTCTTTTTCATTGTAGCTGAATTACGGGACAAACTGTTCCTTTTCACCTCAATAAGAAACGCGTAATATTTTCTCTGAATACCAGACGGGACGGTTGGCAACTCTAATAACTTATGAACAAAATAAAGTTCAACATCATTAACTTCATAGCACCCACCCAGCTGTATAGAAACTCCGTCATGCTAGCTAGCACGCAGTACGGAAAAAGTCAGAATAACGAAAATAAACTCCACCTAAACTTGGTTCATATCTGACCCAGAGAGACTGCAGGTCATAACTTCTTACCTGAAGTTCAGTTCACACTTGGACCGGCGGCTGCCTCGGGTCTCTTTTCCTTCTGCGTCCCCTTTCCTTCATCCACCTGCTGGCTTCCACCACTTGCTAATGTTACTGAATCTGTGGAAGCTCCGCGATAGCCACCACACGAAGTAACGAGTAACGACCCTATCTAAATCCCAGTAACGACTAACGCGTTCCTGATTTTGGCATAATAACTAGTTACCGTGCTCGTTACCACAATAATAACGTAGTTACTGTAACGCGTCACTTAATAACGCGTTAGTCCCAACACTGGTCATGACAAACAAAACCTGAACCAGATGGTGGAAACCATCAGGTTGGATATGCCAGGGAGCTGAAGAGGAGAATAGGCCTGTTAGTTGGACCGCACTGTTCCTGATTGTGGATATTAGAGGTTAATTGGGAATTTGTCCAATCAGTCTACATGTGTTTTTAAAGTTTGATCAAATACCAAAGAGGTGTTAGGTCCGTTTTTGTGGCCTAGCCGTTTCCTGTACAACCATTACGAAAGATTGGTCTAAATTGCTGGTAATAAGTAAGACTAGTTCTTGGTGGGTGTTGGATTCTGCTGGGGCTGGCCTTTGTTACCGATTCTGTCCATAGCAATGCGCTGGAGTGCATAGCAAGTGGAGGAGTTTAAATATCTTGGGGTCTTCTTCGTGAGTGAAGGAGTGGGGATCTGAAGGATTGGTGGAGTGACAGCAGTGGGACAAATGCTATACCAGTGAAGAGAGAGCTGAATGGTGGCTGAAATTTCCTATGCAGGCTAGACTGCATATGGCTAGAGTTAGCCATAGAGATAGAATAGGGAGCTTGGTATTTTGGGGGGGGGGGCTTGTTGAACTACTACTCCTCCACATCAAAAGGAGCCAGCTGAGGTGGTTCAGGCATGGGAGAAACTGGGAGAAAGCCCCAGGCCAGACCCAGGATGCTGGAGAAGTTACATCTGGAAAATGGAGTAGGTGGCCAGCAAAGGAACGTTGAGAAGTCTCTGCTTAGACTGCTGCCCACATGATCTGGACCTGGATAAACAACAGAAGATGGATGTTTGAATGTATGTATGGAGGATAACATTTTCCCAGAAAAGATGGTATGGATGACCTCCCTGTGGGGTGGTATTCATAGGATGAGACAATTTTGGAATGGAGCAGAAATGGGAACTTACTTAGTTGCATTCGGTAATTAACAGCCAGTAATTTACCAACAGCAAACTCTACTTAGCATTTTCTTTTGCTGCTTTTGATACTTGCAAAAGAAATGAACAAGAATTTTGGAACATTTTACCTTCAAAATGGAATGAATGAAATGAACAGCCCTATTCAGGTTCTCTGACTTAGCTAATCCTGTATTTTCTGTATGGAATATATCGTTCCCTCAGTTATTGTGAGGTCAGCCTCAGAAGATGTTCCTGCCACCATGACTTGCAGTTGAGATGGTGTTTTTGCAGTGTGTGTAAAACTATAGTGCACCCAATGATTAATAGATTGTAGAACACTTCTGGTAGAAACATCCTGAAATAAATGTTTTTACATATGATTTTAACAACATTTTAAAAGTTGGACAGCTTGTTTCACAGAGGACAAAAATGATCAAAGTTTAGCAGGCAGTTCCCATGGTTACCTCACTGCATAAGCCATCACTTGTGCAACTCTGTATATATTTTGTTGTCTTTTACAAAGTGAGAGGTGCAGTGTAAGGGTGTGAAACTAAGAGCAGGGCTGGCTTCCCATCATGCTGCTTTTATCATTATTATTAGAGGACTTTTTTGTGATAATTATCAAGACTGTTTTATTTCTCAGCCATTTTTGCCACGTTTACTTTTTCCTTAGAAATCATAACCAAAACAATCCTTGCTCTTCCATCAGCTGTCACCGGTTCCCAAACCAAAACTAAAACTCTGTGTCAGAGCCCGAAAACACTATCAGTATTCACAGTGACAGAACGAGCTGCCTGCACTTGAAACTGATGTTTATTGCTGCAGTTTTAGTTTAGAAAACCACACTGATTCATAAAATCCAAAAATAGATTGTGGGTTCAATTCAGTTTTATTTACAGTATATAGCGCCAAATCACAACATCAGTCACCCAAAGGTGCTTTATAGTGGAAGGTAGAGACCTTACAATGATACCCTACCAAGAAACCTATAGTGGCCTTTAAAAAGAAATGAACAAAAGGCAACACGATATCATAAGTTGCAAACACACACAATGATTTCTAATTGCACATTAGTTATCAGGTGTCTACGACGTGATTCCAGCGTTTGAGCTGTGATTTTTGTTTCTGTGCTGTCTGTGCAGTGAGGGCAAAATAATACTGATATAAAAAAATGAAGTCAGTGGTAAGAAATTACTCCACGTAGTGTAAATTAGAAAATACTTGTGCAATTTCTGCCTTTATCCGCTTGCTCCCAAATACTCAGACTGCTACACTTTTCCACGTTTGTTTAAGCACAATCACCACATTTGAACAACAAGTCATTTTAAATAGTTTTCTTCTTTATTAGCGTCATAATTTCTGAGTCTGTTATTTGAAAAAGACTTTTTGCACCCTCATCTGCCGTTGGTCAGCTCTGAATCGTTCCCACTCGTTATTTCTGCTTTAATTATCCTTTCTCTCCTGCTTCCACCCTGTCCATCTTTCTTTCCCTCTCACCCTCTCTGTCATTACTCTCAATTGAGCCAAATTACCTCCATTCATTTAGGCCCCAGACAGGTGAATTAGCCTACATGGAATAATTCCTGGATTGAGTTCTCTCCCAGCCGTTCCACGTTCTAATGGAATTAGCCAAGATAACAGTCCTGAGGAAGTCGGCATGATTTAAACGTGACACTAAACAGAAATCCTCACTGAGCCATTTTAATTGAGTGATTTGTCTGTTTCTTAATGGTTTCAACTTGTAGACGTGTTAAGAATGATGCAGCAGGCCTAAATTCAGCCTTGACTCGGCTTATAGAATTTTCTATACGGTTCACTCTTATTAGAGTCCATTCAGTTACTTTGAAAGATTCACCTTGAGCGCACCACTCAGGGTCTTATGATGAAGTTTGTTGACCTTCGTATGGTGTGAGTGATTCTGATGTTGGAGCTCTGAACACTCTCTTTGAGAGTACTGCCATTCAGTTTTTATTTATATTAGTAAAAGCCAGACTGACAATTCTTTGCTTAAGTTATAACTCAGGGTATAGTGAGTATTCTGGACATTATTATTCTAAACAACAATTTAATTACTTCATGGCTGTTAATCTCTTAATATCCACCAGTTCACCAGCAACCCGTCTGGGATGGCATTGTTATTTTTGTTGCATTAACATTCGACCTTTTTTGTAGAATTTTGCAGAAAAACTGCAATGTCAAAACTATTGTATGGCACCTCATCTGAAAGCTATATCCTGTAGTTTGTGAATGTTAGTATTTAGCAAATGATTAAAAGGAAACCCTACAAACCTGCAGAGGAAACACTGGACTTTGAAGTATTCTTTTTCTAGCTCAGAATCATTGCACAAATACAGGTTTAAAAATATAAAACTGCAGTGCAAATGTATAAATTTGAACTTTAAATGTATAAAATATTAAAACTTAGTTTGGACTACAAATCAATTTGGGGTTTCCATCAATGTACCGAGTTGTGCCTTTTTTCGAGACTACAGTAGCTGAGCATCTGCCGTAATTCTTGGATATTTATCGACACTTCTATGCAAAACTGAGACAAAGCACTGAACACTTGAAAGCACGAACATGAAAGCACGCCATCTTTAGCTAGCAGGTTATGAGGTCTGTACAGCCGTCCTGCTAGAAAGTCATGTGTTCATATTTATAGTTATAGAGTAAATATAGATAAATATAAATATATAGAGTATATTTATATTTATTAAATATAAGGTTTTTGGTTTAATTAACAACTCTCTAAAACAGAATGCAATAAAACCGTTTGTAAAGGGAGGCTTTATTACAGGGGTGTCGTATTCAGACTGCAATACTTGTAGCTTCATACATATAAAAACTGCTAAAAGAGTGAGTCTGCAAATCTATTTAAATACTGTTTAAAGTGTTCTTACCTTCAACAGTGTATCATTGTTAGAATACCTGGCTTTTTTTCCCCCCACAAGGTTTTGTGCACCATTATTTTAAATTCCGAGATACTTGATCTTTTGTCCAAACTTTTTATAAGTTGCTTGTAATGTACTCCTATTCAATTACACACTGAAGAACGTGAAAAATATGGAAGTTAACCATTAAGAGCAACTGGAGTTCACTTCCTTTCTCAAGGTTTATAAAAGCAGACATACTTTTATAGACCTTGTGAAAGGCTTTTAGAATCATAAGTGGGGGGCCCGCCCCCTAGGGGGGCGCAGAGCCATTGCAGGGGGGGTGCGGTATGAAAAGGGGGGAAAAAAACAAAAAACAGAACGCTTGGACACTGCTAGCACGGGGCGCCCACAGAAATGCAAAGCAGGAGATGAAGCGTCGCTGAATATGTTTCCAAACCAACTTCATTCTAAGCCAAAGACTAGAAAATATAATGAAGCAAATCTTCCCTTTGGCTTCACCTGCACAAGTGCCGAGGTAGGTCTCCCTGCAGGATTGGTTTTCCCTGCGTCAGGAGCAGCGCTGGGCTCTTCAAATCACGGAATACAACTCTTCACTTGCACTGATGACAGCTATAGCTGAAACGTATTCATGTCGCTTAAAAGTAAACACTCAGTGAGTGCTGGCGTTTTGTTTGTTTAAAGCAGTGGTTCCCAAACTGTTTTTGCTGGGCCCCCCTTTGTTTTACAAGAAAAATGTTCACCCTCCCCTCCGTACATGGACAAACAGTATCCCACATTCTTGATTTTTAGTTCACAAACACTTCTTGTAATGACTAATGCTACAGGTATAGCTCTAAAGAATATAGCATCATAGGCAGTGTAGTCCGTGCTGCAGGGAGAATGGACTGCCATACCCGTTATGTGTCGGTGAGCGCGAGGAGGGAGAAAAAGGAAAAGTAGGAGTTGTCATCGAGCAAAAACGGGAGCTGGAAGTAGGGCTGGGCTATATCATACTGTTCACGGTAATACCGGTGTAATGTTGGGCAACGATAAGAAAATGAAATATGCCGATAGAATATGGCTAAAACGCGCATGTGCAGTGCCTTTGTTTACATACACACAAGGCAGCGACGCAGAATGAGAAGAGCGAAAGCGGATCGTTGAATGAAACAGATGAACCAGAACTGGTTTGTAAAAATGCTGCAGCTTCACTGGTGTGGAACTGGTTTAGCTTTCGTCCCTCAGATACACAACAAAGCGCTATTTTTGGTAGCGCATGCTAGCGGGCCGTCGTTATTACCGTGTTGTTTGGAAAATACGGCACACTTAAAATCAATCCTTTGATTTTTCTGAAAGTCGACAGAGCCCCTTATAATCCCGTGTGCCTTATGTATGACCTCTGGTTGTGTTTGCTGACCTCGAAACGATTTTATGTGCACGGCGCTCGAAAATCTGTCAAATGTTTCAGTACGACTTTGCTAAGCTACGAAGCCGCACCGCTTGATGGATTGTCGGAGCATTACGCCTATCGTAGGCGGAGCCTCGCGGAGTGATACGTACTGTGCTTCAACATAATATTACCGTATTGTGTGTGTATAACCTCTTTTTAAGTTTTGTGGATGTTATACATGGTTATGCTGAGAATATGTCGGCCAGTTTCCACTGGAAATGTCTTTTGGTTAAACTGTCAGCAAAGAATTTACATTTGCACTGTTAAATGTTTATATAACTTTAATGCACATAAAAAACAGCTGCTTGTTTAAGTGAAAATACATTGATGGGTTTTGTTTTGTTCACTAATAAAGTTGAGGAGTTGTAAAGTGTTTTGTCTCGTGTCAATTATATCGTTATCGCAAATTTTCAAATGTCTATTGGGATAAATATTTTTGGTCATATCGCCCTGCTCTAGCTGGAAGCATGTAAATATAATAATAACCACTGCAGCCTGACGAGCCCAGTTGTAAGTAAGCTGTTAAGACTCGACTGTACACTGTGTTCATGTTTTCCTCTGAAACAATAAGTTCTGTTGGAGCAGCCTTTCAACGCCTCTCTCTGTCTCTCGCAAGCAAACTTGACCCAGACAACAAAGTAAAGCTATTTTTCGGCTACGAGCTCAACACGAACCCGACTTATTAGCCAGAGGTCCCTTTACTACGGTTCGGAGTCGCGGACCTTCAGTAACAGTAATAAATCACAGCAATAGTACATTCATGTAGTTGTAAACAGCATGATAATATGTTAAGTAATCCAAAGTATTCAGAATACGTTACTGTCATTGAGTAACGTAACGGAATACGTTACAGAATACATTTTGGGGCATGTAATCTGTAATCTGTAATGCAATACATTTTAAAAGTAACCTTCCCAACACTGGTCATCAGTGCAAGTGAACAGTTGTATTCACTAATTTAAAAGGTTGTAATCACAGAGTGGTGCTTGTGAGTAGTAAAAAAAAATTAAAATGATTGAATTACAAGTTTTGCAGCTCTCCATCTATTTGTGTAAATATGTAAAAATGATAAACACAAGTGTGTGAAGCTTAATTTGTTTCCTATACATTTTCACACTTTAGTTTTCAGGTTCTCACATTTTGCACCGTATTTATTTTCATATTGTTCCTCCTTGAATGCTGCCACAGCCTGAGATGAACTGGAGGCTTTAGTGCTGGCCAGAAGACCAGGAGCTCCACGTGTATTAACAAGGAATTTAGAAGGTCGCCCATCGTTGTTGTGTATGGTGATATATGATGATACAGCTGTAGTGTAATTAAAAAGGAGAGGTGGGTCACTGCGTAGTGCAGGGGTCCCCAACTCCAGGCCACGAGGGCCGGTGTCCTGCAGTTATTAGATGTGTCTGTGATCCAACACAGCTGATTTAAATGGCTAAATGACCTCCTCAACATGTCTTGAAGTTCTCCAGAAGCCTGGCAATGAACTAATCTTTTGATTCAGGTGTGATGACCCAGGGTGAGATCTAAAACCTGCAGGACACCGGCCCTCGAGGCCTGGAGTTGGGGACCCCTGGCGTAGTGTAACAGCTGCCGTTGTAATGCGGTGTATTGCCGCATGGTGGCGCCTCCTATCTCATGACTGGTGTGTCACTCCCTTTTTGTTCTTCTTCGCACTCTCTCTGTAATGGATTCTTTCGTGTACGCAGACTAGTGAGCTCTCAAGTAAGGTGTGGTAGAGGTAGCGCATGAATGGCCCTACCAACCGGAGTTATGTACAAAGTTATGACTTCCAGTTCTTGAAGATAATTTTTTTAGCGATGCGTGAGGCAGTAACAACTATGTTTGATTTATGTGCTTCCATTTATGTGCTTATGTCACCTAACATGAGCAGTTTAGGTGTGGCAACTAAACCGTGTGGAAAGGTCTTCACATATCCTCCGACAGGCCCTCGTAGGCGTACAAGACCATACAGCGTGCACATAGTTTTCAGTGGGTGTTTGCAGTGTGTGCATATGTCTGAGTGTGTGAGGCCTATTTGGAACATCCTTTGTCCTGTATATTGTGTTCTATGGAGAGTTCTGCATGTTGTAAGTTGCTGTATTAGGATCAGACGTTTTGATATGGGTTGATGGAAAGATCTTGCTCCCGTTTTGCAGTTTTATGGGAAATGGAATCACCAGTTTTACACATTTTATATGTGTTTGATAACCATTTAGGGGTAGAGATATTTTAAATATTTTGTTGCCCATGTAGACATTTGAGTTCAGTTTACTGGGGTAAATCATTTTTGTGGGCTGGACTTAAAATCAGAGATCTTTACTTGTCCACAGAGAGCTTGTTTTAGGTTCAGCCATGGGCCGTCTAACAAGCTTGATTCGATCCATTCTGAGTCATACAGCTATCTGTTGGCTAAAAAGTAGTGATACAAATTTGGTCATTCTAGACCTTTGTGTTTTGGTTTTTGTGAAGTTTTTTAACTAATTTGTTATTGTGGAGGTTTGCTGAGTGAGGCAGAATAAAAATAGTTCAAAAGGTCGACGATCCAGTGTTTTTCTTCAAAACTGTGGTCTAGTGTGTTGTATTTAAAGTGCAGAACAGTTGCAGTCTCTTATCCATGTGCTCTAATGTGTTATCTTTAGACAATTATTTTTTTCAAAATGTACAGAGAGCACATAATTTAACAATACACGACTCAGATTAATAATAATGGAAATAATGATTTGTGATGAAGTTCAGTGCAATAGAAAACTAGCTTTCTTTGCAGAATTACACTGAAAATATTTTGGCTCTTATTGTGGTCCCAGGTTATTTTCCTACCAGGAACCAAGGTAACCAAGCTGTCTAAACAGCTATGGTTACCTTTTCCCAAATACCAACTCAATATTTTGCAGAAATACTCAAGGATTGTATTCCAACTCGATTTATTATCTCTGAATTGTGTCTTTCCAGGTAACAAAGTTGATTAGAAGTAACAGCAGTCCCAAATGCTGCAGTAGTAACTGTTTCTTTCACTCTAACTTGTAAAAAGAAAAATCCCTGGCACCTTTAGAAGAGAGGCTTAGAATGTTGGAAAATAACTCCTCCGTGTTTTTTAAACCAACCCAGATGCCAGGATGAATGCCCAGTTGGCACTTATGGGCCACAGTGTGCTCACAAGTGTGACTGCCAGAACAGAGCCAAATGCTACCACATCAACGGCGCCTGCCTTTGTAACGAAGGCTTCAAGGGGCCTAGCTGTCAGGATCGTTTCTGTCCCACTGGCCTGTATGGACTCATCTGTGACAAATACTGCCCCTGCATACACACAAACACACTCAGGTACTGGATAATTGCTCAGGCTTTCTTACTGTACAACACTTCAGTAGAATAGAATGTTTGAATTACTGTATCTAGTTAAAGTGGAGTTGATATTTTGTTTCACATATTTCTGCTTTTCCCACTAAACCTACTATAAAAGTAACTTTGTGTCGAGGGTGGTCAAAATGGGAGAACTGCAAAACAATACACTGCAAAAAAACCTTCTAATCTTCCTGCTCTTTCAGCTGTCACCCTCTGTCAGGAGAGTGCACCTGTGCTGCGGGATGGACTGGGCTTTACTGTGACGAGACCTGCCCACCAGGTTACTACGGTGAGGGCTGCAGAGAGCTGTGTGTTTGTGCTAATGGAGCCTACTGTGATGGCATCACTGGAGCTTGTATCTGTGCACCAGGATACATAGTAAGTGCAAAACAGTTCTGTGGCTTAACACCAACACGTTCCTTTTCCCCCAGTCCAGTTATTGGAATTTTATTGGTTCTTTTTGTTTTGTCTCACTCTAAACTTGCCAAATATAGATTATGGGAAGATTTAACACTGAGTATTTTTAAAACAAACTATTATCTTCAAACTATCTACAAGCTAGAGGGAGCCCACAGAAAAGGATGAGCCAGCTGCCTTGCTTCTTGCCTAACTGTATTGTGCTATGGAAACAAATAGACGACTCGTCTCTCAAAGCAAATACTTAGATTCTTCTCTAAGCTGCTCGTTCTACCATTTCACCTGTGTGTTTTTAATTGATTCATTCTAAGTTCATGAGAATGCCTCAATTTGCTGGACAATGTAATTGCACACAAATCAATATATATTTGAGAAGATCATTTATTTTTTATTAAAGAGCCACAATTCATGTGTTTATCATTTTTGGAATACTCTGCGCAGAGATTGCAAGAAAACAGCATTTTTTATTTTGTAAAACTTTTTATTTTGTATTTTCAAACATTTGCTGTTTGTTTTACAATCAAAACTGTATATCATATCATATTATATTATATTACATTATCGGATGATACAACACGTGGACAGCATAGCGTGAAATTCAGTTTTCACCACCACCCATTCTATTCCACAGTCTTAAGAGAACCATAATGTCTTTGATCAGAGCATGCAACTATTCACTAAAACTTGCCTAATTAACATCCTCCACATCTGTCAGAACTTTTAAGTTTAAGTGCATTGCATCAGCCATAGGTCTATTCATAAGAAAAAAGCACAGGCTCAGAGGCTTTAACGGCAAGAAATCAAAAGGATTTCCTCAGAAAGAATTGCACATGTAAATGAGGTTCCTAGTATTATTGAAGACCTGAAGACAGGTTAAAAATAATGAACAACTTCCACCTGGTTGAGGAGAGGGTATTTACAGCCAGTGTGTGCAGAAGATGCACAGAGAAGGCGTAGGACATCCTCTAACAACTGGTGCTGTTGACTCTGCAGGTTTAGACACAGAGCTAATGTGGCTCGCAAAGCAGAAAGGCTAATGCAGGTGCAACTCGTATGATGTATGACAAAGAGAGCACGAGTGTCAGGATGGTACAAAAGTATGTGGAGTTTCTGCCTATATGTAACAGTGAGAGTACCTTAAAGGTTTGCATGCAGTAATGTTTAAAATCTCTTGTTGATTTGTCTGTAACTAGTGCAGATGTATGCTCCGTTTTATTAAGCAGGTCTTGTTCCCATTTTGATGAGTAAGTTTAGGTGAAGTTTAGTTTGCCTTCTAATCTTACATCATATTTAGAAAGCTTTGGTTGCTCTGAATTATCAATGCTAATTGCCACTTGTACAAAGTAAATTAGCATTTGTCCATGAAGTCAGTCCAGCATTTTGGTCAGTGGTTGGACGTAGCGTTTCATAAATAAAGTTGGCATGGCCGTAAACTTACTGTCACGGTTCTGGGTCTGTTGGACCCAGTATTTTG
Source organism: Simochromis diagramma (assembly GCF_900408965.1). Taxonomy (NCBI): domain Eukaryota; kingdom Metazoa; phylum Chordata; class Actinopteri; order Cichliformes; family Cichlidae; genus Simochromis; species Simochromis diagramma. The sequence goes on along the minus strand of NW_024387258.1, from coordinate 1,101,884 downwards.
AGTTTATTATGTTTTGGTTTACTTTTGCATCATGGATTATTCTTTATGTTTCTCTGGTACTTTGTGTTTCAGTTATCTTGGTGTTTTGGATTGTTTTCTCATTCTCTTGTGATGATGATGATGATGATGATGATGATTATTATTATTAGAGTTTCATGTTTCTGTTATCCATGTTTTAGGAATTGTGGTTTCACTTATAGTTCAGTTCCATGTGTCATTTTCTGTCTCTCTGTGTCGAGTCCGTGTCTCTGAGTTGTGATTCGTGTTTCCTGTTTTATTGTGAAAGTCTTTGTCTTATGTTAGTGTGTGCAGCTTTGTTCCCCCCTGTCTCGTTAGCCCTGATCTCTCCCAGCTGTGTCTCCCTCCTGTTGCCGATTCCCTCGTTACTACCCTGTGTATATAAGCCCTGTGTTTTCCCGTGCTCGGTGTCGTGTTGTACCCTCAGATTATGCCTGTGTGGTCCAGTTAGTGTTTTCATGTTTGGTTTCTGTTTTATTGGTGCCAGCAATAAAGCTGTGGTTTTGAGTTTCAAGTTCTGCACTTGGATCCACATTCTCCACCTGTCCGCACACAGAGCCCTGACACTTACAAGATGGACCCAAAGCTGTGCCACTGTATATAAAGCTGTGAGACCTATACTTGCTCCAATGATGTGGTTGTCCAATAATGTCTTTCCAGTTACACTAAGTGGGTTATAGTAATGCTTAAGATGAAACCCTCATTATCCTTATTAGAGCTCTTACCTCGGTGTGTCCTGTTTGGATCTTTGGTCTTTCAATGCTGTCTGTTATTGTCAGCTCACAGAGGCATGAACCAAATCAAACAGTCACATCAAGGCAATTCATATTCTGTATCGTCTGTATCAGCAGTTTCATTGGGGTCTGTTCCATGAGCTGTTTTTCTATCATTTAATACATAAGTGTTGAGAGGAGACCTTTGGCACACCTTTTATTATATCGATGCTTATACTACAACCATAACTGAAGATGAATGTCACATTAACATCTTTACAAAACCCAACCAAAATACAATAAACACACATGAACACAAAACAGATGGTGTCCGTTTGATTTTCACAGAAATTTAAAACTAAACCATCTCCAGTTACTTTACACAAAATTCCACTGATTCCCCAAACAGAGACAAACTCTTTTCAGTGTTAGACACCATTTCATAATAAACTAATTCTGCTTTTAAACGTGCACCTACTATCCCCTTGAACGTAATTTCATAATTAACTGATCCTGCCCCTTCATTTCGTTCCTCCTTGTGAGCCATGTACTCATCTTAGCTTGACCTATTAAAAAATTATTTAAGCAAACCTTTCAACGCTGCACCACAGAGTACTTTGGACCCAGGATAAAGAGACCCTCCTCTAAAACAATCCCAAGCCCAGGAAGCCACTGTCACAGCAAAGAAAAGAGGCCAGCAGGCCTGGGACAGCCAAGCCACAGGCGCTGCAGTGTTTCCTTGGTCCGACAGAAAAGACTGTGGCTCCCCGTTCTTGGATCTTTATGTTCCACGTGTTTATTCATAGCCATGACCCCATGCACCACTCTCCACTGGAGAGCCACACTGCGTTTCTCTATGGGAAGCTTGTACAGGGACGTCCAACTGTCAGATGAAATTGGTTTGTTACCTGCAGAGTGAGTGCCCAGTGCAGCCCTTAAGAGTCCAGGAAGACCACCCATGACCTCTTCCTCCAGCTTCTCCTGAAGGCACAAAGATCTCACTCCAGTCTCCTAAGCCAGCTTGGCAGCTGTTTTCCACTGGCCTGCTGTCCTCAGCCCCGCCAGCTTTGTTAGGCCAGCATTTATGAGGAACCTCTGAACACTAACAGTGCTGAGCATCATACTTGGTATCAAGGGATTGTAAAGTAGAGCCTCCTCTACATTACCATCTTTACAATAAAAACAGTCCAGTTCCAAGCATGCAAAACAGACTGGTAAAAACAGGAGGTCAGCATGAAGTCTATTCCAGTTAGGTTTATGAGAAACAGGTGCTTTACTCTGTGAAGCAGCGTAGATGCCGCTTTGAACCAGGGTGGTTGTTGCTTATGATAAAGATACCGTTGTGCTGTCTGAAAGCGTAATGCTGTGAGGCAGCTAAGAAGAGTCAATCAAACTCTGACCCCCTCTGACACACAGAATCCTTTTTTCTCTGATGATTTTTAATAACATTTAAATTTACAATAAACTCCACCGATCTCACCTGGACCCACAGCACCAACGCTCTGGTAAATAAGGCCCAGCAGCGGCTGCACTGCCACTACAATAACTTGGACTGGAAGTTCTCCTGGTCTTCTACCGCACCTCAGTGGAAAGCATGCTCTCCTGCTGCCTGGATATTTGGTACGCAGGGGCCACTACTAAAAAAGGGAAGGCTGTGCAGAAGGTAAAAATCATGGAGCCCATTGCCAGATAACCATGACCACCATCACAGGTGACCCTTCGCTCCCCGCCCAAAACCTGTTTGACCCACCGCCCTCTGGTCTGCGCCTCAGGTCAGTCAGGTCTCCCAACTCCAGACTCACAAACAGCTTCTTCCCCTGGGCCGTTCAGACTATTAACAAACACTATCCACTGAAAGCCCACCCGTGGGGGGTCAATTTGAGTAACCCTCATTACTCTACACTATACTTACACATTGACTCTATATTAGACCAAGTTCTTTGCTCTACTTCCAAGCACTTTGTTTTCTATGTGTGCCTTTTTTTATTTTGTGCCTTTCTCTTGTATATATTCATCTTTCTCCAGTTTATTGCTGCTGTCTTACTATTTACATTTTATTCCTGCAGAGTTGGCGTCTAGCACTCATAATTTCATTGTACATGTACAATTACCATATAGGGCTATTGTTTCCTGTTCTATTCAAGTGAATATTAAATTAAACAGCAGTGGAGAACGTGTTTTATTGCAGTAAATGATTTCTGAAATTGTTGTAACGAAGTTTAAGGATGTAATTCCTCCACTGTTATCGTCTTCAATGTCATTTAGCAACAGTTCAGAGCAGTTACCTAAACTCTAATCCCACAGAGGTCGATTAACTTGTTAATAGTTTTCTCTCCTCACTGTTTCTGACTCTGGATACTGTGTCTCCTCTGAAAATAGTCTTGAATCAGAAGTTCTTGACTCCCTGGTTAAATCCACAATGGACGCCTTGAAGCAGACAACCTGAAAACTGGAGAGAAAATTGCATCTCACTGATTTAGAAGAGTTTGCTCCACTATATAAGAAAAAGCCCTCTGTGAAGCGAGGACATCTTAGTATTCATCATTGATTGAAGGTGGTTTCTTCTCAGCACTGCAGCCAGGCTGACAAAGAGTCAGGGCTGTGTTGAGCTTCCTTTAACCATAACTAGTGATGACTTGACAAATTTCTTCACAAATAAAATTTCAACCATTGGAGAAATTATTTGTAACCATCTGACAAACCTGTCATTACGTACAGATACTTTCAATAGTACTAATATTTAAATAGACTATTTAAGCTGCTATCCAAAAATTCTTCAAAGACTAGTTATGAAACAATTAGATGATCTGCAGATGATCAGTTATCAAGTAGAGCACAATTTTTTCATGTAAACGTAGAGTCTTCTTCTGCCGTTAATGACGTAGTTCCACAGGGTCCTGTGCTAGGACCAGTTCTGTTTACATTATACTCTCATTCTGCAGTATTATTAGAATGCACAGCACACATTTGCAGATGATACCCAGCACATCATTTAGTTAAACTGAAATACATTCCTAGATGTAAAGACCTGGATGACTGCTTATTCCCTGCTTCTGAATTTAGATAAACAGAAGCTATTGTACTCGTCCTGAAAAGTCTTAGAAACAATGTGTCTAACCAGATAATTACTCTGGATGGAATAATTTTGGACTCCAGTAACACTGCGAGGAATTTGGAGTCTAGTTTATATGCCACGTCACATCAAATTGTTAATTATTATTAATCTCTGGTTTTCTTTCTCAGTTTTGTTTTGTCTGCTCCCCTCATTCCCAGCCAGTTGCAACAGATGGCTGACCATCCCAGTTCTGCCAGAGGTGTCTTCCTGTTAAAAGGGCGTTTTAACAGTTATTTTCCCATAGATTTGTAGAAACAAAGCCTAATATTACAGGGAGTGCAGAATTATTAGGCAAGTTGTATTTTTGAGGAATAATTTTATTATTGAACAACAACCATGTTCTCAATGAACCCAAAAAACTCATTAATATCAAAGCTGAATGTTTTTGGAAGTAGTTTTTAGTTTGTTTTTAGTTTTAGCTATTTTAGGGGGATATCTGTGTGTGCAGGTGACTATTACTGTGCATAATTATTAGGCAACTTAACAAAAAACAAATATATACCCATTCCAATTATTTAGTTTTACCAGTGAAACCAATATAACATCTCCACATTCACAAATATACATTTCTGACATTCAAAAACAAAACAAAAACAAATCAGCGACCAATATAGCCACCTTTCTTTGCAAGGACACTCAAAAGCCTGCCATCCATGGATTCTGTCAGTGTTTTGATCTGTTCACCATCAACATTGCGTGCAGCAGCAACCACAGCCTCCCAGACACTGTTCAGAGAGGTGTACTGTTTTCCCTCCTTGTAAATCTCACATTTGATGATGGACCACAGGCTCTCAATGGGGTTCAGATCAGGTGAACAAGGAGGCCATGTCATTAGTTTTTCTTCTTTTATACCCTTTCTTGCCAGCCACGCTGTGGAGTACTTGGACGCGTGTGATGGAGCATTGTCCTGCATGAAAATCATGTTTTTCTTGAAGGATGCAGACTTCTTCCTGTACCACTGCTTGAAGAAGGTGTCTTCCAGAAACTGGCAGTAGGACTGGGAGTTGAGCTTGACTCCATCCTCAACCCGAAAAGGCCCCACAAGCTCATCTTTGATGATACCAGCCCAAACCAGTACTCCACCTCCACCTTGCTGGCGTCTGAGTCGGACTGGAGCTCTCTGCCCTTTACCAATCCAGCCACGGGCCCATCCATCTGGCCCATCAAGACTCACTCTCATTTCATCAGTCCATAAAACCTTAGAAAAACCAGTCTTGAGATATTTCTTGGCCCAGTCTTGACGTTTCAGCTTGTGTGTCTTGTTCAGTGGTGGTCGTCTTTCAGCCTTTCTTACCTTGGCCATGTCTCTGAGTATTGCACACCTTGTGCTTTTGGGCACTCCAGTGATGTTGCAGCTCTGAAATATGGCCAAACTGGTGGCAAGTGGCATCTTGGCAGCTGCACGCTTGACTTTTCTCAGTTCATGGGCAGTTATTTTGCGCCTTGGTTTTTCCACACGCTTCTTGCGACCCTGTTGACTATTTTGAATGAAACGCTTGATTGTTCGATGATCACGCTTCAGAAGCTTTGCAATTTTGAGACTGCTGCATCCCTCTGCAAGATATCTCACTATTTTTGACTTTTCTGAGCCTGTCAAGTCCTTCTTTTGACCCATTTTGCCAAAGGAAAGGACGTTGCCTAATAATTATGCACACCTGATATAGGGTGTTGATGTCATTAGACCACACCCCTTCTCATTACAGAGATGCACATCACCTAATATGCTTAATTGGTAGTGGGCTTTCGTGCCTATACAGCTTGGAGTAAGACAACATGCATGAAGAGGATGATGTGGACAAAATACTCATTTGCCTAATAATTCTGCACTCCCTGTAAAGTCCCCAGCCCCCAGGTCACTGAATAATTAATGTGTTACAATAACACACTTAACATATTCAGAGTTTAAAACCTTTGCACCTTTGCTGGATTTAGATCCAGAGGGAGTTATTAATCAGTTTCAGGTGCTTTGGTGTTAATGAAGTTAACAGCAGGCGCACTAGAGGGGCAAAATGACACATTTTTCCCATCCTCTTATTTTCTGACAGTTTTTTCACTACTTCTGTATTTGGCTTGGGTCATTGTCACTAGTGGTATTATGAGGTGATACCTAGTGACACCTTGCTGTCTCTCCAGGCACAGTCTCAGGAGAAGGATACAGGATGTTAGTCTAGGAGACCTGGACACAAAAGTAGAACGTCCTTGTGTTACGTACAGCTCAAAATTGCCTCCATACAAGAACGTAGTAAGCTCCAATACTGACCAGTAAGAAATCAACACACTCACACTGCAATGGTGTACACAATGTTTATTTTTTCCCCTCCAAGTCAGACTATTGACTGAGGACACAACTCCGGTCTGGAATCCAAGGCCCAAAGCTGCCGTGGTCAGGATTGTTAGCCTTATCAGGCCTGGTGTTGTTCGAGGGTGGGTCTTTACACCAGATCCTGGGGCTTCCACTCTGGAGCTCAAACTTCTCTAAATCTTGACCAGTTTCCTTTCCTTGGGCACAGATAGTGTCCAGTCCAGTGTTTTTGTCCCAGCAGATGCACATGAATCCTAACTAAAACGAGTCCTCCCTCCAGCATCATTAGATTATTTTACCTGCCCCCTCCCCTTTATAGAGAAGGCCTAAAATCCTTCCCAATCAACTGCTCCCTGTCCTCAACTCCAGATAGCTGGCTGTTGGACTAGAGTAGAATCTCCACTCCCACATGGGTGTGGCCCACACAAGACACAAAAACACCAAAGCATGCAATTAGTAAAAAAAATGAAAAGTAATGCCAACCAAAATGTTTAGTGGAGGATTCTCTCAACTCTTTTCCACAATGCTACACTCTGCAACACTTAATCTATGAGGAGGACCAATATCTGCTCGTTTGTGCGAGGAGGAACAGGATGAGCACGACCAGAACCCGACAAATGACCTGTGGTAGGTGTGGTCAGGCTCACCCTGATCACATATGAGAGAAGTGAAAGGGTCGGCAGAACCCTTTAACATCGGGTTCCTCCTGCTGCACAACAATCCCAGGCTTCACGTGGCAATGATATGAGAGGATGAAGAAATTGATACTACTGACCCCCATACTCACCTGACTTAAATCCAATAGAAGACCTGATGTTGTTGGATGAACAGAAACATAGGGGATTCCCCTGGACACCACATGTTGTTCCAACATTGTCAGGCATCATCTACATGCCATACATGTCACGATCTGGATGTAGGGACTCAAGCGCAGAGCGGTTAGATGTCTCCAAAAAACAGTTTATTTACGGCTCCAGTGCACAATATATATACAGTGAAGGGAATCCAAAACTCCAGGGAATCACAGGGTAGCTCTCTCACACTCGCTCACGTCTTCTTGCCCACACTCACACACGTTCACACGGCAGGGAGGTCGCAGGTCCGGGGGGGGGAAGGTCTGAAGCAGAAGAGAAGGGAAGTCACAAACTAATCACAAATCACGCAGCACAAGTCCACAGGAGCTGTGAGAACACTAACGTCAGTAGTACAATCATCCAGCGACGAGAGGATCTGTGTTCCAGCCTCAAATAGTGCTCCCGGTGATGACAGGTGATTGTTGTCAGGTGTGTGGGCCAAGGGCGGGAGCCCACAGTGAGCTCCGCCCAGGCAGAGAGGGAGAGAACAGAAACAGCAAATGTAGCCTTGTGGGGCCGGCCGGGCAGGCACGGAGACCATGACAGTACAAACTAAAACGCACCAATTTGGAGTTGCTGCAATTAAATGTTTGACTTTAATTTTCAGGGTGTCTGTGAATTTAGGTTCATGATTTTAATATCAAACGGTGCCTCATACGTTTGTTGCTAACACATTACTCAGTCCATATCTGTATAGATATCCAGCACAATTTTCCCCTATTGAGATCTGATGCGTTTTCCAAGTGTTCCTGTAATTGTTAGTAGTGTAGAGGCAATCACAGTCGTTGATGATCTGCTAACCAAGTACAGCAGCAGCAGTTTGATACTCGGTCTCTCCATTCCTATAGTGACAGTGATGGTATTTGTTTATTTTAGAGGACTACGTAGAGTTGTTACATTTCTTTGCTTTCCTCCAAGGCTGCACAGCTAGTGTTGGGGTTATGAAGTAAATAACGCATTATTTTTGTTTTGTTATCTTTGATTTAAAAACTGAAAATATTTGGCTTTTAGAACAAAAATTTAAATCAAAGTTGCCAAGTAAATGATCATTAATCCACCAATCTGTACATAATTATTATACAAGAGGTGACTTTACAGTCCTGGGAAATTCAGTTGATTTTCCTTACTGAACACATTGATGTTCAATTTTATTTATTTTTCAAGTGTTTCAAATTTAATAAGAGCTCTTTCTCCTCCTGTCTTTTGGATAGCTTTGTGAATATTAGATTAATAGCAATTTAAAGGCAGCAGGTTTGAAGCATACAATTTTAATTGGCAAAGTTTATATGTTGGAGGTCCCAGTCAATGTGCCATGGTGCCTGAGATTTCAGATGTGTGAAGCTTGCTCTCACAGCATGCTATCAGCACAGGATAAGGTTAGATATCCTGCTAATGCCAAGCTGTCTGTCTCGCCACTACGACATGTCCTTTATTGATTAGTCTGCAGTCTAGCTACTCTCTCATGTGTTCATCAGTAAATGTTACATACAAAGCATTTATGCTTATGTGAATCAGTAGATGAGGCAAGTTGAGAGTCAGGAGTCTTTGTTACTTTGATTTGTGGAGGTTCTGGTTTTCATTATCAATGTAGATAAACTAACAGCTTACAACAACACAACATTTTCTCTTGTGGAATTGTAATAAGCATGAAAATCAAATAACTTGAAGCATGTTGTGACTACGCATGGGAATTGATAAGATTTTCACGATTCCGATTCCATTTTCGATTCTTTTTAACGATTCGATTCTTTATCGATTCTTTTTAAAAAGGAGAACACTAAGGTCGATTAGCTTAGAACTTTGTTTTATATCTTCTCTTTGAACAAGGTAGACATTTAGGAGTAACATGGCCTTACAAACCCAGCAGTGAGATCTTAAGAGATCCAGCCTACGAATCTTCAATGGGGCGTCACAGGGTCCCCAGGAAAAACATTGTAAATCTAAAACAATAAAATAAATATTCTTCTGTAGCAATAACAAAGTATAACATAAATGATTCTGTAGCAATTACACAAGAATATCCAGTAATGTCCCTACCTACAATTAAACACATTCACTTTCTGAAAACCATCTGCTGTGGCAAACGGGTGCAAACCTTTGACCACAAACGTAGTCTCTGCTCGGTGACATTCGTCTGGCCTGAAAGGAGACGCTACCGGCAGACTGCAGCAAGAACTGCCAGCATCTGAGCCAGACTCTCTCTCATCATGGTCACTAAACGCACAGTAATGGCAGGTTTGTAATAAGGCAGATCGCGGTAACATAATATGCACTGTTAGTTGATTATTTACCTGCCACATTAACGGGAGAGGACGTGCGAACGTTACCGCTGCTGCTGGGTTGAGAGTCACGAGTCTGGAGCCGAATTAAAAACACGACATTCATTTAAGGTCATCGTGTGTTTTGTGAGCAAATGCTTTTGCATATTCGTAGTGTTTCCTTAAATGAAATATCTACTTTGCAAGTATTGCAAGTTGCCCTGTTGTCATCCGTTCTCGTAAAGTATAACCAAACTTTTGAGCATTTGAGCCACTTAGGCGCCGTCTTTCCTGCCAGGTAAATGACACTCCGCAACGTGGTGACGTCATTCGGGGCGACTGGAATCGATAAGAGAATCGTTTGCAAAAATGGCAAACAATTCCAAGGAACTGAAACAGTGGGAACCGGTTCTCAACAAGAACCAGGTTTCGATACCCATCCCTACTTGTGACTCATTTAAGCCTGAATATTGATTCATATGGAATGCCAGGGGAAGCTCATGTCAGTATGTCATTGCCTCAGAACTTTAAACCAATGCCAAACCTTTTCTATTCTGACTCTGTATCCCAAATGTTTCAAGGCTCACACATTGCAGCCACAATGATACAGCTATTTTAAAATAAGAGAGAAGAAGACACGGACTGTTGGAGGGACCTGGGAGTGGTCTTTGATTTTAATATATAATTAGAAGGTTTCAGATTCTTCTGAAAAGGTTGCCTCTAGACAGCTGCATACACATACAGAACTCTCCAACATTAAAAATATTTATACATGTACATTAACATGTAACACATAGCACACATATACAGTTGGGTCCATAAATATTTGGACAGAGATTTTGGTTCTGTACATCACCACAATGATTTTTCCCCCCTGTCCTGTTCAGTTCTTTAGCAATCAGAGTTATTGTCTGAAGGCCAAGAAAGATGGATTTATTTTACTAAGTAGATCATTATGGCTTTGCCATATTGGTCCACTTGATTGACCTTTGTTATTATTATTTATTTATTCAATTTATTTTATTTTAAGTCACAAATAGGACAGACACGCCTGGGGGCATGGAAGGAAAGAAGGAAGGAAGGAAGGAAGGAAGGAAGGAAGGAAGGAAGGAAGGAAGGAAGGAAGGAAAGAAAGAAAGAAAAACAGAGGGGAAGAGGGACAGTGAGAGAAGACACTAAAAAACAAATCCGCTGGATTACCTGTTGATACAAAAAAAGAAAACAAGTAAAAGGAGAGCAACACAATAAAAACAGCACCGCAGCAATAACCTAGATAAGTGTAACTAACAGTACATACTAAATATTGAATTTTATTTTGCAGCACACAAGACTGACAGCGCAGAATGTGCTTTGAGGTGGGAGGCAAGAAAGTCTGTGAGCACCTGTGTGCGTGAGCGCACTTGTATTCAAAAGGTTTCTCCGTGTAATGTGCCTGCATGAAGCAGGCATGGAGGAGACATCTGGTGGCCCCTAGGAGCGTGAGAGCCCAAGGAGGACCATCGGAGGGGCAGCCACGCCACCCTCCTGGAAAGAGCTGAGGAGAGCCCCAGACGGGGGGTCACCTAGCAGCCATGGCCACAGCGAGCTGCAGTGACGGGCCCGTGAGCTCCGCCCGCAGCCAGCTGTGCCAGAGTGGACCGTGGTCTGGGTCCACTCTGGGCCCGACCGAGCCAGGCCCTGCCCTATGAATTTTAAATGAAACTATTCTGATGCAGTTGAAGTGCAGACTAGACTCAGATTTAATTCAGTGAGTTGAAAGAAAAGATTGCATAAAAATGAAGGGATTTTTAAACAAAAATAATTGGTCAAATTAAATAACTGAGCATAAAATGTTCATTTACATAATTGGTTGAAAACCCTTTGTTGGCAATGACAACCGGAAGTCTTGAACTCATGGACATCACCAAATGTCCGACGCCGCGTTTTACCGATGATGTGGTGTGCTTTGGATCATGAGCTGTTCCACACCTTCCTCATACTTTATTCTTGCCATCATTCTCGTAGAGGTTGATCTTGGTTTCATCTGACCAAAGAATGTTTGTCCAGATCTGTGCTGGCTTTTTTAGGTGGTTTTTTTTTTTTAGCAAAGTCTAGCCAGTCTATTCTTGAGGCTGATGAGTGGCTTGCACCTTGCAGTGAACACCCTGTATTTACTTTCATGCGGTCTTCTCTTTATGGTAGACTTGGATATCGATACGTCTACCTCCTGGAGAGAGCTGTTCACTTGGTTGGCTGTTGTGAAGAGGTTTCTCTTTGCAACAGAAAGAATTCTGCGATCATCCTGGAAAGCTGTCTTCCTGTGGACGTCCAGGTCTTTTTGCATTGCTGAGTCCAATCCTAATATAGTAGCAACTTCTCCGATGGGTTTTTTCTGTCTTTGTGAGCTTAAGCATTGGTTGTTTCACCTTCACGGAGAGCTGATTTGACCACCTGTTGTCCATTCACAGCAAAATCTTCCAAATGCAAGCACTTCACCTCAAATCAACTCCAGGCCTTTTATCTTACCATTACCATTGTTTTTCAGTTCCTTCCTGTCTCCTTTTGTGTGACCAGGGTGACGACTGCTCTATCAGCTGTCTTGCAGGCCTGTACGGGATCAACTGCTCCTCATCGTGCTCCTGCCAAAACGAGATCTCCTGCTCACACATTGATGGTTCCTGCATCTGCAGAGAAGGTAGTGCTTTACAAGCACGTTCTCAAAGACAGAGTGTTGAAATTTCCTTCATTATTATGTTTTAGAATTTGACAAGAGGAACAACTATCAAAATTGTTTTTGTAAGGAGTCACAGTCTTCACTGTAACTTGTTGTGTTTCCCTGAATGTCTAACATTTTCAGCAGAGCCTCTGGTACTTCTTTCTAATCTAAAAATGTACATGTGACTGTTCCTGTGGAGAAGCTGCAGAGCATATCGTTGACGAGAGCTTGAAGAACTGCTATTTTAAGTACTACATATCCTGTTGACTATTGAAATTAATTAAATGTTGATAGTGTTGCATTTATTTGAATCTGAAGAAAACCAGGCCTATCTGAAGTGAGTGGGGAAGGGTGTATAACTTGAATTTCAGTGATCACCAGGAGATAAAAATGTTTGTTTTTATTTCAAGAGGTCAAGTGTGATAAAAACCTTTAAAAAAGTTAGGTTACATGGCCTTGACATAATGTTTCCAAACTCTTGCTTTATTCAAGTTGTGCTTCTAGTACACATACAAAAGTTTTTAGCTAATTCCACAAGATCACTAAATAAATTTGTGAATTTGCTGCTTTTTCTTTGTTATATTTCACAGTAACTCAGTGAAATTATTTGCAGCTTTTTTTGACAGATATTTTCTACACTTTCTGACTTTTCTAAACTCTTAAAGCAAATTGAGAAAATTTCAAACTATTTGATATTAAAAAGTTCCAGCCTTGATCTCCTAGCCCTGTTTTTGTTTGTTTGTTTGTTCTTATTGATCCTGCATTTGAAAACCAGAAACCCCAAATTTCCTCTAATCTCACCATTGAAACTTACATCTCTAAAAATGTGAAGATATCAACTGTAACAATCTCCAGTCCTTACCTGGTCTTTTTTTTCTGCTTGTTTAATATCTCTCAATATCAGCATGTTTAAATATTTATACACCTCTGAACGTGGTTGGGACCACAGGTAATTAAAATAGAGAGACATCTGAAGAAGCAGAAAACAGGACCAGGGCCTGAGAGCTTTGGTTAGAACAAGAACGAACCCTGTGAAACCCGCGTACTCTCTCTCTTTAGTCACCCATGACTTAATTTACTTTGATGTACTTTAATATCAGTGTTTTTAGTGTGAAAAGCCCAGGAAATGGTGAAGGATGGAAGGGAATGACAAATTAGAAACATTTCTTATTACTTACATTCAAGTTAAGCAAAGCCTTTAAAAAGATAAATACATTTTTAAAAGTCATTTAAACAATAATCCAAAATATTACTGAACTGAACAGTTGAATTATCAGGATATATGTTTAGCATACGCTCTGATAATTCAATGTACAGCCCTTAGTAAAGATGAACTCCTGTGTCCTGCAGCTTGGCTTATTTCTATGACTTTTGTCACTGCAGGAAAAACTCAGACAACAACCAGACAGACTTACTTGGAAGAGGAAATGAAGTTAAACAGAAAAACGATTACTCAAACTGTTTGTTGGAAACACTTATCCAAGATGGGGAAAGGGACTTTTTTTTAGCTCCAAATAAACTTTTGATAATCTGTTTAAACGGTAAATATGTCCGTCTGTCGGCTCGTGCCTCTTGGACACTGTTGCAGCTATAAAATAGGTATTGACATGTATTTAGTCATTATAACAAATACAGCAAAGATGGATAATGTAGAGAAAATAGGATCCACATTCTTATAAACCACAATTACACCAAGTTAGAAGAAAAGTCATAAAATAAATCACAAGGTCAAACATACGGAAATATAAAACTTATAATACTTAATTGCAGAGTAAAGTTCCATTACAAACTAAAATGATCTGTCGTCTGAGCAGGTTGGCAGGGTGTCGACTGCTCCATCCCTTGCTCCAGTGGAACCTGGGGACTGAGCTGCAATCAGACGTGTCAGTGTGCCAATGGGGCAGCTTGCAACCCCGTCAGTGGAACCTGTGCTTGCTCCCCAGGCTGGACGGATGAATACTGTGACGTACCTTGTCCTGTGAGTGCTCATAGCATTCATTTTTTTCTCTTTATTCATCAGCTCGGACATCTACTTTGCTTCTTTAATGTTTCGTTAAAGAAAAAATGTGTTTTCTCTGATGTTTGTCTTGGTGCTGTTAGGATGGATCGTACGGCTTGGATTGCAGAGAGAAATGTGACTGCGTTAACTCCGATGGCTGTGATCCAGTTACCGGTTTCTGCCGCTGTCTTGCAGGTTGGACGGGTGAGTTATGGAGCTGCAGTTTGAGCCAACATTTGAAAATGCTGTGAATCCAGTAACATTAGAAAGAACACCTATGATGTTCAGATTGATACCACAGAAATATCAGCAAGACAAGTTCACATTTTAGTGGCCTTGACCTCAAAGTCAAGCATTTGGCAACTGTGATATAATTTGTGCATTTTTGGTTGCATATTGGTGGTACAGTAGAATATTTATTCATACCAGCACGCCTGCTTCAGTCTTTTGACAAAATGCCATTCAAAGCATTTTCCCGATTTTGCATTCACTGAATATTCATAACAATAATAACCCTTCTACACTATATTATTAAAAGTATTAAGTAACTTTAATGACACCCTTTTCCACTATAACAGCTTCCAGTCTTGTGGCAAAGTTTTCCTGTATTCATGGGAATTTTTGGCTATTCTATTAAACATTTGTGAGGTCAGACTAGACCCGGATGAAAAGTCCTGCCTTGCAGAAACCGCTCTAACACATCTCCACCGCTCTAGAGTCCAGTAGCTGGGTGCTTTACACCACTTGCATTGCATTTGGAGTGGTTCTTATATAGCACTTTTCTATTCTATAGAATTCTATTCTATAACGTATAGTTCACTGACCCGACATTGAATATACCATCATATCACCAAAAAAATCATATTTGTCTTTTCCTTTACTTTTTTCAACTAAAGAGTGAACAGAAGGATTGAAACATGATCTCTGAAAAAGTGGGACAAAGTGGGACAGGGCCTAATGTTGAGCACAGTAATGTAACATATATCTTGTGCTGAAACATTATGTAAATGGCAAACGGACTGGTTCTTATATAGCAAATAATATTGAGTAATCAGAGCCCATCTTTCCATACCGCCTATATCACCCCAATAGAGCACTTCGCTCTCAGATTGCTGTCTTTCTTCTGTTTTTTAGGATATTAAAAAGTAAACTGGGAGGCTTTCAGCTTTCAGATCCCTCTTCTGTGGAACCAGTTCCCAGATTGGATTTGGGGGACAGACACCAGCTCTACTTTTCAGATTAGACTTAAAACTTTCCTTTTGGACAAAGCTTATGTCAGCCTGGTTGTGCTGGAGGTTTCTGCCTGTTAAAAGGGAGTTTTTCCTTCCCAGTCTCACCAAAGTTGCTCAAAGGGGGTCGTCTGATTGTTGGGGTTTAGCTGTATTATTGTAGTCTTCACATAGAAGCATTAAGCACTTTGAGGTGACTGTTGTTGTGATTTGGTGCAATATGAATATGAACTATATGAAATTGTTACTTTACTCGAGCACTCAAAGTGCTTTATAAACCATGTGTGACGCTTTCACAGGCAGGTGTCTGTGAAGCTTCTCAGTCATCCAGGTCATCGTAGTCTAAGGAGCTTGCAAAGAAAAGCGTCTGGACTTCTTTAAGTTGCTTGAAGACGTTTCACCTCTCATCCGAGAAGCTTCTTCAGAAGCTTCTTCTTCATTTTGCAGCTTATTGTGTAAGACCTGTGCCATACCCATGATACATTCCCCTGGCATTAGTGTTTCCATGGTAGCAATCAATGACACTTGCTGGCTGATGGCACTGAATAATTAAATTTTTTGGTACATTTAATGGTGTTTAAGTCAACATAGTGACTTTGTACCACTGATGAATTTACCTGAAATCCGACCACTGTATTAGTTTTATTTAAGCTGTCGTGCGTCTCGTGTCTCTCTAAAACCAGCCCTTGGAAGATCAAATCGAAGGTGCACAACAAAGTAATAAATATACTGAGAGTGGGTTTAAAAATTATTTTAGATGTGCCTCTATAGTCACATGGTCTCAGAGAAGAACAACTTCGTTGAAAACTATCCAATGAAACTGATGAATCTTCATCAAAAACACTCCAGAAGAGATTAAAAAATGCACTTTAGTTTGACCTTTGGCCTCTTCAGGGGACATGGGATCATGGGCCATATCTAGACCCTCTGAAATGAGGGCAGCTGAAGCAGTTATGGAAAATACCTCAACACACATTCAGTAGAGGAGAATAAAATAAAACATGGATGGGGAATAGAAGACCGAGGAGAAGGGTGCAGACAACAATAAGGTATGAATTCAGACTACAAATCGATATGACAAACACACAGCAGATTCAAACCTATAATTCTAAAACTAGGGACGTTCAAGCTTGGATGAGTTTGAGCTGTTTTCAATAATTCAACTTTACAAATGTTCCCATGGATAAGGCACCTTTAAGAGAGCCTTTTTACATAAACATTCTCCTCAGCAGTGATGCTACACTTCACCGTGCCCTTGTTTACTTTATTAATTGTCATGTTCGAGTTGTACCTCTCCTTGTTTCATCTACTAATTGTCAATTAGTAAACTTGTGGTGAGAGAGGATCAATATGAGAGGTGATGAATATGGAGAGGACATTTTTATTCACTGCCAGAGGGAAAACTGATAATGAATTGACATTGAGGGAAACTTCAACATATTGATGAATAGATAGATCAAAGTTTAGAGTTAACGACTACATGAAGTTTGAAGAAACAAAGAAACACCAGATATCTGCGTTAGACTGAAATTAGTAAGCCTGTGTAATTACAGTTCAGGTAATAACTATGAATGACAATTAGACTTGTGAGAGTCTGTGAAGCTGAAAGATAATACAGTGCATATCAATTAAAGACCCCAAAGATTCTCCTGTGATTAATTACACTCTGACTCAGTGAGATCAAATTTAAAAGTCTGCAGAGAGTAAAGTGTAAACTGAACAACTTTCTGGGGAAAACGTGGTCTTGTTAGGAGAGATGGTACCCATCCTCCTTTAGATGGAGCAGCTCTCATTTGTAGAAGTCTGACCAAATTTATCCAGAGTTGGGACCAGGAAGCAGAGTCTTATACACCATCTCTGCAGCGTCCTTCCTCCTGTTATGATCCAGAGCCGCATCCCTGCAGAAACTATGTTCACAAAAAAACAATTCCAAATGAAATTAAATAACAATATAGCATCCTCAACTGCACCAAAGATAAAGCACTTAAATGTAGATCAGTACACATAAGGTCCCTGTTAGTAAAGGATTTAATAACTGATCAACACATCAGTTTATTCTGACTGAAGGAAACCTGGTTACAGCGGGATGAATACGTCAGTTTACAGGAATCAACACACCCGAGTCGTCCTGTCAGAATTCTCAAGACAGGATGGACGAGTAGCAGCAGCAGTCTTCAACTTATGAAGCACAGCATGTCTTTTGTCCTGTCTCCTTCCCCGTCAACCCCAACCAGTCACGGCAGATGGCCGCCCCTCCCTGAGACTGGTTCTGCTGGTTTTTTCCTGTTAAAAGGGAGTTTTTCCTTCCTACTGTCAAGTGCGTACTCATATTGTTGGGGTTTTTCTGTATTACTGTCTCTACATAACAATATTAGACAATATTCAGCTGTTGTTGTGATTTGGTGCTATATAAATTAAATAAAATTTAACTGAACTGAATTAACCATCGATGGACAACAGATAACGGAAAAAGCAGTTTATTGTTATCTGTTGTCCAGCTGGCACTTAGAGTTTTGATTTGATTTTTGTGACTGATTTAGTGTTCGGAAAAAATAATTCTAATGGGTGATTTTAAGATAACATACGATAAGATTAATTATTATTGTAGGCTCAAGCACTGGAAAATTTGGTATATATAAACATAAGCAGTCATACTATAAAAATGAAAGATTGAAGAAAATATCTTTTATTTTATTTGTCCATTCCACTACATATGAATGCATTGTTGAAGGATAGAGGTACATAGATATAATTATAAACAGGACATGTTTGAAGCAGACACCAGCTCACCATTGAAGCTGAGTCCGTGCTCAAAGGTGCTGTTAATCTGGGCCAATCAGGAACCTGACAGCCAGCACCTGCAGTACCAGCTCAAAGTCAAGAGTCAATAACAGAATAAGCTGTTGGGCATTGGCTGAGAAGATTTGGTGGCAATTTTTTCAGGGGTGCAATTCACATACACAACTCTACTATTTAAAGAGATCTTAGGGATGTAAAGGGAAATAAACTGACTTTCCAGCAGCACTCTACGATCTATTGAAAAGAAGGATTGTTACAACAAAGAAATAATCGACCAAACAAACATTTCTTTACTTTTTATGTTAAGTTTAGATGTTATAATGTTATTAATTGCATCATAATGTCTGAAAGCAATGTTAAATGTCAAAGAAAGTTTCTAATGAGCTGCAGGCTGAAGTGAGACGTGTACTGTATTTACACATACTCTCTGTTTTTATTCCGTCAGACTGTCCCCTGTGAGCCGTACGGGCTCTGAACTATTGTGCAGACCAGTTTTTGTGCAGACAGACTCCTGCCCCTCAGGACACACACACACACATGCAAGACTGATGAAAGACGGAGACACAAAGAATTAGACGGGGAAAAGTCTTGGGTAGTATTTGTGAGATTCTATGTGTTTATTCATATAAACTGACATTTATTCATACATGTGCACACACAAATGAATATTTAGACAGCAAAATAATTAAAAGCGTTTTTGGTTTTGTTGAACATAATGCCAGTTATCACCTTTACATGCACACCAGTTTACCATCTTTTTGTTTTAGACTAACACAACACAAAAACCTGCAGACAGCCTGATTATAATATAATGAACTAAATAACAATTTATTGACATTTCCAATGCTTAATAAGTGTGTAAACATTACATTGATCAACAGATATCACAAATATCACAATCGGGGGCCAATGGGAAGACATCAATTAAGTGAAGGTGACCAGATTTATCTTACTACAGCCCACAGTTTGCTAGTACAACATTACGTTAACTGCTAGCTGAGTTCCTGTGAGAACTCTACTCATCTCTGCTGATTTATTTATTTATTTTATCACCCTGCCGTCTCACTTTTCACCTTTAAGTGACATGTGTGTATTCCTGTGTTAGGAATACCAGTTTGACTTTATTTAAGAGCTCATAGCTCAGCGCTTGACAGAATAAAGCTGTTTGCTTTACTATAGCCTACATTGTGTGTGTTTTTGTGTGTTTTGTGCAGGTGTCCATTGTGACAGTGTGTGCGAGGAGGGTCGCTGGGGACCCAACTGCTCCTACAGCTGCACCTGCGAGAACGGGGGCTCCTGTTCTCCAGAGGACGGCACCTGTGTGTGCGCTCCAGGCTACCGGGGCACCAACTGCAGAAGAAGTAAAGGATTATTTTTCACACCCACGTTTCTGCAGTCGTGTACTGTACTCACTCGGCCACAGCTGCAGTGGTGGCAGAAATCCTGACATTTTGCTTTAAATAGGAACTACAAATAGTACTATTAGCAAGACTCCTATACAATTAGTAAAAAAGGAGAAATGAATGAAATACTGCTGTCAGCGTTAATCTCGTTAAAATGATGTTTACCGCATTAACGCGGTAAATCTCTGTTAGCAAGTTAGCCCAGATCGCCCTGTGCGTGGAGCTGGACAGCGCTAACGTGCTAACGAGTGAACCTTGCTAACGCGTTGATGCCGTGCAGTCCCACGCACGGGGCGCTAACTTGCTAACGGAGATTTACCGCGTTAATGCGGTTATGCCGTTAATGTCATTTTAACGAGATTAACGGCACTAGAATAAAGTGATAGCTGCCACCTGGTGCACTGTTTCTACTGGATAATCTTTGTTATTCCAGTTTGTAACTTCTTCACAGGTCTTTGAAATAAAGTCTGTGTAAAATTTGTTTTAGAACTAATTAGCCAATTTAATGAGCGCAGCATTTGTCTTACAAAAACAGAAACAGTCCTCGTGGCTGGCCAGAGGGATGCTGTGGGTTATGTTGGCACTTCCACCTCTTCTGTAATATTAACCTGTACACGGTGGTTTATTTAATGGGTGATGCTGATGTTCTGACATTAAGAGTCTAAATTCCCATGGTAATGGCCCAGTGAAACTGAAGCTTAAAGTTCATTTATTTTGTTTAAGAAAATAACTGCAACTCATTCATGTTGCATCTGCTTGAAATCGAGCCCAAGTCTGATGATGCTCATAGTGTGAGTACATGGAGTGTGTTTGTATGACCGTTTCTTCTGCTTCTTTTGGCATCAGAGTAATACATTTAAGCTCTCTTGATTCAGAATTTACACAATTATCATAATGAGGAAAATCCTGTAGCATGAGGGAAGAGGGTTGCCTTGCCAGTTAGAGCAATTAGAGTTACGTCAATTAAAGCAAATTAAAGGCCAGAGGAAGACTTATGAGTCCTTCCTGTGCGGGAAGGAAAAACAAATCAAAACTAATACAGCTAACAGGCTGACCCATGGGACGAGGGAATGGTTAGAACGCTATTCCCAGTACACACACCATCACAGAGTGCACATGATGAGCCATAATGTGGATTTTTCCTCCACAGCATGTTCTCCTGGCTTCTATGGCCATCGTTGCAGTCAGATGTGTCCTCAGTGTGTCCACAGCGATGGGGCTTGCCACCACGTCACCGGCCACTGCAAATGTCTCGCTGGATTTTTTGGCTCCCTCTGCAATGAAGGTCAGTTTGTCTGATTCCATTAAAAAGTAATTCAGAAGTACAGAAGTAGAAACACTCTGCACTCAGAGATCCAAGCAGGCAGGTGGCAGGTACAAAACACCAGACAGTAACCTGAGCACATGGAGATAGAATTAACACAGTTCAAGCAACACTTGGATACACACTCTGTAGGGAGCCAAGTTACCACTGAGGGGTGACTAACGGACTGGCGTGGAAGCAGCCGTCTGTGCAGAGTTAAATAGTCCTCCTGGTAATCGCCTGGAGTGGGATGCAGGTGTGAAGGTGATGGCCCAGCCTGAGGGTGGCCACCGGGGCATCCCACACGCTCCTCAGACACAGAGACACAAACCATGACAGATTTCTTGATCTTAGCAACGTCATCTATGTGTTGATTGTAATCCCATGCAGGGACTTGGTTGTCCATGTCCATGAATTCCTCTTCCTGTTCAGCATCACCATTTGTCTTCAGCTGTCTGAGGCAATCTCTGAGGGCCGTCTTTCTGATGTATTTACAGATGCTCTGTTTTTCATCATGAAATGTGGAACTTCATGTATTTTTGAATCATTCCCACTGGCCTGTGGAATACCCAGGTACTTAAGATTTCAGTGATACTGCCAGTGGGGATGGTGCGTAGAGCAGTGTTCACATCTACAAGCATTTCCACTAATGAAACTCTGTCAGGTAGCTGGGGGTTCTTGGTTGGTGGCTACTTTGAGTCTCACTACAGCCACAAACAGAGCGCTGTAAGAAAAGAGAACAACACATCATCAGAGATTGTCAGGTCTCTGATGATGTGTTGCTTCAGGTCACACCCTCTTTGCACCAAAACAATCAGGATACAGCCAGAGATGCAGCAGAGTGGACAGTCTGTCACACACACAACACGCTTCCACAACAGCTTCTTTCCCACCACAGTCACTCTGATGGCAAAAAACAAAATCAGTAAAATACACACAAAATCAAATGTATCCAGTGTGATATATATTTCTATATGCAGTCCACATTTCAGTGTGCAATAGACTAACATGCAATATTTTTCTATACAGTAGTCATTTATGTGTAATGAAGGAACTGCTGTTCTATGCTTGGTATAGACTGAAATGATATAGATTGGACACAAACTGAAAAGCGCTAGATTTTGAGCTTCTGAGGGAAAACAGCAAAAAGCAGTGTGCTTAACAGGAAGTTGAGATAGATAGACTAGCAATACTTGCTGAGGGGAGGAAGAAACAATGCTATTAACCTCTTAAGCCCCAACGCCCCCTGATACGATATATATATTTATATATGTGTGTGTATATATAGTTGTGTGTGTGTGTGTGTATAGAGAATGTTTGTCCATTATTCTCACTATCGTTTTCACTGTGCTGTTGCCTTTGAATCTCCAGCTTTGATCGTAGCTGTCTTCTGTTGATGATATTGCACTGATGTTGACTTAGTGTCCACATCAGTGCATATAGCACCTTTCATTGGGCCAGAAAAGGGTGGAGTGCCCACTCCGGGTCAGGGATGGGTTCAGCAGAAATGGGCTTCCTCCGAAGGGTGGCTGGCCTCTCCCTTTAGTTCAGTTCAGCCATCCGGGAGGGCTCAGAGTAGAGCCGCTGCTCCTCCACATCGAAAGGAGCTAGTTGAGGTGGTTCGGGCATCTGACAAGGATGCCTCCTGGGCGCCTCCTGGATGAGGTGTTCCGGGCACCTTCCACTGGGAGGAGGCCCCGGGGCAGACCTAGGAAACGCTGGAGAGATTATATCTCTCGGCTGGCCTGGGAAAGCATGGTGTTCCCCTGGACAAGCTGCTTAGGCTGCTGCTCCCGCGACCCGTCCTCAGATAAGCAGAAGAAGATGGATGGATGAACCTGTCATTGGGTTCCATAGTCTTTTTTTCTCAGAGTTGGTGCCCTGTTTATACTTCAATTACAAACTAAGTAAAGTCTGGAAGCTGAAAACAAACTTTGCTAGCTTATCAAAACTGACATGGACAGTGTGTAGTGGTTGTTCTCCAAGATAGAGGTCAGCTGTGGTAGACTTCTGCCCCTATGGATGTGTTTCTGTTCTTGTGCTACCGTGATCACTGTAGTGTCTTTTAAATAAGTATTTTCTAGCCACTGGGAGGATTTCTTGAGGTTAGCAACTTCATCTATCTGTTCATACTGCTGTCAAAAAGTATTTACCTCCTTGCCAGTGGCGTGTCCAGCGGGGTGGCCTGGGGGGGCACAGGCCACCCCCCCAACCAGACTGGCCACCCCAGGTGCCACCCCGAAGCTAAAACAATAAAATTTAATGAAATATCAAATGTACGATTATGGTTTCACAGTGAAGCTCAGATATCCGAGGGTAAGTGAATGCAGCACCGGCTTCTGCACTATGAGCATCATGTTAGCAAAGGTAGGAGAGCCAAGCGCGAACCGCAAAAGATTAACAAGTTAACATAGCTGGACTAGCCATCGGACATTTGCACGGTGGGCTGATGACTTTTTTTCTTCTTTTTTTTTGTAACTGCATGAACAATGAGAGGTGGTGGACTGGCCAGATGCTGGCCGATGTGTAAAAATAACTCAGTTGTTTGGTGGTGGCTATGGCGGGGTTTCCACAGAGGCAACAGGTGGATGAGGGAAGGTGAGGCAGGAGGAGAGACCCGAGGCGGCCGCTGGTCCGAGTGTCAGGTGAACTGAACTTCAGGTAAGAAGTTATGACCTGCAGTCTCTCTGGGTCAGATATAAACCAAGTTCAGGTGGAGTTTATTTTCGTTGTGCTGACTTTTTACAGTCAGTTGCAATAACTCGTACTGCGTGCTAGCTAGCATGACGGAGTTTCTATACAGCTGTTCGGTTGCTATGATGTTACTGATAGTGAACTTTATTTTATTCATAAGGTTAGTTAGTAGAGTTGCCAACGGCTCCTTAAAAAATGGAATGGTCCCTGATTCAGAGAAAATATTACACGTTTCGTATTGAGCTGAGAAGAGACGCAGTTTGTCCCGTACTTCAGCTACAATGAAAAAGACACAAAGCTGGAGTTATTCTGCGTCTTTGCTGCACAGCTGCCTCTTCCCCTATCCCCCCCCCCCCCCCCCCTCTTCTATTGCTACTTCAATCGTGAAACTGATCAGCTGATCGGTTCTCTTGTTTGTTTATCGCCCACTCTGCGCCAGAAAGAGGAAACCAGCGGATGTCGCGCTAAACAACAGCAGCACGTTTAAGCTTGATCAGCTGTTGTTAGAATTTATTTAATATTAATTTCTAGTATCAGCTGATGTTTGCTGGAGCCACAGCTGTAAAGCTGCTGGTCATGATGTCGGTTTGTTTATGTGGTGAGAGGGAAACATGAAGATGAAACCAGGAGATGTCCTTACTGAATCATCAGAGCTGAACAGGTGATGGAGAAACAGGTTTACCTTTTAAGTGACATGAATGAGTTGAAGGGAAGTTATAGAATAGAATAGAATAGAATAGAATAGAATAGAATTCAACTTTATTGTCATTGCACATGCACAGGTACAGGGCAACGAAATGCAGTTTGCATCCATCCAGAAGTGCTTTAGTGATATAGATATATTACAATATATATTAGCAATAATATAGATATGTAAGTATATTACAGAAATGGGTCTATTATGGTATGTTATAATGTACACGGTATGAAGTATGTTGTGAATATTCTATAACTATAAGTATGTACAGGCTGTAGTGAGTACAAGCTATGTACAGGATATGAACAGGATATAAATATGAAAAACTATACAGAATATGAAATAAATAACTTTACAGAAATCTGAGATATACAGCTATACAGAAA
The DNA here is from genome assembly GCF_900408965.1 of Simochromis diagramma. NCBI lineage: Eukaryota > Metazoa > Chordata > Actinopteri > Cichliformes > Cichlidae > Simochromis > Simochromis diagramma. Next base: position 1,077,419 of record NW_024387258.1, on the reverse strand, counting down.
TGGGAACTATGCAAGTTGTAAACAGTTGTAGGATTAAAAACTTATTATGAGCTGTTTCTGAGAGACAAATAACACCAGGATCCTTTTCTGTGTAGCTGACAGCTGGTAACTGTGCAGGGGCGGGTCTAGCAAAGTGTTGCCAGGGGGCAGGTAGGGCATTAACAGGGAGAGGGGGGCACAAAGAAATACTTTTCTTTCTTATTCTCAATTCAAATATTTAGCTTTTATTAAATAATTATCTGAATCTTGCAAACAAAGTTTTTATCTGACGTAAAATGTATAGAAATCATACAAATACAAAAAGACTGTGTACATCACTGTCACAGCAACATTTGTTTTCATTCAAAGGCTTTATGGCTTTAATACCTGGTGGGCCGGTCTGTAGTCAAAATGCCCAATTTTCTGTCCCAGTCCAGCCCTGCAGGTTATACTGGCAGTGTCACCATGCCAGCTGACTGGATTTCATCATCAGCCAGTGTTGTTCTTGATCAATATTACCAAAGTTTACCATAAGGCAGCATAGAAAGTATTTACTTGCTTTCAGGTTTCATTCAAATGTTAGTCTTTTCATTTGTTTCCCCACTTTTTTCCTGTTTCAAAATCAAACACCAGTTTGTGAGAAGATTATCTTCTTTTTTTAACAGGCATTGGTTTTGCATTGGCTAATTTGCCAATTGTATGTTAAAAATGTTCGTATTTTAATATTCAAAAATGTTTTTGCCCAAAACATATGTGCACTACATGTCATTAAAAATACTATGCAAATATTGCTGTCCTTGACTGCTGAATAAACACTGACTGATTGTATCTCTTGTACTTTATCAACGCAGTATCTAAAAACTTTGCACCGTAGTGGTTAAAATCTCACTCTAATAAGAGTTAAAAGTGCATTCGGTTATTAGGTTTACAGGGTTATTGAATTATGGTTAACGGTTGGTAGAATTGTTTTTAACATTATCTGCCAATTACATCTGCCACCCTTCTCCAAATCTGTGCCCCTACCTGGCCCCCCCCAACGAAAATTTTCTAGACACGCCACTGCTCCTTGCTAATTTCAATTTTTTTGGAGATTCATCACACTTCCATGTTTCAGATCATCAAACCAATTTTTATTCTAGACAAAGATTGCATGAGTAAATATAAAATATGCTTTTAAAATGAATTAAATGTATTAAGAAAGCTGTCCAAACCTGTATTCTTAGTGTTTTCATAGTGTTTTAATGGTTACGTAGGCACAGCACCAGAACAGAGCTGGCGTCCAATATAATCACTGCAGTCAGCCTCCTGACATTATTAACGCAGCCGTTTTTGTAAAACACTGACATCTCTCATTAGCTTTAGGTCAGAATGCAAGCTCTGCATTCAAAAGCAAAGCCCTTGACTGTTGGCGTTTCAGTGGAAAATCTACCAAGTGAACTCATTCTTAGTCCCTTTTAGTGCAAAGTATTCAACCATTTTATCTCAATAATCTTTTTGTTGCCTCCTCCTTTACATCAATATCTTAGTCTGGTTTAGTTTCTCAGTAGGTTGAATAGGTGTTCATCCTCCTGTGAACCCAGTTGGTTCAAGGTCTGTTGCTAAGTCGAGTTTTAAATAGAGGCAGTGGAGGAGTGTGCTTTGAAATATTCATCATCATTAAACATGAGGACAGCCTTAGTTATGCCCTGTCCTACATTAGCCATTCTGCTGGCCACTGCATCTTTGAGCAGCCCATAGATAACTGGGTGAGGCTTGATAAATCAGATGTCCAGCATTGAGGCTTTATACTGCCTGAAGTGCCAGTCCAGCTCTATCCCTGTTCTCTTGCTGGATAACCTTTTGCAGCTAAATATGTTATTGACTGGTAAATGTAAAAAACAGTATATGTAGGATCTTAAAAGAACAGCGTATGTGAAAGTCTTAACAAATAACAGTATACCCTTGTAGTGCAGGTAATTCCCCGAGAGAAACCTGTTCCCACAGCTGTTTTCCTCAATTCTACAAACACTATGCAGACAAAAGTCTTGGGTCACACCTTTAAGTCTTTGAAAGCTCTTTTCAGTAGGGCTGCAGCTATTGATTATTTTAGTAATCGAGTAATTATTCCATCATGTAATGGGATAAGAAATACTTTTGTTTTATTAATGGGCAACAATAAAATATTAAAAAGTGAAAAAACAGAAGGAAGTGGTCATCTGTCAAAAAACTAATCCCTTTGACTTTATTTATGTGCCATATTAAAATGACATTGTTGAAAGAAAACATTTTTTTAAATGCAAAAATACATAAATAATAAGTACAGTCAAAGGTCAAAGTCAAATAAAATAAAATGTCTATGCAATGGAAATTTCTAAGGCATAGAAATGTGCCTGTACTCTGTGTTCAGGCTTGCTGATCGTAACAGGAGGCAACAGGAGCACTGACAGTGTTTTGTCTCCAACATAGATGGTATTGTATGTACGGTCGGCAAGGTCAGTCTCTTAATTGCCCCTTGGGGATAAATAAAGTCTTCTGAATCTGAATAGATGAGGTAGCCTTATGTGTGGTTATGTTTATGAGTTTTAAATCTGCAAGTGAATGAAGGAGATGTTGCCTTTAAGCCTTTAAAGGAGAACGAGTGGCTGTAGTGAAAACAACAAAGCATATCATCATTCTGAAGTTTGACCTGTACTTTGATGCAAAATGTTTGTGACGCTGAAAACAATTCAATTCAATTCAATTTCAATTCAATTCAATTCAATTTTATTTATATAGCGCCAAATCAAATTCAAATTCAAATTCAAATTTTATTTGTCACGTACACAGTCATACACAGTACGATATGTAGTGAAATGCTTGGACAACTGCTCGTGACCTAAAGAAAACAAAAAAGGAAAAAGGCTATGAATAAGATAGGAAATAAATATGAAAAATTAAAAAGGGTAAATTTAACTAGGAAGGAATAAAATATAAATTAAGGTTAAAAATGAAATAACTGTACAACACAAATTAGAATGAAGGGTAAATTTAACTGGGAGAATAAGATAAAATATATAAATTAAAGTTGAAAATAAAATAACTGTACAACAAAATACACAATATAGAACTATATAAGAATGTATGAAGAAATATAAATAAATATATTTCTCAACAGAGAGAACAGTCCGTTGTTGGGATGGCTGAGGTCCTTCACGATCTTCCTGGCCTTGGTCCAGCACCGCCTGCTGTAGATCGAGTGCAGGTCAGGGAGCTCGGAGCGGATGGTGCGCTCAGCTGACCGCACAACCCTCTGTAGAGCTCGTCTGTCCTGCATGGTGCTGTTCCCGAACCAGGTTAAGATGTTTCCCGCCAGGATGCTCTCTATGGTGCACGAGTAAAAGTTCCTGAGCACCTTGGAGGGCAGTTGGAAGTCTCTCAAGCGTCTGAGGTTTTAGAGACGCTGTCGGGCCTTTTTCACCACGGTGTTGATGTGACAGGACCATGACAGGTCCTGCGTGATGTGAACTCCGAGGTATTTGAAGCTGTCCACTCTCTCCACTGGGCACTCGTTGATGACGGGGGTCTGGTAGTTCCTCTCCTGCTTTGTGCTGAAGTCCACTATCAGCTCCTTTGTCTTACTGACGTTTAGAAGGAGGTTGTTCCTCTGGCACCAGTTCTCCAGATTCCTAATCTCCTTCAGGTAGGCCGTCTCGTTGTTATCAGAGATCAGGCCCACCACGACGGTGTCGTCAGCAAACTTGATGATGGTGGTGGAGCTGGTAGTGGCCACACAGTCATATGTGTACAAAGAGTACAGCAGGGGGCTCAGAACACACCCCTGGGGGGCTCCAGTGCTGAGAGTGGTGGAGGCTGAGACATGTCCACCCATCCTTACTGCCTGTGGTCTGCCAGTTAGGAAGTTGGAGATCCACTGACACATAGATGAGCTGAGTCCCAGATGCTCCAGCTTGGTGGTGAGTGTGGAGGGAATTATGGTGTTAAATGCAGAGCTGTAGTCTATGAAGAGCATTTTAACATAATTCCCCCTTCTAGTGTCCAAGTGAGTGAGTGATGTGTGGAGGAGATGAGAGATGGCATCGTCTGTGGAACGATTTGGACGGTAAGCGAACTGTAGTGGGTCCAGTGTGTCTGGTAGTGAAGAAATGATGAAGTCTCTGACCAGGCGTTCAAAGCACTTCATCACTACTGAGGTGAGGGCTACAGGGCGATAGTCATTGAGAGAAGCAGGGTGGGGTTTCTTCGGGATCACAACATAAGTCGCCTCAAGGCGCTTCATAGATACAGAGAAAAAAACCCAACAATCATATGACCCCCTATGAGCAAGCACTTTGGCAACAGTGGGAAGGAAAAACTCCCTTTTAACAGGAAGAAACCTCCGGCAGAACCAGGCTCAGGGAGGGGCGGGGCCATCTGCTGCGACCGGTTGGGGTGAGAGAAGGAAGACAGGATAAAGACATGCTGTGACAGAGGTCAGCTGTCACAGCATGTCATGAAATTGGCCTCTTTGAATCAATATGTACATAACACAGCTGATAATGTCAACAAGACATTACAATGGTGTAAACCTTCATTAATATTAGTAATAATAAGTAGTAACCTAACAACCCTAAGGTCAGTGGACTAGAGTTTTATTGGCTTGTAAAAAAGCTTTTGTTTTAAGATTTTTACATGTTAATGCATTTTAATTAATGCAATAATTATTATACACTATTATATTATTTCACCTTATTTCACAAAAGCTTTTAAATCAATATGGTCTAGTGCACCCCATGTTTGCTGCAGATATCGCTTCCACACTACAAAACTCAGTGTGGTGCATAATTAAAAATATTAAAGCAGACTGACCTCAGCTTTTATCAACTAGCACTTAGTTTAGGTGAGTCTCCAGTCATTTTCATTCAAAAAGCTGATCAACATTTACTCTGTACTGTACTTCAGTACTTTACAACTCACAGGTATCTGCATTACTTGAACTTTGGTTCTCCTTTTTATTATTTTTATGGCTGCTTTGATATAATTTGTATTTTACTTCATCATCTGACAGTTTATATTACTGTAGGTGTGTGTGTGTGTGTGTGTGTGTGTGTGTGTGTGTGTGTGTGTGTGTGTGTGTGTGTCACTTTCTGCATCTAGTTCTCTATCCATATTTACAATAATAATGTTCAGCTTATGTCACGACAACCTTACTTAAATTTTGTGGCTACTCTGAGTACTATTAGCTAAGCTAACATTAGCTACTAACCTACTGTTAGCTACTCTGTTAGTGGATAGTATGTGGCATAAGGTAATAACTACAGGAGACATTGTCCTAAATATAACTTTAGGAATAAAAAAGGTTACCTCACATTTTTCATATCACACATGGTGTCCTGCTTGAAGAAGAAAAAACCCACTTCTTATTTAATGGACCTTAATACACAGCAACACACTGGCTAAGTTTAAACCTTTGATCATTGTTATAACACAGAGTGCTTTTTTGAAATAGAGGTTTAATTTCAGTGTCCATAATGTCAGTGTGAGCAGCAATCAAACAGTGTTCCCTGCCTCTTTATTTGTTTAATATGAATATAGGACCAAGGAAACATACACATTCTCTTCTGCAGTCTTGCATTTTAAATGAAAAACTTCAAAACATGTTTTAAAAGACGTTTTACCCTTAGGCAGCCAACACAATCCAGCTTCTTATGCATGTTTTAAAAGCTCAGACACTAAATGAAATTCAACATCAAAAATGTGAAAATCACAAAAAATAAAAAAACTGGAGTTTTTTCTGTCGTTTTTCACAAGTAATATAGACATTTTGTTATTTTCATAAATCTTACTTCTTTAATCATTTTTGTGACCACATTTGCATTATAATGCAGGTGTACAGAAAAAATGCTCAGTAGCATCTGACCACCCACCCACAGAAACAATGCAAAAACAAACGAGGGAGCAGAATGTTTGTGTGGCTTTATTTGATTATTTTAGCTCTTTCAAATGGCACAGACTAGCTTTTGTTTTTAAAAATGTTAAAGTGGTATTTCACAAGACTTAAAGGCAAGAATGAAGTTGTCCAAAGAGATGAAATGTGACGAACTATAACTTTAATGCCCTGAAGAAGAGGTAAAACACACCTGTGTGTATCCTGGTTGAAGATAACTGCACATATACACCCCGTCATCCGAGTCCGGCTGTCGATGGACAAACCTGGGGCTTTATTTTGTTCCTTTCTTTCAGGGAACAAAAGATACAGTCATAACATTTTGTTTCCTTTCAATCACTTTAGTTGGCACAACACATACAGTATGTGACACATATACACACCCCACATAGCAGCCACAGAACTGGAGTCAGACGACCAGTATTTAACTTGCACTATCACGGTCAAGTAATAGAACTAAACAAAAGCACAGTGATGACGACCGGAGCACAAATATCACCCATTCCACTGGTGGAAGTGCTCTTACATCCTGATGCAAACTGAGACTTTTGGTTCTGTAAGCTAGGGAGACTCCACAACCCAGTGGGAGACCCTGTGTTCAAACAGATTTACCTCTGGCTGGATTCGCTTAGCAGACAAATAAATGGTCAAATAAATACACATCCTGAATGAATCAACATAACACAGGAAATGCAGCTCCATCCCCTTGCGGAGGTGTCTGTGGACATGACCTTGGAAAAAGACACCTTTCCAATTGCAGACTCCTAGCTCAGCAGCCTGGGCTCCCTCCAAGCGTGAAGAGCCAATAAGCAAGTTTTGGTAATCGATAGTGTGAGACAGTCCAGCACTGAAACATTCTTATGCTTAAAAGACTGAGCAGCAAGAAAAACAGCAAAGAAATTAAAAAGCTAAAATCCTTTGGAAGCCCAATCAGCATCCCAACTGAAAATAAGCGAGGCTGACATGAAACATGGCACTCAGTGTCCTCGCAAATGTACGTGGCTGAAAGGTGAGCGTATTTCGAGCCCACATTTCTAACAACTACTGAGTCAGGGTAGCAAGCTTTACTGAAAGGTCACTGAGAAATCCAGATTGTGTGACAGATCCAACAACAGTTGCATTGCCGCTTTCTCTCTGTAGCATCCTGCACTAGCTTGATCCAAATGACAGGAATACCGCTGTCTTTGAGGGGAACTAACGCTGCCTCAAAACATTTGGTGAGGGTTTGAGAAGTGACAGACAACCCAAAAGGCAGAACCTGGTATCTGTAAGTTACAACTTTGAGTGCAAACCTTACAAATTGGCTGTGGTCTAAGTATACAGCCACATAAAAGTAAGCAGGTTTCTTGGCAAATGAAAGGGGGCCAGTTTGCCTCCAGCCACAGGCATGAATCCCCCTTGGTTGCATCAGAAAAGAAACTGTACCAAATGAAAGATGTGGACATGCCCACTTTGGTGACCCCTTGTACCAAGAAAGTAAGTCAGTGTAGTTTTAGATCAGTTGTTGTAACCCAGTATCTTTAGTCAACTCCATTCAAAAGTGTTAGCATCTTGAACTTGTAAGACTGCAGATGCTTGCTTAACGCATGCAGGTGGAGAATAGGATGAAAAACCTCTCCCTTTCTTTACAACAATAAATAGAAACTCTAACAACCTTTGTTCATTTTCTACCTTATTATTGCCACCACCTTGTCTCCCACAATAATCTTTACTACTGAGAAGAAGTGAGACGGCCTGGTCCAGAATTATAGCAACAGTTATTCACCCACAGATGAGGAACAAGCTGAGGGAGGTGTGCAGAGGTGTGCTACATCTTTGAGCCTCTGTTTAGTCTGTAAAGGCCTCAACAGTTACAAAAAGAAATCTGTAGTATGTCTATGCTGTCTTACATATACTTGCTAATGGTAGCTTATGTCTGTATACTATATGTATACACAAGAAAGCTAACAGTAGGCAAAAACAGAACGCAGTTTTATCCCCCCAAACAAGGTTCATCATGCTGAATTTGGCTGAACTTGGCAGCTAGAGGTCAACATCAGCAGGACTTGTTATTTTTATTTATTCATCAGCAGGGATTGTTTGATTTTCGTCATCAGCTTTGTCTCTCAGCTGTCTTTTTTGGATCATATCCAAGTGGAAATGCAATACACAATATTTGGCTGCTTCATGACCGTAAAGTCATCTTTGTTGTCTTTATACTGATATCCAGGTGTACAGTGTATGCTGCTCCTCCAGCTGCTGCACAAAGTACATGACATACAATGCACAGGTAGAGCAGGGCTCCCTTGTTAGAGCCAAAGGAGTCATTAAAAACAATAGCTTTCTAGAGTGATGCAGAGGTTCTTTAATCATTTTAATTGAGCTTGTATAGACATGCATGTGAATTGTCTGATGTAATATTTCAAAACACTGGACAGAGTTTTGGTAACATTTCAGTATATTATTGACTGCTGCATCATCACTACTTGCTCAGACATTGACATAAAAAGTAACAAGGCAATGCATCTGAAATTACACGTGTTCCTCACAAAATGCACTCGGTGGATATTGTCAGGGGATTCGTCTTGTGTGGAATATGAATATGTGTACATTTTGTAGTTTCAGAATAATCCCTCAAGAAGTCACTCAGGCATTTTACCCTGGACCAAGTTATTGTAAAGAAGGACAGAATGGCATCACCAGAGAGCCACAGCATAGATAATTAAAATTAATTGTGTGCTCATTTCATAGATGATCAACAGGGAAATAGTGAGCAGTCCCTCTCCTGAAAGTTATGCTCTCTGAACTCTCCTGGTCTTAATCATATTCTCTTTGTATGCTTTGATCCATAGTAGTCATAGTAGTGTATATATATATATATATATATATATATATATATATATATATATATATATATATATATATATATATACTATATTACATATACTTGCTAATGGTAGCTTGACATACTCACGGCATATGGGTAGAAGCTGAGCAAATGAATTATGAAAAACAACAGGAACAGATATCTGAACCAGATATCTGAACCAGATATCTGGTTCAGATATCTGAACCCTCAACCATGCAGCAGCATGTGACAGTTGCCATAACAGACTCATCGAAAATCTTGAGCGTTGTCCAACAGATGTTAAAAAACCCCTCAGCCATTTCACAAAATAGAGACAGGGCTAGCCCTTCCTGTACAGTTCAGTGGTGTTTTTGTCTCACTCCAGTTTGTTGTCAGTGTGTACTCCAAGGTATTTATAGTCCTCCACTATATGCACATTGACCATTTGGATGGAAACGGGGACCACAATCATTTCATTGGTCTTTGTCACATTGAGCTGCAGATGGTTCTGCTTGCACCACATGTCCACTGACTCCCTGTGGTCTGTTTCATCACCTCCAGTTATTAGAAAACTTCTGAAAATGGCAGGTGTCTGTGCCGGGATGTAAAGGGTGAATAGGAAAGGGGAGAGGAGCGTCCCTTGTGCTCCCCGGTGTTGCTGATAACCTTGTCAGACACACAGTGTTGAAGACACACATATTATGGCCGTCCTGTCAGGCAGTCTATAATCCAGGGCACGAGAAGGGCATCCACCATCCATCGCTTTGAGTCGTTGAGCTAGGAGGGTCAGCCTGATAGTGTTGAATGCACTGGAAAAAAAAAAGACCCTCACGGTGCTCGCTGGCTGGTCCAAATTGGTGAAGACGTGATGGAGTAGGTAGATGACGTCACTATGAGGTGGGGCTGGTAAGTAAAGTGAAGGTGGTCCAGATGCGGCCTGACTATAGGTCGGAGCTGATCGAGGGTCTTCATGATGTGGGAAGTCGGTGCCGCTGGGATGTGACGTCTTTGCTACAGGAGTGAGGCATGACCTCTTCCACAGTAGGCCAACTGATTTCCTCGCTGTGGGGCTCACAAAACGCCTACCAGTCTGTTGCCTCAGAGCAACTCTGCATTTCCACTAGGGAAATACCTCCTAATACTCCTTGTGGTCACAGGTTTATTCTTCACAATAAGCACATAGCAGGGGGTGCCGAGTATGGCCTGGAAGTTCCGGGGTCAAAATGGGATAAGCCCCCAAAGGTGATCGGGAATAACTGAGCTCAGATCCTGTGGGACTTCCATATACACACAAACTGGTGATGGCTGACCAACCTGGCATTGTAGTGGTGAAAAAACAAGGGAAGAAGGCCCTAGTGATAGTGATATCAATACCAAGTGATAGCAACATCAAGAAGATGGAAAACTTAAAGCTTGAGAAATAGGATTTGATAGCATCCAAAATCTCCATTGTCAGCAAAAGCAACCAGTTTTGGATAAAGCTTGTTCCAGCTTTCAGGCTTTAGAGATGTTCTTTTTCATGTCCAAACTCATAGCAGCAGTAAAACGCTTTGAAAGTGTTGGAATGGGAATTCCCATCAAATTAAAAACAAGCACAAAGTGAAATTAACAGTATCATTTTGTACTGAACATTTAAGTGAAGCAGAAGGTCATCACTGCCCAATTTGGATAACCTATGTTTTCTTTTGTGTGAAATTAGATTTTTAATTCTCATTGATCATATCCACACAGCAAAATCTCCAGTGTTAAATTAACACTTTTGACAGTGTTATATGTTTAAAAGTAGGGATGGGTATCGTTTAGGTTTTATCCGATACCGGTGCCAAATCGGTACTTTTGAAACGGTGCCGGTGCTCAAACCGGTGCTTAAAGAATGGAGAACACAAAATTGGTCCAAAAACCTCTCATGTTCAGCTGGTTTTTTTGTAAAAAGATAACAATGTTAGCCTTTTCTGCAGCTATGTGGCATATATGGTATCACTCTTGGCTGGAAGCAGTGCTTAATCAATGGAAAAAACACAAACTTTGTCCAAAAACCTCTCATGTTTAACTGTTTTCCACTTTTTCTTTGGTCATTTTAGCCTTTTTGGCCAGGGTGAAGGGAGTATCTGCAATCAAACAAGAAGACAGCCGCATGTAGCTATGATGATGTTTGCTAGTTCACCTTACATGCATTAATGTAATAACGTGGTTAGCCTACTCAACGTAAATTACACACGAACAACATGAAGCTACTCACGCAGAGAAGAACGGCTGCTGCTGCATCATCATCCTCATCATTTCTGCTACACTGGCAGGGCTAGGGGCCAGGACTCTATTCTTCGGGTTTTTGGGGGATGTTGCTCCGGGTCCGATAACTGGCAACCCACCCAACGTGCACAGTGTGAGGTCTCGCAGCAAGCTATCAAATACGGCGCATTTCTCGGCTTTTAAAAAAACGCTATGCGTCGCCAGGTGTTTCATCGGATTTGAGGTGTTACCTCCTTTGACAGTATCACAGTATCAGCTTAAAGCACTTGTTGCTGCTGAGTTTGCATATTTTGCTGTGAAGTACAGCCAGACTTTGACCGCTTCGCTTTGGACATTTTTAATCTGTAGCTCTGCTCTAAAAGAACGCACGTACCTGGGCCCCGCCTACTATCCTGGGAAACGTAAAATAATTGGCTAGAAGTGTATCACAGCTCAGGAAAAAAAAGCACCGAAATAAAGCACCGAAATGTGCGCTGCTTTTCGGTCTGGTTACTACCGTTTATGTCAGAACCGGTGCCATGATGGCACCGGACACCGGTACCCATCCCTATTTAAAAGTAACCTAGTCAGTTTTGAAGATTAACAATGGCTAACACTGAGCAGTGCTGATTTTCTAACACTGGAAAATAACTCAAAATGTTAGAAATATTCCAGTGTTAGAAAATCAGCACTGCTCAGTGTTAGCCATTGTTAATCTTCAAAACTGACTAGGTTACTTTTAAACATATAACACTGTCAAAAGTGTTAATTTAACACTCAACAGTGTTGTATTTAACACTCAGAGGTGTGGACCCATATAGACACTCTCCAGTGTTAATTTAACACTGGAGATTTTGCTGTGCACATTCATGTAGATACCTTTTAGTATCTTTGGGCTCTTCCCAGTATTACCAAACACTTGTATTTTCCAAGCATATTTGGCCCTTTATTCTTCCCTCAATATTTCTTGTTTCTATTCAGTTTTTTGTGTCTTTTTTCCATCATGAAGAATGTTTAAATTATGAATGAATATTTTTTTGTTGTAGTGTTTATAAAATATGTACTTTGGATCTTTTCTTGTATATTGTGTGTATATTGTATAAGAATGTTGTACAGGTTTTGCTTTGTACAGCACTGTGCAAAGTTTGGGAACTGGTCTACTTTGTCAGGGATGTCAGAATTTGAAATTCTCACAACTTTTCTGAGTATTTTTTTCTTTCTGTATTATTTCTACAGCATCAGAACAATCTACTTGTCTTCTTCATTCATGGGTATACTGAAGAGCTGAATACTGAAGTACTTCTAAGTATGTGTCCAGAAACAGAAACATGTAAATAAGAGGGCCATGACGAATCATCTTTTGTACTGCAACTGATGATCAGGTCAGGGAGAGCCCTGAGGGCAGCGTCGTGCACTGTTTCTTGGACTGCATGAAGAGACTGACCGTGCTAAATCTACAGAGGAACTTTTTTCCCGGCTTCTTTATTAAAAGTATCAATTAGTAATACACTGCATTTGCACCACCAGTTACTACACGTGTCATCATTTTAACCAGGACTGAAATCCACCAGACTTCCACTTTCCTTTGGTAAAAACACGCAGTTTTGCTCGCGTCCTTGTGATCTCACAGGAGATGATTCGAATGTTCAGCATTCTTGACATACTCACGGCATATGGGTAGAAGCTGAGCAAATGAATTATGAAAAACAACAGGAACAGATATCTGAACCAGTTATCTTCTATTTGCTGTTGTCTGTCTGCTGTCAAACTGTAGAACTACATCCAAATACATCCAAAATACAAGGAGGTTGTGTTAATAGTATTGGCAGAATATTGTTTTTAATCTAATACCTTGAACCCATCCTGTCTGTGTGTGTGTCTCCACAGTATGTCCCAGTGGAAAGTTCGGTAAAGCCTGTGCCGAGACCTGCTTGTGCACTAATAATGGCACTTGTAACCCCATCGATGGCTCCTGTCAGTGTTACCCTGGATGGACCAGCGAAGACTGTTCTAAGCGTAAGAGGAAACGTTTATAGCCGTTTTTGTACCGTAGCATTTATTAACTTCAGTTTTACAAAAGAACAAATAAAATGTATGTTGTTATTCACCCCACGTGTTTTAGTTGACCAGTGAGAGACAGCTGAAGAAAAAAACTTCCTAAAGGCAGTCACTGGAGTGGCTTTGACATTAATTATCTTTCTTACTTTGAGCATCTACCACAGTCACTCAATTATCTGTAAGTTTAATGAGGGCACACAGCATCCTAATGTATGTCTGGTCTTCACTGTGGCAACATTTGACATATTATTATGTATTTATATATTACTAGACTTATACGTGTCTAGATGAATTGAATAAAAGAGAAAAAAGAGGAGAGAATAAAGTGCCCATGTGCAGAAGTGAATCCTAGTAACGACACTTTGACTTGCCCAGTTTGCTGTGATGGGGCATTATAGTGTTGCTGTACAAGAGTGTGCTGACTTTTATTGCATACTCTGTGTACTGTATGTGTCTTTGTGCACTTATTTTTGTGTGCTTCTGGCAGCATGTCCTTGGGGCTCATGGGGCCTTGACTGCATCCACACATGTAACTGTCACAATGGAGCTCAGTGCAGCGCTACAGATGGAGAGTGTATCTGCAGCCCTGGATGGACAGGACTCTACTGCACTCAGCGTATGTTTCTGTCTCTCTCACACACACCGGCAGTTCATATACACATACAGACCAAGCAAAACACTCTGGCTGCTGTGAGAGCTCATCACTAATGCACACTCACTATTTGCAATGTGTTAGTACCTCAAACCTTTAACTCCATCTAGTGACAGGTGAAAAAACTGCATACCCTTGAAATCCCTTCTTCTTATCTCCTCAATTCCTTTGTGGTTTCTAGTTTCAACACTGAAAAAGATTGAATTTCTCCATTTGCACTGCAAATTGCTGTCCAATTTGGAGTATTTGGCTGAAGCTGATAGCCTCGTTCACTTGATAATTCATCCTGCTATTTCTATGAGCAGTCACATCATCAGTGAACCCCCAAAAGTTGATTCTGTTCAGTCTCAGGATCTTTGCATAATGACTGAAACTAGCACCACCGAAGGAACGATGGGCTGGGAGGTCAGTTCCTTGATCATAATTATCACGATTCGTATGGGTGCTTGAAATCCTTAAAAATGCTTGAATTTTAATATTGTTTATTCAAGGTTTGAAAAGTGCTTGAATTTCAGAACGTGCTTGAAACCATATTTCATTCACCACAAACAACTATCTGACCGAATCGTTTTCTTATCAGAGAAATAAAATGAGTCGCAAAGTGTAAAAGCTAAATTTGTCCGCCTGGGCTGCCTCGCACGCGTGTCAGTCTGTTTCAATGTGTGACCCCGCCCCTCCCTCCGGACAGTCGGGGCCTTGACGTTGCTGTTTTAATGAGTGTTTGATGCAAAACGACACTGGCGGGATTTGAGTCACATGACAGGTGAGTCCTAGTAAATAATTTCGAGTTTGTGTACATAACACAGGCTAATGTTTAAAACTATGATTATTATTTTGCTAGCTATCAAACTTGCTTAACTAGTTAAAGTAACAAACATCTGTCCTGTTGTTGTGTCACGTAGGAAAGAAGCATCAATATCTGATGAGCAGACTTATTCATTTGTGCAGATTTCTTGTTTTGTGTGGTTGTTTTTTCCAAGTGGAGATGAGCATCTCTAACAAGGTGATTTGTTCACATTTGCACATCTGCATTTTTGAGAGAAATGAGTTTTTTGAGTTTGTGCACTATATGCATATAAGACAACCATTTCCTTTTTCAGCATTTTTGTGTGGTGCATTTTTCTCTGTTTTAACGAAAGAGGAACAAAGAACATTTAAGTCAACCTAAGACGATTTGTTTTAATTTTTACATGGTCTTACTGAGGTGATGCAAAGTGAAACATGCATTCTGGTTTTGGTAATGTGCTGGAAAAGCTTGATAATGGACCTTGAAAGTGCTTAAAAAGTGCTTAAATTTGACCCTGAAAAATGCTGATGAACCCTGAATTATGCAAATGTAAGATCAAAGCCCACTGATCAATGGCCATGAGTACCATTCACTGGCTGCAATCACAGGTAGGCCCCCTCCTCGATTCAGAGATGGTCTTTCCCTTTTTACGTAACTTGCAGTCAGCTGACACTGAAAAAGTCACTTGGATGAGTGCCGAAACATCACACTAGTGACCCAGTTCCACTGATAGCCATATATGTCCATGCAATAGTATTGCCTCTGCTATCTTTGACATCTTTCATCAGTCATGTGCTGTACCTTGGTAAAGACCCTAAATTATTAGAGAAAAAAATTCCAACAATCAGATGATCCCCTACAAGGATCCCTTGAGGACCACTTAGCGATGATGGGAAGAAATCAGGCACAGGGAGGGACAGCTGTCTGCACAACAGGTTGGAGGATGAAGGGAAAGAGAAGAGAAAAAGAAAAATGCAGGGAGAAAAAGACAAAACTACAAATCCAATTCTAAAAAAGCTGTGAGATGGCTTTATGAGAATGCAATCTCATAAAGCCATGTTTTATTCACACTAAAACACGGAAAACAGAAACAGTTTACTATTTCATGAAAAATATTAGCTCATTTTGAGTTTAATGTTGTGAGCGTGTCTCAGTGGGGACAGCGCCAACAACAAAAAAAGGAAACATAAGTGATACTAAAAAAATATAAATATAAAAACAGCATCTAGTAGAATTTCTCACAAGGAAAGATGGGCAGGGCTTTACCAGTTTGCAAAAAAAATAATGTAAAATTGCAAAAACTTTGAATATTTCAAAAGATTCTGTGAATCTGGAGAAATCTGTTTGTGCAGGGGAAACAAATCCCCCCGATAGAGCACTTCGCTCTCAGGCTGTGGTTTTGTTGAATTTCCACTTTGGCTCCACTGTGACAGAAGTGATTAGCTCGTCCCAGAGAAAATGCTTCCAAAGACATTTCAAGTTTTTGATCATGTCTCTGCACAGAGATGGCTTAAGAGTGACAGAGTGAAATTGCTGCTGCTACTGAAAGTTCTTGTCCACATGTAAAGCACAATATCGATTTTTTTTAAACCAGTGGTTGTGTTTCCCTTCAGGCTGTCCTGCAGGTTTCTACGGGTCTCACTGTGCTGAGGTGTGTCGCTGCCAGAATGGAGCAGACTGTGACCACATCACGGGACAGTGCTCCTGCAGGACAGGCTTTATAGGACACAGCTGTGAGCTCAGTGAGTGTGTTTGGTGGTTCTTACATGCAGGAGAGTTGCACATTCACGTGTTAAAGTTCAAGATGTCTTAAATCCCTGTTCCTGTGTCCAGAGTGTCCCGCAGGGACATTTGGCTACGGCTGCCAGCAGCTGTGTGAGTGTATGAACAATGCCACCTGTGACTACGTGACCGGAACCTGCTACTGCAGCATCGGCTTTAAAGGCATCCGTTGTGACCAGGGTGAGAACAAATGGCTCTGTAAAGAGAAAGGATGGAACATGATCTGACTTATTCTTTTGGTTTCTTTAGATGTACCCTCAGTTCAGTTGAATAATAAAATATAAAATAACAGAACATCTGCAAGATCTGCACAGAGGGAGGGATTAATGCAAGGCATCAAAGCAGAATCCACACTAGATGGCAGCCGCGAGCATCTGGCGATGACTGAGTGCTTGACTCGGTTACCAAAAGTAGTTCAACAGCTTCATGTTCGTGCTCAGCTCTCTGTTTACCTCCAAAGAAGATTATGGAACCCGTGTCACTGCAGACTCCGCCAGTCTGGCGGTATCACCCCACCCTACTCCTTAACTGTTTGCCTTTTATTATCTGTCCTTTGTAGATACGTGCATTTTTATCATGGCAAAATACCAAAATAAAAGTCAATAGCAACAATAAATTCAGTGAAATGAGAGGAATGTTATTCTGAAATTCTCATTCAGCAAAAATGCCTGATCACACTGTACAGGTGATGTGAGTGTGTCAAACACTAAAATGCAGTGTTACTCATCTGTGTTCTCCTCAGCGGCCTTGATGATGGAGGAGCTGAACCCCTACACCAAGATGAGCCCAGCTCTGGCATCGCAGCGGCAGTCGACGGGGGCTGTCCTGGGCATCGTCTTCCTGCTGCTGATGATCATGGCCATGCTTGCTCTGGTGGTCTGGTTCCGTTATCGACAAAGAGAGAAAGGCCACCGTGTGCCTAGTGTCACCTATACACCTGCCCTGAACATCAGCTCCACTGACTACTCCCTCTCAGGTACGATATCCGTGTGTCTGTCCTTTTCATCTGACTGGTGTTATTTATGTTTAGAATGGCATACAACAGAATTCAGAGCAGTTGATGGTAATCGTAACCTGCTGAGAAATTACACAACCAACAGGTAAAGACAATGAATGATCCGTTTTTTCAGATCTGGGTGATTAAATTAAAGGTTAAATACTTTGTATCAGGTGCACTGTACATGTCTGCATGGTGTGTACATATATATGCGTGTATGACACATAGAGCTCAGTATGTGAGAACATGTCTTGATGTTGGGGCAGCAGGGCTGCAGTGCACAGGCCTGCTCTCTTCTTCAGAGTCCTCTCCCAGTAGCAGCTCTTTAGGTGGCTGCTTCTCCAACCCCAGCTACCGCACCCTGGGGTCCTGCACCTATGCCACACACTATGCCAAGCCAGATAAGAGGAGTTTCGCCAAGGTGGGTTCAAAAACCTTTTATATTTTGCCCTCGGAAAGCTTTAAGAGTTTGTTTAATGAGGGGCTGCTAATAAATATACTCCAATTTTTTTTGTTATACAACAAATAAGTTTCTACTTTAAGGTTCAGTTCACCCAAATTAAAAAAACGCAAACTGATTAGTACCTCCTCGTAGCAATTAACTGTATTTATTTAAAAGAAAAACAATTCACAGGTATTCCTTAGGCTGTGCTGCCGGCCTGCTTTGAGGCTAACCTCTGTAGGTCAGGTACATAGAAGCAGAAGTTGGATGATTTAGCAGGAAGAAAGACTTTTTTGCTAATGGGTATCTGTGTAAAAAACATTTGCCCCCTTCCTGATTTCTTACTTTTTGGATATTTGTCACACATTTTAATCATAGACAAAGATAAGCTGAGTAAATAAAAATGCAGATTTTAAATGATCATTTCATTTATTAAGGGGAAAAAAGCAACCCAGTGTTAATCCATAAAGATTTAACTTTTTATTGGTGACCAAATTTTCAGTGCAATTTGTTTTGTGTTTTTCTTTCCTTTGCTACATCTCAGTGTAAGAAACTCCAGCTTAATGTGACGTTTTTAATCCCACCTGAACTAAATTGCCCTCAGTACAGATCTTACTGTCAAACTCTAAAAAGCTGATACAACAGAAATAAATCATATCCAGTCAAATGCGATCACCTCTATAAAATCAAAAGCACTTTGCTGGTCCCGAGGTCAGACTGTGCAAACTGCTAAAGAAAATAAAAAGAAAAAAAACCCAACATATACAAAGTATGTGTACTAGAGTGAAATGTGAAGCCATCTGTCCAACAGTCAAAACCCCGTTACTCAAGCATGCCAGAAAAGCTGCAGGAAGGCCAAACACCAACCTGATTGAAATGCTGTGGGAGGATCTTATGCTGCGCATAACAAATGCCTGCAAACCTCAATAATTTAAAGCAGTTTTGCAAAGACGAGTGGGACGAAATCCCCCCACAGGGATGTGACAGACTGATAAAATCATACAGAAGACGCTTACTGCGTTATTTCTGCTAAGACTGGTTCTTCAGGCTATTGAGTCATGGGTCGTGTGCTTAATTTTCACACAGGACTATATGAGTTTTGCTTTTTCACATTACTGTATGCTGTTCCACATTTATGGTTCCCTTCAAGAAAAATAGGACTTTCTTTTTAAATTTATTTTCCTCAAAAACAAACCCATTTCACTCTACAGTATATACTCACAACACACTGGTTTACAGCTGAATTCGAATGTTTGTACCCTGTTACATCATCCTGTCTACAGCTGATTGAAGTGTTCATTTTTAAGATCGAGACAGTTTTTCTGAAACATTCTTTAAGAAGATGTCTTGTTTGTTTTTTATCTTTAATGTGTCTCTGTGAAATTTCCAGATGAAGACAAAGAAGCAACACAGGAACAGCGCTCCAGAGTGGGGCGCCTACTGCAACCTCAGTGAGCTCGGTCAGTCTTTTCTACACCTTCAGCCTCGTTTTATGACCCACTGTTCTTAGCCAGTTGCATTCTGACATCTGTCTTCTTTGAAATGTATCCTCATTCAGTTTTACTGAGTGTTTCCAACAATATCATCACTCTGTTAATGCTTGTGTGCACAGTAGTTGCTGGTTTTACTCGTGTTCAGAATATGATTATAAAGACATTGATTGCATGCATCCAGAGGGCAGGGAATACTCCTTTTACTCTCCGCCTCATAATGTTTATACTAGAATCGACTACTTTCTTATTTCTGAAGCCTTAGTGAATAACTCTATAGATTCAAGTATTGGTAATATAGTATTCTCGGACCATGCGCCAATTTTTCTATGTCTTGGAAATATTTTACAGATTCCTCAAAGCCGCAGATGGCGTTTAAATGTGTCCTTAATTAAAGACTCTGGGTTTATTAAATTGATAAGAGATGAAATACAATTTTACAAACAGACAAATAATCGAGAGGACACTACATTGGCTACTTGGTGGGATGCTATGAAGGCATACTTAAGGGGGAGGATAATTTCTTACGCTCCCTTTAAAAAGAAGGCAGCTAACAAGAATATCATTACGTTAGAAGCCAAATTAAAGGCACTTGAGGCAGTACATTCCCACACAAAAGACAGAGTTACGTTGAATAAAATTGTTAAAGTTAAAGTTAAACTTCACAGAGCAGGACATTGATCCAGAACTGAACTTTTTTAACATCAAAAATACCTGCTATTATCATAATGATGATCAATTCAACAAAACTGTCAAGGTGGACGGTAAAATATCTATAATTCACTTTAACAGTAGAAGCTTATATGCAAATTTTCATAAAATAAGAGAATATTTAAGCAAATTTGCACATCCATTCAGTGTGATTGCAGTATCTGAAACATGGATTAATAAAGAGAAAGGAGAGGACTTTGTAATAGATGGATATGAATTAAATCTTATAAATAGAAAGAATAAGAATGGCGGTGGTGTGGCCTTGTTTGTGGACAAAAATTTAAAATACAAGATGGTAGAAAAAATGTCGATGGTGGTAGATAATATATTAGAGTGTGTAACAATAGAAATTAGTATGGGAAAAGAGAAAAATGTCATTGTAAGCTGTATATATAGAACACCAGGTTCTAATACTGAAATTTTTAATGAGTGGGTAGATAAAACATTCACTAGGACAAACCAAAAAGTCATGTTCATTTGTGGGGATTTTAACATAGATCTATTAAATCCAAGCAAACAGAAAATGACAGAGGAGTTTATTAATACAATGTATAGCTTGGGACTTTGTCCAATGATCACTAAACCCAGCAGGATCACAGCACAATCGGCAACCTTAATAGACAATATATTTACAAATAATATAGAAAATAGATCCATAAATGGTCTTTTAATAAATGATATCAGTGATCACCTACCTGTTTTTATAGTGTATAATAAAAATTATAGGAAGGTTACACAGGAAAATATAGTAAAATACAAACGAATGAGAACAGAAGAGTCAATAAATGCATTTAAAAATGATTTGCTCAAGCAAGAATGGGAGACGCTGTATAGGGAAAAAAATATTGATAAAGCTTATGAGATTTTTTTAGGAAAATTTAAAATGTTATATAATAGTCGTTGCCCAGTAAGGAAATACAGAAAAAAACAAAAATATGCAGAATGCCCATGGATTACAAAAGGATTGCAAAATGCATGTAAGAGGAAAAATACCTTATACAGAGAATTTATAATGAACCGAAGTACAGAAGCTGAAAATAAATATAAGAAATATAAAAATAAATTAACGAGTATTTTGAGGTCATGTAAAAAGGAATACTATGAGAAATTACTGATTATGAATAAAAATAATACTAAAGGGATTTGGAAAACATTAAATACCATCATTAAAAAGGGCTCTGGACAGTCAGACTATCCTTCGTATTTCACAAATAATGATAGAAACATTACTAATATGAGCGATGTGGTAAATGATTTCAACAAATTCTTTGTAAGTGTTGGGCCAGACTTGGCTGAAACAATTCCTGATATGACAGATTCGGTAGAGAAAGAAACCAGACTCATTGATCGCAATCCTCATTCAATGTTCTTAACGGCAGTAGAAGAAAAGGAAATCATTGATATTGTTGGGAAATTACAAACAAAAAACTCTACAGACTCTGATGACATAGATATGGAAATAGTCAAAAAAGTGATAGAGGGCATTTCCAAACCCTTAACACATATCTGCAATTTGTCCATACAAACTGGTACATTCCCGACACAAATGAAAATAGCTAAAGTAACACCATTGTTCAAAAATGGTGATAAACACCAATTCACAAATTATAGGCCTGTCTCTCTACTTTCTCAATTTTCAAAAATACTGGAAAAGGTTTTTATTAATAGACTTGACAAATTTATAGACAAACATAAAATAATAACGGATAGTCAGTATGGTTTCAGATCAAATAGATCAACATCATTGGCATTAATAGAATTGATTGAAAATATCACTAACAATATAGATAAAAGACAATGTATAGCTAGTATATTCATCGACCTAAAAAAAGCTTTTGATACAATTAATCATGAAATATTACTCGATAAATTGGAGTATTATGGCATTAGAGGAGTGGTGTTAGAGTGGGTAAAGAGTTATTTGAGAGACAGGAAACAATTTGTGAAAATTGGGGAACATCAATCAGAGTGTATGGACATTGTTTGTGGAGTTCCACAGGGGTCAGTATTGGGACCAAAGCTGTTTATCCTCTATATCAACGATATATGTAGAACATCAGATATATTACAGTTTATTCTATTTGCAGATGATACAAATATTTTTTGTGCTGGAGAGAACTTACAGCAGCTTTTGGAAATTGTCACACAAGAAATGATTAAACTGAAAACATGGTTTGATAGAAATAAGTTATCATTAAATTTGGAAAAAACGACATTTATGTTATTTGGAAATTATAAAAAAGATGCCGAAGCAAAGTTATTAGTAAATAATGTCGAATTAGAGCAAGTTTCGGATACAAAATTTCTGGGTGTGATAATAGATAACAAAATCTGCTGGAAACCTCATATAAAGTATGTACAAGCTAAACTGTCAAGAAGTGTCTCCATACTGAGTAAAGTTAAATATTTTTTGCCTTCCAAATCACTCCGGGTACTTTACTGTTCACTTATATTGCCATATTTGGAATACTGTGCGGAAATTTGGGGAAACACATATAAAACTTCACTTCAACCAATATGTAAAATTCAAAAAAAAGCAATCAGGATAATTAGTAAAGCTGGATATAGAGACCATACTAACACCATGTTTTTGAAATTAAAAATATTGAAGTTTATGGATCTTATAAAATACAAAACGGCAAAAATTATGTATAAAGCTAGATACAATATGTTACCAAGAAATATACAGAGGATTTTCTATGACAGAGAAGGAGACTATGAACTAAGGGGTAAATTGAATCTGAAGATTCTTAAAGCACGGTCAAATGTTAAAACCTTTTGCGTAACTATTTATGGAGTAAAACTGTGGAATAGCTTTACTGCAGAATTACAGCAATGCTCAGGAATTGGCAAGTTCATAAAGACACTCCGAAAATTACTCTTGGAAGGATATGATATTGAAAAAGACAATCACCCATTGTATGTATAAATATGTCAACTCGTATTTAAATTATAAATATCGTGCCAGCCTTGTTGATATAAGTTTTCTTGTGTATTGTGTGGAATATGTGATGAGGAGAATTAGGTAAATATGTGGGATTAATAAGATGTTGAGCAGGGGTAGGAGTTAATAAATATGTGCATACTTCTTCCTACTCCTTTTCAGACCAAACAACTGTTATCTCATGTTAGACGAATGTGTTTTATTTTATTATATTTTTCTTGTTTGTCTGTACAAATACGTGTGTGTGTGTATATCTACACATATATTCATATTCGTAAATGAAAATACATGTAGACGAGTATATATTGGTTTTTTTTTGTTTGTTTTATTATGTCTGAAATAAATAAAGATACAAAGTTAAATATAAGTTGAATGTACTGTACAACAGAAAGGCAGAATACGCTTCATTTTGCATTAATCAAGCATATTGGGAAATGGGAGAAAAGCCGAGTCGTTTATTAGCATACCGTCTTAAACAGAAAGACAGTATGAACCATATCCCAGGCATACGGCAACCAGATGGGGTTATTTCAACTTCTATTAGACATATAAATGATGGATTCAGGGCCTTTTACAATAATCTTTATTCTACACAAGGTAGTTTAGATGAACAGAAATTCGAAGCATTCTTTACTGATTTAAACCTGCCACAGCTTTCTACTACTGACCAGCAGATTATAGATGCTCCAATTACAGTGGAGCAGATTACCCGTGCAATTAACAGTATGCCACTTAATACAGCTCCAGGATTAGACGGGTTGCCATTGGATTTCTATGGAGCATTTGAAGATATGTTAAGTCCCCTGTTGCTCGATGTTTATAATGAGGCGTTCAAAGTAGGCTCATTACCTCAGTCAATGCACTCTGGACTTATAACATTTATTCTTAAAACTGGGAAAGACCCTTAGACCCAGGTGGTTACCGCCTCATATCTTTGCTGAATTCTTGGCAAAGGTCTT
This sequence comes from Simochromis diagramma, assembly GCF_900408965.1. Lineage (NCBI taxonomy): Eukaryota > Metazoa > Chordata > Actinopteri > Cichliformes > Cichlidae > Simochromis > Simochromis diagramma. The sequence goes on along the minus strand of NW_024387258.1, from coordinate 1,053,660 downwards.
AGCGGGTCGATTAAAAGTAGTAATGGCGAAAATAATTCATGCAGACCAATCTGGTTTTGTTCCAAACCGATAATATTAGGCGGTTGGTTAATTTGCAAAATGATGTATATGATTCAGTATATCCAACAGTGGCCCTGTCGCTGGATGCTGCTAAAGCTTTTGATTGTGTTGAGTGGGATTATCTGTGTAAGACATTAGAAAAGTTTGGTTTTGGTGATAATTGTCACGGTCCTGAGTCTGTGGACTCAGTGTTTTTCTATTTGTATTAGTTATCTTTGATTTCATGATGTGTTTTGATTCTCTTGGGTTTGATTTCTGTCGCTAGTATTCCTAACTCCCTAGGTCCTTGGCATTTCTTGTGTTCTCCTTCTTAGGTCGTGGTTCTGTGTTACTTCTGTTAGTATACAGTCGTCTCTGTCAGTGTGTCTCTTGTTCTGTCACTGTATCCCCTAGTTTAGTCCACGTCTGTTCAGTTTCCTGTTTTACTTTGAAAGTCTGTGTACTATGTCAACGTGTTGAGTTTTGCCTCCCCTTGTCTTGTCATGTCTGATGAGTCCCAGCTGTGCTCTCCTCCTGTTTCACAGTCCCTAATCGCCTCAGTATGTATTTAAGCCCTGTGTTTTTCCCTGCCAGTTGTTGCGTCCTCCACGTTTGTTGTGTGTATCCATTGTCGTCTACCTTCAGCATCTCCAGTCTAGTTAGTTTAAGTTGTTGTTTATGTATCGCCAAGTGTGACTCACCAGCAAATAAAGCTGCCGTTTAACTTAATGTTTTGTCTCCGAGTCCTGCACGTGGGTCCAGCCACTGACAGCCACACAACTCACCGTGACAATAATTTTATTAGGTGGATAAAGATATTATATGATTCGCCTTCAGCGCGAGTATTGACGAATGGGCTCATATCAGACCTATTCCTTTTACAGAGATCCACAAGACAGGGTTGTCCCCTTAGCCCCGGGCTTTTTGTAATTGCTATAGAGCCTCTGGCACAAAAACTGAGAAATAATGTAAAGATATTTGGAATTTCGATGGGTAATAGTCAACATAAGCTTCTATTATATGCAGATGATATGTTGTTACTTATGACCCAGCCTGGGAAAGCTTTACGCTGCTTTCAGGGTATCGCCTCAACTGGGATAAATCACAGGCAATGCCTGTGTCAGGACACTGCCCCCATACTTTATTTAAACAGTGGGAGTTTCGGTGGTCCGTGAATGGTTTGAGGTATTTGGGGATACAAATTCCCTCGGATTACACTAAGATGGTTCGAGAAAATATGGAGCCAACGTTTGAAAGAATAAAAATGGAATTTGGTAGATGGTCCAGAGTGCGTCTCACAATATGGGGTAAAATTAGTTGTATTAAGATGATGACTGCACCCATGATCTTTTATATTTTATCCAATATTCCATTACACATTCCAGATAAGTATTTCTTTTTTTTTTTTTTTTTTTTTTTTATCAAATAATTTTTTTATTTTTTAACAGTAGGCATTTCAACACTTTGTATTTAAAAAGTGAAAATAAACCAGAAATTTAGATTTATACCATCACAGCCAAGTTATAGAATATGCCTTTATGTATTTAACACCACAGAAACAAATGTGTTCAATTGGTAAAAAATCTACTTAGAAAACATTTTGTTGCAGTAATACTTCCATGCAAGTGTTCAGTAAATGTTAACTTTCAATGCCTACCAAACTTTACAAGATCTTGCATCTTTCTATTACACAATGCAGCAAACACCTTTAAGATCAATTTTACACATACAGGATTCAAAACAGTTAACAATTTTTGAAACAGAGTCAACATATTTAACATAATGATGGTTCCATCAAGGTCAAGGAACAGCTTCTGAACAACTTCAAAAGTATATTTCAGATCCTTGCATTAGCTCAGATTGAGAGCATATATTATGCCCATGAGCAAAACACAGCACCTTGGGAAATTCTGGCCCTCCATGATTTTTGTTTCCTCCACCACAATGGTTGCAGTCTTTTGGTTAGATCCAGGGGTGTACCGGTCACTGATGATGGCAGTTTTCATCACCTGCCTTAAGTTCTTCGGTGTCACCAAACTCCATGAAAAGGTCCTCGTCCTTCTCTCCAAGGAAAGTAATAAGGCAGCAGATGGCTACTTCTCTGCGTGTTTCAATTGTATTGTGCTCAAGAAGCATGTCCTTGATCTGCCTGATTCTCACTCCCTTAGCTCCTCCCCTTGATAAAATGACATTCATCAGTTTTGGGGTGCAATGGTCAAGTGTAGCCATTCAAGGCTTACAGTGGTTATTCTCTTGAACTCCTCCTTTATCTGTAGACCACACAAACAGAAGAATTAAACTTTGCAGACTATTAGCTATACTGCATTAATGAATGCTGTAATACATTATTTAAAGAGGATAGAAGTGATCTAAGGCTACCCCAAGTTTTGAGGGAACAAAAACAATCTTGGTGAAGACAAGGGAGACTTCCCCACCATAACCGTGGTGTAATCTCTAATGTTTTAGCAACCCTGTTTTTGCAGAGGTTTTGAATTTACACATTGTTCACTCCCAGCCCATTTTGTAAAAAATGTGTCCCAACTTAACAAAGCACTAATGACCCTAGATTATCACACTATACTAACTGCTTACATAAAGTCTTAATATTAAGTAGATTCACATAGCCTATGCCAGAATAATGCTATTGGAATGACATTAACAATATTTCACACAATCTGATTTTTTTTTAAAAACAAAAAAACCAAAACAAAGATAGCTACAGCTCTTAAGATCAAGAACAATACTTACTTTAAGCTGTATCACAATACTAACCAAAATCATTTACAATGTAATATTACGTATAGGTCATGCAAGTTTTATAAAGACATAAAATAGGTGAGCCAGATGGAAAAAAGAAGCCTCTAGGTTATCCCTCTGACAAAACTATTCACAGTTTAAGGCTTCTAATTTTGGTAAAAAGAAAAACAAAATCAGCCTAAGATCGAAATTAGATTGCACTGTGTAGCAAAACTTTAACCACGCTTTTCCTAGCCACAGTTGCACTCTCTAGCTGAAGACTTTTGTCAAATGAAACTTTATAAGTCTTATCCTCTGCTGTGCTAAAGTTTAGAATGGCTAGCATTAGCTACATGTGGTAGTGCAAAGTATTTCCTTATCTGTATGAGCATCACATCATACACAAATCCACCACAGGTGACTAGCACAAATGCTTTGCTTTGGTAGAACTGTTATTTGTAAATGAAGATAAGTATTTCAAAGATCTAGACTTTTTGATCCGGCAGTTTCTTTGGGGTAGCTCACCGCATCGTTTAAGTATTAAGAAACTTCAAGCGAGTGCAAAACAAGAGGTTTTTCATTGCCTAATTTCCAATGGTATTATTGGGTGATGAATGTGAAACAACTTAGAGCTTGGTTACCTGCTGCACCAGTTAAAGCCATCTGGTCCCATATAGAGACGGAAGTTAATGGCGGTATTTCTCCTTGGAGGGAGCTGTTTGATACCAGTCATAAAACTACCCATCCTATAATTGCAAATGCAAAGACATTGTGGTGTAAATTACACAGGGCAGGTCGCTGGGACTTTATTAAATCACCTTCGGCAACCTTATGGGGGAATAAAAGAATTTCAATTGGAGGGACATCGGTTGACTGGCTACAGTGGCGTAAAGCAGGCATCCTTAATGTATCAGATTTATTTGACTGTGGGACCAAATGTTTTTTAAGCTTTGATAAAATTGTGGAGTTATATAAGTTGAAGCGTAATCAATTCTGGAGATATGTCCAAATACATAGTTCATTATCGAAGTGGCTGGGAACCCCCTTGAGTTGTCCTGTGGGCGGCCCTGTGGAAGTCCTGCTCTCAAGATCACCCTTGGGTAAAGGCATCACCGCAAAGATTTATCACTTATTGCAAGAACGGTCAGCTGACCCTCTCCCTAAAGTTAAGGCCTACTGGGCCCAGGACGTGGCATTGGACACATCTTCAGTTGAATGGGATTCATGTTTTCAAAATGTTAATACTACGTATAAAGAAACAGGCAGTAGATTTATTCAACTTAAGATAATCCATAGGCGGCATCGAACACCGCAACAATTGTATAAATGGAACCTGGCCTCTACGGACGAATGTTGGAGATGTGATGGTCAAAACGCTTCGATTTTACGTATCTTATGGAGCTGTTCGGCACTTCGGGATTGGTGGGAAAATATAATGGAGGTAATTTTCAGTGTTTTAAAAAGGAGATTTGGTATCTCACCAAAACTGTCCACACTTGGTATAACCACAGAACTTTCTGATGGAGATTTTTCCAGTTATACAAAAAGATGGATTATTCTGGCTCTACGGCCAAACGGGTCCTGCTAAGACATTGGTGGAAAAAGAGCCCCCCTCCCTATGAAGAGTGGCTAAAGACAATGGCTAAGTTGGCGTCTTACGAAAAAGTGGCTTATGGTTTATTAGACAAATTGCATCAATATGATTGTATTTGGTCCCCTTTACAAGCTGGCTTTCTGTAACTTGAAGAACAGGAGTAATGACAGGGTGGTGGTGTGCGAAGAAAGAATAGGATAACTTCCCTTTGTTTTGTCTTTTGGTTTTTTTTGTTTTGTTTGTTTGTTGTTTGTTTGTTTTTAAACTATTTATTTATGTAGTTATCCTTAAGTTCTGTTATTGAAGTTTAAAATGAAATAAATAAAAATTGTTGATGACAAAAATAAAGACATTGATTGCTACATGATGTCATCAGGATGCTGTAGAAGCAAGTCTGAGTAAACTGATTAAAGCCTGTTTGTTTGTTTGTTTGTTTGTTTGTTGCTCCAATATGAACCAGGTTTACACTTAAGTATCATTTGCCATGGAAGGTAAAAGTTCCCCATGCGATGTGCACAAATGGACTCTACATAAGATCATGGGCAGTGATCAAATCTGTGCTCTTTTTATGGTGTCACTGATTTAAAGTATTTAGGGTTTTTGATTCACCACACAGCCTCTAATTATCCATGCTGGCATTTTTGGCATTTGGTAGAATTTTCGCTTGTATTTATGAATGCGTTGATGTTCACCAATAATAAGTATCAGAAGTATTTCTGAGCAGTGACTGATGTTTTAATGCAGTGCTTTCTAAACCATCAAAGATCATGATTATTGAATATTCTTTTTTGGAGATTTCTCTGCTGAATCTTTTGGCAGATTTTCTAAAATGTGTCAATATGTTAAACAGGTTTCAAAATGTGAAATATCTTTGTACAATTTTGTGTTTGCATTGTTTAAACATAGAGTTTGGTAAGAATTCGTAGGTCGCCTGACAACTTTTTAAAAAGATGATTGTTAAACCTCCTTTGAACCTCTGGTTGCTAGATTTCTTTTCTCAACAGTCAGCCATGAGTTAGTGTAAAACAACATCAGTTTAATGATCAGCTGCCAGACTGTATGTACAGCAAGAGCACTAAAACTTTGTTTTATGATGTTTTTATTATGACTTCACCCTGTTATTGCATCAATCATCACACGATTTGAAAACTGGATGCTAGACTGCTAACAAACATACAGACATAACATACTTCCTCCCTTCAGGAGGAGAAAAATGCGTGTCCATCTGACATGTCTCTGTCTATCTGACATGGATACTGACTGCTGACTGGGAAAATACATTTATAGAGCATCTAAAATGTCAAGAACTATAAAAATGTCATGCGTATAAATAGATTTTTAAAAGGATTTTAGCAGTTCTTTATGATAATCATATAAATCTTGTGGTCTTTCTTTTCTTTGTGCAGGTGTTTACTGCATTAATCAACGTTACAGCTACCACATGGAGCCACGCTACAGAGGTACTGTGCCACACAGGGCTCTCGTCCCCTTTGACTCGAACAGTTAGCTAGTGACCGTTTCTCTTGCATTTAAAACCCCAGCTTCTTGTGGCCTGTGCTGAAATATCCAAACTGCATGTGACACAACAGGAGACCTGCTGATTATACTGATTCTACAGGAAGTCCAGTTTAAAATGACCCTTTTATGTACCAATCACCTAGCACATCATCATCTTATCTTATGTTAGATCAAGTTCCAAGTGAACAGTTATTTCTTAAAGTTGATGTGTTTGAAACATGAAAGGCAGCAACTCTGATATGTATAAATTGTAATGCTCTGGATCTTTCCAGAATGCCAGCTCTTGTGGAGTTAAAGAAATGCTTTATAATTACCTACTCCAAAAGGTTTTCACCACAAGGCGTGCCTTTTACCACACCCCCTATTAGTAATAACTAATACTGTGTTCACTGCATGTTGCTCCCTGGTCTAGGGGTACTGGAACACAACATAAGGTTTATAAGCAAAATGACCCCGCCCTGGTCCCCAACACCGTACCCAGAAGCTGATGTGTCTAAACTGAAGCTTAAGTTAAGCTTCAGTTTAGACACAATAAACCACCTTTCACTTGTAAATCAGCTTCTGGGTATGGTTTTGGGCAGGGCTGCCCAATCCCAGTCCTCGAGAGCTACTATCCTGCAGCTTTTAGATGCATCCCTACTCCAACACAGCTGAATCAAATGGTTTGATTACCTCTTCAGCATGCCATCATGTTTGGCAAAGGCCTGATGACAAGCCATTCATTTGATTCGGGTGTGTGGGAACAAGGATGCATCTAAAAGCTACAGGACGGTAGCTCTCGAGGACCGGGATTGGGCACCCCTGGTTTTGGGGATGAGGGCGGGGTCATTTTCCTTATAAACCTTATGTTGCATTCCAGTACCCCTAGACCAGGATGTAACACTGCACCGTCCTGTTTTCAAACGTGACACGGCCCAGCAACAGGCAATAGGCAACTATTTTTTCTTGCCCTTAATAGCTATCAAAGTACTATCGAGAAGGACAAGTAGAAAACCACAATGTCATGTGCAGGAAAGCTCTAGTCAGATCTCTGGAGGCTTCTGATCACTTCAGGCCCTAAAGATCTGCTGCTACCATCTGGGGTCTGACAACACAGGACACCTTCAGGGCTCATAGAGTGGTGAGGTGTAGGCATGTGCTTTTATTGTTGCGATTTTAAGTTGTATGAAATATTTGTTTTAGGGAAAAGAAAGACAAAAAAGAAAATTGAACAGCAGCTGGTGTCGTCTCTTCTGTGAGTTAGACGAGAGCCGAGATTTGAAAATAAAACATTCAGAAACTGAACCTGAACTTTGGACTCACAAGTGCTGTCCATCAGCATCCACCCCTGCAACAACAGTATAAAGCTAACATCTTTATTTTCATCATTCCTGCGAGAATGATGAAAATTAAAATATAGGAAAACGTCTGATGTCTGACCACTTCAGTTGCAGAGCTGCTCGCAGTGCAGAGTGTGATTTCATGTAGATGAAGAAAAAGGTGCAGCATGCCACACAGGTGGTGTTACTTTACTACCACTGTCACTGTTCCTCCTTTCCAGCCTGTGCTCATAGATGTGTTTGTGTCTTTGCAGGGTGAACCCAACGTCTCTTCTCACTGTGTTTTTTCCTCCCTGCTGGAGTCATCCTCCTGCTTTAACCCTCATCAGCCCCAAAACTCCCCTTGGAAACAGAATTCTCCTTCTCTGTAACTGAATGCTCTCTTTGTGCCTTGATTTACATTTCCTTTATCTGCAGGTTTTAACCTCAGCTGCCCTTGAGTGCTGATGTTGGTGTTAAAATGTAATCTTTGGTGTCAAGTGTTCCAATGCAGACTCTAACATCCATGTTTCCTAAAGGAAAACTCCTCCTCAGCCTTTTTGTTCTTTACAACAAATCCAACTAAAAGACTACACAGAATATGTATTGATTTTAGAGAGGAATACAGATTATTTTAAATTCTGGGCCGCTCCTACTTAACACATGTTTTCATTGCTTTAAAAAGGACTGAACGTCTCTCACTCTGTTGCTATAGAGGAGATGCACAGCTCCATACAGGCACACTCAGCTTCTCGTTTTAGAGTTTGACTCTGGTCTGTTTCCCTCTTCAGTTACTTTACACTGAGCAAAAAGCTGAACAGAATACCTGCTTATCTCACTATAAGGTCCATGGATTAGACCAGGACCTTTCCAGCCATCTAATGTCTTGAAATGCAACCTAAGCAATGGCAATTTAAAAATTAAAGTGTTTTTCTTATAAAAATTAATATTTTTACCATCTGAATTCCAAAAAGCTGACACTATATAGAGTGTAAATCAAAATAGAATGAGTTTCAAATCTAAGAAATCAATATATTATTCACAGTAGAACCTAGGGAAAAAAAATATTAAATATTAAACTGAAAAATAAAATAATATTATAAGAAAAATGTTGCAGCATTTTTATTTGATGGCAGCAACACATATATCAAAAAGGTTGTGACAGAGACGTGTTTACCACTGTGAAGTGTCTCATTTTCTTTTAACAGTACATGGTGTGATCAGTTATCCAAGGAGAATTTGGTCACTATGGTAACTAAAATAATGACCAGGGATGCAGGAAATAGCTGCAGAAAGTCGTCTTTCTGATTTGACACACACACAAAAAATCATTTTATGAAAAGCTGGAGCTCTGCTGGGTTAAAAAACAGAGCTTTTTGAAGAGTTTTTTTAAAGAATTTTATCTGTTAATGAAAAACTTGAAAGTTGGAATTCTAAGCCTTCGATCACTGTGGGCATTGGAGCAGCCTCCTCTTTTAATTAAGCATTGAATAATGTCATACCACACAAGATTAAACAGTCTGTGTCTCACTCTTTCCTTAGACTATGTGAAGAGCTCGTTGTCCAGCACCTGTTCCCTCAACAGTGAAAACCCGTACGCCACCATAACCGACAATCCCAGCCTATGTAAGCACTCAGAGAGCAGCTACGTGGAGATGAAATCACCAGCACACCATGAACACACGGCACACTGCTGTTCTGCTGCCATCATCAGTACGACTACAACCACCACTGTGCCTGCCAAGAATGTCTACAACATGGGTACGTTTGCAGTGCTTCACATTTGTCTCCTGTTTTCGTTTAATAAGAACATTTTTAGGCACATTTGAGATACACAGTCAAAGTGCACATGCAGAGCAAACAGAGGTGCAGGTGGAGTTCCATTAGCACAGTGTTTGTATGGCTGAATAATATAACCCCAGGTTTGCACTAAGAATTCCACTTTTGTGATTAGTTTTACTGTTTTGCACTAAAGTATACTCTCCGGCCACTTCATTAGATACACCCGTTCTATTGCTTTTAAACACAAATATTTAATCAGCCAATCACATGGCAGAAATGGTGCCAATCCTGTCAACTAAAAAGATGAAACTGTGGATGCAGTTCTCACCAAAATCAGGGGACAGAAACCTGGAAAAACATTGCTGAGTCTCACTTTCTGCTGCAATATTCAGACAGCAGCATCAGTAAACAGCATGAAAGCATGGATCCATCATGCCTTGTATCAACAGTTCAGGCTCCTGGCAGTGTACTAGTGTGGGGGATATTTTCTGGTCAGACCTACGGCCCCTTCGGACCACTTTACCATTGTTCAAACCACGCAGCCTGCCTAGGTCCAATATGTGCTCATGTTTCAGCCTGTGTGCAGCCTGTTGCAGGTATTTTTAACTTACTCTTGTTCTTTTTCTTGATTTCCCCCCCTAGTTTTGCCTTTGTTTTTTCCTTTGGGAATACTTTTTTCTTTAGGACAATGGACTGCAGTGCAACAACATTAGGCTGCGCTCATTGTTTAGTTCAGAGAATAGCTGATTGCCCTGAAGCTGACCACTCTGTTGGCTAGAACAGCGGAGATTCCAGTTGAAATCTTGAGAGAAAAATACAGAGAATGCAGAGGTGGACAGAAGAAGAAACAGAGAGCTGACAGCAGAGAGTATTGGAGAAAGCACAAGTTATAAGCTGCATCTGCCCTTTCTTATCATGTGGAAAGCACAATCATTGATGAATAAAGTGGAGAAGCAGCATTGGCAATGCAGAGGCAATGTTAGATAGACAGAGTTGATGTAGAGAAAGCATGGGAAAACTGACAAATCTGCAGTAACTATGTCACGCTGTTATGTTAAAATTGATCTTTTCAGCAGCTTCTTAAAGCTATACACAGAGAATTTAAGCCATTTTAAGGCAAAGGGTCCAGCCCAGGACTGGGATGGTGTAACTGATGAAGTGGTCTGTAAGTGTAGATGTCTGTTGAGTGAAAGGCACACTAAGCAAAAATTTAGCCTACAGCATCTGATGTCATGTCAGGTTGTCAGTCAATTCAATTCAGTTCAATTCAATTTTATTTATATAGCGCCAAATCACAACAGTCACCACAAGGCACTTTATATTGTTTCACCAGCTGGGCCCACATCCTCGATTTAGGTTTTAGTAGATAAAGGTGAATGCTTGAACATGAATCGAGCGGCGGTTTGGGGAAGGCCTTGAAGGGGACTGGCGACGGCTCCCGGGCCTGGCGGATCCCCATGTACTAAATAGAAGTGAAGAAGTTAAAGAATTGAAAAAAAGGAGGGACGGAAGGCGGGGCACGTGAACGAGAATGAACAGCTCGCAGAACTGGGGGAACCTATATAGATGAGAACCGGAAGGAGCGTGTTTGGAGGCGTGGTCCCGCTACTGAAATTCCAATACTTAATCTCCAAAAGGTCGACCCTACAATAATATATACAGACAAAACCCAACAATCATATGACCCCCTATGAGCAGCACTTTGGCGACAGTGGGAAGGAAAAACTCCCTTTGAACAGGAAGAAACCTCCGGCAGAACCAGGCTCAGGGAGGGGCGGGGCCATCTGCTGCGACCGGTTGGGGTGAGAGAAGGAAGACAGGATAAAGACATGCTGTGGAAGAGAGACAGAGATTAATAACAGATATGATTCAGTCCAGAGAGGTCTGTTAATACATAGTGAGTATTACCATTTTTTTCATTGCTTAATTAGCGTCTTGCAGCCCAACAAACAGCAGCTCTGCTATCCTTTCTGTACGAGTCACCGCACTACACTAATAAAACTAGCTCACAGAAAAATGTATAGTTCAGCAGGTGGAACTGAACCATGTGCTTTCAAGTATTTTTGTTTTTGAAGTTTTTTTTTGCTCCTAGTGATCTTCACTTTTGCTCCCTTCCCTTTTCCAGCCCACTTGTCAAACAATCAGCAATCAGCAGACTTATAGGTAATCCTTGTACGTTAATGCACAGTTGTGGTTATGGAGGATAGCATGGGCTAATGTACTGACTAACCTCCTTGGAGAATGTGTCTTGGCCGTGTGCTAGAACCTCAGTTTTACCAGAATTGCGATGGAGGAAGTTAGAGCACATCCAATTAGTAATGGCAGAGAAACGTTTGTTGAGGCAGGGGAAGCTGTTAAGGTTGTTGGGTTTGACAGAAAGGTAAGTCAAAACTGTGTGTCATCTACATTAAACTAAACCCATTAATGAGATGGCCCAGGAGTAACATATATTAAAAAAAACTGAATTGGTCCAAGGATTGAGCCCTGGGGGACTCCACATGCAAGCAGTACAGATGAATGCATACACTGATTAATAGAAATTCTGAAGTATCTGTTTGATAAGTATGAAGAAAACCATCTGAGGGCAGTACCAGTGGTGCCAACCCAGTTTTGTAGTCTGTTAATAAGTAGCTTGATCAACAGTATCAAAGGCTACAGATCAGTCAAGCAGGACTTGAATGGAATGCTCACCTTTATCTGAGTGCATTACAATATCGTTTTCAGTAAAGCTGTTTTAGTGCTGTGGTTTTATCTGAAACCACAAGAGAATTTATCAAAGATGTTGTTTCCTACAATAATTTGAAGGAGCTGAAGAGCAACAACTTTCTCAAGGATTTTGAAAATAAACAGGAGTTTGGAAATTGGTCTATAATTATAAAAACAGTGGGACCTAACAAGGAAAGACACTGGCTGTTTTCAAGCAATCTGGAATGGGGCCGGACGCCGGGGGGATCATGACATTATCACAGAATTATGACACTGTGTGGTTCAAGTGTTTGAATTTGATGCCTGTAGTACATTTTACTAAGTTTGGACTTGATTGAAATAAGGCAGAAGAAAACTTATTTTCTTTGTTGACAACAGCATTGCATTGTGTAAATTATATAAATGAAATAAAAGACCCACTCTCTTGGTTTTTGTTCCCCCAGAACCAACCATAAGTATTGTGCCAGCAAGTGGTGCTGCAGTGGTTCCCAGTTACCCTCAGAACCCATACGACCTCCCCAGGAACAGCCACATCCCGAGCCACTACGACCTGCTGCCAATGCGCCCCAGCCCCTCCCACAGCCACAGCCTCACCCTGAACAGCTGCAGTCCCCCACTGCCCGGCAGCCCCACCAGTTCCCTGCTCTAGGGCCCCCCAACAGGATCCAGTGCACTCAGAACTAAGAAACTGAAGTATGAAAGTAGAAAGTGTTTTGACACTGATGAGTAAATACAGGTTGATATTTAAAGGATGGAGAAAATGTGTTGCTGGGACTAATACTTACTTATTTATTTTCTAAGTAGCATTTTATTTGTTTGTTTTGTTTCTTTTTCTTTTTGTTTTGCAGTGTCCAGACTGCTAGACGGCTGTTTGACATTTTACTATGATATACCAACCAACCAGTCTGAGCTGTTTTGTGTCAGTCACCAGTACATCTTTATATTCTTATTTTCACACCAAAATTGCCAGCAGCGGGGTAATACAAGTACATATACACATAAATATACTCGTTTCAGCGATTTTTGAGACATCTCGACTCAGAAGATGAATGTCAAAAAAGAAACTGACTTGCTCACGTAAAGACTGCAACGGCTGTGCCAAAGAAAGGACTGAGGCCCACTGTACATGTGCAAAGACTACTTTATTTACTAGCATGTTAGGTCCAAATGAACATCATGTGGGCATTACGGTTGTGCTGTGGGAAAGAAATCCAATGGACTCCTCTGAAGAAAAGGCTCTCTATCCTTTTATTTCCCCAGAAAAAAGGACAGAAAAACTGGAGTATCTTCAGACTTACAGCACCTGTATAGTATTTTATACACACTGTTTCTTATTTCGTGTTTACATATTTAAAGATCCTGCTGGGGTTCATGTTTTTGCTCAGAAACGTTATTTTTTGTATGTACTGTAGACAAAGTGGTGTATTTGATGTACACTTACTGTACACCTCGTGATTATAGTTGTAATTTTTTTTCTTTATGTTGAGCTTATTATACATGCATGTAAAAAGGTGATTCAGGGCATAATGGTTAGTGAGGAATACCCTTATTCTTCGGCTTTTATTGTGATCATGGTCAGATGGCTAAGCTCTTTTGCTGATAATTGTCATGCTACTGTGGACATGCCATTTGGAACATACTTCTTGGAAATATAAATATATTTTAGGTTGGAAGTTGTGGTTACAACAGTTCTGTAGGCAACTTCCCCCTTCCCTGATTTTATTGTAGAGTCGCTAGAGTTCTGTTACTAAACACAATTAAATGTGTTTTCATGTAGCTCTGACAAAAATGTGTTATGCAACATAGCAGTAACTTTAAAATGATAGACATACAATCACTTTAAGTATTCAGACTGCTCTCCTTTTTTACAGATTATAGATTTACATTATAATTGATGAAAAGATAGATTTTCAGTTATATTTATTCATCACATAATGCTTAGAAATGTTTGAATGAGTTCAACTAATGTTATTTTAACCCAACCAGTTAACTAAAACAAGCTGAAGACTTAAACCAGGCTTTTAACTGGCTGAAAATCATGAAGACCAACTGCTTACACAAAGGAATGAATTAAGGATTCACAAATACATTTTTATTTTGTCTTACAGATACATTGTTTCATCATAAATTTGCATTTACAAAGTGCGCAAAAGTAAAAGGGTCTGAAGCAACTAAAGTTCGGCTGTAGCAAACAGCAATAAGAGGACATGTTGACAATCTTATGTGTACAGTTTGCTATCCCAATGATTTGGTTTCCTGTTTTTGTTCTATCTGCTCTGATTTTTTCTTGTTTTTTACTGGTTTAATATGTTTGATCCAAACAATAGTTCATGTGTATAGGTGTATGTAGTGCTGCTTACATTTTTGGGGGGGAGGGTGTGTGTTTGTTTTTGTTTTTGAAAACCCTGAAATGAATAAAGTCATCACAGCTCAGGAGAGTGGTGTCATATGTTGATTTTAAAAAACAAACTCCGTTTTCACCTTTCATCCAGAGATATAAAGCTGCAGTCATGTGGTGGAATGTTTCTGTTTTTAATGTTTAATGTTTAACCAGAAGTTTGGGGGTCCTCCTTTTCCTGTAAAAATGATTCCGTTTGCTAATCAGGTCTTAATAGGGGGCAGCACGCCTGCCCAATGAGTTCATATCCACCATCTGGTCTTATTGTGTGGAGTTTGCATGTTCTTGCTGTTATTACATGGGTTCTCTCTGGGTACTCCAGCTTCCTCACACAATCCAAAGACATGCAGTTAGTGGAGCTCGGTTATTTTAATTCTAAATTCCCAAATTCTGGTTGTCTGTCTGTCTGTGTTAGCTGAGACTGGCGACCTGTCCAGGGTGAACGCTGCCTGTTGGCCTATGGTAGGTGGAAGATAATGAATGCTGGGTTTTAATAAAAGTTGAAGGTGTAATTGGCCAGATTTGAATTATTAGTAGTAATTTATTCTAATGGGATGATTCGCAGATCTATTTTAATCACATTGTGTTTATTGTTTATTTGCTTCAGTTTATCCTGCTATCCACATTACAAATCCTGGAACTGTCAGTGGGAATCTTTTGATTATCCTAGTAGATCAGAGTACTTAGTGAGGAATAATCATACCATCATTTCCATCACTAAGGCTACTTGGGGTCCACAGGAGACATCACACAGCTCCTGAGAGACCATACAGAATAGTAGTTCTGTGGGTGGACAGACCAATTCCTGTGGCTCAATGCCTCACAATATTCTTAACAATATGTTGTTATTCTTGAAGGCATAGTAAGGCTTTCTCATGCACAAAGAGTTTAACCTTGATAGTCTTGATGGATAACATTTACATTTACAATAATTGATTACACAGCGGTGGAGAGTAGACTTTATCACAGTAGACGTCTTTCTGAAAGCGCTGTAACTAAGTTTAAGAATATAATCCACCCACTGTTATCATCTTCAATGCCCTGTACCAACATAGAGCAGAGCAGCTATCTGAACTCTTGTTAATAATTTCACCTCCTCACTACGTACGACTCTGGATACTGTAGCTCCTGTGAAAACTAAGGTCTCTAATCAGAAGTACCTGACTCCGTGGTATAATTCTCAAACACGTACCCTAAAGCAGATGACTCGTAATCTGGAGAGGAAATGGCGTGTCACAAATTTAGAGGATCATCATTTAGCCTGGAGAAATAGTTTGCTGCTTTATAAGAAAGCCCTCCGCAAAGCCAGAACATCTTACTATTCATCACTGATTGAAGAAAATAAGAACAACCCCAGGTTTCTCTTCAGCTCTGTAGCCAGGCTGACAAACAGTCAGAGCTCTGTTGAGCCAACCATCCCTTTAACGTTAACTAGTAATGACTTCATGAACTTCTTCACAAATAAAATTTTTATCATTAGAGAAAAAATTACCAGTAATCATCCCACAGATGTAATATTATCTACAGCTACTCTTAGTACCATTGATGTTAAGTTAGACTCTTTTTCTCTAATTGATCTTTCTGAGTTAACTTCAATAATTACTTCCTCCAAACCATCAACGTGTCTTTTAGACCCCATTCCTACAAAACTGCTCAAAGAAGTCCTGCCATTAATTAATTCTTCGATCTTAAATATGATCAACCTATCTCTAATAATCAGCTATGTACCACAGGCCATCAAGCTGGCTGTAGTTAAACCTTTACTCAAAAAGCATCTCTAGACCTAGCAGTCTTAGCTAATTACAGGGAGTGCAGAATTATTAGGCAAGTTGTATTTTTGAGGAATAATTTTATTATTGAACAACAACCATGTTCTCAATGAACCCAAAAAACTCATTAATATCAAAGCTGAATGTTTTTGGAAGTAGTTTTTAGTTTGTTTTTAGTTTTAGCTATTTAGGGGGATATCTGTGTGTGCAGGTGACTATTACTGTGCATAATTATTAGGCAACTTAACAAAAAACAAATATATACCCATTCCAATTATTTATTTTTACCAGTGAAACCAATATAACATCTCCACATTCACAAATATACATTTCTGACATTCAAAAACAAAACAAAAACAAATCAGCGACCAATATAGCCACCTTTCTTTGCAAGGACACTCAAAAGCCTGCCATCCATGGATTCTGTCAGTGTTTTGATCTGTTCACCATCAACATTGCGTGCAGCAGCAACCACAGCCTCCCAGACACTGTTCAGAGAGGTGTACTGTTTTCCCTCCTTGTAAATCTCACATTTGATGATGGACCACAGGTTCTCAATGGGGTTCAGATCAGGTGAACAAGGAGGCCATGTCATTAGTTTTTCTTCTTTTATACCCTTTCTTGCCAGCCACGCTGTGGAGTACTTGGACGCATGTGATGGAGCATTGTCCTGCATGAAAATCATGTTTTTCTTGAAGGATGCAGACTTCTTCCTGTACCACTGCTTGAAGAAGGTGTCTTCCAGAAACTGGCAGTAGGACTGGGAGTTGAGCTTGACTCCATCCTCAACCCGAAAAGGCCCCACAAGCTCATCTTTGATGATACCAGCCCAAACCAGTACTCCACCTCCACCTTGCTGGCGTCTGAGTCGGACTGGAGCTCTCTGCCCTTTACCAATCCAGCCACGGGCCCATCCATCTGGCCCATCAAGACTCACTCTCATTTCATCAGTCCATAAAACCTTAGAAAAACCAGTCTTGAGATATTTCTTGGCCCAGTCTTGACGTTTCAGCTTGTGTGTCTTGTTCAGTGGTGGTCGTCTTTCAGCCTTTCTTACCTTGGCCATGTCTCTGAGTATTGCACACCTTGTGCTTTTGGGCACTCCAGTGATGTTGCAGCTCTGAAATATGGCCAAACTGGTGGCAAGTGGCATCTTGGCAGCTGCACGCTTGACTTTTCTCAGTTCATGGGCAGTTATTTTGCGCCTTGGTTTTTCCACACGCTTCTTGCGACCCTGTTGACTGTTTTGAATGAAACGCTTGATTGTTCGATGATCACGCTTCAGAAGCTTTGCAATTTTGAGACTGCTGCATCCCTCTGCAAGATATCTCACTATTTTTGACTTTTCTGAGCCTGTCAAGTCCTTCTTTTGACCCATTTTGCCAAAGGAAAGGACGTTGCCTAATAATTATGCACACCTGATATAGGGTGTTGATGTCATTAGACCACACCCCTTCTCATTACAGAGATGCACATCACCTAATATGCTTAATTGGTAGTGGGCTTTCGTGCCTATACAGCTTGGAGTAAGACAGCATGCATGAAGAGGATGATGTGGACAAAATACTCATTTGCCTAATAATTCTGCACTCTTTGTATAGGCCAATCTCCAACCTTCCTTTCATATCAAAAATCCTTGAAAGAGTAGTTGTCAAACAGCTAACAGATCATCTGCAGAGGTTTATTTGAAGAGTTTCAGTCAGGTTTCAGAGCTCATCACAGCACAGAAACAGCTTTAGTGAAGGTTACAAATGATCTTCTTATGGCCTCTGACAGTGGACTCATCTCTGTGCTTGTCCTGCTAGACCTCAGTGCAGCGTTCGATACTGTCGACCATAATATCCTATTAGAGCGATTAGAACATGCTGTAGGTATTACAGGTACTGTGCTGCAGTGGTTTGTATCATATCTATCTAATAGACTCCAGTTTGTGCATGTAAATGGAGAGTCCTCTTCACACACTGAGGTTAATTATGGAGTTCCACAGGGTTCAGTGCTAGGACCAATTCTGTTTACACTATACATGCTTCCCTTAGGCAGCATCATTAGAAGACATAGCATACATTTACACTGCTATGCTGATGACACGCAGCTCTATCTGTCCATGAAGCCAGATAACACACACCAATGAGTTAAACTGCAGGAATGTCTTAAAGACATAAAGACCTGGATGGCCGCTAACTTTCTGCTTCTTAATTCAGATCAAACTGAGGTTATTGTACTCGGCCCTGAAAGTCTTAGAAATATGGTATCTAACCAGATTCTTACTCTGGATGGCATTACCTTGGCCTCCAGTAACACTGTGAGGAACCTTGGAGTCATTTTTGGACATGTCCTTCAACATGTCCTTCAACGCACATATTAAACAAATATGTAAGACTGCTTTCTTCCATTTGTGCAACATCTCTAAAATTAGAAATATCCTGTCTCAGAGTGACGCTGAAAAACTAGTTCATGCATTTATTACTTCCAGGCTGGACGACTGTAATTCATTATTATCAGGAAGTCCTAAAAACTCCCTGAAAAGCCTTCAGCTGATCCAAAATGCTGCAGCAAGAGTCCTGACAGGGACTAGAAAGAGAGAGCAGATTTCTCCTGTTTTGGCTTCCTGTTAAATCCAGAATTGAATTCAAAATCCTGCTCCTCACATACAAGGTCTTAAATAATCAGGCCCCATCTTATCTTAATGACCTTGTAGTACCATATCACCCTATTAGAGCGCTTCGCTCTCGCTCTGCAGGCCTACTTGTTGTTCCTAGAGTATTTAAAAGTAGAATGGGAGGCAGAGCCTTCAGTTTTCAGGCCCCTCTTCTGTGGAACCAGCTTCCAGTTTGGATTCAGGAGACAGACACTATCTCTACTTTCAAGATTAGGCTTCAAACTTTCCTTTTTGCTAAAGCATATAGTTAGGGCTGGACCAGGTGACCCTGAATCCTCCCTTAGTTATGCTGCAATAGACGTAGGCTGCCAGGGGATTCCCATGATGCACTGAGTTTTTCCTTTCCAGTCACCTTTCTCACTCACTATGTGTTAACAGACCTCTCTGCACTGAATCATATCTGTTATTAACCTCTGTCTCTCTTCCACAGCATGTCTTTATCCTGTCTTCCTTCTCTCACCCCAACCAATCACAGCAGATGGCCCCGCCCCTCCCTGAGCCTGGTTCTGCCGGAGGTTTCTTCCTGTTAAAAGGGAGTTTTTCCTTCCCACTGTCGCCAAAGTGCTGCTCATAGGGGGTCATATGATTGTTGGGTTTTTCTCTGTATCTATGAAGCGCCTTGAGGCAACTTGTGATTTGGTGCTATATAAATAAAATTGAATTGAATTGAATTGAATATCAAAATGTTCAGGCTGATACATGTTGACAATTGACATTATCACAGAATGCGAGTGCCCAAAGTGAAAGAGCTAAGGTCCAGGGGATGATGAGCTACTTCCCTATATGTTGCAGCTTGATATATAATAATTAATATGCAAACGAATAAGTAACTAAAGCTTTAAAATAAAGGTAAGATTTTATAATGTGACACTATTAAGCATTACTAAGGTAAATGCTTAACCCTTTCATTCATGAATTATGACAACCTCAATCAGGATTTTTTTCTTAAGTATTTTTATTCAGGCATGAAAAGATTAATAAAAATACTTAAGAAAAAATCCTGAATGAGGTTGTCATAATTCATGCATGACAGAGTTAAATAACAGTAATTACAATGAAACACGTGTATAGGAATTTCTTTTATTTATGTATTGATCACATTATTTTATTGTATAATGCCTTGGTGCCACTGGATTGTAGCATGTCTCACACTCACAGTAAGACAGATGGTGGGGGTCTAGTAAGGAAGTTTGTTCCTTTCGTTTCTGAACAGCCAAAACGAGTGGAAGGGGTAAGGGAGGTAACTCTTAGTTTATCCTTGCCCATCTGCTCCTATTGTGCCCAAGGTCAGAATCTATCATGCCGCCCTATCCTCCTTCACCCTATGCCTCCAAGTTTGGCAATTTATGGGTCAGATTGAAATATGTTGGAGAAGGAGAACTTCCCACTAGAGATTATGTTGCGGAGGAATTGCTTTTTCGGTCCTCTTGGGTGAATCCTCGGGACATTTACTCTTTCATCTCTCTCCCAAACAGAAGGGACTTTGAACTGTGTGTTTTTCCAGGAAGCTCCTCTCGATGTTTCATGGAGATTGTTGCTTCAAACTCTGGCCAACCAAAATGGAAAGAGTGGACGGTAGAATCATCTCTTCAAATTGAAATGACCACCCTTGTGGTCAAATTCTGGACAGGAAGAATCCCTGATCATGACATCGACTTATATTTGAAAAGATATCGTGAGGTGTTACATCCACCTATTAAACCGAGGGACAAATTATGGGGTTCGGAAGTTTAAAGTTTGTCTTCGGAGAGATGAAGATGGACATTTCATCCATATCCCCAATTCCATCTCTCTGGGCCCGTACAATGGTCGCGTTATCTATCCAAGCGGCTAGATGCTTTATTTGCCAGGCTTCTGATCATCAAGTAAAAGAATGTCCCACAATCAAGTGCTGGAAATGCGGAAATCTGGGACATAAAGCTAAAATATGTCAAAATGAAAGTGAATTTGTGGTCAAAAAGGACATACTTTTTTCACATGTCCGAGATCATATAAAACATATAATTTTATTTTTGTATTTCAAGATCACAATAATCTTCCAATTTAGAACTACAAGTTTAAAAAGAACTAACACAAATAAAATACACTTCAGTTAAATAGTTATAATTTTTTTCCAAACCACTTGGAGCCGCAGTATGAAGACTAAAGAGCTGCATGTGAATCCGGAGCCGCGGGTTGCCGACCCCAGCCCTAGACAAAGCGATTCTGTTAACTAAGGTGTAGGTCTATTAGGTTATGTTGTGGTGATCCTCGGGTTGGGGGATGGATACTGGAGTGCAAAAGTAAAACCAATGGAAAATGGACAAGAAAAGTTCAAAGCCATCAGGTGCTCAGTTTAGAAAAAAGAGAAAAAAGAAGAGAAACGAGCAAAAGATGCAGGTAAGCAGACGTGTCATTGGATAATGGCAGGTCATCCTGAAACAATCAGAATCATATTATGATTACTTTATGAATCCCTAAGGAAAGGATGTGGGTCACAGTTTCTCCAAGAAGAAATGGTGAAAAATAGTAACAGACTAAACTCCAAACAATACATTATGTTACAGATTTTACACATTTAAGAAATAGCACTGATATATACAGATCAGTCAATTATAAACATCAAGGATTAACAGAGGTGATTATAAATAAATATCAAGAAAATTGAGAAGAATATTACAGAGCAGAAAAGAGCGTGTGCAAAAAGGGTGAAACTGTTGCAGTGTTTACAGTGTGTTAGATGGAGGAGTTGTACAGGGAGATGACCACAGACAGGAATGACTTCCTGTGTCGGTCAGTGGTGCGTTTTGGTGACCTCAGTCTCTCACTGATCGTGCTCCTGTGACTAGCCAGCATGTCATGGAGTGGGTGGGAGGTGTTATCCAACATTGTCTTTATCTTGGACAACATCTGCCTCTCAGACACCACCCTAACCAGCTCCATCCCCACAACATTACTGGCCCTCTGGATCAGTTAATTTAGCCTGTTGGCATCTGTGACCCTCGACCTGCTGCCCCAGCATGCAACAGCATAGAGGATGGCACTGACCACAACAGATACAACAAGATAACATCAGTTAGTAGGGACAGTGAAAACTTCCGTTTACATTCGTTAGCCACTTGGCTATGATAGTAAACAGTAGACACTGATGTAGCTTATTGAATCTTTTGGACTGTGTTCAGCACAATATTAATTAGTCATTGTCAGTTGATTTGTCCTGTTCTCATTGTATGACCAATTATGACGGCTGTTTGGTAGCCGTTTGCATACTATGCATACTCTCTCTCTCTTCATATATGTGTGTGTGTTTCTCTGGTGAAATTCAGTGTGGTTCCGACAACAGTTTTGTGTTAATGTGCAATCCTTAATATGTAATATGCGCGCCAGAGGGAGTGTTCGCCCAGGGCGCCAAACAGGCTAGGACCGCCACTGGTATGGAGTGACCCATGTCCAATGTAGTGGTTTATGTGCAAGTATGCCATCAACACTGACACAAGTGCAAGAAAACAACCTTTGAATAGCCGTCCACTGTCGTGACCGCTATGCGTGAAAGGGTTAATGCTGTGCTAAAGGCTAAATACTTCACTCTTCATCAAACAAGTCTCAGCTATCTTCACAACAGAAAAATAACGCAGACAAGCCTCCTTTGTTAGTGGATGGGACTGGGGTCAAACTAAAACATTATTCATTATTTTTGGTTTAATTAGTCTCCTTTCCTTAGTTTACTACTAACTTAATACTTCAGTGGTCATTTCCATGGAATTTTAAAATCTCTAACCTGTAAAACTGGGATGTTACTGTATTGAATAAATACCAACATTTAATGGCCATAAGAAAAATAAACTCGTCCCAGGACAGGGATGAGTTCGTGCCCCAAGTCAAGGAGTTTAAGTATCTCGGGGTCTTGTTCAGGAGTGACGGGAGAAGGGAGCGGGTCGGTGCTGCGGCTGCAGGGATGCGGACGCTGTACCGGTCTGTTGTGGTGAAGAGAGAGCTGAGTGTAAAAGCCAAGCTCTCAATTTCCCAGTCGAGCTACGTCACCACCTTCACCTATGGTCACGAGCAGTGGGTAGGGACCGGAAAAACGAGACTGCGGATACAAGCGCCGGAAATGAGCTTCCTCCAAAGCGTAGCTGGTGTCTCCCTTACAGATAGGGTGAGGGGTTTGGACATCCGGGCGGAGCTCAGAGTAGAGCTCCTCCACATCGAAAGAAGCCAGTTGAGGTGGTTCGGGCATCTGACAAGGATGCCTCCTGGGCGCCTCCTGGTCGAGGTGTTCCGGGCATGTCTCACCAGGAGGCCCCGGGGCAGACCCAGGACACGCTGGAGAGAGAGATCATATTATTACTCTGACCCTACATTACAGTATTCTGTTTGCATCTGGAAATAAATATTTTTATGTTCTGTATCTCTTTGTGCTTTGTCTGTGTCATTTTTCTATTGAGAAAATAACTGTACTTTCAATTTCATTTATAAATGCTTTATAAAGCAAAAACAGACGGCTGTTTTACTGCCAAAACAGCTGTGACCCATCAAGTCATGGAGTCCACCGGACCCTTGAAGATATGCTGTGGTATCTGGCACCAAGACGTTAGCAACAGATTCTTTAAGTTGCCAGGTAGAGCCTCCATGTATTGGACTTCCTTATCCAGAAAATCTGAAAGTTGCTTAACTGGACTGAATTTGTCTTTTTTGTTTCGTAGCAAGATGCATTATCCTGCTGAAAGATGCCGAAGCCATGAAGAATCACACTGCCTCCGCCGGCTTGCCTTCTTCCCATAGTGCCAGGTGTTCCCCAGGTGTGCGACACACACACACACACCTAGCCATCCATGTGAAGTAAAAGAAAGTGTGATTCATCAGCCCAGGCCTCAATGCTCGGACCATGGTCCAGTCCCGATGCTCGTGTGCCCATCGTTGCCACTTTCTGCAGTGGATATTTCGGCGCAGGCACCCTGACTGGTCTGCGGCTCTGCAGCCCCATACACAAACTGCTGTTTTAAAAAGCTACCAGATAGCAAGGAAACATTGAAACAATGTTTAGTCAATATCAGGCGATGTCATAGAATCAACGTCGAGATCTGACGTCAGTATACTGACCACTGGCTGGCAACACAAGAGCTTCAGTTTGGAAGCCCAGTCATGTAGCTGATGACCTAGGCTCAAAGGTCACACAGATCTAACCATCACAATGTGGCCATCGTCAAACCCGCTCAAATTCTTGTGCTTGCCCATTTTTCCTGTTTCTAACGTAACTCTGAGGGAAAAATGTTCACTGACACTATGATGA
Source organism: Simochromis diagramma (assembly GCF_900408965.1). Classification (NCBI taxonomy): domain Eukaryota; kingdom Metazoa; phylum Chordata; class Actinopteri; order Cichliformes; family Cichlidae; genus Simochromis; species Simochromis diagramma. Next base: position 1,029,892 of record NW_024387258.1, on the reverse strand, counting down.
GATGATCAGTAGTATTCACGTCACCTGTCAGTGGCCATAATGTTATACCTGACGGCAGTAAGACTTTACAGTACAATAAAAAGAAAGTAAAATCCAGAAAGCTTTTTGACCGGTGCGCTTTATTAAGATGAATTGATAACTTAAGATATAGACACAATTGTACAATTTATCAATCTGTACAGAACAAAACCGTTCATTTTGACCCGTTCTCATATTTAACACTCCAAATTCATTGAAATGACATAATTTCTCACTTATGTGTTTACACTGAAATTACAGTCAGTTATAGAATTCAATAGTTAAAAAAAGAAAGAAATCAAAACACATATTTAAAAAAACAAAGAAACACACACACATACACACACACAGGGAAAAATGAAGACAACAAAGGTACATGAAACAAGAAATCATATTGTCAGAAGAAAGAAATTGCTTTGTCCACAGATTTCCTGCTGTCAAGTCTGGAGAGGCCCAGTGGACAGTGCCGTCTGTTCGATAAAACGCCATTGGCACGGCCAGCTAAAGCTCACACATTCTGGAGTTACCCATTTACCCTCTGCTGCTAGACACATACACCAAGTTCGGGCTTTGTATATGTCTGCGATAACCTGAAATTTCAGCTTGAAGGCTTTTAGCAGGAGCCTGCCAGTTAGCAGATTAAACTGAGCTAACTCGTTAAGCATGTTGTATTAGTTAGCCAAGCCTAACCAACCATCAAGATTTCATAAACGGTAATGACAATGTTAGCTACATAAGGCGATACAATGTGGAGGTGCAGTCGTACACAAAGCCATGCATTGTGTTGAAGTCAGAGGCAGCTTGGTGTGCGTAGGCTTTATGTGACAGGGGCAACATGGCTGTCCTCCTCCTCGAGAGACACACAAAGCTTGGTTAATGAGGAGGCGGACACAACGGTGAGCCGTTAGTGAGTGTATGAGAAGCGGTCTCCACAGGTCGAGGAGGCATTCGTAAGTTGGCCAGAAGCTTAAGCCGCTGATTTTTGTTGTTTGCCAGAGGAGCAACTTCACACTAAATTAGGTTCGGTTCAGACTCCACGTCACTTTTTGGTTCTTAAACAGACCCGGTGTCCCAAACTGGCAAAAGAGGTCCAAATTTTGTATGTGCAGCAAAAGCCTAATCCTAAATAAGTAAGCATGTTTACTAGATCAGCTCTTACACTTAAGTGCATGATTTATTAAGCAAATCAAACCTCGAAAAACATCTTCCTACTTTCTCAGTGTGTCTTAACTACAGTACTGTGGTTACATGCAAAGCAGAATTGGCTAGACAACAGGAAACTTCACATTATAAGATTACTGACTATAATAGGAATGTCATACAAGACTGCTATCAGCTACTTTACTCACACTTCTTTTTCCTTCACTTGCTATAGAAGTCGCATTAGAGGAAAAAACCCAAACAGCCATGTGCTAGTTTCTGCATAGTGGTCAAATATGTTGGAAATTAATGCATGTTTTCTTAATGCTGAGCAAAAAAGCCTGCTAGATTTATTCTGTATTCAGTCCCGTTCAACGTGAGCATGAGTAACTCGGTATGCAGCCACTTAAAATAGAACATGATGATTCAAATGCACAGGCTTCCTGTTCAGGGTTCCTAAAATGATGATAGTGTTCCACATTTAGTCCAGTTCAAGTCAACCACCTGGACGTCAGAGGTCCATCTTCGGCATGCTGTCACGAACCCGTCACCTGCTGCAAATGCAGTGACGATGCCGACAAAGTTTACCAGGCTGCGCGCCACATGCTAGCTATACTCCCCTGGCCTTTCCACTAACTGAAGCTCAACAAATGTAAAAGAGTCCGGCGTCATATTCACAGAAATCACATCAAACAGCATGACACTACCGGAGCAAACGTCCGTGTGCTCGATACATCCACGTAGTTTCCAAAACAGTACATTGCACTAAAGAGGAGGTGAGGGGCGCTAAAATAACAGAGGCAAAGCTTTCAATTCAGATTTAGTAGCAGATATATGATACAAGACATTAAAAAAGGTGGAGAAATCAACTGGAGCACTGAGCTTGAGAAGAAGAAAACAAATCACATTCATATATTAAGACATTTTTGTGACATGTCAGCGCATCTGCAGTAATGAAATCTAACGTGATATGAAATGCCTGCTGCTTGCTGTCCTGCAGTAGTCTAAAGACAACGGGGCTCTGCTTAGGGAGGGCCGCCCCACATGGGTTCATCCTAAACTGGGATAATATTTACCGGGGGAAGGGAAAGAATAGGGTTAGCAGGAGGAGGTAGGTGCAGAGATCAGGTCACGGCTTCGAAGCTGCGGCTCATTCCCCACACGCCAAACAGTATGTCGAGGCAGTCTATTATCCGAGGGCGGGGCTTAAGGTTGATGGGGATCGAGGGAGGAAAGGAGAGGGAGAAATGGGGGAATTGGGGGGAGAGATAGTAGCGGATGTGAGGCTGGGCTAGATGTTCTGACAGCACTGCATCTTTGGTTTGTTCTCAGTGGGCTGCACCTGGATATTAACCACGTTGTTGCTGGGAGACATGTCGCTCTCCTGGCGCTCCGACATCTGCTTCTGGGAGACGATACGGTAAATCTCTGATGGGAGGATGAGGAGGAGAAGAGAAGTGATGCGTCAAGTTAATAGATGATAGACATGTGACAAAACAAATTATTCTTATGGAAGGAGTGTAATTCCTCCATGCAGCTGACTAACAGGAAGCATGGCAGCCAAATGTAAAACAATGGCCGACTTTTCTCATCATGTAAGTCAGGGGTGTCAAACTCAAATACACAGTGGGCCAAAATTCAAAACTGGAACAAAGTCGCGGGCTAACGTTAATATTTATTGAAATATATTTATTCCTCCAGATATAAGAATGAATCTTTTCTTATGGACTCAAATAGGTTTTACTGAAAAACTGAATATGGAACAAGCAAAGCTTAATACTAAACAATATATATATTAGCTGTATAATACCAGTAGGCCAGCTCTAATAGTAATTTGGTGTGGCTTTGTGGGCCAAATGTAATTAGGCTGCGGGCCAAATTTGGCCCGCGGGCCAGAGTTTGACACCTATGATGTAAGTCATTACTACAACTATCACTGAAAGAGACTTTTTTAAAAACTTTCATAGCATCCCGTAAGTGTCTAGCTGAAAATCAATCAAGCTTTAAATGTTGGCTCCGCCTCTTCCAAGTACTGTCGTCCTGTGACCAGGATGTAGATCACGCCTACTTTCTGGTCATCACACAGTGTTATCTAACAAATACCGTGCATGCATTTTATTCCCCAGTGTTACATGTTATTAAAAACACTGTGCAAATATGTTCCTGCAGAAAAGTAGTTAGCTGCAACCTGCAGATCTGGGGAGAATTACAAGGCAAACATTAAACAGAAGGCGAAACAGTATTTAATCAGAGCAAACCAACTGTGATTGGATTCTAGCAGAGAGCACTGAGTGTCATTGTGCTCGGTACTCTATGGAGAGAAAAAATCTAAAACCCGAGTATCACGTTTGTTGTTTACTTTAAGTACAATTACACATTTAAAGTATGAACACAACCAAAGAGCAATCTCCAATGGAAAACTGCAGTTACTCTAACGGCCACTGGAAGCTGAGGCCAAAAGAGAGTCAGTACCCATCAAATCTAAATTAAAGTGCTCAACTTTTCAACAGAAATATGTTTAGAGTAGGGTTGGGCGAATATATCGCCGATTGTTTTTAAACAGGCGATTTATTTATTTGTCTGCCCATCAGTAAGTTTGCTAATAATGATGGCGCTAATAGAAGCAGTCAACAGAAGAAAAAAAACAGCGCTGTTTTAACATCACCCTCTTTCATCTGCGAGCAAATGCCCCCTCCTCAGAGTGCGCCCAGATGCTCGTCGATGGAGCTGCAGAAGCGGGCGATAGCCTAGCATACTCAGCGGATGGTGGACACGTACATGCTCATGCAAGTTAGTCTGAGTACTTTGCTCACACTATACGTCTGCACACGTGACACGCTGCTTTGGTTACATCCTTACGCTTACCTCTTTCATCCCAAATTGGTGACTTTATATTTTTTTAGTGCTGTCAGCGTTAACACGCCGTCACCATGACTAATGCGATTTACAATTAACGTATCTGCAGCGCAGATTGACTCAAAATCCCTGAAATGTCTCTGTCAACGGATTTCGGCAGTTTGTCCAAAGTTTGTTCAGTCTGCGCTCCGGATGGGTTGAGCTCGTTAAAAATTTTAATCCCGTTAACGTGATGACCGCGTTAATGCCGACAGGCCTAATTTTTGGGGGGAAAATCAGTTTGCAAATCAGTCTGTGCATGATTACATTGCTCGGCCCATCAAAAAGTCTGCGCATGCGTTAATATATCGCCCATCAGCGATTATTGGACTGATGATTGTCGGTTGGAAAATTTTTACATATCGCCCAACCCTAGTTTACAGTCTGACACACACACACACACACACACACACACACACACACACACTAAAACAAAATATTTGCCTGGATAATCCCCATAAAAACTGTAAACAACCCACTATGACATAAAGTGAGTCCAGAAAGGCTGTGGGGTCAACTCTGTTTACTCCCAGCAGCAGAAGTTCACTTGGCACCAAACTTCCTCACACTGCGACCGGCCTCATAAAAGTGACAGCTCTTGATAACAAAGACACCTGTTCAACTGGGCAGCATTCCCTCAGATATCAGTGGCCAACAGTGTGTTAGTTGATGGGCATTTTTTGCCTTATGGTGACCTGTGAAAGGTACAGGAGTCTAAAGGTGCACACACATCACACACCTGTCAGAATGGTCTGGAAGGCCGTCTCTACATTGGTGGAGTCCAAAGCCGATGTCTCCAGAAAAGATAAGCCATTCTTCTCTGCAGGGCAAAGCGGAACAATCGTAATGAACAGATCACATATGCAGCATTTTCACAAACAATGAGTCAGTCTGAGCCATTACACAGGTTTATCTGAATGTGTGCACCACACACAGTTACACAGAATTACTTCACTGTGTAGCACAGCAAATGAAAGATCTTATTACTAGTATCACTAATGCATTGATCCTCAGAGCATAGTTCCAATATTTAGAATTTTTATAAGATTTCAGGCTCTAGAATTGCCATTTAGGGTATTCTATCATGAGATTTCTGTGTAATTGCGATACTTAATAGACACTTTATTCCACAGGGTAACAGAAAAGGATGTCTCACCAGCAAAAGCCCGGGCCTCATCAGTGGGAACAGCCCTGAGGTGGCGCAGGTCACTCTTGTTGCCCACCAGCATGATAACAATGTTGCTGTCAGCGTGATCCCTCAGCTCCTTCAGCCAGCGCTCCACGTTCTCATAAGTTAAATGTTTGGCAATGTCATAGACCAGGAGAGCACCAACGGCCCCACGGTAGTATCTGCATCAGAGCCATGTGCACATGGACACACTCGTTATCACACTGTCGCAGTGAGAGCTGAAACAAACCTGAACACTGTGTGTGCAGGTGCTGAGGGGTATGTTGGAGGGCTGTGGTTTATTATTCGGTCAATATTAGCTATGGTCATGATTTTCCAACAACTGAACAGTCATTGAACTACATCAGCCCACAACACATCATTTCCTCAAGAAACTGTCAGCTCAACTTATTGACTTTGTTTTGGGGTTTTTTGAGTAAAAAAATATTAATACTCCAGGAAATTTACTTGGTTTGTGAGAGTGGAGAACTGTGGATGTTTTTTGGATAACAATTTTCCCTTGAAATATCCAACTCATGTGATGGAATTATTACATAAGTAACACTGGTGGTTATTAACTTAATAAAATAAATTCACTGATATATAACAAGAGATCTAGACGTGAAACCTCCTCTGGCAGTCGCTGTTATACTCACGCTGAGGTTATGGCTCGGTAACGCTCCTGACCCGCTGTGTCCCATATCTGGGCCTTCACCGTCTTGCCATCCACCTGGATACTCCGCGTGGCAAACTCCACTCCAATGGTGCTCTTGCTCTCCAGGTTGAACTCATTGCGGGTGAAGCGGGACAACAGGTTACTCTTTCCCACACCCGAATCTCCAATAAGGACCACTGAATCACACAATGGAGAAAATGCAACGTAACTGAATCTGGGCAGGAAAACAGTAAAATGATACCGGTATAAAAGATGGTCAATATAAAGTCCACAGAACTTATTCCATCCATGTTTTTATATATACACACACACACACACACACACACACACACACACACACACACACAGTGGTCCCTCGCTATAACGCGGTTGGCTGTAGACTAGGGATGGGTACCGGTGTCCGGTGCCATGATGGCACCGGTTCTGACATAAACAGTAGTAACCAGACCGAAAAACAGCGCACATTTCGGTGCTTTATTTCGGTGCTTTTTTTCCTGAGCTGTGACACACTTTAGATTCTAGCCAATCATTTTACGTTTCCGAGGATAGTAGGCGGGTCCAGGTACGTACGTTCTTTTAGAGCAGAGCTACAGATTAAAAATGCCCAAGGCGAAGCGGTCAGAAGTCTGGCTGTACTTCACAGCAAAAGATGCAAACTCAGCAGCCTGCAACAAGTGCTTTAAGCTGATACTGTGATACTGTGATACTGTCAAAGGAGGTAACACCTCAAATCCGATGAAACACCTGGCGACGCATAGCTTTTTTTTAAAAGCCGAGAAATGCGCCGTATTTGATAGCTTGCTGCGAGACCTCACACCGAGCGCATCTACTGCGGGTGTGGTGCCTGTTATCGGACCCGGAGTTAGCAACATCCCCCAAAAACCCGAAGAGGAGAGTCCTGGCCCCTAGCCCTGCCAGTGTAGCAGAAATGATGAGGATGATGATGCAGCAGCAGCCGTTCTTCTCTGCGTGAGTAGCTTCATGTTGTTCGTGTGTAATTTACGTTGAGTAGGCTAACCACGTTATTACATTAATGCATGTAAGGTGAACTAGCAAACATCATCATAGCTACATGCGGCTGTCTTCTTGTTTGATGGCAGATACTCCCTTCACCCTGGCCAAAAAGGCTAAAATGACCAAAGAAAAAGTGGAAAACAGTTAAACATGAGAGGTTTTTGGACAAAGTTTGTGTTTTTTCCATTGTTTAAGCACTTCTTCAGCCAAGAGTGATACCATATATGCCCCATAGCTGCAGAAAAGGCTAACATTGTTATCTTTTTACAAAAAACAGCTGAACATGAGAGGTTTTTGGACCAATTGTGTGTTCTCCATTCTTTAAGCACCGGTTTGAGCACCGTTTAAGCACCGGCACCGTTTCAAAAGTACCGGTTTGGCACTGGTATCGGATAAAACCTAAATGATACCCATCCCTACTGTAGACCATTGTCAATCAATCTCGTGCTGTGCCTCCTGTACAGTACAGAATGTGTTCAGTGGCTGGCAGTGTAACTCTGAAATGCTGCACTGTATGTTTGTACGTTTTCTCCCCAACAAACAACAATGTTGACAAAACGTCGTCACCTTTGGTTTGAACTTTGAGAGTTTAAACAAGAGAGAAAAGTGTGAAAATGTTCACGCCTGTCTGAGAAAAGTGTATTAAGTGTGTAGTGAGGGGTTTCACCGCCTTAAAACATCTATAATAACTGATAATAACTAAAAATAAAGTTGGCTACTTCGCGGATTTCACCTATCATGGGTTATTTTTAGAACTTAACTCCCGCGATAAACGAGGGAGCGCTGTGTGTGTGTGTATATATACACACACACACACACACACACACACACACACACACACACACACACACAGGTATATAAACCAACAATGAAATAACTAATCTAAATCTTATATACAGAAAATACAGGATTACAGAAATGAAATGAATACCACAGAATGTACATAAGGTGCAGTTGCAGTCTAGCAGTGTGAAAGTTCAACTGTTTAGGAGGGAGATGGTGAAGAAACAGTTACACTGTTAAACTGTACTTATTTAAAATAAACAATATACGTAATGTTGCAGTACATGTTTGACTTCTGTTACAAAAGAAATAACATTTAAGTCAAAATGAACCTTATATTTTTCACTTTAAAATGAAACCTTTCCCAGCAATAATTGTAATGCAGCCTCTGGATAAAATAACACAATCATCAGAAATATTCCTGGAGCTCATCTCATCAGCTAAACACAGCTCATAGCCAATAATTACACTTCTGTAAAAACTAGAGCTGCGATAAAACTATTTGATATTTGGGTTTTAATTCATTACCTTAAATTACACAATGTAACCTTTTCTAAAAGTCTTTAAATTGCTAGGCCTAACTTAGCATTACTACTCTTGTGTGATATTCTTTAGTAATATCCACGCCTAACATCATATCCATTTTCTACAAACTAGTTAGCATCAGTGTTTTCTGGTGATGCGGGTAGGATTAGAGCCTACTCCAGCAGAAATCTGACAATAAGCAAGTCCACTACAGATACACACAAATTCAAAAAAAACATCTGCAGCTGTTCATTTTCAGTCTTTGGGAGCACGATAGGCCCACATAGATTAGAAAAACAACAATTTTCAAAAAGCCTAGCCATGTTTCTATTGTAAGAGAACAAAGCGATTCGTGTTTTATGAAATTCTGGGATGTTATGAAGATGTTTTCCCACTGCAGGGCCTTTATGGTGGCCTTCACCGTTAATCATGTTCCAACCACAGGAACATAAAAGAAAAATGCAACGACTGTTGGGTAGGTACTTTGGACTGATCCCAGACATGTGCACATATATAACCTCACACAATATGTTCAGTTTAAAGCGCTCTAATGTGCAGCCGTCACCTTAGAAGTCATAATAATGTTTTGAGTAGCACAGGCAGCAATCTTGGGGATCCTTTTCTACCCAAAAGAAGAATCATAACCTACAAAACACCCATTTTTATGTGAGCATGCACAGATCCTGAAGCAGAAAGCCCGGTGTAACAGAGAAAGCTGATAATCAACTCTGTGATTCCCGTTATCTTCAATAGGGAAAGGTATGAGGTCACCCGCCTGAAAACTTCAATGAGGTTTTGTTGAACAAGCAAAGGCAGAGAAAGCCTGTCTGTCTTGAACTTTGTTAGTATCATCATACTGCAACGAATACAGAAAAAACAACTCATAAAGCGTGTTAATAATTTTGTGACAGCTTCAACTGGGACCTGAAAAGCACACAGCAGGATAAGGCAAATTTTATAAACAGGAATGTGACAGCAAAATGAGGAGAGTGGTGGGATCCCAAATATCTAAAGTGAATTTTGCCATATGTGAAAGTCTGCTGTTTATCTCAGAGGTTGTTGGTTGTTCAAAGAAGCCACTAAATCTTTAAAAAATAAAATAAAGAACTGTCCTGTTGGCCTATCACAGAAACTAGTGTGGGTACAAATATATAACTTAGCACAGAAAGTAATGAAATTAGTGTTCGGTTCATTATTTCTTTGTTGGAAGAATGTTGCCTGGCAATAAATCTTAAACCATTAAAGAACCTGTTTATTTCCCCTTAAGTGCTGCCTGATGGTGAAAGGAAAACAGAGTTGTGGGTTAAGTAACAAAGGTGAGTATGTGGGTTACACCAATAACAACTTGCCAAAACTTCCAATGCCAACGTCAGACATATTCTGCTGCTGACTCGTTATTCATTTATTGGATTGGAAGTGTGAAGAAACAAGACACACCAGCAATTTCACAATTTATTCATTTAACAGAGACTTCAGTAGCATGTGGAAGAACCAAACAGCCACGACAGCCTCATCTTCTCCTCATGCTTGGTCACACACTGCTGTGGGATTGCATCCTATTCTTCAACCAATATTTATTACAAGGCAGCCAGTGTGGCTGTGTTGGTTACTGTGGCAGGACTAGCACCCTCCATGCTGATGCCACAAGCATTCAGCTGTGTTGACATCAGGACTGCTGGCAGGTCATTCCATGCTCTCCACACCTATATTCTGGATTTAGTCTCTGATAACCTCCACTCTGTGTGGGTTAAGCGTCTTGGAGGACAGAGATTGTTCCCAGACTGTGGAGATATGGATTGCCACTGGTTACAGAAACTCATCTTGATATCTAGCTCCACTGAGATTACCAGTGATGAGAAGCTTTGTTTTTTTCACTGAGGAAGATGCTGCTCTTCACCATCACACTGCCTCCACCAAAAGCTTTCACCGTATCGGTGCATAAATCAGCACAGGGTTCTCCACATCCTCTCCATACTCTGACACTTGACACTATGAGCCAACTGCAGTAAGCACAATCTGGACTCATTGCTGAACGTAACATTCCTATACACATTCAGGGTTCAATTGCACCCATTATCAACACTAAATGAAACTAACAGTGAAGGGCAGTCATGGCAGGCCTCCTAACACACCTTGTGCAGTCTGTTCCAGGTTGTCTGGTTACAAAACCATAAGAAATATTGTCCTCCAAACTTTGATTGCAAACCTGTATGAGACTGAGTACTGCACTGACAGTGTGTTTGTGATGTTGTCTTGTTGGGACACCAACTGCACAGCCTGTCTCTGATATCCACCCTGATATGGGACCTGGCCTTCAATTTGGAGATGGCACTAGGACTCACTCAAAAATAATGCTGAAACTTAGTCTTGCAAAACACCAACTTGAAGTTGCCCTATGACATGGATCTCATCCAGATCAGTCAAACATGTTGACTGATCAGGTTCATGCGCTGCTAATCAGACATCAGATTGTCCATACCTGGCGTACCAGAAGCTCAAAACAAGAGTTGATAGTTGTTTGACATTGGCATAGTTCTTCATGGGTGCAACCCAAACATGCGATACCATTTAAGGAGTAATAGAAAGGCATTCCAACAGTACAAGACTTATTACCAAGAAGCATTGTTATGACACAAAAATAGTAAACCAAACACAATCTTCCTGACTTTTTAAGCAAATTTTACACATTCACAGTAATAAAAATACTTTAAAAATAACATAATGGCGAAAAGAATGATTTGGGTCATTTTTAAAATTGTGGTCACGTGTTCATGAAGCAGCTGTTAACGCATTCTTTCCAATCCTCACACAAGTTTCTGTAGCTTGTCAAGCTCGACCTAAGATAACGTGATAACGGTTAACGCTAGGCGTGTCCGCGCCTACCATCAACAAGCTAACAGTAGCTAACAGCTAATGTTCTTTTCTTTTCAGACGCCCCATCACTTCAATACACCGTACGTAAAGAAAATAGCACTATAACGCCAACCCTCAAGTGAAGGCCGTTTAGAGGTATACACCCTCAAATCAATTTCCCTACAATTTCCTGAAAGCTCGGTGAAAATCAACCACAGCACAAAGGTTGACGCTGGCTTGGTTAGCCTGACAGCTGACCAGCTGGCCTGTTTAGCTTATCGGCTAAAAGCTACGACACTAACGAGAAATTCACATTTTTACCTTTGAATAAATAATCGTATTCATCGTCTCTAGTCCCCATCGTCTTATTGAGATTGAATATTTAGTCCAAGATATGCTTCGTTTCAAAGCAAATACGGCAATCTGCAGTATTTTACTCTTCCAACGGGAATGTGTTTGGGAGCCGTACTTCCGTATTTTCTTCTTCTCATTCGCTGCCGCAGAAAAACGACATAATTCTGACATCAGACATCTAGTGGTCAAAAAATATACTTCCCAACTATCAACTTTTCCTTTAGGGCCGATATATGGAAGTAAATACGTTGCAAAATGCGAGAGCTGTCAAAAAAAAAGAGATAATGTGTAAAAAAATTTAAACTTTCACTTGCGTTTTAAATGTATAGTTACAGAGAAAATATACATAAATGTGTAGATTAATGTTTGCAATTCAGTTTTTACTCATTTATTTAATTTTTTAACTTCTTACAGCTATAACTCTGTGGTTACAACCTCTCAGATCAGTGAATACAAGCGCTCAACTGCACCCTCAGAAGTCCCAAATTCATGTGTTCTGCGCTTCAGTAGCAGCAGCAAAAACCACTTTAGCTAATAGTAAATGTGCTAGCTAACTAGCTATCCGGCACGGTCATGGGTAATTGCATTTAACATTTTACAAATTTAAAATCTATCAACACCAATCTATAAATGCCCCTCCCCCAACCTTCTCCAACCTTTAATGCCAGGAGACATGGACCCTCCATCAAAGGTGGTGCTTACTGTGGTCAGTGAAGATGAAGATTAAAGTTTCAAATAAAACAAATATATAAAATTTAAATTTTATCATATTTAAAAAATGTTTAAATAACAAGCTAAAGTAATGGAAATATGCTTGTTTATTATTCAGCAGAAAAGTGCCCAGCTGATATGTATTTTTTTGTATTTCTTTGTATTTGAAAATAAATGTTGTGCTGATTTAGCTGCATTTGTATTGAGTGTTTTTAATTAATATTTTTAAATAAATATTTACATGGAGTGTTTATATCGATTAAGTAATCCTTTCTGTTTTGGTTAGTCTAGCTTTTCCAGTGTCTTTTCTCTGTTCCACAACGTTTACTGCCCATTTTATTTTGTACAGCTAGATGTCTCCTCTGTTTTGCATTTAGTTTTGCTTCCTTGTCTCATTTTTAACTATGTTTTAGGCTATCTCGTCACCCTCCTGCATCCACTTCACTCGAGTCCATTGTGTTGAACTTGTAATTCAGGCTGAGGAGACAGTTACCTGTACAGCACTGCTACAGTCAACATGAGGAGGGGCATCAAACAGGCCAAGGAGGTTTACAGGAGGAGGACAGAGGGCTTCCTAACTGATAACAACCTGCACCAGGTGTGGAGAGGCATCCAAGCCCTCACCAACTACAAATGTGCTGACCAACTGGGGGGATCCTCACCAGGCTCTTCAACCTCTCCCTGACTCACGCCACTCTCTGAAGACCTCCACTACCGTTCTCATCCCCAAAATGGCTGGTCTACACAGGCTCAACGACTACAGGCCGATAGCCCTAACGTCTGTAGTCATGAAGTGCTTTGAGCAGATAGTGTCGCTGCACATCAGGGACTGTCTACCCTCATCCCTTGACCCATCTGTAGAGCGCTGACCCATCTTGAAAACAGGAAGAGCTATATAAGGATGCTCTTCATGGACTACAGCTCAGAATTCAGCACTATAATCCCAGACATCCTAAATCCAAATTAGACCACCTCCACATCCCCCTGCCACCTGCTCCTCGATCAAAGATTTCCTCACAGGACTACGCTCTCAGCCCCTGTGCCCTATACATCTATGACTGTACCCCAAGCCACCCAACCAATATCTCTGTCCCCCCCGGACCTGCACTGGCTGCACTTCCTCCGTGTCTTGAGAAAGGATAACCTAGAAGCTGCCGCTGGCCTTCTACCGCTCCTCAGTGAAGAGCGTGCTCTCCTGCTGCCTTGGTGTTTGGTACACACTACTGAGAACTGCCCCAAAAAATCATTGGCTGCCCTCTGCTTACCTGGAAGCAATCACAGGTGACTCCTTGCACCCCACCCACCACATGTTCGACCTGCTGCCCTCTGGTTGGTCCATCAGGTCCCCACACCTCCAGAAGCACAAACAGCATGGTCATCTCATAAATGAGATCAGTACAGTGATTCCAACAAGTGGATGTAAGACAGAGTGCACGGCTGCATTTTTCAGTATCATGGTGCCTGTAAACCGTTTACATAAAAAACAATAATTAAAGATAATTAAAGAATTGAGACCTACAGATAGCTAGTAACTATAGCTACCTGTGTTAGCACACTTTATTATTTATTTTTTACTGACTAACTAAGTTCTTTTTAAAATCCCCCCCTGTAGGATTTAGAGTTTTGTTGATTTTGCACTGGCTTCACTTTTTACCCTGGTGTTTGTCAGTTTACTTTACCTAAAACCACAAGACAAGACACTGATGCCAAAGGACACGTAGAAAAATAACAACAGGAGCATTTCTAAGCTCTTCAAAGTACTGGGTGTACTTAGGTATGGTTGTCTCGTGTCGTACTGCAGCACAGTTGCCCTTAATGATCCAGGGCCGAGTACGTATCAGTTTGTTTCAGCATCTCGCCTCCTTTCTTGGAGTCGATACCCTTTTGAAAAATGTTGTCTGTTCATTGGTTAGGAAGTGGCATACTGTTTTCACATATTTGTTATTTCAACTCAGATAGCCAAGTTTACTATGTCAATATGTCTATTTACTCTGGAGAAGGCTGTAAAACTGAGAAATCTGTCCAGGATGGGTGGATCAATCAGTAGAGCTCACTTCTATCTGATGACAATACTGAACTGAGTTGCTCAGGATATCCTGAATCTTTCTGTCAGTAAGCGCTGACATGATGTGACAATATATTCAACCTGTTTAGAGGGAAAGTGATTTTTAGGACACAGAAGCCTAATATTAGCTGTTGTAATGTTAGCCCATAACCACCTGCCTCATTGTCAGTTGGTCTTTACTTTATTGATTTAAAGAGCACTCTACACAGGATAAAAACCACAAAGTGCTTCACAATAATGGTCGGAGACAAACGAGACCACATGTCTAATCTGCTGAAAATAAGTAATTGTAATAAATTGTGAGTAAATAAGAATATTTATGGATGTTTTTGTGCGTTACAGCCCTGAGTTTGATTCAAAGGATCTGATGATGTGAGTTAAAACAGGGCTAAGATCAGGACCTAACGTAATGATTTCAAACCTTTTGCTCATTCAAATCCATGACAGCAGTGCTGAGATTCTTGTCAACAATAACATCCAAGTATTTAACAGCAGGTGTTACAGATTAGACATTGTTCATATCCAAGGACCCAACCTCAGACAAAACCAATCTTTTTTGATTTAAAAACATTTGTGATTGGGTTCAGTCCCAAAAAACCCTCGTCTGTCCAGCTCAGGGTTTTTTGTAGCTTTGATTTTCTTAATCTTACCTACGTGTAAGCCTCTTATCTTAACTTTATCTCTATCCCTATGTCACTCACAGCACACAGTCATCTGCATATAAGAACAAATAACTGGAGGAGCAATGTTCATCTCGTTTATATTAAGGAGGTTCTCCACAACAGATTCTGCATTTATTTCTTCTTGTAGTCAGGTAGGAATTTCTTCCACTTCATGTTCTGCAAACAGAACATAAGAAAAGTTCATATATTAATATTTTGCTGCTTACAGTAAGAACTGGAATACATAGTATTCTTTCAGGCTTACACTTTTACTCCAGGTGGACTTTGACTTCTTGGTCTTCATGTCGTCCAGCGTCTCATAAGTGTTGCCTTGAACAGCGGCTGCCTCACCAGGGATCTGCTCGTAGGTGTCATCTCGCAGCCTAGCAGGAGTTGTCGCCGGAGGAACCTCAGCATACATGTCATCTCCTCGCTGGGTTGAACGGCTTTCAGACCCCTCAGAGGTCTGGTACAGAGGGTTGGATCTTGATATTTCCTGGTCATCATTGTGCTCCTCTGACCTGATCACGCTTTCATGGGGTGCGTGGAGGGAATAGGTTTGGCAGGTAACCCTCTTTCCTGGAACAGGCGATGTCAGAGACAGGCTGCTGAGCTGGTTGGAGTACTCCTCCTCTGTGGTGCTGTTGTCCAGTTGTGGTAGGGATTTGCTCCTGCTCTCTACTTGTGTTGACTGAGAGGTTGTGATGCCAGGAAAAAGATCACCAGGGTACATTGTGTCAGTTGCATCAACCGAGTCTTTGTTAGACATTACTGCTGAATTTGTGTTTGCCATGATTCCGTCTGCTCTGTATGCGTCCATCTGGGATTTCATTGGATGTGAAGTTGTATCAGGCAACGAACCACTCAGGGTAAATCCTAGAGGAATCCCTCTTTTTGGTCCTGGAGGCATACCCTTAATAAAAATGAGAGTGACAAAGTAGTCCAGTTACACAATTCACTAGCATTTCTTTAAATTAAATAAATTTCATTAGATTTTATTGTATTTAGCACCAATTCATAACAATATTTGCCTCAAGATGCTCTATATTTGCAAGATGAAGACCCTAATATTTGAGAGAAAAGCCCAAGAATCACATGATCTACTTTTACCAAGCACATGGGCACGATGGAAAAGAAGAACAACTGACTGGACGTTGAGTCATTTTCACAGAAAATTTTGACTTTTAGTCTTCTGAATGAAAAGACGAACAACAATGAATTTTAGTCTAATTTAGGCATCAAGATCAACTAAATATCGTAAGATTATAGTTGACTTAATCTAAAGTTGATTCGGTTAACAAAAATATTAAGTGTCCAAGTTTGACCACGTTGCTCCAAAAGCAAATTATTTTCCATGAAATCAAATGTTCATTAAACGTTCAAGTGTTGAGATGTTGTTGTGTTTTTACAGAGCATGGGAAATAGGAAAGTTACACTGTTCCCTGAGGCAAATCAATGTGCGTGAAAGTTTAGCAAACAAGGAGATTACTTCTGATTGAATCACTTCCAAACTCGCGTCACGTTTATACTCAACTTTCTTTATGATTTGTTCTCATCTCTCCAGAATATTTCCATCTCATTTTCACTCGTTGAAAAATGTGTCAATTCATTTCATCATTTTTATCCTTCTGCATTTTTTTTAATTTTACTTATCATTTTGCTTTCATCCGAAAAAAATCAGTCACCAAAATTAACAGTGGATCTGCCAGATGGCAGGACAGCACACTGGAACTGTAGATATTACACAACATATTTAACATTCATCTAAAGAGCTAGTATTATCTACAGGTGAAACTGAAACAGAGTCTGAGATTTTATTCTCAATAAAACTGAGTAGATTTAAACCCCACCTCAGAACAGGCAGGACTTTGATGTAATTGTGATTTTAGCAAAAGTGACATGCAGGTGCACTGTCCTGCTGAAAGTCTCCATCAAGTAATTCTATGGCCATGAAAGGCTGTTCAAGCGCGCTCTTATTAGGCTGTACATCTGCAGGAAGCTGCAAAACACCGTTCTGTGTCATATATAAAATTGTGGGGTTTTTGTACGTGTGTGGAGTCGAGTAAGGAAACACATTTTCCACACATTAGTAAACCTTTGTACCTGTTTGCTGAAGTGAATTAAAGCACACCAAACCAGATTCTGTGTACTTCAAATACACAGTGGCTAAACAGAAGATTCAAGACCACTGTTACCCTGGCCCAACAAAGATCTCTTCAACAGCAAGGCAATAGAGTAAGAGTAACTTAAATACAGGCCTCTCTCATACTGGATGGCAAGACTGTAAGGTGAAAGCACAGCTCCCATCACTGACAAACTAATAAGTTCTAAACGTTATCAGAAAATTCTACAGTAAAATATGAGGAGAGTGGTTCGTGCCATCAACGTGTAACAGCTCTCAGGTCCAGAGCTGACAAACAGCGCAGTAACTGTTTAGTTGCAGTTCTTGCTGCTCAACAGCATCACACCCGATACTGAAAGGTTCACACTTTTCTCTTACAGAAATGTAACACTGGATCATTTTCTCTTTTTTTGGATCAGTGCTTTATTTGTCTGTATTACAGGTCATATTTATGCAGGTTTCACAAATGTTAAGAATTACTGTATTTTTGGTCCATGTTTGTAATGCAGTTCTTGTTACTTTGCAATCTTTGTTGTGTTGATGCACAAAATGAGCTTTAACTGTGAAGTTGGATTAGACTGATTTTGCTGTTGGATGCTGCCACTGAAAGCAAACATTTAATTATTGTGAAACTGTGTTGCATACCTGCACACATTAGCACATGCAGTGTTTTACACAAATTTTCTCCTACATGATTCTTGAGCTATTGAATAAAATTAAATATAAAATTGTAATTCCCTAAGAAGTATTTTGACTATAAAGCTTTGTATGTGGTGAGATGCACACTTTTAATTACATGTTATGTAATTACAGCACTTATAATTCTGTATTCTTCAAAAAGGACAGTTCAAGTGTCCAGCTTACCTGGGAAAGAGACATTGCATCCACAGACACCGTCCCCGTCAGCTTTCTGGCTGTGGATTTCGGTGGTATGGGTGGCTGCACTGCAGGAGGGTCATTTTGCTGCTGAATCCTTTGATTAGTACCCACATGGCTGTGATGATCACTTTTCTGATCCCACAGAGTCCGCAGTGCCTGCACGCTCACCCCAGACATCTGTTTGGTGTTATAGTTCACCACATCATACAGTTCATTTGTGTCCACCTGAAAATCACAAGCAACATTATTGTCTAATAAGAGCTTCAACAAGCAAAACCAGACAGATGTGGAACTGACATCAAATTCAGTCACATGTTAAGGTATGATTAGCGTGTGGAGACCAGACTGCTGCATTTAAGGATTAGACATTAGACAAGCTTAAGGTTTAAGAATGAATTTGCTATTATGGAACTAAACATGCAAAAGATTACAAGAACTTGACTGATGCAGTGGGAATGAACATCTGGACCTTTGCTAGCAACAAGAACTTTTGAACCAAGCTTTGCATACCCAGGGATGGAGCCATCTGACCAGCGTTATGATTTCTCATAAACTTGGTGAAATAAAAAACAGCAGGCCCTTCTGTTTATCAAACAGTGTTTGGAAGACTCTGTTGCACTAACATGGTCTCAGAAAAAAGAAGCATTTGGGAATGTGTTCCTGTCCAGTCAACAAAATAAACTGAGAAGCACTCGGTAGTTTTTGTTAATGCTAACAATTAACAGTGGTGTTGAAGATGTAACTAAAATGGCCAAATACTTCAGGGCATTAACTGAATCACAGAGAGCAAACACCTAGTTTAGTTTCATCAAAAATGGCAACTTTTATCTTGCTCATAGTTTTTAATGTATTTTTCTTTTATTTATTAAAGTTTCTTCAGCTCTTGTTCTGTGACAGTCATGAGTTAAACTGCAATACACAACAAAATCCGTCAGTTTAGGCTTAAGTGTTCTTTGGCTAGAAGCTGCTGTGAAAGTGTCTCAAAATGTCAAAGTGTACATTCATGACGGCCTGCAGGTGGCAGCACGTGCTCTAAAAACTGAAGTGACAAAAGACTAGAGGAGGCTGCACAGAAAATGGACAATATACAAGCTTCACCAGTGAGTCCTGAGGACATTAATGAACAAAGCTTGCTTCAAAATGCAAGTGAACAAAGAAGGAGGGTATAAAGTAAAAACGCTGACATATCTGCAGTCTAACATCCAAAGCACTACAGATGAATCTTGCTGCTCTGAACACAACAGAATGTCAACAGAAAAAATTCTTACTAACATCAAGGGAGACGTTTTAAAAAACAAATCAAAAATAGACGTATTACCTTATCACCAAGAGAAAAGCTGAAGTCAGACATAACCGAAAGATGCTCGTCATCACTTGCAGACAATTTAGAGAAAATAAAAGGAAAGGATGACACTGACATTATGAAACTCTATGCTGACATAAGACGTTACGTGGATCTGAGACAAAAGCACTGATGCATGTAAGCCAGTAACTGTTTTTTCAAAATCACATATAAAAGGCTAACAGGTGCTGATGGAGATATTAGTGCAGATATCAATGGTTCCACTGCAGCATGATATTGTGCTGCAGTGGGACCATATTGCATCAAAACAAGCCAAACTGTGCAAGAGAAAAGAAAGCAAAGGGACATATTACAAACTCTGGAAGAAGAGCATAAGAAAGAAGCTTATAACGGAGAAAGACTACAGGTTGGTCGTATCCAGTCAGCTAAGAGCGCACCACACCCATGTGACAGATCCATGGGATCTCCATCTCCTGCTGTTGCTCTACTAGCACAAAGTGTTTAGGACAGTATAACGCTGAGCAGGCTACCCACACCGGAACCAACAGTGTTCAGTGGTGAGCAAATCCAATAGAAAACCTCCTTAATGTCACTGATAGACCAAAAGGACATCTCTGCTGCTGATAAAATACATTTAAAAAAATGCATTGGTGGCCCCACTTGTAATGTCTACAAGGCATGTTCTGGAAAAAACATAATCAACAATACGGTCAGGCATTTGTTTTTCAAAGAGCATTTAGAGAGAAGCTATCAAACCTGCCCGAAGGAACTTTACAGACTCCATAAATGGCAGCAATGCCTTATGTAAAGGGCCTGGAAACATTGAATGACAGTGAGAAAAATCAGAAACTGCCTGTTACAAAAGCTTTAATAGAAGTGGAGAGTTTCCCAGTTTCAGTGCCATAGTGTCATTCCTGTTGTGGAAATCATCTGGAACCCAGTTACCTTCAACTCTGCTCTTCGCCCAAGTTACGCAGCGACAGTGAGAAGCTAAAGGACATTAAAAGGACCAAGCACCAAAACAAATGTACACTGTGACAAGACATCAACCAGATCACATGGGGAACACCAAACTCACATCAGCTTCACAACTGCACAAACCTCATAAAAAGGTCTCTAGAAGACAGAAGGACGCATTTGACGGCTAATAAGCTGTGCTATGGCTTTTTGACCTCCTAAGACCCGAACTCTTCCACAGCAGCATTTTTAATTTCTCTTTGCTATTTGGGCTGATTGGGACCTGATGAATGTAAAAACAAAGAATTACCTGATTTTTATTTTTTTATTTATTTTTTTACTACCTGATTTTCGCTTCTCAGAAAAAATCCACATATGAGGACATTCGTTTTAAATTTCGATAGAACAGTGTATAATATAAGTGGTGGATATTTTCATCCAGACATCCTAAAATGTGATGTCCACATGTGTGGATGCCAGGTCCTAGGAGGTTAAAGCAAGGTCAGGTGTGAAGGATGTCAACACTGTGACACTTCTGTGAGAAAGCACAGTAAAACAGTATCTGGTCTCCATGTGAGGGGTTACACCTCTGCAGCACACACCCACCTCCCTCCTGCCTATCACCAACCATAGATTAACCCCTCAATAGTGAAACAGGTCTCCTGATTGGCTGCAACTGCCCCAGAGCACTAGCACCCAGACGAGTGATACTTTGCAAAGACGATGAGGGTTACACTGTTCAAACATTTAGGGCAGAACACAGTTGTTGGTTTATCATCTTCCTTCAAGACAGACATGGTGAAGCCCTCCCATCATGTTGGTATATAAGAGATCCCTCGACTACCTGTAATACAGTGTGGAATATTGTGCACTATTGCATCCACATACAACCCACTGGGATGTACTACCACCCATCTTCTCAGTAGAAAAAGAATCCTGCAAGAGATGTCAAAGCACAGGATGGGATGACCCATTGCCTAAACATCTGAAACTATGGTGGGAGCAATGGAGAGAGGACTTTGCCAGTCTAGAGACAGAAGGATAGGCAGATGTTGAAAGCTTTGAAGGATGAAAAAGGGACTGCATCCTTTTTTAGATGCAAGCACCATCACCCTAATGGAAAAGATATATATAAATCTTATAAAGTTTGTATCTGTGTGTGAAACTTGTATGAAAAGCATACAAGAGTGAAAACAGATATAATATCCCTAGAAAAAGTATATAAATGAAACTTGTATGTTTTGGATTCTTACTAAAACGATATATGAAAGGGGCCACTTTCATGAGTAAATCATATACGCCTTATAGCAGCAGCAGCTGTCTCAGTCACAGTGAGTAACATGCTCAGGTAAGAGCTGTGTTACAGCAATGTGGAAGCACTCTTCTGGACAAGCTCTAAAGCTGTGCTGAGCTTCATTATACATAAATAATGAAGTACACCGTTTTCCCACATTGGTTGTAAATAGCACGCAGAAGATACACAATAGCACAACAGTGCAACAGTGGTTTTATATGGTTTTATGTCCCCTCCAGTGATATACCATCAATGAAGTCTGGCTACTGGCTCATGAAGATTAAGTCAGTTGGTTTCATCCCACACCTGTCAGTGTGTGGTCTGTTGGAGACCAAGTAAACCTATGGAAGATAAAAGAATGAGCAATCTCCCTACAGAGCGAATGGAATCCTTCCCACCCGCCACTTACTGTGGTGCCACCTTTGAGTTTTTGTGGCGTAGACTGATCGGCCCATTCAAGACCAAACAGGGATGCGAGGAACACAAGAAATACGCCCTGCTGTTTACATGCTTTAGCTCTTGTGCTGTTTAAGTTGAACTGTTATGGAATCTGTCAACCAATGCTCTCATCAGTGGTTTGCATTGCTTTTTTGCACTATGGCACTCAGTCAACAAATTAAGTGTGACCAAGGAATCAGTTTTATATGTGCCAGAATGAAATGAAAGCAGCTGACGTTCCTCATAGGAAACCAGTGTAACTTTGCTATTGTACGAACCCACGGTAATCATAAACAGCAAACTGCTTGGAGCGCTCACTAACAGTGATGATACAGTGTTCTGTAAAAAACTGTTTCAAGTTACAATGTATGTACAGTATTAAATGAAATAGTCGGGAGTGTAAATTGCCTCCAATGCAGTGTGCTGTAAAGGTTTGTAAGTTTTGAAATGCAGTTATTTCTTATTATAAATGTTTTGAGCCTTCCTGTAATAACATCCATCCATCTTCATCCGCTTTATCCGAGGCCGGGTCGCGGGGGCAGCAGCCTAAGCAAAGAGGCCCAGACCTCCCTCTCCCCAGCCACCTCCTCCAGCTTATCCGGGGGAACACCAAGGCGTTCCCAGGCCAGCCGAGAGATATAATCTCTCCAGCGTGTCCTGGGTCTGCCCCGGGGCCTCCTCCCGGTGGGACATGCCTGGAACACCTCACCCAGGAGGCGCCCAGGGGGCATCCTTGTCAGATGCCCGAACCACCTCAGCTGGCTCCTTTCGATGTGGAGGAGCAGCGGCTCTACTCTGAGCCCCTCCCGGATGGCCGAACTTCTCACCCTATCTCTAAGGGAGAGGCCAGCCACCCTTCGGAGGAAGCTCATTTCCGCCGCTTGTATCCGCGATCTCGTTCTTTCGGTCACTACCCACAGCTCGTGGCCATAGGTGAGGGTAGGGACGTAGATCGACCGGTAAATTGAGAGCTTCGCTTTTACACTCAGCTCTCTCTTCACCACGACGGACCGGTGCAGCGTCCGCATTACTGCAGCTGCAGCCCCAATCCGTCTGTCGATCTCCGGCTCCCTTCTCTCCTGTAATAACAAATGTCTTATTTTGACTGGAGCTTTACACTCGTAATTACAGAAAGAAGGAAGCTAGAGGTTACTGAGAGAGAAAAATGAAACACGGAGAAACAGGGAAAGTAAACGAGGAGTTGAGCTTCATCTAACACGGCAGCGAGGTTAAATATGTCTGCTACATGTGTTTAAGAATTTGGGGTTTTTGTATATAGAGGACTTGCTAATTTTCTTTTGGTAAGAATTTTTAATATACTTTTCTTTTGTTGTTGACACGTATGCTGGGCTGTGACAGTATGAAGCTAAGCTGCTGAAATAAACAGAGTTCAGGGTTAAGTTTTCTTCAGCCTGGCAGTGAGCTAAACAGAGTACAGGAACAGAGAGGAGAATTTCATTGTTGAGCAGAAAAGCAAAGACATTCCAGATATTTCAGATCTGCTCTCAGACGCAGAACAGAAGGCAGATCTCGCATTTGCTGGTGATTTGCATGTCTGCCTCAGACACTGAACCTGAACACTCCTTTTTTCTCACAGAACAGGAAAGCAAGAACTTAAAAGAATTCGTGCTTTTATTATGCATAATTGTGACCTCTTTTTAAGATGAGAAAAAGAGAAGACAAAAAGGCAACAATCCCAGTTTCTCATGTGGCCCCGTGAGGAAATCGGTTGTGCACCTTCTTGGTTGTGGGGCGATCGTGGCTCAAGAGTTGGGAGTTCGCCTTGTAATCGGAAGGACAGTTTCGTCTCGGTCGTCGTGTCCTTGGGCGAGACACTTCACCCGTTGCCTACTGGTGGTGGTCAGAGGGCCCGGTGGCGCCAGTGTCCGGCAGCCTCGCCTCTGTCAGTGCGCCCCAGGGTGGCTGTGGCTACAACGTAGCTGCCATCACCAGTGTGTGAATGTGTGCGTGAATGGGTGGATGGCTGGTTGTGTGAAACGCTTTGGGGTCCTTAGGGACTCTTGAAGCGCTATACAAATACAGGCCATTTTACCCCTGGTTTACATCTATCAGAGGCTGTCTGAGGTCACAGTGAAGTAGCCATTAATGTCAAGCTCCATATTACTTTGGGGAGGTGGGTGGTTCAGGTTAAATGCATCTTTTTACTGGGCCTCTCAGTTCATTGTGTGGCAGTGTAATCTCTTGGGTTATTTCCTGTGTCATATAGTTCACACTTCCCAGTGTTTTCCTAATTCTGGGACGACTGCTTTGGGGCTTCTTTGTTCTGCACCAGCCTAATCAAATGGCTGTTTGGTTCATTCAATCTGCCTTCTGTGTCTTGTGCTTGGGTTCCACTTCTATAAACCCTGACAGCCTCACCTCATTACAGCTGGAGGTCAGATATTCTCCAAAGGGCTGGATGGCGCTGACCTTGTAGTGTTGGATCAGCTCGGTGAGACTGCCGTATGTCTGAGAGTCTCCTGATATGATAAAATGTCCGTCTTGATTTTGGGTGATAACAAAATGGCGGCACCTGTCATTACCCCTTGGGAGAAGGCAGAGAGAGGAATGAGGAAGAATACTGAAACAGTTCAACAAGGTCCAGTTGACATGCTTTGCCTTACTTGTAGGACAGGATGTAGCCGAAGGCTTTATCACTGAGACGAATGAGAAAACAGCCCATACTTTTATCCCGCAGGAGCTCCTCTGCTTCCCTGCAGCGGAAAACAAAACCGATCCAATTGAACAAACCGGCCGTCAAACTGGATTTGAAACAACTATTCATTTCACTCTTACATCACTCAGAAAACAGAGCTCTATTGATGCTGAATCCAGAGGTAACATTTTTAACGCTCTAAGCAAAATTCCTTGGAAGCGTGGACAGCCGTCTTCTGTTCAGCACAGCCACGGCCTTTCATTAAGAGCCTTTTGGTCATTAATGTCAACAGACTTGTAGCTAATGCGTTATAACTTACAACTAGCTCTCGACTCGTTTTTATGTCGAATGCCAGTTTTTAAGAAGCAGCTTTAATCTGAATAGTATGACGCGAACAAAGACAATTCATATTTTACCTCGTTTTTGGCTGTGATATAAATTAATATGGAACAGAATATTGGCTGCTTTTTA
The DNA here is from genome assembly GCF_900408965.1 of Simochromis diagramma. Lineage (NCBI taxonomy): Eukaryota > Metazoa > Chordata > Actinopteri > Cichliformes > Cichlidae > Simochromis > Simochromis diagramma. Next base: position 1,004,908 of record NW_024387258.1, on the reverse strand, counting down.
TTTTCTGAATACAACTCCTGTTCTCCCAAACAGATGTAGCTAAACTTTTGCTTTGAAAAAGTCATTGAGGTAAAAGTTTGTGGGTGCTTTCAGCAAAACATGTTTAAGTATAAGAAAAAAAATCAACACTATCTACATCTCTATTTTATCCCAATCAGTGAAAAGTAATTAGAAATGGACAAATACATAATACGTTCACCTATATGTTCTTCCCTCGTCTAACACCAAGTCAGCAGTCCTAACGTGAGGCATGAGGTAGCATGGAATGAAAATGATATTCAAACTCTGCATTTCCTCAGTAGCTACCCACAAACACGGACAGTAAAACCACAATAGTGATGGGAGATATTTACAGTATTTACAGTGTTCAAATGAAATCACAAGTAAGTGATGAAGCCTCAGTAAAGCAGAAATTCTTGAACTTCCTATAAAAAAGCCTATTTTTTTTTCATGTGCTCAGTCATCTAGATAAGGAAACCCCAGAAAGTTGATTCTGTTTATCTGGACGTCGCGTTCTCAGTGGGAGAAATGTTTGGTCAGTCATCAAAGTGGCTTCTTCACTACATCCAGGTGAACAGAATCAGCTTTCTGGGTATCTTCTCTTCACTAGTCTCTACGTGTCCTGAAGCAAAGGTCTTTTGTATGCTGCTTACTTTCTTGTAGCAAGGCCTTGAAACCAGGCAGGGAAGTTTCCATTGTGCTGGACGAGCGGTGCCTGTGTCTCAGTAAACCATCGAAGCACCAGCTCCTTCAGGCCCCCTCCTTCCTGTGGTTCCATATTCAGCTCAACACCCGACCTCTTCTCCATCCACATCCATATGTGAGCTGCTGACAGAGCGCAGGTGATACAGTGTGCATACTCTCTGCTCTGATGTAATACTTCTAAAGGAAGCAGAGGTGCCTCATTTGACTACTTCTGTCTCTCATCTGAATCGGGGTATTGTTGCAGTTTATCTATTTCATCTGCCACCAGCTTTTCTGCCTCACATTGCACAAGTACTTTCATTTTACTATCTGTGTTCCTTGTTCCAGATTGAACTTTAACAGCTTGGCCCAAAGTAAATATTTCATTTGGTTTGTACCTTGGATTAACAGATCTATACAAAAACACATATAGCTTTAGATGACCTCCCCCCCCCCCATGTTCCTTTTCATGGTTTCTAAGCACACCCAGTCTCACTCTCTCCCACTGAGCCTATATAAAACTACTAATGTCACAACTTAAAGCACATTATGTGCACTGCACGCAAAGGATAGAAGTCCAATAGTTACATTGTTCATGTGCTATGGTCAACAATAATAAAACTTTAAAGACTATTAACGAAAAGCAAATGCAGCAAAGGGGGAAAATAAGAGAATCGGTCAAAAAAAACATACAAGAGGATCTTACTGGACATCTATGAATACAAGACCACCTGGAAAGCCTGACTATTAAGATTTCAAAAGCATTTTCGCAAGGCGGAGCTTAATAACTAGAGTTAGACTGACTGAGCAGACTGAAGAGTAAAAGCTAACAAAAACAAACAGTAACACTGATAACAGGGATTACTAAATAAAACAGGAAAAGAAAACAACATACCTACCCAACGCCTCCTGCTTACCTCTGTCCTCTTTACCTGTAACAGACTTTTACTTTGTAAAATCTATATATGCTACTGCTTATTGAAAACAGAACAGAAATATGAGATTAAAAATAGCAGGTACTGATACTGCAGGAAGAGAGAATTCAAAATCTGGGTAGAACAATTATATCCCACAACTGATGCTGTAATTTCCTAACATTTATTATTTATTACCAGTCTACCAACCCACCACATGTCACCCTGGCCCCAGCAGGTTATAGGTGACGTGGTGAAGGTAAAGATGTAGCTACAGCTTAATGAACAGTTCTTTAACTACACCATCTACAGTATAACCATAACTACAGTTTGCTTTGTGCCTTCTGTCTACACATAATATTTACACATTTTTTCTCCTTTCCTTTGAAACTGCTTGATACCTCTTGTTCTATTATTACCTGCATTTCATTGTAAGTATATATTTAAGAAGTGTTATTAGTACTTGGAGGAAAATTACACGCGTTATTTAGAGACTTGAGCAACACTTGAAGTGTTATCAAATCTCGCTAAAACAGTCCACTCATGAACGTGAAACAGGACTACTGTGTATTTGTTTTCATATGTCACATGTGTGTTCAACAAATTCGATGTTAGCGTCTCCGTTTTTACTGCTTCACCATTTTAATCATGTTAATCTTACCAAACACAAACATATCGTTCAGATCCTGTAACTGTTTCTCTGAATACACGTTTTATCGATATATAACGACGACATTTGTTTCCAACTATACGAATTTTGTGGCAGAAGTTCCGAGACTTTTCTGCCCGACTTCGTGATCTGTGCAGAGCGCTGCAGCCACAGACACGGGGACACGGACACGGGGACACGGACACAGGGACAGGGCATGACGAGGACGTGAGGTCCACGAGCACAGAGTTACGTATGTTTTAAAAACGCGGACACATTTTCTACACATTATCGTTGTGTAGCGTCTGTCTGCCATGACACGCTGCAGTTTCTGTGATCTGGTTTTCCATCGGAAACTGGTTATTTTCGGGGACAGGCTTACTTCAAAATCTTTTCCCTTTTTTATTTGTAGATGGTTTTTTAAAAGTGGGCCATGTTGTTTAAGTAAAGCACTTTTTACGTGTTATTTAATTATCATTTCAGGACAGACAGAAATAACATCAAACTGGGGACTGCAGCAGTAATGGATCTATTCAAGCAACAGAAAGTGGAAGATTTCTATGAAATTGGTGAAGAGCTTGGCAGGTACAGACGCGCACGGTTTTTGCATCTGCTTTAAATGTAGTTTAATGAGTAACAGCGGCTAGTTTAATGTAAATCAGAATGCAGATAGTGAGACGGATGGATTGAGAACAACAGCATATTAACTACAAACTCAACCACCAACCAGAACACCAACTACTTCAACGTGTATTCCTGTGTTCATTGAACTGCTCATCACCGGTAATCCTGGGGTAGGAAATATAAGGCATGTTTGCAGAGTAGACACCTACACAAAATACACTGGGATCTTTTTCAAACTTGACTTACATTTACTCTTCCACAGAGTTATTTCTGTGCTCTAACGGTATGGAAATGACACTGGGTCATTAACTGCACCAGTGAAAAGTCTTTTATTTGTCTTTGGCTGCACACAGCTTCCTTTTTAGCTGATGATTGCTGACACACACTCTCTAAATATCAGGTGGTTTCTAAAAGCGATCCGCTCTATTTCTGAGAGAAGTGGGAAACAAAGTTGCATGTTTGGCTTTGCTTTTGTTGCTGTGTGTTGTGTGAGAGAGACAGATGTCATGCACATCAAACTGCTTTTTAAAGGACTTGTTTATATTTAGCAGAGGTTATATTTGCTCTTAGCCTGGCTGCAGGAAGTGGAGTGTCAGCTTACAAACCATTGAAGTGAACCAGGAAAAAATAGATGCAGCTGCATGGTCATATAAGTGAATTTGAATGTTAAATACTGTACATGACCTGTGGTGTAACTGTGCAGTTTGTTGTTGTTGTTTGTGTTGTCATTTTCAATATAGATAAGGAAATTTGTGGGGTGCAGTTAGTAAAGTGTCAAACAGTCAAACTAATAACTAAATTACTCATTGGTCTATTTTACCATAACTCTAATTTTCCACAGTCAATAAAACGACCTACAAATGCATAAACTTTGCAGTGCGCCAGTCTTTGCCAAATGTTTATGACAGTTATGTGCAGTCAATAGGACTGCACCCTTGTTTCCATCTAACCCGCAGATATGTTCACGGTTCTGTGTGGTAGTTAGGAAGTGATTTTTTCAATGATCTTCATTTGATTGTGTGATTTCCTCTCTGTGTTTGAGTGGGCAGTTTGCCATTGTGAAGCAATGTCGAGAGAAAACTACAGGTTTGGAATTTGCTGCCAAGTTTATCAAAAAGCGGCAGAGCATGGCCAGCTCTCGTGGAGTCCGGCGAGACGAAATAGAGCGAGAGGTAAACATCCTCCAGCAGATTCAGCACCCCAACATCGTCATGCTGCACGACGTTTATGAGAACCGCACTGATGTGGTGCTTATCCTGGAGCTGTGAGTAGCTGATTATAACTACTATAATTACTCAAAGATTATTGAGTAATCCCAATTAGCTTCTCTAAAATACAGTACAGTGGAAAATCTTTATGTATATTCTATATTTTGCCAGGCAGATGGGAAATGGGTGCACAAATCATTGAAATGTGCAAATATGCATGAAAATACAGGCATGCATAATATAGCAAACTCTGAGTTGGTGGTAACAAGTGTGAAAGTCAATATGTGAAATGAGTTTTCATGAACAGAATAGGAAGGTCATTTCAACACTATTTATTGGATATTGGCTTTGGTTTGTTCTGTCCTCTGTCAAGATCATCCCGCAGTGCTTCAGTAATGTTAAGGTACCGTGTCTGCAGAGCCCATTTCTTATGAGGCTGCAGAAGGATCGACTGAAGGACCATAAGACAGTTTTTTGCTGGATTTTTCTGAAGGACATAACTTTCAGATACTGCTCGTCTGCTGTATATAGTTTTTTAAGCCCAGCATTTCTTCTTTTCTGCTCTACTTGTCCAATTTTCTCAAATGTTTTTTTAAGAAAAGTGTTGTGAAAAGCATTTGACACCTTCTTGATTTCTTTTTATCGTGTCTGCTAAAGTTCCATGTTTTAGATCAATATTAGACAAGGATAACTGGAGTCAATGTAAAACAGTTTCTAAATTGTGTTTTCATTTATTAATGGAAAATAACTACCATTACCTAAGTACCTACCTAAAACTTGGTTGATTGTATTAATTTTGTCCCACTCTTGGGAACATGCAAGTCCAGACTTTAACTAACATCCACAAACGGACAATCAGACGTTCTCCTTCAGGATTTTTTGGTATAGAGTAGAATTCATGGCTCCATTACTGATAACAGGTTGTCTGGATCCTGAAGCATCGAAGCAGCCCCGGTACATCACACTACCACCACCATGTTTGCTGATACCCTTATATGACTTGCTGTTTTAGTTTTATGTGAGATGTAACAGGATGCAAACCTTACAAAAAGTAAAACATCTGTCTTTTTAGTCCATAGAACATGTTGCTCCTAAGTTTTTAGGGTCATCAAGATGTTTCTTGGCAAATGAGATGAGCCTTTGTGCTCTTTTTTGTCAGTAATGGTTTTCACCTTGGAAATCTACCTTTTTTCCCCATTCCTTGTTACTGAATCATGAACACTGATCATAGGTGAGGCGAGTAAGTCCTGCCGTTCTTTAGATGTGGTGGTGATGTTGAAACATGTCCGTATAATATATGTTGCCTAGAGGGGACTACTGAAATTAAATTGGTACTGTATAAGTGAAAGCAAGGCTATCAAAATAAAACAGGAAGTAACACACACACTGCGACCCAGACTAAAACAAGTGAACTTGATAAAGGGGCTGGAGAAAGACAGGGAGACATGACTGACTGGGAAGAAAAAAGGACGAAACACAGAGAGACTATTAACAGGAAGAGAAACTCAGGGACCAGAACTGGAGACATTAACTAGCCATGGCAGGGAAACCAGGAACCTGCAGAGACAGGACATGGAGAAACCAGACAGACACAGGGACATGACCGGGGAGAAAAAAGGCTACAAAACATGGAGAAAAAAATCTTTAAAAAGAAATCATTTGATATATGAAGCTATACACCATATTATATATTTTAGATATTAAGTATATACACTAGATTGCCGAAACTATTCACTCACCCATCCATGTAATTGAATTCAGGTGTTTCTGTCACTTCCGTGGCCACAGATGCACAGAATCAAGCACCTCAGAATGCAAACTGCTTCTATAGGGAACAAGTCGCTCTCAGGAGCTCAGTGAGTTCCAGCGTCCGACTGTGATAGCATCGCTCTTGCCCAGTCATAACATTTTCTGGCTACCAAATATTCACAATTTTAAATGTGTGGGAAAAGTTTGGAGATGGTCCTTTCTGTTCTAATATGACCTGACAGAAGAGCGGCGACTGCAAGACAGGCCTACTCGTCCAGCATCAGTGGACGGATAGGCCTGCTCACTGAATGTGTGAAAGGTTGTCGGACAGTATGTTCCTGAAGCTATTCAGTGGGAAATGAAGGAGAAACGTATAAAAAGAGATAAACCGGCATTTTTTACAGTGATTTTTTTAACCCTTTCAGAGTCTCTGGTGGTGAGCTGTTTGATTTCCTGGCCCAGAAGGAGTCTCTGAGTGAGGAGGAGGCTACTCAGTTCATCAAGCAAATCCTTGAGGGGGTGAACTACCTTCACGCCAGAAAGATAGCCCACTTTGATCTTAAGGTTTGTCCAAACAAGATATATCACAGTCTCTTTTTTCACCACAGATAAGATGTTTGTGGTGGTGGGGTGTGGTTTGAGACTCAGCTGCCAGGGAGCAGCGCTGCAGTGGGTTCAGGGGGCAGTGCCAGTTGGCAAGGGTAATCTTATTAGATGTCTCCTATATGTAGTGACCCAAACCACCCAATAACCACCAAAGGCCTCTATACTACTTGTACAAGCTTTCAGACCCAGAGCTCTTACAGGAACGAGCCCAAAATAAACAGGACAAAGGGATCAATATCAGCCAGGTGCTGTGTGACTCTTCTATTACTCCCATTTTCAGCATTTCGGCTAACTCCCTCTGAACAATTTGCCTTTTCTGTTCAGGAACCCTGTAGGGCCGTGAACGCACCGTCACGCCAGGCTGCGTTTCAAAACGATGCTCAATGAGAGACGTTCGGCCAGGCGGGGGGGGAGAACACGTCCGCAAAGCGCTGTTGCCCGCTCTCTGGGCCTGTGTGAGATGGTCATCACAATGGAGGGAGGCGGGAATGATGGACTTTTGCTCTCAGGTCCAACACGTACTGAATCTCATTCTTTGCAGGGCTCGGACCTTCCTCCCAGCTTTCTTTAATCAGGTCGAGCACCCCATGTGGCTTCTGGCGGAACAGCAGCTCAAAGGGAGAAAATCCTGTGGAGGCCTGGTGGACCTCGGCAACTGCAAATAACTGAGGGTCTAACGAGGGATCCCAATTGCATTCATCTTCGTGAATGAACTTACAAATCATGGACTTCAAAGTCTTATTCAGCCACTCCATCAGCCCATCAGTCTGAGGGTGGTAGACGCTGATCCGAACAGATTTAATGCCCAACAATTTGGACAGTTCCCGCAGTGTGCGAGACAAGAATGACGTGCCCTGCTCAGTCAATATTTTTTTCAGGATACCGACTCGGGAGATGACCTGAAACAGTGCCTGTGCCCCACGCTTTGTAGAGATGTCGCGCAGTGGCACTGCTTCCGGGTATCTCATTGCATAATCCACCAGAACTAATACAAAGCGATAGCCATGTGCACTCTGGTGAAATGGCCCGATGAGAACCATGCCAATGCGCTCAAACAGAACCTCCACTAGTGGGAGCGGGCGCAAAGGCGCTTTTTGAATGGCTGGCTGGTTAACAAGCTGGCATTCTGGGCAGGATGCGCACCAGCGGTGAACATCCACCCAGGTGCCCGGCCAATAAAACCAGGCCATTATTTGCTCCAGAGTTTTGTCACATCCCATATGCCCTGCCATGGGGTTATAATGAGCCGCCTGGAAAATCATTTCCCAGCGGCCTTGTGGCACCAACAACTGGCTGTGTGTCTCCTCCGTGCGAGTGTCACGACTCACTCAATATAACCTGTCTTTTAAAAACACGAACATGAAGTGCGGGTAGGTCCGCACGGCTTCAGGGTGCACCACGTGACCATCAATCTCAATCACTTGGTCAAAGGCTGAGTGCAGAGTGTCATCAAGAGAATGCTCCAGTGGGAATTTTCCTGTGGGGGTAATTTCCAGGTGGCGGGGGGTGGCGCGTCCTCCCTTGCTTTTGCGGCCAGGTGATCCTCCACCAGTGTGACCGCCACGTCCACGTCCACTTAGCTGTCTCCGCCGGCAGCGGATGATCCTCCCCAGTCAGCCTGCAGGCGCAGAACCGCCGGCGATGATCTTCTTGGGTGAGGCCCATCTGCTCCAACACGGCCTGGCTCATGTCAGCGACGCAGCTCTGTGAGGTCGGTAGTAGGCTCAGGGCTGCTGTTTGCAACTCCCCCAACAGTATTGGAATCAGGGCGTCTACTCTGCTTGTGGCCACTGGCACGCCTCCGCTGTTGCATGGAATGCCTCCAAAAAACCCTGAGGATCATCACCGTCCCCCATCCTTTGCATCACTACTGACAGAGGCAGGGGCTTCGACGGTGCAGGAGCCCCAACTAGCTGCTCAAGGACCCTGGTCTGCTGGTCTGAGTGCTCCTGCAGCTTAATCAGACGCTCCCGCTGGGCCACCGCCTGATCTTAAGACATTGTTGCCAATTCCACCAGCATCTGTGCCAACAACTGTGCAGGCTGGGTAGGTAGCGCATCGTGTGGGTCAGACATCCCACTCCTGGCACCACTTGTAAAAGTACACGACGCACACGATGATCGTGCTCACTATAATTGCGTTTTATTGAAAGTTGTGAACTCAGGGAACACTGTCGTTCCAGTCCAGCTCTCTCCGTCCCCGCTCAACTTTGCCTTCACTACAGGGAGTGCAGAATTATTAGGCAAATGAGTATTTTGTCCACATCATCCTCTTCATGCATGTTGTCTTACTCCAAGCTGTATAGGCTTGAAAGCCTACTACCAATTAAGCATATTAGGTGATGTGCATCTCTGTAATGAGAAGGGGTGTGGTCTAATGACATCAACACCCTATATCAGGTGTGCATAATTATTAGGCAACGTCCTTTCCTTTGGCAAAATGGGTCAAAAGAAGGACTTGACAGGCTCAGAAAAGTCAAAAATAGTGAGATATCTTGCAGAGGGATGCAGCAGTCTCAAAATTGCAAAGCTTCTGAAGCGTGATCATCGAACAATCAAGCGTTTCATTCAAAATAGTCAACAGGGTCGCAAGAAGCGTGTGGAAAAACCAAGGCGCAAAATAACTGCCCATGAACTGAGAAAAGTCAGCCCGGTACCAAACGACTCACGGACCGGTACCGGTCCGAGGCCCGGGGGTTGGGGACCGCTGACTTATCTGACAATGTATCCCATGTACTAATCAATAAAATGATTTATTTCACTCTTAGTTGAAAACTTGTTCGTAGACCAAAATGCCACTGAGCATATAGTAAATGAAGTAAGTTCATGAATTAAGCTGTGCATAGAAACATGATGGGTCCATTTTTCACTGCTTTCCACAAATGATTTTTCCCTTTTTTAAATTTTTCTTTCCTTTTTGAACAGGAAATACTTTGTATCAATAGGTAACTTCACATCCGAGCAGACAAGTATCACATGTGGAGTTCCCCAAGGTTCCATCTTGGGACCCCTTCTGTTTAACATTTACATGCTCCCACTGGCACAGATTATAAAGAACAACAAAATAAACTACCACAGCTATGCAGATGACACACAAATATATATCACAATGTCACCAGGAGACCGAGGCCCTGTACAGGCTCTTGGTAAATGCATTGAGGAAATTAATGACTGGTTGTGCCACAATTTTCTCCAGCTAAACAAAAACAAAACTGAAGTAATAGTCTTTGGAGCCAAAGAAAAACGATTACAGGTCACCAGAGAACTTCAATCTATACACCTAAAAACCACAAACCAGGCGAGAAATTTGGGTGTAGTGATGGACGCAGACCTAAACTTAGAAAAACACATTAAGACAATAACAAGGTCAGCTTACTATCACCTCAAGAATATTTCAAGGATAAAAGATCTGATGTCTCAACAGGACCTGGAAAAACTAGTCCATGCATTCATCTTTAGTAGGCTTGATTACTGTAACAGCATCTTTACAGGTCTACCTAAAAAATCAGTCAGACAACTACAGCTCATTCAGAACTCTGCTGCTCGAGTCCTCACTAAGACCAAAAAAGTGGACCACATCAGTCCAGCTCTGAGGTCTTTACACTGGCTGCCTGTCCGTCAGAGGATAGACTTTAAAGTCCTGATGCTGGTCTATAAAGCTCTGAATGGTTTAGGACCAAAATACATCAGGGACCTCCTGACCCAGTATGAACCTTCCAGATCCCTCAGGTCATCTGGATCCGGTCTTTTATCAGCTCCCAGAGTCAGAACCAGACACGGAGAAGCTGCATTCAGCTTTTATGCTCCTTATATCTGGAACAAACTCCCAGAAAGCCTCAGATCAGCTGAAACACTCAGTTTATTTAAATCCAGGTTGAAGACTCACCTGTTCTCAGCTGCATTTGAATAAAGCACCAAATCCACACTTTTAAGCTTAAATTTCAAAACTAACATTAACTACTGATTTTATCTACTGTTCTGATTTTATCTGTTTTGATTTTATATACTGTTTTGTTTGTTAGTTTGTTTGTTTGCTTGTTTTAATCAATTTTAAATCATGCTTTTTATTTGTTTTTGTTTCTAATGTCTCTGTAAAGCACTTTGAATCACCTTGTTGTTGAATTGTGCTATACAAATAAATTTGCCTTGCCTTTTGTATCAGAAAATCAACTCACGTGTTTTAGAACCTCCTAATGTAAAGTGTTCAAAGTTGCTAAGTACATGTTCTTGTCTTCTGCAGCCTGAAAACATAATGCTTTTGGATAAGAACACACCCTTGCCAAGAATAAAACTGATTGATTTTGGTCTTGCCCATAAGATTGAAGCTGGAGTTGAGTTCAAGAACATCTTTGGAACTCCTGAGTTTGTAGGTAAGATTATTATTTATAAACTGCAGTAGCAAAGAGCTCATATTCCTTCACTGTTGGTAAATGGACTGGTTCTTATATAGTGCTTTTCTGCTCTACCTGGGGACTCCTATTGCTTTGTACAACACCTCATTCACACCAGAACTTTTTTCTTTTTCGATTAGTAGATGGCCGAGCTCTATCTCCGGAGCTACAGTCACCCAATCTTTTTCATTCCATTTTTAAAATCTTTACATTGTTTGCCAATCTGTCTAAGCTTTAATTTTTGAAGTCTTCTCAGGAAATTAAACTGATTCTGATTCTGACCTCTCAGCTGTTATGAAGTCAAAACTAAGCAGCATAAAAAGACACCTTTCAATAACTGCGTCCCAAAACTCTGGAAAAGGCAGCCTGAAAATTTAGGGAATGTCGATCTAGCCACTTAATCACAACTCTCAGCTTTGCTTAACTGATCAGAAAATAATCTGGACAAAGACGAAGGTAAACAAAAATAATGAAAAAATATCCACAAAATAATAGAAATAAGAAAAGCTAGAAAGAAAAGCATTGTTTACTGCCAGCAGTTCTACAACGCAATGGACATTTTAAAGGAGTTTGGTCCCAGTTATCCAGTTAGCAATCTGGTTTTGAACTGCCATGTCTTTAAAAACAGAAACGCATTAAAGGGTTTGCAATATTAGATCTAAATACAAGGAAATGTTTACCTTTCTGTTTTATGTGTATATTTATTTATTTTTGTATTGGTTGCCTGTAAAGCTCCAGAGATTGTCAACTATGAGCCCCTTGGATTGGAAGCAGACATGTGGAGCATTGGTGTCATCACTTACATCCTGCAAGTTAACCTCGCCCAATATTAATGTGGCATCTCCTACAATATCATATGCATAGTAATGCAGCAGTATAATAAACTGCACTTTTTTATTGTTTTATTCCAGGCTGAGTGGTGCCTCTCCTTTCCTGGGGGACACAAAACAGGACACACTGGGGAACATTTCAGCCATAAATTATGAGTTTGATGAAGAGTTCTTCTGTCACACCAGTAAGCTGGCCAAGAACTTCATCAGCCAGCTACTCGAGAAGGATAAGAAGTAAGAGCTCAGGGATAGCTTAGTGAAGGATACTTGTGCCACAGCAGGAGAGTAAAATGCACATTAATTCTGGAGAGCTCATTATAGTCACATCACCACTTTTACATAATCAAAGTTAGCAAGATTTTTTTTTGTCTCACAGGAAAAGATTAACAATTCAAGATGCCCTCAATCACCCATGGATCAAGGTAATGCTTCTGTTGAAGCCATCTCAGTTCGCAGAGCAATGCATGGCTATCAGAGAGCTTTATAGAGAAAGGATGCCTCAGAAACCACTTAGGGCTCTTCGCTTTTTAAAAACTTCACTGTTATAAATTCAGTTTCAAATTACAGAGAAATTTACAGAGAAACAGGAGACTCGAGCATGAAAAACTGAAATCTCTCATTTAGGAATATATTCAGACTTAACGTAGAGTTTCTCTGAAATGACCTGATCAAGGAGACTTTACGCAATTCACACTGCACATTAGGACAAAAACTGAATTGTGAAGTCCAAGAGCTCTTTGTAGATAAAACAAAACATTGTGACTACGTCCACACCAGCCCGGATAAATTTGAAAACTGCGTTTTCTTCTGAAAACTATCCACACGAGCGTTTTCAGTTGTTTTCACAGAGTTGTGCATCCACTAGTGATGTGTCCGTCGCGAACGAAATGGCTCTTAGAGCCGGATCTTTGACGTGAACGACGCTTTGCGCTGAGCAGAGGGGGGAGGGGCGGTAGTTACACTGGCAGTAGCACAGGAACAGAGCAAATCAACCACGAATGTGGTCATTGATCAATGGTCATGAGAATTTGCATAATTAAGATTAAGGAACTGACCTCCCAGCCCATTGTTCCCTCAGTGGGCTGGTTTCAGTCATTATGCAAATGTCCTGTTTATAAGATTGAAACCTGCAGTCAGCTGAGACTGAAGACGTCACCTGATGAGTGACGAAACGTTTCTCCCACAAAACGTTACGTCCACATGAACAGAATCAACTTTTGGAGATAAGAGATTCTCAGAAACTAAAGAAATCATAAAACCCAAAATCAACAACAAAATTCCTTCCCCAAAACGCCGGGTCCAAGCCCCAGGGATCCTAACAAGGATTCACAAGCAGCCACGGAAATCCTGAACAGGGAGGAGGAAAACCAAGTCACTGTCCAACAGCAACGGTTATTGAAAGTTTCCATGAAAAGCTATTAATTTTTGTTTTATCTACTTAGTGTCCTCTGTCTGGGAATAATTAGGTAACAGGATTCATCTGTCCACGAAACTGTCAGTTCTCCAGTTATTTTTAAGCCTCTGAAATTTTTAATGAAATATTTTTACTTTAAAGAAAATAAAAAAAACAAAACAAAAAAAAAAGCTGTAATTGTCCCACATTTGCAGACCTAATTGTTTGTTCCCAGTCCTTTCAGCTTCTTATGGTTAAGCCAAAACATAATGTAACGCCTGCTGCAGTTATCTCCTGCAGTTTTCGTAAAAACCTGAGCATGCTATCCTTTCTTTTCACATTTTTAATATGCCATCTCTCAAACTTTTGATGTTGACTTAATGTTTAATTCTTTGAATAAAAAGCATGTTGACGGTGTTTTTGAAAGGTTCTTTATAAATAAAGTCCCTACTATTTATAATAATAATAACTTGGATTTGTAGAGCACCTTTCAAGAATCCCAAGATTCTTCTTTAAAACAGTTTATCTCTCTCTGTGTTTGAAATTCTTTAGTCCAATGAGAACAAGGAAGAAAATAAAGCCAGGGGGCCAAAGAAAAGTGAGCGGCGCCAATTGAAGACCAAGCGCCTGAGGGAGTACACTATCAAGTCCCACTCAAGCATGCCACCCAACAACACCTACGTGAACTTTGAGCGCTTTGCCCAGGTTGTAGAGGACATTGACCAGATGGAGAGCTCGTTCATTAGCCTGGCCGCAGCCCACGACTCTCTGCAGGAAAATGTAGATGCCATGGTCTCTATTTATAATGAAAAGGAAGCCTGCTACAAGGAGGAGAATGAAGCCATGCGTCACGAGCTCTCGCAAATCCGCTACGAGTTCCGTAAGGTGGAGGCCTTGAAGAGGAGCCTGCAGGATGACATCCAAGCCTTCAGCTGCAGCCTCGGTGCCATCAGCAACCGCTTCCAGGAGAGACAGAGCCGGTTTGATGCCCTGGCCCTGGAACTAAGCAACGAGGTGAAGTGGGTGCAGGATGTCATGGGGTCATTTCATACAGATGAAGGTAGAAGATACCCCAACTGCAGCTTCTCCTCAGCTTTCAACAACGTGAATGAAACTCTGAAAGAGCTTTTAAACCGTTCCTGTGAAGGAGAACTGCTCTCTGGGATCAACTTGGACTTTAGTGAAACTGGACAACAAAAATGATTTAAAATACTAAATCACATAGAAAACATTTAAAAGCAGCTAGCAGGAGTGTGCTGCAGCATGCCCAAATATTTCTTACACAAAGATATACACTGTTTGTTTTATACGTAAATAACAGATTGCATACTTGCATACTGAAACTTTTTTCATATGAACAAAATCTTCTGTTCTAAAATACTATTAAATGTTAAGCAAAGACTTCGCTGTAACAATCAACATTCATTTGTTGTGCTGTATGTTGGAGAGATTTTTTTAAAAAAAATTTCTACTTATTTCTCATTAAGTCTAAAAGAAAGATTTACTAATTTGCTATTCTGCATTAATACACTGCCTGGACAAAAAAAGGCACCACCAAATTAAAAGGTCACACACTCTAATATTTTGTTGGTCGCCCTTCAGCTTTGGCGCATTCACTGTGGCATTGTTTAGTAAGCTTCTGCAATGTCAGAGGATTTATTTCCATCCAGTGTTGCATTAATTTTTCACCAAGATCTTGAATTGATGATGGTGGAGTCTGACCACCGTGCAAAGCCTTCTCCAGCACACCCCAAAGATCCTCAATGGGGTTAAGGTCTGGACTCTGTGGTGGCCAGTCCATGTGTGAAAATGATGTCTCATGCTCCCAGAACCACTAATTCATCATTTAAGCCCGATGACTCCTGGCACTGTCATCTTGGAATAGGCCCATGCATCAGGGGAGAAAAAACCCATTCATGGAATAACCTGGTCATTCAGTATAGTCGGGTAGATTCAAAGATTCAAAGGCGTTTCTCTGTGCAATGAAATTCTTTCTTTGCTGTCCACCCACAGATGTCTATTGATATATACAATAGAAACAGAACATATAAAATACAAATAGTACAAATAAATAAATGAAGACAGGAAAGGAGACAAAATATGGAGGTGTGAAACAGAGATGTGTGCAAAGAGCTATAGCTTAATATGCAGGATGACCTGATGTGCACACTTCAGAAGTGTGCACAGTCCGTGTTGGGGGTGTGTGGGGTCTTTGAGGATGGAGGCAGCTCTCCTCTGGACTCTGTGATGGTAGATGCTCTGCAGAGAGGGCAGCGGAGTCCTGATGGTCTTCTCCGCAGTTGTTATCACTCTCTGCAGGCGTTTGCGGTCCATAGCAGCTGGTCAGCTGACCTCATTCTTGGAGCACATGCTGTTGCTGAACCTAGACCTGACCAACTGCAGCAACCCCAGATCATAGCACTGCCCCCACAGGCTTGTACAGTAGGCACTAGGCATGATGGGTGCATCACTTCATCTGCCTCTCTTCCTACCCTGATGCACCCATCACTCTGGAACAGGGTAAATCTGGACTCATCAGACCACATGACCTTCTTCCAGTGCTCCAGAGTCCCATCTTTATGCTCCCTAGTAAACTGAAGCCTTTTTTTTTTCCAGTTTGCCTCACTGATTAGTGGTTTTCTTACGGCTAAACAGCTGTTCAGTCCCAATCCTTTGACTTCCCTTCATATTGTGTGTGTGGAAATGCTCTTACTTTCACTGTTAAACATAGCCCTGAGTCCTACTGTTGTTTTTCTTCAATTTGATTTCACCAAACATTTAAGTGATTGCCGATCATGATCATTCAGGATTTTGTTCTGGCCACATTTCTTCCTCCAAGACGATGAGTCCCCACTACCCTTCCACTTTTTAATAATGCGTTGGACAGTTCTTAACCTTAGACGTTTTCTCTGCTTGATGGATCCCAATGATTTGACCCTTCTCAAACACACTAACATCTTTTCCAGGACCACATGATGTGTCTCTCGACATGGTTGTTTATGAAATGAGAAGCAACTCATTGCACCAGCTGGGGTTAAATAACTTGTTGCCAGCTGAAAGGTAATTGCCAATGCAGTAATTGTCCAACAGGTGGCGACTTTTATTTGGCCAGGCAGTGTATAATGTTCAGGGTCATTTTTAAACGCATCGGGTCCCTCGAAATGCTCTTTGTTTCCATAAAGGTCCCAAAGAGATCTGTTCCCAAATTAGTACAGTATGTCAGTACTTGATCTGTCTTAAAATGTGATGTGATGTCTGAGAGCAGCTCTCTGTGCAGTCTTCATCAGCAAGATGCTGATCTCTCTCCAGGCTGACCAACACCACGTGGTCGGATCAAAAGCAGCATGTATTCCTATATTCTGACAGTAATCATCTGCAGTGAGAAGCACACATATTAGCAGTGTGCTAATAAAATAAAAAATGAAAAGTTATAATAGCTCATTTTTCCAAAGTTACTTTGAATTTACTCATTTTGTGAGACAAAATTTATATTTCTCTTTCATTCAGCTTGCAGCTTTTATTCCACGCACAGTCCACATTATGATTTGAAAGCTTTTTTTTTACCATCCTTTAACTCTGGTATCACTTTTAGAAGTGATTATGTTGTTAATTATGTTGTTTTACAGAGAAACACGAATGTAATGCAACGAGTATACTCAATACATTACTTTTTTAAAATCCTATAGGATAAGGAAATTCTCCTGGGAGTGATTAAGTAACATACTCCAAATACTCCAGACTGAAAAAGTCATTTGGATGAGTCACATCTTCTATGACAGACGTGTGAAAAGCAGAAAGCAACAGAGACTAAACTGACAAATCCAAAACTGGGAAGAAACTAGAAACATGAGATGTGGTAAAGGCAATACATCAGGGGCGGGCAACTCGAGGCCTCAAGGGCCGGTGTCCTGCGGGTTTTAGATCTCACCCTGGGTCAACACACCTGAATCAAATGATCAGTTCATTACCAGGCCTCTGGAGAACTTCAAGACATGTTGAGGAGGTAATTTAGCCATTTGAATCAGCTGTGATGGATCAAGGACACATCTAAAACCTGCTGGACGCTGGCCCTTGGGCCTGGAGTTGCCCACACCTGTGGTAGATGATACGCAGACAATCAAGCAACAAACAGAGGAAGACAAAGGGCTTAAATACACAGAGGGATAACGAGGGAATGAGACACAGGACGAGAGGAAACAGGCACAGAGACATGGACTGACACTGGAACAATGAGAAGCACAGATATGAACACATAACTAGATCAGATGTGACACAAGGAACACAGAAGAAGCACAGTGACGGAAACCAAGAGACCAAAAACTATAAATATCAATGAAATCAAAGACTACTAACTCAAAATCCCAAAACGTTGGGTCAAAGACCCAGGACCGTGACAGGCGAAACGCTCCTCCCACTGAAAACGCTACGTCCAGATGAGCAGAATCAACTTTTTGGATTTCCTCACGTTGAGTTTTTGACTTTTAAGAAAAGTACGTTTTGTATAATATGTGTAGTACATTAACTTTTTTGAGTAATGAGCCAACACTGCTCACAACAAAGAGTGGTAATACCTCCAACATGTACAAACATCTGCACAAACAGCATGCAGTTCATTTGCAGGACTGTAGTGTCTTTGAAATGCTGCTTTGTGACGGTGGTGAGTCTCAAACTGGAGACAGTGAGAATCAAAAGTCATAATAATGGAATTGCATAATTCTGAAGTATCATCATTGTATAAGTATAAAATGATAAAATTCCACTCTTGTGTGTGTTGGTGGGTTGTTTTTTTTTGCAGAGGTGGGAGTTACCACAGGTGCCCCCCTTGGGCTTCACACACCTGTGAGTGATTGCACACCTCTCTCTGTTAACCTTGTCAGAAGCCCCTACTTAAGAAAGTGGCTGAACTTCAGTCTTTGTTGGATTATTGAACTACTACAGTCAGTGTTCAACACCACGTTTCTCCACTATAGTTGTCTTATTCTACCTTATCCCTTTAACCCCAAACCTCATTTACGCTTTAAACCAGGGTTTGACAAGAACGCTGCAGGACACCAGCCCTTGAGGCCTGGAGTTGCCCTAACCCGTCACTGGCGACGGTTTAGCGTTTAAAGGTTCATCCTGTTGAGAAAAGCTAACCTTTGTCTTCTTGTGTGCACATTCCTGTGGCAAGATTCCTCCGTGGTTAGCGGTGAGTTAATCAGTGTTTCTGGATCTGAATTGTTGTTTGAGTCCAAGTTGAAAATAAATTCATGTAATTTTATAGACGAGTCCTGCGACTGACTCCTGTTTGCTGAGCGGACTAAGGGCCTGGAAGCCAGTACATGGCAGTGGACCCAAGCGCAAATACCAAACAGAAGACATCAATGGAATATATGAGTTTTATTGCAAACACAAGAATAACAATGACGAGGGGGCGTAGGATGGGACGTGAGCACGAGGCAGAGAATCACTGATGTGAGGCTCTGCAACAGAGGGATAGTGTAGTTAGATATGGGGATGATGAGCGAGAACCAGAAAGAGAGACTTGATGGCTTACTAGCAGATGGAGGTTGTTAAGCATAGAGGGGAGGGAGCTGAGGGAGCGTCCGACAGGTGAGTGACAAAATGCGATTCCAACTTTAAGTTCCAGACGATCCAGAGAAGACAGCAGACAGGAGGAGCAGGTGAAGGAGGTAATTATTTAGGTGCCAAGGGTGAGTCTGTGGAGAAGTTTGGAAAATCTTGCCAAGAAAACCAGTGTTCAGGTAATTGACTGCAGGTAAGCAAAGTGATGACTGGACGAGGAGAACAGGAGGTAGCTGACAGACTAGCAAAGAACTGATGGCAGCTCTGGTCTTTAAGTACAGGCTCACTGGAGCCATCGATGGAGGGCAGACCCAGGCAAGCACCAGCAAACAGGAAAAACCTGAGCCTGTATGACGCACACTCTAGATGCAAGAAGCCCAGCTAAACGGACATAAGATAAGATAAGTCTTTATTGATCCCACAACGGGGAAATCTTTGCGTCACCTCAGCTCAGGTACAGATATATGAAGGAAATACAAAAATACAAATAAGTACAATCGATGAAAAAAAGTAAGATAATACACTATATACAATGGTAGCATACACAGTATGTGATTATGGATATAGTTGGAAATATGGAAGACATAAACTATAAGCTTGGAAGGTCATGGAAGGTCCATTATGCATGAAGTGGTGACCGTGGATGTTCACAGTGTCCAGTGACTTATGACATCGTGATTGAGGAGTTATAGAGTCTAACTGCTGTTGGGATGAATGATCTGCGAAAGCGCTCCTTCCTCCGGGTTGTTCATGATGGATGTCAGCTTTACTAACATCCTCCCCTCACCAACCACCTCCACAGACTCCAGGGGACATCCCAGCACGGAGCTAGACCTCCGCACCAGTTTGTCAATCCTGCTCCTGTCCCTGTCCGTGCATCCACTCCCCCAGCAGGCCACTGCATAGAAAAGGGCAGATGCTACCACAGTGTCATAGAATGTCCTTAACAGAGTCCTGCAGACTCCGAAGGACCTCAGTCTGCTCAGCAGGTGGAGTCGACTCTGGCCCTTCTTATACAGGACGTCTGTATTTGTAGTCCGGTCCAGTTTATTGTTGAGGTGAACACCCAGGTACTTATAAGAGTCCACTATCTCAATGTCTTTCCCTTGGATGTTCACCGGTGTTGTAGGGGGTGACTTCCTCCTGAAGTCTATGATCATCTCCTTTGTCTTGCCGGCGTTGATTTGGAGTACGTTGGTCTCACACCAGCCAACAAAGTCACTGATGACCCCCCTGTATTCCTGATCATTCCCGTCTGATACGCATCCAATGATGGCTGTATCATCTGAGAACTTCTGTATATGGCAATCGTCCGAATTATAACAGAAGTCTGAAGTGTAAAGGCTGAACAGGAAAGGTGAGAGAACCGTGCCCTGTGGTGCCCCCGTGCTGCAGATTACCACCTCAGACACACAGTCATGGAGCCTCACATACTGTGGTCTGTTGGTAAGGTAGTCGATGGTCCATGCAGGCAGCTGTTTGCCTACTCCGGCTCCCTCCAGCTTCCCTCTCAGTAGTGCGGGTTGGATGGTGTTGAAAGCACTGGAGAAGTCGAAAAACATGATCCTCACAGTGCTCCCCGCCTGCTCTAAGTGAGAGAGGGATCGGTGTACCAGGTAGATGACAGCGTCATCCACCCCAATTCCAGAACGGTAGGCGAACTGCAGGGGGTCCATCACTGAGCCCACCAGTGGCTGAAGGTGGTGCAGGATGAGCCTTTCCATGGTCTTCATCAGATGAGAAGTCAAGGCAACAGGCCTGAAGGCCTGAATAAAGTCTCCCTCTCTCCCCCTGTCCCCCATATCCAGCACGTAAACCAAAAATAGAGCAAAAACACCTTTAAGCCATTTATTGTAGACATGCTCCGGATGGGAGCAGTGTTTTTGAGGTAGATTATCTGAGTTTGTGTTGAAGCTTAGTTCTATTTTGTGTGCCATTTTGGCCTCGGCACAGCCTGACAATTTAACAATTTGCTGAATAATATATACAACAGTGGTTTTTAAAGAAACGCTGTTTCTGTGGCTGCTTGGGGAAGTAAATGCCTGTCCCGAGTTTTATACCAGCCCCCTGGATGGAAAACAGCCTCCTGCTAATGTAAGAAAGGCTTCCGAAAAGGGAGAAACAGCTCTTAATTTATGCCCTAGTTTAGGTTGTATGTATACCTTTTCTTGTCAATACTGTACTTGTGATTTATTTATTTATTTATTTATTTATTTTGCATTTACGAAAAATAATTTGTTTAAAAATATTATTTTAATATGGCAACAAAATGGTTGGTTTTGTTTTTAAACAGATTTTTAAATGAGCAGTTCATTTTCAAAGACGATTTTCTTTTTTGAACATGAATCATTGTAATCCTACGGAGCCCCGCAGGGGACATGGGAGAGAAAAAAAATTAAGACGGACTTTTGCGAGATCTCGCAAAACAAACTTGGGATCTCGCAAAAGTATTGCGAGATCTCGCAAAAGTTTTAGCCGCATTCTTCGGAGGCCGCCAGCTCGAAGCCGACCGGGAGGTCGAGGCACGATGTGCCGGGAAAGCGGTGTTCCTCCCGGCTGTAGTAGGTCTCGACCTCCCGTTAGCTTCGAGCTAGTGGGTGTCAGACAGTGGCGGCTGGCCCATAGGGGGCGCTCGGGCTCCGCCCCCCCAAATGTGGAGGAGTAAAAATATATATTTTTAAAAAATTCATCAATGATAGTTTTACTATGTGTGTGCCCATATACAGCCAGGCGTATTTTAACATTTTCACCAGCTGACTCATTAAAGTTCAACCAACAAACGGTGTTTTTCTTCTTCTGGGGCGCTCGTCAAAGCGCCCTTGATATGCAGCGAAATAGCCTATCATTAAATGGTTGCCAGGGGAAAATAATAAATATTTGACCTATCAGCGTCGCTGAATTAAATGGTTTGGGGGCGCTTAAAATTGCGCCCCTGCAGAAAACGCGCGAAGATTTGCTGTTCTAGAATTTTACCTCAGTCAGTAGCCTAAGTGAGCTATAAGGTCAGAGAGAGACGATGGCAGCGGTATTGTTAACGGTTGAGGCACAGCCTCCCCCAAATTCGGTTAGATCGCTTCTAACCTACCCTTTTGCCAGAAGGACAATGGCAGAAAAACTGCAAGTTAAAGAGTTGGGACCTGACAAGCCCGAAATTCAACTAACCCAGGCAACGAAGGAGAAGTCAAAAGCATACAACAGGACTTTTTGTCGGAGTTGGTTCCAGCGCAAGTCGTGGCTGACAGGCTGTGCATATTGATTTATATGATGCAGCCGGCTTTATATTGTTGCTTGATTACACCACACAACATTGGATTGATGTAGCCTAAGTAATGAGTAAGTGGACACATTCATTTTTGCTTAAAGGCTACTGGATGCTAATTTCTTTCGCTTTCTACCTGTAACTTATGTAGCTAGAGGAAAGCTTTCTGTTGTGTGTTGCCATCTAGTGGGCATGAGGTATCACTGTATGAGTTAATCACCTAGCAACAAATTAAAATTGTGTTGTTTGATGTACTCATTAAATGGGTCATTTTAGTCGATATCATAAAAATTGCCCCCCCTGAGATTTTTTTCAGGAGCCGCCACTGGTGTCAGATCTCCAAAAACGTCGGAGCACTTTTGCAAATATGTGATGTCTTGTAAACCGAGCAGGTATCTGACGTTTACACAACTACATTCACGCCTCAAAATATCTTAAAAGTGTATTTTGTGACCCAGAAAGAGTAATATTACAACTAAGTAGCTGCCGCCATTGTTGGAATTCAACTTTTGCGAGATCTCGCAAAAGTCCGTCTTAATTTTTTTTTTCTCCCATGTCCCCTGCGGGGCTCCGTATAATTCATAAGACCAAAGTGTCCTAGCAAATGAATCGATGGAATCATTGACAGAATACAGAAAAAATTGAATACAGCTCTAATTTTATGGTAATTGTTTAACTGCAGTACATAGTTATTCTAAAAGCAGAGTCTAAATTTTGTTTCAATTTAAAGTCCATTGCAAATATGTGGTCTGGTTTCCTGTGTTCGCTGACGTCTTCCTTCTTCGTCAGGATTAAGTGTCATGATTCAGTCTCTCCCAGTGGATTCCTAGAAATTAAACTGTGCAACCCAGCTCACACAGACCAATATGATCACAAATTATACCTTGACTGTGATACATTTAGAGTGCTGTTTATGATCACCTGGTGAATCATTTGAAATGTAATTTCAGAGCTGGGTTGTCATTCACTGTGCTTTCATTACCTTGAGCATCACTTTTCACGGTATATAAAGTCTTTGTCATTTCATCCAAATGATTATATAATGATATAATAAGCATATGACAGAGGTCGTGTAGAAGTGGCAAAATCATTGAAACTGGAAAAGAGTATGAACCTCTTTTATTCTTAAATCCCTCACAAGTGAGTCTCCAAATATGAGGTTTTTCAGAGATGCTCGATGATGAAGGATGTGTTGAGTTACCTGAAGAAGGTCCCATTCCCTGAGATGAATGTGATGGACCTACTCACCTTCGGATGATTTGTAGAGCAAGTGGAAGAAGCCAGGAACCCGAGTTCACAGCTGAGTAATGGTGAGGAAGAGCATAGACGGTCTGTCGCAAGTGGAGGGAATGCCTGCTCATCCAAGATGTTGAAAACAAGCTTTGCGGCAAAGCTCCAAGTGAACACAGAGCATTTATGTACAGTGAAAAAGTGAAACGGGGTTAAATTAGGTTGGAACAGTTGGAAGGTCCAGTAAATTTGATAAAAGTACTGTAACACAGAGCAAACAGCAGGCAGGCAAAGTAAAAAATTAACTGCTGGAAAGTTGAACATTATCAGGTAAAGAGCCTGATGTTTTTCTCAGCAGCTGACGGGAAGCAAATCAGAGCTAAACTTAGAGAGAATATTGGACTTTCAAAGGGCAAAGACCACTTCAAGTAAATGCCCAGTTTTCTCTGCAAATGTTTGATGTGGAAGTGGGTAACACAAAACTGTTAGGGTCTAGTCAGAGCCATTTCAAGGAAGCAACACTGCATGAAAAAATGTAGATTTTCCATTATTTTCATCTGAAAAAGGGCTTGTTAAACTACTAGAAAAACAAACTGTTCAAGCTGAGGATCTAATGACATAACATTGTTGACCAAATGTTTTACATGTAACTGTCAAGGCGGATGGAACGGACTCAGGCACAGACGCAGGCTTTTCAGGGTTAAAGGTCAAAGGTTTATTTACAGTCACCAATGTGCACGATATATATAAAGTGCAGGCAGGGGAATCCAGGGCTCCAAGGAAAGGTTGGGAGGGGAATCCACACACGCCATGTTCCTCAAACTCCACAATCATCTGCCGTTCGCTCACTCTCTTCTTCTGCCACTCACACTCCTTACACTCCACGCCTCACAGCCAAACACGGGGATCCAGGGAATCTATTTACGAACACATACGTATCAGTAACACACTAGAGATCTGAGAGAGTTAAACTAGGAATAGTGCCGACGACTGACAAACTGCCTCAATACAGATGTTTCCATCCCATCTGTTGGAACGCTGTTTTGAGTTGCTATATTTATTATATTTGAGTGAGGGCAGAGTTAGACTGATGCAACTCTTTAGTAGGATTGCAGTAAGGGTGTCAGAGTCCAGTTACATTAACCTTTAGTCTTTATTGATATTGTAATGTTTTTCTTGTTCTTGTTCCTGTTCACAAAAACCAACCTGCATCCTGATATACCTTCTTGTATCATTGTCAGCCTACTATAGGAGAAATCAGCATTAATCTGACCAACATCATTCTAAACAAAATGGTCCTTTGACCAGTGAAGTTAACAAAATGCGTGCAGAGACTAGAACAGATCAACTCTCCGGTGCCCAAGGGAGCTTTACCTGTAAATTTAGTTATGCATTCAATTAAATGAAGGAAACAAATGACTACAAAACTACTGTAAAGTATTTATTGAAATGTAATTACAAATGTGCAGTAGGTCACCAAACCCCCCAATAAGGTACAATGTCTTGATGCATGCTCAATCATTCTGTTCCATTCACTCTCTGTGAGTGGTACTCATGGCCATTGATCAGTAGACTTTGATGGTCCACTCAATGGTCATGACAGTTTGCATATTAATGATCAAGGAACTGACCTCACAGCCTGAGTGGGAGAAACGTTTCGTCACTCATCCAAGTGACTTCTTCAGTCTCAGCTGACTGCAGGTTTCCCCAAACTGTCACGGCTGGGGCAGCAGTCGTGTAGTGGAATGAAAAGGACCCAAAATGCAGGCAGCTGACTGATGAAGAGTGTGACGTTTATTTACAAGGTGGGATAGTGGCAAGCAAGCAGTGAGGCATGACAAATAACTGAAGAAACCTAAACTGGGAGAACTACATAACAAACCTGAGAGCATACAAAAGGGGTGCGGGGCAGAGAGACAGGAACGAAACACCATGGAACACAGAGAAATGCAGACGAGCCGACAACGAACACAGACCGACACCCACATCCACCCCGACATCCACCCCGATACACACACACACACACAGGAGGGAAGAACAGCTGATCCTAATACACATGATGACTGGAGGACACAAGCTGAACACAATGACAACAGACAGAGACCTTCAGAATAAAACAGGAAATCTAGACCACGAACCGGACACAAGGGGGGAGGACACAGAATACCAAAATCAGAATAACTAGAACAGAGGAAAATAATCATAAAACACAAAACGCTGGGTCAACGACCCAGCACCATGACACAAACTTATACACAGTACATTAGCACAATAACTGAAACCAGCCCACTGAATGAACAGTGGGCTGTGAGGTCAGTTCCTTGATCATTAATATGCAAATTGTCATGACCATTGATCAATGGCCATGAGTACCATTCACAGAGAGTTGGGGAATGGCTGCAATCACAGCATTGTAAGATGCTGAAAGACGTACCCTTAGCTCCACTCCTTGATTCAGAGATTTCCCTTTTCATGTAAATGGCCTCCTTTACTCCGCGCTCAAACCAGCATTCGTCCCTGTCCAGGATGTGTACATCCTCATCACTGAAAGAGTGTCCACTGGCCTGTAGGTGTAAACAGATTGCAGAGTCCTGGCTAGAGTTAGCTTTTCTGTGTTGTGCCATTCGCTTCCCCAGAGGTTTTTTGGTTTCCCCGATGTATAAATATCTGGGAAGGAACCTAAAGAAAGCTCCAGCTGATCCAGGAGAGAAGGACAACTACTAATTGAAAACCCTTAGTGATCCCATAGTGTCTGGAGTATCGGCACAGTTGAGGTGCATTTTTTCTAAACACAGCACATCTGTGGCTTTTAAACCCCAAAACACGCTGCACCAAAAATTGATCCACCCCAAGGATCGGGTCCCCCGACATAAACAGAGTAATATAGTGTATGAAGTGCCAGAAGGATTGCCAGGATTTATACATTGGGGAAACCAAACCAAACCAAACAACCTCTGGCTAAGCAGATTTAATGTTCCTATATTGCCACAGTGGGTCCTCCTGCTGCATGACAATTTCCAGCCTCATGTGGCAAGACTATGCAGATATTTCCTGGAGAATGAAGGAATCGATACCATTGACTTCCTGCTTCCTCTGGAATATTATGTTTTGGTCCATCTGATGGCGCCAGATTGCACTTTAGACTATCCAGGAAGTCAGTGATGCCCTGCTCGAAATCTGGGAGGAATCCCTGAGGATATCATCCATTGTCTCATTAAGAGCATGACCAGACATTGGAAGGCATGAATACAAGTGTGTGGAAGCCATAGAGTTGTACTGAAATTTCTGCAGAATGATTTAGCCTGGAACATATTTTTTTGTTTCACTTTCATTTTTGGCACGTCTTTGAATGCAGCCTTTTGTAGGTTGAACATTTTCACCAAACGATACGACATCCTTTTGTTCTCAACACATCACCCAATATCTACATAGGAATGATTTTTTTCCCTCACTGAAATTTGATAGATGTGTTTTAAAGTATTCCTTTAATTTGCTTGACCAGTTTACAATATACAGTATATAGGTAATCCGATCAGAAATAACAACAATAAATAAATAAATAAATATAGATACCAATTATACTTGAAATGTTGAAAGACAAGAGCTAAACATATTAAAAATGTGCGTCTTCATTTACTTGGGTTCGAGTTTTAAGTTATTCAAACACTCACAGTAAGGTTGAGTTTTAAGAGTATTTATGTGATAGCAGCTTTGACCTGTAATGGTACAGAACAGAATGACGCTGTCAGGGTGAGGCCTATACCATACATGATAATTAAAAGTGACATGGCATCGAAATCAGCTGACCACGAAGACTGTCATGAAGCCCTTTGTCTCTGTGGCCGTGAGCTACTGTGCGTTACTGCTGATGGTTTTGAGCACATGGGCACTCGGAGAAAATACAGGGAACATACTGACCAGACAAACGAAAATCAGACAACTAGAGAAGCAGACAGGCAGATAGAGAGATAGACAGGTCTCAGCGTCATAGCCCGGGGCTGGGGCTCTGTACGGGGTTGACAGTGAACACACTGCCGCTTGCAGGATTCACTCGCTGCAGGACGAGGCGGGCGGAGGCATGGAAATCGTTGCATGCCACTGTCTCTTTTCACGTTAACGTTACCGCCACGGCATTGACCATACTGCTTTTGCTTGAAATGAAGCTCAGTTGGATTGTTGTGTAACCGCACAGAGAAAAGGAGGCCTTTCGCTATACTGGTGAGCGAGCTTTTTTCCCCCAGCTAGCGTTAGTCAGCTGTAGCTAGCAAGCTAACACACTCGGCGCTGATGATACAGCAGATAAGCCAGGCTGATACTGGCCGAAATAGCTCACCTTTCACAAACCTGTGCTTTATGTACAGCTATGGGTGCTCATAACTAGGTTGTTACCCCCCGTTACACCCGCGCATGAAGATGTCACGTTTAGGTATTTTAACCTTTGGCTAACTGAGGGTCGTCAAGAAAGTTAGCTACAATCGCCGACAGTAGCAGCGGTCGATAGTTGTTTCTGTTTTGTTTTGTTTTGCCTCGTCTCAAAACTAACCACTAACATGTAGCTTGTGGTTTGACGCAAGCGCTAGCGGTGCTGCTAAGCTTACTGCCATGTCTGTTACTTTGACAGCCCTCTGCAGTGCTGTCACTTTGTGAAACTATTAGCTGCTGGTGATTATCATTGCAGAAAAACAGCCTTTCCAATCTGACACAAGAAACAAGTTACTAAACCGCTCGTCATTCAAGCCAGCTGTGTCACACCTAAGTATCATCCGGCGGGTAGCTGTTTGTTAACCTTAGAAGCTACAATAAAGCAGCGTTAACACGGCCGTTGCTCTATGTTAACGGTATCTGAACATCTAAGTGCTGTCAGCATGTTGACCACGATTACATGACCTGACACTGGTTATCTACACTACAGCAGAAAACTTTATAAAATTCACGTAACCCTTCACGTGTGTCTTAGTTAGCATACATTTCGAAGTTTTCTAATCTTAAAAATGTAAAAGAATGACCATGTAAATCAAATATAATGAAAAAATGCCACACTGCAATGAAATACACCGTGACGACATTCCAGAATTGTAGCTTATTTAGTTTCTGATTCATGTTTCTACACAGATCAGCTGCAGCCTTTAAACCACAGAGATTTGAAGCAAATATTGATTATCTTGCCACATTGCTGGGAAACACTGGATCCTAGCCGTTGTGGATGTTATGCTGACATATACCAGGGCACTCCCTGACATCAGTGCCCCCCCCCCTGCAGACAACACAAAACTGCCCAGGATGGGCTTGAGGAACATAATAACCAAAAGCTTTCTTTAAATTCCTCAGATCCCCATCTGTTCTAAAGCAGTATAGGATGCACTAGGCTGCCCAGTCCAAAAGACCAAGCCGCAAAACACGGCCCAGCTACAGTAAGATGGAACCATAATGCAGTATAGTAGATGTTTGTATTGCTATTTCATTCTCGATTTCAGAATTATTGCAGCCCTAATTATAACAGAACACCTTTATAGTCTATTTGTCTGACCTTTTGCAGCTTTATACGCCCTCTAGAGGCCTTCGATCAAGTGATCATTTGCTCCTTACCTTACGCAAGTCTAGAATGGTTCATAGAGGGGATCAGGCGTTTGTGGTTGTGGTGCCGAAAATGTGGAACGATCGACCTCTCCGCATTAGAAAGGCCCCACTGTCACTCTTTATAAATCTCATCTTAAAACATATTTTTTCTCTTCGGCTTTTGATACTGCATGAGAGTTACCAATTCTTTTTATCCTAATTTTCTTTTAATTTTCTTACCCGTTGTTGATGTTAATGACACGGTTTAATTATTACTTTGTACAGCACTTTGGTCAACTCTCTGTTGTTATTAAATGTGCTTTATAAATAAATAAATGGAATATAGTGTTTCAAACATGTCAGGCTGACTTTATTCTCAAATGTACAGCTAAACTTCACAAACAGCAGTAGTGATGAATGCAGTCAATGTACAATTTATTATTTTACAATGGGTCATATCAACACGACTGTTCTCTGATAGCTGTTCTATAAGAGGGTACATATATAAATTTAATCGAAACAGATTTAATGTTAACGTTTTGCCCACTCCGTGTTTTCAGGACTGATGGCTCCAGAGTAACATGCCATGGCTTTAATGATCCCCCCTGTGAAACTGAAATGGCTGGAGCACCTGAACAGCTCATGGATTACCGAGGACAGCGAGTCCATAGCCACACGGGAGGGAGTTTCTGTGCTCTACTCAAAGCTGCTGGCCAACAAAGAGGTTGTACTGCTGCCCCAGCAGGTGCTGTGTCTGAAGGGCCCCCAGCTCCCAGACTTTGAGCGCGAGTCCCTCTCTAGTGATGAGCAGGAGCACTACCTGGATGCTCTGCTCAGCAGCCAATTGGCGTTGGCCAAGATGGTGTGCTCCGATTCCCCGTTTGCTGCCGCTCTGCGGAAACGTGTGCTGGTGCTTCAACGCGTCTTCTACGCACTTTCCAACAAGTATCATGACAAGGGCAAGGTTAAGCAGCACCAGCACTCACTGGAGAACAACTCGGGTTCGGCTGATCTGCACTCTGTCAGTGAGCGGCCACGGTCCAGCACTGACGCCCTCATTGAGATGGGTGTTCGCACTGGCCTGAGCCTTCTCTTTGCTCTGCTGCGCCAGAGCTGGATGATGCCTACTGCACCGAACCCAGGTGGAAATCCTGGGAGCAACATAAACTTGTGTAATGATGTCATTCACACAGCCATTGATGTTGTTAGCTCCCTGCCAGCACTCTCTCTTGCCAATGAGAGCAAGATCCCACCAATGGGACTGGACTGCCTGTCCCAGGTTACCACCTTTCTGAAGGGAGTGACAATGCCAAATTCTGGGGCAGATATTTTAGGGCGGCGGCTGGCCTCAGAACTACTACTGGGGCTGGCTTCACAGAGGGGTTCTCTGCGCTACTTGCTGGAGTGGATTGAGATGGCTTTGGCTGCGTCAGCTGTGGTCAGTACGATGGAGCAGAATAAGTTGCTACAGAACCAAGAAGGCCTCATTAGCTATGATTGTTTCATGAACATCCTCATGCAGATGAGGCGCTCTTTGGTAAGTAAATGTTAACAATGTACCTATTAATTTTTATTATTAGTATTATAAATCCAGTCAGAACTGGTAATATATGCATGTCATTCCTCATCTCTACAAGAAATGGTATTCTGCAACAGTTTGAGTGTTATTAAGTGCAGTGTCCATGCTTTGAAGCTTTGAGTGTTCTCATCATTGAATTGTCTTCTTCCAGGGTTCCTCAGCAGATCGTAGCCAGTGGCGAGAACCCACACGGACCTCTGATGGCTTGTGTTCATTATATGAGGCGGCACTCTGTCTTTTTGAAGAAGTAAGCAAGCACATTTTTTTCTTTTAAGAAATTGTATTATTGCGCCAAAAGTAACACCTTATAATGGCAGTAACTAAATTGTTTACTTTTGGTGTTGAGTTGGGTAGTTCTGTTCCACTCTGGCAAAAATATTCATATTCGTATTTAATACTAAAATCCTGAGTGAAAAGAAAGCAACTGGACTCCAGGCTCCTCAACCTTCACTCACATCTTGTGTCAGGTGACCTCAAGTAGGGATGGAAATCAAGAACCGCAGCAGTTCAGTTCCTTGGAATTGTTCGTTTTCCCATTGATTGTGCTTTTTGGTCCTACTTGCACTTGTGCTACAATCAACTGATTTCAATTCGTGTGTCAGAGGAAGAAAATAGTGGCGCAGTCTACAGCTGGATATGGACATTACTCTGTTGGGCGTTCGCCTTGTAATCGGAAGGTTGCCGGTTCGAGCCCCGGCTTGGACAGTCTCGGTCGTTGTGTCCTTGGGCGAGACACTTCACCCGTTGCCTACTGGTGGTGGTCAGAGGGCCCGGTGGCGCCAGTGTCCGGCAGCCTCGCCTCTGTCAGTGCGCCCCAGGGCGGCTGTGGCTACAATGTAGCTGCCATCACCAGTGTGTGAATGTGTGTGTGAATGGGTGGATGACTGGATATGTAAAGCGCTTTGGGGTCCTTAGGGACTAGTAAAGCGCTATATAAATACAGGCCATTTACAGGCCAGGCCATCATTTTAATTGCAAAAAAGGATGAGAGCACGAAAGTATAGTGGATACTGCACCCAGGACAGAGGCGACTGCATAACACAACTTCGGCTCTTTGCAAGCATCCGCACAGACAGAATGCTAATGCTAATGCTAAGCTCGCCAGGAACCCAGAGTGGTGTTCAAGCTGAGTAAATGTCAACACCCGCCCAGCAGTCAGACCCTGAACTTCAACAGGTAACAAAAGAAGTAATTATCAGCCAGGCTCAGATCCTCAGTTTCTATCTGCTTATTTTTCTGCA
Organism: Simochromis diagramma; assembly: GCF_900408965.1. Classification (NCBI taxonomy): domain Eukaryota; kingdom Metazoa; phylum Chordata; class Actinopteri; order Cichliformes; family Cichlidae; genus Simochromis; species Simochromis diagramma. The sequence continues at coordinate 973,431 of NW_024387258.1, read as the reverse complement.
GTAGAATCACTGTGGCAGTCGCTTTGAGCTGTTTTCATCTTTCTTTGTGTTCATACCAAGAGAAAGATCACATGTGTGTCTTCATTAGAATGAGGATTTTTGTTGGTGTGTGGAACTGTAGCCTGTAGGTTTATGAATTACTTTCTCTGGTCGGTAATTAAGTAATGTACTGTATTACTTTTAAGAAAAGTAATGAGTAATGTATAATTCATTGTTTTTTTGTTTTTTTTGAGTAACGACTCGAATGGTGATCACAGCAAAGAGGGGAAATATCTCAAAATATGCACAAACATTTAACCATACAGCACGCATTTACTTTGAACAAATGTAATATCTTTAAAATGTTGCTTAGAGATGTTGGTGACTCTCAGTGGGGCCAATGAGAACCTAATGTGAATCGAATCAATAAGTGATATTAATAATGCAATCAGAATCTATAAATTCAGTTCCCATTCATACTCAACGGGTCACATGATAGGATGACTTTGAAAGCAGGGCTTCCATAGTGTAGTGTTAACTGCTTCACATAATATGAGAAGTTTCTAGACCGAGAGGAGACACAAACCCAGCCACAGGGTAGTGCAGCTGGTGCACTCCCGATGCCACTCCCACTCCTGGGTTAGTGGGAGGGTTGTTCCAGGGAGAGCCTAAAATCTGTGCCAGATCTGATGTGGTGCCCCTCGAGCAGCCGAAAGTACTGCTAATGACTTTGGAAATTTTGTGGATTTATTGTAGTCAATATCATACAATGAACACAACATGGGAGTCCATGTCAAAATGCTTTATTGTACAGCAGAAATATGTTTATAGCCTGGTGAAATAAAACAGCTTTGGCCTCTGTCACCCTTCTTCATAACAACTACCAACAACATACTCTGTTTATTAATTCATGAATCTGGATACCGGAGTGCTGCCACAGGAAGCTGTAGTTGTTTTGTAGCGCTGGTGCCTTTTGGAGTATTTTTAATGGAATTAAAATGCTTCTTGCTGACTTAGTTTTGGCGACTGAAATTCATGTACTGTTGATTAAGTGAATTTCTTACAGTTAACTAGCACAGAGCTGTGCCATATTACCAAAATCTTATATCCCGATATAAGTGGTTTCTTGTCCCGATAGAAATATATATATATATTAAAAAAAAAGCCTGTACAGCGATTGCAGAGGGTTCAGTCTCTCATGAAGAAATGATCCTTTATTAAATGGCATACCATGGACCAAAACCTCTTCTAACGTTTGACTCTGTGGTTTATTTTGAGAACCTGACGGCTCTTTTTTGCTGCTCATTCGATATGTCATCATCAGATATATTTCGTCTTATCGCACAGCCCTAAACTAGCAGATGTATGTATGTCTGTCTGTGTTTATGGCTGCATCTTCCACTACAGCAGCTAGCACTCCACTTTATCAAAGATGGTAACTTGTAGCTCCAAAGCACTTAACATACCAATTACTGAAGTGCTGATGGTGACGTCACTGTGACTGAAAGCAGGCTGCTGGTGCATTGGATTTGTAACTGAGAGTATTGACTGTAAAACAGAATGCACAACAATATTTTTGTCACTGTATTGTTTTGATTTAACCAAATTCTAACACGACTAATTGTGAAAGTTTACTTAGCGAAAGAAATGAGTCATGCTCTTGATAGAAACACAATGCCAAGAGGTCAAGTGACACAGAGCTCTGATGAACTACCAGGAAAACTAAATCTCTGATGGACCCTCACTTAAGGAGAAAACTCTGGTACTTAAGAGCGTTGTTGCCATATTTTCTACTATACCATTAAGCAACAAAAGCTGACTATTTAATACATTTTGGGTATTTTTAAATGAAAAGTGATCTGGCAATACAACTGGAAACGTTGAACTAAGCTTAACACATTTCTGTGTTTGCAAGTTAGTTCAAAACTGCCTTTCATTTCTTCCTTTTGGTGCTGAGATGTCAACAGCAGACCAGTAACCACCATCACCGGGTTGGTTAGTTGCAGATAACAGGCTTGCGTTAGTTTATGTTAGCGAATAAGCGAAAGAACAGATAACTCACTGGAAAATAGGGAACAAAACTGTGGCTGTAGCTCAAGAGTAGAGCAGATCATCTGTGGTTCAATCCCTAGGTGCTCTAGCCTTCATGGCAAATATCTTTAGGCAACATACTAACATGAGTTGTTTCCCGTTCTTCGTGAAAGTTTGATAGAAAGCACTTGCATAGAAAAAAAGTGCTTGTGTGAATCGGTGAAGCTCTGTAAAGCGGTTTGAGTGTTCAGATAGAGTAGAAAATTGCTTTATAAGAACTGCTAATGGTGATGTCACTGTGACTGAAAGCCGTGCTGCAGCCAAGCAAAGCATGGGTTACTGTGGACGTACCTTCAACTGACCAATAGAAGCAAAGCAGGAGGGAACAGGAGAAAAATTCAAAGATCAAAACAAGTATAAAAAGCACAGACAGTGGTTGCAGAGGACAGGGTTTATTGTTTTTAACACTCAGGTCTTTGTATGTTATAACTTCGCTCTTCTCCACGGCTGGCTGATGGACCAGCAACAGCTGAAGTGGTTCAGAGACCAATTATACCATGTACAACTGGGAGTTACACCCTGAGGCAGCAAAAGTACATTTTTGTGTGTCTGGGCTTTATGCCAGACTGTTAGAAGCAGTTGAGCTAGCTTAAAATCAGTGGACAAAAGCGCTAACTGGTAGTAGCTAGCTGAACTCAGCAGAGGTGTTCTTATTGAAGTGAACAGCATATGAACTTGGGTTGCAAGACGGACCTCAAATATGTCATTACAGATCATCTGCCTTAAAGCCAGGGGGCGTGGGGGGACAGTATCCCGTACTACATATGTTTTACCGACAGAATCAACTGAAAGGGGAAGTGGCACAAGTTACGAAGTTAATGTACGTACGAGGAATTCCTGTGAGCGTAAAGCTCAGGCTTTGCTCTCAACGTTTGAAAGGGAGAGCCCATGAGAAGAAAGGACTATTATTGTTAGCTGTGAATCATGTAAATAATAATAATAAAAGTAAAGCTTACTCTAGAAGAGTTTCAGCATAAAGCTATGCAGCTGGAAATAAGTATCATGGCTCCTCTTTTTGTTTTCTCCCAGGTATGTCGAATGGCATCGGACTACTCTCGCACTTGTGTTAGCCCGGACAGCATACAGACTGGCGAGACACCTGTGGTGTCGGAAACCTGTGAAGTGTATGTGTGGGGCAGCAACAGCAGCCACCAGCTAGTGGAGGGAACACAAGAGAAGATACTGCAGCCCAAGCTGGCTTCGAGTTTCGCAGATGCACAAACAGTAAGAGCAAACCTTTCTACTGTAAAACTTCATAATTCTTCAACTCTGTTCTTTGTAGAAAGTTAAGAAACCTATCATCAGCTTCAAATGGCAAACTGGATGTTGTCTTTTAAAGAGGCATTACTTTTACTGATCACAAAAATGGTTCGATGTAAGATGTCACTGGTTTTCTCACAGAGATTAAAACTGTATTTGTTATTGAGACAGGGACTGTACTTTAGAGATGATGGAGTGAACATGATTCTGATTTTACTTCCAACTTGGTTTGTTTATGTTTTGGGAAACAAATGACTGAAACATGAGAAGCTTGTAGAACTCTGAGACCCGGTTTCTTTTTGTTTGTGTTCTAATTTTTTTATTCTGATTATAGTTTTACTGAGTTTAATATTATAATTAATTTCATATTGCAATATTTCCCAACGAGACTTAACTGGGCAGGCTGCCCAGTTACGTGACATTTAAATTATAATTTATTTTCATCTGACTGAGAGAAAAACACAATCTATGAGTGTACAAGCTCTCGTTTTGGAAGTTCAGTTGCTGTTAGCCTGGTAGTTCTGGTCCTCAGTGTGACTCAGCTGTCTCCAGTCTCACAGAGACTCCAGTGCCAACATCTTGGACTGCAGCTTTTAGCAGCAGGCTATGTTAGACTCTGCAGATCCACTGTGAGTTCAACGGCCACGCAGCTCTGATGCAGCAGAGCAGGACTAGAAGTCCAAACACGAAACAACAGTTTGTTGCAGTTTCCCCGTCTCTCTAATCTAAGAATCTCTGAGATCCTGCAGTGGTATATCACAAGAACGGTGGTAAAGACCAGTCAGCTGTTCCGCACTGCATGTGCCAAGTAACAAAAATCGAAAATGTGGTGTCACTTTTGGCACGAGATGCTGTTTGCAATGGAGCGATGGCAGATTGAAACTGTTACTGTCTAGAGAAGGTTGGCTTAAACTGAAGCATGGCTGATGGGTAGTGCCTTGTCATATTTTCCAGCATCAAACCGTAGCACTCACTAACTCGCTCAGTAACAGTTGCAGAATGGTGTTGAGTAAGCCTGCAGCCTTTCACCACAGAGGCAAAACTTCTTCGCTATTCTCTTCAGATTGAGGCAGGCCAGTACTGCACCTTTGTGATCTCCTCGGATGGGTCTGTGCGGGCCTGCGGGAAGGGCAGTTATGGCCGCCTAGGCCTCGGAGACTCCAACAACCAGTCGACCCTCAAAAAGTTGACCTTTGAACCCCACCGTGCCATCAAAAAGGTGTCATCATCCAAGGGATCAGACGGCCACACGCTGGCCTTCACCACAGAGGGTGAGGTGTTCAGCTGGGGAGACGGTGATTATGGCAAACTGGGCCATGGGAACAGCTCAACACAAAAGTACCCAAAACTTATCCAGGGGCCGCTGCAGGGGAAGGTAGGATGTATACACTTTCACTCATGTAGTACAATAAAGCAGCAGTGAAATCTAGACGGTCCAAATATGATGTGTCTATTTTCTCCACTTCTAGAAACTGTAAAATTCATACAGAGTCCTGTGCTAGTAGATGACGATTTAACAGTTCTCGTGGTGAATTATCTTGTTGGTGTTCTCCTGTACCACATAGAAAACACACGGTCTTTTGAGTGTTTCCTGGCATCGGCAAACATTACAATGCGTTTGTATGCTTTGTCAGGTGGTGGTGTGTGTGTCTGCTGGCTACAGACACAGTGCTGCAGTCAGTGAAGATGGAGAGCTGTACACATGGGGAGAAGGAGACTTTGGAAGATTAGGTATGTTGTCGAGCTACAGTCCATTCATTTCCACCTTTGCTGTCAAGTAATGTGCAGATCCATCCAGTTTTCTGAGCATCAAAATATCCGTGCAGATGATTACTCTCTGTTCCAGTTGGTATATTATCTGCTGCTTTTCATTTGTGTTGCAGAATTTCCATTTGTAAATAGTCTGACCCTTTTTATTATGTGTGAATGCAGGTCACGGTGACAGCAACAGCCGCAACATTCCTACCCTGGTCAAAGACATCAGCAATGTTGGAGAGGTGTCATGCGGAAGCTCCCACACTATTGCTCTGTCAAAGGATGGACGCACTGTCTGGTCATTTGGGGGAGGGGACAATGGTGTGTACCTTCATTTGTCAAATAGACTTCAGAACTAAGGGTATAAATGTGGACATCTGCATTGGCACTTCTGTGGGACAAATAATGCCAAAGGTCAGAGAATGGCCAGTTGAATGGATGCTTTGAGCTGATAGGAATGCAATATTCATTCAAATAACCAGTCAGTACAACCAGGGTCTGCAGAAGAGCTTGATTGCACAACTTGCTAAACATTGAGTCAGATTGTCTACAGCAACTGGACAAAGATAGGTTCAGAATAACACAAACGTATAGAGTGATCCTGCCTTGTACCAGTCATTTAAGCTGAAGGTGGTGGTTTAATTATGTGGGGGATATTTTTTGGCACACTTTGGGCCCTACAGTACCAACTGAGAATGCTACTGTTAGGTGTCCATTTCTTTATTACCACAGTTTACCCATTTTCCTCATGGCTGCTACATGAAGGATGATGTACTACATCGCAAAGCGCAGGTCATCTCACCCTGGTTTCTCAAACACAACAGTGACTTCACTGATCTCAGATCTTAAACCAGTAGAGCAACTTCGGGATGTTGTGGAACAGGAAATTCACATTAAGGATGTTTTGCTGACAAATCTGCAGTAAATCCATGATGTTTGATGTAACTAATGAAGTGGCCAGTATGTGTAAACTGCAAATAAGTTCATTTAAGAATGTTCATTCTGTGTCTTGCAGGGAAACTGGGTCATGGCGATACTAATCGAGTCTACAAACCAAAAGTAGTGGAGGCCCTGCAGGGCATGTTCATCAGAAAAGTGTGTGCAGGAAGCCAGTCATCTCTTGCATTAACTTCTACAGGACAGGTAGGACATGATTTGTGTTTCCGCTAACCAAGAGTTATAAAAAGTCTGCAATACAGTAATCTTAGTTTTAAGCATTAAAATATCCGTAAAATTATTTTGATAGATCTTAAAATTATAAAGTCAATCATTATAGAAGTGCTTAAACATGATCCCCGCCCCCTCTCAGAGGGGGAAATTTCTACTTCTCAAGGCCTTAACCAATATGAAATCAGAATTCACTCGTGTAATATATGCAGTTTTGCCACAAACCACAAAGCAAATACATAGGGCTGCACGATTAATCGTTAGAAAATCGCGATCTCGATTCATACTTATGTGCGATCTCATTTCCAAATGACAACGATTAAAAAAAAAAAAAAAAAAAAAAAGACAACGACGATTGTACCGCATTTTGATCCGGGACGTACTCTGCATGAAAACAAGCGCTCACTCTTCCTGCTCAACAAATGACGAGGGCGGAGCCTGTTATACAGAATCTGTGCCGTGTGATGCTAAAATTAGCAGGGAAAAAACAACGGAGAGCACGTCAGGGATGACGAGAAAGTGACAGGAGAAAATCCGTCCCGGTCAACCACCCAAACATCAATAACGGGAACCTTATACAGCGCTTCCCCATAACCGTCGAACTCCCGCAGGCACAAAGAAATTAGAGGCTATTGTCTGTGAAGGTTCTCAGTCATCCAGGTCATCGTAGTCAAAGGAGCTTGCAAAGAAAAGCGTCTGGACTTCTTTAAGTTACTTGAAGACGTTTCACCTCTCATCCGAGAAGCTTCTTCAGTTCTAAGGTCAAATGGTGGAGAGTCCCAGATATAAACCTAGTGGGAGTTTCCCCCCACAGAGGGACAAAAGGACCCCCTGATGATCCTCTAATCGCCTTTACATGGAGGAAGTGGAGAGAAAGGCTCTTGGCTCTTTCAAAGGGAGAGTACCCAGCCACTGGTACAGATATGTAGACGACACCTGGGCCAAAATCAAGACACAAGAAGTGGAATCCTTCACTGCGCACATTAACGCTGTGGATAAAAACATCAAGTTCACCAGGGAAGACACAAAGGACGACTGTTTGCCTTTCCTGGACTGCGCTGTGCACATTGAAGAGAACGGCAACCTCAACATCGAAGTTTACCGGAAGCCCACACACACGGACCAGTACCTCCTCTTTGACTCCCATCACCCTCTGGAGCACAAACTTGGGGTAATCAGGACCCTACACCACCAGGCAGAACATGTTCCCTCTAAGCCTGAAGGGAAAAAGAAGGAACACACGCATGTAAAGGAAGCACTCAAAACCTGCGGCTATCCTAAATGGGCGTTCTTAAAGTCAGCAAAGAGGCACAGAAAAGAAGATCAGACACCAGCGAGGGAGGATAAGAAGGACAGACGCAACAACATTGTCATCCCCTTTTGTAGCCGGTGTATCAGAAAAACTTAGGAGGGTTTTCTCCAAGCATGACATCCCGGTGCATTTCAGGCCCAGCAACACACTCAGACAGAAACTGGTTCATCCCGAAAGACAAAACTCCAAAACACAGACTTAACAATGTGGTGTTTGCTGTACAGTGCAGCGAGGAATGCTCAGACCTCTACATCGGAGAGACCAAACAGCCACTTCACAAGCGCATGGCACAACATAGAAGAGCCACCTCCACAGGACAAGACTCAGCAGTCCATCTGCATCTTAAGGTCAAAGGTCACTCTTTGAGGATGCCAATGTTCACATTTTGGACAGAGAGGACAGATGGTTTGAAAGAGGAGTGAAAGAAGCATCTATGTCCACTGTGAGCGACCATCTTTGAACAGAGGCGGGGTTTACGACACCAACTCTCTGCCATCTATAATCCAGTTTTGAGATCCCTCCCCAGACGCCTTAACGCCCACTCACATCCTGGGCCATCTGACCTCAGGAATTCGCATGATAAGGTGGGGCCAGGTTTCACAATGATCTCACCCGAAACTCTGGCTGATTGGGACCCACACCCAGTTTCACACCTTGGCTCAGGCGATTAGAGGATCATCAGGGGGTCCTTTTGTCCCTCTGTGGGGGGAAACTCCCACTAGGTTTAAATCTGGGACTCTCCACCATTTGACCTTAGAACTGAAGAAGCTTCTCGGATGAGAGGTGAAACGTCTTCAAGCAACTTAAAGAAGTCCAGACGCTTTTCTTTGCAAGCTCCTTTGACTACGGAGGCTATCACTTATCACCTAAGTAATAAATTTGGCCCGCAGCCTAATTATATTTGGCCCGCGAAGCCAAACCAAATTACTATTAGAGCTGGCCTACTGGTATTATACAGCTAATATATATATTGTTTAGTATTAAGCTTTGCTTGTTCCATATTCAGTTTTTCAGCAAAACTTGTTTGAGTCCATAAGAAAAGATTCATTCTTATATCTGGAGGAAGATTTTTTTTTCAATAAATATTAACGTTAGCCCGCGACTTTGTTCCAGTTTTGAATTTTGGCCCACTGTGTATTTGAGTTTGACACCCCTGGTCTAGACAAACGCTACACAGTGCCGTCCCGCAACTATTTTTCTATCGTTGCACTACCTGCTCTATACACGCAGCGTCGAGCAACGGTGGAGACGGAATTTTGCAGCAACAAAAAAACGTGAGACATTTGTTGTTTTATGTTATTATTGTTTATGTTCAGTCTCAACTGTTACGAAGTTGATGTGCAGTTAATAAGTGCAATAAATATTTATACTGGAAAAGGGAATCGTGAGAGAATCGTGATCTCAATTCTAAGCCAAAAAATCGTGATTCTCATTTTATGCAAAATCGTGCAGCCCTACAAATACACTCATACTGGATGGGTCCTGTGGCTCAACCTGTCAGATGAGTTTAGAAGAGATTGCACCGTTTTGTTGAACGACTAATTCAACTTGTCTACACGAGAAACGAACAAAGTTCAGAGGTCAGAAGAAGTTCAAACTGCTATCAATGGAAATAGAAAATGTCTGGAAAGTGCCACTCCTGGTCCTTATTTGGACAGTTATTCTTGAAGCATCAAATCATTTTCATTTCATTACACCTTCATGTTCAAGTTGTTGAATCTGAATTTTTCCTAATGCTTCAAAAGTTTCCCCGACATAACGTTTTAAAAATCGTTGTTCCTTTGCAGCTTGTACACTTGCCATGACGCTATATTTTTGGTGTTTATAGCAACAAAGCCCTGCGTGGCTAACGCTGCACTAATATTCATCAAAAAGCTTGCAGGTATTTAACCTGCGAGTTCGTGTGTACCACAGGACAGAGGTGCACATCACAGGTCTGCAGGCCTGACAGCTGGAGGTGTATCACTGTTTTCCACTTGGTGACAGCATTTACATCGCAGTCTGCCTATTTTCAACGTGTTTAATCAAATTAAACACGTTGAAAATATTGTTGCCATTTTTAAAAGATGCCCTGAAATGTATTCAAAAGGGTCTTAAAACATCTTGAAATTAACTTTTTTCAAGGTGCTTAGATCCTTGAAACTTATGGACATTTATCCCAAAGAGGGAATTTCGTGCAGCTGTTTATGTACTCCTACTGAACAGACAGCTGGTTGGACACAGTTCAATATTTAAGGTCGAGATTTGTTACATAATATTGTTCTTCCAGTTATTTGTCTCTGAGGTGCCGCTTCACTGCCCAGGACAGAAAGCTGTGCTGATGCTGATCCCGCTCTTGTTTTCAGGTGTACGCTTGGGGCTGCGGTGCTTGTCTAGGCTGTGGTTCCTCTGAGGCCACCGCACTCAGACCTAAACTTATTGAGGAGCTGGCTACCACCAGAGTAGTGGACATCTCCATAGGGGACAGCCACTGCCTGGCCCTGTCACATGGTACTACTTTTCTCTTTTTGTGCGCTTGCTGTCTGGGATCAGAGTTAAAATACTCAAACTGTCTCTGTCAGTCAGTTTTTTTGCTGACACAGAACATTTTTGTGTTTGTTTTGAGGGCTGTTGCAAGCAGCCTGATGTAATAGCAAATCTGCAGACCTTGCCAATTTAGGGTAATATGTAACTTCCAGCTTGAGATATGACATATCTGTTTCGATTGTGTTGTGCTTAATCCCGATGCAGACAATGAAGTATATGCATGGGGCAACAACTCTATGGGTCAGTGTGGGCAGGGGAACTCCACAGGGCCAATCACCAAACCCAAGAAGGTCATCGGCCTGGATGGAGTCGCCATTCAGCAGATCTCAGCTGGCACCTCTCACAGCCTGGCCTGGACTGCCCTGCCCAGAGACAGGTCAGCTACCTCAACAGTTACCACGAACTGATCCCATCATGATAATTTTCTCTCTGGAAATATTCACGTGGGACTGCAGGCAAGAGCTGATGTTGCAAGACCACCAGAATTTGTTTTTCAGCTACTAGGAAGCACGAGTCAAAGGGCAGTAACTACACGTGAAAAGGACTGAAACTGCAAAACCAACATACTGATCTTGTGATTCAGAGTAAAGGTTACAGTGGTGGGTTTTATTGCAGTCACTCAGCAATCAGTCTCCAAAAATGCACCGAAAAGCACAAATCAAAACAAATACCCTGATACTGTGAGCATCCTCAGAGGTCCTACCTCTCAGCCTGGGAGATGAGTTTAGAAGAGAAGCACTGTGATTCAGCCTTTTTGTTAAATATGTAATTCAAGGTCTTTAAGGATATGCACTTCCAGGAACAGCTGAAAAAGGCCAACAGGCGTCAATGAGGGTGACGGCGTGAGAGAACTGCTGTTTAACAAACACATTTACAGGGCTCTAGACTAACTTTTTGACATGGGCGCACCGGTACGCCTAACTTTAAACATTTAGGCGTACCAGCACAAAAGTTAGGCGCACTCAAATTTTTCAACCGCATCGCTTAACACCGCAGTTTTACATGTGCACTTTCTTTGGGGGGGGGAGTCCATACAGACAATATTAATTTCTAAATTATTAACTAACAAACTTGTGCTTAAAGTGCTTTGTCAATATTGTAGAAAATGTTAAACTTAATCATCATCTCGGCTCCTCTGACGATCTGCTTGCTGCTGTCTGCTGCTGAAAGGCCGTGGGCAGAGGGGACACTCGGGCATTTATCGCAGCATATAATGTGTTTCCTGGATACACTGCTGCTTTTTCAGCATTCAAAGACTGATGGCACCGTGTCAGAGCACTGGCTATGAATTTCAGACAGATCAGGCCTTAACTTAACAAAAAAGTTATCAATAGTTCTTTTCATCTTTTCTTATTACCCACAGCTACATCCACTTCTCTCAGGCCTAGGCTGCTCACTAGGGCTGGGTATCATCACTGATTTCTATAATCCATTCGATTCCGGTTCTCAAAGTCCTGATTTGATTCAATTTAGCCTCAGACAGTCAGAAATATTATAATTCTGATCATTTATCAGCACTGATACATGTGAGACTTCATCAGAATTGTGAACATCACAGCAGATGCCTTTGTGTGAAAGTAACTGAGAATAAAACACAGAAAAACATGAAGGAGATTTTCCTGGTCTGGCTTTTTATAGCAGATAACCTTAAAAATATTCTGCAATATTCTGCATAATTTTAAGAAGTTTAAATTTCTTCAGTATTGAACAGCAGAAATTAGGCTTTGTTGTCCGAGGTCATTTAAGTGAAAAAAGAAAAAGCGCTGTAAACAACGGTAGACTGGTGGGTAATAAGCGAATGAATAATGCAGAAAACAGATTTGAGACGGGAAACTGTTCCTGAAGTACAGAGAGAGAGAGCTGTGCAGGAAGTGTGATTTTTATCGTGGTGGAAGCAAAACAGCAAAAGTCAGAGGGAATTCATGACGACATTGATCAAATGTGAAGCGCAGTTTGCTGCTTCTTTTGCTGCTGGCTCGGCGAATTTTGGTTGGAGAGACAAAACCTGCAGCTCAGAATCGGCGCAAAAAGACGTAAACACAGAGCGGACCCGAAGAATCGCTAAGCTCCGACAGCGTGTCCGTCTGCGGGCCGTCGGGTGAGAAAGCCGAGAAAGACGAAGCTGATTCTGATGCGTCGGGTCTGTGTTTAGGTCTTTGTGTGGAATCCGTTAATGAATCGATATCGCTTTATTCAAGCTACTCACCTCCCACTTCCACCTGCACTTTCAACTGGACCACGGCCAATCAGAGAGGTCCCGCCCCTTACTATCTCTGATTGGTTTAGTCCACGATAGGGGCAAAATGTGTGTCTGTTGTTGACCACACGGAGAGTTGCAGAGATTTTTTTTTTTTGTTACCGGAACAGTTGGTCGCACCTGTGCGACCAAATATTTATTTTTAGTCGCACCACTGAAAAATTTGGTCGCACTCTAGGGCCCTGCATTTAGGTGTTGATTGATTAAAAGCATACATGTGAGATACATACAAACGTGTTTATCACAGTTATTGTTTGGATTTTGGTTTCACAGGCCTTTATGTTTATGACACCGACACAACACTTTACTGTAGATCAAAGTAATTTACTGTACCTTACATACTTTACTAATATTTACTTATTACTTCTTTCTAGGCAAGTAGTAGCTTGGCACCGGCCCTACTGCGTTGACCTAGAAGAAAGCACATTCTCTCATTTGCGCTCCTTCCTTGAACGATACTGTGAAGGCATCAACAGCGAGGTCCCTCCTCTTCCTTTCCCCTCATCCAGGTGAGCGTGCTAGCCACCAGCCGTCACTGGTGTTATAAACCCTTCTGGGCTTGCTGTGTAGTCTTTCTTGCACTTAGTGAAATCATATGTGACCAGTCAGAACGTAACCTTGCCAAGTTCTGGATTAAATTTTTTTTTTTTTTATTTGAAGGGAGCATCACAACTTCCTCAAGCTGTGCCTTCGGCTTCTGTCCAATCATCTGGCGCTGGCCCTGGCGGGGGGCGTAGCAACGAGTATTTTGGGCCGGCAGGCCAGGCCACTGAGGAACCTCCTTTTCAGACTGATGGACTCCTCTGTGCCAGACGAGATTCAGGAGGTAAAAGATGCTTTTCGGCTAATTGTTATCAACAGAGTAATATTCAGACTGAACTCATAACAGAAATAAGTCATGAAGGATTATGGGAGGTGATCAGAATGAAACCTAAAACTGACTTTAAAATACTTTCTTCCTTCAGGCAGTGATTGAGACTCTGTCTGTGGGGGCAACCATGTTGCTGCCACCACTGAGGGAGAGGATGGAGCTTCTTCACTCTCTGCTACCTCAGGGTCCGGACAGATGGGAGAGCCTCTCCAAAGGACAGGTACCTGATGCTACATACTGTGTAGATGGAGCTGCGCGATGCTTTAAACAGCCTGTAAAGAACAGTGCCCCCCCCGTCAGTATATGTGTCCCTGGGTGTTCATACAGTTTTATTGATTTATTTTCCGTTTTTGATAGCAGTAGTAAATATTTGTACAGAAAAGATGTAGTATAATATAGTTTTTCAGCCCCTGTTATCCGTCATGTTACATCAAACACCAGGTTTAAAGCCACTGGGAGGGCTCCGCTGTTGCTTGTAGACTTTTTGAAAGGTATTCTAGTTACTGTATTGAGAACAGTAATAATCAGAGTAGCAAATCCAGATTTTTTTTTTAGAAGCTAAAAATCAATTTGTTATTTTTTCACCTGTTTTTTTTAAAAATAAAATCTAATGATTATCAGGAACAAATCCATCAGTGCCATGTAGATACAAGCACGCAGGCTGAGGAACAGACGTAGCTGTGGACAGGATTCAGAAAGAAATCACACACTAAACTCTGAAACATGGGTAACTTATCTTAGTAATGTTGTTTTTTATGTTAAATAGCGTAATAATTTCAGAGGGGAGTCACAAAAGACCAAAAGGGAAATTAGTGGTGGGCAGCAATGGCATCGATTTACATTACCCTCATATATTCTCACTTACTCAGGTGTGAAAGATGAATTTGCTGATTGGTTCTGTCTCTGTTGCCTGCATCATGTTTCCTCATGAATGTTTGTATTTTGTGTCACAGAGGATGCAGCTCGACATAATCCTGACCAGCCTCCAGGACCACACCCACGTGGCCTCACTCCTGGGTTACAGCTCTCCTGCTGATGGCCCAGAGGTACTTTCATCTGGCCCTGCCTTTACAGCTCTCCCAGAGCCTGCCTACGGCACCACCACAGGCCACCCCGACACTCACCTGGCCGAGATTCTCATGAAGACGCTGCTCAGGAACCTTGGCTTTTATACTGTAAGTTAATACAGAGAAATGAACACACTGCACACTGAATGCTAGTTAGACTGCCTCTGGCTGTACTTTTCCTCTTGAGTCTTCTGACTCAATTATCCACATCATTCTGTTTTCTGCTCTCGCAAAGCCACAAATGGAACTCTGACATCCAGACGAACAAAACAAAACTAGAAACTACTTGGATGAAATAACTTTTTTTCAATTCAATTCATTTTTATTTGTACAGCACAAATCACAACAACAGTCGGCTTGAGACTGTTGTGTATATGAGATTTCTATCAGAGCGTGGAGCACTGCGATTTCAGACTCCTGTGTAGGATCTGTACATGTACATGGTTTTGTCAATGAAGCTGACTTTGACAGTTGTAGACTAGTGTTAAGTAAATGGAACTGAACCCACAGATGTTTGTGTTTGTATGTTTGTGCTGTACAGGATCAGGCTTTCGGTGAGCTGGAGAAGAACAGTGATAAGCTGCAGCAGGGCACATCCTCCTCTGACAGCAGCCAGCCGGCTCACCTGCACCAACTTCTCTGCTCGCTGCAGAAGCAACTTCTAGCGTATTGCCACATCAACTCTGTTACTGAGGTACGGCTGCGCTCCTCTTTTTTAGAATAATTAGAGTGTGTAAACACGTTTGTTCTGATTCTTGATGCTTAATATTAGAAAATAGTTTTCACACTACTAAAACATGGCAGGATGACGGGATGGGGGATTACAACACAATTTCATAGCCTCACAATGTTTTATTTGAAGACGGTTTTTATTTCCGATTGCACTTTAATTTCAGATCATACATGGTTGTTGTAATGAGGATTAAAATGGCTTTAAACTCTCAGGCACGTTGGTTTTGTTTGTCTGAGAGCAAACTGAATTCTCTATCAGTGAACAGGAGAGGTGTAAAATGTGCGTGGTACCCTGCATCTTTCTTTCGTTCCTTCTGCATTGCATGCTGGGAGTGTTGCGGTGGAGCGTGTGATGAGTCTGACTGAGAGATCGAGGACTTGTTTCTAACTTTACTTTTCTGAATTGATTAAATTAAGCATTACTGACTTTTTTTGAGTGTGCAAAATCGCCAAAATGGACTTGACATGGTTTTAAGATCATACCTAGTTGTCCTTGCTCAGTAGAGGAGTGTAGTCTGGCAGTGGGTGAACTCAGCGCTGTGGTCATCTTTGTTGACAGTGTGGAGAACGCAAATAAAGCAAATAAATCAGAACGATGATTTTATGTCTTTAAGTCAGTGGTGGGTTCTTGGCAAAACTGAAATCAAAGAATTTTGTCAGCAGTGTACTGTCATTGTCTCATCGGCCAAATCTCTGAGAGATCTGGAGACTGACATAGTGGAGCTGGAGGTGTCTGCAAATTTTACAGGAAACAGAGTTTGGTTTGAGAACCTCAAATCTAAAAAATCAATCAAAATGTATTTATATAGCACATATTAAAACAACAGTGTTGACCATAGTGCTTCACAGTCAATAAAAACATGAGACAGTTAAAACAAACAATAAAAGAGGACAACAAACAATAGGTAACAACGCAATAAGCTAAAACAGCCAACTAGACAGAATCAAAAGCCAAAGTAAAAAAATAAGTTTTAAGACGTAATTTAAAAGACTGGATAGACTCGGCAGTGCGAATATGAACGGGGAGGTTATTCCAGAGTCTGGGTGCCACGGATGCAAAGGCCCGGTCGCCTCTCGACTTCATTCGAGTCCTAGGTTGTGCTAGGAGCCTGTGGTTGGACGATCTAAGTTTTCTTTTCTCTGGAAAAAAGAAAGGACAGAGCAAGGTCTGACCTTTGTGACGATGTCATGGAGGTTTTTGAGGAGAGCTTCACTGAAGGCTCAGAGACCTCAGAGCTGCAGGAGAGCAGTTCTAACGCTGTTACCAAAGAAAGGTGATTTCCAGGATATTAAGAAGGGGCGGCCTGTCTCTTTATTGTGCACTGATTATGAAATACTGTCAAAAGTGCTGGCAAACCACCAAACACAAACATACTGCGTGCCAGACAGGTCTATTGTTGATAATAAGTCACTTGTCAGTCTCCCAGTTCACTGGGATGTGATACTGGTCTGATTTCTCTGGACCAAGAAAAGGCTTTTGACAGGGTTGAGCACCGTTACCTCTGGAGTGTGTTGGAAACGTTCTGTCTCCACATTGACTTAATTGCAGAGATTATGGTGCACGAAGACGTTGAAGGTGTACTGAAGATAAATGGTTGTTTGTTCAAACCTTTCAAAGTAAGTAGAGGTATTAGGCAAGGCTGTCTGGTATGTTATATGCTCTGCCTATTGAATCAATGCTAAATACTGTTAGGTCTTTTATTGATGGGATGTCTTTATCAGGTTTTAACGTGTCTTTTATCTTATCTGCATATGCTGATGATATTGTTAAAAGTCAGCAGGATGTAAATAATTTAGGAACGATCGTTGAAAGATTTTGCAGATTTTCAGATGCACGAGTGAATCGGGCGAAGAGTGAGGCTCTAGCAGTAGGAGATTGGCTCGCTGGGCTCCCGCAACTTCCAGATGGTTTGGAGTGGAAAAGAGGAGGTTTGCAGTATCTGGATGTGTACTGGGGAGATGAGGACACGGTAAACAAGAATCGGTATGGGGTGTTGGAGGGAGGGTGCTCATTATAAACAACTTAATTGCTTCTGCATTGTGGCATCGATTAGCTTGTTTGGAGCCACGTCCTGGTTTATTACGTAAACTTCAATCCTTGATGATCAAGGTTTTTTTTGCATAATCGACATTGGATACACCAGGCTGTGCTTTTTGTCCAAAGAAGAAGGTGGACAAGGACTAGCTCACCTAGAGAGCAGAGCTGCAGCTTTCAGACTGCAGTTTATTCAGAAACACTTGATGGGAAGGGAAGATGTTTTCTGGGAACCAGTAACTAGCGTTATTTTAAGAGGAAAAGGAGAGTTAGGAATGGATGCTTCCGTGTTTTTACTAAACTGTAATTTAATATTTTGTTATGAAATTCCTGTGTTTTATAAAGGCCTTTTTAAAGCTTGGACCCTTTTCTGTTGGAAAAGACTGGAACCAGCTTCCTCATTGTTTTGGCTTCTAGAGGAACCGTTGTTTTTGGGGGCTTGGCCGGATGCACGTGATGGAACTGGACTTGCTTTTTTGAAAAGACTGCTTGAGACAAAGGCTCTCAAACTGAGAGAAATTATGGACCAGACCTTCAGAACACAGAAACAGCAACATCTTTCATTGGTTTGAAGTCAAGCCACATTATGAGGAGTATTCTAGACTTTTAGCCTAAATGTTTAACTTTAGGACGCCTCCTGGGTGAGGTGTTCCAGGCATGTCCCACCGGGAGGAGGCCCCGGGGCAGACCCAGGACACGCTGGAGAGATTATATCTCTCGGCTGGCCTGGGAACGCCTTGGTGTTCCCCCAATAAGCTGGAGGAAGTGGCTGGGGAGAGGGAGGTCTGGGCCTCTTTGCTTAGGCTGCTGCCCCCGCGACCCGGCCTCGGATAAAGCGGATGAAGATGGATGGATGTTTAACGTTAGGTGAAAAAGAGATGCTGTTAGATTCTAGTCGTGGATTAGAGATTTCCGATGAAAGAGATCCTTTTTGAGGAATGGAATTGAGTATTGATTTTACATTCTTGACGGGACCCTCGCTTATAAATCGGAAAGACTCGTGACTTTTCACATGCTGAGTGGAAAACTGTTATATAAAATGTCAGTTCAAGGGTTAAATAAAAGGCACTTGAGTGGAAGGACCGATGCTGTCTGGAGAGACAAGTTAAAAGTTGAGGAATGTCAGAAACCTATATGGAGAGTCTTTTATTAGCCCCCACTCAATAAGAGGTCAGGTGACCTACAGGGTTTTGCACGGTGCCATTGCTGTCAGTAGTTTTGTGTCCAAGGTTAAAAAAGATGCAAGTGAATTATGTCCCTTTTGTCAAGAAATAAAAACTAGTTTTCATATGTTGCTTGAATTGAACTGCCTTGAAACGCTGTTTATTATGTCTTTGAAAACTGTGGAGTGGCTTGGTCTCCAGTGGCAGTGGGTTGATACAACTTTCATTTTGCTGGTTAAATATCGAGTTAAAGCTAAATTTCCGTTTTATTTACTGATGAATAATTTCACTGATTTTTCTTTTCAGTGGTGTCTTAATAATGTGGTGTGCTATGTTGTAGATAGATTGTATTTCAGCCCTGTGATGTTGGTAAAAATCTGTCTGTCTGTCACTTGTTTAGTGAATAAAAGAAACCAAATAAAAGAAAATGACCACAGTATATAAAAACTTTTTGTCACCCTGTTTATATGCAGAACTCCAGCAGTGTGTCATTGCTCCACAAACATCTGCAGCTGCTCTTGCCACATGCCACAGATATCTACTCCCGCTCTGCAGCGCTGGTAAAGGAGAGCTCCTGGAATGGCAGCATACGGGAGAAGCTACAAGGTGAATGAAATCAAGTGACCTGTGTTGTAATCTGGCTATAAAGGCCTGTTCTCACTTCCTTGTTATCTCATTCTGCTCCGACAGTTCAAGTTCTTTTCATTTAGCATTGAAGATACTTTCTTTTGTTTTATATCATTGTCATAAAACTATGATCATGTAATCTGCAGATGTGATCTACGTGTCAGCAGCAGGCAGCATGCTGTGTCAGATAATCAACGCCTTACTGCTGCTTCCGGTGTCGGTGGCAAGGCCGCTGTTGAGCCAACTGCTGGAACTGCTGCCTCCTCTGGATTGTTTGAACAGACTGTTGCCTGCTGCCTCTCCTCTGGAGGACCAGGAGCTGCAGTGGCCTCTTCAGGGTGAGCTCAGAACAAGGTTAACTTGGTCAAGATTTTAAAAAAAAGTTACAAAATATCCTGGGATGAGGTAAATGCATGTACAGACACATGATGTGATCATTTCTGCTGGAGATGTTAAATTATGAGCCCTTGTCAGCTAAGCCAGCAGTGCAATTACAAAAAGCCATGTGTGCAGGCATTACGTGTACACATATTCTGTCGTTAGGTTTTTTCTCTTTAAGAGCTTGAAGATTTTTTTTTAATTTGGCATAAACATACACTAGAATTGGAGGATTAATTTGCCGGTTCAGGTGTCGGCAACTTTCAACATCAAGAGTCATAGCTGCTCCTACCAAGCAGTGGGAGAAGAAGAGCAGCACATGCAGGTGACGGGGACAGAGGTACATATAGTATAATAGGGTTCGGGGTAACCTTAATCCTAACCCCTGGCTTGCAAGCTGCAGGTCGCCGACCTCTAGGCTAGATGTTCGTGTGAGATGCTGAATAGATGCGACTTTGCAAGACTCATTTTTGGCCTTAACATTAATATGTAACACTGATGTCTGATATGAGAAAATGAAAATCATATAGTGTTATTTATAATGAAAGGTGATTTGTTTCAACACCCTGCAGTTGGGGCCATCTTGACGTCTGGTGGAATATTAAATTGGAGAACGTATTTGTCTTTTTCCAGGTACCTCAGACTTTGCTGAGCCAGCCTCAGGAATGACCCTGCCACAGCCTGCACTTTCTTGGGTGTGGCTTGTGGACCTGGAGAGGACAGTCGCCCTGCTAGTTGGGCGCTGCCTTGGTGGGATGCTGCAGGGAGCTCCCACCTCACTGGAGGAACAAGATACTGTTTACTGGCTCAAAACACCGCTATTTAGCAATGGCTTGGAGATGGACATCCCCCAGCTAGGTACAGGACGGACGCCCACATACACAACCAGTAGCAACTAGTTAACACGTTAAGCTTAGCAACCGATATATGGAGCGACTGCCTCTCTCTCTCTCTCTCTCTCTCTCTCTCTCTCTCCTGCTGCTACTTCAATCATGAAACTGATCAATGATCAGCTGATCGGCTTTTCTCTTCTTTGTTTTTGGCCCACTTTGCACCAGAAAGAGGAAACCAGCGGCTGAACAGCAGCAGCACGTTTAAGCTTGATAAGCTGCTGTTAGAATGTATTTAATATTACTTTCTACACCAGGATCTTTTTCTACAGCTGACGGCTGTAACTGTGCAGGGGCGGATCTAGCAAAGTTTAGCCAGGGGGGCCGACAGGGCATGAACAGGGAAAAGGGGGCACAAAGACATACTTTTCTTTCTTATTCTCATTTAAAATGTCGAGCTTTTAATAAATAATTATCTGAATCTTACAACCAAAGTTTTAATCTTTGGGTGTAAAAAAAATTATTTATTTCTGTGCATTTTTTCCCCACACTGCATCAAATTAAAGTTGATTACGTCGATTAAGCATCATGAGGTGGGGGGGGGTTCCCTATTTTTGTTGCTGGGAGTTGGAACCCTATTAGTTAGGTTGCTTAATATTTCTACTAAATACTCTTTAAAATACCAGAATAGGGAGGATGGTGCAGGTTTAAGTTTATTAGATTGATCAGTTTTGCT
Source organism: Simochromis diagramma (assembly GCF_900408965.1). Classification (NCBI taxonomy): domain Eukaryota; kingdom Metazoa; phylum Chordata; class Actinopteri; order Cichliformes; family Cichlidae; genus Simochromis; species Simochromis diagramma. The sequence goes on along the minus strand of NW_024387258.1, from coordinate 952,645 downwards.
GAACTATGAAATATTTTGTTGTACTTTTTACATACAGGTGTAACAGAATAGCTTTAGTGTTGTTGTTTATTTAAACTTGAATTTGAACTTATACAAAATGCAGCAAGATATTAAAAAACAGTTTTATTGATTAAAAAACACTATCGGATTCATATCGGCATCGGCAGATATCCAAATTTATGATATCGGTATCGGACAGTAGTAGCAACATGAGTAGATTAGTAGTAGAATGTAACTTAGAGCAGGACATTACTTCTGACTGATCAGAATCCTAGGGCTCTTGTCCAGCTGAGTTCATTTATCGCTTCTTCTGTGACTTGTGAAGATAATTGTTTGCTTGTCCTTCAGACACCTGCATCAGCTCATTATTGGAGGCTGCACTGTCTGGTAATGAGGAGCAGAAACCCTTCGACTGCACACTGCATCCTGACTTGAGTGTCTTGGTGGATTTGGCTCTGGGTTCCTCTAAAGAACCTGCCAACAGCCTTTGGATCAACATGCATGAGTACGCTATTGGCAAAGGTTTGCATCTGTTTTGAGTATATACAGAATCCTACCATTTCTTTAATGCAATTAGCTTTACAGGTATATACATTCACTGACTGCACTGTGGATTTTGTTGCAGACTGGGACAATGCATCTCTCAGTAATGAGACCCTATTGGACACTGTGTCCAGGTTTGTGTTGGCAGCCTTACTGAAGCACACAGGGCTGCTGGGCCAAGCCTGTGGAGAGGGCAGGTAGTACAACAAAATACACCTTTTAATATATGGCATGAAGCATTTCCATACTGTCCAACAGTACCCGTCTAAAGGAAATATTTTCCTATCAGGTATCAACCATCTAAGTCCCTGGCAGAAGTCTATCGTGGTGTTTTTAAGGTACGAAACCGCTTACTAGCCTGTAAGAACATGGACTTCATCCAGACACGATCTTCTTCTCGTGAGAGGAGGGTAAGTAAACAAAGCTTCTCTTTTTTTAGTTTTGCCTCTGCACACCACTATTTAAATAAATCAATGTGTGATTCAACAACAGACTTTCACCTTTAATTTAAGGGGTTAAAAAAGTGTCGCACAAACTGTTTAGGAACAAACCAACATAATTTCAAATATAAGGGTTGATTTTAATACATAAGTGATGGGTCTCTCTGCCCTAACTTTTGTCTTTAGTAACTGAAAAGTATCTTTTGTTGGATTGAAATCAAGTGTGTGATTGATACCATAAACACAACGTTGCAAAATGAACAACTGTTTTTTAGCACAATCAGCTTTACAGCTTCCTCCCTTTGTGCTTTATGAGATTGGCACGGCTGAGGGTGGGAGAACACATCTGCAAAACGCTGTTCCAATGCAGCACGTCCACTCTCTGCGCCTGTGTGAGATGGTTATTACAATGGAAGGAGGCTGGAATGTGGGAATTAGGTACCTCTGGCCCTATCTCATCTCTCTCTTGTGATGCCCTGGTCAGTCAGTATCTGCAGACTCGTGCCTGCACCACACTCGTTGCAGAAATGGTGCGCAGAGGCACTGCTTCAGGATATCGTATTGCATAAGCCACCAGAACTAATACAAAGTGATATCCCTGCGCACTCCGTTGAAATGGCCCGACGAAGTCCGTGCCAATGTGAGCTCAAACAGGACCTCTATTAATGGTAATGGTGACTCCGAGCAGGACGCACACCATCGGCGTACATTTGGGGAGGAACACCCTTCACTTGGTGCGGGAGTATGAAAAGGAATCAAGGAAACTAGTGGATTATAGGAACCATCTTCGTTTTAACGAAGATGCAGACAGAACAAGGTTGTTCCTAAGAGTTTGCGCCTTGGATCCACTGTCAGGGGATACAGAGTTGATTCTACAGAGAGCACAAAATCATCTTCTAAGTGAAAGGATAAGACAGGTCCATTTCACTATAGCTGCCCTCCAGAGCAAGATTAGCTAGACTCTGCAGGAACTGAAAACCCTTCTACAGTCTCCTATCTAAGAAGAGGTTTACAAGTTTGTGGATAAGGCTCAGCGGGCCCAACACTCTAAAGAAAAAGAAAGACAACGCAGGAAATTCCACAACTTGCTTTCAAAAACACTCACTCCTCAGTCTGAACCTACACAACTCAGAGAAGAACGCACACCTGAGGACAGTCAGGAAAAATGAGTGAAGAACTTCTCAGACAGGAATCTCACTGAAACTGAAAAGAGAGTATTAGCCAAAGGACTCAATTTTGCCATTTCTCCGCAACAGTTGCCCATAGTGGACCTCATCACAGCCACAGAAACCGCCATACGGATGAACAAATTATCACAAACAGAAGCAGAGCAAATCATGATGCCACCCTCTCCAGTGCCAAAGTCCCTCCGTCTAACCTCACAATACAAGAAAAGAAGGCCGTCGCTTCCCAGAGCAAAGACCACAACATCACTATATTACCAGCTGATGAGGGAAGATGCACCGTGGTCCTAAACACAACGGATTACCACACAAAGATTACTACTCTCCTCAGTGACAACAATACCTACAAAGCCTTAAAGCGAGACCCCACAAGCAGCTACAAAAAGAAAGTTATAGCTTGCCTTCAAGACCTTGAAAAGGACAAAATTATTGACCGCCTTACATATCACCGCCTTTACCCAGGGGATGCCCAACCCTGCATTTATGGACTTCCTAAGCTCCACAAAGGTGTCCCACTCAGACCCATTGTCAGTAGCATAAACTCAGCCACTTACAACATCTCGAAACACCTTCTACCGTCCTAGCACCTCTTGTGGCGAACACCCCACACAACTTCACCGACAAGGTCCAGAAACTTACCCTGGATCCAGATGAAACCATGGTGTCCTTTGATGTACAGGGAGTGCAGAATTATTAGGCAAATGAGTATTTTGTCCACATCATCCTCTTCATGCATGTTGTCTTACTCCAAGCTGTATAGGCTCGAAGCTCTTCATACTGCACTTTATGGCGCTGTTGTAAATGGTGGAAAAGATTAGCAGTGCTTGAAACTTTTGTCGGAACATTTTTTAGGGATTCTCTACAGAACACATTATTCTGCTGATCATCTGACATTTTGAATCCGAACCATCTCCATATAATTGAGCCATTATTTTTCTTTTCTTCAATTTTTGACAACTCCAAGAGCTTTCTACTACAGGTCTCATTCACCCAATCACACACATTTTATTTATGTACTTTATATAACAGTCACACACCCACTTGCACTCCAATGGGTGCATCTTGGGCAACTCAGGGTTCAGTATCTTGCCCAAGGATACTTGGACACATGGACTGTAGTAGCCAGGGACTGATTGATCGACAGCCTGCTTCGCCACATGAGCCACAGCCACCTCTGGAATTCCCAAACAGTTAATGCCAAGTTTTTGCTGAACCTATTTATTGTGAAGGTAAAGTGTGTACTTTAAGCACATGTTGATTATTTGATTTAAAACCCACTATGGTGGTGTACAGAGGCAAAATTGTGTATATATTCTGTATTTGTCCAAGAAACTATGGTCATAACTGCATACACACGTTTCCACCGAGCTTAATAGTCATATCAATGGTATCCAAAATCAGGCATTATTGTCATTTGACCAGATTTCCGACAATCAGGACTCTCTGGACATGGACCCCCAGGAGCACTCTTTCACACGCACCATTGACGAGGAGGCAGAACTTGAAGAGAGGGTTGACCGTGAGAGAGAAGAAGGCCATCAAGAGCAAGACGATGAAGAGGATGACAGGGAGCATGAAGTAATGACAGCTGGAAGTAAGTACTCGTGCCTGTAGTTGCATGTGTGTGTGTTTAGTGTGCAAAGCAGTAGCCAATTGGAGGACATAACTGAATAAATGTTAACTTTTTAAAATCCTGTCTGTATTATTCATCTGTGTTTTTGTTGACTTTGCTTGTCACTGTAGCCTGTAGTGTTGGTAAAAGGGTTCTAGGATGAATAGGAATGTATTATTAATAAATGCTTATTATTCAGGTTGTAACAGTTTCACTACTTAGTATAATGTATTTGGAAGTGCAGCTGTAATCTGCAACATTGTAACTGATTTCTCCATATTTCTCATGCTGTGAAGTTCGAAGTCGAACATTTTATCAGCTAGCTTTCTCAGTAGGAAGGTGTTTCATAGCACCTATGAGCATGTGTAATCTGGCAGTTTTAAAGCTGTAAACTTCTGACATACTGTTATGAACACCTTCACTTGATATTCATGTCCTGTAATATATGGACATTTATGTGCCGAAGGCTTTGCAGTGTGTTGCTTTAGCACGGGCTTTAGTATTGAATATTAGACTCCAGTAATTCTTTGTGGCTGCTGTTTTGTCCTCTAACACTGCATCTTATTTGTGTGTCTTTTTGTGTGTGCGTGTGTGTGTGTGTGCATGCGTGTGTGTGTGTATGATTGTGGCACAACACAGAAATCTTTCAATGTTTTCTCTCAGCGCGGGAGGTGGCTCGCAGTCGGGAGAGAGAGCGGGCCAGCAGCAGCACAGGACTGGGCTCCAGCTCCAGGAATGGAGGAGGAGGAGGTGGAGAGGAAGACACCATTCTGGCTCAAGAGGGCAGAAGGGGCAGTACGGGTCTTCCAGAAGGCCAAGACCTTTACACGGCAGCCTGTAACTCTGTGATCCACCGCTGTGCTCTGCTGATACTGGGAGTCAGCCCTGTACTGGGCGAGCTGACCAAGCAGAACCAGGAAGAAGCTCAGACTCAGTTAGCTACAGGGACACAGGAGTGCCTCAGCTTCATGACCAGGTCGGAGAGAAATAGGATGCTACTGTTGACATCCCTGAAAAATTGAATTCCTTTATCATTGGGCACAGTCACATTACTAAGATATTTAGTCATTCATTGTGATTTCTCTTTTACTGGCCCCATATACACTTAAGGGAAAACCCAACTTATTTTGATTATTTCATATACTTTTATAATGTAACATTTCAGTTATATTTAATATAGCTCAGTTTATCATTAGGTTGATATTCTATAGTTACTTTAAATCTGCTTATTTAAAGGTAGTTTGATGAAAGTGCTTTGAAAAGTGCTTTTGAGTCGTCACTTGGGTGGAAAAACACTGAATTCCTGCACCAAGCTCTTGTTAACTTTTACAGTGAAGCATTGGAATGAGCACATTACATAGTTGTACTGGAACTGTACTGACCACAACTGTAAGGCTCCACATCAAGAGCTGTCTTCAGTTAGTCACGATCTGACTAGTCTTAAGTGCCCAATATCAGTGAGGTAAGGTGACTGCACAGGACTAAAAGATAACACACAGGCTACTTTTGTTCTCTACACGACTCCATAAGTCTTTGGGCACTAATTCATTTTGTTTGTTTGTTCGTTTGTTCAGCCTTTCTCACTTGTTGTGCCTCGTATTGAGTGTGCACCTGATCAGCTGAATTAATCATGGTGTAATATCATTCCTATCATTCTTGTTTGTTAAGCCTACTGAATTAAAGTAGAATAGTCTGCACACAAAAAAACTGTGTTAATGTAACGCTATAGCTCACATTTCAAACCATAGTGGTTTGGAGCCTGCGGTGTGCACCTCAGAACCTCTCGTAGTGAACATAATTCTGCTTTACCCTTTTAATGTCAAAGTATTCCAATGTTTTGTATTTCGAGCACCGTGTTGTACTTTGTCCTTTTTATAAAAAGGGAGACAACTGATGTGGCTGTATGCGCCACCATTCAGGTGAAAATCATGGTGTTTAATTGTTGTTGTTTAGCTGTCTTGTTCTCATTGATTTAACAGTGCTGTGATATGTTTGTGTACAGAAGTGAGAGTCTGAGCGCAGAGAGCCGTTTAGTGCAGAGCAGCCCAAGTTACAGACTGATGAAGTCCAGGAGTGAGTCTGACCTCTCCCAGCCAGAGTCAGATGAAGAAGGTTACACTTTGGTAAATCAAATGCCTGCACACACTCTTTGTTACATCTGCAGTACAGTTGACAAACAACTCAGAGAACTAGTTGCTCTCCTTTGACCCACCACACACTGACAAAATAATGTGATTTCAATCTCACAGAGAACAAGGTCACAGTAATGATGGTAGTAAACACATTAACCCTTTGCCAGTGTGAATAAGCAAATCATGTTCACTGTAATGTGTCCCTTGCTTCTGACATGTGGAACATTATACACACACACACACACACACACACTGCTCGTGCCTATGCTACAACACATTTTCTTCGTGCCCCTGGTACACTGCGCAGAAACACTTTGCCCACACACACACACACACACACACACACACACACAGACACACACACACACACACACACACACACACACACACACACACACACACACACACACACACACACACACACAGGCAGATTCATTCACAGACTGTGGCTGCAGTACTGGCATCTGTTAGTCCAATAATCACGCAGTTGACATTAGAATTCCACCTTTGATGTTTGCCTTCCTTCACACAACAACTGCAAAGCCCACACACATAACTTGTCCTTGAGTCTGTTTGTCCTCCACCTCAGCCGCCTGAATCTCCAGTTCAATCACAATCACAGGTCAACATAATGTGCAAATCTGTGAACTCTTCTGTTTTTTCTTTCAGAATGGAAGAAGAAATGTTGACCTAGACTTGGCATTCTCCCACAAAAAGAGAGGTAATGACCGACCGCTAATTTGCTCCGCTAATGTTTGGAGAGAGGACAATGCAGGTTTTCGGTTGTTATCGTTCATGTGTTACTCTTGTCTCTCTGTCTTCTGATTCCTGTACGGATAGTTTATTTGCTTCTTTTGGGGCAGTTGAGCCCCAAACACAAGAGGAACTTCAAGCAAGTAAACGATGGCATGTTTCTTCCTCTTGTTAACTCATAACTCCATGACTGTAATGCCATACCCACACCCTGCCCTCTTTGAGCCTCAACTTTTCATTTTGTAAAGAAAAAAAGAAAGATAAAGAAATCAGGATCACATAAACGTCTCCATTCAGGCCATTCTTCTGCTTGCACTGTTACTTTGCACTATGATGGCTCATTCCTCGTGAAGAGTGTAATCTGTTACTTTGAAGAATTTTCATGGAAATTTCTGGGTTGCACTTTTGAAGAAGTCATCAGTGCTGATACTTTGACTGAGTTGTTGTGTGGACGCGCTAGCCTGTTTCCCATTCCACTCCTCAGCCGCAGAATTCTTCCTCAGTGTGTGTTGGATACTCGGTGCATCCATCACCGGCAAACTCATAATGGAGGCTTGCGCCTGCATGTAGATTCGGCATTTGGCCATTTGATGAACTCCGGTCGAGTAATAATGCGCTCCTTTTAAGTGCTTCAAAGCTACTCGGCACATCCCTCAATAGATCCCCTGTGTGCACAAATACAACAAACGGGATCTTCTTCTCCTTCTCAGGCCTCCTTCACAGCTCACCAGACTCCCTGGCTGAGTCCTGGTTTCGGGCCAAGCTGAGCCGTCAGCAGAGTTACAGTTCAACGTACGAAGAGTCAGACCTGGACTTGAGCCGATCGCTGGGCATCCACGCTCTCATCGACAACATGGTCAGCTTCATCAGTGGTGACGTGGGCTTGGCTCCAGCTTTTAAGGAGCCAGAAGAAAGTATGTCCACCAGCCCACAGGCCATTATCCTGGCTATGGAACAGCAGCAGAGCAGAGCAGAGGTGAGCGATTCCTCAGCGAGAAGTCAAACCAAATGATGGTTAATCAAAGTCAGCATAGTTGATTTTGTTCTTTTCTTCCATGAAACGTTTGTGGAGGATTTTTATTTTTTGTACAGTTATACCTTTTCAGAACAGTGCTGACAGTATTTTATACGTTTTCTTTGTCTTCTCAACAAATCAGTTGAAGACCGAAATCTGTAATGCCTGTCTCTCATTTCACTCAGTCTAAAACTGACTGATTCCTACTGACGATATAAAGACTTCGTCAAAAGTTTGGGTTTTTATTTTCTAAAGAAGAACACGTTATCATCAAATTCAAAAACAATTCAAATTACCGTATTTCCCGGACTACAGAGCGCACCTGAATATTAGCCGCACAAGCTAGAATCAGGGGGAAAATCCTGTTTTGTACATACATTAGCCGCACCTGACTAAAAGCCGCAGGTGTTTCAATGTTGACTCATCATATGTAAGAGAATATGCACAAAGCGAATTGTCAGGAAAGAGATGGCTGTTTGGAGACACACCCCTTTATTAATATTTTGAAAAACAAGTTACGGGTACATATTTGCATAACTTTTTAGGTATATGTACAAGTAGCGGTAATTACAAGTACGAAACATGTACTGTGCTTCATAAATGAGTAACAAATGTAGTATATAACAATAACCTACAGCACACCAGAACAATAGATCCGGCCTACCTTTTAGGCTCAGGTGCAGTGACACGGCTTTAACAAGAAGAAAAGTCAGTCATTCACCATCTTTCTCTTCTTCCTGCGCACTAAAACCACCAAAGTCCTCTTCTCCAGTGTCGGAAACGAACAGGCTCAGGATGGCTTCGTCATCCACTCTCAGCTTCTCTCCTTCGTTGTCACTTTCAAAACCAAACAAATCCTCGTTGTCAGTGTCAGAGTCGAACACCCTCTGAAGGGCCGTGGCGGTGTCCTCCTCTCCATCATGCAGCAGTCCAGCCCTTCGAAATCCGTTGGTGATCGTGGATGTTTTCACACTTTTCCACGCTGTCAGAATCCACCGGTGGAGTTGAGCATAACTTGCTTTTCGCAAGTTTATCGCCGCTCGTCATCCACGCCTCCCGCTGAACGCGTAGCGCTACTTTGAAGTTTGTTTTCCGCGCTACTTGTACAGCACTATGTTTCCTGGCGGATGGACATGTGACCAACATACCACTCTTGAACCCCGATCCTTCCGCCAGGCAACGTAGTGCCGTACAACAGCGGAACAAACAAGACAAATCGTCTTACGATATCACAAAAATCATGGACAATCCATAGAAAAGCCGCACCTGACTAAAAGCCGCAGGGTTCAAAGCTGGTGCAAAGAGTAGCGGCTTATAGCCCGACAATTACGGTAGTCAGATGATATTTTAAAAATGTCTCTACAGTTTTGCTTAGAGGCCTATCATCAACAGCTGTCAGTCCTCTGGATCAGTTTCCTGGTATGGCTGCTAATCCAAATCAATACATTTATAAGGCTAATAAATTAGTAGAAAAACCTTTTGCAGTTGTGTTGCACAGCTGGAAACCATGGCACAGCATTATTTAGGTTAGTTTAGTGTCCGAAGCATCAGTCATTTTATTGTTCTCCAGTCGTCAGTTGTTCTCCTGAGAAAGGAAAGCTATTGTGAGTAATTGTGCAGAAACTTAAAATCTCTTATCCATATCCCTTTAGGGAGCAGCAAACACTGGCTCTAAAATAGACAGAAAAAGGAGTGGGAGGCCCGATGCACAACTGTGCAAGAAGACAAACATCTGAGAATGTGTAGTTTAAAACAGAGACACCTCACGGGTTGTAAACTGGCAGCTGCATTAAATAGTACCTGTCAAACACCAGTGTCACCATCACAGTGGAGGGGTGACTTCATGGTCTGAGACTGGCCGACAAAAAGAAAAGACTGAGCTGGGCAGAACAGAGCACACACACTGGATACAGGAAAACATAGCTGTCTCCAGCAGAGTGGAAACATTTTACCCAGTAAACAGTCAAACTGCAGCTTGAAGGAAGACTCCATCCATGTACCTTGAAAAATTGACATCTAAAAAACCATGATTTTTGCATTTGAAGACTAAGAAATATTAAAACTATACAGTGGGGCAAAAAAGTATTTAGTCAGCCACCGATTGTGCAAGTTCCCCCACTTAAAATGATGACAGAGGTCAGTAATTTGCACCAGAGGTACACTTCAACTGTGAGAGACAGAATGTGAAAAAAAAATCCATGAATCCACATGGTAGGATTTGTAAAGAATTTATTCGTAAATCAGGGTGGAAAATAAGTATTTGGTCACCTCAAACAAGGAAAATCTCTGGCTCTCACAGACCTGTAACGTCTTCTGTAAGAAGCTTTTCTGTCCCCCACTCGTTACCTGTATGAATGGCACCTGTTTGAACTCATCATCTGTATAAAAGACACCTGTCCACAGCCTCAAACAGTCAGACTCCAAACTCCGCCATGGCCAAGACCAAAGAGCTTTCGAAGGACACCAGGAAAAGTATTGTAGACCTGCACCAGACTGGGAAGAGTGAATCTACAATAGGCAAGCAGCTTGGTGTGAAAAAATCAACTGTGGGAGCAATCATCAGAAAATGGAAGACATACAAGACCACTGATAATCTCCCTCGATCTGGGGCTCCACGCAAGATCTCATCCCGTGGGGTCAAAATGATCATGAGAACGGTGAGCAAAGATCCCAGAACCACACGGGGGGACCTGGTGAATGACCTGCAGAGAGCTGGGACCAAAGTAACAAAGGTCACTGTTGGGTCTGTGTTTCCACAACCCCGCTAATTCTAGAGACTTATTCATCATGAAGAAAACAAGACAGTCGATCGATCTATTACTTGCGCAAGGGAGGCCTCTCATCTATGTCCAGCACATGACAATGACCACACTGGTGGCCTCCTCTCGCTGCCTTTTATTGACAAACTTCAAACAATAGTTTACAAAACACCTCCCCTTGCAACCCCCCTTTGGTTACGAAGACACGGCACTGTATGTAAATGTATATGTGTGAACTTCTGTAAGAGTGTGTGTGTGTGTGTGTGTGTGTGTGTGTCCTCCTGCTGACCAAAGGGTCGTAAACGCAGGAAGCTTACATCAAAAGAAGCAGATCTTCCAGATAGGATGTATCTGCAATAAAACATTACAGCCCCCCACCAGAACCTCAAGAATCTGGGGGGAAGGACAGTGGAGTTTCATCAGTTAAAACAATGTACAAATGGTAAACATAAAAATGACAAACATCTAACAATTCAACTCTAACATTCCCTCCTGTTATGTTATTTTTATGCTCCAATTATTCCTATGTAGTACATTCTAGCCATGCACCTCTTGCTTAACATTTTCAGAGCAGGCATCATTTCTACACAGGCTTCTGTCATGTAATTCATTATGTATTTCTGCAAGTAAACAACTGAATGTCATAGGTCAAACAAGAAGAATCATCATTCTCAAAAATCATATGTCACTACAATCCAACTGTATACAGACATAGGTATTTAAACGCATCAGTTGACTTTATTGTTTGTCCATGTGGCTCTCAGCTAACTTCAAAGCTGCAGCCTGGTCAACACTCTTCTTTATGACTCCTATCGACCCCCCAAATCTTCTCACTGTAGGCATCCTGTGGGGGTTAGAGTCAACTGGTGAATTATCTGCATTTACAACTCTTCTCCTGTCCTGTTGTCACCACAGAAAAAGCTTTGTAAAGGAAATTGGATCAAGGTGTTTTGATCTTCTTGGCTCAAAACCTCAAGTGTTCATGATGTAAATGTAGACAAAAGGCTTCTCTGTTTACATCCTTCTTGCAGAAGACAAAAGAATAGGTGATGTTGCCATGTTCCATGGTTAATCTCCAACTTGGACTAATCCATTGCCCTTCATACACATAGGCAATTGGCCTGTTTCCAGTTCGTTTAACTGTATAATGTCCTGTAACAAGTCATATTCTTTGAGTCAGACGAGCAGGTCTGTCTCACCAGAGCAGTTCACCTTCCCAGCTACTGAATCAACCTTCCATTCAGGTTCAGAGCAGTTGAAAAGTTGACAGTGTTCCTGGATGTGTTGCTAAAGCAACCAAACAAACTGTCTCGCTCTCAGTGATGCTATAGGGCCACAGTCCAGAAGAATGTGTAGCCAGTGGCATCACAATCATAACAATTGGTCTCGTTGTTTATGTGAGCGGTTGTGTTCTTAAACTACCACCAGTAGTTGTTGAAAACCCATTCGGGTACTGGGTGTGGTTTGCTCTGTTCCAGTGCGCTCCCTGTCATCCCACTCTGGGTCCACAGGCTCAAGAAGATGCACAGCACATTCCCAGCCATTCTGATGAGTACCTGTGGCTCAGTTGGTTTCTTCACCGGATTGAGACGAGGGGCCCTGGAGGCTTCCCCCCCCCTTTGTACCCGGTCTTCCTGCCACTTACTCCGAGCTGGCCTGGATGTGTGTCACCTTCTTGCAGTGCGCTTGATATATCCAAGTGTTCCTTCCAGCAATCTTCACTGCTGTGGTCGTTGTCAGCAGCATCCGATATGGACCTTCCCACCATGGACTGGACCAGCACTTCCTCTCCATGGCCTTATCAACATCCAATCTCCAGACTCCAGACTCTGCTCCTGCGGAGAAACAGAATCATCTGGCAGATCATTTGTTCTCATGACTTCTTTACTTTTAAACATTTTAAGCATCTAATCTGCTAATATGCTCTCTCTTCTGCTTTTCTATCATCACTACAGAAGAACTCTAAATGCTCTAACATATATAATCTCAAAGAGTCAGACCATTCTCTGCTGGAGTAATCCTCATGTACATCTTAACTAATTCTATACAATCTAACCATGTCCTGCCTGTCTTCCTAAATCTTAACTTTACTGTTCCATTAGTTCTCTCTGCCTACAAAAAGTTTTTTTTTTTTTTTTTTTTTTTAAAGTATTTAATAATCCTAAAGTATAAACTACTGCTCATCTCCCTCCTGTTTGAGACATGGCATAGCCAATGGCTCAAAATAGCAGCAGTCTTATACAAATTATTAGGCAGTACTGGTTTATCACACAGATAATAAACACCATCCTGCAAGCTTGCCCCCTCTGTAAGTCACAACTGTTTTCCTGCTGTAGGTGAGTGGCCCTACATGTCTGCGGATGTTGTACTGCTAAAATGTGAACACCATGTTTAACTACAGCTGCCTCTTTTGCGATCTTATCTGCAAAAACTTTCCCTAATGCAACTGGATCTTTCCCTCACATGTGTGCTGCACATCTACAAACGGCAATTCCACCGGTTAATAACACTGCCTCCAGCAGATTTTGCAAGAGTTTGGTGTGTTCTACAGGTTTCCCTGTAGAGGTTGTCACACCTCGTCTCACTCACTGCACTACAAAGAAATGTACAGTAGCAAATGTATACTGCCTATCAGTGTATATTGTCTCTCTACAGCTTTACACGCTTCCGTTAAAGCTAGCATCTCTGCTGCTCAAGCAAATATGAAACATGCTAGTTGTCCCACACAGATAACTTTCTCTCACTGTCTGCTACAGTAAACGTGTTCTAGTCTGTCCCTCTGCTGTTGTAAAACTCAAACCATCAGCAAACCAAACCTTTCCCTCAATGAGTGGCACATCTATTAAGTCATCCCTCAGCTTACACTTCTTCTCCTCGCGCTCTCTACACTCATGAGAAGTGCCCTCCTCCGTTGGCAAAAAGGGTTGGACAGATTCAGAATTGTGCACCACTTCATGGTAATATGTGTGGTTGTGAGAGTAACAGTAACATTAAAGACAAGTGTCTTGTAGGTGACAGAAATGTAAGTTTAGTCTGCAATAGTAAACATCTACCTCGTGTGGAACTAACAATGTCAAAGGTGAAATAAACTATTTCCTGAAACATTGTACAGCTTAAGCTGCTGCACATACTGATCTCACGCATGGAGGTAAAGCACGAGCAACCAGAGCTAATCTTTTAGGATAGTAAGCTACTGGCTTCACTTGTGGAAAAAAGTGCTGTTAGTTATTTTACAGTCACCTGGCATTTGTGCTGTTCACAGAACCACAAGTCCATCGCTGGACCTCCTCTGTGCTGTCACTTTTGGAGCTTGGCACGCTCCCTCAAGTTCCATATTCCAACGCTGCTCAGCTCCCATCTTGTGGGCGATCCTCTCAGCCACTCCTTCTCGTCATGGCACCTCACGACATCTACAAATTGAAAAAATGACACTCCTCTCGCCACACGGCTTTCGCCATGTGTCAACTCCCCAATGAGACATGTACAAGAGTGTTGCACAGCCTCCCTAAAACAATCTCCAGGGTTTTTCCCTTGGAGCAGCTTCACTCCAAGCTGTAACCCTGTGTAAAACATTAATCAGCACTTAAATGTTCAGCTTGTTTAGCTTCCAGCTCCTGTATCCTAGAAGACAAAGTCTTAAAGTTAAAACAACTTCACATTTGCAACTAACTATAGATCATAAGAGTAATAAAGTATTCAGCATCACAGAGACAAGTATCATTGCAGGTTTATTCTAAACTCATTAAACTCCTACTTTTTCCCATAATTTGTTCCAAATTATTTAACATCTCAACGTCATTCCACATTGTAATCACTGACTTCCCTTAAGTTTGTCACTCACCATGAGCCCAACAGTGGTCAGATAATGAGCTCCATGTAACTATTCTGTAACCACTGCACATCTGTTCAATTGTCACTTGTCTGTCTGTGCTGAATCCTTTACAAGCACTCTTAAAGAAAAACAAACATCAGCCAAACACATGGTTCGTCCTGGTTGTCAGGTGTCGGCCACCCAGATTCCAGAGGAGCTGTGAAAAGTCATAAAGTTAACACTCGCTGTGGAAAAAGTAACAATGGTCTCATCACAGTATGTGTCACACTGTATTAATTTCTCCCCTGTAACATTCACATTCTCTCCAACATTCTCTCAACAACACAGTGTAATTTCATCATCAACATATAGCCTGTAACTACAGTTCTCTTCATACAAAATCTCAGTAATCCTGTGCTAGAAAAACATCATTAAGTTGTGTCCTGCTGTAAATCACATGATCAAATCACATGATTAACCATCTGCTGTAAAAAGAAATGTAAATGTTAGCGCTGTGCGGGTGTATACACTCTTTCTCACAGTAATCTCTGTGAGTAACACAAGGTAGTGAATGACACACACATGGTAAATTCACAGACAGAGAAAATTTTAAACTAAAAAGGTTAAATTTTCAGAGTTCACATAGTCATGTGACCCAAGTTTCCTCCTGTGGTCTCCTTCTGCTCCTGCAACAGAGACACACACAGAGATACATCCACACCTTTGTCAGGTGGGGGTTAACTTCACACAATGGTGTTAAGTCAGTCAGTCTTGTCAGGTTTTGTCAGTCAGTCAGTTCCCCATTTATTTTAAAATTCTTACTCATTCACTCAGTGATTCCTTCTTTTGCTAATTGTGGAAATTATCGTCGCATTCGTTTCCACGCTCAGCAAAACAACGCCATTTCAAAAAGAAAAATAATTTAGACTGGATTTCCTCGTTGAATCCTTTTGGGCAGGAATTTGTTTCCTGATTGTCCCAAATAAGAGCCCATTTTAATTTTGGAGAAGCTCACTCTGCAACAGTTTTCTCAACGACGCTTCAGTTCTAATCGTGCAGATCTGCTCAAACATGGATCATCAAACAAAACTTTCAGTGCATCATGAAAGTAACAAAATAAAAGAAAGAAAATAAAGGAAATCAAAGAAAATAATGGAAAGAAAGGCCTTGTTTAAATCATGACACGTGTTCTTCATGCCAGGGGGATAAATCGTCACAACCCAATTGGCAGGTTCAACTTTAGTAATAAAAGACAAATCAACAGCCAGTTTAATCTCAAACATTCATCCAATCAGCCATACACACAACATACAGCATAACCCTGTTGTCTCGTCACATAATAAGTTTCTTCTCATGTAACTAAATGTGTGCCATGTTAAAACTTCTTCACACACCAGAAACTCACAATCAGTTCACTCAGCTCACTCATTTAAGACCTCTCATCAGCATTCTGTTTTCTCCTCTATGATGCAACCATCTGTCCTATAATATTCAGTCCACTAGTCTATGTATCACTTTCATCTTACTAATGACTTGGACAAGATGACAAACAGAATCTCATGCTTAAGATGCTGTCTGGTCTTCATGAGTATCATTGTATGTGTATATGCATGTAGGGTTAGTATAGTTAATGCATTTTCAGTATGTTTTTGTGTTCATCTCTCATCACACTTTCATTATTCTCATCACTGCTTAAAACAACACACCTCTCTCTGATTTTTTTTTTTTCTTTAACTGTACTTTTCTCCAAAACAGAAAATAGCATTACAGCTGTTTCAGACTGAGAAACACTGAGCACTCTTCATGCTATTATTCATCCACACAACTATTTTATTTCTTTTCGTCCACTGGGCAGGTGACCTGCAGAATCACGTCTGCCCCAGCTGGATACCTTTCACACACACCATGACGTCAGACACTCTCACACTCGCGGAATTGATCAGGAGAAAAACTTTCTTCATCTTCACACTCTGTTACAGAAACACCATATGTTTTGTTTTTTTTTTTTTGTTTTTTTGTGTTGTGTCAGGGATGGATATGTAGTTGCAACGTTTGTGTTCACTAACTTTCCTTTCTGTCTCCTCTCTTGCCTAGTCTGTAATGGACTCAATGCTGCTCCTAATATGCCTTTAATCTCTCCTCCACTTCTGCCTCTGCTCTCTCACGCTCTTCTCTGACTCTACTTTCTGCTAACATTCTTGCTCTTCCTAATGCTTTTCTACGGTGTTGTTCTAGAGTAGTTGCAGTGGATTGAGCTGTAGTTTCATCCTCAGGTTTCACAACTACTTCTTGCAATATTGCTCTTTTAACATTCTGTGCTTCTCTCCTCTTCTGAGCCTGCTCCAGCCACAACTTAGCAACTGCTAACTGCAATTCCTTCCTCTGCTTCGCTTTACCTGTTTTACCTGCTACACTTACAGCTATTCTTTCTACCAGCATTTTACACTTAACTTCCACTAATGTCCCTTCAAATCCACATTTCTTACACCAACAACCTACATACTGCGTGCTGCCTGGTAAACATTTCTCCATAGATTTTACATCTCCTTCTAAGGCAGACTTACACATTTTATTCTCCATTACAAGACAACAATCAGCCACACTCACGCAGACCACGTCTGGCCCGCACACACACACAACATAGGCCTATTGCTTGCGTCTGCACGCACAGCTAGCGCTCTCTGTTGAAAACTCTCAAACGCCCCATATGGCGGAGAATTCAACCTTCGGACACTCTCCAACGCCCCAAATGGCGGAGATTCCGGACTCCGAACCTAGGTTCTCTCCACGCCCCAAATGGCGGAGAACTCTCTACGCCCCAAATGGCGGAGAAGCCTGCGTCTCTCTCACGCGGCTAGCGCGCTCCCGGACTCACGTTTAACGCACAGCCCGTAGCCGCTCTCTATTGTTTTGGGTCCACGTGCGCTCTCGTGACCAGCGCTCCCCCGGACTCAAACGTTTCACGCAGAATCACGGTGACGCGTTTTCTATCTAGGATCCTAAATTCATTCACACGGTTATAGAGACACTCTCTAAGGCCTTCTGTACTCACTGTTTGTTTACGTTCATGGGAAGAGTCTCTGGATCCCGTTAATCGTCATCCATCCCGAGGGGAGGTCAGGCGCAAACTTCCCGGCCTGGTAACAAAGCAAAGTGAAACACCAGGGCTTTACGTCAATCATCCCAGACGTTGCGGTGGCGTCCTCTCCCTCTCCTCGGTGGATGCAATGTGTTAGGCTCCGGCTCGGAGGACCAAATAAATGTTGGGTCTGTGTTTCCACAACCCCGCTAATTCTAGAGACTTATTCATCATGAAGAAAACAAGACAGTCGATCGATCTATTACTTGCGCAAGGGAGGCCTCTCATCTATGTCCAGCACATGACAATGACCACACTGGTGGCCTCCTCTCGCTGCCTTTTATTGACAAACTTCAAACAATAGTTTACAAAACACCTCCCCTTGCAACCCCCCTTTGGTTACGAAGACACGGCACTGTATGTAAATGTATATGTGTGAACTTCTGTAAGAGTGTGTGTGTGTGTGTGTGTGTGTGTGTGTGTCCTCCTGCTGACCAAAGGGTCGTAAACGCAGGAAGCTTACATCAAAAGAAGCAGATCTTCCAGATAGGATGTATCTGCAATAAAACATTACAGCCCCCCACCAGAACCTCGAGAATCTGGGGGGAAGGACAGTGGAGTTTCATCAGTTAAAACAATGTGCAAATGGTAAACATAAAAATGACAAACATCTAACAATTCAACTCTAACAGTCACCATCAGTAACACACTACAACGGCAGGGAATCAAATCCCGCAGTGCCAGACGTGTTCCGCTGCTGAAGCCAGTGCATGTCCAGGCCCGTCTGAAGTTTGCCAGAGAGCACATGGATGATACAGCAGAGGATTGGGAGAATGTCATGTGGTCAGATGAAACCAAAGTAGAACTTTTTGGTATAAACTCAACTCGTCGTGTTTGGAGGAAGAAGAATACTGAGTTGCATCCCAAGAACACCATACCTACTGTGAAGCATGGGGGTGGAAACATCATGCTATGGGGCTGTTTTTCTGCCAAGGGGACAGGACGACTGATCCGTGTTAAGGACAGAATGAATGGGGCCATGTATCGTGAGATTTTGAGCCAAAACCTCCTTCCATCAGTGAGAACTTTGAAGATGAAACGAGGCTGGGTCTTCCAACATGACAATGATCCAAAACACACCGCCCGGGCAACAAAGGAGTGGCTCCGTAAGAAGCATTTGAAAGTCCTGGAGTGGCCTAGCCAGTCTCCAGACCTCAACCCCATAGAAAATCTGTGGCGGGAGTTGAAAGTCCGTGTTGCTCGGCGACAGCCCCAAAACATCACTGCTCTCGAGAAGATCTGCATGGAGGAATGGGCCAAAATACCAGCTACTGTGTGTGCAAACCTGGTAAAGACCTATAGTAAACGTTTGACCTCTGTTATTGCCAACAAAGGTTATGTTACAAAGTATTGAGTTGTATTTTTGTTATTGACCAAATACTTATTTTCCACCCTGATTTACGAATAAATTCTTTACAAATCCTACCATGTGGATTCATGGATTTTTTTTTCACATTCTGTCTCTCACAGTTGAAGTGTACCTCTGGTGCAAATTACTGACCTCTGTCATCATTTTAAGTGGGGGAACTTGCACAATCGGTGGCTGACTAAATACTTTTTTGCCCCACTGTAGTTCTGCACCACACATCTCAGGAGTTGGTCTTCAGACATTGTTTGGACAAATCTGTGTTTCTCACAAATTTGGAATCTATTTGTAGCGAAAGAGGGAATTTGTGCAAGTCATATAGAGCGTGTACAGTAGTGGTTTGGTGCCTTCCAGGTTTGAAAAGTGGTTTGCATGTTTTTAGTGGATAAAACATGGTTTTGAAAGGACTTATTGAGCTTATAGAATTCTATGACGAAACAGCCCTTGGCAATGACCTCAGTAAACACTATTCTATGAACAAGCACGTTGTTTAACATTTGTGCTCAATGGATCCATTCTGGATTCAGTCTCTTGCCTAACACACGCTAGAGCAGTGTTTCCCAACCATTTGAAGCCACGGCACATATTTCACATTAAAAAAATCACACGGCACACCCTTAAACAAAAATGTCACAAAAAGCATATTGATCATTTTCCTCCGAGCACCAGGCGTAGCGAAACTGGCTCGGTTTGTCACCAGTAGACCTTTTGTGCTTTCTTCTGACCTCTGCTCATGCTAAGGCCTTCATCTGGGTTGGCATTTTCTCCGGGAACCAGATCAGGCTGACTACTTTTCTCTTCAGATATTTATCTATTGCTATTACGTGACTATTATGTAATTTCTTCTTCGTCTTCTCCTGTTTTACTGGCATTTGGCAACCCATTTAATTAGAGCAGGTAGTTGTACTCCCCTCTAGTGGAAGACAATGTAAATGTTCTGGCCGTTACTCACACCGATCGCTTCGAGTAATAATCAGGTGGAACGGCACACCTATGTGCCGCAGCACAGTGGTTGGGAAACGCTGCTCTAGAGTAGCCGGGAATTGATCCACCGACCTCCCAGTTGCTCTACCTCCTGGCTTGCCATACCCACTCAAACACAGCTTCCTTGTAAAGACTTATTTAGGCTATACTTATTGGCTAAAAACATCTACAGCCCCAGGCCTACTAACAGGGCTTCACAAACCAGTGTTACTGATGCTAATTACGTCTATCTTATCAGTCAGTATTCAGAATATTCATTTGAGTGTTGGATGTGTTCTGTGTCCAGCTGCGTTTGGAAGCACTCCACCAGATTGTGGTGTTGATCTCAGGCATGGAGGAGAAGGGCAGCCAACTGAACAATGCAGATCGATCCAGCACAGTCTTCCAGTCCTCTTCACTGCTCACCTCTGTCAGGTTGCAGTTCCTGGCTGGCTGTTTTGGCCTTGGCACTGTGGGAACTGGAGTACTGAAGAGAGAGAACGTGCAGCTGCATCATTACCAGGTATGGCTCTCATCACAGGATGAAGAATACCTCGAATTGCGAGTGTCTGGACAATTTGTGAGAATGATAGGCATTATCTGTTATCTCATAGATTTGCATCTTAATGTCTTTACAGGATATTTGGCGTGTTAAAAAATCCAAGTACGTAATAGGTGTCACAGTAGTAACGTAGCGGGCCAGCCAATGAAATGATTCAACTTTGCTGTCCTTTCTTGATGGCAACATAGATCCAGGTTTGCAAAAGTAATTATTGTTAATAACGATCATCATCAAAATACATCACTGGTTCATTCGGGTGTTGGAACCACCAGGAAGTCCCGCTCTCTCTGCTAATGCTCAGAATGTGGTTCTGATCTGCAGGGTTATCTGTTCGGGGTTTGAGTTTGTCCCTTTGTTTGCTCTGCGTTCCTCCAGGCACTGTGTTGATTTTTGGTGTTTTAAAAATACAATGTATCAGCTGACATCATTGACAAACTGATTTCACTAAAATTTGTTATATGAAGCTATTTATGAGTTCTTACTAAAACAAACGTGACAATGACGTTTTTTTAATCTTGTTTTCTCTTCATAACAAGTTTCCTCTGTCGTGTGTCTTATTTACGTTTTTACATTTTCATTTACTGGCCAGTATAAATTAGAGATGGACCGATCCGATATTACGTATCGGTATCGGTCCGATACTGACCTAAATTACTGGATCGGATATCGGAGAAAAATAAAAAATGTAATCCGATCCATTAAATATCACGAAAGCAGCTCACAAAACTTGCAACACGCCGTAACTCACCTCAGAACGTTAGCACGTCGGAGCAGTATGCATCACGTGATAGAGCGGCTGTGGCATGCGGGACCTGTCGGTGGTCTGGATAGCATTTGGAGCTTCGCTAGCAACCCGGCATTTCATCTCCGACAAAGTTATCCCGAGAGAAGTAAAGCAAGTGTGTAAGTCCATCTCTGAATGTTTGTAAAGCATTCCTGCGTTAAGCTTAATGAGCGACTGCCTCTCGCTCTCCGGCTGCTACTTCAATCATGAAACTGCTTAACGATCAGCTGATCGGCTTTTCTGTCGCGACTCCGTCTCTCTTGTTTGCTTTTGGCCCACTTTGCACCAGAAAGAGGAAACCAGCGGCTGAACAACAGCAGCACGTTTAAGCTTGATAAGCTGTTGTTAGAATTTATTTAATATTACTTTCTACTCGAGGATCTTTTTCTACGTAGCTGACGCTGGTAACTGTGCAGGGGCGGATCTAGCAAAGTTTAGCCAGGGGGGCCGATAGGGCAATTAACAGGGAAAAGGGGGCACAAAGACATACTTTCTTTCTTATTCTCATTTAAAATGTCTCGCTTTTAATTATTTAATATTTATCTGAATCTTACACCCAAAGTTTTAATCTGATGTAAAATGTATAGAAGTCCATTACTGCATATAGTAACTGTTAAGTCTAATATACCCTAGTAAGCTATAGTACTTTTTCCTTTGGGAAGGTACCATCTGTGCAGTCTGCAATTTTGTTGAAGAAAGATGTTGAATCTATTTAATATTTCTTGAAAAATAATTGATTTCTGTGCATTTTTTTTCACACTGCATCAAATTAAGGTTGATTACGTCGATTAAGCATCATGAGGTGGAGCGTGAGGGGTGGTTCCCTATTTTTTATTTATTTATTTTTATTGTTGCTGGGAGTTGGAACCCTATTAGTTAGGTTGCTTAATATTTATGCTAAGTACTCTTTAAAATACCAGAATAGGGAGGATGGTGTAGGTTTAAGTTTATCAGATTGATCAGTATTGCTGAACTATGAAATTTTTTTTTTTGCATACAGGTATAACAGAATAGCTTTAGTGTAGTTGTTGTTTTAAACTTGAGTATGAACTTATACAAAATGCAGCAAGATATTTAAAAAACAGTTTTGTTGATTAAAAAACACTATATCGGATTCATATCGGTATCGGCAGATATCCAAATTTATGATATCGGTATCGGACATAAAAAAGTGGTATCGTGCCATCTCTAGTATAAATGTAGATACCAATGTATTGACAAAAACCTAATATTGACCAATATGTCAGTCAATATTATACTAATATATTAATTATTAAAATATTATTAATTAAGCCCAAATTGAAGAATTGACTCTTCTGGAGTTGATATTAATTATCTCCACAGCAATGCAACTCCAAAAGTGACCAGACAAAATCTAGCATTCAGTTGTGGCACATAAATACATAAACTGAAGGAAGTGGAGAAATAGCAGCCTGAGCCTTTCTATAGCACCATATCTAAGGACTGATTTAGGGTGACCTGATCCAGCCCTACCTACAAGTTTGATCAAAAATAAGCCTAATCTCAGAAGTAGAGAGGGTGTCTGTCTCAAGAGACCAGCCACATACTTTTCATTTAAAGATCACTAATACTTTTAAACTATATATTTTTAAGATCACTTTTAAACTACATATGACCATTTAATATTTGTACATGGATACTTCATCATCTGCTGAGCTGAGGTCAAGGCTCTAACACACGAAAGTCCATAAACTCGCTTATTTATTCACAACATTGTTGCAGTTGCTCTTTGTCTGCTGATTAGACATGCAACCATCTTGCCTCTGGACAGCTAACAATTAGCATGCTTATACGCTAACAGTATGCCAGCTAACGTTAGGCTCGAGGCCTAAAAGTCACATTTTGTTTCTGATGAAGAGTCTGATTGTATTCTCACATTGTATGAGGATTTATTTACAGAGCGTTCGAGTTCAACAATGCTAAATCGCCTTCAAATGCAGTTCCAATAACATCAGTTAGCAGCAGCTAACAGTGGTAAAAACAGCAGCGGTTACCAGCAGAAAAGTTTAGGATATCCTAAACTCACTTTAGTAATGCTGTCATTGGATAGAAGTGAATTCATTGACTCGTCCACTCATATAAGACACATATTGACAGATGAGGGTGAGTGGTAGTGGTGAGATTTCCTTCTGTTCTTATTTTTTTTATATAAAATATTTCAGGGATTAAGTTCTGTACACTGGCACATAAACTCAGAGTGGGCTGCCTGCAGTACAAAAGGAGTTTACCGGTTCATTGTGATGCGCTGTATCCTCAATATAGGATCTCTGTATTTGTTTGACAGGAAGAGGTGCGTCAGTATTTTCACCGTCAGTGTATGTGTAAAGGACTGACTGATTTGTTGTTTTGGACTCTGTCTTTGTGTGGCTGTGCGTTTGTTTTTGACAGGATGGTGTAAAAGCAGCAAAGAGGAGCCTCCAAATGGAAATCCAGACGGCTGTCCATAAGATTTACCAGCAACTGTCTGTCACACTGGAAAGAGCACTTCAGGCAAACAAGCACCACATAGGTATCCAGAGTGCTGCTGTATAGAACTGAGGAGTGTTCACAGCTCTACTGCTTACATTTAGGTTATTTATGAAAGCTTATTAGAACTTTCAGGCGATAGCATTAGCTTCACCTGCAGGTAGATGTGAAGTTATGTTTCCAATCGTGTTTTGAAAAGAGAACTTAACGGCCTTACTCTAAACCTCTAAAACACAAGGCCCAGCCTGTGAGCTTCTATTTGATCCCTTTCTTTGATCTTTTCATTTGTCACCGTAGAAGCTCAGCAGCGCCTCCTGCTGGTGACTGTGTTTGCATTGAGCGTTCGCTACCAGCCAGTGGATGTGTCTCTGGCCATCTCCAGTGGGCTGCTCAATGTGCTGTCCCAGCTCTGCGGGACAGAGACCATGCTGGGGCAGCCCCTCCAGCTCCTGCAAAAACCTGGCGTGTCTCAGCTCAGCACTGCCCTGAAGGTGGCCTCCACACGGCTGCTGCAAATACTCGCCATCAGCACGGGGTAAGAGCTCAACAAGGTGCAGTAGAGGAATTGGTAAATCAGAAGCAGTGCAACACCAGTGTCTTTCCTTGTGTTTGCAGAACATATGCAGACAAATTGAGTCCCAAGGTTGTCCAGTCACTGCTGGACCTGCTTTGCAGTCAGCTGAAAAACCTGTTATCTCAGGCAGGAGTTAGTCTCCTTCATGCTGGAAAAGAGCAGGAAGATGGCAAACATGAGGACAGCGCCGACTCTGAAAGGAAAGACTTCAGAGGTGAAACTCGCGTTTGTTGTCATTACATCTCTGTGTTTGTTTAAAGCTTGTTTATTTTCTTTAAATCTTGAGATGTATGAGTGATGCACTTTTGCATGAGGTTTAGATGATGTGGTGTGAACAGTATTTGCTTCAAAGAAAGTCCGTTTTTGTGTTTGTATAAGTGCAACCTGTTATTATACTTATTGCAATTTTGTTGATTTTCAGCGTTGCTGCGCAAACAGCATACAGCTGAACTGCACCTCGGTGACTTCTTGGTCTTCCTAAGGAGGGTGGTGTCCTCCAAGGCCATCCAGTCCAAGATGGCATCCCCCAAATGGACTGAGGTGCTGCTGAACATTGCAGCGCAGAAGTGCTGCTCAGGTACGAGAAGCTACTATCGGTACAAAGGGGATAAATAGAATAAATAGGAATAAAAAATAAAAATACAAGTGAATTGCACATTTCAAGTATTGAGTCTATTGCACTGTTGACTATTTACAAAAAGTATTGCACAAGGTATTGCACGGTGAGGTGAAGAGGCACTACGGCTTAGTTGTCCCCCCTCCTTTGTCCTCCTGTCTCCCCTCCCTCTCCCCTCCAGAGAAGAGTTAAACAGTCTGATGGCGTGTGGGACAAAGGAGTTTTTAAGTCTGTTAGTTCTTGTCTTGGGGAGAAGCAACCTGTCACTGAACAGACTCTTCTGATTGTATATGGTTTGTATTGTGTATGGTGCTTTCTCAAATATAAACATAAGTGAAAATGACGTTTCCTCTGGTTATTAAATGTAGGTGTTCCTCTGGTGGGAAACTTGAGAACTCGGCTCCTAGCTCTTCATGTTTTGGAGGCTGTCCTGCCTGCCTGCGAGGCTAGCATGGAAGATGACCAAATGACACAGGTGCTAATAGTTTCTCTGTACAAGTCCTCAGTTTGTCCCACATGACTGTCGTCAGTGCGCCAGCTTTA
Organism: Simochromis diagramma; assembly: GCF_900408965.1. NCBI lineage: Eukaryota > Metazoa > Chordata > Actinopteri > Cichliformes > Cichlidae > Simochromis > Simochromis diagramma. The sequence continues at coordinate 927,362 of NW_024387258.1, read as the reverse complement.
ATATTTTCTTGTCCTCTAGGTCATTGAACGGCTCTTCTCCCTGCTGTCTGACTGCATGTGGGAAGGTCCCATTGCTCAAACCAAACACTCGATCCAGATTAAAGAAAAAGTTCAGGAGCTTAAACTACAGGTGTGCAGGATCACCTAGCAGTGGATGTATCTTTATCTTTATTTGTTTATGTAGCTGACAGCTGCTTGAATTCACAGGGAGATACAGAGGAGGAAGATGAGAACCTTCCCATTCAGGAAATTTCCTTTGACCCAGAAAAGGCTCAGTGTTGTGTAGTGGAAAACAGTCAGGGGCTGACACACGGCAGCGGGGGTAAAGGCTACGGCCTGGCCTCGACTGGCATCTCCTCTGGATGCTACCAGTGGAAGGTACAGTATTTTTCTCATTGGCTCATTATTACTTGGAGACAGTGTTGGGAAGGTTACTTTTAAAATGTATTCCACTACAGATTACAGATTACATGCCCCAAAATGTATTCTGTAACGTATTCCGTTACGTTACTCAATGAGAGTAACGTATTCTGAATACTTTGGATTACTTAATATATTATCATGCCTTTTACAACAACATGAATGTCTTATTGCTGTGTGATTTATTACTATTACTGAAGGTTACTCGCCACACCAACACCAGCTAGATGTTTAGATCTTAATATAAATGAGTAACAGTAGGTGGACATTAGGTAAGGCTGCACTTTTTGCAGTGATCTCGTATAGAAAACTATTCCTCGCGTATATAAAACATGTCCGCGGCTCCGAACCTGTAGTAAAGGGACCTCTGGCTGATACGTCGGGTTTGTGTCGGGCTCGTAGCTGAAAACTAGCTTTACTTTGTTGTCTGGGTCGACTTTGCAGCGAGAGACAGAGCGAGGCGTTGAAAGGCTGCTGCAACGGAACTTATTGTTTCAGAGGAAAACACGAACACGGTGTACAGTCGAGTCTTAACAGCTTACTTACAGCTGGGCTTATCAGGCTGCAGTGGTTATTATTATATTTACATGCTTCCAGCTCCCGTTTCTGCTCGGTGACTCGTACTTTTCCTTTTTCTCCCTCCTCGCTCACAGACACATAACGGGTATGGCAGTCCATTCTCCCTGCAGCACGGACTACACTGCCCATCAGGCTACATTGTTTAGGGCGATGCCTGTAACACTCTGCTATTGCCTTCATATTAAATAATTTATTGAACAATAATTTTTAAAAACATTTCTTCACGTCATTATGCGGCCGCAAGTAGAGGTGACGTGGGCCGTGAGATTGAGACACAGGAATTAGATCCTCTTATTGCGTGTTTGTTTGGGTTTCCACCGGCGTGGAATCACCAAAAATAGAGAGGGCACAGCCTAACATATGAAACAGGAAGAGTCCGCCGTGTAATCCATTTATTTCAACAAAGTAACTGTTTGTGTAAACTGTGTGTCACAGAAATAAAAGGCTGCAGGGAAGCTAGCGTGTGAAAAACTGGTCGAGCTGTTCGTCTTGCTTCGTTAACGGGAACAAGTCTCTGAACCAGCGGGTCTGCTGAGGCGCAGACACAACACTGGTTGGAGAACACTCAAAAAAGAAGATTAATATTGTTTTTAGTCCATTTTCTGCTCGATTTCCTTATATAATAATAAAGCATAGTTTTGTTTTTAAATATCAGTAACACAGAGGTGGAAGAGGTGGCCTTTGTTTTTATTTTGCTCCCTACGTGTTTCAGAGTTTGTTTGTTGTCACCTGTAGTTCTACATTGTGAAGGAGAATCGAGGCAATGAGGGGACATGCGTGGGTGTGTCACGATGGCCCGTGCACGACTTCAACCATCGCACCACATCGGATATGTGGCTGTACCGAGCGTATAGCGGAAACCTCTATCATAACGGGGAGCAAACGCTGACGCTTAGCAGCTTTACTCAGGGAGATTTCATCACCTGCGTTCTGGATATGGAAGCAAGAACGGTCTCCTTTGGCAAGAACGGAGAGGTGAGGGGTGAAAAAGGAGAGCAGTCAGTTATTTGTGCAAGTGAAAAGACTTTAGTTAGACTCCTGTTAGAAATGAATAGTTCTTTCTCTAACTATCAACCTTTGATTCCAAAGGAGCCCAAGTTGGCCTTTGAGGACGTGGATGCCACGGAGCTCTATCCCTGTGTGATGTTCTACAGCAGTAATCCAGGAGAGAAGGTAGGTGGCTGGACTGAGTCGTCCTTTTAAACATTTACTCTTTGAGGCTAACTGTTTAATTAATTAATGGAAATATTCATTTAAGATATCTGTGAAGTCATTTCACATGTTGTAATGTGTGTTTTCAAATACAGACATAACAGTTCAACATATCTGCTAATCAAAACTGTTAAACGTGTATCTAAAAATTAATTTGTAAATGTTCAAAAGCTGTTGTGACTTATAGTGAAACTTATAGGCAAAACGGATCATCATCGTAACTATAAAAAGTAATTAAACAGTAAATAAACAGTTTTAAAGTCGTTAGATCTTTTTATCGTGTAACACACGATACTTTACCACTACTAAATGTAGAGAAAGTTAGGATCTTAGGCTTATGGTCTCTAGGAATCGACTAAGGAGCGAATGACACACAGCTAAAAGAACAGTCAACGTTTATTCAAAACAAAACCAAAAACAGTCATTCAACAGTTCACAACAGTTCCAATTGTCCATATTTGTCAGTCTGTGTATTTAGTTTTAGAGTTCAGTGTTCAGAGTTCTGTTCAGTCTTTTCAGTTCAGGTGTGTGAGTGTGTGTGTATAGTGTTAATGTTAGTAGTACTACCCGGGTAGTGTATTGTTCTGAGATCTCATAAGCTTATCTGTCAAGAAGTAGCGCAGTTGTCACTTCTAAGTAGGCTGGAAACCTTTCCTGCATCGCAGCTGGGGATCCGGAATCCTGGCTCGCAACTTTAGACTCCAACAAAAAAACCAACCTGCACAGGGCAGGAACATATTTTACATGAATATCATATAACAACTTAATCAACACTAGTGACCAAATGTCTCTCACTCTTTGTATATAACGACTTAATGCAATCAATAATAAAATTAATCAAAGAACCTTAAAACAATTTCCACATCATACAAATTTAACTCAAATCTCATATTTTGTGAACAGCAGTCACAAAGCAGAATGTACATTACTGATGCACGAGGAAAGTGCAAAACGTGGTCGCAGTACTATTTAGCCAAAGACTGCTCATATTTATCATCTCATTACAATAAATAAAACTTACCTACTAGCTTCCAAAGAAATATTTCCGTTTGGTTTAAAACATTCACAAGTGAAGAAATAAAAAGATAATACAGCACTTAAAAGGAACACATGAAATTTACATTATGCTAAGCTAATGATTAGCTAACGATTAGCTTGCTATGCTAGCGCAGTTAGTCAACTCACCGGAAATGAACAAAAACCCACAAAAACAGAGGTACATCAGCATCAACAAAAAGTGTCCGCGCTTCCCAACAAGCGGAAGAGTAAAATCCAATTTGTGTCTTCACACATAACCTTTTTCTTGAACAAGGATTAAAGAAAAACTCGGTGAGTAGCTCCGACCAGCATACGTAGCCTTAGCGCTGTTCTCCTTCTCTATAGTTCTCAACTCAAGTTCACAAGCACTAAACAATCTCATAGTGCCACCTACTGACATTCTTTGGGAACAGCAGTTCATTTTCATGAGGCAAATTTTAGGTGGGTTACAATCGTGCAGTGCAAAACTAATGTGACACATGACGCTGTTTCGCCTGCATGTGGGCTAATATTGTCCACCAATCACAATTAATTAGCTAAGTAATTAGCACATGTCATCGACATGAAATGAAATCTTTTATTGATGAGGTCTGTCAGCTTTGGATCTTTGTGAGAGACCCAAAAAGAGAATTGTTGAATTGCGAATAGTCAAATTTACATTATGGATTTTTGACTACTCAGACGCTTGTTTGTATCTACATTCATCTAACAACCGTTGATTAAACACTTACAACACCTACCACAATCTGAAATCACCTCAAAGAATCTGTTTCTGAGTATATGTTAGTTACTGTATATGTTTTGTCTTTATCTTTGGTCTCTAGGTTAAGATATGTGACATGCAAATGAGGGGAACACCGCGTGACCTCTTACCTGGGGATCCTGTCTGCAGCCCTGTGGCCACAGTGCTGGCTGAAGCCACCATACAGCTGATCCGCATCCTACATCGTACTGACCACTGGACCCATCGCATAAACAAGACTATGATTGAACGACTTCACAAAATCAAACTGTGCTTTAGAGAGTCAGCTGGCGCTTCTGGCGGCGGCCTAGGACAGAGGCTGAAAAAGAGCCGCTCGGTGCAGAGCCGCGAGGAGCACGACACTCAGAGAGAAAGCCAGGAGACGCCCACACGGACAGATGAGGAGAAAGGTCGCCACGGACGGCAGCACGGCTTGGGGGAACTGTCGGAGCACCACTTGAGAACCCTCTGCACAGAGGTGTGGCCTGTCCTGGCAGTGATTGGGGGGGCGGACGCAGGACTTCGGGTCGGAGGCAGATGTGTGCACAAACAGACCGGGAGGCATGCTACTCTGCTGGGTGTGACGAAGGAAGGCAGTACCTCAGCTAAGGTGCAGTGGGATGAAGCCGAGGTCACTATCAGGTATCGAATGAAAAGTTTTCTGCTGTTTATTGGCTTATTCTTATTAAATGTAAAGCATATATGTTTAGGACATACTAAAGACGTAAGACAAAGTGCCGAGTGACTTTAACCCCCTAGGACCTGGCATCCACATATGTGGACATCACATTTTGGGTTGTCTAGACCACAATACTAAATATTGCTCTACAAGGGCCTGATATCCACTTACGAGGACGTTACACTGCCACTGTTCTATCGAAATGCAAAACGAATGCCCTCATATGTGGATATCAGGCCCTTAGAGAGCAAGATTTTACATTCATCAGGTCCCAAACAGCCCAAATAGCAGAAGAAGTTAAGAATGTATGCCATGAAAGAGTTCGGGTCTTAGGAGGTTAAGGCTTAGACTGCAACTGTTGTTCTGTTTCTCTGGAATAATGACTTCAGGGGTTAAAAAAGAGTAACATCACTTTGCACGGCATGTGAAACGAGCTGTCCTCTAGACACGTGTTCGTGTTGCTGAAGAACACGTGTCTACTGGAACGTGTCGACATCACAGATGGAGCTGGATGTGATTTCTGGATGTGTCTTCATGTTTTCTGCTGTGTCCTCCTTTTAAATCATCATGTCACCCTCTGTTTTCCTTTGCTCCGTTTTACTCTTTCACATCTTGACTTCGGCTTTTGACTCATCGTCCGTACATTCTTCTGGGATGGTCACGTGTGATACCCACATAATGCACCTTTTTATTTGTCTCGCATGCTGTGCCTTTTCTCTCCTACCCTTTCCCTCACTTTGTGTTTCCTTCCCTTGTCTCTTTTCACTCTCCACTCCCTTCTATTAAAGCTTCCCAACTTTCTGGTCGCCTAGTGACACTCCATTGTACAACCTGGACCCGTGCGAGCCTTTGCCCTTTGATGTGGCCCGTTTCCGTGGCCTCACTGCCTCCTTGTTGTTGGACCTCACCTACCTTACCAGCATTCACGAGGATACTACAACAAAGCTCAGCGCCCGACGCCACGAGAAGAAGCACCGCAACACACCCTCTACTGGGCACGAGCCGACCGGCGAGGAGAAAACCGACGGCGAAGGGCACAACCGTAACGACTCAAAAGATAACGTTGGAGCCCCTTCGGCTGCCACAACCTCTGACCTACGAGTGTCCCACAGCCTCGATGAGGTGAAAGCACACGTGGCGCCCAACTCAAAGTCAGAGAGTGAGATCTCCTCTGTGGCTGGAGGCGGAGTAGGTGGGAATGAAACCCTTTTCACTGCTCCTGCTCCTGCTGATGGGAACAGGAAGAAAGGCCATGATCATGGCTGCCGCAGTCACGAGCCCTCTCCTTCCTCCATCACCACTCAGTCAGAGATCCATGCTGTGCAGCTGTCCTACCTCTACCTGGGAGCTATGAAGACCCTCAGCGCGCTGCTGAGCTGCAGCAAGTATGCTGAGCTGCTCCTCATACCAAAGGTAAAGAAGCCTGCCGAGTACGTTTACTTAAACTGTAGCAGTCCATGCACTTGGCGTGCTGTGCAGTTCATAGGAATTCTTACAGGAAATCTTTGACTTCTACAGAAATGTGAACGTTTCTGGTTGTTTGCATTTCCACCATGTGTAAAGTATGTTAAGTACATATGTAAATACATTGTCTGACGTTGGTGAAATCAAAAACAGATCTCAGTTAAATATTACGAGATTTCTAACCACCAGTTCTGTCCTGACCTCCAGGTGTTACCAGAAGCAACCCCCAGTGGGCACAACGCTGATCTGAACACCTGCACCAGTGGAAACCCAGCTGCCACCTCACCAGTATACCAGGACGAGGTGGAGATGCGGGCAGCTCTGCAGTTCCTCATGCGTCACATGGTGAAGCGGGCAGTAATGCGCTCCCCCATCAAGCGCGCCCTGGGACTGGCAGACCTGGAGAGGGCGCAGGCTATGATCTACAAGCTGGTTGTAAATGGGTTGTTAGAGGAGCCTAGTGGTGGGAAAGCAAAGGCTGGTGAGAACATGCAGATAGTTTCAGTTCAAAACCCCTAAAAGAGTCCAGTTTATAATCAAGCCACATAGAATAAAGCTACAAATTATCTTTTTTTTTATCTCTTTCACAGGTGTGAGAAGTGAACCTGAAGGTGAGGGGGAAGTTACAGAGGGGGAACAGTTGGCACAAACCCCCGTCACCACCAGTCCGTCAGCTTCCAGCACCACCTCCTTTATGAGCTCCTCACTGGAGGACACTACCACGGCTACCACACCTGTCACTGATACAGAGACCGTCCCTGCCTCCGAGTCTCCAGGAGTCATGCCTCTCAGCCTCCTGAGGTCAGATGGCACATATTGTTATTTAGCTAGTGCTAACGAGTAGCCTTGTTTTCGTGTGGGATTAAAGCCAGATGATTATTTTAATCCACCTGCAGGCAAATGTTCTCCAGTTACCCCACCACCACTCTTGTTCCGACACGTCGAGCCCAGACTCCTCCAGTGTCATCCCTACCGACCTCTCCGTCAGACGAGGTTGGCCGCAGACAGAGCCTCACCTCTCCGGACTCCCAGCCCTCCAGACCACAGAACAGAACAGGTACCTGTAAGTATGCCAAACTGCAAGGAGTATTCTTTGGTTGGCCTGTGGAAAGCTTGGACCTTATCCATTATGGAAAAGTTGAAAAAATAGAAAACACAAACAGATATTTTAATATAATTCCGTTTTACTTTTTGCATCTTTTGATACTGTATTCAGCCGCCTGACCCCGATGATGATGATGTCATTGTTGTTTCCTTCAGCCCTGTCGGACCCCAGCAGCAGACTGTCCACGTCTCCCCCTCCACCTGCGATTGCTGTGCCTCTGTTGGAGATGGGCTTCTCCCTGCGCCAGATCACTAAAGCTCTGGAAGCCACTGGTCAGTCTATCTGCAGTAACCGGCCCATTTTTGTCCATTTACAAATACATGAAGTCAGGGTAAAAAGATTATATTCCAGGAATAATCAAGATGTTGACTTATTTTTTCTACCTAAAATCTTGAATGTTCTCAGAATGCTCCCTACCTTTTCCTCCTGTGTAACAAAGTTTCTGTGCGTCATTACGTGTCTGTGACGTGGCATAACAAGATTTCCCCTACAAATAGTCGACCCGTTATGATATGTTTTTATCCCAGGTGCTCGAGGAGAGGTAGATGCTCAGAACATCACCGTGCTAGCCATGTGGATGATCGAACATCCAGGAACGGAGGACGAGCACGATGAGCCCCACGCCAGAGGCGGCGGTGTCAGCGGTGAAGCCCCCGACTCGTCCTGTCCTGGTGCCACGGCAATCACTGGAGCCAAGTCTCTGGATAAAAACTCATATCTGTGCTCTCCCGGGGTCATAGCCAGCGCAGACACTTCCGAAGTGGAGGAAGGTTTCAGCGAAAGGTACAACAGGGTGCTCATTGCTCGCAGCGTGTTGCATCTTAATTACAACAGTAATTAAGTAGAGTAGTAGTAGGATAAGTAATGTTTAAAAGTTGTGGTTAGAAGTTTACATACACTCATCTTGGACATGTATGTCACAGTAACTGCTCTTATTCCAGGCGTCTTTAATGAATTAAAAAAAACTGGGTCCACAAATTTGAATTTATTTGGGATTTTCTCCAATCCACACAGGATCAAACATACATTCAACTAAATCTTTTAACTAGTACTGAAGGTTCTACAGTGATAAGGCCGAAGCCTATTCATTCCTTATTATTGATCATGATTGACAACTGATAGCTTCGCCCTCTCGATATAAAAATGGAAAAGTCCAAGGAACTCCGTGAAGATCTAAGAAATAGTGATGGGATTTCCGGCTCTTTTTAGAGAACCGGCTCTTCAGGTTGTTTTGTTGCTTTAATTAATTTATTATTAACAATAATATAAAATTATGCACAAAAGGAATTACTAATGTAAAAAAAAAAGTGGTTTTATTTATATATGTTTATATATAAATATATGTGGTGGCCCCCTGAGACAAAACACGTACAAACTCCAAAACACATTTCTAGCTTTAACTGAACTTCCAAAACAGAGCTACTAGAGCACTTAAATTACACAATTGAAAGCATATGTGTATTGTTTGTGTATTTATACACAAGCACTCATATATATTCAAATAATTTTTAAAAAAAGTTCATTTACCTGTTACTACCACACACCAAATCCGGTCGTTGGTACTTGCTGGCTTGTGTAGCCACAAGATAACAAAAGCTCAACACTGCCCCCTAGCATCCTGGAGCACTTCTGTTGTGTTTGTACGTGTTTTGAGTTTTTATGTGTTTTGGAGTTTGTACGTGTTTTGTCTCGAGGGGCCACCGTAAATATACTTTTATTTAATCACTCCACATAAAATGTAATAAATAAATCATATAATACGAAAACCAACTATTCACATTTCAACTTTTAACTATTTAAATTTTCAGCTTTTTCCTTTTAAACAAATTTAAAGTGAAACAACACAAAACACTGCAAACCACAACACAATTAAATATAAATTATAATATGAAAACAAAAAGAAGATGCATATTCTCTGTCATATGGACCTGCATGAATAAACTTCCTGAATCCTTTATCATCCGCAACTGAAAATAGTTGTGGATGATTACTATACCTTTCTAATGTGACCTTGTTGTCCCTGCCTCTCTCTCTCCCTCCCTCCCGCTCTGTTCCTGTGCTACTGAGTGTAACTTCCGCCCCTCCCCCCTCTGCCCAGCATAAAGCACAAGACTCGCGTGCGAGTGAAGCGGGAAAAAGTGCGAGAGAGAGAGAGAGAGGGTGAGAGAAAGGGGGAAAAAAAACAAAACCACGGCTCCCAATGAGGAGCCGGCTGGCGTCGTTCACGTCAAAGATCCGGCTCTAAGAGTCGTTTCGTTCGCGACCGACACATCACTACTAAGAAATACAACTGTACATTTACAGACGCTGGGAAAGTCTCTTGGAGCCATTTCTAAACAACTGTTTATTCAAAGATTGTCGGTTCAAATGTAATTACCGGTTATTCAGACGTGTCATCACTTTGCCGAAGTCTTAATGAAGACACAAACTTTCAGATGAAATTAAATTGGTTAAGGTGTTCATGAACAACCCTGGAACAACAACGGCTCAAGCATGCCACAAACTGAAAACTGCTGGAACACCAGCATCACCGTCTAAACCATTCCCTGTTGTCTACATGGACGAGCCAGAAAAGTTTATGGACAAATGAGACAAAGAAAATATGTATGCTTGGAGGAGGAAAACATGCTGGTACCAGCTGACAAGCATGGCGATGGCAGGACCATGCTCTGGGGCTACTGTCATTGGTGCGTTGCACAAAGTGCGTGGAATAATAACTACTTCCAAATTCTTCAGCTTTACATCGAATCAACATCTAAACTTGGACACATCAAAACTTCCTGAATTGGATAAAGCAGGTTAAAATTAGGCCAACATTAAGACTTCCCAGGTGACAACCTCAACCATGTTGAAAATTTGTGGACTATGTTTAGACTCATTCTCTGTGCCGGGAAATCGATTCATTCAAATGAACTCTTCTGTGAAGAACAGCGTCAAATATCCAACTATAATTAGGGCTGTGCGATATGACCAAAATCTCATATCCCGGACATTTATCGTCCCGACAACGACATGTATCACAAAATTTTACATTTTCTGTAAATTCGGTGAATCTCGGGTCTTTGTGAGTATTTATACACGGCCGTAAACACTCTGCATAGTATTTCACATAATTCAGTTTATTTTGAAAAATCTCAACAGTATCTTCAGCTTTATTTTGAAAGGTTTATGCGGAAAATAATCTAACGGACGGCGGAGCCATGCGATGCTGTTACCGTCGTTGTTGCTAATGACAACGCATAAAAACAGGCGCTTGTCCGTCTGTAGTGTGGTTATATTAAATATAAGAGAAAGAGAGAACGTTAAGAAATTAATACAGCCACTACAGTGACCATCAGAACGATGACAAAATATTACCGTAAACAGTTTATTTTGCGACACCACGACAGACGTTTTTATATCGTCATCAGATATATATCGTTATATCGAGCAGCCCTAGTTATAATCGTGTCAGAAAGTTGTTGATGGTCACCAAAAGCATCTGGTCTTCTTAAGGCTCAACCAATATTAGTAATGTGTGTGTATATATTTGAGGGAGTACGTTTCCTCTTAAACCTGTGTAGATGAGAGAAAATCCAAAGTAATTTCACATTTTTGCACCCAGTTGTTGTTGTTGTTTTTTTTAATCATTAATAATTACCATGATATTTATGGCCAAGCTGCTCACATAGATGCATTTTCTCTTGTTTGAAACTTAAACTCACTGTTTAATTCAACTGACGACAAAAAAGATTCTTTTTAAAGAAATTCTGCCGTGTCTGAAGTTAAAGAATGTAGGTCTGTGGTGCTTTTACAACCCTCCCAATTGAGAAATGGAAAGTACTGAGAGTCACCCCAACACAGAACAGAGGTGCCCAGCCTACTTCCCTGACACGGGATGACGTGTTTATTGAGTGTGTTTCTTTTTCTGCAAAATGTCAGCTACTCTGCGACTATGAATACTCTAAAGTGTGTATACTTTGTCTTCTAGTCCTGAAGGTCTGGAGCAGGACAATGCATCTGCATCCAGCAGTGCCCCACTCAGAGGCCGCTCTGCTGCTGGCAGGAAACACCGCTTTGACCTGGCTGCACGCACACTGCTGGCTCGTGCTGGTGAGAATATTTCACAAGTGTATATCCTACCTTTCTTTACAAGACAGTGAACGTTTATCTTCCGCTCAGAAGCTCATGGGAAACGTCGATTCTTTTGTAGCTGGACTGTACCGCTCAGTGCAGGCCCACCACAGCCAGTCACGTCGGGAGGTCTCGTCCTTACAGCAGCAACAAGACCCAGGTGCACTCTATGACTTCAACCTGGATGAAGAGCTGGAGATGGACCTTGATGAGGAGACCATGGAGGCCATGTTTGGCCAAGACCTCGCTAGTGACACTGACATTCTGGGAATGTGGATCCCGGAGGTACTGGATTGGCCAACATGGGTGTGTGACTTTAGAGCTGCCATCACGGTTCTGTGGCTTCGCTTCATCCCTTATTGCTTCGAGTAAACTTACATGCACTTTGAAATAAACCCATTTGTTTGGTTAAACATTACCCATGAAATCTTCCTGCATGCATGCATTAGGACTTTGCCCCTGAAACTTTAAATCATGCAACTAATGAAATTCATGTTTTGGATAACTCGATCTTTATTCTCAGTACTGATAACTGGCTGCTCATTCATATCTGTCAGAGGTTCAGATTAGATTGCATGAATGTGTATTGTTTCTCTAAAACATCTTTGTGTCTGTTGTACATCAACTCACAGCACGTGTGTGAGACAGACGATCGAGATGAAGTGGTAGTGTGCGAGCTGTGTGAGGCCAACGTGGCCAATTTCAATCAGCACATGAAGAAGAGCCACCCGGGCTGTGGGCGCAGCGCCAACCGGCAAGGCTACCGCAGCAACGGCTCCTACGTGGATGGCTGGTTCGGTGGGGAGTGTGGGAGTGGAAACCCCTACTATCTGCTGTGTGGCGGCTGCAGAGAGAAGTACTTGGCAATCAAAAGCAAAGCCAAAGTCCCCATTGTGGAAAGGTGTGCACTCCTGTGTGTGACAGCCGACAAAGCAACAGGAAGTTGATTAGATTTTTACACTTCTGCAATGAAACGATGTTTTCAATTAGGGGAAAAATCTATTGAAAAGCACGATAATAAAAAATATTTCTGCACTTATTTATATTATATTAGAATTTTTGTGTGATTTTATTTTGTGGTGTGACTTCAGATACAAGGGACAGGCTCCCGACCTTCTGGGAAAGCAAGACAGTGTTTATGAAGGTAACACACGGTGACTGTGGATGTGATGCGTTGAACTGACACAACAGATTTAGAATTTTCCTTCAATTTTAAACTCTGTTGTCTTTCGGTCTTGCAGAGGATTGGGACATGCTGGACGTCGATGAAGATGAGAAGTTGACAGGGGAGGAGGAGTTTGAGCTTTTGGCTGGCCCTTTGGGTCTGAGCGAGCGCAGGATTGTCCCCGAGGCTGTCCAGTTTCTAGATAGTGACCCGTTGGGAGCCTCTATTGCCATGGTGACGGCAACCAACAGCATGGAGGAGACTCTACTACAGATAGGTTAGAAAACATCAATAATTACCGTGTAGGGGATGTGTTCCTCTCCTGGGCAGCAAAGCAGTTCAGATCAATGAACCAGCTAAAATAGAACCAACATGTCCTGATATAAGGCCAAACTCTTTCCTTAAAAACTGTGTGGTGACTATGTGGATGATGCTAGGGTGAAGTGCAGGATTTAACACAAGTAGGATTTTATTACAGACAGGTCTGCCGTTAAACACAAAATACTTTGCAGGGACCTAACCTGAGATACGAAGAAAAAAAACACACGAATTCACCATCAGATCAGATGTGAGGTCACAAAAATAACTGTGTCCACACCTTTTAATTTCAGTCTTCACATGAAAGTCATTTTAATGCCATTAGAGCGTTTCGCCCTGGTACAGTCAAGCAAACTTGGCCCCTTATCTTTAGAAGTTGGGTGTTTGTGACTGTAGTGGCAGTAAACTGAGTGTGTGTTTGTGTGTTCAGGCTGTCAGACCTCAGTGGACAAGAGTTCTTCTGGTAGGGTGACCCTCGGTGAGCAGGCAGCAGCCCTACAGAACCCCCATGACCGAGTGATGGCACTGAGGAGGGTGACCGCTGCAGCTCAGGTGCTGCTGGCCAGGACAATGGTGATGAGAGCCTTGTCCCTGCTATCCGTCAGGTAGCCTTTTGTATCTGCTGGAAATACTTTTTTAGTCTAAATAAGATACACAAGCTTTTTTTAGAATTCAGAAATTCATTATGTTCCTGGGTGGGATTGTCAATAAATATGATATTATGTGAATAATCATGCCGTGAGAGTATTCATAATAATAACAGTACATCTATTTCAACCCTTTGGATAAGGTTGTGTATTCATAGATAAAATATTAATTTAAGTATTTATGAATTGTGTTTGACAGGTAAACAGAAACCAGAACAATAAGTTAGTTTTTCTCTCTTCTCTCCTTCCACACATTCAGCGGATCAAGCTGCAGCCTCGCAGCAGGTCTAGAGTCCCTTGGTTTGACTGACATTAGGACTCTAGTCAGGCTGATGTGCCTGGCGGCAGCGGGCCGAGCTGGTCTTTCCACCAGTTCGTCCACAGGCCCAGGCCATGCTGAAAGGCCCCGTGGGGCCACCAAGACGAGCAAACCCATCTCCTGCCTGGCTTACCTCAGCACAGCAGTGGGCTGTCTTGCCTCCAACAGTCCCAACGCTGCCAAGCTGCTAGTTCAGTTGTGCACTCAGGTAAAGTATCATCATCCCAGTATCTCCCTGGTGACTGATTTGATTTTCAGCTTAGATGTTGAAAACCCAGTCACTGGGTGATGACATTCCCCAAATTTGTTCAGTCCAAAAGGAAAAGATTCCTTCTCAAACATACCATTACATCGAAGTTTTATTCTCTCAAATACCGTATGTGGAAATCTACACATGCAGTAACTGACAACTTGAACAGAACCCCTTTTTATCTTTAGGTACTTTGCTACCAGCAGCCTGTAGCACCTAATTTAATGTGATTTCTTTTATACGAGTCTGCAAAAAATGCCAAAGATGACATAGTTTGACATGGATAAAAAAGTATTTTTCTACCAACAAAGTTATTGCCAAAAAGCTACAATATATATATAGCATATGTGGTGTGCAGTGTGTCCTTAAAAAATTGGAGTAAACTGGACAAGTACAGGTCTGAAAAGCTGTTTACAACAGATGAACTGTACCGGGAAGTCACAGCCTTAAGAAATAGGAAGTCCAGTAAAGACCTACAAAGAAAGAGATGGTCTGGTGTTCAGTTGATCCATCTGCTGTTTGCCAGTGCCTCATCAGAAATGGTCTCAGTGCAAAGGTGGCTGTCAGGAGGCCTTGATCGCCAGAGAAGGGAAACTGGGAGAAAAGGTTAAGGTTTGCTAATTCATATGAGAACTGGTCTGAAAATCTAGAGCAACAGGTCTTATGAATCCACATTTTTGGTCATTATCAGTGTATACAGAGGTGGTGTGATAAAGTCCACAGAAAAGAAATGTATGTTGGGTTGATTACTTATTTATTTTAACAATGCTTTTTGACAATGAATAAATCTTATACTATTGGAAAGCCTGTTTATGTCTCATTAAAAGGTGCAACATTAGTAAGGAAATGCATTTGTAGGTTGAGCAGCAGGTGTGGGGTGCAGCTGTGACTTTTGCACAGATTTCATCTGACAGATTATCCATGTCTCCCCTTTCAGCTTTCTTGCACTTTAAAAATGTTGATTGATGTGATGCTTTTCCCCCCTTTTCTTATCCAGAACCTGATCTCTGCGGCTACAGGCATGAATCTGACAACGGTGGACGACCCCATCCAGAGAAAGTTCTTGCCCAGCTTTCTGCGTGGTGTGGCCGAGGAGAACAAGCTGGTCACGTCGCCTAACTTTGTGGTGACTCAGGCCCTTGTGGCCCTCCTGGCAGATAAAGGGGCCAGACTGAGACCTGCTTATGACAAGGCTGATATGGAGAAAAGAGGTTTGTAGACTCTGAGGAAAAGGCTGTTCCATGTCATTTCGCCTGTCATTGTTTCTCTCTTACTTCATGGAATTGATCTCGATTACCTTGAAGTTATGATGTGTTACTTTTTCTTAATATTTAAAGAAAAGTCATTTCAATGTGGTTTGTGTTCACATAAGTATACTTTATACTCAGAAGAACAGTGATTCTGTGATGCTGTTGTGTTCTTCTGCTTATTCTAAAATGTTCTTCCTGGTGCTGATACCAGTCATACACGTATTCGTTTAATTCATGTAGTAGTGACATAACTCATCTGCTTGTGGCAGTTTCTTCTGTATATTCACATTTTTTGTGCTTTTTGTGTCTTTTCATCGTTGCTCCTTCTTTCACTCACCGGGCATTCTTGTCACTTTGTGTTCCGTGTCGAGCAGGTCTAATTGCGCATTTGTATGCCCATCCTTCCCATAATCCTTCCGCTGTAGGCCCTCTGGAGCTGGCCAACGCTCTGGCAGCTTGTTGCCTGTCCTCACGGCTTTCCTCGCAGCATCGCCAGTGGGGTGCTCAGCAATTAGTTCGCACTCTGGCCGCCCACGACCGCGACAACAACCAGAACCGTCCGCAGACTTTTGCTGACATGGCAGGGGACCTGCGAAAGTGCTCCTTTATCAAACTAGAGGCTCACCAGAGCAGGGTCGGTAGTTTGGTCTTTCTCTGTATTATACAGTGAGGTTGTTTGCACCGTTTCTGATTGGTAGTTAAAATAATCCTCCTCTTGTTGCTTCAGGTCATCACATGTGGTTGGTCCAGTAAGAAAGGCCTTTTGGCTACCAGTGGCAATGACGGGACGGTCAGAGTATGGAACGTAACCAAGAGCCAGTACACCCTCCAGCAGACCTGCGTCTTCAATAAGAAGTAAGGGTTGTTGTTTTTTAAGGATCCCACACAGCTAAACAGAGACATCTTGCTGTAATTGGTCCAGTTTGTATTTATTTCCCCCAATAAATCTTTTTTCTCCAGAAACTCAGTTACCAGTTTGAGAATTAAGATGCCTTTTAACGATCCCTGTGGGACAAATGTTTTTGGTTTGTTACTCAAGGAATCGAACC
Organism: Simochromis diagramma; assembly: GCF_900408965.1. Lineage (NCBI taxonomy): Eukaryota > Metazoa > Chordata > Actinopteri > Cichliformes > Cichlidae > Simochromis > Simochromis diagramma. Next base: position 911,012 of record NW_024387258.1, on the reverse strand, counting down.
AACCTGACCTTTGGCAGTTTGCTGAGGCAGGTCCTGAAGGCTCCTGTCCCATGAGCCTCTTTCACAGAATCACACATCATTCCTTACAAAAGAAAAAAATAGTTTTCATCATTGTATAAAGTTCTTTTAGATGAGACTTTAAATAAGTTTGAGTGCTCCCAAAGGTGTCAGATACTTCAATACAGTTCTAACTTTGTTTTTTTATGTTATCTTTCACTAGTGACGACTCTTTGGAGGAGGGAATGTCTGGTTTGGGCTCTCCCAGCGATCCTTGCCTGTCACCTCTTGCATGGAGTGTCACTGGAAAGTATCTCGCCTCTGCCATGGAGAAAATGGTCAACATCTGGCAAGTTAATGGTAAAGAGTTCATTTTGTCCAGTCTTCTCTGGGGGTTATTGAATATATTAATGATGAGCTTCACTGAGTTTTGCGGGACTTGTTTCACTATAATCTGTGGCTCACCTCGTATTACTGGTGACGGAGGCCTGCAGAATATGAATGAGAGGGCTTCTATTAAAAATAAAACTGAATGGTCACCGGATGTGTTCCAGGCATCATTTTCTGCCCCTCACCATACACCTGGCTTTGTGAACCATCTGTCCAGAGCCGTTACTGGGGTTAATAGAAGGTGTAATCAGTCGCGCGATTCTGCTCCTGCTCAAACTGCACGATTGACTCACAGGGGTGAGAAGTTCATAGGTCACGATGCAGGGTCTCACACTATACGGCCCGATGCTCTGATGCGACCCGAGTGCTCACACTGTGCCTCCATAAAATGAAGGTTATAACAGAAACTCTGTCGCTCTCTCCCTCTCTGTCTTTCACTCACACAGACACACCACCACCATCAACTTTGCTAAATTGCTAATGAAAAACATGATCAGGCAGCTGTGATTGAGCAGCATGTAAATCCAACTATTTTCACGGTTGTTGTGGTCATGATAATTTTGTGAGGCCACATCGAAAAGGCTCGGACGAGCTTTCCAAAGTTCTACAAGTTGTGCCTCCATCGCTTGTGTCCAGATCACAGGCTGCACAGCCGTGCTGCGCCGTCTTTTTCGCTGACATTTGTGTTTGCGCGTGCGCAGTGTGACAAACTGCGGTGACACCCTCATGACCAAGCGATTGATGATCGGGAGCTGGTCGTGAGGTGTTAATCGCTTCTCGTTACCCCACGTATACTACACGATGCACGACGCACGATGAAGGCCAAAATCGGGCCGAATGCCAAAACGGTCGCACGACTCAAAAATCGGCTCAAAATGGGCCAAAAATCGCACAGTGTGAGCCCAGCATTAAAGAAGTTGATACATTGTGGCAACAAAGTCATCATCCATCTCACAGTGAATCTGTAGGGAGGAACGGAAACGACAGCTCACTCCAAGACTGCAGTGTTGGAGTTTGTCCAACCGTATAAGCAGGAAGCTCTCATGTTCCTGCACAGACAGCTGAAAGACATCAGAACCCCTATATAAAATACCTAAAAGGAACATTAAAATCAAGTATACTTGGGCATTTGTCAATATAAGTATGATATATCTTATGCAAAATGTCATCATGGATCTGCTTTCATTGTCTCCAAGGTGGTAAAGGGCTTTTGGATGTGCAGCCTCACTGGGTGTCTGCACTAACTTGGCCTGAAGAGGAAGCAGAGTCCTTGTGGTGTGGGGAGCCCAAAGACATGCTGCTGGTGGGTCGAATGGATGGATCACTGGGCCTCATCGAGGTGCTGGACTCTTCTGGTATGCACCGCACAGAGCTGGAACACTGCTACAGGAAAGACGGTATGAGAGTTTTATTTCAGGTTCAACCACATCTTTGATATTTACTTGTGTAACTGAAAGAAAAACAGAAGGTTTTTTTCTCCTTCAGTGGCAATAATGCACATTGCCTGGTACAGTGAAGACAAGCCTTTTGCCGTTGGCTACGCAGATGGAAAGCTGCTGATTGGATCCAAAGAACCTTTGGATAAAGGAGCCATTGTTGTCATTGATGCACACAAGGTGGAGTAATTTTGTCATTCTGTTTATGTTGTGATTCTTTCATTTAAATTTCAAAAAGAGAGAGCTGTTTTACTGTCAGCTAGATGGATTAGATAGCTGACAGTGATTCCAAATCTTTTTGTCAGGAGTCGATCAGCAGCATGAAGTGGAGTCCAACGGGTCAGATCCTGCTGACGTGTGCTAAAGAGGAGACTGTGAAACTGTGGGCCAATCCAGACTGCTGCTCTGACACGGGCTCTGGCTGGCACTGCCTACAGAGCCTTAGACACCCCTCCTTGGTTAATGGTGTGGCCTGGTGCAGCTTGCCTGGATGCAGTCCGAAGCCCCTCAGCATGTTCGCCGTGTACGTTGACCTTGAATGCGCCCTCTGTTTTGGGTTTTGTGATTTCACTTCTGCCGTTTTTGTTGTTTCTCCACACAAAATGATTATTTTGAGGAAAAAACGTTTTTATGGGTCATTATGCTTTTCAGATGCTGCCAGAATGGTCTGGTCTCTGTCTGGACTGTTCCTCAAGACATTTCAAACTTCACAGACTCCTGTTCCTCTGATTCAGAAGGATGGTGGGAGAATGAAGCCAAACCCAAGTTAATGGTATTTGTGTCTTTTAACTTCTACTGTAAAAGCACTTTAGCCAAAGTCATCCAGTAGCAGCTGAGTTTCTTTTGCTTTACTTTTGAGCAATAAGTTAATGTGTTGTTCAACCTCAATGTGCTATCGTTGATGTGCAGCAGTCCACCCGATGGTCAGAAGATGGAGCAGTTTGTGTGTTCCAGCTAAAGGGCCACATCACTCCAGTAAGAACACTGGCTTTCAGTCCTGATGGTCTGGCCCTGGCATCTGGAGGAGTGGGAGGCCTCATGAACATCTGGTCCCTGCGGGTAAGAAACATACATATACACACAGATGGAAATGAAGGCACATAGTTCATATGCAAATACTGTAAGTACACACACAGATGACTGGAAATATGTAGATGGAAAGAACACATGACACTTAATTACACTGGTGTGTGTGTGTGTGTGTGTGTGTCCATTTCCAACAGGATGGCTCAGTACTCCAGACCGTGGTAGCTGGGTCAGGGGCTGTCCAGAACATTGTCTGGGTCTCAGATGTGGGCGTGGCCGTCTGCTCCAACAGGTCAAAGGCAAGTTGTCTCATTTGACTCCATTGTCTCCGTCATTTTGTATGATTGTATTTGTCCTCAGTTAAGTTTCATTTGCCTTTTGTATGGCTTGATTTCCAGGATGTGTTGGTTGTGAACTGCTCCAAAGAGTTCATGGCATCTAACCACGTGCTGGCCACCTGCCGCACGGCTTTGAAGAAGCAAGGTGTGGTCGGCCTCAACTTGGCACCCTGCATGAGAGCTTTCCTGGAGAGACTGCCTGTCATGTTGCAGGAGCAGTATGCCTATGAGAAGGTAAAGGGAGATATGATACAGCCCCTACTAGAAGTCAGAGTTTGTACTAGATGATTATATCACCATATTTCTTTATTTGTGTTGGAGAACTCTATGAGAAAAAATAAAGCCAATCCAAGCAAACTTGCACTATTCATGACAGATTAATAGTATTTGACACTAATAATGTCTCTCTTTGCTCTCTACTTCCAGCCCCATGTTGTATGCGGGGAGCAGCTTGTCCACAGCCCGTACATGCAGTGCCTTGCCTCTCTGGCTGTAGGTCTCCATCTGGACCAGCTTCTGTGCCGTCCCCCTGTGCCGCCCCACCTTCGACACTGCCCACCTGAGTCTGGCATCGCTGTATGGAGCGCCAGTGAGTGGGCATGGTTGGACTGTTTCTCCACCACAGTAAAGGCGGCAGAGGCTCTTGCTCGAGGTGCAGCCTTCCCCGAGTCCTTCTCCGTTCCTGACCTAGAACCCGTGCCTAAAGATGAAATGGCTCTGCTCCTGGTGAGCAAAGCTGATTAAACTGTAATTTAGAATGTGATCAAAACCTGTGCAGCTCATAACAGCAGCCTTTGCTTTTATTTCTACAGGACAACAGTAAATGGTCAGCTAGTATGGATGAACAGATCATGTCATGGGCCACCTCCAGGCCAGAGGTAACTTTGACAGTTTAGGTGAAATAAATGGCCCCCCTCCCGGGGGTACTGCTTTATACGCTTTATACTGCTGTTGCAGTATGTGGTAATGGCAGAGAAATCATTTCAAGTTTAGCTGCTTATTTTCATATGATTTTTCTGATTTTAGGTAGGATTTTTAGAAATGTTTAAGAGCAAGATTAAATTGTTTCATTACAGAAGGTTAAAATACATATTAGAATACAATAATGAACAAATATGACACAAAAGCTAACACATGTAAATGGTTTAATTAGTACAGCAGAAGAACATTATGAGAAGTTATTTTGGATGATGTGTGTTTGGCTTCTCATCCAGTGCTTACACTGCTCTGCCTCTCTTGAGCTTCACCTCGATAACTCTGCTCCTTAGATTTGAACCAAATTCTTTTCCCTCTCTGTTGTCTCAGATTCGTTCTCCACACTCTGAACTCTCTGCTCAGTTCATCTACAGCTCCCCCAATACTCAGAACAGCCAGCAGTCCACCCAGTCACACACCGCAGTCACACACTGCCTCTGCTTTGTTGTTCCAAAAAGTGATTTCAAATGTTTCTGTATAGTTTTTATGTCTTTACCTATACTGATAAATAATGTGGAGTCAGCAGGAGTTACAGGGGGAGATAAAGTACAAGACGTTTTGCAAGTATCTTTATGATTGCAGTATTGCACCTACTCTGTCTTCTGCACTATAATCAGTACTTATGGTTTTGTTTACAGCTAAAATATCTTTATAGAACTGTTATGTTTGTTTCTGCTGCTATAGATTATATAAAAGTCACTTTGCCCAAAACCGATTGCAGAGTTTACCTTGCGATGGGGATATGATCAAAATGAGCTGATGGCAATCAAGAGATATATATTTAACAGATTTTAGACCACCAAGTCAGTTACAATAGTTTAAATTGTTGAAATCACTTGTTGGTGTGACCCGTTCAGCCCTCACTTTTTTATCCAACTACAGTCCTCTAAATCAGCGGTCCCCAACCCCCGGGCCTCGGACCGGTCCGTGAGCCGTTTGGTACCGGGCCGCGAGAGTTGAGGCTAAGGTGTGAAATGTATGGTTTTCAGGGGTTTTATCGGTTTTCAGCGTTATTTTGTTATTGATTTTATCGTTAACTCGGTTTTCCTGGGTCTTTCCATGTGTGTTATGAATAAATCTTTTTTTCGGTACCGGTACTAGTTTTATTTTGTTGTATTTATCCGCGACACCTTAAAGGCCGGTCCGTGGAAATATTGTCGGGCATAAACCGGTCCGTGGCGCAAAAAAGGTTGGAGACCGCTGCTCTAAATATCTATTTATTTAGGTACAAGTGATCATAACTTTGTTTTTTTAGCCCTCGGCGTAAAGGGCTGATGCGATACTGCTGTCACGCTGCCGAGCAGGCAGGGAAGCAACGTGGAAGTAATGTAGTGATGTAGGAGTTTGAAACTGAAACCATAGGTGTCTACTAAAAATCTTAGATGAATTAGAATTTCAGTGAAGTCGACCTCAAGATCAAGGTCAGAGGTCAACTTTTCTGAAATTCTGGTAACTTGACAACAAGGCAACATAGGATGTTGAAATTGATACCTCAGGTTCATCTGCTACTAATACCTCTGACTGCAGAAAGAGAGCAAGAGGTCATTGTGAAACAGTAAGACAGTCACAGAATATTTGCTCTGCATTTTTGGGTAAAATGGTGTAAAAAGTGTCTCAATCAGCCAAAATCACAACATTAACAACAGTGAGCTTAACTGAAGGGTGATGGTAAGTAAGAGGGATGTCAGGCCAGGTGAGAAGGTGGATATTTCCACACAACAAACACATTTCTTGATCTCAAAAATTGAAAACCAAATCCTTACCTCATGATTTAATATCACATCTAGTTTCAACCCGATTCTTTTCTTCCATTTTTCATGTTTGGGTTCATGATCAGGACTGGCACCTCGGAGGGAAATGTGACGTGTTTCTGTGGGGTGCAGGGCGACACGGTCAGCTAGCAGAGGCTGGAAGAAATATCCTCGTTCCAACCATTGCCCCTTCCTTCTCTCAGGCACAGCAGGTACATAGACATAAACTACTGGACATATTGTTTTTTGAACTTTGTTTCTATAATTAAACCAGCAGCGTGAGCTGTATTTTATTTCTACCTGTGATTACTCGTTCACATTCTCGTTTCTTGTAGGTGGTGTGTGGGCAGAATTGCACCTTTGTGATCCAGCCCAACGGCACCGTATTGGCCTGTGGAGAGGGGAGCTATGGCCGCCTGGGACAAGGCAACTCAGATGACCTGCATGTCCTTACTGTCATCTCAGCTCTTCAAGGTGACATTACAACACCTGTACACAACCAAAAGTAACAAACAAACAGGCACAAAGCCAGCTGAATGTAGCAGAACGCTTAACGGCTAAAAGGCAAATTATTTGTGGTAGCTGGTGTGCACGAAATATAGAGCTAAAAGAACATTTGGTCAGCGGATTGGTGACATAAACCCTGTCATGTGCTTTTCGTTCTTACCAGGTTTTGTTGTGACCCAGTTGGTTACATCTTGTGGCAGTGATGGTCACTCCATGGCTCTGACAGAGAGCGGCGAGGTGTTCAGCTGGGGAGACGGTGACTACGGCAAGCTTGGACATGGAAACAGTGACCGCCAGCGACGACCCCGACAGATTGAGGCACTCCAAGGAGAGGAGGTGGTCCAGGTAAGTCTCCACCCTCCTTAAAAATATATTTCATTTAGTGCTGTCAGCGTTAATCTCGTTAAAATGACATTAAAGCCATGACTGCATTAACGGTTATGGGGGGGAATGCGCGACATTAATATGTTAGCGCAGTTAGCTAATCAATGCGTTAGTGCCGTGCAGACCCTCGCATGGGGCGATCCGTGTTAACTCGCTAACAGAGATTTACTGTGTTAATGCGGTTATGGCATTAACGTCATTTTAACAAGATTAATGCTGACAGCACTAATTTTATTCAATTCCACAGTACCCAAAAACAACATGCAGGATATATACAGAGGGCTGAATTCAGACAATGATGTGACCGGGTATACATTTTATTGGTACTCACTAGTTTGTAAGGTCTGCCTTATAAATATAAGTAAATATGTATACTGTATATGTTACATGTATCTAAATGTATCAACAAAATGGAATTAAATTGAATAGTTTGTGTATCCATGTGCTGTGGGATGTCCTCCAAGATCTGTACCAGGGCATGACTGAGCTCTTGGAGAGACAACCTGAGGTTCAGATAGACTAAAACACAATATCTCAGAGGTGTAATACTGGATTTAGATTATGCGAGCCTGGGGGCCAGTCAATGGCAGTTCAACAGCCTGCTCTCTCATACTGTCTGCACATGAGACCTGACATCATCATGCACCCAGAGGAACCAGGACCCACCACACTAAAAAGTCCCCTCTTCATCTGTCAGTGGCTTCCACCTGTGACGCTGGGATGTTCTCAAAGCGCTGTATACAACATGCCTCATTCGCCTCACCCACTCCTAGAAGCACTTCTAAACTCAAGTGCAAACTAACCAACATTCACACACCGATGAACGCATCGGAGGGCAACTTGGGGTTAGTATCTTGCCCAAGGATATTTGGCACGAACCACCAACCTTCCACTCAGTAGCTGATCTGCTCTACCACCTGAGCCACAGCCACCCTGTTGTTGATTTTATTAACACAAAAACATCCTCTGTGCTACTTAACTGATCAGTATTCCAGATGTTATACTCTGGCTAGAGTCTCCTTAAGAAGTGTTCTTTTAATCTTTTTTGAGCGGTGTACAGTGTAATTCTGTGGGAAACAATAAAACATGTTTGCCTACTTTGAGCCAAAAAAAAGTTTTTTCTCTTGAAGGTTAGACTTCCAACACTATCTTTGCTGTTGCAGAATTCTGTCATATATCTATTAAGGTTTCTCTGGGTCACGCTTCTCCTCCATATTCTGCACACCTTTATTGGGGTTAACAAGAACATCATAGAGATAATGATAATGGATTGGATTTATATAGCGCTTTTCAAGACCCTCAAAGTCCTTTTCAATTCCACTATTCATTCACTCTCACATTCACACACTGGTGGAGGCAGCTACAGTTGTAGCCACAGCTGCCCTGGGGCAGACTGACAGAAGCCAGGCTGCCATATCGCGCCATCGGCCCCTCTGGCCAACACCAGTAGGCAAGTAGGGTAAAGTGTCTTGCCCAGGGACACAACGACCAGGACAGAGAGCCCAGGGATCGAACCGAGATAGGCAGTTTCAGTTACAATGCTCTGTGCTTTCTTCACTCTTTAGATGTCTTGCGGGTTCAAACATTCGGCCGTAGTCACAGCTGATGGGAAGCTTTTCACTTTTGGTAATGGTGATTATGGAAGACTAGGGCTGGGGAACACCTCAAACAAGAAGCTGCCAGAGAAGGTCACTGCTCTGGAGGGCTACCATGTAGGACAGGTAAGACGTTCATTACTGTTACAGTTGGTGTCTGTGAAATGCTTGGATACGCGGCACATTCAGAGGATTTCTGTACTGTTACACTGTTACTGTTTTCTATACTGGAGAACAATATGAAGACATCAGTCGTCATGTGTCCACTGGTGCTATATGCTGATTGTGGACATTCAAAACAACACTGTGAAATAAATATTTCAGTGGTTCTTTTATAGAGCTTTTCTACTCTGCCTGGGCACTCAAAGGGCTCATACGAGCACATGCTTTCTGTTTAACATTCACACGTTTACACACAGTGTTGTGCCCAAAGGATATTTGGCATACAGACTGGAGCCGATGAAGCTACCAACCTTCCAACCCCATCAGCTAATTTTTTAAGGTTTTTACAGTAATATGATGTTGTGACATTTCGGCAGATTATTTCTGGTTGCTGGAACTACTTTGGGGCAGTTTTGAGTTCTAATTGTTTTGATTCTTTTCAGTTGTCCAGCCTTATCTTAGCTATTGATAGTTGGTGTTGTCGTGTGCTCCCTCCTCAGGTGGCTTGTGGTTTGAACCACACTTTAGTTGTCTCTGCTGATGGAATGATGGTTTGGGCCTTTGGCGATGGAGACTATGGGAAACTGGGACTTGGGAATTCCACAGCCAAGTCCTCACCTCAGGTACCTGCTGCATTGTGATGCCTGATCAATGAACTGAAATTAATCTGTTGGCCTATCAAACAGTGAAACTGTTTGTGATCCTGATCTGTTTTGAAATCCTTAGAAAGTGGACGTGCTGTGTGGGATTGGTATAAAAAAAGTAGCCTGTGGAACTCAGTTTTCCGTGGCTTTAACCAAAGATGGCAAGGTTTTCACGTTTGGCCAAGGTAAGCTTAGCTTATTCCAGGTTTAAAAACAAAGTTAATCTATAACTGCCTTAAATCTGCATTCTTGTTAAAGGCCAGTCTGTAGGCAAATGTTCTTATAGCTCACTTGGTCAACGACTTCATAAAACATTTTGCTGAGGAGTTTGAGTTCTCAGCCTTTCTCTCACCCACGTTGGAGTCTTATTCACCCGTCGACAAAAGACAGACCTAGCTGCCATGTAGGGCTGCCACAATTATTTTGACAGTCGACTAGTCACCGATTATTTTTGCGATTAGTCGACTAATCAGATCATCATCCATTGGATGTAAAACGTACAGCTTATTGCACCAGCAGCATCTGCTCTTATATAACTATCATTAGCTTACAGCTTTAAGTGTTTAAGGTATGTGCTAACTAACAATAAAGACAAGATGGTAGTTTATTAAATTTTAATGAAATCTGCAGATTGTTTCGGTGAAGTTTAATAAACTCCTTGCTATCTAAAATATAACAGGACACCGGAGTAAATTCTCGAGCATCTCACACTTCTGATAATCAGCTGTCTGCTTGACGTTTATTCTGCTGTGTAAAAACTATAACTTTAATCTCAGCCAAACGGATTTACTCAGGAACAAATAAAATACTAAAAAAGCCAAACAATAACATTTTAAGTTATCTAAGTGACTTATATATCATGTTTAACCTGAGTAGTGAAAGACGGCGGTGGGTTTGAAAACGATTTGCCGGGAGTCCGGTGTTCTCACGGCGCTAGTGAGCCTAGCCCCCAGCTAGCTATCGAGCTAGTGGGTAACAGACGTCTCCGAAAACGTCGGCGCGCTTTTGAAAATATGTGGTGTCTTGATAAACTGAGCAGATATTTGAGGTTTCCACAGCTACATTCTCGCCTGAAAATATGTTAAACGTTTATTTTGTGACCCAGAAAGAATAATAAGAGTAACATTAAAACTAACTAGCTGCCGCCATTGTTGTAAACTGAGCTGGGCTGCGCTATGAATTCTGGGACACAGCTTCTTCTTCTTCGGGGTTTAACGGCAGCTGGCATCCTTGTACATGCAGTGCTGCCATCTTCTGTTTCAGTCCGTTATTACACTCTTAAATCCTGCTACTTATTCCTGCGTCTTTTGTGATCTTACAAAGCTTCAAACGACGCGTCGACTATTAAATCAGTCGTCGACGATTTTGATAGTCGACGTAATCGTGACTAGTCGAATAATCGTGGCAGCCCTACTGCCATGCCGCCCATATTAGCTAATACCTGGGCTTTTATTTTTGTTTAATTTTTATTTGAGACTCCCTTTCTCATTACAAGATCTGTTTCAGACAGACATACTAAAATGGTGAAACTTGTCCAAGATTTACAAAATCACATAAAAAAATTCCCAGTGACAGATTCATAAAGTCGTTTATAGATCTTTTAAACTGCAAGCGATGCCATCTGAGAGAGCTGCGCTGTAATGTGGTCCATGATGACAGGGCAGGAAATGAGGAGGCCTTTTTTCCAAGCTCTGCACGAACTGATGGAACAGTGAATAGAATGGAAAACCAGAAAATGATTTATAGATATACCAGTCAGCCAGAGAAAGTTGATGTGTTAAAGGTTTACAGCCAGTTAAATATCTTAATGCCTCATGATAACCTGAGAGTGAGCAGGAGGGCTGATGAACGATACCTTAAACCCGGAGGGTGGCAGCAGGAGAGAAATCATCTGTTTGTGAAAAAGTACCCCAACTTCAGCCTCAGTTTTTTTTAACAGGTGGTCAGTATGTGACTTAAAAGATTGTCATTGGTCACAGTATTTAAGTATTTGCAGAAGCCCACAGGTTTAATAGAAGTACTCTTAGTACTGTCTTTCTATTGTTTGGAACAACATGACCGTGTTTTTTTCTGCATTTAAAATGCAGCAGTGAGATGAAACAGCTGTGACTGCACACTACCCAAAGCTAAATGTGATTGTGCAAAAACCACGTTGATGGTATTAATGCAAAAATAATAATAATGTGCGCCCTGAGATAGAAACCTCTGTTAGTGACATTATGGTGCTCTATAACTGAAACCCACAAACCCCTCAGTCCCATTTTTCTTATTTTATACGGGATATTAATCACACAATAATCTATAATCATATTAATGAATGTTAGTGAAAACAGTAGTTTATTATATAACATATTAAAATGAGTGTGATATTTAGATTTGGCCATTAGTGGTTTTAACACTGATTATGACAATTACACAATTGAGCTTTCACCATGAAGTCAAAGTGAGATTTTTTCCGTGCCATATTATTCAAATATATTTTTACCTTTTCTGTTGAAGACCGCCTAATTGGCTTGCCAGAGGGTCGAGCCAGGAACCACAACCGGCCCCAACAGGTACCAGGTCTCTCAGGGATCCACATCCAGGATGTCGCTGTAGGAGCTGAACACACTCTGGTACTCTCCTCCACAGGAGATGTTTACACCTGGGGCAGCAACTCGGAGGGACAGGTAACATGCATACAATGCTTGTGGGAACATAAGTGTCAAAGTCTCAGTAAGACTGTTTGCTGCTTATCTTATTTGAAGTAAATGGATTTACTGAAAATGTAGCCTTGTCATCTATCTTATATTACACACATAGAGAGCCTTGTGGCACACAATAGCTAAGATAAAAGGACGAGGACTCAGAAGCAGCCAAAGAAAAGTATCATTCAGACAGATATGATGTGAACCACTCCAAAGCAGAACCAGATACACCAACCCAATATTTCAGCCTGTCAAGGAAAGTATGGTGGTGGACGGTATCAAACGTAGCGTTTAACACCAGAATATTCTCCAGCGTCACTTTGCATTAAAATGACACTGGACACTCAAAGAACAGAATGAGCCCCAGATTGAAATTTCTCCAGCACACTGTCTTTGTTTAAGACTGGTGTAATCTGCTTAGTCATAGCCTTTTCTAAACTCTTAGTAATAAATGATAATTTTGAGGTTGGTCTGTAAATGCTAAGAAAAAGAATGAGTTGCCCCCAATGAGCAGGGACTCTCTCAGTGTTTCAAAGCTCCTAAGAGAAGTCTTTGGCCCATCCTTGGCCTCTGCACTGACTGGTAGATTCAGTTCAGTTGAATTCAGTTTTATTTATATACCAAATCACAACACAGTCGCCTCAAGGTGCTTTATATAGTGAGGTAAAGACCCTACAATAATACAAACAGAGAAAACCTCAACAAAACTCTACAAGCAAGTGCTTTAGTGACAGGGGGAAGGAAAAACTCGCTTTTAACAGGAAGAAACCTTCAGCAGAACCAGGCTGGTAAATGGACTAGTTCTTATATAACGCTTTATAGAACTTGAACTTTTTCTAGTGAATCTAAGTGCTTCTGTCTTGGAGAGCATTGGAATTCGTATCTTGCCCACAGATATTTGGCATACAGCGGCCAGGGATCAAACGCAGCAGATGACCTGCTCTGAGCTACAGCCCCCCTTCAGTAGTGGCAGCGATTAGCTGCTCTGCTTCGCACGGGACCTTGACCTAGAATAGGGTCATCTGCAAGATATTTAGCACGAGGTTCTCCACAAATCTGAGTGTGCAACTGGAGAGGGGCGCCTGTCGTCCAGCAGTCACAAAGGGCTCAGCCAGCTATCTTAGACTAACAAAAGATCCAGAGTGCTACGGTATCACTGAGTCTAAGCAGAATTCCTGCTGTGCCTCTCAGACTGTGCAGGATTACTACTGCAACAACACATCATCTGCAGGGTAAAACTAACATTGCATTGTTTGCATTCCTGGCAGTCAGGTTTGATTTATTTTCAGAATTGATCTTGAGCTGTTATACACACTTATTCTTAAATGTTGACTTATGACTGTGTTGTGCAGCTGGGTCTGGGACACACCAACCATGTTAGAGAACCTACACTGGTAACAACGCTGCAGGGCAAGAACATCCATCAGATCTCTGCTGGACGCTGTCATAGTGCAGCGTGGACGGCTCCCTCTGTGCCGCCTCGAGCACCAGGTTACACAGACACACAAAATTCACATAATGCCTCCTGATATTTTGATACTTTCTCCCAGATATCAGATTTCCTGCTGTGCTGCTGGAACTTACAAAATACCAGAGCGTAATGGTTTTATTTTTATGTATTGTGCTTAGAAACCTGCCTTATAAACCACATCACATAGAAAATATGTCAAAGGGATTAGAGACAGAGCTTTGGATGGCTGCCACAACAAACAATAATTAGAATAACTGTGACAGCAGAAAATCTCTTTAATGAAACTTTTGTCGTGAATGAAAAAGTCGATTTTTCTTCCCACACTTCTCAGTGTTCAGGGTGATCATATCTCACTCTAATCTTCCTCAGGCTCATCTGTACCTCTTCAGCTTGGCCTGCCAGCAGCAGTGCCTCCTCAGTACAGTGGGCTTAAAGAAGTGAGCATCGAGGCAGTGAGGGCCCGTTTGCGGCTCCTCTACCACTTCTCTGACCTCATGTACTCGTCATGGAGACTACTCAACCTCAGCCCTAACAACCAGGTGGGCAACGACTACAATAAAACAAAAGACACTTGTACAGAAAATGTTTAGAAATTTGGTAAAAAATGTGTTGTTAGAATTTTTTGTAATGTGATACCAGTTATATTGTTCTTCACCCTTAAGAAGTTGCACACAGCCAATAGGCTTTAGCAGCCTTTGATATTTGACCTGTCAGTGATGCTAAGTGTTAGTTATGTCTTACTGTGTATTTTATCTATTACAGAAACAGCTTCTGGAAAAATACTGTTAGTTTAGTGCCTCTAACACATTGACAAGCTGAAAACTCTCCCATAGATGTGAACAGAATGAGAAGAAGAAAATGGCTAAACTTAGATTTGTCTTTCCTTTGGTTTGCATCTCCAGCCTCAGTGACTGAAGGCACAGTCCAGGCTCTGAACACCTTCACTCTCATAACTGAAAGGCTGTAAAGGTGATTGAGTTCAGGCATAAACCCAGAAAAGGTGCATGTTGTACACACTTTTTGGTGTTTATTATGAAGCTCGGATTGTTTAAATTCATCTTAAAATCTGACATTTGTGTTGTTACTTCTTGCGTTGACTGCACTAGAAGGAGCCAGTCACCTAAATATACAGCTAAATTAACACCCCCCTGTCTCAGTCACGCTTTGTGACTTCCTCAGCACACTGTAGAAACACTGTGTTTCAGACACAAGCCAAAAGTCAGCACTCTGTCCTGGGGGCAGACCCTTAGTTGGTCAAATTGACCTCTCAGTAGGTTGGTGGCCCCTTGGTGGCTCTCTACGCTCTCCAGAGTCCTCCGATGGAAATGGTTGCATCGTGATCAATTGCAGAGAAGAATGAGGGCAGTAAGTCTTCACCCTGGAGGCAAAAAGGTCTACTTTTGCCTCGACAAACAGATCCCACAACTGGCCACTAGTAAAGGGTGTAATATTCATTCCCCCCTCTGGGGTTCCTGCCTGGAGAGAAAGTCCAGCCCCAGCATGTGTGGCTCTTGGAGACAGAAAATGAACACTAAATCATGAAAGCAGAGACTGAGATAGGTTTAACAGTCAAGGGGTACGTGCCCCTGTCTGGGCGTTTGTGTAAGAGACCACTGTTGAACTGGACAGAGAAAGTTGAGAGCTTGAAACACGGCTGGGAGCTCTCACTGATTGGTGTGCAGCCTGTGCTGCACTGAAATTCAGACTCTCTGATGAGGGTGAGAAACGTGGGATTACCTGTTGTGGTCACCTGAACATCTGACAAGTCCGAACTAGGAATTACAACCTGAAACAGCAAAAATATATTTTTGTGCACAGGGGGGTTTGTGACAACTTAAACAGGACTTAAGGAGTGCCTCTTGGGCAGCACCAGATAGGGGAACCGGCATCTCCCTGCAGTTCTTAACTCAATCCCATAGCTAGGAGGACTGAGACGTCTTTCTCCTGGGCGTTGGGGCCCAAAGGTGGATCTTAGCTCCAGGCTGACTGGCGTGGAAGTTACCCCAGAGGCTGGGCTCTTGCTGGTGGTACACCCACATTAGCAGCAGTCGGTCCGCTCTCGGCGGTGGGAAGAGGAACAGCTAGCCTGCGAGACCAAACTGCGAACTTGGAATTTGTGTCTGGGGATGATATCACGCAAAGCTGCCGTCTGCTTCTTCCTCAGTTCAGATTCAAATGACCTGACAACAGATACTGGCTCATCCAAGTAGATAGCACTGTCCCTATCTGAGACATCAGAAAAGGTCAGATGTGCTACTATTATTGAAGCCATCTGTTAGGGAGCACACCACAAAGGGCACGGAGAATGTATTCCATTTTTACTTGGTTCTCATTAAGGTAGAAGTAGTTGTCTGGGGAAAACAATGGACCCAAGTTGCACCAGGTACATCGCCTGGTGCGACTGTATCACAGTGACTGAGCTCATGGCATGGGCAGCGCCCGGCTGAGAATTATAAATCTTGTCGGGCTGAGATGCAGAGCATGTACAGTGCTTGGATGGAAGAGATGCGGGATCAGCTACACCATATATGTGGAATGGGGCCAGATATATGGGGTCACATATCTTTCTACGTAGCACTTTAATTCTTATTCTTATTCCTACTTTTATTTTTTTCATGTCTATTTAAGTGCTATTTATGACACTATGTTTGCACTGAAGCACCGCAGCAATTTCCTAATGTTGTAAACCTGCTCAACATTTGGCAATAAACCCCTTTCTGATTCTGATTCTGATTCTGATTCTGATAAGCTGCCAGGGATGCCTCCAGAAATGTAAACGGTAAATTTACCAGCTACAGCCATTCCGTAGGAGGCGGGTTGGCTAAGCCAGCCTTCTTTGTGCTGTCCAGCTCTAAATACTGTCCATAGCTGGGGATTCCCTAACCCAAGACGGTGGCTTGACACATGTGAAGTGGTTAGCTCGGAGACAAAGTCCGGGAATACTGGAAGGCAGTTATAGTCTGTTGTCAGATTCGCTGGAAGGAAAAACTCCACAAACTGCCAGAGATTTCTAAGATGGTGGAGTAGATGGCCTTTCCACTCTGAGCTTCTCCACTGTGTGATGAAACGTGGAAAAAACAGAGATGTTGTTTTGGCCTGCAAGCGGAGCAGCGGCGGCACACTGAGGCAACAACAGGCTCTGCTGTTCATCCATGAGAAGGTCGATGAATGCCCAAGCTGATGTCCAGCACGTCATCATGTTGGTGAGCGTCCGCTGAGGCTAGCCAGTGCTCCCGCGTGGTTCATCCTCACTCAGTCCAGATATTTGCAGAGACATCGACCAGATACTCCTCATCTTCAGATTTGGAAAAGCTGGAACCCTAGCGAGGGTACTGGAATGCAACAGCCGTTCTAGCACTTTCTCCGTCTTTCCAGGGTCGAGCCCTGGAGCTGGCAACAACATACAGCTTACTTTTCCCGGCGTGGTAAGTCCCCAGTCAGACAGGGCAGCCTCATGCTGGTCATGCAAACAGCACCCATTAGGACGGGAGAAACAGAAGATTTCTGCTTTGCTTGCTTTGGTTTGGTACTCATGCCAAAATGCAAAGCAACAGTGCTGCACAAGGACACTTGAAATTTCCACTCTGTGGGAAGCCCACACACCAACTGAACAGTGGAGGCTAACACCAACGAGGCAGTTAAACTGACTTCATGCCAGCAGACAGCAGCTCTAACTATCAGTAGCTAGCCCAACTCGGCATCCCCTCAGTTTTTACGCTCAGGTGAAGTGTGAAAACTGCAGGATCAATGTGATCACAGAAGTCTATATGTGCAGGGTTGTATATGTGTCATCACAGGGCACGAATAGAGGTGCCTTAAGCCACAACATGCAGGGGCGTGATATCCCAAACTATATGTGTTGTATGGACTGAAAGGGGACTACTATGTTACATCTTAATTGGAAAGATTTTTTCTTCCCTATAGTTTAGACATTGCACAAATGTAGGGAAAAGATTTGGGGCTCCTCTTAATTAGTAAATACTAAATGTCATTTTAATTCTGCAGAGCTGTACCTCCCATTACAACGCCGGTACCTGGGGAATCGTCCAGGGCCAGTTAAGGCCCCTTTTGGCTCCCAGAGTGTATACGCTGCCTATGGTGCGGTCGATAGGCAAGACCATGGTGCAGGGCAAGAACTACGGTCCCCAGATCACTGTCAAACGGATCTCCACACGGTCAGTACTGGTAACTGTTTTTAGCCTGCAGTTTTGGTCAGAGGTTTCCATACACTCACCACTGGTATGAAGGTTTTAATGGTTGCTTTAAACTGTTCCAGGGTGAATTGTTGTACTGCATAAAAAAATAGATGCATAACTACTTCATCAGCTACTGATGTTATAAATATAATTTTGTGCTTAAAGGTAAACTTAAAATCCCCTTCTTCCTTTTCACTTTGGTTTTCCATCACATTTGAACTCTGCAGAGGTCGGAAGTGTAAACCAATCTTTGTACAGATTGCTCGGCAAGTTGTAAAGCTGAATGCTTCAGATCTCCGACTTCCCTCAAGAGCCTGGAAGGTCAAACTAGTTGGAGAAGGTGCTGACGATGCAGGAGGGGTCTTTGATGACACCATCACAGAGATGTGTCAGGTATGTAAACATCTGGACTTGTTAGAACAAATTTTATTCCAGCTGTTTACTGGATGTCTGATGTACTAGAGCTACTACTTCTTCACTGTCATGAATATCTATCCATAGGAGTTGGAGACAGGAGTTGTAGAGCTGCTCATCCCATCTCCCAATGCCACAGCAGAGGTTGGCTACAACAGAGACAGGTGAGAAGACCTTAATGAAACATGTAGGTCAGTTAATGTGTTGGAAGTTGTAGGACTTTAAGAGAGTAACTAATCCTTTGTTTGAAATAAAAGAAAGACATTTCTTCGATGGCATGCGCTAAATTGGATATGATACAGGGAAGATTAGCATGGTCTCTGCGCAAGGATGACACGTAAATCCGTGAAGCGTTCCACATTTTTCAGCGGAGGCTTCAAAGCGTGTCTGCCGTCTATTATTTTGGGGAACGTTCGGTTGCTAGCAAACGAGATGGACGAGCTAACAGCGCTGACACGGAGTCAGAGGGAATATCGTGAGTGTAGCTTGATGTGTTTCACCGAATCACGGATGCACCGGGGTATTCCCGATGGCAGTGGACAGTGTGGCTTCCACACTGTTCGGGCGGACAGGGACAGCGCCACGAGCGGTAAGCAGAAAGGAAGAGGGCTTGCTGTTCTTGTTAACAAACAAACATAACAATCAAAGACTCGGGCCGTATTATTTGATCAGGGAATTTACCCTTGTAATGTTGGTGGCTGTTTACGACACTGCAGTGAATGCTCAGCCACCTACAGCCGTATCCAGAGCTGCACCACTCCCTCAGGATTGTTTACGAGTCTGTTGTGGCCAGTGCCATCCTCTATGCTGTTGCATTCTGGGACAGCATGCCAACAGACTCAATCAACTGCTCGGCAAGGCCAGTAATGTTGTGGGGATGGAGCTGGACTCTCTTAGACTGTTTCTGACAGGTGGCTGTTGTCCAAGATAAGGACAGTGATGGACAGCACCTCCCACACACTCCATGACTTGCTAGCCAGTCACAGGAGTGAGACACAGGACTGAGACACAGGACTGAGACACAGGACTGAGACACAGGAAATCATTCCTGCCTGTGGAACTCCTCCATCTAATACGCCGTACACACTGCAACAATTACACCCTTTGCACACACTCTACAGTAAAATAACAAATGACAAAGTTTCACAGGTTAGAGTCAAATGTCAATCATATACATTTCACCTCTATAATATTCTTGATATGTATAATTGAGCGATTTGTATGCGTGTATATTGTGCTATTTCTTAAATGTGTAAACTTTGTAATAGTCTAGTCTGTTACTGTTATTGCCTTGGAGCAACTGAAACCCACATAGTTTCCTTATGGATTATTAAAGTATTCTGATTCTGATTTTGATAGATTCCTCCTCAACCCGTCAGCATGCCTGGATGAGCACATGCTCCAGTTTAAATTCTTAGGTATTCTTATGGGGGTAGCCATCCGCACCAAGAAGCCCCTGGATCTGCACTTGGCTCCTTTGGTTTGGAAGCAGTTGTGCTGCATCCCCTTGTTGCTGGAGGACCTGGAGGAAGTGGACCTGCTCTATGTGCAGACACTCAAAAGCATTCTTCACATTGAAGACAGCGGCATCACGGAGGATAATTTCCATGAGGTTAGAAAAGCATTTTGATTGTATGTTCGTGTGAGGATTATACTTATATTGAAACCACACTAAAGCAAGCCACCAGCCACAAACACATCCATTCATTCAGCAGCGTTACAGTGTTAACTGGGGTTGTTTAATAGAACATTAAATTCAATGTTTGGTTCATTTTTAGTGCAACAGAGAAAAAGCAGATGTCTACATTTAAGAACAGTTGAAATATGAAAGAAAACCTGTGTAATGTTACTTTGCTTGAGACAGGCTTACCTGGGTCCAACCTGGAATTAGGCCGGGGGAGCGGCTACATTGGCAAAGCGGGCTGGGTATCGTCTAACGTTGGGCAATATCTAAAATCTTTCCAACCGACATTCGACTTTCTGATGGGCGGAGCAATATATAGTTATGCACAGACTGATTTGCGCTTTTAGGCTTTATAGGGTGAAAGGTAAAGACCCTACAGTAAAACAGAGAAAGCCCAACAATCAAAAGACCCCCTATGAGCAAGCACTTGGCGAAAGTGGGAAGGAAAAATGCCCTTTTAACAGGAAGAAACCTCCAGCAGGCTCAGGGAGGAGGAGCCAGATGGGGGTGAGGAGAGGAATACTGAAGAAAAGACGCTGCAGATGAGAGCTCATTTCTGCCACATGAGCTTTCATACGTTGGATGAAATGAATAAATGAACAGAACAATGAACGGTTGTTAGATTTAGTGGAAAGCTTTTATAGAAAACCATACAGTGGCATTTATTTACCATGACTGCAGACGTTATTGACTTGTATTTTATGCTTTGTTTGTCTTTCTGATGCGTTCTCTTTGATAATATAATTGCCATATTCTAGTACAAAGCCTCATTTTGAGCCTCTTCTTTTAGGCCATGGACATAACTGGTTTTTAACTACGCGTTCAAATAGAAAAACAGCAGTTTGTCTTATCACACTCAGATCTGGGGACAAAGATTAATTGTCACTGATCCACAGGGTCCAAGGTTTATTATTTAGGACTTAGAGATGTGGAGATTTTAGGTGTATTTTTAAATCATTAATGTAATTCCATCACAGGTCCTTTCTTTATGAAGTGAAGTTCTCTAACCTCAGTGAGCTCTTTGCCAGCACTCACAGTTTTTGTGTTTGTTTTGCAGATGATTCCTCTGGATTCCTTTGTCGGGCAGAGTGCAGATGGTAAAATGGTCCCCATTATCCCAGGAGGGAACAGCATCCCTCTCACTTTCTCCAACAGGAAGGAATATGTGGAAAGAGCTATTGAGTACAGACTGCATGAAATCGACCGTCAGGTACAGAAAAGGCCTTTACACACCAGACATGTCAAATCCATGCGAATATTTTGTGTATTAAAAATATTTTTCGGACTCACCTCTTCAGTACAACCAGAATTAACTTCAAAGTCATAAAAAAGAAGTACGTGTGGAAGTGTCTTAAACCTGTGTTGGGTCAAAGACAATTATTGGCCACAGCTGTGGTTGTAAATAAAGACTTCGGATAGACGTCTGGGAAGCATTTTGACTTGACTTTCCTTTGGAGTTTATTTGGGTCATATGAAATTGAATTGAACTTGTACGTCTTGGTCATACTGTTTCAAAGCTTCGTTGGCTAAGGACTTCTCAGTCACCAGTTGTTAGCCACTGAGCATTCACAGGGGAATGTATAGATGACCCAGATACAGGAACACAGTGTTTGTCTGCTGTTTCAACATGGAAAACCTAATAACAGCAAGCTGTGCGCAGGACTGGAAACAAACAAGAACGTCTCTTTAGCCGATCTGACCGTTAGATTAAACGTGACTTTGGCCTTAACACGGACATAAGTCTTCTCCTGTGGGCTCATCTCTCCCAGGTGGCAGCAGTGCGTGAGGGCATGTCGTGGATCGTGCCGGTGCCGCTACTGTCCCTGCTCACTGCCAAGCAGCTGGAGCAGATGGTTTGTGGCATGCCGGAGATCTGCTGCGATGTGCTCAAGAAGGTGGTGCGCTACAGAGAGGTGGATGAACAGCACTCCTTGGTGCAGTGGTTTTGGCAGACCCTGGAGGAGTTCTCCAACGAGGAGCGTGTCCTCTTCATGCGCTTTGTCTCAGGTCGCTCGAGGCTCCCTGCTAACACAGCTGATATCTCCCAGAGGTTTCAGATCATGAAGGTGGACAGGGTAAGTAGAGCAGTGCATTGTCATCATGAAAAAATGCCCAATTATTTTCCTTAAATCCCTGGGGAATCTAAGTGATGTTTAGGATGGTTTATTGGCAATGAGCTGAGCAGGGAAAATAACTTTTCTCTGGATGAGGCAGTTCAGAGACAGAGGACCTCAGTCTACGTTAATCTGGGGGCATTTTGGTTCTTTTGGTTCTCCCATCTTCAATGGACCGCTGCGTAACTCAGGACACTATTAACTATCGTTATGAGTGTACAATAACATATTTTTGCATTTCCTGGCAGTGTGAATGCTGGAAATTTAAAGATTTTGCCTGAAGTGTTTAAAAATATTTGAAATAGTCAAAGCTGAACTTCCTGAATGAGCTTAATTTAATTAGATTACCAAATTATCAGCCAGCTTTAGTGTAAAAAGTAGAAGCACAAAATTGAAAAATGGGCTAAATAAAACCAAAGAATCCATCATTTTACTCTAAAATCATAGCCACGGGTGTCCGCTTTCATCCCCGGTTATTGTGATAGATATTTGTCTCTCATAAATGTCCCCAAAGCGCTGCCTCCTCCGTCCAACTCTTCCACACGGAACAATGTGAAAACCGTCTAAATTTCATGTGAAAATCCGAATCGCAGGCTGTTTCTGCACTGTCACGACATCCACATACTAAACTCTACAGATGGGAAAATGTAAGAATTTGTAGACTCGGAGTTGTTGGCGCTCACGGTGAAAGAAGTTTTCTTATACAACAGTTTTCTCTTAGGAAGCATTTCAGAGACAAATTTCTGTCTATTTCAACCTGAAGCTGACAGAAGTCTGGGTCACCTGACACGAGTCACTATAGCAACCGGTCCTCACACCTGCATCCTGATGGGCGCTCTCTCACCCAGCCACAGTTTTTACTCTCCAGCCATTATCTTAATCTTAAAACGTAGGACGGTTTGTCCTCAGCCTCACAAACCGACTCTGCCTTCAGGCTCGGGCTCATAGTAGCCCTGGCCTGCATCTTAATTAGTGAGTTAATTAAGATGCAGGTGTCAAAAAAACAACACAGTGCTTCAGAGACACTGTGCCGAGGCTTAGTTCATCAGCACATCACTCCTTTAGTACCTGATTCATTGGTTTATAAGGAAGTGAATCACTGGCAGGATTTGTGGTCTTTTGTGCGAGACATAGTGAACTGCTGTGCGACACTGAGATATGGAGTCAGCAACAAAAGGAAGATGTTCTGCCTATTCCTGAATAAAAACCACTTTAATAAGGAGTTCTACCCACAGGTCTAAACTGTACATAAGAAATGCACCGTACATATATAGTGATAGAATTATAACCATCACTAATCTGGGAGTTAAAATGGAGGCAGATCTTAAACTTGGTCAGAGCTTTTTTAAATTTAAGCCCGTCTTATCAAAGCAGCTTTTTGAGACAGTAATCATTAACATATTTAAGCGACGTTATCTTGAATCTGTGCCACACCTGCACAGAGACACAAAATATCTTGCTTGTCGTGTGGGCTACAAGTAGACCAGAGTCAGTGCAATCAAACACACCTGCCTTAGTTAATACAACCCCATCAAACCACTCCCAAACTAGTGCCCATTCCCCACAGCAAACATGGAGAAGAGGTTATCTAGGCAATATTATGTTACACCATACCACCTTTATTTATAAAGCACTTTAACATAAAACCAGAGTTCACAAAGTGCTGTACATGCTAATAGCATAAGTAAAGAAAATTAAAATGAGATAAGATAAAATAAATAACTAAAAAACTAAAATAAATTGAAACATGTTATAACAAATTGAGTCAACCCCTCTAATCAATGCCAAAGGCTTCAGCGAATAAATATGTTCTAAGAAGACTTTTAAATTCAGGGAGAGAAGAGGCCTGCCTAACATGCAAGGGCAGATCATTCCACGACTTTGGAGCAGCTACAGCAGAAGCACGATCACCTTTAAATTTATACTTAGTTTTTGGTACCTTAAGGAGCTGCTGATTGGCGGACCTAAGGGAACGGGCAGGTGTATATGGTTGTAGTAGCTCCGAGAGGTAGGGGGGGGCCAGGCCATTAAGAGATTTAAAAGCAAATAAGAGAATTTTAAAAACAATCCTAAAATGTACAGGTAGCCAGTGGAGTGAAATTAAAATGGGGGTAATGTGCGCAGACTTTTTTGTTCCAGTTAAAAGACGAACTGCATCACTAACCCCACAATAAAGTGCGTTACAATAATCCAGCCTAGAAGTAACAAAGGCATGGATTACTGTCCCAAAATGCTGTTTCGATAAGATGGGCTTTATTTTGGCTAATTCCCTCAAATGAAAAAAGCTAGATCTTACAACAGCTCTGACCTGGCTTTCAAGTTTAAGATTTGCCTCTATTTTAACTCCCAGATTAGTGATGACTGGTTTAACATACTGTGCCAGTGAACCAAGATCTATAATAGTGGCCTCAGAAGCGCCACCAAAAACCATCACTTCCACCAGGGTATTTAAAAGTAGCGCAGACTGGGAGGCAGAGCCTTGAGCTTTCACGTCCGTCTTCTGTGTCATCACCACCCGGTGTGGATTTGCCAGACGGAGACCGTCTGTATCTTTAAGATCCGACTTTCATTTTTGATAAAGCGTATAGCTGGGATGACCGTGAACCCTTCCTTCGTTATGCTGCAATAGGCCGGACCTGCTGGGGCTTCTCATGATGCATGACCACTTGCATGTTTCTTCTTCACTCACTGTCCATTAAATCATTAGTGTACTGTTGTTTGTTCTTTACCTTATTATATAAAGTGCCTTGAGGCGACTGTTGTTGTGATTTGGTACCAACTGAATTGAATTTAGGAGAGCAGCGTTTGGCCTGCCACAGAATGACACTGTGTGAGGTTTAAGTAATTTGGAATTTGTTGTGTGTCCTCCACAGCCCTACGACAGCTTGCCCACCTCTCAGACATGTTTCTTCCAGCTGCGCTTGCCTCCGTACTCAAGCCAGGCTGTCATGGCTGAGAGGCTGCGCTACGCCATCAATAACTGCCGCTCCATCGACATGGACAACTACATGCTCTCCCGAAACGTGGACAATGCCGAAGGCTCTGACACTGACTACTGATCCAAGCAGTTCCACACACGCACACAAATAAACTCGGCAGAAATGAGCAGGAACAGCCAGTATTATCCAAACCGCACCATCATAGGAAACTCTTAAGCAGATGGGCCATTTTCTAATCTGTTTTATGTCGATTAAACAGCACAACTTTTCATTTCTCTTTGTGGTTTATTAGCAGTTTTTATTGACACAAATTCATACGAGAAATGCATTTAGT
Organism: Simochromis diagramma; assembly: GCF_900408965.1. NCBI lineage: Eukaryota > Metazoa > Chordata > Actinopteri > Cichliformes > Cichlidae > Simochromis > Simochromis diagramma. The sequence goes on along the minus strand of NW_024387258.1, from coordinate 885,968 downwards.
GTTTTATTATCTTTTTTTGTGCACATCTCATTTTCAGGGTTTCTGAATGGAGATATGTTTATTTGTTTGGAAATGTGTATAGAACATTATCAAGCAAGCTGTGGAGAAAGAAACACATTGTACATTGTGTAAAATGCTACATTAGGGAAAATGTCATATTTATTGTTTTCATTGCCTTTGCCAAGTTTCCCAAACCATATAAAAGACCTGACAATAAATGCTGCATAATTGATTTGTTGTTCTGTTGCTGGAGTTAGCTATTTCCATGGTAAAAAGAAAAACCCTTCATCATAAATGGATTAATTTATGTGAGAAGTACAAAATATCACAAATGCCACTGTTTGACAGGAAGAAATAAACTGGAAAAAAAATAACAATCAGGGGGAAAAAACGACCCGAGCAGGTGAAACAGATTCTCGTGACGCGGCGCTTTGGGAAGTCCCTCCTTCCCATTTCCTTATTTTTTTGCATATTTGTCATATTTTCATTATTTTGATCAAACAAATGTTAATGTCGAACATAGATGTCCCTAGTAAATACAACACGCAGTTTATAGTTGATTCCATTCATTACACGAAACAGCCGTGACAAATGGTTAACTTACTCAATCTAAAATGAAATCTTCACTTTAAAAATGCAGAGTTTTTACTGGAGTTATCTTTATCTGATAGTAAAATGTTTTGATGATCTGAAACAAAGTGAAAAATATGCTAGAACTCAGAAAGGTCTTGATGCATGCTCAATAATCCAGGTAAGGAAATCCCAAAAGGTTGATTCTGTTCATCTGGACGCAGCGTTTTCAGTGGGAGAAACGTTTCATCACTCATCCAGGTGACTGCTTTGGTCTCAGCTGACTGCAGGTTTCCCCGAAATTGAATTGAAACCAGACCTCGTTTTATTCTTGAGATCATCTTCTGCTGGTCTAACAGCACAGGTATACACGGAGCTAGTCTCTAGTTCAACAACCAAATCTGTGAGATTAATATCCTTTTTATCCATGTTTAAACTGAAATATCATCATGCAACATTATGCCTTTGGATCACTTTTCTAAGGGTAAATGGTAAATGGCCTGCATTTGTATAGCGCTTTACTTACTCCCTAAGGACCCCAAAGCACTTTACACTATATTCATCCACACATTCACACACCCATTCACACACACATTCACACACTGGTGATGGCAGCTACGTTGTAGCCACAGCCACCCTGGGGCGCACTGACAGAGTCGAGGCTGCCGGACACTGGCGCCACCGGGCCCTCTGACCACCACCAGTAAGCAAACATGACTGATCTTGATGAAACTTTGCATAAAGAAAATTAAATACATAAAGCACATATAAGAATATTTTATACAAATTCCACAATATATTTGTACATTTGACAGGTCAGCTGAGTACAGGATGGGATGTCAGATTAGAAAGTTAATAATATAAACATGCACATATTGTCCAGTGAGGACCATGCACTCACTGAGGGCAGTCAAACTGATGATGACAGTGAGGAAGATCAGAACCCAGAAACAGTTTTGAGGTGCTGTTAGGAGGTCAGGGGTCAGTTCAAGGTAAGATGTGTGTGTTGGTGTATTTGTGTTAGGAACAAATCTTGTCAGAAATACATGCACCTGAATTGTATTGACAAAAGCATTTAGAGCTGTAGTATTGTTTGCTCTGATTTTCTTTCCTGTGCAGGTTCCCAAAAGATAAAATTAGAAGTTTAGTGAAATGAGTAGTCCGCAACCCTCATTCTTAAATCAGACTTTGACTAGACAACTTGTTTAAATCATAGTACTGATCCCATCAGTTTTTACATTTGTTGGGATTTATTTCTCTAAGGCTCATATCTCATAATTAGAATCACATATTTGTGTTTTATTTTTTACTTGACAACGCTATACAACTACAGGCCACTTACCATAAAATGAACCCAACACATTTTACAGTCACTTTTTACAGCAGAACTTTACAAAAACAAATTTCCATATTCTCCAGAATTCTGTTGTTCATGTTAGGCATGTTAATCATGAACATCACGCACAGTACCAGGTCTTTCCAGTGGTGCCAAAACCTGGACGTTATGCTGGAGCCCCAACCTGCGCATCCAGTTTAGGCGCTGGCTCTGATGGTGGCCTGTCGGTACCTATCGGCTGCCTCCGGAGTCCCACAGGCTAACCAAGCCTGGTAGGTTGGTTACCACCACGACAGGCACCAACTACCTTGCGGCCGCAGCTCCGTGCAGCAGCTTCGGCAATGGAGGTGCTGAACATGGTCCATTCGGACTCAATGTCCCCAGTCTCCCTCGGAATGCTGTTGAAGCTCTGCCGGAGGTGTGCGTTGAAGATGTCGCAGACTGGGGCCTCTGCTAGACGTTCCCAGCACACCCTCACTGTACGTTTGAGTCCTGATCCAACTCACCACCAGGTGATGATCAGTTGACAGCTCAGCCCCTCTCTTTACCCAAGTGTCCAAAACATTTGGCCTCAGGTCTGGTGATACGATTACAAAATCGATCATCGACCTGCGGCCTAGAGCGTCCTGGTGCCACGTGCACTTATGGACTCTCTTATGTTCGAACATGGTGTTCGTTATGGCCAAACTGTGGTTTGCACAGAAGTCCAATAACAAAACACAACTCTGGTTCAGATCCGGGAGGCCGTTCCTCCCAATCACGCCCTTCCAGGTCTCACTGTCGTTGCCCACATGAGCATTGAAGTCTCCCAGTAGGACAACAGAGTCACCAGGGGCAGCACCCTCCAGTGCCCCACTCAGGGACTCCAAGAAGGCTGGGTACTCTGAACTGCCGCTCGGAGCATAAGCACAGATGACAGTCAGGACCCGTTTCCTGACCCAAAGGCGAAGGGAACAAACCCTCTCGTCCACTGGGAAAAACCCCAACATACCAGTAGCAAGCTGAGGGGGTACCAAGATACCCGCCCCAGCCCGACGCCTCTCACCAGGGGCAACTCCAGACTGAGACAGAGTCCAGCCCCTCTCCAGGAGACTGGTTCCAGAGCCCAGGGCAAGCGTTGAGGTGAGCCCGACTATATCTAGCCGGTACCTCTCAACCTCACACACTAACTCAGGCTCCTTCCCCACCAGAGAGGTGACATTCCATGTCCCAGTTGCCAGTCTTGGTAGCCGGGGATTGGTCCGCCAGGGCCTCCGCTCCTGGCTGCTGCCTGACTCACATTGCACCCAACCCCCACGATGCCTCCTGCGGGTGGTGGGCCTGCAGGAAGATGGGTTCATGTCCCTTTTTCGGGCTGTGGCCAGCCGGGATCCATGGACTAAGGCCCGGCCACCAGATGCTCACCCTCGGGCACCCACCCCGGGCCTGGCTTCAGGGCGGGGCCCCAGTAAACCTAACCCGGGCAGGGTAAACTGTTCCCTCGATGGTCTTTTCATAGGGGTCTTCTGAATTTCTCTTTGTCAGGACCAATTTGCCACGGGAGACCCTACCAGGGGGCAAAAGCCCCCACACAACATAGCCCCTGGGATCCCTGGGACACACAAACCCCTCAACCACGATAAGGTAGCGATCAGCGGAGGGGCAAAAAAAAATCCCAAACAAGCAAATTTAACCCGACATCTATGATTTGATTTCTTTGCATGTGTGGATTGGATGGGTTGTTACTGAGATGAGGTGATGATTTCATGTCAATAGCGCCTTTAGAAATATATTTACTAAGAAAACCGGTGACGTATTCAATACTTGCACTTAGTTTTACCTGCTGTATGAAAAGATATGCTGTGTTTGGTTCTGATTGTCTGTAAAAAACAAACAAAGGTCTCCACTACCTTACAAAGGTATCGACCTAATTAAAAGGAATGACAGCAACATCTCACATCCTCTGGAAAAAGAATGAGCAAACACGCATCCTTTAGCAAAGCTTTTATTTAGGTCTCTGCTGGACAGGTGGGATTTAGATTCTATGTAAATTTACAGGTTTGTGTCTGTTAATGTATATAAATATATAAATTTCCTCTTCTATGTGCAAACCAATAAGCACGCCAAAGCATGAAGAATAATTAGTCTCCAGGTCAGGCCTGAAAAGACAAGGAAACATTAACCATCATGTGTTGTTCACACTATTTATATCCAATGAAAAGTAAAGCTGATATATAATGTTGGATCTGGAGACTTTGCTATGTCCAACTGTTTGTATTCACTTACCAGACACTTTATTAGATAAGCTTGCTCAACTGCACATGAAATCAAATATTTAATCAGCCAGTGACATGGCAGCAACTCAGTGACATGTAGGCATGTCAAAAAACCCTCAAGTTCAAACTGATCGTAATTTAAGTGATTTTGATAGTGGCTTTTAGTGCCATATTCTGGTCTGAGTATTTCACAAAATGCTGGTCTACTGGAATTTTCCCACATGATCACCTCGGGCGTTTACAGAGAAATAGCTGCAGTTCACCCTTTTGTTGATGGTTAGGCTGGTTAGACTTCTCTGACTTTCAAAGTGATAAGAAGAGAACAGGGCCTGCTTCTTACCTGACTGATTCATTCCACCTGTTGGTGCTGAAGTAACAGAGTCTAGAGGAAAACAAATGTGCCTGGTTAGCAAACTTGTGACATTACCAATAGGTTTGATGTGTCACATGGCCCTCGTCCTATTGAAAAAACAAAAGTTGTATCCAAGATGGCCGACTTCTAAATGGCCACCATGGTCACCACCCATCTTGAGGAGTTTGCCCCTCACATATACTAATGTGCCACAAACAGGACTTTAATATCACCAACCATTCCCATGTTATTACGGTGTATCCATATAAATGGCCCACCCTGTAGTTTATATAGCCATTTAAAGTAAATGTATTTTAATGTAAAAATTAAATGAAAATAAAAAACAGTGCAACATTTTTTCTAATGAACATCAGGGAATGCCTCCCTTGTGGCAACCCCCCCCCCCCCCAAAACAAACAAACAAACAAACAAACAAACAAAAACTGTCACAATTATATAAATGAGAATAGTTACTGTGATGTTCACAAAGTCCTGTTTGAGATCAAGAAAAATGACGAGTGGGTCTGACTGTGAAACACTGCTTCTTCATTTGCTAATGAGGTGCCAGTCACAAGTAATTAGTCAGTGAGGAGCATAGAAAAATAATATGACAGATTTTCAAATTACACATGATTCATTTCATTCAACATGACCCTAAACTAGCGACGAGCAAATGAAGCTTACTGAAGCTTGTATTTAAAAAAGGTTCATCACTCAAAGCTTCCCAATAGCTTTTGGTGCCACCTGGTGGGCAAAACTATGAAGAGCAGCTTGAATCTACAAATTAAAATGAACTGCTTCATTATGATTGCCCACTCTACAGAGCTAACAGCTAATAGCAATCTAATATTGGGCTGCCATTGTGGTGCTTTGAATGTGTATTTTGGGGGGTGCTGCCTGTATGTGCCTCAGGTCCTTGTTTCAAACTGTAACAGGGGATTTGAGGTTTTAATAAGATGGACAAGTGTCATAATGCTGGATGAGCTCATTAACCATTACAACTAAGTAAGATGCAATACAATAACTACAACTTGAAAAAATACTTTAAAACTAATGATAATACGTTCAATTAACTTCAGAAGTGTCGGGATTCATCTTTTATGTAACACGTGATGCTCAGTGTCTGAGGTCACATCTGAAATCCAGCAAAGAAGCCGGCGCTCATCAAACAGCATGTTGATGTTGGTTCTATCACCACATTTTGGAGGCGACTGGAAGAGGGAAATAAGGTCGGTTAAGTCCACGCTCCAGGTCATCCTAAAGGATCAAATCAAATAGTGCCTGAAGAAGTCCTCTTCACAGCACTCACTAAAATGGAAGGGATCCTTAATGCTAGACCTCTTGGCTAAATATCATCTGATATTGCTGATCCTGACCCAGTTGTACCCATTTTCATGGTCATGGGGCACCAGGATGCCTCGTTTCCACAGGTGGCATATGGACCAGGTTAACTTTATCGCCAGTTAAAGATGGAAACAAAGCCAGATCATCGCTGAACACTTCTGGACCCATTTCATTTCGAGATGCCTCCATGGCGTTCAGCTCAGACAGAAGTGGTGTGATGCCACCTGACCTTGCTGTAGATGAAGTCGTCATGATAGTGGACTCTCAGCTGCCCAGGGCCATGTGGCTAGTTGGGGAAAATCTCAAAATTGTTTCTTTGGGTGGATGGTATAGTGTGGTCAGTGGAAGGGCAAGTAAAAGATCACACTTACACACGACCAAGCTAGTTACCCTGCCTCAGATGCAAGATGGGAAAACCTTATAGACGTTTTTTGCTATGATGTGCATTTGCAGTGTAAATACAGGGGTGGCTGTATATATGTCCCTGTTGGTGTGGACTACATTACCCAGAACCCCTTGCCTAGCATCACAGGATTGATTAGCCCTTGTTCTAGCTGGTCTGACTCAGCTCCTGGGCTGACGATGCAGGAAAGAGCTGTTGGGAACAAAGGCAATAACCCGTCCTTTGTTTGTTATGACTGGTGTCTGTCGCATAAATGTGAGATTATGTGGATCATGTTTAGGATGCTTCTATTTTGACCTTTTCAAAATATTTGTTCTAGCCACCGTTGGGGCACGTGCTAGTTAGTGAGAACCATGGTGACCCGATTAAATCATAGTTTCCGGTCCTGCTTCATCTTTATTTGTCACATCTACGTTCCAATGTGACTTGGAACAGTCTACTGTAGGTGTGTTACCCACTGGCTGACTGCCTCATTATACATATTTCCATCCCTTGTGTTGGACTTCCATCTAGTGATACGTTTGGGAAGTGGTATACTAAATGTGAGCACTCCTGGAGAGCAGACTTTCCCCATATAAAACTGATCATTTAATTATATCTGGTGCAGGCTGGAGTCTTCCACGAACAGCATCAACATGCTGGTTCAGACGTTTTGTTTTGAAAATTACTTCACTACATTCTCGGCTAAAAAATATTTAAAAAGTGCAGGTGGTGACGCACAAACAGGTTATTTTAAAACTTAGTTTACAGTTTAGCGTACCACCACCACTGCCGCTTGTGATTTGAAATGTTAGAGTCTGCAGTGACAACATTAGCCCCATCAATTTGATGTGTGAGGTTGACATGTATTAATTAAGTAGTTATTACATTAGGTTGTGTAATATAATAAGTTACATTTAATGTTCCTTGCTAGAAAGGTTTGGTGTCAGCTGGCAGGCTTGGTGCAATGAAGAAGGTGCCTAAAAAGTACAGTAGGCTGTCCAAACAGCCAAGCAAAGACTCACAGCCTCGGCCAGCTGCTTGAAGAGGTACACCAGAGAGATAGAAGGCAGGAGAATAAACCAGCTGTTCTCCATAGAACCAGCCACGGTTTACTCTCAGTGGCAGGGGAACAATATGAGCACAGAACCACCAAGGCTGGAGATGGAGCGATACTGGAAGAGCATATGGGAGAAGGACGCAACTCATAACTGCATGCTCAGTTTCTAGTGGATCTAAGAGCAGACCACAGCAACCTCCCTGAACAGGATCCAATAACCTTCACAGTGGCAGACATCCAAGAAAGCGTCTCCAGTATGAAGAGTTGGACAGCAGGCCCAGACATGGTTCACGCCTACTGGCTGAAGAAGCTGACCGCACTATGACATCACAGCCAAAACAGGCTGAGAGCAGCATTTCCTAATAAAAATATCCTAAAACAAAGTTTCATATCTCAGCATGGTGTGCAATGTTTCCTTTAAAAAATGAGGAACCTGGACAAGTAGAGGACAAAAACAAAAAGACCTGGCAGGCCGAAAAAGTCTAACTACAGTTGATAGACAATATCTGAAAGTTATATCCTTAAGAAATAAGGATAGGACCAGCGAGATACTTTATTGCCCATTTTTACTGCAGCAATTCAGTTCAATTCAATTTTATTTATAAAACCACCAAACCACCAATCACAACATCATTCCCCTCAATATACCTTACAATAAACCTTATATTGTGAGGTAAAGACCCTACAATAATATGTTAAAACTTCAACAATCAAATGACCCCTTTGAGCAATCTCTTTGTGACACAAGCTACACATCTCACCTGTCAAACTCACCTGACATTCTGGCCAGCTCAATGCTGTAGTCAGAGAACTCATGCCGTTTGCTCACCGAGCAAACGTGAGTCCCAAAGTCCTCCAGTCTGACCTGCAGGACGGTGAGCGTGATGTTGCCTGGGCTGTAGCTGATGGTGTAGCCAGCCGTGCAGTTCTGAAAGGCTTTGTGTTTGATATAGTGACACAGCAGCTCATTGAGAGGACTCCTCCACTGTATGGATAGCTGGAAGATATGCATCTGGTCCTCATAGTGGTATGAGCAAGGCAAAGTGGCACGCTGGCCCGGCAGGCAGAGCAGTTTCCCAGTGCTACCTTGAGACACAAGAACTCAGGGTTAATGTGTTTGAAGATGCTCAAATCAGCATTTTTTAATTTTATATACATACTGTGGTGGTTCATTTACAAACACAAGTCTAACTTACGTGTTTTTAATAAGAAATAATCAAATTGTTACATGCTTACATTTAGACAAAATGTCAGAAATCTGTCATGAACGTGTTTTTCACCAAAAATTGAAAACCACATTTTTCATGGTTTGTTGGGTTAACCCTTTGGGCTCCAGGATATAACTGGCCATTTTTGTTGAATTTTGTTGTTTTTGTTTTTTTTTGTTTTATTTTTTATCAATGACTGGTTTCTTCCTGTTAAAAAGGAGTTTTTCCTTCCCACTGTCGCCAAAGTGCTGCTCATAGGGGGTCATATGATTGTTGGGCTTTTCTCTGTATCTATGATTGTACGATCTACTGTAAATATAAAGCGCCTTGCGGCGACTGTTGTTGTGATTTGGCGCTGTATAAATAAAATTGAATTGAATTGAACATACTGTATTAACACAATTTATCTGTAATCACACAAAAAACAAAAACTCTAGTAGGATTTCTTTTTACTGTAAAAACCACAGACGTGTTTAGTGAATGATTTCATAACTTGAAACTCAAAAAAACTGTAAACGATAAATTCATATATAACTATTTACCTAAAAATGCAGCCAATGCCTCTGGCGTTTTTTGTACAACCATTTAAAAATACTAAAACTGAAATTAGAGAACAATCAGGTTTCACAATAAGATGCTGCACAAATTATTTGTGCCACTCCAAAAAGTAGTTTTTCCGCCACAAGACAGAGGAGAACACCACAGGGATGGAACCTGCCGGCCTGATCGCTCCACCTGCGTCCCACCTGGAGACAGCGTTTACACTGCAATCTGTGATATTCAGCAGTGCCCTCAGTGTCACACAAAACAAAATAACGACTACACTACCACACACTAACTGCACACTCCAAACACACTAAAAGACACAAATTTCTGCCTTTTACACCAGCCTCCCTCACAGATTGGTGAGCAAGCTGTTAACCCTAGGATTCCCATATTCCAGCTGCTTTGGATTAAGGACTTTCTGACAAACACAAAGGGTAAGGGTGGGCCCCCACATCTCCTCGGCCATCAGCACTAGCTCTCCCGCGTGCTGAGCCCCCTGCTCTTCACGCTATACACACATGACTGTGCCCCCGCTCACCAAAGTAACACCATAGTCAAATCTACAGACGACTCCCCTTTGGTGTGGGTCATCTCTGGGGAGCATGAGTCTGCCTACAGGGATGAACTGGAGTGGCTGACGACGTGGTGCAGGGACAACAACCTAATCCTGAACACATTTAAGGCCAAGACGATTAAGACCACATTAAACCAGTTTACATCAATGGGGATGGGGTGGAGATGGTGTCGGAGCTCCTCTTCCTGAGAGTTCACATCATGGAGGACCTGTACTGGGGTGTGAACACAACGGAGAAAGAAAGAACGGCAAAGAACTGAACACCCTCGCTGCCTCATGAAAAGCAGGAAATATTATAAAAGACATCGCTCATAAAGATAGAGACGCATCAAAACAAAGACAAATAGACTGAATAGCAGTTTCTACTGTGTCACTGTCAGGCCATTAAACAACATGTAATCACCTCCAGTTTAACCTGACAAGTGCAGTGCAATGGATCACATCCTATGCAATAGTGTTACATGTGCAATAAGGTTTTATAATACTGAGTGCTTGTGTGCTACCTTTGTTTTTATAGTATCCTTTTGTAATCATATTCTACTTCTACTTTGTGACACCACAGGGACTACATTTTGTTACAATGACAATAAAGATTTTTGGATCCTGATCACTTCCTGTTACAATGCACAGTGGTGTTTTTGTGCAGCTTATATGTGTTTAACTAAAACTTACTCTGTGAAATAAGATGTTATGTATAATCTTCACGTGTTTTATCCAAAGTACACTCTCTGTTGGCTCTGCAGGCAGATCCAGGAAAACAGGATGGCTGGGTGACAATGAGGAGGACGTGTACTCTAAATAGAAGTCCACAGTTCACTACCAACCCATCCATCACCCAATTAATTTTTCCCACTCGCTACGGAACAAACTCTGGTAACCGGTGATTCTGTTTTGAGACATGTGAAGCTAGAACACCAACAAACTGGAAAAAAACTGGTGTTGTTGGGAGACCGTCCATCCCACTTTGAATGGAGCAGCTCTCATTTCTAGAAATCTGGCCAAATTTATTTAACCCATCAAAACTATTCAGAGTTGAAACCAGAAAGGCGACCTACCTTTAAAAGCAGGCTCAGACCATCCCCAGCTCTTATTACGCTGCCTTGATGACATCAAACAGTGGATGTCCTTAAATTTTCTAAAGCTAAATGAAAATAAAACTGAAGCTGTCATTTTCAGCAACTTTGTCGATAATCCCATCGACAGCACTCTGGGCCTCCTTTCCTGCTACTGTCAAACACATGTAAAAAACCTCGGTCTCTGCCTTGATGGTTCTTTTAAATTGAATAAGCAGGTGAGTGCAGTGGTCCAATCCTGCTTCTTTCAGTTAAGACAGCTAGCCAAGGTAAAGCCAAACCTCCTAACGTCTTTGAACGTGTTATTCACCCTTTCCTTACTTGCAGGTTGGACTACTGCAATTCATTGTGTTTTGGTCTCGACCAGGCCTCCATTCATCATCTTCAGATGGTCCAAAATGCAGCTGCTCACCTGCTAACTGGACGGAGAGAGCTTATAACCCCAGTTTTAGCTTCTCTACACTGGCTTCCTGTCTCCTACAGGATCCAGTTTAAACTTTTACTTTTTGTTTCTAAGTCACTTAACGCTCGAGCCCCTCCTTACCTGTCTGAGCTCCTCTCTGTTTATGCTCCAGGAAAAACTATGAGGTTTAGCTCAAAATGAGTGCTGTCCATCCCACGGACTGACCTTAAATCTCGTGCCGATAGAGCTTTGTCTGTGGCAGGTCCCAGACTTTGGAATAGTCTTCCCCTAAATATTAGATCTGCACAAACATTTGCAATTTAAATCACTACTAAAGAGACATTTTTATGCCCTGGCTTTTAACACACTATGACCCAATCATTTTGGTCTTATTTAATAGTCTTAGTTATTGTTTTAATTCTTTTACTGTCTATCATTGTTTTATGTTGTTATTATTGTTGCACATTGTTTCTTTTTAATGGCATTTTTATATTGTTAAGCACTTTGTGCAGAATCGTCTGTCTGGAAATGTGCTATATAAATAAATTTGATCATTTCTTAATAACATTTGCAATAATGTCAATTATTGTAACATTACAAAAACATAACGTTCCCTTACAGGGAGGAGGTCAGCGCCCTGACACACTGGTGCCAAGACAACCATCTCACCCTCAACGTCGCAAAGACAAAGGAGTTGATGGTGGACTTATGGACTTCCAGAGTTGTAGAGAAGCACACCCCATCACCATCAACGGCGCTGCTGTGGAGAGAGTGAGCAGCTTCTGTTTCCTAGGTTTACATCTGGCGGGTGATCTCACACGGTCTGTTCACATGAACAGAACAGTGAAGAAGGCGCAGCAGCGCCTCTTCTACCTCAGGAGACTGAAGAAATTCGGCATGAGCCCCCGCGTCCTCAGGACCTTCAACTACTGTGCCATTGAGAGCATCCTCACTGGATGCATCACCACCTGGTACGGCAACAGCACCGCCTACAACTGCAAAGCTCTCCAGAGTGGTGCGGTGTGCTGAAAGGATACTTGGAGGTGAGCTTCCCTCCATCCAGGACATCTACAAGAAGCGGTGCCTGAGGAAAGCGGCGAGGACCATCGAAGGTTCCAGTCACCCCAGCCATACGTGTTCAAACCACTTCCATCAGACAGGAGGGGCTGCAGTACCCGGTCCCAAACCAGCAGACTGAGGGACAGCTTTTTCCATCAGGCCACCAGACTGCTGAACACTTCATAGAAACCTCACTTTCACTTACTGGAACTTTGACACTTATGCACTCCATATTGCACATATATACCATTTCTTTTGCACAATATTCATACTGCTGACCTCTGCATGTTTTATATATATGTATATACATATTTGGAATACATATTCAGTAATGTGCATACATTCTTATATTTGTACATATATTTATTCTTATAATTCTCATATTCCTGTTCTTATATTTGGCTTGTATCTTATGCTTCTTTTATTTTTCACATCACTGTTGCTTGTGAAGCTTGCACACAACAATTTCACTCACATGTGCTGTACCAGTGTGCCAGTAATGTGATGTGACAATAAAAGGGATTTGATTTGGTTTAATGGATTGCACAGCAGTGGTGAATAGATTTGAACACAGTAGATGTCTTTCTGAAAGTGCTGTTACTAAGTCTGTTATCTTCTTCAATGCCATGTGCCAGCACAGTGCAGAGCAGCTACTTGAATGCTACTCTGACATTGGCTGATTACCTTGTAATTAATAATATTAATATGAATATTTACATCTTCACTGTGTATGACTGGATACTGTAGCTCCTCTGAAAAAGAGAGCCTCAAATTAGAACTCTCAATGCTCATCTTACAGCAGATAACTTATAAGTTGGAGAGGAAATGGCGTCTCACTAAATTAGAAAATCGTCATTTAGCCTGGAAAAATAGTTTGCTGCTTTATTAAAAAGCCCTCTGTAAAACTAGAACGTCTTACTATTCAAAACTGATTGAGGAAAATAAGTTCAGCACTGTAGGCAGACTGACCAAAAGTCATAGCTTTGTTGAGCCAACCATTCCTTTAACCTTAACCAGTCCATTTACCATCAATATGTCTTTTAGACCCGATTTCTACAAGTCTGCTCCTAACAGTAATGCCCCCTATAATGCCCTTTGTATCATATACATGAGTTTCTGAGACCTCAGTCTCATCAACAAGATCAATACTTGCCATAATATCAAAATGTTATGGACAAAACTCTTTTTTGTCTAAAATTAACATTGTTGTTAACAAAAAGTTGCATTTTGTATCAAATGTGATACAAAAAATATATAACAAATATATAATTAAAATATATAATACATGACATAGCAAAAAAAATGTGTGGATTTTGTTATAACGGTTATTAAACATCACAGCTCCAAAAAGTCCGAATTGTTTGATTGGGCTGGGTCTTACAGGGTTAATGCACTAATCCTAAATATGATCAGCCTATCTCTATTAATGAGTCTTAGCTAATTATAGGCCAATCTCAAACCTTCCTTTTATCTGATCATGTTTTTCAAGTTAAGTGATATTTGTTTGTGGCTGTGTGGTTAAACCTACCTCCTCCACCCACGTGTGACAGAATCAGTCCAAGGTACAGTGCAGCTGTCCTGCTCTGTTCGAGAGGTGTTCTCCACATTTGTTAACAGATTGACTCCACAAGTTCAAATACTTACAAGATTCTAACACAGAGAACCCCGAGCCCGAAGATGAAAAGTGCTATCATTTTGTTTTTGCTGTGGTGTCAGTTTACAAGCTCTGGCTGTAGGAGTGCAGAATCTGAAGACTAGGTAGACGCAATGTAATCTGATTCTTCTGGATCACAGAAAAAAAAATCTTGTTGGTGTTTGTGAAAAAGGAAAAATGAACAGACTTGGATTTATACCGCATGTTTCAGTAGAATTCAAGAACAGTGTGTATGGACTACAAGATGGCAGAAAAACGTCCAAACTTCTAGTGAGAAGACCTTAAAGAAAAAAAAAAAAAACACTACACGAACAATAGAAACAGTCGTCAAATCATACCACAGAAAATACATGAAAACTGCTACTAAACATTGTCCCAACAACTCTGCCACAGTAGAGGAATCATGTTTTGTCTTATGTCAATCCTTTACCCTTACTGTAGGTTTGCCAAGCTAAGAGAAAGGTCACCAGGCTTCTCCGGGCATTGCACTATTGGGCGAGGGCTCAAGTTCCTCAGAGTATGGTTTTTCCCTGTCCTTGTGATCCCATGGCATTTCTGTACCATTGGTGTTTTCCTCATACGACCAGCCTATTTGTTCAGTGGTTATCCTGACTTCATTGTTTGTAATGTGATCACTGTTGAGATGCCCAGGATCAGATGATATTTGATTTTCCTTTACAGGGTCAGGATTTGCAGGAATATAAAAAAAATGGACTTCATTGAAATGTGAAATATGTCATCTTCAACTGTACCAGTGTAGACGAACATAGCATAGCCAGCAGATGGTCCTGAATACCTGGGAAAACAGGCTGGCTGACGGTGAAGAGGAAGTGTAGTCCTAAACAGAAGGCCCCAGTAAACTGTTCATGTCTCTAATCGTTTTCCCCCCACACACCTGCCGAGGAACAAACGCTGGTATTTTCAATTCTGTTTTGAGGCATGTGAAGCTGGAAACACCAGCAACCATAGTGAAATGTCTTCCAGTCACCAGAGCCGGCGACACTGAAGGAACCCTGAAACTACTGACTAAAGATACGTGCAAATGATGTAAAATTATCATTTTTGTCAGCATCACACTTGACACCTGGTTACGTCAATTGGAGTTCATTACAATTAATATTGAATCGGTGTGTAACTTTGTGAAAACAATGTCGTAGTTTTCTCTTGTCCCCTTCCCAATCGGACCAGGAGGGACATGTTTAGCCACACGCTCTCCTTAAATTACTGGCTCTCTGAGTGGTGTCCAAAAAATTATGTAGGCTTTATAGATAAAGACTGCATCTGCTCCCAGACCACCAAAAACCCCCAAACAAACCAAAAATTAAAAACAAATGATTTAAACATAAAAATTCACACCATAATATCCTCAACTGCAGCAACGAGTACAAAGCTTAAGTGTAAAACTTTTCTCTCTTCTTATCAGTAAATGATTTAATGATTGATCAAAAAATTGATTTACTCTGTGTTACAGAAATCCAGTTATAGCAGGTTTACTGACCCAATCAGCACTTGCAAAACGATGGCTCTCTACTGAGACAATTCAAACTGATCAACACAACCACATCGACTGACGGATGACAAATTCTGAAGGATTGAAGGACCCCTTATGTGCAAGCACTTTGGCGACAGTGGGAAGGAAAAACTCCCTTTTAACAGGAAGAAACCTCCGGCAGAACCAGGCTCAGGGAGGGGCGGGGCCATCTGCTGTGATTGGTTGGGGTGAGAGAAGGAAGACAGGATAAAGACAAGCTGTGGAAGAGAGACAGAGGTTAATAACAGGTATGATTCAATGCAGAGAGGTCTGTTAATACATAGTGAGTGAGAAAGGTGACTGGAAAGGAAAAACTCAATGCATCATGGGAATCCCCCGGCAGCCTACGTCTATTGCAACATAACTAAGGGAGGATTCAGGGTCACCGGATCCAGCCCTAACTATATGCTTTAGCAAAAAGGAAAGTTTGAAGCCTAATATAAAAGCAGAGTTAGTGTCTTTGACACACCACGGACCCACACAGCGTTCAATTATAGTTACACAGTTCATTTTTACAGCATGTCAAAACACTAGATGCTTTTCTTCATGGCAGCTCAGCCACACAGCTTCCTCTTCGGTGCTTCGACTGCTCTCGACAGCTTTCCAGCTGTCTCTGCAAACACCCACACCTCCTCTGCAGTCACAGGTAATCCCTATTAACCAAAAGCTCAGGTGTCAGATTGCTTGATAGAGTGCTTCATACCCACCTTCCCCGTGTGCTCATACACCTTGTAGAATAGAATTTGGTGTGGATGAAGTGTTTGATAAAGATGGGAAAACAAAAGCAAAACAGTGGAGCTGAAAAGCTAAAAGAGAAAAAGAAAACAGATGAAATCGAAACAGATGGAGCAAACTTTGTCAAATTAACCAACATATGTCCGGGTAGCTGCTGCCGAATCACCATTCTCTTCTGTACTCTCTTCTGCTCATCGAGTTGTGGGGGCACTGGAGCCTATCCCATCTACCACAGGGCGAGAGGTGAGGTACACCCTGGACAGTTCACCAATATGACGTGTTTTTATACTGTAGCGGGATGTAGGAGCACCCTGAGAAAACCCATGCAAACATGGACATGCAAAGACAACTGAAAATAGATAGTGGAGTCAAACTCAGGACCTTATTGCTGTGAGGCAACAGTGAAAACCACTGCAGCAATAACATCAGTATCAGCAATGACTGGTAACAAACCCTGGCAGTTCCAGGAGATTGCTGTTATATAGGTGAGGAGGGTGTACTTAATGCGGTAGGAAACTAGACAGAGGGACAAGGAAGAGATTCAAGTGAAATCAATGTTTCCTTTGACCATGGGCCATTCCTCATAGCTTTTAATTGTAACAGTTTTACTGTAATGGTTGTACCATTGAAAACATCCTGACACAAAGTTTGACATCTTGGTTTGTCCAATGAGAAGTGACAACTTAATAGGATTGCCAAGACTGCCAGGAGGATTGTTGGTGCCCCTCTCTCGTCTCTGGAGGAGATCTACAAACAGTGCTGCATACGCAGAGCTATCTCCATCATCAGAGACCCCCACCACCCCTGGCAAGAGGTACAGGAGCATCAGCTGCAGAACCACCAGGATGCTGGAAGCGTTCTTTGCACAAGCCGTGAGACTGATAAACACGGTGCCTTGGTTGTACCTCAGGCGGTAGAGCAGGTCATCAACTGATCAAAATGTTAGTTGTTAAATCCCTGGCTACTCCAGCTAACCCCAAGTTTTTCTCCAGTCCATCCATTGTAGCGTGTATGCTATAGAAAGCACTTAAGGAGAAGAGAAATAAAAGGCTGCTTGAATGAATGGGAGGATGAGGTATGTTATATAAAGCGCTTTGAGTTATTAAACTATAGATTATGTTAATTTTACACATTAACTTCATATAATTTAAGACCAAAGAGTCTTGCTGACAGATTTCTTTCATTTACTACTGTATTTTTTTACCATGTAGGAAAAACTGGCCGAGGGCCGTTTTCCTATTCTCCTGATTGCTCCTATTTGCAATCAGGAGACGCCCCCTGCTGGTCATTAGAATGAATGCAGGCTTTTAGACTGCAGGATAAACTTATGTAGGTGCACAAACAGTCTAATCTAAGAACAACAGCCACAACAATGGTGTCAGAGATGAAGTTCTGAGTTAGAGACATTTAGAGAGCATGAAAAAAAATGTACACTACATTTAAAAAAACATATATTAACAACATCGTGAGCAACAAGGAATCACACTGAAGTACTGTAATCAGTTTATTGGCAAAATGAAATATGAATCCATTTGTGAGTACATACTTATGACACCAACAAGCTATAATTGAAGAAGGCCATGTACTTCTAAACAGATGTATCCTTTTGTGTCTTAGAAACCATTACAAGCTTAATGGGATGTTATTTATGCGACTGTAAACAAAACAAAACAAAAAACAAACCACATACTGGCTTGAAATTAAAATTGTACACAAATGAATGCCAAGGATCCGTGCTAAAAAATAGTCCCATCATGTCACACAGTTCAAAAGTGGTTACAATTAATGCGCTACTCTTCTCAAACGTCTGGATTAAACAAGGTTCCATACTTCAACCTAAAAAGGCTCTATTTGCTTGTTTAAAAATGCCAATAGTAAACTGCAACACTTTTAGAAGACAAGTATCTTTTTAGTACCTTATTATTTCCTTTATTATTTTCAGACTTAAAAGCAATTAGGAGAATGGGAAAGAATATCGTTTAAAAATTGAAGGAGAGACCTGCTGCCATAGAAAATACTGGAAGGAATACTTTGGGGACTCAAATTCTTACAAATAAACACTTAAATTCCAGACAAACTACTATAACTTTACACAATAACTCAAAACACTGGCATATAAAAATAAAACAAAACATCCACCGAGTGGACTTTCCAGAATAGTCAAAACTTTGCTTTTCTCGACATTTTTACAGTGCTGCAGGCATCTTATCATTAAAAGTAGATACAAACACAGGAATTCCTTTTTCTTCTTTTAAATGGCCATCATGTGAGATACATGCATATATATTTTTGAATGATTTGTTAACAATAGTTTGTGTTTCATTCGAAATTCAGTCTTTTACAGTATATTGTCAAAAGCATTGGAATGATTAACCATAAAGGGTAAAATCTCTGAAATGATTCCAGTGGTTGAATTTCTCACAGCTGTTTACCTAAAACGAACATGATGGCCAAACTGGAAAGTTTTAAAATTTTGAAAATTCAATGGCTAATTTTGCTCATTAATGCCTCCAAAGGAAAGGTGAATCCATTTTTGAAAGACTGTTTCACTTCACTATTACAGATGCACAGATGGTTTACTTTCAGATTTTCAAGGGAAACTAAAAGCATGCAGCAGCAAGTTGGCACTGTGGAAACCAGCAACACTGGCAGGGAAAGAAATCCTCCAGTACGACACCTTTCTTTATTAATCTCCTCTAACCCAGTGTCCTCTCAGCATTTTTCAGCTTTGCGCTTTGATCCAAAGTTCAAAACTATAAGTTTTTAAAATAAAACCAGACTGACAAAAAGCCTTAGAGGATAAAATCTAATAAAATCTAAGGAAAAAAATAGACATATTTCATTATTACCCTTGGATACAATTTCACCAAATACTTTGCTCCCTATTTGTGTGTTTCTTGAGTTCAGTAATGTAACTTCCTCCGCTGAGCTTCAGTATTTTGGCACTTTGGTATAATCCTCCATGTGGACGTTCCTGCACAGGCAGATGGACAGGATCATCCCCAGCAGCTGTTGACCAGAGAAAGACACTTTGAAATTTCTCATTTTTAAGTTATTTATTCATAAACAACTCAGATTGTTCATCTTGAACAAACTCAATCTACAGTTTCAATACATTGGAATTACCAAGATTTCTCAAGTCTGATATGAGCTTATTCTTAGTAGCAAACATTAAAAAACACAGTAAACTAATAACACAAAGAGTCCCACTCACTTTGCATCGAAGAACATAATTGTTGGTGAACTGTGCTGTTTTTTTCTTCAAAACAAATATTTGTGACAAAAAATTGTCAGAAATTTGTGAAAAAGTTCTGCATAGCGTAACGCCACAGAAGTGTATGAAAGTGTGTGAGAGCAAAGAAAACATCAGATCTTTGTGTCACAGCACTGTAAATAGAGGAACTGCTCAGCCTTCACTGAGTGATTACTCGGTGTGTTCAACAATGACATGAAGGTGCAGCTGCTTGTTTTATTACAATTGTATTTGACTTTAATTAACAACATTTTATGATTAACAAAGAATCCAGACACATCCGAAGGTTCCACAAATGTTTTTTAAGCCACTTTAGTGATGTTGAACTGTAACAGGTATTATTTTGCATATTGTTTGTTTCTGTAAACTGCTTTCATGGAAACCCAGCTAGTTATAGGTGAATGAGAGTTAATGACGTTGTACCTCAAGAAGAGTCACTCCAAGGCAAATGCCTAACACAACCCCAATGTTGGTGAGGAGCCACCTCTCCACGCCGGCGGCACATCCCTGATTAAGACAAGAACCTTATTGACTGGAAATGCATCTAAGAGACAGCAAGTATGTGAGATGAACGGAAAACACCATTTACCACATCGTATACAGGCCAGTCAGGTGTCTTAGCCTCACAGAATCCACTGTCAGAGAAGTTTCCAGAAAGTGAGATGTTCTGGCAGGAGCAGGGAAACAGCAGCTGCGAGCTGTTGACGATGACCATGTTACCACTCCAATCTGTACGATCAATCCAGCCACAACACTCCATCTACAGATGGGGAGAGTTAAGCACAGGTTTCATTTGTAACAGCCAACGTTTTACTCCCAAGGACGTTTGACTGGCACGGCTGATGAAGGGGTTGATACATATCATTTTATACTCATTCTGGAACAGCTACTTTGGGCCTGATTTCATGTTTTTCAATTTAACACCCATGCAAACATTTCTGAAGAAAATATCAAGGTATTTTATTTACAAATGTTATTAATATACTTTCATATTTTGAAATGAAATGAAATTCCTGTTAATGTCAACATGTTGCCGGGGAGGTTCTGACATCACACAAACCTTAGTTCTAGTTACTGTTTCACTTGGAAAACACTGGTGTGAACCAGGATTAGACAAGTTAAATGCTCAGTTTGCTCTTATGTAGTGTGAGAATTTTCTGTGATTACAGATGTCTGGAAGCCTTTAAGATCCACACAGTGCAGTCAAATGGAGTATTTACAACATGCAGCTATCTTATATTAAACATTATATCGTAAGTGTGTTGAGATAAGGTGACTACACACTAACAGTGCTGAAATTTAAACTCAGGAAATCTGCTGATTAAAATAACTGAGGTTTAGATTACTGAAAATTAAAGGTTGATATTAAGTCATTTTTGCTTATCAAGACTGCAAAGCTATTTTGTCACGAGTGACAGAATCTGTTCATATAAAAATGAAATCTGATTATTTCAGAAGAAACTGGCTGAAAAGAGAAATCTAGAGAGCTATTTTAAGCTACATTACCTTCTTTTGGAAACACATTGATGGAGAAGTGGTAAAAGGCAAAAGTACTGGTCCTTTTATAACCCTTTACCACGTTACCTGAGCACCCTTCCAATGCCCTGCTCTACCTCCTGAGCTCAGTGGAAATTAAGATTGTTATTGCTCAGAGTACAAAAATAAATTTTCTAATATATTTCAGACAGATTCTTATTAGTCTCTTTAGAAAACTTAAATTCAAGTTAATTTGTCTTCTTTGTCTCATTTAGGTTTTCAATGCATTTTCCAGCATCAGCTGACAAGAACGAGTCTAACTGTATAGTTACAAAGTGTAAAGCATCAAATTCCCCCTGTTAAAAATGGACTTTCCTGTGCTTCTAGCTTCTAGCTAGGACATTTCTGCCATTTTGTACCACTGAAGATATTTTTATTGATGGGTTTGTATTTCAGGTCCATGCTTCCAACTCACGTTAGTCTGGATGAAGTCCCAGGCCTGCTCTGTGGTTGAATTGTTCCCAGAGTATTTGTCCAGTACCTTAGTGATGACCTTGGAGATCTGCTCGTTGACCTGAAAGACAGCAGGCTGACAGAGTTGGTGAAACATGTATTACCATAAACATATAGGCAGCGTAATATGCCCACACTGTATCCATGTTTGAGCCAATGTGTCTCTTTTGTGTCTTCTTTTTGTGAATATATTGTTGGATGGATACCATTCAAATGAACTAAATTAAAACGCCCTCACTACATGCTATGCCAGACGCTAACTTTTCACTTTTCTGGTGAAAAGTTTGGATGCAAATGTCTGCTGTTCAGCCTAAACAAAAAAAGAAGCTTATTTTGAGATAAAACATCTGCTGACCTGAAGAAGCTGACAGCACCCTACGAGCGTCTGCCAGCACAAATGAACCTGCTGCTAGTTGATGAGAGACATCGAAAAAGGCCAACCGAAGACCGGACAGTCCTGATCCCCAAGGACCCCCAGAAGGGACCGGTCCCCTCCAACTACCAGTCTCAATAACCTGCTTCAGCACCACATGGAAGCTCCTGTCAGGCATCATAGCGGCTAAGATGAACAGGCACATGGGTCAATACATGAACGGGGCACAGAAAGGAAATGGCAAGAATACCAGAGGCCCGAAACACCAGCAACTGGTAGACCGAGCAGTCAGCCGAGACTGCAGGACCAGACTGACCAGCCTGTGCACTGCCTGGATTGTGACAAGAAGGCCTATGACTCGATTCTTAATTGCCCATAGGTGTGAATGTGAGTGGTTGCCTGTCTCTCTGTGTCAGATTGGTGATCTGTCCAGGTTGAACCCTGTCTGTCACTCTATGGCAGCTGGGATAGGCTTCAGTCACCCAATGACTACAAACTCCCAAGATGTGAAGTTAGTTCAAGTCTGATACATAAAGATTATGAGGAAGAACAAATCACCAGCCAAAACAACGTCTGTAGAGACTGAACTGCAGAGGTAGCAAAAGTACAAAAATTCTGTACTTAAGTAGAAGTACAGATACCTAAAAAGTACTCCAGTAAATGTTGAAGTACTGAATGAAATGCACTCAAAGTAAAAAAGTAACTCTTTCGAGGACGTTTTTTTTAAACAGCTTATTTGTGTAAAGTTAACTGAGCCTGTTATGTTAATGTAATAACAAAATAGCAAGTGGGAATACAAACGTTATTTTAGTCAGAGTTTTTTATTCTAATTGTCCTCAGCTTGAACCAATTAAATAGAAATGAGCAGAGAAAAAGAAGGAAATCTATTAAAATCTATTTTCTGTTGCCTACATTGTAGAGGGTGACTTTGCCTCTAAACAGGAAAATGGGTACAGGGTTAAAGTGGGATACAGCAGGTGGGGGAACCCTAAAACTGATTGTAATGGCTCAGTGTGGGGAAAACAACTCATAACTGACAATCATTTCTAATGTGAGCTCCAGTAAACTCTTGGCTCTGACGGAGGCGGTCGCATCTTTCCCCGTGTCCCTCACCTTATCTTTCCTGCTTGGCTTCTCATGGCCTTCTCTAGTCTCAACTAACTTTAAGAGAGAACCTCAGAGAGCTTCTCCATCTTGTTCTCTAAAACCTAAAGAATTATGGATTTGATCAACTGGTCCCTCAACCCAATTGACACCCTTTTGTCGACAAGAAACCAGGGTTCGAGAGAGCCCGATTGTCCTGGAGGGACATTTCCTGCCGGATAAACGATGGATGGGTGACAGCATTGGCACGTCGTTTGCCTGGCGGGACTGTCGATTGAGGACATAGAAGAGTTATACCTATTTGGAACCATGATAACAGGGTTCTTGCTGATCAGAGCTGGCTCGGCTCTGGCTTATCAAAGATTAAAGAAAGCGATTACAGCTGGTCAAAACCCCACAAGGCTGGCCGCTATGATCGAAGCGACGGGAAATACCGCTTATGACCTGCAGTCATGCCAGCATTGTGCAAAAAACAAAACAAAAAAATCCCCCAAAAGATCAAAACTCTGAGCCACTTTAAACTCTAACTATAGTGCATGGTTTTGCCTCCTGTTATGTGACATCCTCTGGGATTTACACGTACAGGACTGCCTTTCATGTGTTGCTGTTTAGGATCAAATCGGTTTGATGTTTGAAGCCTTAAATCTGTCAAATCAAAATTAACGAGCCTGTTCTGAAAATGTAAGGAGTAGGAAATACAGATATTGGTTCAAAAATGTAGGGAGTCAATATAAAGAGAACTACTCAGTTAAAACAGAGATACGTGAAAATTCAAAGTACAGTAACAAAGTATTTGTATGCCATTATTTAACACTTCACATCAGCTAAGCATTTATAGTTGGACCAAAGACTGAAATAACTCATAGCAGGAGGGAGGTTTGGCCTGGACTTGAGCAGCAGACAGTGGCTGAGAAGACCTTCCAACAGAAGTTCAGATACAGTAAAAGCTGACGTCCATTTTCTTGTAGTGTTCTGCTTTCATTTGTCTGTGTGAACACAATCTCTTGGCTCTCTGAGCAAGGCCAGTTTCTAGAGTAAAGTATAAAACGCTTTGACACCCAGTACCCAGCTTGTACTTGGCAAAAGAACTGACTTTGCAGTTGATATAAACTAAAGAAAACCTCAACCCTCATCTCTCAAAATAAACCAAGACAAACACTTTAAAAACTATTCTTAACCATGAAGCTTTCACTGTGTTTTACCTCAAACTAAATAACTAAGTCTGAACACTGTCACTGTTACTGTAGATTTTTTTCTTTACATGGTGGGTACATTTATCACAGCATGTGGATGAACTCAAGCTTGCAATATTTGAAATGCCATCACTCACCACATCCTTCTGAAAGTAGATGAGGGCACCAGCTGCAAACTGAGTGATGAGGATGAGCAGGAGGACGCTGAAGTACTGAGGAGGATCACAGAGAACAGTGAATACAAAAATTTAGGGGCGTGTGAACAGCTGTATAAATAAAACTGAATTGAATTAAATTGAAATTGAACAGTCAGATCCACCTCTATATGTTAGTTAGTGGTACATACACAAGCATATCCCTCTATTATGTTTTACTGTTGTCAAGAGGGAGAGCAGCAAATAAACTCCATATCCAAATGCAGTTTTCCCCAGGCTGCCAGCCGTGCCAGCGCCATCTTACCCTCCGACCATACATACATTACACAAACATCACATGGGGAAGACAGGTCAGAGAGGTATAACAATGGAAAATGCACAACACGAGGAAAGACGAGGAGAAGAAAGAACTCCCCCCAGACTGAGCTCCAACGGGGAGATCAGTTTGAGAACAGAAAAAGAGAGAAAGTGTCCCTTCACCCGGTTAAGCAAAAGTCAACAATCTTCGATCAACGCGGATGGCCTTGAAGGAGGAACAAAGAGTTCTGACAACAATCCTGTTATCATGGAGATTTTTGATGTTCCAGTCAGCTTAGACCTTGGCAGGCCTTCAGCTGGCGCCAGTGGGATAGCTGCATGAGTGAAGATGAATGATTTGGGTTCAGTGCAAACAACTGCATCCAATTTTTACAGCTGCTCTAATGTCCGTCACTGGTCACCAATTCTCTCAATTCTTGTTGTTCTTCTCCAAGATCTTATCCATATTGCGTTCAAAACACAGTCTGAGTACTCACAGCCCTGCCAATCGTCTGTCATGTCGGCCAGCCCTGTGGGATTTTAAACAGCTGTAGCTGCTTCTTGTTCTTCGATAAGCCGGGTCCGAGCCAGCTCCAATCAGCCAGAACTCTCTTATCATGGTTCCGAATTGGTAGATGTCGTTCAGTGTCCTCCATCGAGAGCGTCACCAGACACACGACGCAACCGACCATCAAGTATCCGGCAGCAAATGTCTCCGCGGGACACTCGGGCTCTCCCAAGCCCAGGAAGGTGTCAATTCCGTTATGGGACCAGTTGATCAAATCCATGATTCTTTAGGTTTTAGAGAACAAGACTGAGAAACTCTTTGAGGGTCAGAGAATAAGCAAGACTATACAAAGGACATGAGAAGCCAAGCAGGAAAGATAAGGGAGAGGGAAAAGGAGAAAAGTGCGACCGCCTCCGTCAAGAGCCAAGAGAGCTCAGAGAGAGCTTTTGTGCTCAGAGCTGTTTGTTTGCTGGTCTGAGGCAGCCATTCCCTAAGTTAAGAGCGCTGTGGCCCACTTTATCTTCATATTCTGTTTTTTTAAAGTCTTTTCCTCCTTCCTGATTTTGTTTTTTTTTTAAATATATTGTTACATTTCAGATCCATCCATCTATGCAACCATGTTTTAGATTT
This sequence comes from Simochromis diagramma, assembly GCF_900408965.1. NCBI lineage: Eukaryota > Metazoa > Chordata > Actinopteri > Cichliformes > Cichlidae > Simochromis > Simochromis diagramma. The sequence continues at coordinate 860,384 of NW_024387258.1, read as the reverse complement.
TTAATGGCAACAAAAACTAAAATTAAGCATTTGTGATAATTGGCAATGCGTGTTTCACATCATTGGGAAGGAATTCTGGCCCACTCTTTGCAGAATTATTTTAATTCAGCCCTGCTGGGGTTTTCAAACATGAACAGCTTGCTGAAAGTCCTGCCAGTGCATCTCAAGCTGATTCACGCCCAGATTCTAACTTCAGAGGTGAACCTGCTGGTGTGCTTTGACTCATTATCCTAACCCAAGAGCACTTGAACATCCTGTCATTCTCCTTCAGAATTTTCTGGTAGAGACCAAAACTCATGGTTCCATCGATTATGACAAGTCACCCAGCTCCTGAAGCTGCAAAGCAGAACACCACACTACCACCACCACGTTTGACTCTGGCATAATATTCTTTTTGTGCAACACTGTGTTAGTAACCAGATACCAGATGTAACACCAGTTGTAACAGGACACAAACCTTCAGTCCAGAGAATATTTTCCCCCAAAATGTTGGGATCGAGATGTTTTTTTGACAAATACACTTTTGTGTTCTTTTTGCTCAGCAGCGCTTTTCGCCTTGGAACTCTCACGTGAAAGCATTTTTTGCCCAGTCTCTTTCTTACTGTTGAATCACAAATGATGAATAACTGACCAAATGAGGCCCTATTTATTTCCCCTAATAAATGAAATGACAATTTTGAATTTATTCAGGTTATATTTGTCTTATATATAAGATATATTTAGTTTTATAATCTGAAACATTTAAATATCACAAATAGATGGAAAAAAAAAGAAATCAGGAAGGGGGAAAAACTTTTGACAGTATTGTAAATAAATGATGTACAAAGTCTGCTTATTGACAAAGTCTCCTATCATCAAGAAGAATTGGCTGTGTGAAGCCTCAATCACTACTTTCACAACACTTAGAAGAAACATTGTAGAGATGCTAGAAAAAAAGCCACAAAAATTTACAGTGGACTGCTGAACACTGGATAACAACGGTACTGATAAAAGGGCACAAGTGCTCACTGGAAAACATGGTGGCAAGTATGCAAGACACTAACCCAGGTTTAGCCTTACTCTGGCCTGGGTGTAGCTGCTGAATGATGATATTGGATAGAATGGAAGTTGGTAGATAGTTTGGTAAGCGCACGTGCAGATACCAAAGTCCAGATCTCACTGTTTTGATGTCCTTTCTGTTTGTTTCTCTTCAGCTATCTTCTACCTTGTCTCCCTCAGTAATGTATTTGCAGCTATTACTCCACAAGGGTGTGATGCACAATCTCCTCTCAATAGCCAATGCCAAGTTGTGTCTTCTACTTGAACTCTGGGAAACACTGATGTGAAATTCTCTCCAGGTGATGGAACCTCCCTTCCAGGTGAATTGTCGACATATCGTTTGATGTGTTTTTTCTCTGTGTGAACTCGTAGACACTTTTATTGTTGTGGAAATCTTCTGGACTTAAAGTACTGCGATTAGCTGAACTGTTCTTTCCAAAACATGCAGTAGTTGAATAGGCTCTTAAAGTAACACAGCTAATGGTCTTCAGTAGTGGTGCAACGGATCACGGTTGATCCATAATCCGAACCGATCCCACTCCACGGTTCGGTACGCACGTGATCCGAAGATTCGAAAAAGAAGGGAAAAAAGTATGTGTATGGTGCGCGTGGTGGGTCTGTCAAGCGGTAGCGCTAGTGGTCCAAGTGGAGGAGCAGAGGAGTTTGCGGCATTTAAGCAGCCCTTTGCTGCCCAGTCCGACCGGGCTAAAGCTATTACAGAAGCTACTGGGGTGTTAGCTGCAGACGGGAGGCTGTATTCAGTTATGTAAAACAAGGGGTTTAAACTGTGATGAACGTGCTTGAGCCACGCTATGATATCTCGTTGCGCGTCCACTTCAGTGACAAGATCGTTCCAAGCATGTATGAGCAGGAGAAGTTTAAAGTTATGGCTGAACTGTCCCAGGCATCTTCTGCTGCCCTAACTACAAATGGGTGGACCTCCAGGGCAACGGAAAGCTACGTGACCGTGGCCGCTCGTTATATCACAGCGGAGTGGTAGATACAAAGCCCTGTACTGTATTGCATGGATTGAGCCTTGAGTTGAATGTTTTTAACAGGCAAAAAATACTTAAATAAAGTTAATAAGTTATGTTAAGTTTGCTGATCCGAAAATTTATCCGATCCATGACATCCAAAACCGTGATCCGATCCGAACCGTGAGATTTTTGATCCGTTGCACCACTAGTCTTCAGTAAGGATGCAAAAAGCAGTTAACTATTGACAGGAAAACCTTTACATCATTTATATTTTTTCATGTCTAAATGGGGACGGTACACACACATACTCACCAGGCTCAGCAGAGAGCGGACCTCATAAATGGCCCCCAAGCAACCGAAGAAGCTTATGAGAATGGGGAAAGCTCCAACTCCTATCAAAATGTAGCATGCCAACTTCACATCTGTGGAGTTTTCTGAGGATCAGCAACAGAGATCTCAGGTTACAAACTGCAAGCTGTCAGAGCGTGTGACTATGGCTACCATACTGTTAGGATATACATTATGCTTTTTGTTTAAGTAGCAAAGCACACATGGTCACACATGCGTGTTTGAGTTGTAACTTGTTTCTAAGGCGATTTCATCACAGTGGTAAGTTTACATTATTCAACTATAACCGAGCAACGTGATCAAATGTCAGACTGAATTTAAGAATGTTACAGCTGACCTACCAGATCCCGACATCCATGGACTGGAATTACAAAGTAATTGTGTAAATGTTTTTTTCCTGTATGCCATGAAATGCTAGATATTTACTAAAGTGATTTTTATGTCGTGTAAGATTCAGAAAATAATCTAAGAGACTTTCGATCTTTCTAAGTCCCATTAATTAAACAAAACAAAAAGAGTGAGACAAGAGTTAGTACTTTCCCAGTCATCCTAAATCTAGCTGTAGGAAGTTATACAAAATATACCTAACACAACAGTTAGACAATAAAGTAAAACAGACTGTGTGGACTTGTTATCAGTGTTGCAATTGATCAACTTTCCCATTAACTGAAGCATTTTGACATTTCAACATTGTATAGTACAGAACTGAGAGAAGAACAAAAAACAAACTACATGAAGGTGATTTGAAGTAGATGACTGCACGTCTTCATTATGAACACATTTCTAAAGTTTGACTATAATATCGGAAACACTGCAAATCCATCAGATAACTTAAAAAAAATATTGATTCCCAGTCTGCTTTTGTATTGCGGTTCCCATGTGAGCTCTAAAACAAAATCTAAATACTTATTTGAGTTTGACCTCAATAATAACGGAGCCCACAGGGCAGATTTAATAATGCTCTGCACAAGTAACGGCGTTACCTTTTTCAGTAACGAGTAATCTAACTAATTACTATTCCTATCGTTACAACGCCGTTACCGTTACTAACAAGAAAATGAGGTGCGGTTGTGTTACTATTTTTCAACAAACAGGCGGCTGAAGCTGTCTTCAGCTTACTGCATCTTATATCAGTTGCACGGAAGTAGCTGTAAGCAATCTGGGCGATAACTTTTTGGCACAACACGAGCTAAGGCGGCAAAACAATCGCATGAGTGCTGCTGTTTGGCTGAGGTAAAACCAGAGTCATGATAAACAATACGCGTTTTTTTCTCAATAGTTTCGTCATGTTTAACGTCTAAGGACAGCGCAGCGAGCACTCTCTGCTTATGACCAAAAAAAATAAAAAAACAAACAAAAATCAGCACTTTCGTGTTGGTGGAAAAATGTCAACCAATCAAAAAATGATATGGCACCATGACATTTGGTTGTTTAGGAAGAGGGGGAAGTTTTAGGAGTGACGGCGAGAGAGAGAGAGAGTTTTGAGATGTGAGAGATTTGTGACGTTTAGCGTGTTTGGAGTGTGTACTTAATGTGTTGTCTTGTGTAGCTAGTGTGTAGTGTTGTGCATAGTTTTGTGTTGAGTGTCAGAACAATGACGTGACTGCTGTCTCCAGCTGTGGACAGGAATTATTTTTTGGAGTGGCACAAATAATTTGTGTGGCATCTTATTGAATGCAGAACAGCTGATTGTTATGTAAATAGTTTGAAATGGTTATTAAAAAAGAGGGTAAAAGGTAAATGGCTGCAAATAACTTTGTTGTTTGCAAAACTTGTGCATATGATTTTAAAATTGACAATTTATATTTGCATTTAAAGTTCTGAAATATGATTCATTGAACGTGTTTGTGGATGTTACAGTAAAAAATATCACTTTTTCTACTCAGATTTTATGTTTTCTGTCTGATTTTAGATCAATTGTGTTAACACAGTATGTCAAAATGACAACATAACTGTAAATTCAGACACGTGAGGTTGTGCTGAAAAGAATGAGACCAAACAAGGCAAAGTAAATAGTTTTTAAAGGTAAAATGTAGAAGTAAAATCAAAAGTAGTTAAAAATGGCGAATTATAACCTGGACCTCAGAGGGTTAAACATTTTTTTTGAAAGTAACGCAATAGTTACTTTTCAAGTAATTAATTACTTTTAGAATCTTGTAACTCAGTTACTTTTTGGAAGAAGTAACTAGTAACTATAATTAATTACTTTTTCAAAGTAACTTGCCCAACACTGTTCATCTGTAACACGTGGAAGGGTCAAAATCTGATGGTAAATAATGTTTGATGTTATTCTTCTCACCTCACAGGTCAGCTGTGTGGGAGTAATTTATAATAATGAAGCTCCCTGCTGGATGAATACTGTGTAGCGTCTCAGTCCTCAGGACCAAACACAGTCCTCATCAAGTTCTCACAATGAAATGATCCTAATAGAAAAATCATACTGATTCTTCTTCAGCCTGTTTTCAGAGAGACACAGGTCTGAAACCTGCACTTACACTGGATTATTTTTGTTGGGACAACAAAAACCTCCCTAACTTCCTCATTGGCTGCAAGCATTTTTGAGCTGCTAATCTGCTCAGTTCTTGGCTGGTAATTGTTGAAATGAACTGACTGCGTCTTTGTTTATAAATTAGGGCACTGTTAGTAGATTACTCAAAGATTTTACACTTCCATGGGCATTTGTCTCCAGCTTCAGTGACAAAACTGACACTGCAGCTCTTTGGTAAACCCTGACAGCAGCTTTTTGATACCAAAAGAGTTTTTTTGCGCTGGTCAAGACTAAATCTGGGCCCATCCTGCTTCTTCCTGTACCACTGCTTGAAGAAGGTGTCTTCCAGAAACTGGCAGTAGGACTGGGAGTTGAGCTTGACTCCATCCTCAACCCGAAAAGGCCCCACAAGCTCATCTTTGATGATACCAGCCCAAACCAGTACTCCACCTCCACCTTGCTGGCGTCTGAGTGGGACTGGAGCTCTCTGCCCTTTACCAATCCAGCCACGGGCCCATCCATCTGGCCCATCAAGACTCACTCTCATTTCATCAGTCCATAAAACCTTAGAAAAACCAGTCTTGAGATGTTTCTTGGCCCAGTCTTGACGTTTCAGCTTGTGTGTCTTGTTCAGTGGTGGTCGTCTTTCAGCCTTTCTTACCTTGGCCATGTCTCTGAGTATTGCACACCTTGTGCTTTTGGGCACTCCAGTGATGTTGCAGCTCTGAAATATGGCCAAACTGGTGGCAAGTGGCATCTTGGCAGCTGCACGCTTGACTTTTCTCAGTTCATGGGCAGTTATTTTGCGCCTTGGTTTTTCCACACGCTTCTTGCGACCCTGTTGACTATTTTGAATGAAACGCTTGATTGTTCGATGATCACGCTTCAGAAGCTTTGCAATTTTGAGACTGCTGCATCCCTCTGCAAGATATCTCACTATTTTTGACTTTCCTGAGCCTGTCAAGTCCTTCTTTTGACCCATTTTGCCAAAGGGAAGGACGTTGCCTAATAATTATGCACACCTGATATAGGGTGTTGATGTCATTAGACCACACCCCTTCTCATTACAGAGATGCACATCACCTAATATGCTTAATTGGTAGTAGGCTTTCGAGCCTATACAGCTTGGAGTAAGACAACATGCATGAAGAGGATGATGTGGACAAAATACTCATTTGCCTAATAATTCTGCACTCCCTGTATGTATATATATATATATGATAAAAGAAGATGACATCCGACAGTAAAGGTGGGGATACTGGAGCGAAACATTTACACAGATACAAAAATGCATCTGTACTAGAGATGGCACGATACCACTTTTTTATGTCATCATAAATTTGGATATCTGCCGATACCGATATGAATCCGATAGTGTTTTTTAATCAATAAAACTGTTTTTTTTAATATCTTGCTGCATTTTGTATAAGTTCAAATTCAAGTTTAAATAAACAACAACACTAAAGCTATTCTGTTACACCTGTATGTAAAAAAAACACACTGCACCCAAAATATTTCATAGTTCAGCAAAACTGATCAATCTAATAAACTTAAACCTGCTCCATCCTCCCTATTCTGGTATTTTAAAGAGTACTTTTTAGAATATTAAGCAACCTAACTAATAGGGTTGCAAACTCCCAGCAAAAAAACATAGGGAACCACCCCCCAACCTCCACCATGATGCTTAATGTACGTAATCAACTTTAATTTGATGCAGGTTGGAAAAAAAATGCACAGAAATAAATTATTTTTCAAGAATAATTAAATAGATTCAACATCTTTCTTCAACAGAACTGCAGACTGCACAGATGGTACCTTCCCAAAGGAAAAAGTACTATAGCTTACTAGGGTATATTAGATTTAACAGTTACTATATACAGTGATGGACTTCTATATATTTTACACAAGATTAAAACTTTGGTTGTAAGATTCAGATAATTATTTATTAAAAGCTCGACATTTTAAATGAGAATAAGAAAGAAAAGTATGTCTTTGTGCCCCCTTTTCCCTGTTCATGCCCTGTCGGCCCCCCTGGCTAAACTTTGCTAGATCCGCCCCTGCACAGTTACAGCCGTCAGCTGTAGAAAAAGATCCTGGTGTAGAAAGTAATATTAAATACATTCTAACAGCAGCTTATCAAGCTTAAACGTGCTGCTGTTGTTCAGCCGCTGGTTTCCTCTTTCTGGTGCAAAGTGGGCCAAAAACAAACAAGAGAAAAGCCGATCAGCTGATCATTGATCAGTTTCATGATTGAAGTAGCAGCAGGAGAGAGAGAGAGAGAGAGAGAGAGAGAGAGGCAGTCGCTCCATATATCGGTTGTTAAGCTTAACGTGGGAATGCTTTACAAACATTCAGAGATGAACTTACACACTTGCTTTACTTCTCTGTGGGATCACTTCCTCGGAGATGAAATGCCGGTTTGGTAGCGAGGCTCAAAATGCTCAACCAGACCGCCGACAGGTCTGGCACGCCACAGCCGCTCTATCATGTGATGCACACTGCTCAGACGTGCTATGGTTATGAGGCGAGTTACAGCGTGTCGCAAGTTTTGTGAGGTGCTTTTTTGATATTTAATGGATCGGATTACATTTTTTATTTCTCTCCGATATCCGATCCAGTAATTTACATCAGTATCGGACCGATACCGATACGTAATATCGGATCGGTCCATCTCTAATCTGTACATAAGTGAGACATTTCATACGGTTCGCGTTGTATGACCACATTCCTGAGCTCAACTCTCTGGACTTGTGCTATCAGGCCGTCTGTCTATCCTTTCAGCTTTGTCCAGCCAGTGATGTATTGTGGGTTGCGAGTGTGGAGTGATGAGTAAGGGAGTGAGCGCACTAGGCTGATGTGATGCATACTGATGCTGGACAGAGCTGAAAGAGCCCTGTGTCTGATGAGGGCACCTGCTGAGCAGCCATGGCTGACAAACATCCTCAGTGATGTGCGCTGTTCTATTCTTTCTCTATTACACTTGGTCACTGTCTCTATATGTCTTCACTGAACCCTCTTCAGTCATGTCTGTACCTTTTTCCCCCTCATGGACACAACTCATCTTTCTCTTTCTCTTAATCTCTTTTTACCATCTTGATATATTATTACTGCAGGTTAACCTTGTAAGTTTTAAAGATCTTTCTGATGTTAGATTTACAATCTGCTATGTCATAACCAACAATGGCTCTTCAGTTACTGAACAACTACAAACAGATGTGTTTCCAAACTGAAACTTTTGGTATATGACTTTGGTTTAAGATTCAGTATAGTCATGAAAATGTTTCTGTTTTAGTCAGACTTCAAACATCTGACATTTAACCTCCTAGGACCTGCGTCCACATATGTGGTCATCACATTTTGGGTTATTTAGACCAAAATACTAAATCTTGCTCTACAAGGGCCTGATATCCACTTACGAGGACACTATACTGCTACTCTTCTATCGAAATTTCAAATGAATATCCTCATATGTGGCTCTGATTTTTCTTAGAAACAAAAATTAGGTAAAAAAAAAAAAAAAAATCTGGTAATTCTTTGTTTTTACATTCATCAGGTCCCAATCAGCCCAAATATCAAAGAGAAATTAATAATGCTGCTGTGGAAGAGTTCGGGTCTTAGGAGGTTAATCCAGTTTTCCTCTTTGACACTTTAGTATTCATTCATGGGCTTTAATTTTGTATCCCTCAAGAATTTTGATGTCCCACCAAGTGTTCTTTTGATCTAAAGCAAGGTTATTGAGAATCCTTCGAGACCATGTCCCTCTGGTCTGTACTGCACTGATACAGACACACAGTCCAGATCAAAGTTTTAAGTTTTGATACCAGTATTAAATCTGTATTTCTATTTGGAAAATATTAACTATTATTGTTAATAATAACTGTTATGTGTAAGGTAGTATCATGCCCAACTTGAATACCTGCAGAAGCAAATATCTGTGAGGAATGCAAAAAAACCTTCCTAATAAGTACTAAAATAATCATAACCGTTGTTTGTTTTTTGTGATTTTTCCTGACTGACTGAATTCATTAGAGGGTCCATGTCCCTCTTGGGGGGAAACTCCCACAGGGTTTAAATCTGGGACTCTCCACCATTTGACCTTAGAACTGAAGAAGCTTCTTGGATGAGAGGTGAAACGTCTTCAAGCAAGTTAAAGAAGTCCAGACGCTTTTCTTTCCAAGCTCCTTAGTTGAAAAAAGCACTTCACAAAAACTTCATGAGAAACTTTAAAAGCAATGTCACTGACTGTTATATCTTCATTTAATTATCTCATTTAATCATGGTTCAAGGTGCTTTACATCTTAAGGTAAAGACCTTACAGTAATTGAAAGAAAACAGAAAACTCCAACAATCACATGAACCCCTATGAGCAAGCATTTTGGCAACAGTGGGAAGGAAAAACTTCCTTTTAACAGGAAGAAACATCCAGCAGAACCAGGCTCAGGAATGGATGGCCATCTGCCGCGAACAGTTGGGGCTAGGAAAAGGAAGATGGGACAAAGACACACTGTGGAACAGGGCCAGCGATTAATAATAACTAATAATTAAATGCAGAAAGGTGTGTAAACACGTAGTAAGGGAAAAGGGTCACAAAGAAGAAACACACAATGCATCATGGGAATCCCCAAGCAGCCTAGATGCATTGCAGTGTAACTAAGGGAGAATTCAGGATCACTTAATCCTGCCCTAGCTATAGAGTACAATAACCTCAGTTTTATCTGAATTTAGAAGCAGGTCATCCAGGTCTTTATGTCTTTAAGACATTCCTGCAGTTTAACTCATTGGTGTGTGTTATCTGGCTTCATGGACAGATAGAGCTGGTTGTCATCTGCATAGCAGTGAAAATGTATGCTATGTCTTCTAATGATGCTGCCTAAGGGAAGCATGTATAATGTAAACAGAATTGGTCCTAGCACTGAACCCTGTGGAACTCCATAATTAACCTCAGTGTGTGAAGAGGACTCTCCATTTACATGCACAAACTGGAGTCTATTAGATAGATATGATACAAACCACTGCAGCACAGTACCTGTAATACCTACAGCATGTTCTAATCGCTCTAATAGGATATTATGGTCGACAGTATCGAACGCTGCACTGAGGTCTAGCAGGACAAGCACAGAGATGAGTCCACTGTCAGAGGCCATAAGAAGATCATTTGTAACCTTCACTAAAGCTGTTTCTGTGCTGTGATGAGCTCTGAAACCTGACTGAAACTCTTCAAATAACCATCCTCTGCAGATGATCTGTTAGCTGTTTGACAACTACTCTTTCAAGGATTTTTGATATGAAAGGAAGGTTGGAGATTGGCCTATAATTAGCTAAGACTGCTGGGTCTAGAGATGCTTTTTGAGTAAAGGTTTAACTACAGCCAGCTTGAAGGCAAAGAGCAAAACAAACAAAAAATTAAGAAAAGTAGCTGGATATATTGGTTTAACTCAACATACTTACAACATATTTTTAAGATCAATTACTGATAATCCTGTTGCTAATGAAATAACCACATAAAAATGTACAGGTAGTCCATACTACTACTTTGAGGAAGTTTAGGAAACAGACAGTTTGTAGCACATACTTCATGTCGATTAAATTATTATATATTATATTTGACCAGCCCCCCAAAAAATCACAATCTAAAGCCAAAATCTATAACTCATCAGTGTCATAGGCTGTAACATAGTTTCTCTGCACCGGTTTAATGTCTATGATGTATAATCACAGAAGTATCGATACACTGGATGTAAAAAACATAGATTCATTACTAAAATAATTACTGTAAAAGTGATTTCATGGTAAGCTGTCTCTAAAAATAGATTCTGGTTGTGTTTTACAGATTTTAACCTTATTTTAAATAGGATTTGATGATTGTTAAAAAAAAACAAAAATCAATTATCCAGAATTCGCTGGAAAGTGTTAAAAAAAATGAAATCCTTTGACAAAATATGAATGGTATGCTTATGTCTGATCATATATTGATACAGTTTTGAGTTTCATAGTTTGTGTTTTAACAATTCAAATAAGTAAACCATAAAATCTGAGGTTCCCAATGTTTGCATTTCTTCTTTTTTCTTCCTGTCACACAAACAAACAGTGATACTTGGAGCTAGAACATGGCCACATTTAGGCTCTTAATCATAGCTTCTTGTTTTTTTGGCCTAAATGCAATCCACAAGGGGTTTAGTGGGAAGTGTCCACTGGAGAAAATACAATATAGCATTTCTGTTTTAGTAGGACTCACACCAAACGCTGGTCAAGACAGCAGGTTGTATTTTTATACTCCTATTCAATAAGAGCACAACACACAGGAAAGTGACTTAAGTAAAGTTAAAACCAGAGGAGGAAAAAGTACAGACTTTCTTTACTTAGATAGAACTATAGATACCTGTGTCTAAAAAAAATACTCCAATAAAAGTAAAAGTACTGAAGCATCTTTTTTACTCAAGTAAAAGTGAAAAAGTAAAGGCTCTGAAATGTACTCTAAGTAGGAAAGTAAAAAGTAGCTCCTTGAAGGACATTTCTAATTCTGTACAAAGGAAACTGATCCCTGTGCTATATTAATATAATAAAATAATATTAGTACATAATAATCCAAATATTTAAATATAAATTCTAATTCAATTGAATGCACTCAGTTTGAATCTGTTATGTAGGGATTCAGCAGGTGGGGAACCCTTAGACCTGTGTAGTGTCTCCGCATAGGGAAAAGAATCACAACTCAAAATGTCTTGGCCGATTCCCATTTTCTAAACTGACTGCATACTGTATATTGTGTTGTTACTAAACTGTTGGTACAAATGTGCATTCAGCAAATTAATCTAACCATGACGGCCCCAAACAGCTGGAGGATACATTTGAGAACTGCATGAGAACTTAAATGCAAAACGTAAATGCATATTAGCATATTACAGTTGATTTAAACCAACACTGACCATGGACACCACAGCCACTGTGCACCAGTCCAGCACAGTGCTTTACAATAAATTAACCACAGTACGACAAGCTAACATCTTTATCTCATACAAACAACTATTTTCAGCAACACACTCAGCGTCAAACTGCACACAACAGCTGGTATGTTTATTTATGTTTGTTAAGCTTGAATTTCAAATTACCTGACACTTAAAAAATGTAACTCCCTTCATGTTTTCTCCATGTAATGCTAGCTAGATTTGAAGTACCGCAACCACAACATACGGACACCTGCACTCCTTTTTACGGTGGCTGGGAAGTGCAAATCGCAACAAATTAAAAACCCGCAACAAATTACAAAAACCCGCAACAAATTAAAAAAAACCCGCAACAAATTACAAAAACCCGCAACAAATTAAAAAAAACCCGCAACAAATTACAAAAACCCGCAACAAATTACAAAAACCCGCAACAAATTAAAAAAAACCCGCAACAAATTACAAAAACCCGCAACAAATTACAAAAACCCACAACAAATTACAAAAACCCGCAACAAATTAAAAAAAAACCCGCAACAAATTACAAAAACCCACAACAAATTACAAAAACCCGCAACAAATTAAAAAAAACCCGCAACAAATTACAAAAACCCACAACAAATTAAAAAAAACCCGCAACAAATTACAAAAACCCGCAACAAATTAAAAATCCTTGACGGAAAGGGATTGTCTGAAATACTGGAAGTGACGCAACGATTAGCCTAATAGGGCTTTTGGAGCGTGATGTCACGAGAGGGGGCGTGGCCATGATTTTTGGTTGAGGCGCCATGTTTCTGGGCCAAACAAAGCGCTAGCGAAAGAGGAGCGAAAGTACACGGATAACACTAGCTATGGTTCTTACTTGCTGTGCGGTCGGTTGTAAAGTTAGACTGCACGACCGACAAGGGAACAAGGTTGAAAATGGTTTATCTTTTCATTCTTTCCCCACCTGGAAGCAACATGAGGCAGCTCATGTATCGGATGTTACCAAAAGAAGGCGTCTAGTCTGGATAGCAGCTGTGAGACGAGCTGATATTAATCAATGTATTATAATAAAAAATTTATTTTTTGTGACACAGGACACAAACATGGAAGCAAGATATATAATTAGGATTATTTATAATAAATATGAATAAATAATTGCAATTTCTTTAACCATTGAGAATAACTAAATCCTTCAGGACAATGTCACATCAGTGCACTGAACTCACTATGGCTACGTTCACACTGCAGGTCTTAATGCCCAATTCCGATTTTTATATTTAAATCTGATTTTTTGTGTCTGCTTGTTCACACTACAAATAAAATGTGACAGCAAAAGCGCTCCTTTGTGAACCTTCAAAGCGGCCGCATGCGCAAAAGCAGACGTCACACACAACACGCTCTGTTCAGACCCAGACCAAACAGTAATGTTTGACTGATGGCCTTTAATATAAAGACTTGTTTCAGACTTTGCGTTCTTCAGTTTTGCTTTAAGTTATTTTGTTATTTATATATGGCCTAATAATTATCCTTATTTTTAATTTGTTGCGGGTTTTTGTAATTTGTTGTGGGTTTTTGTAATTTGTTGTGGGGTTTTTGTAATTTGTTGCGGGTTTTTGTAATTTGTTGTGGGGTTTATTAATTTGTTGTGGGTTTTTGTAATTTGTTGTGGGTTTTTGTAATTTGTTGTGGGTTTTTGTAATTTGTTGTGGGTTTTTTAATTTGTTGCGGGTTTTTAATTTGTTGTGGTTTTTTAATTTGTTGCGATTTGCACTTCCCAGCCACCGTACCTTTCAGCCCACTTTGACTCCCAAGTATACATGCTCTAGAGCAGCGGTCCCCAACCTTTTTTGGTCCACGGACCGGTTTAACGTCACCGGTTTAACGGATCAACCTTTAAGGTGTCCCGGATAAATACAACAAAATAAAATTATACCAACAAGACAAAAACTGTTGTATTTTGTAAATATAGTAATAGACACGAATTCACTGTGTAATTGTGTAACTTTATTAGCAGCGTCCGCCTGAAATGTGCCAACAATATGAAGAGTTAGATCCTCCTATCTGCCCCTTAATGCTCTCTGGCCGCTATGGTAACGTGTAAATACTTCTTTCAAAATAAGACGCACAACTACAACATGGGAAAAGACTCAGGGAAACCAAGTCAACAATAAAAACCCTGAAAACCATCAATTTAAATAAACACTCAAGTACAGATACCTAAAAATTCATTCAAGTACAGTAACAAAGTATTTGTACCTCGTTACTTCCCACCACTGGTTAAAACACACAGAAGTACAGATGACCTCAAACCTGATCAAGCACTTACTCAGGGCAACGATGAAAGTCTGATTGTCCAGGAGAATCCAAAATCCAAAGCCAACGATGACGGCCCCAAACAGCTGGAGGATACATATGAGAACTGCATGAGAACTATCAGAATGAAAGGATGTCACAAGAAATTTGATAGTTACAAGCACCACTTCATTTCCATGATTTTCATGTATTTAAAAAAAACACTTTGATCAAAATTGGTGCTAAAAACTCACTAATGAGAAGCATGAAATTATATGTTTTCAGAAGTATCTAAACTGTAGGTGAAATATCTGTCAGAACAAATAGGAACACAGTGGAAACTAAACCGTAGGGATTATGTCAAAAGCTGCAAATGCAGAGGGTGAAATGCAGGTACAATGAAAACCCACTCTATTAAGAGTTTTAATGCAACACCGCAAATTGTCCTGAGTTGATTAATTTCTTGACATTTTACCTTTATTTTGACTAAAAGTTGCTGTATTGAATATTCCTAAAGATTAGCCAACAAGCCAACAACATGTTTGTCTGTTTGTCTATGTTTGTTTGGAATTACATTTACATTTACATTTACAGCCCACTTTCTCCAATTTTTTTTATTGAAAATTATGCAGTTTAACATCACATTGCACTCTGAAAAGAAAGCATAGTACAAATAAGCCATTGGAGTTAAAAAAGGAAATCATGTAATCGACTTATAGCCCAAAACGTATTCTAAACCTTTGACTCATCAAAGTAGCCACCTTTGGCAGATATAACAGCTGAACACACCTGTGGCATTCTTTCCACAGTAGAAATCCAATGTAACTCGTCCTGTCAAACCTGCAGCTCAAAGTCTTGTCTTCATAGTTGAAACCGAGACTTGCTTACGCATATCACACAAGCTGTTAACTCTCAGAAACTTGTCCTCTGATTCAGTTGTGGCTTTAGATCTGCTGGACCTCTTCCTGTCAGAGTTTGTTTCTGAGTGGTGAAGGAAACTGTACTCAATGACACCTTGACTTTCTTTGCTATGATGGTCTGTCTCCATTGATAATTGCCCTCTCACCATTTTTGCAGCAACGCACTACTTTCTGCAGTACAAGACTGTTCAGCTGATTTTTACAGTGCGTTCCAACACTGCTAATATGCACACAGAGGGGGTTGTAAGTAATCTAAAACAGTTGAAACAGCTGTAGGAATTAGTAGCACCAGCTCTCAAGGCTTGATGAACCTCCATTGCTGCAGAACAGCTTTAAATTGTTAACCCATTTTGAAAAGCCTTTTTGTATAATTCTAACATGTAGATTACTTTTCAGTTCTGGGTAACCTTACCTTTTGTTTTTAAAAAAGGTAGGTCTGGCAGTTCACCCACTTACCTTTGTATCAATTCGAGCTATTCATTGGACATGAACGACTTGAATTGCAATAAATAAATGGACAAATTGGGGTGCTCTAAAACTTTTGACCAGTAGTGTATGCCAAAAGTTACGTGCGCGAAAACCACCCCCAAACTATTGCAAGCACAATTAAATTCCTTACATGTTAATTTTTATAACACGCATGCATAGAACTCACAGCCACTTGCACAAAAAAGCCATCATGCATATGAGAGTGTCTGCGTTGCACTCGCTGCTACAGTTTCACGCAGACAGGTTGCGTAATGTGCTCAAAGCTGAATCCTGCTTGCATAAACTAACTTAACTTTTCACTGTTTGGAGGGCAGAGCCCAAAGGAAGATTGGTCACTTTGGTGGACTGTTAATGTTAGTGCCTTAAACTGCCTTACACTGTCAGAGCAAAATAAGCGCTACTTTAAACCATATTTATATATCCATCCTTTTTCTTCTGCTTATCCAATTCTGCTGTCACAGAGCAAAAGGCAGAGGACACCCTGGACAGGAATGCCTTAAATGCCTGGGCCCTTGGTATCCCAACATAACATTGCATTGTCTTCTTACAAATCATTGTAACTGACACTGAGACTGCACTGGCACAAAGTTGAAGGAAGGATGAATGGCAAAATGTACCAAGACATTCTTGATAACAATCGGCTGCCATCCACCAGGATTATGAAGACCAAATGAGGGAGTATGCTTACAAATCATTGTAAGAAGATGATCTGTCCCTAACCACCTGTCAGTGGTTTAATCTTTTGTCTTTTTAGTTATATTTACATGTTCAAAATAAACTCTATTCTATTCTATTCTGTTCTATTTAGCACCATTTGACACAATCTAAGATTTATAAAATTCTTCTAAAAAGTAGATCTTAGGCCAAAGCATGATATTCTACAATACAAGCTGGACAGTTTTCCCATGCTTACTTATGTGTTATCAAATGTACTTTGTTATTGTCGGGTTTTTATCTCACCATATTAAGCGCCTTGAGGCGACTCTTGTTGTGATTTGGTGCAATATTAAATCAAACTGAAGTGAACTGAATGGAGTAATAAACTCAATCACAAACATACAGCTGCTCTAACACCATCCTAAAGGTGCATTTTTCTGCAACAGAACACTTTTATGAGTCACTAGTAAATTTAAAATACTTACAAAGAAGATGAGGTTGAAGAAGAACAAGAAGTACTTGCTCGCTGTCATGCAGCCTTTCCCCATGGTCATTTATCTGTGAACATGAGACAAATGAAGAGTCATAATAGAAATTTACATTAACAGCCCCAGAAGAGGAGATTATTACAGGATGCAGTTTAATTGTAACAGCTTTAGATCAGGGATAATCTTGATGTAAAGAAGTGGCGACAGATGCTGTAAGAATTAGAGACCACTGTGGATCGTGACGATCAGATCAGGACCAGGGGCTCAAATCTAAAAGATTACAGCAGCAAAACCAGTACGACCTCAATCTGTGAGCATGGGGAGACTGCACTGGCAGTCTTCATAAAGTTGAAGGAAGGATGAGTGGAAAAATGTACCAAGACATTCTTGATAACAATCGGCTGCCATCCACCAGGATTATGAAGACCAAATGAGGGAGTATGCTTAATCTATTTTAAAGGATTTTAAAATAGATTCTAAATTCAATTGGAAGCCAATGTAAGGAGGCCAGAACTGGAGTAATATGCTCAAATTATCTTTTTACCAGTTAAAAGCCCTGCCGCAGCATTCTGCACCAGTTGCAGGTGTGACAGAGTGGATGCACTCAGATGGAGAAAACAACAGCCATCGCATCCTGCCTGCGTCCCAAGACCAAAAAAGGTTCTTGGGGCTGGCTGGGTACAACTGTTGGTTTGTGCCTGGGTTTGCAGAGTTATCCAGTCCCTTGACTGAGCTCACCCAAAATGTGGAGCCAGATCTGGTCCAGTGGATGGAGCAGTGCCAGAGGCTGCGGGCCATTTTGTCCCAGCAGGTAAGGAGGCCAACCGGTCCATTGTGTACATCAGCCGAAAGCTGTCAGAGAGCGTAAGGCCACATATATCACGGAGGAGGAGTGTCAGTCCACTCCCTTCGTTATCTGGTTGTTAAGTGATGACGTGACGAATCCTACTTCCGGGCCTAAAGTAGTCTGTGTTTAATATGGCTTTTGTGTTGTTAACATGTTTAATGTTATGTATTTTCTTCTATTTGATCTCAAAAAGCTCCTAAAACAGTCAGTGATCACTGTTGACCTCCCTCGGCTTTTATTACCACTAATCATTTATTTAAGCTCAGTTTTTAAAACCTTAGGATGTAGCTACCGCCCAGCCCATGCAGCAGTATATGAATGACTAACCTCGTATTGTGGATGGATTATCTCAGTTGTTCTCCTGGCTGAGGTTTGGTCCTTTTACAGCATCCTGCCATGCGATTACATTTGTTCCTGACCACCGAGAACACTCACGTTAACTTTTATCGAGTGGAAAAAAGTTAGCTTGTTTATATTATGCTAACATAGCTGTGTCGCTAGCGGTCACGTAGCACATCATTATATACCAGCTAGCCCAACTTCAGTAACCCTACAAACGTCACTGCTGTTTAGTTTTCTGTCTTCATTTATGTTGGAAGTGATAGCAGAGCTGTACGTTTGAATTTGTTTCCAAAACCCCGCAGTCAGGACATGCTATATTGTATTTAGATAGAAGCTAGCGAGCTAACTCCCTGCTAACTTCTAACTCCGTTAAATGACATAAATCCCGTTTTCATGGATGCCTGGATGTTAAACTCAATTGTTACACCTGGTAGAGCAGAACGCTGATCATTTTATTAAAGATGAAAGACTTTAGACAGTTTTTCAACTCTCAGTAATGCCATAGTGATCGTTTGATATATGGAGCTGCAGCGGAGTTTAGGCCCAGACACGGCTAGTGACGTCAGACTGAACGACCGGATTACCTCTTGGGACGCTCATTTGCCTCGCTGCAATGACTCCACTGCATGAAGGATGCCAACGCCCGGATCACCTGCTGAAATCTGGCCCTATAGCCTTTTAAGGTCAAGGTGGTCAATAGGTCAGGGGTGCAAATCGTCATGGCCAATTTTCTCTCTATTTACTTACATTTAACTACTGATTTTATCTATTGTTCTGATTTTATCTGTTTTGATTTTATATACTGTTTTGTTTGTTTGTTAATTAGTTTGTTTGTTTGCTTGTTTTAATCCATTTTAAATCATGCTTTTTATTTGTTTTTGTTTCTAATGTCTCTGTAAAGCACTTTGAATCACCTTGTTGTTGAATTGTGCTATACAAATAAACTTGCCTTGCCTTGCCTATTTGCAGGTGTAACTTACTGGATTGCCGTACCAAACTGCAAATTACTTCTGTGTGGTGGCTCATATCTGTGGGGGGAAAAAACAAACCAACCTGAACGGACCATCAATCAGCCCTCACTCCACAGAGTAGTGGCATTTACTGTCCAATAAATCTATGGAAATCTGGGTGAGATATGGAAAACTTGCTCAATGCTTCCCCTGGCAGTGGAGCCCTGTGGGCGACCCACTTTCCTGTTACTGTAAATCGGTTACACCAGTGTTTGTTCCAGTTTGGAAAGGGTGGCAGTGGGAAGAGAATATCCAGTGAGAAAAATTTTGGTGACTTCCTGTAGCAAAGTCAGATTGAAGTGACTGTCTAACTAACTACTATCCTGGGCGACCGTGGCTCAGGGGGTTGGGAATCGCATCTGTAACCGGAAGGTCGCCGGTTCGATCCCTGGGCTCTCTGTCCTGGTCGTTGTGTCCCTGGGCAAGACACTTTACCCTACTTGCCTACTGGTGTTGGCCAGAGGGGCCGATGGCGCGATATGGCAGCCTCGCTTCTGTCAGTCTGCCCCAGGGCAGCTGTGGCTACAACCGTAGCTTGCCTCCACCAGTGTATGAATGTGAGAGTGAATGAATTGTGGCATTGTAAAGCGCTTTGGGTGCCTTGAAAAGCGCTATATAAATCCAATCCATTATTATTATTATTACACACGCACATACGCACACACACACACACGCACACACACACACACACAATAAAGCCGATCTTCTATGGTCTGCTTTCAAACTTTGGATCTTTTAAGGACAAATTGTTGGTGGGGTTGGGCGATCTAAAAGTGAAAGTCAAAAGCATAGACATTTTTTATGAGCCACTCAAGTAACTCTGGCATTCATTTTGATAATGTCATTAAATTCCATGATAAGACCAACAATACAGTGGTTAAATAAGTATTGAACATGTTTCCAATTTTCAAAATAAATATATTTGGAAAGGCGCTACTGAGATGAAACTCTCACTGGTTGCTGGTAACAACCCATCCAATCCACACATGCAAAGAAATCAAACCATAGATGTCCATAAATTATGTGTCATTATGAGAAATGACACAAGGAACAATATTGAACACTGTTACTGAAATGTATTTATTACTTTGTACAGAAGCCTTTGTTGGTGGCGACAGCTTCAAGACTCCCGTACGGAGAAACTAGTTGCATGCATTGCTCAGGTGTGATTGTGGTCCATTCTTCCACACAAACAACCTTCACATCCTGAAGGCACCTTCTGTGAACTGTGAGTTTTGGTTCTTTCCATAGATTTTCAATTGGATTCATGTCAGGTGATTGGCTGGGCCATTCTAGCAGCTAGATTTTTAGAGGACTGCCAGTGCCATATGCTGATAAACAGCCCCACAGCATAGTTCCACCTTCAAACCTCACTGTTGGTATCGTGTTTTGGGGGTGATACGCAGTGGCTTTTGACGTCCAAACAGGATCTGTATTGTGGCATCCAAAGAGTTCAATTTTGGTCCGATCTGATCAGACTCTCCCCAGTATTTCACAGACAGTCTAAATGTTGTTCAGCAAACTTTAAATGCACTTGAACATGCTATTTCTTCAGCAATGGAGTCTTAATTATACAAAGAGCTGAAAAAAAGGCTGAAACAATCAGCCTTTGGTTTTATTCTGAAACGTAATAAATGAATAAAACTAAGACACGACAAGCAGACTTAACTCTCCTCCTGCCTCTCCTTTTCTACCCCCTCCTCCTTTTTCCCAGCCTCTGCTAGTACCAGGCACAACCCTACATAGCTCAGCAGCTCTCAGTGACGCAACACACTGTGAGATTAGGGCACAAGGGTATACTATGAAAGAAGCTCAACACAGCGAGGCTTTCTTTGCATTAATTGACTTGGCAAGCCCAGTCGAAACAGTAAGTATCACAGTCGTGGTTGTCAGCTATATCTGTTAAACTAGGCTTTTTGGTCCAGGCTCTGTGCACACTCATATATAAATGAGCATTTCACACGTCGTATGCCTCTTCTTCCACACAAAATTATCCCTAGTGAGTCACGCAGGAGGAGGAAGCAGGATAAACACGCTGGCGTAAAGTTGCTCCTGAGAAACACCCGGCTTCCCCTGCTCTTGGTCATCATGGCCAACGTTCTGAGGAGCAAACTGAGTGTGCTCCAGGGAAACATTCTAAAAGGATTTTAGAGATTGTGGCATTTTAGCCTTTATAGAGACATTGCTTAGTGGGCCCAAACAGGATTTCAGACCTTTTTCTGGAGGGATTCAGATTACCCTTTTGTCTAGATCGAAAGGCCGAGGTGACCCAGAAAACTCAAGGAGGCGACGTATGTCTTTATTTTACTGAATGAAACTGTAACTCTGTGACTGTCATGGAACTAATCTGCACAGCAGATGTTGAACTTTTATCAGTATCAGTTTGTCCATTTTACCTGTTCCCACAGCTTTTTATAACAGCAGTGATGTAGTGAATAAACGGCAATCACTTTCACCAGAGGCACCTAACTTCATTCTAGATGATTTTAATCACGTCTCGCTTAAAGAGACACTATTTAACTTCTATCAGTATTCAGTTTTATTTTATTTTATGTATACAGCGCCAAATCACAACAACAGTTTCTTCAAGCCACTTTACATTGTAAGGTAGACCCTACAATAATACAGACAGAGAAAAGCCCAACAATCATATGACCCCCTATGAGCAAGCACTTTGGCGACAGTGGGAAGGAAAAACTCCCTTTTAACAGGAAGAAACCTCCGGCAGAACCAGGCTCAGGGAGGGGCGGGGCCATTTGCAGCGACCAGTTGGGGTGAGAGAAAGAAGACAGGATAAAGACATGCTGAGGAAGAGAGACAGAGATTAATAACAAGTATGATTCAGTCCAGAGAGGTCTATTAAAACATAGTGAGTGAGAAAGGGGACTGAAGAAATGCTCAATGCATCATGGGAATCCCCCAGCAGCCTACGTCTATTGCATCATAACTAAGGGAGGATTCAGGGTCACCTGGTCTAGCCCTAACTATATGCTTTAGCAAAAAGGAAAGTTTTAAGCCTAATCTTAAAAGTAGAGATAGTGTCTGTCTCCTGAATCCAAACTGGAAGCTGGTTCCACAGAAGAGGGGCCTGAAAACTGAAGGCTCTGCCTCCCATTCTACTTTTAAATACTCTAGGAACAACAAGTAGGCCTGCAGAGCGAGAGCGAAGTGCTCTAATAGGGTGATATGGTACTACAAGGTCATTGTTGGACAAATGTATGTATGGATGTCTCCTGTCCTACCAGACAGTCCTACTAGACAAAACGTTGGCTCACTGTACAAGTTAGTCCCACTACCCGTTACCTCCACTTGGTACTGCAGACCACAACTGTGCCCACTTATAAAGCAGTCTTAAAAAGACAGAAAGCACAGATAAAGGAGATAAAGAACTGGACAGAACAATTTGTGCTCTGCTTGCAAGAGTATTATGACTGCACACACTGGGATAAGGGATTTGCTGGAATGATTTGGACACACTTACTCATGTCATATGTTCTTATACTGCACTTTGTAGAGACATGATTATTCCTTCCAGGCAATTTAAAACTTATCCTAACAATAATAAATCTGTAAAGTCAAGCATACAGAAAAGAGTCAGTAAGAACAGTAAGGACTTCCTCCCGATGTCTAATGTCAGTGATGCTGCCTACCCTGTGGAGGTCTGTGCTTCCCTCCATGGATATGCCTCCCCAGACCATCACTGACCCACCACCATGTTGAACGACATTAAAAGCAGCATAAATACTCCACATCTTACCCAAACGCTTTCATGTTTGTCATATGTGCTCATAGTAAACAGGCTCTAATCTGTAAAAAGCATAGGATGCCAGTGGTGGACCTGCCACTTCTGGTATTCTATGGCAAATGCCACAAACATCAAGACAAGAAGGCTCCTTACCATACATGGAGGGTTTATCTCCAAATCCAGAACACTAAGCGGAAGGAGGCCGAGGATTAGTGAGTGTCAGAACCACTATCCAACAACATGAGCACATCAGACAGATGGCCACAACTGATTATGTGATTAACGAATATCTCAAGCAGCAGAAACACGAGAAAGAAGAAAGCAAGAAGACGAACCATCATGGAAGGCCCAAACACTGCCCGGCATGTTTTTAAACTGATAGAACAAGTGGCTGATGTTCAAAGATTCTACCAATGGATAGACAAAGTTGGACTAAAAGACACCCCAGAGGCACTAATCATGGCAGCACAAGAGCAAGCTCTAAGCACCAGACTGATAGAGGCTGGGGTCTACCCAAGGGCGTAGATTTGGTTTTGGCGTTGGTGGGGACGGACGATTCAACCGCCGAATCCTGCCCTGTTTCCTTTCTTTTTCCTTTTTATCTTTGCTTCTTGATAAAAAAAAAAAAAGGAGAAATATACTTCCCTACATATGCTATTCTACATCCTTTTAAACCATTTAAAATCACAATTCAAAGTTTTATATGTGAATTATATAATGTTAAATTACTATTAAACAAATGACTGAGTATTTTAGACTTTAGTTTACTTCAACCATATTCCATATAAATCAGGTATCATTCAAAAATAAAAATAGCTTCAAATAAAGTCATGACAATAAAAGAATATGACTTTAAGGACTTAACAATATTAGTTCAGTTATAGCACACCAACATCTCTGACACATTAGCACTAAGGGAACACTGAATGACCTGCTGGTTTTTGTCCATAAAACTACTCATCTAAGATGACCACAAAGTAAAAGATCTCTCAGCAGAATTATGCAACAGTTTAGGCAATATTGCCCCGATCAAATCAGTGAGCTGGGATTTTTCATTCTAAACATGAACTACTGTTACAGCAACAGACATGGACTACTGTTGCCCCACACAACAACTCAATGTCCACTATGTGAAGCAGCCAGCCAAACACAGGCCTTCTCCTCTCGTTAACTGAGATAAACTGCTGGCATGTTTGTTTTACATCTATACTGTCCAGTCTCTCCTGGTGGACACGGCAACACTTTTTTCATGGTTACATACAATTTTAGACTGATGTGGGCCAAAGCCTAGCACATACTTGCCAACCTTGAGACCTCAGAATTAGAGAGACATTCAAAAGGGCTGTTGGGGGGGGGGTATACATATACATACCAAAAATTTTTACAGTGTTTACTTATCGGATAAAATAAGTTAAATGTCACCGTTATTATTGTCTGGCCGGAAACAGGCCAGGGGTGTCCAAATACAGAAGCTGCGTCCACCTGAGGACCCGGCCTTCGCGGTCTAAGTGGGCCGGGTCGTCCGAAAGCCCGGTGGACCGGAAATGAGCGACTGTGAAATTGGACGGTCTAACCTTCAGAATTACGTCACCTCTGCCGTCTGCTCCTTGCTGTCTAAAATATAACCGGATGCTGGCGTAGATTCTCGACCATCTCACACTTCTGTTTAATCAGTTTTCTGTTTGACGTTTATTCAGCTGTGTGAAAACCCCGGAGGAACCCTTCCGAGGGATTAATAGTTTTATTTAATCTAATCTAAGATAATAACTTTAATCTCAGCCAAACCCATTTACTCACGAACAAATAAAACACTGAAAAAGGCCAAACAACAACATGTTTAGGTTATTTGAAGTTTACACAGTTACATTCTCGCCTGAAAATATGTTAAAAGTTTATTTTGTGACCCAGAAAGAGTAATAAGAGTAATATTAAAACTAAGTAGCTGCAGCAGTAGCCATTGTTGGAAACTAGAATTAGCTGGGCCAATCTGGGACATGGTTTTTCAATGTTGTTGTCTGGGTGGAAAAACGGGAGAATGGTGGCTCCGGGAGATTTTCGGGAGGGGCACTGAAATTTGGGATTCTCCCGGAAAAATCAGGAGGGTTGACATGTATGGCCTAGCATAGCCTGTAACGTTATTACGACGGACACATTTTATGAGTGAACTTGACTTTAAGTGATTTACAGGTTTCTTTGAAAAATATTTTTTTTATATCCAGGTTCTTCCTTTTTGCTGCCGTCCTCCT
This sequence comes from Simochromis diagramma, assembly GCF_900408965.1. NCBI lineage: Eukaryota > Metazoa > Chordata > Actinopteri > Cichliformes > Cichlidae > Simochromis > Simochromis diagramma. The sequence continues at coordinate 835,568 of NW_024387258.1, read as the reverse complement.
CTCCTCCTGGCAGTATGGAAGCCCGTTTCCGCCACTAAAAAAAAAAAAAAAAAAGGATCCATAACTCAAAATTCCGAGTTATTTTCTCGAAATTTCGACATATTAACTCGAAATTTCGATTTATTAACTCAAAATTTTGAGAAAAGTAACTCGAAATTTCGAGTTAGCGCTGCCAATCAGTAATCTACGTGAATGATGTCATTTCCTTGTTACCCGGAAGCTGAAGCCCTCAGCTACAAATGCTACAGCTAAGCTACCCGTATTACATCCAGTCGTGAATGCACAGATTGCTGAGTGTTTTCAGCCTGGCTTCACAAATGATGAAATCCCTGTGTTATTAGCTGAATCACATGGTGTTACTATCAGCAAACGTACTCGCGAAAGCGCCAATTTGTTGGGATCCGTTTTTGAGTGCGTGGTCCTCTGCGCCATATGCTTCCGGGTAACAAGAAAGCGACCTCATTCACGTATATTTTTGATTGGCAGAGCTAACTCGAAATTTTGAGAAAAGTAACTCGAAATTTTGAGAAAAGTAACTCGAAATTTCAAGTTATGGATACTAGCTTTTTTGTTTTTATTTAGTGGTGGAAACGGGCTTCCATATGGCAGCGCAGGCTTGCCGCTGCTAAAACTAAACAGAGCTCTCTGAAAGGCTCAGCCAATCACATTGGCCATATTTGTCACATGAGGTAGGACTCCAGTAGAGAACGTAATTTAACTCTTTCTGCACCGCTGGGTGAATGAGACGTTGACAGATCGTTTTTTTTTTCTTTCTATCGGGTTTGTTTGTCTTTGCTCGAAGAGATCAAATTATTGGTGGAGACAATTCAATAATCGCTGGATATTGGTGGGGACATGTCCCTTCCGTCCATGCCAAATCTACGCCCTTGGGTCTACCAAATCAGGCAAGACCCAACCCAGATAGGAAGAGAGTCCAGGGCCAATGTGCCGTCAGGTCAGCAGATCCGCATAAATTTCTGGCAATCTGGAGAACGCATTGTTAAACAGCAGACCCTCCAGATAACATGTCTTTTCTTTCTTTTCTTTTTGTTTTCATTCTTACCAGCTGTTCTCACAAAGAAAGTATTGGACAGGATACTTTTCTAAAAGTAGTACTGTAACTATCGTATCAAACACCATTTTAGTGAAATTATACTGGAATGAGATAATTACAGTTACGGGTTATATTCAGAAACGTGAGAAGATTGTTGCGAGTGGAGTTGGCTTATAGCACATTAGCTTATGTGCTCATGCAGGTGGATGGCAATGGAGGAGAAGGAAAAAGGAGGATGAGGCTCCATATCAGGGCTCATCATCGTCTTCTTTCTCTCTCTCTTTCTTTTTATTTGAAAAGCATGATTGGTCTGCCTATAGTTAGAGCACTGAGTCTTTGTTACCTTGTCATGCATTTTCCTTTTGTTTCTGGCCATTTGACAATACAGAAATGTTTTTATGCTTGAGTAAATTAAAGCCCCATTTTAAAAAACCTGGGTAAAAATGTTTTTTTATTACAATCTTCCTTTGATTGGAAGCCAAAACCTGTTGGGATGGGTACCAGATATTTTTTGCATGCAGGAAAAACTCAAAACAGCAAAAAACTTTTTAAAGCATACTATAAAAGCAGTTAAAATACAGTCAGACAATTTTATTATGACTCTTACATGTCTGACAGACTAAGGAATGATATGATATGATATGATATGATATGATATGATAGATTTCCTCCCTGACCTTCATGTATTTGATTGTTACCACTGCACTGCATAGGCTGGGTTCCAAAAAACTAAAAAGTTGAATCAGACTAAAGTTTTTCTACCAAGCAACATAAGCACTTGGCAGCAGAAGAGCTTTAAGTTGGTCCTGATATTTGCATGTGCATATTTCAGGTGGACGCTGTGGCTTAATGTCAAACTTAGTACTACTGAGAAACTGAGGAACTGACAAGGAGACCTCTGGGCTGTAGAGTGGGGGTTAAACAGAGATCGAAGGTTTAAACCCTGTGTGCCAGCAGTCATTGTGGGGAATGTAAGGTCCCTAGCTCACCCAGACCCAGAGAAAGTTCAGAGAGTCCAGCATAATGTGCTTCACTGAAATGTGGCTGAACGATCAGATACCGGACTCTGCTGTTTTGATCCCTGGCTTCTTCACGGTTCGGATGGACAGAGATACCGACGCCAGCGGCAGAAAAAAGGAGGTGGGGTGGGTGTGTTTGTGAACTGCAGGTGGTGTAACCCGAGACATATCTCTGTTAGAGTGTTTCTGCTACTGCGACGTCAAGCTACTCGCCATCAGACTTTGCTTGTATTATCTGCCCAGGGAGTTTACTTCTCCTTCCCTGCTGAAGGAGAAGTTGGAGGACATGCAGGTGGAGGCTCCACTGGTCTAGTGGATCCGCGACTACCTGACAGGCAGACCACAGTTTGTGAGACTGCAGAGCTCTGTGTCTGAGAGTCTGAACAGCAACATAGGTGCGCCCCATGGAACTGTTCTGTCCCCTTTCCTCGTCACCATCTATACGGCCGACTTAAAGTATATTACAGAAACCTGTCTCCTCCAGAAATTCTCTGACGACACAGACATTATTGGAAGTATGGACATGGGATGGGAAGAGGAGTACAGAGGACTGATTGATCGTTTCGTGAGATGGTGTGAGGTGAATCACCTGCAGCTGAATGTGGCCAAAACAAAGGAGCTGGTGGTGGGCTTTGGCAGAAACAGATCCCGACCCTCCTCTTTGTGCAACAGTCACATCCTACAAGTATCTGGGAGTTCAACTGGATCACAAGTGGTCTGCCAACACGGACGCTGCCTACAAAAAGGGTTCGAGCCGGCTTTACTTTCTACGAAGGCTCAGATCTTTCAATGTATTCAGCAGGCTGCTCGATATGTTTTATCATCTTCTTTGCTGTGGCGTGCTGGGGTGCACGCATCAAAGCAAAGGACACAAACAGACTGAACGAACTCATCAGGAAGGCAGAATCTGTTGTTGGCATGAAGCTCACCTCCCTGGAGGTGGTGATCAGTGACAGAAAGCTGGCAAGACTGCTGGCAATCATGGACAATGACTCCCACCCCCTTCATAACGTGCACGACAATCTGAAGAGCAGTTTCAGCAACAGGTTCCTTCAACCTGGCTGTCTGAGGGAACGTTACAGGAGGCCGAAATCATAAACGGGACCTTCAGGATTTGAAGACTGTGAACTATAAGTAGCCAAAATTACACCTGGGCAATGCATGCAACTGGTTTCTCCATACAGGAGTCTGTCATCGCCAACAAAGGCTTTTGTACAAAGTATTAAATACATTTCAATAAATATACGTTCTCCCTGTGTCTTTACTCATTATTATACATAGTGTAATGTATGGACATCTATGGTTTGATTTCTTTACAGGTGTGCATTGGATGGCTTTTTACCAGGTATAGGTTATAGGTTTGATTACAATTACTACCATAATGCCGTTAAATTGGGATGCAACGTCATCTAAACAGCTTTGACTGGCAGAGACGGAGAAACTTGCATATCTCTGTTGTGCAAATGCTAAGAGGAAGTCCAGCGTTTACATTCCCCCAAAACAAAAACTGACTAAAGAAATCACTCTGAGGTCAAACATTGATTAAGGTCAGTGCTGTAGACGTCACCCAGTGGAAATTTGTATTTGTTTTATAGTCCGTTTTATCCTGATTTTAGTCTGTTTATTTGTATGTGATTTTCACTTTGATTCTAATATTTGTATTGCATGTTTTTAGTATTTTTGCATGATATTTTATATCATATATCATATTGTTTTAATCCACTATGGACTGGTTGGACAATAGACAAATTAGCAGGCACCTGTTGAGGTGTGGGTGTGCCCCGAGGTGGCCTATCCGGTCTTTAAGTCTGACTGGGCCCAAACTCCGCTTCAGTTTTAGAACAGGAACTTGTATCTTTCTTAAAATATAAACACCATCCTTCACTAACTGACTGTAAAATCAGTTCCAGTTTCTAGCTGATATCTCAGTTTGTTACTAACACAGCTCATGTCCAGGAAAACAAAAACAAACAAACAGTTAACCCCAGTGCAGGACCATCACTGAAACAAGACTGGAAACCTCCATCATCTCATCTTTGCAGCTCTCCATTTAGTATATAAGGCTATATCTTGTTTAACAAACAGCCCACGTGTCAGCTGTCAGGAGAACTGACAAAAAATGTAAGAGCAGAACTTAAGATCCTGAAGTGTGCGAGGAAAGGATCAGCTTTATTTGAGATCTGAGTGACAATCATCACATTTCAGTTTGTGATGATTCTGTTCTCTTTGTGATTACAGAAGCTACTGTCAGATTAGACCTCAGCACCACCCAGTGAGGACAGACAAATCATCCCATATGCTCCCTGTTTCTGGTAACTCCAAAATTAACTGATGAAAAAGGCACAAAGGCCATATTACATGCATACTACTACACCAACAAGCAATATCTCTACTCAAAGGAGACATCTCACAGATGCCAAACGTGCAAGTTTTGTCACCCTCAGATCAAAATTCACTGAACCAGCAGCAAAACATGACCAAAACGATGCTTCAAGCTTGAAAAACATTAGTATGAATTCTTTCATACCCGTGCTGTCTTGCTTCCAAAACTTAAATCCACCGCAATTAAAAGGCATTAACTGAATAACTCGATCTCCCACAATGCCTCAGAGCAGTTCCTTGCCAAAAAAACAAAACAAAACAATTTTATGCCCGGTTACAGAGATTTGTGTGTGGGTAATAAAAACAAATTCAAAAACAAGCATTGTTTGGAGGCATGTCAATAAAGTTAAATACCTTCTGCTATTCAGTATTTCAGAAACAACTCTCGCAGATTGTGCCAGATGTGTTCAGTAAAACCTCTGTAACTTCGCTCTGTTTCACTTCAGCAGCATCAGTCTGTGCAAAGATAATGTCAGTATATATGTCTACTGCAGCATGTTTTCAAAAGGGTTATATTCTATAAGATACAGAAAGAATTAGGCGAGGAAAAAATTTCTGTGGCTTTATTTTGATATACAGAGTTTTTAAATTGCATGTTGGTCGTGTCATTTTCAATCAGGAGCCTCAGAAAGGCTCTTGGGTTTTAGAGGTTAAACTCATGTTCACATGTTGTTAGTTGTGGAGTAGAATTTGAATGAGGGAGCTAAAAATGGGTAATCCCATAATTAGCTCTAAGGCAATTCCAAAAAGGAAAAACAAGTTGTGGACTCACTATGGATTAATGTTTGAAATATACCCCTTCTGTTATCATGCAACACCGAACACCGAAGAGGTGTAGTACCGAGTTAAACTGTGAGCCCCCCAAGTCTTCTCATCAAATCTTTCTAGAATGGAGCCAAACTGTTGCAGAGCTCAAAGAGATGAAAACATTCTTATCTAACAGTCATTTAGACTTTTAACCTCCAGCTGTATGCAGCGCAGTCCAATTTATCCAACAAGACAGGCTTTTCTGTTCGTGGTATATGGAAAGTCACCAAAGCGAATCGTGGAGCTGGCCCTGGAGCTGAACCGATCTATTGTCTCACATTGTGAGAAAGAGATGAAGGTCCTCTGATGAGCAGGCAGCTAAAATATTGGCTGAGCACTGACGCCACCGTGGAAAAAACAAACTGACCCACATTTTCATCTATAACAGAAACATGTCCTCAAACAGACGGCCCACTCTGCTTTCAGTGAGAGTTAGAGTACACTGTGAACATTAATTTATTATTTATTAATTTGTCAGTGTTTGCTGAAGTGTGTAGCATGATTGCAAAACATCCTAAACATCGTAATATAGTAAAGATGGAGAACTTGGAGAATTAAAGTGAAAGTGCACTGAAGCTTCTGGCTACACGTTTCAGTGGTCAGTGTTTATCTGTTTTGTTTGTCCTTTAGTTTAACTCCTGCTGAGAAGGTCACAACATACAAGCACCTTCTTTGTAGTGAAGTGAAACAGTGTGAAAATCACACTGAACTCTGCAACCTCTGTCTATACTTGTGCTGCTTTTCTGATCTCTGATTTCTTCATGCTTGTTCCCTTTTGCAGTGAACATGCTAATGTTTCCTTTCCTGCCTGAGCCCATTTTCAACTAATCCAGCTATATCATACTTGCATATAGCATCACCATCATCCACCATTAGACTGGACAGGACTGGACACAAGAATGTCTAAATACCCCAAATCATTCACTCCACAAACTGATATAAATGAGGTCAAATAAATGTCACGTTAGTTATGTGAGGGGATGCAAAACAAATCAATAAAAGTACAGATCCATAAACAGACAAAAGTTTGGTCTGATGAACAAGGATAACCTGTTTGCCAAACTGGTTTACATAAAAGTGAAGTACAGCATAATGTGAAAAGATGCAGTATTGGTGGCTTGTTCAGTGTAAACTTAATTATCCACAAATGGATATGATGATGTCACACATTTCTTTTGTTTGGTTAAAAAAAAATTAATTATTTTTACCAATTTGCTTAAATACACTTCTCAGTAATTACCTTGCAAAACTACTTACCTACAATATTAATGGATCAAGCATAAAAGCTGGTGTAAAAACGTATTTATTCTTTAATTTAAAGTAGATTTATTATAAATGCAGTATCCTGTTAAGTACACTGCATGCTTACTATAAAGGCAAGTTTCTTCCTCAGTTTAAACCATTAAATAGTAAGTCGTGCATTAGCGAATATTGGGAATAAATGCCTGGCCATGAAAAGCTTCAGTCTGCCGTCTGTTTCTCTTTGGACCACATTTGCTCAGGCTTTAAACAGATCACTGCATTTCTGAATGACAAACTTTGCAGCAAGAAAACTTCTGACGTTTATTTTTTGTATTTTATTTTACTTCATTTTTGTGGGGTTTACTACAAGAGTAGAGTCTCTAAGCAGTGTAAAAGGAGACTAAACTTTAGCTGTAGAGCAAAGAAGGGTCCGACACACAAATCCTCTCCAGAGGCGCCATATCACCAACCCCTTCACCTCACAGCATCCACAAAGCAGCTGATATGTGGCCGATTTTGCGAACTTCCACTCGTGATCAGCTGAACTCAATCACCATAGCTGCTACAGACGCGCACAGGTAAGGAGAACAGGGCTTTAGAGAAGCCGTTCCTCTAAACGCACACAGTCGGAGCAGCGCTTACTCACGTGTTTCGGTGTAAATTGTGAAGAAGAAAAGGTTGAGCGCGACTTCTGTTAGGATCCTGTGCCCTCTGAAAGACCCGCTGCTGGGACTGAAGAAGCAGCGTGCCTCGGCAGCAACAACCGTCAGATACTGTCCCCATCATCCCCCAGGAGGAGGAGCTACGCCGCGCTGTAGCTTGTCGTGTCGGAGCGCAGGACTCCTGTCACAGTAAATACTTCCATTCTTCTGTAGAAACGGCTTGTTAAACCCAAAACCTTCATACTGTTACACTTATAATCCCATTTTAACACATTGCTGCCCGGTGAATTCTGCTCGAAACGTAACCGTGTGGAACAGACCTCAGCACGGTGACTATCTTATTTACTCACCAGTGCAAATAACAGCCCCCTGCCCTTTCTAAAACGGCAAATGGTGGGCAAAATGTTAATAAAACTAATAATAAAATACATTTTTGTTTATACACCTGTATTGTGTACCTTCAGCATCCCACTGAAGTACCAGGCTGGACGGGGACTGTTCCCGTCCTTTCACAAAGTGGTTTACTTCTGATCACGCCTGATGATCCGGGTGACCGTGGAGAGAATTCACACTCACCGTCCGAGCAAGTAAATGTTTTCTTTGGATCATTGCTTTTGTTCGTGCAGATTCATTGATTAAAAAATGCAAAACTTTACATAATGATATCATTTCATCTGAAATAGAGCTTGTTAAACTTAGCAGATATGTTGGTCCAAATCAGCATATTATGCTGTAAGAATTGTGTACAAATATTAACACATGACATCTAATGTCTGTCCTGTTACAGAACATGCTCATCTCTGTTAGCGTTTGGAGTGCTCAGTCACTTTCATGTCACTGACATTACAAAGAGTGTTATGAGAGTGTTCATAAACAAGTAATATCTGAAAAAAAAGTCTGAACTATTTTGAAGAGGAATATAATTTCAAACCAATCTAAAGATTTCTTTTGTTGTTGGAAAAACAGTTCACTGTACCACTTTCAGGGTTTTTTTTCTCACATTGAAATCTGGCAATTTTTGAACATGAATGTCTCAAAATGCCTCCTGTAGGGAGAAACTAGTCACGTGCATTGCTCAGGCATGATTTTGGCCATTCTTCCACACAAACAAGCTTCAAACGCTGAAGGCACCGTCTATGAACTGTGAGCTTTAGTTCTCTCCATAGATTTCCAATTTGATTCATGTCAGGTGATTGGCTGGGTCATTCTAGCAGCTTTATTTCTTTCCTTGAAACTAGTTGAGAGTTTCTGTGGCTGTGTTTTGTCATCATTGTTTAGCAGAAACATCCACCCTAGTTTCTTCTTCATCATCCTGCTACATTTGGTACAGATTTCTCTCAAGAATGTTTCTGTCATGGTCCTGGGTCGGTGATCCAGCGCTTTTAGTTCGTTATCATTTTCTTGATGATGATTGTTTAAGTTCTATGTGTTATATTCAGTCTGCCTCTGAGTCCGCGTCTGTATCCGTCTGTCTATGGTGTCTCCCCATCTGTTTGTGAATCTGTCTGTTTAGTTCAATGTCTTGTCTGGTTCCATGTGTCTGAGTTTCCTGTTTTATTGTGAAGGTCTGTGTCATATGTGAGTGTGCTCAGTTTACGTTTCCCCTGTCCCGTCAGCTCAGATTCCTCCCAGCCGTGTTGCCCTCCTGTCTCTCATCCCCTGATTACTGGTGTGTGTATTTAAGCCCTGTGTGTTCTCCTGCCTGTTGCTGGTTTGTCTGTGTAACTCCGTGTCAGTCTGTTACCCTGTGTTCCACGGTGGCCTGTTCCTCGTCTGCTTCTCATCCCGTTGTCATATGCTCCCAGGTCTGTTATTTTTAGTTCTCCCAGTTTAGGTGTATTTAGTTATTTGTTATGCCCCACTGTTTGTTTGCCACTACACCTCTGTAAATAAAACTACCGGTATCTCATCCACTGCCTGCATCTTGGGTCCTTCTTCCAACTCCACACGGCTCGCCTCGGCAGCCGTGACAGTTTCAGTACATTTTTCTAGTAATCCTTCCTTAAATTAAATGAAGCCTGCCAGTGCCATATGCTAAGAAAACAGCCCCACACCATGATGTGCCCACTTACTCTTTGCAGGGTAATTTTGGGGGTGATATACAATGCGCGTTGACCTCCAAACATAGTGTTTATTATGGAGTCCAAAGAGTTCAATTGGTGAATACCTCATTGTTCCTCATGTATCCAAGTTTTGACTAACGGAGGACCTTCCCAGGGAGCCTGAGGAATGTGATCCCCCTGTCGTTGAAGCACACCCTCCAGTCCCCCATCTTAAAGATGGAGACCACCATCCTAGTCTGCAAATACAGAAGCACCACCCTCAGATCATGATGTTGCAGAGGCTTTATCTAGAGCAGGGGTGTCCAATTCCATGCCAGTGTCCTGCAGCTTTTAGATGTGTCCTCATCACAGCTGATTCAAAGGGCTAAATGACCTCCTCAACGTGTCTTGAAGTTCTCCAAAGGCCTGTGAATGAACTAACTATTTGATTCAGGTGTGTTGACCCAGGGTGAGATCTAAAGCCTGCAGGACACTGGCCCTTGAGGCCTGGAGTTGGACACCCCTGATGTAGAGCCTTTAGGAACTCAGAGCCAACCTGGTCCACCCCAGGGGTCTGGCCACCAAGGAGTTATTTACAGATAAAGCCACTTAAAATAGCCGCCTCGTCCCTGACAGGACCATGTTGGATGCCCGGACGATTCCCGACTGATTATCAGCTGATGATCAGCGGTAATAATATCCCCGCTCATGATGTAGATGATGCAACTGTGAGTAGTAAAGCTGCTAAGTATCTATGAAAATCGGTGGTAATGTTTTGGATATCCACCAGGGGGAGCAGTGTGGCAGCACATTCATTTACAGGCTTTCTACACAGTAATACAACAGAATCACGTTTATAATAACAATAACTATAAAATACTGATATAGATATTTACTTGCACCAAATAAAATAGATAGAAGACATAAAGTGATGCTTGCAATCTATAATTAAAGCATAAAATGATTATTTAACTGCACCGCTAATGTTCTTATATGAAATGTAAACGTGAACGTGAATTAATTAATGGCTGGATCATGCAATACCAAAGGTTTTTGGTTGTTTGTTTGTGTTTAGCCTGTCCTGTTTGGCATTGTAGCAATCAGAATTGTTCAATTCAATTCAGTTCAATTCAGTTCTATTTATGCAGCACCAAATCACAAAAACTATTGCCTCAAGGTGCTTTGTATTGTAAGGTAGACCCTATAATACGGTGGCCCTGAGAGGCCAAATGGATTGCAACTTAAGAAAACACCAGCAATAAGAAAAATGCTGCAGAGGCACACAAAACACAACGGAAATAGGAAAAACAAAAACTGAAACAGGAAAAAACTGATTTCCAAAAGCACAAGGGAAGTGTTTCTGGGAAGACAATAACCTGGCGGACCAGTTGCAGGAACCAAAATATGCTAAGAATTGCACTGGGAGACACAAGAAGTGGAGGATCTATCGCTTTTGTGAGGAAAGAAAATGTGAGAGGTAAGTGTGTTAGCCTAACTATTAGCCTAAAAATCCATCATCAGTATTATATGAATCATGAGATCAAAACACACTTACCTAGCATGTTTTTGTTCCTGCAAACTGGTCCGTCAAGAGGCATGGAGGAGACCTGGGCCCCAGACACCCTGAGGCCCGCCAGAGAATGAGATGTCTAAGAGAGGTGGAGTCGAAGACCCGACCTGACACATGGACATAGACAAACAGGCACACACAGAAACAATTATGCATTTCCACCCTCATGCACACATATACATATACTCACACACTCGCCCAACATGGTCACACAGGTACACCTGCAGCAGCAGGGAAGCCCACCAGTCCAGACCCCGACCAGGTGGTCAGCTCCTCCTCCAGGCCCTCTGCGAACAGAGAAAAGGTTGTGAGATGACTCCATGCCTCCCTCCGCCTGCACATATGTGGAAAATGGAAATATAATCTATCCACTTTTATCTTCTTCAATGCCAGGTGCCAACACAGTACAGACCAGCTACCTGAACGCTACTTTCAAAGAGTTTGGAATGAAAATTATAACGGAAATTAGTTTCAACTGTGACAAACAGACTTTTAAAAAGTAGAAAATATCCATTAAGTTAATCATGAATAGTGATTTTTTGCATATAGCCACTCAGTGCGCACACGCTGATCAGGGGGCTCGAGGGTTATGGTGAGATCAGAGCCAGTTTGAAGAGAACAATGCTTCTCCACAGACCACAGCATATACAATAGTGTAGAACATGAGCTGCGTCCATCTGCCTGTAAATGGTGTCATTCTGTAGCTGAGACACACAATCATGACAGTTGCTTGCTCGCTTCAACGTCAAGCTGTACGAGTCACTTGTGGATCTGTAGGCGTCGCTTGGTTCATGGCAAAGCGTGACATTAAAAACTGGTGACAATCTCTGAGCTCTAAAGCTGAGGACTGACCTCAGAATCGCAGCTGGGACCTCTTCACTCATCGGGTTTCAAAGAGGCTTCATTGATTCTTTCATAGATGTTAAGAGACAAAACTTGAATTTGGATTCTTGAATCTACAAAATGTACTAGGTATCTTGTTTTAACACTCTGAGGCTAAAGATATACAATGATACGTGAAACTTCTGGAAGATTTCCACTGGACATTTATAGAACATCTTTAAGTCATACACATTGTGACTGCAAAACAAACCATTTTAGCAGCTTGTTTAATTCTATCCATTTACTTTGGTCAGACAGGTATATGATTTCAGTGACAAACTCCTTATTTCATGCCAAGTCCTTTACGCAATGCAACAAAATCTTAGGTAGTGACAGTAAACAAGTGAGTTTTCAGTAAGGTTCATGATTTGGGTTTATGAGGTTATTTATTTTCCGGTTATTCAGTGTTCCATCCTTGTATTTATTGTTGATCTTAGTTTCCTATCTAGCCTTTAGCTTTCTGTTATCATTCCTCCCTGTGTTCCCCGTCCACTTGCGTCTAGTTTCCTGCGTTAGTTCTTTGTACCTCCCTGTGATTTCAGTTTCCCCAGTCATGTCTCCGTGTCCCTCTTTGTCTGCGTCATCCTTTGACAAAGGTCTGTCAAGTGCTCCCATATCTGTTTATCCCCTGTCCTAATGTCAAGCTTACGTGTCTTTGTACCCTCTTTATTTTGAGGGTACCTCATCTCATGTGTGTTATGTTCAGTTTTGTTCCAGCTGTGTTTCCACCTGTTGCCCATCCTCTCGTTATCATGTGTATTTAAGTCCTCGGTCTTCCTCTGTTCCAGGTAATGTCATTTAATCCTGCATTTGGGGTCCTAACCTTGCCTGCCACACAGCAAACCCATAATCCTTACACATATACATTCTTTTTGTATCTTTATTTTGAACATGTTAGCATAACAACAACAGAGAAGAAGAGACAAAGCAAAACACCAATTTAATGTTCTTTCTTTAAGATCAATTTAAATGTTCAAAAAAGGAGTCGGAGGAAGCATGTGCTTATTTTACCCCATTTTCACTATTTAGTAACTAATAGTCAACATTTTTTCTTCCTGTTGTGCCCTATCCATCGTAAATTCTTCCTTACAATTCGTTACATGTATTTGCTTTTATAACTCCAGTAACACATCAAAAGATATACAAATTTACAGATATATAAATTTGTATAAATAATTATGCATATATAAAAAACAATCTGTTCCACAGCTTCACTCCACACACACACACACACACACACACACACGTGCAAAAACTTCAAAGTAAACTTTATTGTCATCTCTGCTATATACAGTACAGTATATAGAGAAAGAAACTAATGAGAAAACGTGTGTTTTACAAATACAGGATTGTTTTAAATTGCATCGCCGTTCCCTTTTGGAAAACCATTTTAGAATATTGTCTCTAGGCAGTGAGAAAATGAACCAGATCTGTGAATTTTCATTAAGTAGATAAAATGTTTACCACATGAATTTTGCACAACATGGCAAACACATTGCCTGCAGCCCTTTTTAAATCTACTGGTTGTGCATGCTGGTAGTGAAGTTCATCTAACTGGAAGGTTGTCGATTTAATCCCCGGCTGCCCCAGTGCTTGTATGAATGTGGGGGATCATGAGGTATGTTGTATAAAGCACTTTGAGTGTGCATGTTAAAAAAAGAAAAATAACATTCACTGCATGCCTACTCCATTCAACCCGATAGATTGATTCTAATCAGTTTACAAGACCAGGATTGTTTGGAATGGTTTAGAATAAAAACTGCAGCCACAGGTAAACTCCATGTCAGATTCCAAAAAAGATCGGCGAAAAGGATGATGGAGCGTAGGGACCACGTTAACAAAAAAACAAACAAACGTTATAATAATTGTCAATATTGTTTTTCCTTCAGTTCTATGGAACCAGTTTTATTTTGGGTTATTATTGCTGCCACATGTATGTGTTCTTTGTATATTATTTCTGCAGATGTTCATATATATTCTACTTATATAGTCTACAATAATACATCATCTTTTATCTGCTTTTTGATCTGCTGTGGAGATGGTCAGCAGTGTGAAGTTCCTGGGTGTGCACATATCAGATGAACCTGAACATTACCACCATCATGAAGAAAGCCAAACAACATCTTCACTTTCTTAGGAAGCTGAATGAGACTTCTCCCTTCTCCCATCATTTTACCAGGGAACCACTGAGAGTGTCCTCTGCTGCTACATCACTCTCTGGTACGGGAACTGCACCCTCGCTGAAAAGAAGTCTCTGCAGTGGATAGCGAGGACAGCAGAGAGCATCATCGGAGGCCCTCTCCCACTCATCTCCCAACTCTAAGACAAACACATCATCCGACGTGCAAACAGCATAGTGAAGGACACTCTCCACCCCTCACATGCACTGTTCTCCCTCCTTCCATCTGGCAGATGGTTTCGCAGCATCAAAACCGTGACGGCCAGACACTACAAGAGCTTTTTCTCCCAAGCAGTCAGAACCCTCAACTCACAAGGACTGATAAACACAAACACTTTTACAAACGTCTTACAGCACTCACCAAAAGACTCAAACAACAAAAACTTCCACAAATCCACAACAAACTGGACCTTTTAACAGTATGTTTATTTGCACACCTCAGTCACATCATGCCCTAACACATCTGTATTATACGATATTTGCACATTTTGCACCTTGCACATGTCTTCCTCCCGTCTTGTCTACAATGTCCTGACCATAACCTGAACCTGACATTCAATACCTACAGCACAGTCATCTCACTTTACTGTAATTGTACATGACTACTTTGTATTATATCTGTCCTGTCTTTGTTTATTGTACATAGCTATAGTTAGTAATAGTACCTTTTTATCGCTTAATTTTACCCAAATTTAGCGAGTTATTATTTATTTGTAATTTCTAGTTTTATATCTGATGGAGATGTTTTTTATGTTCTTATAAATGCACCATAGGGGGCTTGGGGTGAAGCAGCATTTTGGTATGCTGTATACTGTGCATATTGTTGTATTGACCTTGAATCTTGAATCTTTATGAGGATGCTGTGTGTTTCACCTGCCCTGCTAGACCCACTTAGTAAAAATCATCCCGTTTAAGGCTCTGATATCTTTTCATAATGTGACTTAAGACAGTTATATGGCATGATTTTCCTCACCCAAGAAAGGGAATATTTAATAAATCAGCCTACTCTTCAGTTTATTAGAAACATGCAACTTGTGAGTTTTCTTTTTATCCAAAATAATGCAGTGGTGCAGATATATTAAAATAATATCCGTCATTCATATACAATATAGCCATATATACACTGTATACATGTTTCAGCAGCTAGTGTGAGCTGCACACACACACCAACACAAACCACTATCCTAATGAGGAGACGCGTGTTATCTTTCTCTCAGCATTGACGTATAGCCACTGTTATGTTCCCACCCCCACGTGGTGCGGGCTAAGGCAGTTAGGAGACAGCAGAACATGACAACCAAAATTAATGAAAGAGAGCAGGTTTAAAAATCAGGCAGTGTTTATTTATCATTTTTCATGCCTTAACAATAATACACTTACAAGAAAAAGGTGGGGGAGGAGGGCCAGGGGCTTGAGTCAAATCAAAGAAATGAACAAAACAAAAGAGGCCTGGGGCTTCCCTAAAAGCTAAATCAACCAAGACTCAAAACTAAAGGCTGCTCTACAAAAAGGTCAGTCAAAACCATACAAAAGTGGCATCAACCACATAACCTAGTGTTTCTAACAATTGTTGCTCTGTTGCATGTGTACCAGGTACCCCAAACTTACCTGTCCAGCCTCCAACCACAAACACTATTTGCACACAGAACCTACCAAACAGAGGTCAGAGAGACTCAGAAGCAGCCCCAGGGAGCTGCCCTTTTGCAACCATTCCTGGTTAATGATTGGCCTACTGTGCCCAGATCAGCCAATAGACACGTGGCCAATAGGTTGAGGCCTTACACCTGAAAGACAAGAGCAACAGAAAAACAGCAGTGCCACTCATTGTGGCACGTAACACCACAAAGCCAACAACACAAAACAAAGATGAAAACCAGCACAAAGAAACTTTGTGTGATCTCAACAGTGACAAGAGTGAAATATGAAAGAACTAAAACTCACAGTTTACAGAAGGTGCCTTCAGGAGTTGAAGACTGCATTTGAAGGCTCAGGTTTGAGCAACGCGTGCAACTAGTTTTTCCATACGGGAGTCTTGAAGCTGTCGTCACCAACAAAGGCTTCTGCACAAAGTAATAAATACAACAAAACGTATGACGCCTTTTGTATGGCCTGCTTTAACAACGTGCTAACCTTATAACCATTATTTTACGGTGTTCAATATTGTTCCTTGTGTCATTTCTCATAATGACACATAATTTATGGACACCTATGGTTTCAGTTCTTTGCATGTGTGGATTGGATGGGTTGCTACTGACATCTGGTGAGAGTTTCATGTTAGTAGCACCTTTAGAAATATATTTAGTTACAAAATTGGTGATGTGTTTAATACTTATTTTACCTGCTGTATGGTTCATATTTGACATTTAGCTCTGTTAGAGCACATTTATGAATAACAACCCCGTTCACTTTTGTGATAGATTGTATTAGAAAAAAAAACAAACAAACAAAAAAAAAAAACTAGGTCATGACCAAGATATGGGTGGAAATAAGCATGGTTATACTGAAGAAGAAGAAGCTTTACATGAATGTTACATTATTGTGTACTGGTATTATAGTTGTTCACCTAAGGGATTTCTCAGGGTCAAATTTAAGCACTTTTTAAGCACTTTCAAGGTCCATTATCAAGCTTTTCCAGCACATTACCAAAACCAGAATGCATGTTCCACTTTGCATCACCTCAGTAAGACCATGTAAAAATTAAAACAAATCGTCTTAGGTTGACTTAAATGTTCTTTGTTCCTCTTTCGTTAAAACAGAGAAAAATGCACCACACAAAAATGCTGAAAAAGGAAATGGTTGTCTTATATGCATATAGTGCACAAACTCAACTAATTTCTCTCAAAAATGCAGATGTGCAAATGTGAACAAATCAACTTGTTAGAGATGCTCATCTCCACTTGGAAAAAACAACCACACAAAACAAGAAATCTGCACAAATGAATAAGTCTGCTCATCAGATATTGATGCTTCTTTCCTACGTGACACAACAACAGGACAGATGTTTGTTACTTTAACTAGTTTAGCACCCACACCACCGAAAAGGGAGGAGATCACATTTAATCGGTTATAACACGAGGTCAGAAATATAAGTGCAGACATGAGTAGTGTCCACAGAAGCCTCTGAATCTCAGCTGTAAACCATTTCTACAAACACCAAACAGTTTAAAGAGCAGTTACGTCACCATGAATCTGTGGACAGGTAATATCCATATTTTGATTTATGATTTTCTGGAGTTAAATGTGACCCAAAGTATATTTTATAGCATATAAGCTATAAAATACTTTTAAAAATTAGGTGAGGGAAATAATCATTTTTTTCTATGTTTGGGTCCCAGTAACTTTGACATAGTAACATCTGCAGTAATATTTACCCCTCTGATGACAGCTCACAAGCGTTAGCTTTATTTTGATACCAAGACTGTTTACACAGAGTTTGTAATTGCAGAGAAATACTCCATTTATTTTGGCCTCTTCATTTTCGAGCAGGAAGCTCAGAAAAGCCCTGGGGGCCTAACAGGTCAAAGTTCATTCCCAATAAAACTAACTGTCAGTGTTGGGGAGTAACGGAATACATGTACCGCCGTTACTTATATTTTGTATTTTAAATACGTAACTGTATTCCGTTACAGTTACCGTTTAAAAAGGTGGTATTCAGAATACAGTTACTTTGTTGAAATAAATGGATTACACTGCGGTACTTTCCTGTTTCATCTTGTCGCGGGTCAGGACTGTTTGTATTTTGTTTGACAGCTACGTTCTGTTGTTCCAGGCGACAGCGTTACGGTTGCCATGGTTACAGGGCGACGCTCTCTCTCTCTCTCTGCGACTGTGTGTTTCCTGGGTGAGAGAGCGCCTTTTCGTTGTTGTTGTTGTTGTGCTAAGCTAACAGGCAGAATGCTACAAGCATAGCTCTAAAGAATGTAGCATCATGGGCAGTGTAGTCCGTGTTGCAGGGAGAATGGACTGCCATACACGTTATGGGTCTGTGAGCACGAGGAGGGAGAAAAAAGGATAATGGAAAGGTACGAGTTGTCATTGAGAAAAAACGGGAGCTGGAAGCATGTAAATATAATAATAACCACTGCAGCCAAGAAGAGTGCCTGACGAGCCCAGTTGTAAGTAAGCTATTAAGACTCGACTGTACACCGTGTTCGTGTTTTCCTCCGGAAAACTCTGGAGCAGTCTTTCAACGCCTCTCTCTGTCTCTCGCAAGAAAAGTTGACCCACACAACAAAGTAAAGCTATTTTTCGGCTACGAGCCGACAGGGACCCCGCCGTATTAGTCAGAGGTCCCTTTACTACAGTTCGGAGTCGCGGACCTTCAGTAACAGTAATAAATCACACAGCAATAGTACATTCACGTTGTTGTAAAAAGCATGATAATATATTAAGTAATCCAAAGTATTCAGAATACGTTACTGTCATTGAGTAACGTAACGGAATACGTTACAGAATACATTTTGGGGCATGTATTCTGTATTCTGTAATGGAATACATTTTAAAAGTAACCTTCCCAACACTGCTAACTGTGAGATGTTTGACTACATTGCTGTCTGGATTATTGTTACAGTCCTAAATGATCAGCTTTAAAGTGTTTGTGCTAATAACACCATGTACAGTAAGACAGGCATGGAGAACAGCCCTGACGGGGAGGCTTTGAACAGATGACACACTCAGTTCAATTCAACATACAGTGGGGCAAAAAAGTATTTAGTCAGCCACCGATTGTGCAAGTTCCCCCACCTAAAATGATGACAGAGGTCAGTAATTTGCACCAGAGGTACACTTCAACTGTGAGAGACAGAATGTGAAAAAAAAATAAAATAAAATAAAAAAAAAAAAATCCATGAATCCACATGGTAGGATTTGTAAAGAATTTATTCGTAAATCAGGGTGGAAAATAAGTATTTGGTCAATAACAAAAATAACAAAATAACAAATAACAAAACAATAACAACAATAACAAAAATAACCTTTGTTGGCAATAACAGAGGTCAAACGTTTACTATAGGTCTTTACCAGGTTTGCACACACAGTAGCTGGTATTTTGGCCCGTTCCTCCTGCAGATCTTCTCGAGAGCAGTGATGTTTTGGGGCTGTCGCCGAGCAACACGGACTTTCAACTCCCGCCACAGATTTTCTATGGGGTTGAGGTCTGGAGACTGGCTAGGCCACTCCAGGACTTTCAAATGCTTCTTACGGAGCCACTCCTTTGTTGCCCGGGCGGTGTGTTTTGGATCATTGTCATGTTGGAAGACCCAGCCTCGTTTCATCTTCAAAGTTCTCACTGATGGAAGGAGGTTTTGGCTCAAAATCTCACGATACATGGCCCCATTCATTCTGTCCTTAACACGGATCAGTCGTCCTGTCCCCTTGGCAGAAAAACAGCCCCATAGCATGATGTTTCCACCCCCATGCTTCACAGTAGGTATGGTGTTCTTGGGATGCAACTCAGTATTCTTCTTCCTCCAAACACGACGAGTTGAGTTTATACCAAAAAGTTCTACTTTGGTTTCATCTGACCACATGACATTCTCCCAATCCTCTGCTGTATCATCCATGTGCTCTCTGGCAAACTTCAGACGGGCCTGGACATGCACTGGCTTCAGCAGCGGAACACGTCTGGCACTGCGGGATTTGATTCCCTGCCGTTGTAGTGTGTTACTGATGGTGACCTTTGTTACTTTGGTCCCAGCTCTCTGCAGGTCATTCACCAGGTCCCCCCGTGTGGTTCTGGGATCTTTGCTCACCGTTCTCATGATCATTTTGACCCCACGGGATGAGATCTTGCGTGGAGCCCCAGATCGAGGGAGATTATCAGTGGTCTTGTATGTCTTCCATTTTCTGATGATTGCTCCCACAGTTGATTTTTTCACACCAAGCTGCTTGCCTATTGTAGATTCACTCTTCTCAGTCTGGTGCAGGTCTACAATACTTTTCCTGGTGTCCTTCGAAAGCTCTTTGGTCTTGGCCATGGCGGAGTTTGGAGTCTGACTGTTTGAGGCTGTGGACAGGTGTCTTTTATACAGATGATGAGTTCAAACAGGTGCCATTCATACAGGTAACGAGTGGGGGACAGAAAAGCTTCTTACAGAAGACGTTACAGGTCTGTGAGAGCCAGAGATTTTCCTTGTTTGAGGTGACCAAATACTTATTTTCCACCCTGATTTACGAATAAATTCTTTACAAATCCTACCATGTGAATTCATGGATTTTTTTTCCCCACATTCTGTCTCTCACAGTTGAAGTGTACCTCTGGTGCAAATTACTGACCTCTGTCATCATTTTAAGTGGGGGAACTTGCACAATCGGTGGCTGACTAAATACTTTTTTGCCCCACTGTATAAGACTTTAAAAACGCACAAACATCGACCTAAAATCTATTTATTCAGTCCATCACCTGTCATAGAATCATGTCAAATAATAATGTATTGTTCATCTCCCTTAAATAAACAGGGAGCCTTAAAGTATGAAACATTCATATACAAAAAACACATATACATGTGTCTGTCGTCTCCGTGGCTGATAGAGCCCCACAGGCATCAATGTGAGCTTAAAGCCATTTATAATTTTTAAATGGTTTAATGTGTCGGTGCTCAGGATAAACACATTTCGAATGAAAGCCAGGGAACTTCAGCAGCACAAGAAATGGCTTCTTTGTGCCCACATGGATCAGTCCCTCTTTTTACCAGTTTTTCTTTAAGTCTTAAGTTGGCTAGTTAAGTGTCGGACTAACGATTAAAGCTTTCACTTGAGTGAAGTAACTAATATTACTGCTACTGCTAAGTAATGTTAGCCAAGTTTAAAGCACACTGCATAAATCACCATGCCATAACTAACTGCTGTGCTAGCACTGCCATACTCTATCACACTCAGTGCATTTCAATCATTTCTCCAGCAAGTTTGATAGCTAGCAAAATAATAATCATAGTTTTAAACATTAGCCTGTGTTATGTACACATACTCGAAATTATTTACTAGGACTCACCTGTCATGTGACTCAAATCCCGCCAGTGTCGTTTTGCATCAAACACTCATTAAAACAGCAACGTCAAGTTAGTGCACTCCTCCCTGACTGTCCGGAGGGAGGGGCGGGGTCACACATTGAAACAGACTGACACGCGTGCGAGGCAGCCCAGGCGGAGAAATTTAGCTTTTACACTTTGCGACTCATTTTATTTCTCTGATAAGAAAACGATTCGGTCAGATAGTTGTTTGTGGTGAATGAAATATGGTTCCAAGCACGTTTAAGCACCACATCTGAAATTCAAGCACTTTTCAAACCTTGAAAAGACAATATTAAAATTCAAGCATTTTCAAGGACTTCAAGCACCTGTACGAACCCTGTGTACTCTGGTTTCTTACGTTCTTGCTTATTTTCCTGTAGTTTTTCCTTCTTCTTTCTTTCTGTGTCAAGCATGTATGTCTTAGGAACTAGCTAACACTGACACCTGGACTGTCTTACATTGATAGTCTCTCCTCCTGTGTGCATTGTGTTCGGTTTTGCTTCCCGTGTCTCTTTAGTGCACGATTAGTTTCAGCTGTGTTCCCACCTCTGTCCTGTTCCCTTATTATCCTCTGTGTTTATATTCTCTCAGTCTTCCTTTGACCTCTTTTGCAATATCCGTCAAGGCCAGGGGTAGGCAACTCCAGGCCTCGAGTGCCGATGTTCTGCAGGTTTTAGATCTCACACCCTGGGTCAACACACCTGAATCAAATGATTAGTTCATTACCAGGCCTCTGGAGAACTGAAGACATGTTGAGGAGGTCATTTAACAATTTGAATCAGCTGTGTTGGATCAAGGACACATCTAAAACCTGCAGGACACCGGCACTCAAGGCCTGGAGTTGCCTACCCCTCGTCTAGGCTGTGGAACCTCATGTGATCCTTTGTTTGATCTGAAGGGAAGGAGTCTGAAGTTGAAATCATAATAAATCACATTTTTCTTTTGGTATTATTTAAAAGGGTCCCACAGATGTGAACATCATATAATGGTTAACAGAGACAGGCAGTAACGCTTACCCGATTACTTTTTTCAAGTAACAAGTAAAGTAATAATAAACTTTATTTATAAAGCACACTTAAAAACCAAGGGTATGCCAAGGTGCTTAACAAGTAAGATAGAGAATAGGAGGAGGATAATAGAAATAGGACCAAAGCAAGTACTAAGTATGCAAGCAGGTAGCTGTCACTGATACATAGGAAAGCAACAGATACAGAGCAAACAAGAAATTAAATGAGCATAAAAGTGCATAATATAAAATCATAAAAGAAATATTAACTAGAGGGAAAGGCAAGATTGAATAAGTGGGTTTTTAGTCATGATTTGAACAGTGCAATGGAATCAGATGCGCGGCGGTCGAGAGGAAGGGTATTCCACAGTACTGGGGCAGCCAGAGCAAACGCACGGTCACCCCGAGACTTCAGCCGAGATCTGGGTTGGGTCAGAAGTAGTTGAGTGGCAGATCTGAGTGTTCTAGCAGGACTATGTGGTTTGAGAAGTTCACTAAGATAACTTGGCGCTAATTTATTAATAGTTTTGAATGTAAGGAGTAATATTTTAAATTGAATACGGTACTTTATGGGCAGCCAATGCAAGCTAGCTAGAACAGGAGTAATATGGCAAAATTTCCTGGTACCAGTCAAGAGGCGGGCTGCTGCATCTTGGACTGTTTGCAGTCTAAGAAGAAGAGAAGAGGGAAGACCATAGTACAAGGAGTTACAATAATCCAACCTGGAGGTCACAAAAGCGTGAATAAGCTTCTCCAGGTCCTCATGCAGAACATAATGCCTAGCCTTAGAGATAAGGCGCAGTTGGTGGAAGCTAGATCTCACTACAGCAGACACTTGCTTATCGAGTTTGAGCGAGCTATCCAGCTAAACAGTCCTTAGCTATGCGAGATGGAAGAATGTCAAGCACAGTATTGGTGTTATTCATTTGAACAACTAGCCGCTTAAGAGTCAAAAGTGACACAGGCTCAAACTGGTGGAAAGTTGAAATGCACTCAGGAATGAGGAGAGGATATAAAACAGGGGGAAGGGAGGACTTAAGAGATGTGATCTTATCTAAAAAGTGAATTTGAAATCGCTCACAAAGAGCCTGAGAATAAATTAAAGGCATGTCCGCGGAAGGGTTAACCACAGAGTTAAAAATTTTAAATAAGGTACGGGGGTTATGGTCATTGGCCAGGATGATTTTGGACAAGAAGGACGCTTTGGCCGTTTTAGCAGCACTTTGGAATTTTAAGCGGCTAGTCCGTAGCATGTCATGAGAAACCTGAATGTAACTGTCCCTGAGACAGTTAAAATAAAGTTGGTTATCTCATGTTTCTGTGATAGATTCATGCTTAATTTAGTTCATTTATTTACATGATAAGATGATAAAAGTGTAACATTAATTTTAAAAAAAAACCCCATGTGATTACAAAATATGGGTTCGTTAAATATGTAAAGTGCTGTAAAGTTTGTATGAGGTAGAGTTTGTAATTGTCACATGACCAGAGTTTGGTTGAGAGCACAAACATGGCATTGTGGAGCTAGCATGGATACATGGCTACAGATGCATCTACAGCCTCAGCGTTAATGTCATTCTGCATGTGGTCTAAGAGGTGCACACGGTATGGTTTCATGTATATTGTTTGTATAATGTTGCATACGTGTTCTACACTGGTAATGAGAGGACATTTTTGTGATATCCATTATTGTGCATTTTTCTGTTCTGCTTGTGCAAGCAGTTTATGGACACTGATATGAGAGACTGATAAGCTCAAAACATTTATGTTGTAAACTTCGTGTTTCTTCAGTTTTCACGGTGTCTGAAGACAATAAGAGAGAGAGAGAGAGAAAAACAAATTTCCGAAGACATCAGTATGATGCGTGGCCATTCTTTGTTGGACCCCTGTAGTTACACTGAAGTTTATCTTTTTTCCACCTTCTCTCAGCGCGCCGACACACACGACGTAAAGCGCACGTAGTGTTATTAAGCCAACACTGAGAGTAGGTTCTAGGGCGCTTCATCTTAATGGGGGCAACAGTATCAAGGATTGAAGAAAATAGCAATAACAAGGTATTACCACAGTCATCAACCGAGCGAAAAGAACAACAGTCGAGAGTGACAGATGCAGAATCCAAGAAAGACATAGAGAAGTTTGACATCGCTTCAGCATTAATTACACGTAGCGGGCGAAGGGGAGCCGCAGCATGTAGTTCATTAGTGCATAAGCCAGTATCAAATATAACTGGGAAATGATCTGAGATCCCAGCGTCACTTATACCCTTGATACAAATGTCCAGACCATATGAGAAAATCAAGTCCAAAGTATTCCTTTAACATGCGTTGGGCCACTGAGCCAGGTTAAAAGAGTCCGTTAAAGCAAGGAAGTCTTTAGCAAATGGGTCATCCTTACAGCAAGTGTGTATGTTAAAATCACCGACAATGAGAACACAACCATACTTAAAAAGAACGGAGCCTAGGAGATCAGCAAAGTCTGTGATAAAATATTTGCTATATTTAGGTGGTCGATAAACCACCACGCAGAGTGTGGTCGTGGATGCAGTCATCTCCAATAATTGGACTTCAAAGCTAGAGTAGGTAGGTGAGGGTAGCTGCCGAACTGCATAAGAATTTTTAAAGACCGAGGCTACGCCACCACCCCTACCAGTAAGCCGTGGTGAGTTAAAAGCGACACAGTCCGATGGAAGAAGTTCGGTAAAAGGGATAAACTCACCAGGACGAATCCAGGTTTCAGTCAGGAATAAAGCATCAATCCCATTAGTGGAGAGGAAATCATTTAAGAGAAAAGTCTTATTGACCAGCGACCTGACATTAAGCAATGCCATCCGTATCCTAGGGGCTAAGTCGCCACGGGTGGTGTGTCGTAAGACACTTAGGTTGCTTCGGCAAACGCCGCGTCGGAGCGATGTTATCCAAACCCGAGCAGGAAAACATGCCACAGGAATGGCAGGGTAGACTTCGTGGTCGGCCGAGCAGATCCAAAGGTGGGTCAGCAACTTAGCATCAGAGCGCTCCTGGGAAGGAGGGAAAGAAGATAAAATATCCAGGCTGACATGTGGGTAGCCTGTGGCTCTGGCTTTAAAGTAGGCAAACGCGACGGCCGCTCCTTCTACCGCGTTTCCTATAGCGTTTCTTGTGTAGATTCGGAAGAGGTAGGTGGAGGAAGCCGGTCGGAGGGTCCGGTCGGTGCGCGGTGGCGTCACCCAGGTTCCAGCAAGGATCAGGCCGAGAGGAATGAGAGAGTCTTAGATTTAAAAGTGTTTGCCTGTCGTATGTAATCAGTGCACAGCCATTAGATGAGCATACAACTAAAAGGATAAAAAAATACAATGCCAAGGTCCATAAAGAGCGTAGAGAGGGTAAAAAGCAGCGAAGCAGATATAGCTGAGGATGGCAAGCCACGTACACCGGCGCCATCTTGGAATTAATATTGCAAAAAAAGTACTTCGATTACTGTTACTTTCCCATAAGCACGCTGCGTTACTGCATTACTAAACTGTGATTTTGTTTGTGAGAGTGTCTCATGACAATGACGTACGAGCGTGTGACAATGGATAAATGCAACAATGGATAACATGGAGCGCGGGAGAGAGTACGACCATGCAGCATTTGAAGCGTGGAAATACTTTTGAGTTTGATTCTGTAAAAAGTGACAAGTACATTAGCTGTACACTCTGGGAAGAAAACTTCTTTCTACAGCAAAAAGTTAAACTTCAAATCTGAGCAAGCACCGAGACCACCGCCACAAGAATATGAAATTCACAGAGAAACCCCTGGATCCCCCCACTGACCAAGCCCCACTCCTACTAAACAGGTGACAATAGATTTAAGAGTTGCTGAATCTTTGATTTTATTTTTTTGCTGTGTTTTACTTGCATCCATCTATCTATTTGAAAGAGTGAGTGTAAACACAAAACATTATTTTATTTTATATGCTGGAATATGGAGAAAATAGGTTTAAAGAAATTTCTTCCACTCAAACACTGTTGCATATAATTCAATATTTGCTTGAAGTCAAAAAACTAATAAAACTAATTAAACACAAAAACAGACTTTTCCATTTGATTCAATTTTATATGATGGATTATGCAGAAAAAATAAAATTGGTCTGAAAGGTCTATTACTTTACAATGTATTCAGATTGCATCATATCTTTAAAAAGTAATAAAGTAACTAATTAGATTTGAAAATAAATAATCATTAAAGTAACAGAATAACTTACTTGGAGAAACAATCAGTAATTAATTACTGTTTTCAAGTAACTTGACCAACACTGTGAATGGCAAAATCTTAACTTTGTTTTGATATCTTCACTTTTTGCATTAAATCATACTGGGATGTTTGTTGTAACAAGCGTGGAACTTCAATATGATTACTCGAACAAGAGATACAAAGAAACTTCATATAGCTTACAGATATTTTCACTGTGCTACTGTGCACAACTCACCTAAGACCCCATCAATTGGGTTAAGGGCATTACTTTGACTGGACCTTTCCACCACTTGATTATTTAGCTTTCAGACAGATAGCTTCACATTTAACTGCAGAATACTTTGGTATATCGGAAGTTTAATCAAATTATCAACCCGGCACCACTGCTTGACAGCTGATGGGGGGGGGGGTATCAATATGCTGTTAAGCTTTCTCAAAACATGGTACTGTGCATTATGGTCAGATATTTACATATTGATTTATTCTGTCTTTTTTTTTACTGTCATGAACTTCAACTTTCTTTTTCAACATTTAACATGCTGAGGCCCTTAGAGCCTGAGACTTTTGTCTTCAGATTTTTAAAAATTATTTCACTATTTCATGGTTTCACCTTGGGGTAAATTTACTGAAATGTTGACTCCCGGGAATACTGACTGTCTTAGGCATTTTCCACTTACTAATCTTTCTCGCTGAAGAATGACACTTTAAACTGTTTGGAATAATAAGTTCATCCAGCACATCTGATTAGCAGAATCTGGCTGCTACCTGCCCTCTTAATAGAAGCAGTAAAGGCAGACTTAGTTTTCACACACTGCTTCTACATTCTGGCTTAGTTTTTGTTGAATAATGGCACTGTGTAATGTGCTGCTATTTATCTGAGGTTGATATGTAAAACCTTAGAACTAAAAGGTACATACTGTTTTTTAGCTATTCCAGTTGAAGTGCTTACAGCAGATTCAGAGAGTTTTTAATATTAGGAAATAACATGCTATATAGAACTTTCATCACAATGGTGTGATTAAATAGTTTGCATTGTGCGTTTAAACTATGTTTTCTAATATTAGTTTGCACTTTCTTCGGAAAATGCACAATTGAACTTTTCAAGGCACATGTCCTAGCACCAATAGGGGAAAATTGTACACTTTAACAGCAGAACTCAAAACGCTCAAGGAACAAGAGTCACAAAGAAACTTTATATAGTTTTCAAGTATTCAAAACTGTTAAATAAGTACAAGATGTGTTCACATGATTTACATATTGGACAATATATGCACTGCCCATTTTTATTTGTCTTTACATGATTCCCACTACCCACGCAACACGCTAAAAATTTCCGCAAATTATTCACATTTGTTTAGATGTTTTTCTTTTTACTTTTTGAGTGAGCTGGTTATTGTGACAGCTTTCTATTGGACAAGGACCACACAGATGGTAACACCTGGAAGAGTTTACAGTGTGGGATGGACAAGTCCAAAGGAGGGGATATTGGGGCCACACTGAGCATGGTCAAAATGGTGATTAGCTGCTGGTGATGTCAACAGTACATATTAAACACAGGAAATAAGATTAACATTGAGTCTCAGTCTTGATCCCTTGGGCTGTTCATTTACATCCACACAATAAGAAAATAATATACAGAAGGACTGACGGTGGGCTTTTGATGAAGTGTTTATCTGGGAAAAACAGATGGCTTAGCATTTACACTCTTTCATGATTAGCTATGTGAGAAATTTTGTCAAAATGCTCTTTAAGGCACCTAATGCTGTTGGAAAGTATATGCGCTCCTGTAAAGGAAACTAAAAAACAACAAGTGACTAAACATATAAGTGATACACTGTATTTCTAAATTCTAGGTTAATGCTGCCATTCGTACATGGAAGAGAAAATCAAACAGGTAGGAAGGAAATAAAAGTAGCACCACAGAATGTATATTGGGGAAAAAAACAGAAAAAAGAAAGCCTCAGTACAAGATTCAAAAGTTCAAGAACATTTGAAACAGTGAAAGGTTCCTCTGCAAAGTCTAGTGTCAACAGACATCACTTCTGATTTTACAAACTCTCACGGTAAAGAGTGAGCGTGGAGAAAAACATCATTCAACGGTGACACGGAAGCCAGTCATTCTGTACATTACTTTTAACATTTCGGATTTCAAAAGCATATACTGGTAGCCTTTAAAAGTGGATCTGAATGACCTTGAACTACCACATGTGCCATGTTACCATTACAGAGTAGCTCCAGAAATGAAAAACTTTGAAGAATACAATTTTATGTATGTTGGATTATAAAATTGTTTTTGATGTTGTTGTTTTTTAAATTATGCTGCTTAAAGTGTGTATTTACATCACTGAACAAGCTACAGGGATTTACCACAAAGAAATGTGCTTAATGTCTGAACAATGAAAAACACACGTTCCTTGCTGCTAAAGCTGGATTACTTGTTTACTCTGTCAGTCGTTTCCAACACATAACAGAGCCTGACCAATATATAAGCCTACCACAGATCTATCTGTAGACCCACACATATTGTTTGAGAAACCTCAATATAAATACCTTTTATTAAAGAAAAAAAAAAAAAAAAAAAAAAAAAGGATCCTCTTGCTGTCCATATCACTTGCAGCAAAGTAGCATCACGGCGGGGGAAAAATGGTGGGGTGCCTCCACTGCAAGTTCCTAACTACTTTGCGAATTACTATAGACAAAATATAAAAGTTTATTTAAAGCCTCAGCATTTGCATTGTGGCTTGCTTTACTTTTTTTTTTTTTTGGTTTGTTTGTTTCTAGCCAGAAGTGACCATATGACAATGAGTGGCTGGGGTGCTATGTTAACAGCTAATGCTAGCTTTGTTTGGTAGAAAGGTGAATCGCACCTGTTCCTGCAAATTAGTACTGAGTAACACAAAAACACAGGAATCTGACACCCTAAACCTGGAGAACAGACTTCTCAGAAAAATAACCACTCAAAAAAACATTTTGTACTAAAACAGACAACAAAAAACACAGACAAGAGATCCAGTTCTGTGACTTCAATCACCTGAGGTGACATCCTGCAGACAGCATGTGGCACTAACTATCAGTTATACAAAAAGTGATGCATAATCTTAAGTCGATAAAGACTTGAGCAAAATCTAGAGTCACACAGTTGTTACGAAGGGAGTAATAACCTCCCAAAGTAGCTACCAAAACTCTGCTGTAAAATGTGTAATTGTTCAACTGTGTAACACTTTATCATGGGAGTCCACAGAGATTAACTAACTTTTGGAGCTGTAATCATATTACCACAAGAGGAACTTTTGACATTTCATTCATTTTTCACTTTAAACTAATGCATGTCCCTCTTCCAATACAACTCACTTGCTATTTTTATTTAAGCATGCAATACCGAATTTTTGGGTAGCAAAGATTTAGTATAAGGATCGATCAGGCTCTACCTACCTGATATACCATATATAAAAACTGTTCCTGTGGGTAAGCCCATGATAGCCCAAATTTAACATCATAATTCAATTCTACACATACATACACATGATGAACTTAAATTATACTCTGAAAAAAAGACATTCTTTCCCAGGAAAACTACTGGAATAATGAGAACATGGCACCTGCATCCTAAAGGACTGTCTGGATGATGTTACAATGCCTCTGGACCAACCACTCTACACTGTTCATTCAGTGCAGTTTGCCTACTGAAACTTACCAACTAGAGACAAAAACCAAAAGTTCAGTAAAATACCTGCCTATGAGACAGAGAGGAATAATCACCATACTGTACACTTTCTACAATATCCACGTCCATTATGAATAAACAAGTGCATTTACTTAAAGGAATAGTTTAGCTTAAAACAAATTCTGTTTTCACTTAGGAGCCAGCTAGATCATTCCCAAAAATGAGAAAGATTCCTATCACGGGATGGACTTGTAAAATTTCCATTAATCAATATTTTGGGTGGTTGGTCTTTATATGAAATAAAGTGACAGAGTGAACAACAAATTTGTTTCAAGTTAACAGCACCCTCTAATAATGTTCAATTTCTCTCTCTCTCTCTTTTTAAATTACTGTACTTCTTTTACATCAACACAACAGTTGATTAGCAGGTCGTCTATATTTACAGGGAAAAGTCCACCGCTTATGCATTGAGCCTCAGAGACTGATCCTCTCTCCTCCTGGAGGAGATATCAATGTCTATGGAGTCTTTACCCACAATGAGTCGGAGCCGCTTTGCTGGAGGAAGTGGAATGAAATCGTCTTCAAACTCATTATCAAAGTAGTCATCGTCATCCTCCACTTCCTTGTCCTCATCATCAGACGAAGGGTCTGCCAGGACCTTTTGGGTCAGATGTCCACCATTCCTGGTCTCTAGACCTTGACTCATGTCTCCATTAAAGGAAATCTGGTCCACCTTTGTCTGTGATAGTCTTCGTGCATCATCCTCCCGCTTCAACTGGATTTTCAGCTTGGTGGAATTGCTGTGGACCACAGGGGCAAAACCGTTATTCAGTTTGGCGATGTAGGAGCTGCCTTTATCCTTGTCATGATCCTTGCTGAACTTTATGCTAATTTTGCTCGAAGAAGGTGAATTGACCGTAGATGCAGAAAGATGGGAGGAGCCAACAGGATCGTTGGGGTCAGTGGTCTTGCTACTGCTGCTATCCCTCCGCCGGCGGAGCGTCAGTTTGGGGATGCCTGTGTTATTCTCTAGGATCAACTGAGCATCGTATCTTGTGATCCGACGCTTCTTCTTCCCCTTGTCCTGAGACCGGCAACTACCCTTTCCCTTGTCCCGGTGGAAAGATTTGCTGCCATGGGTGACGCAATTGTAGTCTCTATGTTGGTCAGCAAAGCTCAAAAGCATATTTCCACAATCTGAGAACTCTGCAGCATGGCTGCCAACCACTTGCATGAAGGACTCCCCATATGTGTCTTCGCATTTAATTGTCCGCTCGGCCCTGAGCCGTGCTGGCCGTTTCTGCCTGGTGCTTGAGCGTCTTCTGGCATAGCCAGCATCTAATGATGGATGTTCTAGCTCAACTCCGTGGTGGAGGTACTCCTCCATGTCAGCTGGCTCTGTTTTGATGACCACCCCACCAGGGACTGGACTCAAACCATCCATGGCGCTGGGCTCTAGCTTAACACCAGATGCTGTTTCCCGAGCCTTTACAAGGGTCCTTGTGGACCTGCGAGTTCTGTACATCGAACACTGGCTGCCTTCGCTGCTCTGCACAGCTGGGAGGTGGCCATTTTCCTTGGCAGTATGACGTGTCAGATAGCCTTGCTGGCCCAGTGTCTGCTGCACTAGCTCCTGCCCATCCTTCTCCTTCTTTACAGTGACGCCTTTACACAGCGACATCTTTGAGTCCGTGAGACCCAACTGGCAGGTCTCTCGTTTGGCCAGTGCCTTGGGCTCTGCACCCCTCTTCCGACTTCGCAACTGGACTTTACTTAGCGAAGGCTTAGATTGGGATCTTAGTCTCTTTGGTACCCTGTTATTGTTTGCGCGACCTTGTTTTGAACATGAGGTAGTAAGGGCTCTTGACAAAGTCTGTCTGGTTTGAGTCCTGTTTTTATACTTCAGGCCAGATGATGATGACGATGATGATGTTCTTTTTCTGGCAGCTGGAGGAAAAACAGAAAAGGCTGCACATTATAATGTTTTTAGATAAGTAACTGCATATAGAAAAAAAGAAATAAAATGTAACATTTTGGACTTCTAGTGGAGTCCTGCAGCACAAATAATACAGATTACTGGGGATGATTCATGGTACAATTAAGAGATACAAGACAGTATTGCCCAAGGAGTTTCACATCTGCAACAGACGAAATACATGTTAAACTGTTAGAGGACTCTTACATTGATGTGTTTTTGGCATTTCCTGAGAGTCTACATCGGTGTGCGAGCCTACAGAGTGACTGTCTGAGGTCCTATTTCCCTCCCCTAGCTTCTTCAGCCTGTTGAGGCGCTTGTCTGTCTCCCGCAATCCATACTTGCTGTTGATCACCGGTACTTCCACTGGCAGTCCAGCTTTGGATTTGAAAGCACCAGTACCTCGTCTACATGACAGAAGGGGGGGGGGAAAGAAAGTATGATTTAATTGTTCTTATCGTACTCAACTGAGATTCTGAGTTTGTTTTACTCAAATTCTTTTGTTTTTCCAACCCACACTCAAACACTGTGTTTAGTTTTCTCATGACATATACTCCTACCTTTCACACGTATAGCATTCACAAAATTCATTGTTTTCCCCAAAAAAACCATCTCCATAGTAGCACGAGATTTCTTCTCCTGGCTCAATGTCCCTTAAAACTTTCACACAAGCTGTGTCCCGACCTGTTGACACAAACTTAGAAGACAAACGGAAAAAGTCTTAATAACCTGAGTTTCCACATTTAAAAGTGACTGATCCCAAAAGACGCTGAAGAAAGCCTACCTTGCAGTTTGGCCGACAATCTGTGGAGGGAGGGCACAGCAATTAGTATACTCGTGAAAAACAGTGATGTCAAAATTTTTAACAAGAGGGCGTGATAAGATTTCCACAAGTAAAACGAAGATTACTACCATGATTGATGAATGCAGCTGGTCCAAGCCACAGCTGCGCACAGTTCTTGCGGGTCGAATACATGACACTGAAGTCATTCTCTCCATGCCGCAGCAGTAAGTTCTCCTCGCTCTCTGAGAGCTCAGCAATGCACCCAACCAAGTACTCAATCTTATCGTTTCTTTTCCTGCGATATTAAATTAGGCAGAAAGGGTTATCACCCAGGTTGAAAACAAGTTTGTAAGTTAACATCACATCCTACCACAACTCTGGTTATCTGTTTCTTCCAACTTCTAATAAACTGCTTGTGTTTCTTCTTTTTGCAGTTTTATTTTTTTATGTTTTAATATATTTTACTCACATCCTGTGAAGGACTTTTAATAGTGTTACAATTATTATTATTAGATCAAAAGTTTGAAATCACTGTAACTAGAATTATCTTTGAATTAGACAATGGCCAAGTTTAAACAAAACCAAAGTTCACAGTTATTAATAACATATATCAGTTGGTTCTCACCATTCCTTTGTTGCCACAATTTTAGCTCCATTTTGCTCAGATGAGTAACGGTTACAAGGGAGAATCTCAAACCCACTGTCTGTAGCAAACATGCGCAGATAAACAAACACCTATGGAAAACACATAATGAGCTTTGTGATTGGATGGCTGGCTTGCACAATAGTGGGAAAATAATAATAGTGTATTTACATGCTGCTTGAAGAGCTTTTCTTGAGCCTTCGTCTTGTGGAGAAATATATTTCGAGCCCAGTCTCCTGATGTCAAAGCTTTGAAAGCTTTTTCCAAGTTGTCGTGTTTCTTGAAGCGCTCAATTATCTCTTTCAGCTCTTCTTGCCTTCCCTTAATAGGTCGAAATCTATCAGGAGACATTTGAGATACAAAAGTAACTACAAGCTTATCATCTGGGATAATCTCAGGAGAAGCTGCAAGAAAATTAGCAGATGCATATTTGCTAACCTGGTGTTCATTTTGTGTGTCTGAAAGCCCAGATATGGATCCAGTATGAGGCTCGTGGTTAGATCGTCATTCTCACACAACTCCTTGGCAGTCATTCCAGAGGAGGGTACATAGCGCCTTTCTGCCTCCAGACTGGCTGCATTAAATCCTACAAAAAGCACAAGCATGCTAAAGTTAAAGTATGCTGCAGCTGAAGAATCCTTGGATTAGTAAAAGCAAGCATATTGAACTCACTGCGGCTACATCTTCGGTTTCTGGTGTGGCTCTTGCTGTGGCGCAGAGATGCACGTTGTGGATGCTGAGAGCGAGTCTGGCTCGGGCTCACAGTCTGCTCGCCAGTCAACTTGTTTCCATGTCGTCTGCCATTTAATACCATGTTCTTGGATTCGCCCAGCCACTTCATGCCCACAAGACCCCTGGTCCAGTTGCATTTAGTCTCTGAGATGAAGCAACACTCTTGAGTGGGGAAGACTGGGGACAAGACTTTGAAACCTGGTGAAAGAAGAAACGGATGAGAATTTTTTAAACTGCAAAAATTCAATTGATTAACAGAAAATATCTTATAAACTCGAATGATAAGAGTTAATCTTTAAACAGGTATAAAATATTTTGTTCCCAACTTCAAGGCAAGCTGAATATTTTTTTGACTAAATGACAAACCAATATTGAATTTGCTGGCTACAAACGTTTCATGTTGCATTAAGAACACTATTTGCTCTGTTTAGCATCACTACATCAAGGCATCTTCATTTTAGATACCTCATTACCTGGGTTTGTAAAGTAATGAGAACACAGCGGAACACAGGTACTGTAGGGTTTGTACCAAGGTAACCAATGCTGTGAAATGACGCTATATAAAGAAGACTGATTTGAAAAGTTACTCAGATACCATTTGGCAATCACAGAGGTAGAACAGTGAAGGTAAACATATTTCTTGCATTTCTTTCTTTTCTGATTTCACTGATATCTGAACAAACATACATACAAATATTATTCTCTTAATCAATCTCAAACTAATTTCAAGCAAAAAGGACACATTTGCTGCTTTTAGCTTTTCAATGATGACAATTTGTTATTATTTTTGTTTGCCCAGTAAACTGCCATTTAAAACACTACTGGCATAATGTGATCAGCATCAGTGAATGAACCCAGCGCTGTGAGACACTTCAGGTTTGGGCAATGTCAGTACAGAAAAATAATCCTCGAGCGCCGCTTAGCGTTAATTCCACATACTGCATTGGCTTACTGTCAAGTGCACCAGAAATGACTTCTCTCCTGTCATCCATCCACACAGTGCTGCCCTGTTAATGTATGCATCATATGACAGACACGTTTTCGGCTTCATTACCATGCCATGGTGTTTATAAGTCTGTCATACGAGCAGTTTCCAGGGCGCTATAGTGTGGCATCATCGCAGTTGTGATCGAAGCAAATGTGCTTCGTCTTTATGGTTCAAAAGCTAACGTTAGCTACTAGAGAACACAACATCCTCGGGGAATGGGAGAGGCAGTAGAAACCCGGAAGGCCACACCGTAATCTGAGGCCGAAATTGTACCAGAGTTGTGAATATAGCAGGGTATTGTTTGCCGACAACTCCCCTCTCTCCAACCGTTCGCTTCGTTAGCCTGAGGCTAATCACCACGAACGAGGCCAGAGTGGTTAGCTTGCCGGCTACATGCCTAGGTATTTTCCAAAGACTAAGCACGTCTCACAAGTACTACCCATCAAACGCAATTAAAAACAAAGGCTGATGTCGAGTACTGTTAGACTGATGCACATATTTAATTTAAGGACCATCTCATGCCACAATATACCAATTCGACATCACAAACTGCTCTGACGTTTCCCTATCAAGCTGCAAAATTTCAGCCAAAAAAAAAAGAAAGACCAAATACGGCTCGTTTGCCGGGCCTGCTGATTTAAACCCTCAGCGTATCCTCAAAAATTAACGCACTCCCCGATTCATGTTAGCCGACATGAAACTTCACCTACTAACTTAACTTGATCGTCAGTGAGCAACGACTAATTGCAGTTATTCAGTCTCTCCTCATCAAATTTATGTCGTCTCAAAAATCATGAAATATTCGGTGATTACACGGCATTTAGCTCCCAGCATGTCCCAACAAATAGTTTACGGTATGCAGTCTACCTACAAACAACTGGAATACACCAGCTAACGCACGCTATCAAACTGCATTAGCACAGGTTGTTTGATATGGAAGCCATTAGCTAGGTCGATGGGCTAAATATTCAGTTTCTCAGCGAATTAAAAGTTACTTAATGTACCTGAATCCATGTAGATACAATATACTGTCGTTATCAAAGAAAGCAAATAACGAGTTACCAGGTGTAAGTAATGTTATACATCATAATGAGTTCAAAAGGAAGCTGAGAGCGTTACACGGCTTGGTATCGTTAAATAACCCCAGTCGACAACAAAAAACCCCCACCAAACACACAAAATACTTACAATCTTAAAACGCTAAACCGTCGCGTAACAAAACAGCTCTTCTTTAAACTAATCCAAATGTAGCACGATACCCTACAAGAAAATAACACAGGAAACACATTTTTTAAAAGAAATTAACATTAAAATTCAAGATGGCGGCCACGGACAACAGAGGGACAGAGAAAAACGCAGCACAGCCATCCTAAAGAAAATAGGTCCAACAAATACGACGCAATCTCTACCGTCTGTGCTTAAAGGATAAACATAATTAAAAAACGCAATGTAAAACTTGAAAAATGGTCACGATTGGGGATTTTTCTAAACCTTTTTTTATTAAACAACGCCGAAAATTGGTATCTTAGTTTGTAGCAGTAATTGTCGGAGGTACACAAAAGTAGTGCTGCATAAACAAACCTCGTTACACTTCCTAAAGAATCCACCGGTGTGGGAAGAGCTGGTTCTGCTGCATATTTTATGGAGAGCCGTATCTGAACGACATCGGGGTATGGAAACTTCTCTTCCCAAACACAAAAGTCCTTCTTGTTCTGCACTTTTGTTTTTATCCAACATCACTTTGTAATGAGAGTAGTCCTCATTCATATAGGCTTATCCTTATGTATTTATACGCAGAATAGCCCTAACCAATTTTTGTTATAAAATATATTCTGACGTTCCAATATTTGTTACCTTCATTAATTACACCTTACTAATTATAAATGGGTTTCAAAAGTACCCTCCGAATTGGGGTTTATGCATAAACCCCAATACTCCATAAAGCAGAATTAGTATGGGGACTGCACCCTCAGCTCTGTTTCAAGAGGACTGTATGGAGGACCAGAAGCGCCAGATGTATCAAAATAAAGAATTTTTGTGCTTTTGTAATGAATTGTAAAATAAAATATGCATTTTAAAATTTAATCACCATTTATTTTGATTATTTAAACATGACTAAAGTAATTTATTATTTGATAATTTAATTTAAAAGAAAACATTACTTGAGCCAATATTTCAAAATTGATTAATCCATTAATAAACACTTCAAGTCAAAAATGGATTTTACATTAAAAAATTAACCTTTCAATAAAAAAATTGTTTTCCGAATTTCAAATCAAATAATAGATTTTCGAAATCCTTTTTAAAATACAATTAAAAAAAAGAGAAATAAGTAAAAGGATTTAAAAATCAAAGATTTATTTCATGGTATTAAGTATGGGATTACTTCCATATTAGCTAACAGATTAACAATCAAATTATCTTTCACATTCCCTTTCCCCCCTTTCTATTTTATTATCAGTATTGACATGAAAAACAGTTAAGTATATTATATAAAAATATCAATTCGAGACTTATGAAGTTGAGAACATTTACAATGTAAAGCAATAAATAAAAGAAATAGAAAAAGAAATAATGAAACATACAGGAAATACCTGACATGTACCCCACATGTGAAATATTTTAAACACAATCTTTAAAGGCGTTAAAGTTACTTTTTATGGCTTTTCAAATCTGTTAAACCTTTCAATGTCCCAAGGTGAGCTTTCAGTTCAGCCTTGAATTAAGGGGAATTGAGTTTTGTATCAGAGTTTTCCAAATAGAATCTAGAAATAGAATCTATTTTGTAGGTTCATTTTAATACTAAAATATAGTTGAAATAATTGTTCAGTTTCTGTCCAAAAAACAGAACATTAATACAATCGTAAAAAAAAAAGATGCAAAATTGATTCTCTGACTGTTTTACAGAAGGTAAAAGATTCATTCAAATCATTTCTATATTTTTTAATAAAATGGTTTGTTGTATATATTTGATGAATTATTTTAAAGTAAATGTCCTTGACCTTGTTGGTGACTAAAGACTTAAGTCACCAACAATTAGTATTCATAACGTTACCATTCCAATAAAACTGACAATGAGCAGTTACAGGACAATGAATCATATACCTAAGAAATTTTTTATTTATGAGAACATCTTTATATCTGGTCCATTTCTGTCTTGTAGCAGCCTTAAAAAAATAATTGCAATTGCATCAAAAACTGTACTGTGTTCTCTCACAGACCCTGGGACATCAAAAGTCCTCAACTCCTGACGTTTTTCATTCATTAGTTTGGATGCATAATTAATATTATTTTAGATCCATTTCTTATAAAACATTGATTTATTTTTGTATTTAATATTTTTGTTATTTCAAATCAGAGATTTATGTTGGGAAAATTTATGCTTGTAGACAAGAATAGAATAGAATAATGCCTTTATTGTCATTGTCACATGTCACATGTATAATGAAATTAAAACCGGAATAAAACATAAATAGTAAGACAGCACCAATAGATGACAAAAATGAGAAATTAACACAATCAAGAGGAATATAGACAAACCATAGGAATATATATAAAACAATAAAAAGGCACACTTTGGAGAAAAAAGTGCTTGGAAGTAGTTGGACTGATTGCAGTCAGTTGGTAAGGAAGTCTTTGATCCAGGAGCAGGTGGCACGGGGGATCTGAAGGTGAAAACACAAAAATGTGCAGAGTAGAAGCCAACATGATCATGCCTGTCTGTGAAAAATAGATAAGTGAATGGGAATTTTGTTGACATCAAAATCACATTTAAGAAGGAATTCTTAAGGTTTGGTGTTAAATATCATAATGAAACTTATTATGAAAATTTTTCATTAGAGAAAATTTTTCATTTTCTCTAATGAAAAATTTTGATCCAGTTCATCTTGAATATCACATCTGATGTATTGAAATTTAACATATTTAAACCGTTGATTATAACGGTAAGTTCATTCATTCTTCTTTTTAATTTTCAGACTGACCCGATGAAGCTGTGCAAAAGCTAGCAAGCCCGCCTACTGTCCCGCTATTTTCCCACTGATCTACAAATACCGTTCTGGTTTTATGCATGTTGTCATATAGGCATATATATTGTTTATTAATAAACAGCACACAGTGGTCCCGAACATCCGTCACTGCCTCGCTTTTTCGCTGATTTTTTTTATTGCACCGTACAGCATTGCATTGTGCAGCCTGATTGACAAACCATGTAACTTGGATGGATTCAACACTGGTGTGACCACAGTGCACACGTCTGCTGTCGCTCACAGTGGTCCAAGGGATCGCTCAGGGAGTTTGTGTGTTCGCTCAGACACGTGAAAAATTAGAGGGAACATTGCTCATGGCCCATGATCAGTGGTTGTTGATCAATGGTCATGAGAATTTGCATAGTCATGATGAAGGAACTCACCTCCCAGCCCATTGTTCCTTCAGTGGGCTGGTTTCAGCCATTATGCAAATGTACTGTTTATAAGATTGAAACCTGCAGTCAGCTGAGACTGAAGACGTCACTTGGATGAGTAACGAAACGTTTCTCCCACTGAAAACGCTTCGTCCAGATGAACAGAATCAACTTTTGGACAGTTAGCAAATTTAACATATTTAAATTTAAAAACTGACATTCTCTTCCTCGCTGTGTGTGCTTAAAGGCTTATACGCCGGGGAACAGGGAGACAGACGTGAGGCACATTCAAAAGGTCACGTGATTAACCGTGGACATGGCTTCCATGTAAAACATGGCTTCCTTGTAAACGTTATGGTTCCTGTAAACCTATGTAATACATCGGAAGAGCCGTTTTGTCGGCCATCCAAACGTTCAGCAGTAGTACACCGTCAGCAGCTGCAGTCTCCACTTCACAATCGCCGACGGCTTGATAGCAGTGTTAGCTAAACTAGCATAACTAAATTACTTAGCTAGTCCTCACTTTTTCTTTTTAAATTTGGTAGGCAGCAGACAGACATTGAACAAAATACAACTTAATTTATTTATTTGGTAGGCAACAGTCATTCTTGATGCAAATATATCCTTAGGAATCCAGCAATGCACCTGGACCAACAACACCTGCCGTCTCCACTGGGATAACATACCGCTTGGTAGGCTTTCTTACACATGTAATTTAACTGACTGTTTTTTGTAAATTGTAACTGACAAATAAAGGCTTCATACATCAGAAAGGCTTCGTACATCAACCCACTGGTGTTTGTACAACCCACATCAGTGGGTTGTACAAACATCAGTGGGTTGTGTGTATATGTGTGTGTAAAGATACAATATATATTCAGCTAACGGCAATAATTTTATGAGTAAAGCTTCTGAGATGATTTCATTGCACTTTTAGTAAGTGTTGAACTTTCTTTGCAAT
Organism: Simochromis diagramma; assembly: GCF_900408965.1. Taxonomy (NCBI): domain Eukaryota; kingdom Metazoa; phylum Chordata; class Actinopteri; order Cichliformes; family Cichlidae; genus Simochromis; species Simochromis diagramma. The sequence goes on along the minus strand of NW_024387258.1, from coordinate 795,353 downwards.
TTCTGTTTTTAGAATCAATAGCCCACATTCTGATTTACTTTTGCAAGTTGCTGATTTCACACAGATCCACTGCTGAAACGTGCCTTTGAGTTTTTCATCATTTAACAAGAACAGTCTCAGGCAATAATTAGGCTTAATGTATGCGGCAGTACATAAATGCAAGCGACAGCACAAAATGACTTTCATGTATCTAAATCCAGATTTTAGTCCCTTTTATTGTTGAACATAATGAAAAAAATATATATATATTCACTCCTGGATGTAAAATAATATATACAAAAGGAATTCTGAATCACATTTAGTGTTACATTTTAGATCACCAGGATATCCACAATTTAGGATTCAGGCGTTTGTTTTAGTTTGATATCACAATCATTCTATGAGTAGTTTAGAGAACCAGCAGTTGGCAGCAATTACTTCAGCTGCTTCAATTCATTGACATTTACAAGCATTCCTTTATACACAGCATTTAAGTCAGGTTGAGGTCTGGAGATTTGCTGCTGTGCTTGGGGTCATTATCCTTTTGCATGGCCTAATTTATAAGAAGCTTTAGCTGACACACAGATGGCCTCACATTTGACTCTAGAAAACTTTTAGAAACGGACTGTTTGGCAGTGACAGGTTTCTGGGTGATGGAGCTGACAAAAAGGTGTTATGTAATTGATGCTTCCTCCCTTGTGAAAGTGGGTTCCACTGGACCTGCGTCTGTGAACCATCTATTGAGGGGGATTTTTTCCTTTGCCTGTGTGTAAGGATCAACCACCAAAGTCTCATATCTGTTGCATTTAATTTTATGTTCTTTGTAAGAATATTAAGAAAATAGTCAGATGCTGAATTCTCTGCTATCTAATATGCTGCTCAGTGTCCTTTGCTGCCTGCTTTTAAATCAGATGTCACTCTGAACATAAACACAAGCTACATGCAATGACTCTGATGTGTATCTGTTTCTACCTGTGCTGATGCTAGCACGACTAAAGTTAGCCAAGCAGCAGTAAATATGTGAAGCAAGGCACAAGGATATACTCATCAAATGAACAGGATCATAAGAATATAAGACCATGAGCACTACTAATGTAACAAAAATATGTTGACATAAAATGGCATGTTATTTGAAATCTACATGAAACAATGACACAACTACTTTTTCCAATTTATTTATTTATTTTTACCAAATTAGTCTGTGATTGGCCTTAGTGTCCCAGAAATCATATTTATATACAACTAAATATGACTCAGCAAACATGTTTTAAATGGATGATTCCTCATCCATTTATATATTTGCTGAGTCCTAAATTTGACGTCAGTGAGCTTATCAGTGGTTGGTGTTAAAAAAAAAAAATCCCCCAAATCCCCTATGAGCAAGCACTTGGCGACAGTGGAGAGGAAAAACTCCCTCTTAATAGGGAGAAACCTCTGACAGAACCGGGCTCAGGAAGGGGTGGCCTTCTGTCTCGACCGAGTGGGGTTCAAATGTTCACTGACAATTTGGTTGTATATAAATATGATTTTTAGAACGTGATGTTGAGACCAATTAGGTGAACTTGGGGACGCAGACAGTTCCGCTTCTTCTTCTTCTTCTTACTTGGTGGAATCTCTGGCAGGCTCTTAACTTCAGTCTCGAGTTCAGCCACCTTCACAGTGAACATTTTCTGCTTGTCTCGTAGACTTTGCAAAGATTCCTGCACAGACAATGCAGGCGAGTCCTCTTTTTCTTTTTTTTCTTGTTGTCTGGTGTCTTTTTCTTTCAGAGGCTCCTGCAGAGACATTGCAGTGGATGGCAGTGAGTCCTCTTTTTCCATCTTCTCTCCTCCAGCGTGTTTTTCTTTCAGAGGCTCAGATGTTTGCATTTCATTTGCATCGGTGGAATTTTGTTCTTCCGGCTCCTGTGCGATTTTAAGTGAGGAAGCTTTGGCCTCTTTCAGCTCTTGTCCAAGAGACTCAACCTTCAAATCATGAAGGGCCTTGTTGGGGCAGAGCTGGGATTTCAGGCCACTGATTTCCAGGTTGAGTGTCTCCTGCTCCTGCCTATGTTTAACGGCCTGCTCTTCAAGCTGATTTTGAGCTGCTAGGAGCTGTTTCTGGAGCATCTTAATCTGCTCTTGCTGAATTCTACATTGGACCTCAAATTCAGCCTCCTTAGAGGACAACAGTCCTACAGAGTCAGTGTGTGAAGCCTCTGTGGTGGTAGGGTGGCTGATTTGGTCCTGCAGGGTAACCATCACCTCATCCAGTATGACAATAGCTTCATTGTCATTTGTGAGAGTGTCTGTCTCACTGATGTCATTGGGCTTATTGCTAGAAGCCTCCTCCAGCTGCTCTATGAGGTCTTTAATCGTTTCCTCATGATTTCTGTTGTTGTCCTTCATTTGTGCATGAAGGTTGTTCACCTGAAACTGGTGATAAGAGGCCCTCTTGTTTGCAGCTACCATTTTCCAGTAAAGGTAGTTCTGATGGTATTGGGAGGCTTCCAGTTGCTGTCTGAGAGCAGCAATCTCGTGCCAGGGATTAAACTGGACACTGCCCTGATGGGGTCTAAATGTGGGATTGGGTTGATATTGCCAAGTCCCTCGATTAGGCCCAGGGTTTGGTCTGCTGGGGTTATTCACATTTCCCTCTCTCTCCATATTCATGTCCTCCTTTGCATTTGAAATGGTGAGGGATTCAGCTTTTTCCCTTTCAGAAGTGGCTTCGGTGTTTTCTTGCATTTCTTCATTTTTCGGGTTTGCTCCATCACCCATGCTGTTTTGAGCTTCAAGAAGAGTCCGGGCATATGCCCGAGTAATTGGTCTTCTTGGTTCTTCGGCCACTCTTTTCTGTTTTTGCTTTTTTTGTTTCTTTGGTTTCACAACCATTTTCTTTTGTGGTTGTGCCACAGGAGACTTTTCAGGATTTGGTTGTGCGGCTTTTTCAAGCTCAGGTTTTGGCGTTTGCACAATTGTTATTTTTGGTGTGATGACCATTTCTAGTTTTGCTTCTGCCATTGTAGATGCGTCAGCGTTTGCGTCTGCGTTTCTCTGCGTCTGCCCTGTCTTTGTTTTAACAACCAGGTTGTTTTGTGTTTCTGCCATCCGAGATCCACTAAAGTTGGTTGAATGTCTGCCCTATTTAAGGGTTTTTCCAGTAGAATGTGCACTCTGACATCACAGGCTGTTCCTTTGAAGTGCCATGATTGGAACAATTCAAAATAAAATGCCCACAAACCTACTGTAAAGGAAAAGCTTTTATTTTGTAGCACATACTGAATCAACATTATAACCGCTACTCTAAAGGAATTGCAGTAAAAAATAAAACAAAAGCAAAATATAAGTTTTTTAAAAATGGTTGTTAAAAAAAAAAAAAACCAAAGTAGAAGACGACTGTTTAGTGGAAACATATTTGACATTTGCCAGATTCTCAGGCATAATAACTTCTTTCATAATTTAAACAAGGACAGGTAGAAAATGTTCATATTTAGTGAAAGATATTTATTAACACTATCCAATGAGAGTTACTGAATGTAGGCAGTGAGATCTTGGTGGTTGCCGAGGCGACAGAATGTCATCTATGTTTTGTTTTAAATTCAGTTTCATTGCTGAATCTAAAAAACAACCCGGTCGTTAAGTCTGATGTCACTAGCCGTGTCTGAGCCTAAACTCCGCTGCAGGTCCATATATCAAACGATCACTGTGGCATTACTGAGAGTTGAAAAACTGTCTAAAGTCTTTCATCTTTAATAAAATGATCAGCGTTCTGCTCTACCAGGTGTAACAATTGAGTTTAACATCCAGGCATCCATGAAAACGGAATTTATGACATTTAACGGAGTTAGAAGTTAGCAGGGAGTTAGCTCGCTAGCTTCTATCTAAATACAATATAGCATGTCCTGACTGCGGGGTTTTGGAAACAAATTAAAACGTACAGCTCTGCTATCACTTCCAACATAAATGAAGACAGAAAACTAAACAGCAGTGACGTTTGTAGGGTTACTGAAGTTTGGCTAGCTGGTATATAACGATGTGCTACGTGACCGCTAGCGACACAGCTATGTTAGCATAATATAAACAAGCTAACTTTTTTTCCACTGGATAAAAGTTAACGTGAGTGTTCTCGGTGGTCAGGAACAAATGTAATCGCATGGCAGGATGCTGTAAAAGGACCAAACTTCAGCCAGGAGAACAACTGAGATAATCCATCCACAATACGAGGTTAGTCATTCATATACTGCTGCATGGGCTGGGCTGTAGTTACATCCTAAGGTTTTAAAAACTGAGTTTAAATAAATGATTAGCAGTAATAAAAGCCGAGGGAGGTCAACAGGGATCACTGACTGTTTTAGGAGCTTTTTGAGATTAAATAGAAGAAAATACAAAACATTAAACATGTTAACAACACAAAAGCCATATTAAACACAGACTACTTTAGACCCGGAAGCAGGATTCGTCACCTCATCACTTAATGACCGGACAGGCCGCAGAGGGAGACTTTAATAGAGGTTTACTAACTCTTACTATCATATCCATTGTGGAAAAATCTGTCTATATTTAGCATAATATATTTGAACAATCCAAGTATGCAAACTAAAATTGACAGGAGATCTTATGAGACCACAAACACTGTTGAGGTCCAGTTCAGAGACACAGGTTTTGCACAGGTGAAGCCTAGAGGGGAGCTGGCAGCTACAGATTTGCTGATCTGCTTTTTTCCACACAATATCCACATTTTGAGTAAACAAATGCATGTATGAGAATCAGGCATAGGCTGTGTTTTGAAAGGTGTTTATTAAAATCTGTATTAAATGTATATGTAAGATAAGATAAGATAAGATAAGATAGAACTTTATTAATCCCTCGGGTGGGTTCCTCTGGGAAATTCGGTTTCCAAAAGCACAGCACCGACAGAAGTTACAGTTACAGAATGTTATTTATATATATATATATATATATATATATATATATATATATATATATATATATATACACACACACACACACACACACACACACACACACACACACACACACACATACATATATATATACATATATATATATATATATATATATATATATATATATATATATATATAAATACAGAGACAAATATAAATAAAATATACGAAGGGGATAAATAGAATAAATAGGAATAAAAATAAAAATACAAGTGAATTGCACATTTCAAGTATTGAGGTCTATTTGCACCATTGACTATTAACAAAAGTATTGCACAAAGGTATTGCACGGTGAGGTGAAGAGGCACTACGGCTTAGTTGTCCCCCCTCCTTTGTCCTCCTGTTTCCCCTCCCTCTCCCCTCCAGAGAGGAGTTAAACAGTCTGATGGCGTGTGGGACAAAGGAGTTTTTAAGTCTGTTAGTTCTTGTCTTGGGGAGAAGCAACCTGTCACTGAACAGACTCTTCTGGTTGTTTATGGCCGTGTGCAGAGGATGCCCAGCATTGTTCATAATGTCCAGCAGTTTTTTTAGTATCCTTTTCTCTGCCACTGTCACCAGAGTGTCCAGCTTCATGCCGACCACAGAGCTAGCCTTCCTGATCAGTTTCTCCAGCCTGGATGAGTCCTTCTTTGCTGTGCTGCTCTCCCAGCACACCACAGCATAGAAAAGTACTCCAGCAACCACTGACTGGTAAAACATCCTCAGGAGCTTCCTGCAGATGTTAAAAGACCTCAGCCTCCTGAGGAAGTACAGTCGGCTTTGGGCTTTTTTATACAGGTGCTCTGTGTTGCATGACCAGTCCAGTTTATTGTCCACCCACAGCCCGAGGTACTTGTACTTGTTGACCACCTCCTCCCCCTCTATCTGAACCGGCAGTGGACCTTCTCTGGACCTCCCGAAGTCCACAACCAGTTCCTTGGTCTTTGAGGTGTTGAGTTGCAGGTGGTTTGTGTGACTCCATGCGACAAAGTTCCTCACCAGACTTCTGTACTCCTCTTCCTGATCATCCCAGATACACCCCATGATGGCGGTGTCATCTGCAAACTTCTGAATGTATTACATTTTTTAAAATTATAATACAAATTTAATGCCACAAACCTGAGTTGTTATATACATCTGTGAGTTTATGTGCACAACAGTATGCACATGTGGTCTGTGCATGTACACACATGAAGAATTTGACATTGCAGCATCTATGAAAGTGTTCATTGTGTAAAACTCACAACCCAAACCTCTACTAGAAAACTGTCTAAAAGACTAGTTTCAATATTTAAACTGTCATTTGTAGTTTTTCTAAGCAAAATCCCCAACTGTTAAGATCTAATTGATATTTGTGTTGATGCTGTCTCCACTGAGTGAGCAGCAGCGCCCTCTGATGTTTGTGTGTAGAAGATTACAGCACCTGATATTGCATAAACAGATTATTTGGATTTTGTTCAAGATTGATGATTATTTCACATTTTAATATTTTTAATGATAACATTATAAGTTTTGAATATCCCTTATTGCAGAATGAAGATCTCTTATGAAAGTTTGTTTGGTTTTATCTTTTGCTCCATTCTAAGAAAATGACCAGCTTCAAATGCCCTCAGTGTAGGACACATACAGGATATCATGTTGAAATATAGAGCACTTACAATAGAAGCCACTAGAAACAAATTATTCCAGCCTAACTGATGAAATTTATGGCATTTTTATATGCTGACTGATATGCTGCTCAGTGCTTTGCTCCCTGCTTTTATCAGATGTCAGTCAATGGTCAACAGCGGACATACGTCACAAGAAGGTCAGAGGTCGAAGTTTATTGCTGACGTAGGAGCTTCGTGGTAGTTGGAAGATTCGCGGGAAATGTCTGAAAACAAGTCGGCTCTGACGTGAACGCGTACAACTTCAACCGGAGTTTGTAGTTTAACCTTTCAGACTTACCAGATAAAAATATCAGTGTCTTCATATAACGTACGCCCTGAAACGGAGAGTTTTAACGTTGGCTTGCTTAACTGAGGAACTCCACGCACACAGCATTGTCAACGACGCTAATCGGTTAGCTCAGCGGTAACAGTCCTCCACAGCCTTTTAGCAACGATAACGGCTAAATCTGTTCTCCTAGGACGGCGGAAACAGCGGCGCACATACAACGGGCCCAGATAAATGCACATTAAACAGTGAGAACAATGGCAGAGAGGCCAGAAGACCTGAACCTTCCCAACGCGGTAATCACCCGCATCATCAAGGAGGCGGTGAGTGTGAACATCGAAACACGGTAGCAGTCACAATGTCGCACGCGGTTGGTCTTTTTGTGTGTTTTATACACGCCGGGATGGTTAAATACGCTAAACAAATACACGACGCAATTCTGGGAGGTCGCCGGTGACCCAGGTTAACTGTTTTTTTTTTACGTTAACCGGTTAGATTTGTTTACGTATTCCACTCTCCGTTTTTCAGATGTTCCGTCCGCTGTCTTTCTGTAACATAAATAACGTGGTGACATTTCCCTCACGACACCATCGATCAGCTCGCCGGTGTTCCAGATTATCTGGCGTCGCGAATTAACTGGTGACGGTCGAACAGACGTGTGGCAGACTTGCTTTTCAGGAGCCGCTACCGACAAACCAGCAAATAAACACTAAATAGTTCATCTGTGACATTTGTGAGGTTACCTCAAACACAGTCCGTCCTGTTGCTCGTGAACAACAAGATATTTAAAAATGTTGCGCGTTTACCTGGTGATATTCTCATGCACGAGGCGACCGCGAAAACAGCAAACACATAAACGTCACCACGCCGATGCTGTTCACAAGACAGCAAGAGTGAACGATCTGGAGAATCTCGTCTTCGTTATCGTTCCCCTCGTGCGTTTTATTACTCCGATTTCAGCGTTTTCGCTTCACAACTAAAGCGTGCAGTTTGTGTGTACTCAAATGGAGTCGAGTCAACTGTGGCCAAGTGTCATAGTCTACAGCCAGATTAACTTGTAACACACATCTGCACCACGTTTGAATTTGTTTCCTGCACAATACATTTGTAACTTTCATTTTTTTCTGTTTGTGTGTCTTGCAAATAAACCTTTAAACTACATGAAATGGTATTATGTATTTATTTTTGGCCTAAATCAGTAGGAAATGCCAAATTATATACACAAAGTTATAGAAGTCACCACTCCCATCGTTTATCATGATTTTAATATTTTTTTTCCATAACAAAGGAATGTCTTGAAACAAATATATTACACATTAAAATTTCACTAGTGTTGTAACATCACATCCTGTTAGCATAGTCTGCCTGTGTTTTTTCTCTGGAAATCAACATTTTGGTCCAATATAGGTAATACATCAACATGGCTGGAGAGAGTTGGTAGTTATATACAGTCTGATCTGAAGTGTGATTAATTTAACAAACATTTGTAAGGAGATGGCAGTTACTGTGAATTGTTTCTGGGGTTTTTTGGACTTGCCCTGTACAGAAAATTCAAGTCACGAAGGCACTGAACATTGCCGTTCAGTGCCTTCGTGACTTGAATTTTTTGTGAAACGGGGTATTCGTAAGTCGGGGTTCCACTGTACTTATAGAACTAGACTATCAATAATTATGATTGTGTTGTTGGAGAAAAGATAAATGATTATTGCAGGCTTAGCAGGTTATGCTGTGACTAAAAGGTTGTGAATTATTATGCTCTGCCTGACTCAGCTGGTTATGTTTATGGCGTTCCAAACGGGTGTTGCCAACAGGGAAGATGCAAAGTGCCCTCAGGTGGGCAAATTTTGTAACATCAACTCTTATAACCAGGTTAAATGATGTTACTCTTGTCCCTTGTTTCTTTATTGGCTGGTATTGATACTGATTGACCGATGTATCAGTCAGGCTCAATGTTGGACCTGATATTGAGTTTTGGTGAACAACCACCAAATATAAGTTCAACACTTGGAATCGTCTCCAGGTGCAACTTCATTTGCTTGTTATTTCATGAAAAAATAATTTAACGCAATACTGGCCAACCCCTTATGGGCCTTTGTTGGCTGACTGTGTTTTCTGATAATGTGTATGTAGTGTACCCTTGAGATAACACTTCTGTAATGTTATTTTCAACAGCTCCCAGATGGGGTGAATGTGTCAAAAGAAGCAAGAAGAGCCATATCCCAAGCAGCCAGTGTGTTTGTGTTATATGCCACCTCCTGGTAAGAAGTAATAAATCCCATTTACATAATGTGACCACTACTTATTTATTTTAGCAACTATAATAGGGGCGGGCGATATTTCGAATATACTGTATCTCGAGTTTTTCCACGTATGATGGTTAAAATGGCTTAAACGTAACCTTCGAGTATAGGTTGCCATGGAAATATTAAGCTGTCTGCATTTAAGTCAGTTTTTATTTCCTCTCACACGCTGTGAATTCATCATTAACCCCCCCCCCCCCCGCCCAACACTGCCCAATGTACTCAGCATGCGTGTTTATATATATTTATATAGAGAAAAATATGTCAAACAAATTATGGTAATTAGCAAAACATGCCGTAAAACTATTGGCGCAAAAGGTAGCAGTACCACTGCAAAATTAAGACTGTTTTAAACTCGGCATGTGAACGTCTCCCCACACACCAAAGACAACTTTAAACCTGCTGTCATATGAGCTACAACGGCTATCGGCAAGAAGCTGAGACTCTGAGGTTTCTGTGGCCCACACATGCTGATATTTTCTTTAAAAGAACAAACAAAGAAAACCTGACTTCACTGAGGCTTACACTGCAGCTCACCCCCTTTGCCCCCAGGGGGCGTTGGGGTTCAAGACATATCGCGAAATATATCATGTTTTGCGGTACAGCCACACACACAAAATTTTTTTTGCGATGTTACATTTTCCTCATATCGCCCAGCCCTAAATTATAATGACTCCGACATACATGCACATATATCTATTAGGGGTGCAACGATACACAAAATTCACGGTTCGGTTCGATACTTTGGTGTCACGGTTCGATATTTTTTCGATACAAAAAATGTTCATGCCTTTTTTAATTTGTCATTTATTAAAATTATAAATATATATTTTAACTCAAAAGTACAGTTTTTAAATTTTATGTTGCTGAAACAACAAAGTAATAAAAAAAATAAATCTATCTGATCGAGAAATCACTCATCTTTGGAAAAGAGAGTTTATTACAGAGAAATGTCTCTTTCCAAAATAAAAGCTATACTATACGCTTCTTCTGGGCTATATTCTCAGCAGCATATTAAACATATCAGGTCCCCATAAGGAGAATCCTGTGCTAACAGCTGTCTAAATGACTCTGCTAAAGTTTGTAGCATGCGTGCTTGTTGTTTTTGTCTGCTTCCACTTGTCTTTGCACTAGGATGCTGTCGGAGTAAATGTGCAGTCATATTCGTTGTATTCCCACTAGTGCTGTCAGCGTTAATCTCATTAAAATGACATTAACGCTATAACGCGACAAATCGTCCCGTGCGTGGGGCTGGATGGTGAGACCAATAGAGCATTGCGTGGCACATCCAACATACTGTTTTACTTTAGTCCATGACGCACTTACCATCGGGGTCATGCTTCACATGAAAACCAAAATAGTTCCAAAGGCCAGATCTGAATGAGGGTGGGGGAGGTTCAGTTTGCCATGTTGCAACGAGCTTAGCTTCTGTCTTGCTAGCTTGCGCTGCGCTCAGTGGATCTGCGCTGGACAGTGCAGCCTAGGCAGGAGTAGTCGAACGCAGATCCACTGAGCGCTCAACACAGACAGCATCGTCAGAAGAAAAGTTGATAAAATAAATTTTAAAAATTGTATTGTTTGATACATATGCGTACCGAACCGAAAGCACTGTATCGAACGGTTCAATGTCGATGAGAGTATCGTTGCACCCCTAATATTTATATATAGTTTTTGTACTTTATTCATTCGAAATTCTCTTTTTAAATTTTTTTTTATACATAGAATAAAAGTTTATCAAGAGTGCATGTAATTTTGTTGTGCTTTTGGCACGACAATAAAATCCATTTTTATTCTAATTTCCAGCACAGCAGCAAGCTAAGAATGCTATGATGTGAATGTTAATTCACAAACACTGAATCAAACAACTGCTTCAGTTTAAATGTGTTTTATTGTTTCCCCCCTGCTTTTTTTTTTGTTTGTTTTTTTCTTCTCCTCAGCGCAAATAATTTTGCTATGAAGGCCAAGCGAAAAACTCTGAATGCAGGAGACGTCTTGGCTGCAATGGAGGAGATGGAGTTCGAAAGGTTCCTGGAGCCCCTCAGAGAAGCTTTGGAAGGTGAAACTTTGAAAATACTCTCAGCTTTTAAAGATATTTTAATAAGTCCACAATAAGTTCAGTGACATCAGGACTTTTATTCATTTCCTTGTGAAGTTGAGAAAACAACACTAATGTATGTATTAGGGATGTTTTTGTGACTAGTTTCTTAGGCGCCTAAATGAGCGGGACAAAAAGTAAACTCGCCAGACTAAAACTGAGAAACGCTCAGATATCAAGTGAAATTTGAGAACGTTTAATGGAGAATGTCAAAAACTAATAACAGACAACTCTAAAGCTAATATACACTCTGATAGTAAGTTAACTGTAATATTTATTTATTGCCCCAAACTTTCTAAACAGAGGCATTTTAAACCATTTATCACATTCTTCAATAGTATATCATGCTTTTTAACAATGCAGCACCTCTCATTGTGCATTATCAACCTTACACATCCCCAGACAGACAACGAAGAAGGAAACAATTAAAACACACTGATGTTAAATTGCGACTAAGTAGTGTGGTGCATGCATTATAACTAATAGATGTAATCTCTCCAGCGTGTCCCGGGTCTACGCTGGGGCCGCCTCCTGGTAAGACATGCCCATCTGGAGCTTAGCGGGCTCCTTTCAATGTGGAGAAGTAGCAACTCTACCTTGAACCCCTAACCAATGAGTGAAATCCTCACCCTATTGCCCATCCACCTTTTGGAGAAAGCTAATTTCCTCATTAAACATTTAAATCACATGTTGACCCCTTTTTTTTTTTTCTTTTTTTTTTTTTAAATGTATTTATTTATTTTTTAGTCAGTGTCATCAATTATGTCAACAAATCATCATCGCAGCCCTAAAGTAAAATATAATTAACTGCAAGTAACAGCAGGTGTTTGTATTTGTCAACAGTGTATAAACAAGGACAGAAGGGAAAGAAGGTGTCTGAGCAGAAACGGAAAGATAAAGAGAAGAAGGTCGACACAGAGAATAATAAGAGCAGAGATGAGGAAGGAGAGGACGACGATGAGCGCATGGAAGAGGAGCCTGAGGTCGAGAATGAAGCCGAGGAGGAGGAAGAGGTGGAGAACTGATAACATTCTCCCCACAGAGAACTCCGTCACATACTCTGAGATAATTCCTGGCCAAATGGGATATATGTGCGTGCAGCTCAGCGTCATCATGTATCAAATGATAATGAAATGTGAGCTGAAAACGGGTGACTTCTAGCCTGAAAACATGCAACACAAAGCACAAAGAAGTCACCCGTCTAGATATGTCATGTGACCTCCAATTTTGGATAAAAGAATAACAGACAAAAAAATGCACATTTGATTCTGCTCCCTGATGTGACCGTTTTTCTACATGACAATGAAGGGAATATGTCTGGTTTTCAGACAAAATAAAACGTTTAAAAGATGTCATCTTGTTCAAACGTCTCCCCAAAAAATGTATATTAAATTGCAATGAATAGAATTGAAAACTGTTACCTTTTATCTGTTAAGAATTGAAAAGATGAAATGAAATCACTGATTTCTTTGCATAGTCTCCTAAGCCAAAGTTCTGAAAGTAGAGTTGGAACACGTGTTATCATATAGGAACTTTAAGGCAGATTCTGGCAACATTTGGATTTAAATCTGCGAGATTGAAGTTGTCACTAATATTGGGTACAAAAATGCATGTTTACAGCTTATCCCACAACTACAGCTGAGGTGCATTGAGACAGTGTTTGTAGTGAGCTGCTGTTGGGTTTTATACCTAGAGAAACTAGTTGTTTTGTTGTTTTTGAACCATTTATACTTTTGTAGACTTGTATACAAGTTGCTAAGATTTTTAATAAATTTGTATAAAAAGCATACTTGCAAGCTTTGTCTTGATAAAACCGGTACCTTGGGCTGCTTCTAAATAAAGCAAAGGTGGGGCTGTCTCTAACCAGGTAATGCATGTCCAAATGGTAAGTAGTCTGGCTTTTGTGTAGTGCTTTCCTACTCTATGTGAGCACTGAAAGCACTTTATACAATTTGCCTTATTCTCCCACTACAGCTTATGCATTTGTCCTCCTTTTTTCCAAGTAAGTGTTTTCTAGCGTTCACGCAAATTCGTACTCTGATGGATGCATCGGAGAGCAACTTGATACCTTGCACAAAGATATTCAGTATGCAGACTGTGTGCGGTCAACCTTCCACCAACCCTCTGATTAGTAGATGACCTGCACTACCTTCTGAGCCTAAAGGATGTCAGCCACTAGCCACTTTTTAGCCCACAACATGGGCTAAAAATTGGACAATAGAAGAAAAAAAAAAACGTTATTTGGTCTAATGTTTCAATTTCTACTGTGACATGGGCACACCATGTGGCCAATCGCATGCAAAGACAGACTGGGATCATACCATTTTGTGAAAGACGGAAACAGTGCAGATGTTCAGAATACGGCAAGTGTAGATGTACAGGCCAGGTAGAGAAACGAGGGAGTGGATTTAAATGCAAGGTTGTCAGGAAACATTGAAGAAAAGAGTGAAAATGTAAAATCAGCAGCATCTGGCTGCATTTCAGTCATACTGAAGACTGCAAAGCTGAGTGCAGAACTGATTAAATTAGGAGCTGGTTAAAGTGATACCTGTTTTTGTTTTCAGCTATTTTCCATTGTGGGGTTGACAAACGGCTTCTAACTTGTTCTGATGTATGTTCTCTCTAGCAGTAGTAAATGTCTTTTATGAAAACACTGAATAAAAAATGGCACCCTTGTGGAACCCCGCAGGGTAGGGAGGCAATGTTAGAGAACCTGTCTGTTCTAACAGAGATGGTCCGATTAGACAAGTAGGAAGAAAACCAGTCTAAGGCATTGCCAGATACACCAGCCAAAACCTTAAGCCTATTAAGTAGGATTTTGTGGTCAATAGTTTCCTCCATTAAAAAAACCATTATAGGCCATTATAGGAGTGGTTTCAGTGGAGTGCTGCCTCTGAAATCCAGAGTGAAAAGGGTCAAAAAATCTCTAATCTGTATAGTAAAGATCTGAACTGATTTTCTAAAATTTTTTCTAATAATTTGCTTATAAATGACAATTTTGAAATAGGCCGATAATCATCAGTAGAGCTGGCATCAAAATTCAGTTTCTTCAATGTGGAGTTACCTCAGCATGTTAAAAATAGGATGGAACATGACCTTGCCTCTGTGAACTCTTGAAGATAGATAGCAATGTGGGGCCGATGCTGGTGAGAGTCCCAGACAGGACAGGGAGGTAATATATCTAAGGAGCACGATGAAGATTTAATTTTACCTATTACTTTAGTTAAGTCATTCGGTGTAACTGGAGTAAAAGAAGTGTGTCCTTATCTCCCAGAGAAGGCCAAGTTGTCAACAAAGAAACCTACACACAGAAATCAACTGAAAATGTAAACATCAGCCAAAATATCAGCAGGGATTTAATAATATAACTTTATGAACTCTGTGAAAATGATTTCCACATCATTTATTGTATACATTACAGCATTCAGGGCCTTTATAGACACAGACCCTACAGAGAAAATAATAATAATAATAAACTGAATTAATTTCAGCCTTGGTTTTTATTAAATATATTTTATTAATAACTACATTTCATATATAATATCTGTATCTTTACCATACTTTTGACTAGGTATGGCACTGTGTTAGAGAGGCTGGGTTTAGGAGAATATGGTCCTTAATGATCATCTTGACCTTGATGTCCAGTTGAGAATGAACATGCACTTCTCAGCAGGTCAACGCTATCGGCACAATCAATAATGTAAAAACATCCAGGCAGCCAGCATGTCTCTCTAACCAATCAAAGAACTCCTTAAATTGCACAGCGCGTCTAAATTGCATTGCTTTTTTTTTTTTTAAAGGAAATGGTAAAAATGGTATAGCTAATCTGGTAGTTAGTCTGTTAGCTAATCCTGTAGTGAATCCAAAACCTAATGCATTAGCTAATATGATAGCTAATCCATGAGCTAACAGGGAAAAGAAATGCAGTTGGAGGAAATGGATTTGAAAATGAGGAGTAGAATTTTAAATGTCAGAATCGATTATTTCTCTTTTTTAAATTAAACACATTAAACACATTGAAAATCTTTAACTGAGAAATCTATTTTTGATTTGAAGTATTTATTAATGGGTTCATAGGCTAAATAAGACTGAAATATTGATGCTTAATCAGTGTTTTTAACTCAATTCAATTCACTTTTATTTATAAAGCGCCAAATCACAACAACAGTCACCTCAAGGTGCTTTGTAAGGTATTGTAAGGTAGACCCTACAATAATACATGCAGAGAAAAACCCAGCAATCATATGACCCCCTATGAGCAAGCACTTTGGCGACAGTGGGAAGGAAGAAACTGCCGGCAGAACCAGGCTCAGGGAGGGCCGGGGCCATCTGCTGCGTGAGAGAAGGAAAACAGGATAAAGACATGCTGTGGAAGAGAGCCAGAGATTAATAACACGTATGATTGTCCAAAGAGCTCAGAAACAAAAGCATCGGGACTTCTTTAAGTTTCTTGAAGACGTTTCACCTCTCATCCAAGAAGCTTCTTCAGTTCTAAGAGCAACATTTTAAGCACTATGGGAGTGTCCCCCCCAAAATCTGGGACTCTCTACGACTATTTGCTCTTAGAACTGAAGAAGCTTCTCAGACAAGAGGTAAAACGTCTTCAAGAAACCTAAAGAAGTCCAGATGCTTTTCTCTCCAAGCTCCTTAGACTACAACGACCTGAATGACTGAGAACCTTCACAGACAACAAGTATGATTCAGTGCAGAGAGGCCTATTAACACATAGTGAGTGAGAAAGGTGACTGAAGAAGAAATACTCAATGCATCATGGGAATCCCTCAGCCACCTACGTCTATTGCAGCATAACTAAGGGAGGATTCAGGGTCACCTGATCCAGTCCTAACTATATTCTTTAGCAAAAAGGAAAGTTTGAAGCCTAATCTTAAAAGTTGAGTCTGTCTCTCAAATAACTACAAATTGAATTCATAAATGAATTTACTAATGTATTACACAATTCATTATTGAAGCACAAAATGCTTCTGGTTTGTGGTCTTTTTGCTGTTTTTTGCATTCAGCGGATTCATACATCATCCATTTCGTCCGAATCTTTGAGGACTGCACAGGAGCGTTTCATTTCTGGGAACGTAAATTATGTTTCACAGTGACCCAAACAGCAGGATTTTTCACACCTCCCCCTCCCTCTTCTCAATGGCCTTTGTACCATAGCAACTGTGTCACCCTTTCTCTCTCAGCCTTGAAGTCTTTATGGCTGTGTGTGTGTGTGTGTGTGTGTGATAAACTTTTAAAATAAACACTTCTGTGATTGATGTTGTTTTATGGAGTTCCCATGAAGGAATGTTGCTGTGATTTGGTGCAATATAAATAAAACTGAATTATTAAAAGGACCCATTAACAAATGTTTTAGGTGTGTCTTTCATGTAAATATCTGTTGAAAGGCACATAAATCTACACTTTGTTACACCTTGAAAATAAGACTGAAAAGAAAGAGTGTCTTTTAAAAAACATTTACATGGAGTTCTCACCTTTACAAATAAAATCCATTTACTAATAAAATTAGACTGCAGTATTTTTCTAATTGTATTTCTCATGTTCAAATATGTGCCCGGCCAGGCACAGCCCAAAAAAGGGACATGGGCCCATGTTCCTGCAGGCCCACCACCCGCAGGAGGCACCGTAGGTGTCGGGTGCAATGTGAGTCGGGCGGCGGCCAGGAGCAGAGGTCGTGGCAGACCGATTCCCAGCTACCAAGACTGGCAATTGGGAAATGGAATGTCACCTCTCTGGTGGGGAAGGAGCCTGAGCTAGTGCGTGAGGTTGAGAGGTACCGGCTCGATATAGTCGGGCTCACTTCGACGCAGCCCGCCTGTGCTCTGGAACCAGTCTCCTGGAGAGGGGCTGGACTCTGTCTCAGTCTGGAGTTGCCCCTGGTGAGAGGAGTTGGGCTGGGGTGGGTATCTTTGTACTCCCTCGGCTTGCTGCTGGTATGTTGGGGTTTCTCCCAGTGGACGAGAGGGTTTGTTCCCTGCGCCTTCGGGTCAGGGAACGGGTCCTGACTGCCATCTGTGCTTATGCGCCGAGTGGCAGTTCAGAGTACCCAGCCTTCGTGGAGTCCCTGTGAGGGGCGCTGGAGGGTGCTCCCCCTGCGGACTCTGCTGTCCTACTCGGAGACTTCAATGCTCACATGGGCAACGACAGTGAGACCTAGAAGGGTGTGACTGGGAGGAACGGCCTCCCGGATCTGAACCCGAGTTGTGTTTTGTTATTGGACTTCTGTGCAAACCACAGTTTGGCCATAACAAACACCATGTTTGAACATAAGAGTGTCCATAAATGCACGTGGCACCAGGACACTCTAGGCCACAGGTCAATGATTGATTTTGTAATCGTATCACCAGACCTGAGGCCATATGTTTTGGACACTCGGGTAAAGAGAGGGGCTGAGCTGTCAACTGATCACCACTTGGTGGTGAGTTGGATCAGGTTCCCAGCGAGGACGCTGGACAGTCCTGGCGTGCCCAAACGTACAGTGAGGGTGTGCTGGGAACGTCTAGCAGAGGCCCCGGTCCGTGAGATCTTCAACTCACACCTCCGGCAGAGCTTCAACAGCATTCTGAGGGAGACTGGGGACATTGAGTCCGAATGGACCATGTTCAGCAGCTCCATTGC
This sequence comes from Simochromis diagramma, assembly GCF_900408965.1. Lineage (NCBI taxonomy): Eukaryota > Metazoa > Chordata > Actinopteri > Cichliformes > Cichlidae > Simochromis > Simochromis diagramma. The sequence goes on along the minus strand of NW_024387258.1, from coordinate 777,487 downwards.
CGAAGCCGCTGCACTGAGCTGCGGCCGCAAGGTAGTTGGTGCCTGTCGTGGTGGTAATCACCGAACCAAATGGTGGACACCAGAGGTGTAGGAGGCCACCAGGCTGAAGAAGTAGTCCTACCGGGCTTGGTTAGCCTGTGGGACTCCGGAGGCAGCTGATAGGTACAGACAGGCCAAGCAGACTGTGGCGCGGGCGGTGGCGGAAGCAAAAACTCGGGTGTGGAAGGAGTTCGGAGAGGCCATGGAAAAAGACTTTCGGACTGCCTCGAAGAGATTCTGCCAAACCGTCAGCAAACTCTGGAGGGGAAAGTGGTGTTCCACCTGCAGTGTGTATAGTGCGGATGGAGTGCTGCTGACTTCGACTGAGAAAACTGTCAGACGGTGGAAGGAATACTTCGAGTATCTCCTCAATCTCACTGGCACGTCTTCCGTGGCGGAAGCAGAGTCTGGGGGCGAGGGGGATGACCCGGCAATCTCCGGGGGCGAGGTCACTGAGGCAGTTAAACAACTCCTTGGTGGCAGAGCCCCTGGGGTGGACGAGGTCTGCCCCGAGTTCCTGAAGGCTCTGGATGTTGTAGGGCTGTCTTGGTTGACACGTCTCTGCAATGTTGCGTGGAGATCAGGGGCACTACCCCTGGACTGGCAGACCGGGGTGGTGGTCCCCATCTTTAAGAAAGGGGACCGGAGGGTGTGTTCCAACTACAGGGGAATCACACTCCTCAGCCTCCCTGGGAAAGTCTATTCCAGGGTGCTGGAGAGGAGAGTCCGTCCCTTAGTCAAACCTCGGATACAGGAGGAACAATGCGGTTTTCGTCCTGGTCGTGGAACACTGGACCAGCTCTTTATCCTCTCGAGGATACTCAAGGGTGCATGGGAGTTTGGCCAACTAGTCTACACTTTACGGACTTGGAGAAGGCATTGGACCGTGTCCCTCTTGGGGTCCTGTGGGGGGTGTCCGGGGGTATGGGGTGTCTGGCCCATTGCTATGGGCGATTCAGTCATTATATGACCATTGCAAGAGCTTGGTTCGCATAGCCAGCAATAAGTCGGACTTGTTCCTGGTCGGTGATGGGCTCCGCCAGGGCTGCCCTTTGTCACCGATTCTGTTCGTAATTTTTATGGACAGAATTTCTAGGCGTAGCCAAGTGGCGGAAGGCTTTCACTTAGGTGGTCTCAGGATCTCACCTCTGCTTTTTGCAGATGATGTGGTCCTGTTGGCTTCATCAGGTGATGGCCTCCAGCTTGCCTTGGAACGGTTCGCAGCCAAGTGTGAAGCGGTGGGAATCAGAATCAGCACCTCCAAATCTGAGGCCATGGTCCTCAGCCAGAAAAGGGTGGAGTGCCCACTCCGGGTCAGAGACGAGACCCTGCATCAAGTGGAGGAGTTTAAGTATCTCGGGATCTTGTTCACGAATGATGGGAGAAGGGAGCGGGAGATCGACAGACGGATTGGTGCATCGGCTGCAGTGACGCTTTACCGGTCTGTTGTGGTGAAGAGTTACCACAACAGACTGGTCAATTTACTGGTCGATCTATGCCCCTACCCTCACCTATGGTCACGAGCTGTGGGTAGTGACCAAAAGAACGAAATCGCGAATACAAACGGCGGAAATGGGCTTCCTCCGAAGGGTGGCTGGCCTCTCCCTTAGAGATAGGGTGGGAAGTTTGGCTGTTCGGGAGGGGCTCAGAGTAGAGCCGCTGCTCCTCCACATCGAAAGGAGCCAGTTGAGGTGGTTTGGGCATCTGACAAGGATGCCCCCTGGGCGCCTCCTGGGCGAGGTTTTCCGGGCATGTCCCACCAGGAGGAGGCCCCAGGGCAGACCCAGGACATGCTGGAGAGATTATATCTCTCGGCTGGCCTGGGAAAGCCTTGGTGTTCCCCCGGATAAACTGGAGGAGGTGGCTGGAGAGAGGGAGGTCTGGGCTTCTCTGCTTGGGCTGCTGCCCCCGCAACACGGCCCCGGATAAGCGGAAGAAAATGGATGGATGGATGGATGCTCAAACACATGGCCCAGTTATATATTTGACCATCAAAATAAAAGCTGAAATATTTAAAAAGTTTTTCTCTGGGTTTACGTATAGAAAATCCACTATACTGTGATTTTCTCAATCTGCAGCTGAGCCGCTAACCACACTTTAGCACCACAATGGAGTTCATTTAGAAAGACCGTTTCTCTATATACAGGGAGTGCAGAATTATTAGGCAAGTTGTATTTTTGAGGAATAATTTTATTATTGAACAACAACCATGTTCTCAATGAACCCAAAAAACTCATTAATATCAAAGCTGAATGTTTTTGGAAGTAGTTTTTAGTTTGTTTTTAGTTTTAGCTATTTTAGGGGGATATCTGTGTGTGCGGGTGACTATTACTGTGCATAATTATTAGGCAACTTAACAGAAAACAAATATATACCCATTTAAATTATTTATTTTTACCAGTGAAACCAATATAACATCTCCACATTCACAAATATACATTTCTGACATTCAAAAACAAAACAAAAACAAATCGGCGACCAATATAGCCACCTTTCTTTGCAAGGACACTCAAAAGCCTGCCATCCATGGATTCTGTCAGTGTTTTGATCTGTTCACCATCAACATTGCGTGCAGCAGCAACCACAGCCTCCCAGACACTGTTCAGAGAGGTGTACTGTTTTCCCTCCTTGTAAATCTCACATTTGATGATGGACCACAGGTTCTCAATGGGGTTCAGATCAGGTGAACAAGGAGGCCATGTCATTAGTTTTTCTTCTTTTATACCCTTTCTTGCCAGCCACGCTGTGGAGTACTTGGACGCGTGTGATGGAGCATTGTCCTGCATGAAAATCATGTTTTTCTTGAAGGATGCAGACTTCTTCCTGTACCACTGCTTGAAGAAGGTGTCTTCCAGAAACTGGCAGTAGGACTGGGAGTTGAGCTTGACTCCATCCTCAACCCGAAAAGGCCCCACAAGCTCATCTTTGATGATACCAGCCCAAACCAGTACTCCACCTCCTCCTTGCTGGCGTCTGAGTCAGACTGGAGCTCTCTGCCCTTTACCAATCCAGCCACGGGCCCATCCATCTGGCCCATCAAGACTCACTCTCATTTCATCAGTCCATAAAACCTTAGAAAAACCAGTCTTGAGATATTTCTTGGCCCAGTCTTGACGTTTCAGCTTGTGTGTCTTGTTCAGTGGTGGTCGTCTTTCAGCCTTTCTTACCTTGGCCATGTCTCTGAGTATTGCACACCTTGTGCTTTTGGGCACTCCAGTGATGTTGCAGCTCTGAAATATGGCCAAACTGGTGGCAAGTGGCATCTTGGCAGCTGCACGCTTGACTTTTCTCAGTTCATGGGCAGTTATTTTGCGCCTTGGTTTTTCCACACGCTTCTTGCGACCCTGTTGACTGTTTTGAATGAAACGCTTGATTGTTCGATGATCACGCTTCAGAAGCTTTGCAATTTTGAGACTGCTGCATCCCTCTGCAAGATATCTCACTATTTTTGACTTTTCTGAGCCTGTCAAGTCCTTCTTTTGACCCATTTTGCCAAAGGAAAGGACGTTGCCTAATAATTATGCACACCTGATATAGGGTGTTGATGTCATTAGACCACACCCCTTCTCATTACAGAGATGCACATCACCTAATATGCTTAATTGGTAGTAGGCTTTCGAGCCTATACAGCTTGGAGTAAGACAACATGCATGAAGAGGATGATGTGGACAAAATACTCATTTGCCTAATAATTCTGCACTCCCTGTACAAAGAAATGAACAGTACCCAATTTTTATTTTAGTTTTACCTTAATTGTAGTTAAATTTCATCCCCAAGCAAACAGCGATTTAGTAGTTGGTACCTGGTTAGTACTTGACTCATTGGCAAGTACTGTGGTAGTCAAGCAGTCTCTGTCATTTTCTCCAGTGGCATCATTAATCTTAGTTTTTGACATTTTTTTCCCCAAAACACTGATATGAACTTTTTGGCTCTGATGAATTAATGTTTGTGCCTTTTTCAGACAGCGATTAGTCTTTAACATTTTAAACTTGAATCACATTACACAACATCAAGGATTTATAATTAATGATTCCGTTTATCATTAATCATCATTTTCAATATTTCTGATCAGTTTTGTCCTCTATCAAATGAAAACAAATGTGTTTTTCTTTTAAAAACAGACTATTTAACATAACTCCAAACCTTTGAGCAGGTGTGAGTAATATCTAGGTTTTAAATTGTTTGCCACATTTCCTTTCAGCTCATAACAGAACAAAAAACTGCAGCAGACTCAATCTGATTTCCATTGGTCAGCATGATCCTCCTGTTCTATTTTGGAAATTCAGAAAAAATAGCCTCAAACCTGTGCAATGCTCTCATCGTATCATTTTCACAAGGAAAATCCACTTTGAAATGATCGTTCTCCTCTCAGGAGGACTGAGCTCAGGTTAAAATGGATTGTTTACTGTAGAGGTGATTAATCAGTTTAATCTTTAAAACGTCATGATCTCTGCAGAGGTAAACATTAAAATATCTGGAGAACATCAAATACTAAGACTGGACTCGGGGAGCTTATACAGCAGTAAGGAGAACTCATATAATTTACAGCTGATGGGACTCATGAGTGTGATCGCTTGGATGACTTCTAATTCTCAGCAAAGGACACAGATGTTAGTATCTCTAAGCAGGTCCTCATACAGGCATGGTAATTTCTACAGAAAAAGCTTTGTGATCAAGAATTATGCTATTTATTCATTATCCATATTAGAGGAGTGTTTTTAAACGATAATATGGCTGCACCATACCTAGTTAATCCTTTTTACACAAGCTAACAGACTCATGTATTGTTCTCATAATGTATGTGTTATTTCTTTGAAAAATAAAACACAGAGCTAACACAGAGATACAGACAACCATTCACATCAACAGCCAAGTAGAGTAACCTCAAGGCGCTTTATATTGTCAGGTAGACCCTAAAATAATACTGTGGTATGACTGAGACACTGCGGGACCACAGATTTGGTGTTAAAGCCATTTTATTTATTCTGGCTGCAGCTCTCGGCTGTCAGCCGCACATCACACCACAAAAACCAACACACAACAACCCACACAAAATAGTGTTCCCGTCTTTGTTTTGCTCTTTTTCTTGTTTTTCAAAAACGCTCGTATGGTCATGAGCTCCTTCTCAAAATCAAGAGAAGCAAATCCACTAACCCTTTAATCACGGAAGAGCTATGAACCACACTGTGAAGCATGGAGAAGGTGTGATGGTGTGGGGGTGCTTTGCTGGTGACACTTTTGGAGACTTATTCAAAATTGTAGGCACACTGAACCAGCAAGGCTACCACAGCATCCTTCAGTGTTAAGCCATTCCATCCAGTTTGCATTAGGTTTGGCCATCATTTATTTCTCAACAGGACAATGACCCCAAACACACCTCCAGGGTGTGTAAGGGCTATTTGACCAACCAAGCCAGGGTTGGTTAAGGTCACGACGATGGTTAAGGATGAGATAGACAAAAGAGTGAAGGTGAAAGGACCAACAAGTGCTCAGCATCTCTGTGAACATCTTCAAGACTGTTGGAAAACCATTTCAGGTGACGACCACATGAAGCTCAATATTGTACCGGTCAAAAGTTTTAGAACACCCCAATTTTTCAAATTTTTGTTGAAAATTATGAAGTTTAATATCTCATTGCACTCTGAAATGAATGCATAGTCCAAATAAGCAATGGGAGTTAAAAAAGAAATCATGGAATCGACTTAAAGACCAGAATCTATTATAAACTTTTGACTCATCAGTGTAGCCACTTTTGGCGGCTATAACAGCTGAACACACCTGCGGCGTTCTTTCTAAAATAGAAATCAAATATTCTTCAGAACGTTCTTCCCATGTCTGTTGCAGAACTTCCCATAAATGTGGACCTTGTAGGCTGCTTTGCTTTCAGTCTTCTGTCCACTTCATCGCAAACCAGCTCGATGGGGTTTAAGTCTGGAGACTGTGCTGCCACTCCATGTTTTCAAGCTCACCATCTTGTTCTTTTTTCCTGAGGTAGTTCTGGCATAGCTTGGACTTATGTTTTGGGTCTTCTTGCTGTAGACACATACCAGAGGGTACTGCATGGTGCTGCAGAATGCTGTCGTAGCCGTTTTGGTTCAGGGTGCCTCTCACTCTGTACAAGTCACCGACCCTGGATCAGCAAAACAGCCCCAGAGCATCACACATCCTCCTCCACATTTGACAGTTGATGGCACACACTGTGGAACCATCCTTTCACCTACTCGATGGCGTACAAAGATCCTACGTGATGAACTGAAGATTTCAAATTTTGATTGATGAGCCCATAATACCTTCTTCCAGTCTTCAGTAGTCCAATGGTGGTGTTTCATGCCCAGGCAAGCCTCTGTCTTATTCTGAAGTCTTAGCGATGGCTTTCTTGTTGCAACTTGTCCTGTCAAACCTGCAGCTTGAAGTCTTCTCTTTACAGTTGAAACTGAGGCTTTCTTACTACGACCACTATTAAGCTGTGCTTGAAGCTGTTGTCCTTGTGAGCCGCGGATCACACAAGCTGTTAACTCTCAGAAACTTGTCCTCTGATTCAGTTGTGGCTTTGTTTCTGAGTGCCTTTTGATGGTGAAGGAAACTGTACTCACTAACACCTTGACTTTCTTTGAAATTTCTCTGTAGGAAAGATCTACATTTTTAGGTGTTATGATCGTCTGTTATCAAGAAATTCCATTGTTAATTGCCTTTTTCTCACCATTTTTGTAGCAACACACTACTTTCTGCAGTACAATACTGTTCAATTGATGCTGACGAGGGTATGGTACCACAGTGTATTCCAACACTGCTTTTATGCAGACAGAGGGGGTTGTAATTAATCCAGAAAAGTTGGAAAACCTATAGGAATTACTCACACCAGCTTTGAAAGCTTCATGAACCGCCATTGCTGCAGAAGAGCTTTAAATTGTTAACCCAGGTTTTGTTCCCTGAAAAAGGCCTTTTTGTATAATTCTGAAATATACATTATGTTTCAGTTTTTTTATTTATTTGTTTATTTGTTTATTTATTTATTTATTTAGGACAGTGCATGTTAATGAACATAAATGTAAAAAAAAAAATTACATGAATGTAAACATACCAGATTATAGCCAAGGGCTAATTTCCATCTGTTGTCCTTAAGCATAAAAATAGACATAATAATTCATAAAAATTCATCATTCATTCATAATAAAAACTCCATCACCAAACTTCCACATACACACCATTCTGTTCCCAAATAAAACATTAAAACTATACAACTCATACATGATCACACACTTGATTTGTCCATAACCAGTTTTTAAGTTTTGGTTAACCTTACCTTTTTTTAACCTCTAGCAGTTCACCTACCTTGAATGTACTTGAATGACTTGAATTGCAATAAATAACTGGACAAATAGGGGTGTTCTTTCGATTGGTAGTGTCTATGTATATGTCTGTGCATGTAACAAACCTTCTTGGTGACATCTGCACACTGTAATAAAACACTACATTTTTTTGTAAGACAGGCAGAAAGGCTGATGCAATAGTACATTCTCACAGTTTTCACAAAATCTGATGAAGTTGTATACGCAAGGTTTTTTTTCTGTGCTTAGAAACTGCAATCTGTCCTCAGTGAGAGTGTCACACTGTTCTAAAATACTCCACCGTGTCTAGTTAGAGTCAGTAATTAAACAAGACATCTGCTAGAAAGAGGAGCCAACTGAAAATGAAGCAAATTACTTTATTACTGCTGTTCAAAAAAATTGGATACGAGTGTAAAAGTTAATCCACTGCTCGGGTCAATTAAAGCCAAGAGAAACGCCTAACCCTCTACTGCATAGCGTTGCCCTGAGGCAACAAACCACATTTTCATGCCTTACGGTGGCCCTTCAAAAAAAAACAACTTTTTTTTTTTCAAACAATGCTACCAGGCACATCTCTTTCCAATAAAATGATGAGTTGAAGGAAGGTGTGACTTTGATTTGGGAGGGGGCAGGGCCCCTTTCTGCAAGCTGCACTACATGAGAGACATCTCCATTAGGAGGCAAGATAAAGATCACTATTTTACATGTTTATAGTGAAATAAATGTATATTAAAAAATACTTGTATGTGCATGAATATGTTAAGAAGCATATTTGATTGTTTGTTCTACTTTTTTTAAATTTATTTATACTGTAAAACTGTTCATTTTCATTCGTTGCCTCAAGGCAACACTGCGCAGTTAGCCCAATTTTTTTCAGGCAATATAATGCATTTGGATATGTGTGTAGAGATGTGTTTGTGTGCGTTTATATGATCATAGTCAATGTTTTTTACTTTACAATCTACTCATAATTACAGGACACGGATGTAAAAACTTTTTATGCAAGGAAACCAAGGGAATGTGCACTTTCTGTCCTCAGAAAGTGAGGACGGTGAGCTTTCAGGGAGTGACAGTGAAGTAGAGGAGTGGATCCCTGAATGAGGTTTGAGGGACACTTAGGAGCTCAGGGATCAGGGGTCAGTTGGTAAAGTAACTGTGTCTGTGTGTGTGTTAGTGCCCACATAGCAAGCAGGTCTGGCCAGGATCTGGTATCAAGCCGGCACTTTGAGTAATCTGGGAGAGTAGAAAAGCGCTACATAAAAATCAGTCCATTCACCGTCTGAACAGAGTTTCGGCATGTTACTTTTGCACTGTTTTGCATGTTCTGGCACATGTTGTTATTGCATGGCTTGATTAAGGTACACATTATGCTGACATCTGGGGCCAGAGCTGAAACCGTTCTGGGCCAGCACAGGGCCAGCAGTGTGTCTACAACTGGCCCGTGGCTGCACACCACCTACAGATGGCCCACATACCGCAATAAATAACGGCCCTTTGGTGGCCCAGATCAAGGGTCAAATGTTGGATGTATTTTGGTGTTTTATTGTTTTGTGAACTGTTTACATTGTTTATTTGTTGTTTATTTATTTGTTCATCCTTGTTGTACTAATACAACTTATTATAGAATAACTTGGCATTTTACTACCCTTGTTGCACAGTGTTGCCTTGAAGCAACAAACCAATATCTGTTTGGGGGGGGGGGCAGGGTGTCAAATTTTATGATTGATATATTATTAGGGACCCTAAAGCTCCCCCAAAATAGGGAGAAATATTTTTTTCCCCCAAAATTAAAAAGTCATGCAGTAGAGGGTTCTAAGTTAAATTTTTTTCTTTCCCTGTGATTGGATCGCTAGCTGCCCAGTTTGCATGCCAAAGTGTCCTTGGGAAAGATATAGGACCCCAAGTTGGACAGAAAACTCCTTTAAAAAGTGCTCGTTTCAATGAGGCATGTTGTGAAGTGCTTTGAGTACCTAAGTTAAAAAGTGATATATAAGAACTAACTCATGATAAAAAGAAATAAAGTGGACTAACTTAGTTGTAACATTTTATATTCTTTCTACTACTATGTTTAGTAGAAAGAACTTGAAGTCACTTTAATTAGTCATGTATGATTTGATCAGTTTTTTTTACATCATTGTGGATGAACTTAGGGCCACTCTTCTTTACTTAAGTTCATTTATGCTCAGCTCTCCTAAGGTCTGATGAGTGCAGTTCAGTTAGGCTTAGGTCTGCTCTTTGACTGGGCCTCCCTTTGAGAAGTAGTCTCAAGTTGGAGCAGGTCATCTACTAATCAGAAGGGTATTGGTCAATCCTTGGCTCCTCCCATCTGCATGCCAAATATCCTTGGGGAAAATACTATCAAGAAAATCAAGTTGATCTCTGATGCATCCAAAATGTGAATGTGTGTGAATGTTAGATGGAAAGCATTGAAAAAACTGCTTGTATGAATGGATGTGAATAGGTGAATGGGGCATGTTGTATAGAGAAGAAGAGTGCCACTTGGTGACGATCAATTAATCAAGTATGTTTAAAAACCAGCACCTGGCTGCTGCATACCCTCTTAATTCCTAAGGTAACAGTATGGGTGTACTTAGTTTAATATGTCATGTGTTACTGTTCATCTAGCTGGCAAACCTTTAGGACACGCTGAAGATCTGATTATTTTTATGATGTCCTGATTTGTATAATAACCTGGAATTTAAAGATGGTATGTTTTTTTCACACAACCGAGAACAGAAAAGAAGACTTACTCGCTGTGATGCATCAAAATCATGATTGGAGTGCATCCTTATAAACACATGTCAAATACCAACAGTCTGGTGTGGGTCTGGATTCGGTATAATCATACACATAGGATGTCAGACCCTCAGGCTACCCTCTTGCTTGGCTCACCCACAGTTTTTTTCTGTTTCTCTGTTTGGTCAGAGGCATTCATACCAGAGGCCTGTTCAAAGTCATTTGTAGAGCTCTAGCAGTCCTCATCCTGTTTCTTCTTGCACAATGGAGCAGATACCTTTTTTGATGATGGCTTAACAACCATCTACAGACCTGTCTGGTTCTCCAAGAGTATGCCTGTCTCCTGGAATCTCCTCTGTGCTCCTGAGACTGTGCTGGCACCTTACAGTAATGCAAAACTCCAGTTAGCTTCAAGGCCTGTGATACACAGATTTTTTAAACCACTTACAGGTCTGCATTTCTCATTTTTGCCATGGAACAGGATGTCCTGCTACGAACACAGCAGCAAACACCTGGTTACTGTTCAAGCATTTAGATTCTGACGGGCAACCAATCAGAAGAATGTTGCCTTAAAGGGGAGGAGTTAAAACAACATTCTTTTCTTTCCAAGAATAAAAATAATGAGCAATTAACTTTATAGTTGATCAGCAATCAAGAAGTTACAGCAATTCACAGACATAGATTGTTTATAACTATATATTTGTTATTATATTATATAGTAGTAATAAAACAAATGAATCAGAATTTTGAACATATGTCAAATTAAGAACCATTTCAGAAATTATTGATCAGCAGAAAGCTGGTATATGTTTGGTGAGAGTATTCACATCTCTCTGTTACTGTCCCTTTAAGCAGTCAGTGTAGACTGTGATTGGCCAGCTGAGTGAGTGAGTTTCAGCCTGTACTGCTGTAGTGTTGAGCCAGAGCAGCAGACAGCACAGGTGCTCAAGTAGAGCTCTCACCCTGATACACACACAAACACAGATTATTCACACACAATCGTGCACATTCTCTGAGTAGAGACAGCATGAGTACAGTGTCTGAGTCTCTAGATGGGAGCAGCAGGTCTCTGTCTGCAGCCAGGAGACACAAGAGTATCAGGAAAACCTCCAGGAGGATTTATTCTGCCTACCAGGACCACCAGGAGGGGTGAGTCTACTCTCTGTTCTTTCTTCACTCTTACTACTATCAGCACTTGTGGAACTCCTCGCTGCTCGGATCTCTCTGTCTGTCTGTTTATAGCTGCTCTTTCAGAGCTTCAAATTTCCCGTTAGTTACAAAATTTCTCATTTTTAAATGAAGTCAATAAGCGAAAACTGCAAAGATTTTTATGTGTGCTGTGTTGCTACATTCCTCTACAAATACATTTGTTTTGCTTGGCTCATTAATTAATATTATTAAAGAGTCTGACTCCTGGAAAGCAAACACAAAGAAGTACAGAGAGCATACAGATGAGTTTTTGTTTGATGTTTGAAATGTACTGCATGAATGATATATGGAAAAAATATCATCATTTGACGTCCCTTATTGATTGTAATGCATATTTGCATAATAGCTTTGTGACAGTGAATATTGTTTGTGTATAGAAATGCTTGCATCGAGCTGTTCTTCTGTAATGGGGATATATTACCATCGACAAGGGTGTTTTTTGTTTAGGAAAAAAATTCAATAAAATAAAAATTAATAAATAGAAATAACAGCAACTGAATAATTTACTTGCGACCTACTTCACAGTTTCAGTTTAATTCAATAATCACATTAAAATAAGTTTAGATATCTCAACATACAGAAAACATAAACATAAGTACAAGAATACCAGTGACAACCAAGACTTAGAGCTGCTAAATCTCATTCCCGGTGCTTCTAACTTGGCCTCGTATGGCTCAGAGGAACCAAACATATGAAATGCCATAAGGCTGCTGCCTCATCAAGCTTTAATAAATGGCAGAAACAAAAAGAGATGGGAGCAATGGCTAAAACAAATTAATTCCAAGAACCTTTTTCAAAATATGAAATCAGCAATTTCTTGAATATCAGCAGTCCATCATAGCGGCAAGATTGTAACCCAATCAACTGAACTTAGAAATACCTACATGTGCAAAAGAATGATTCATAATTGAAAAACAGGATTGTGATCTGTCCATCGCTCAGTTCTCATGCACATCCATTAGTGGGTTGGTGTGTCTTTGTGCATGTCATTATGTGTATTTGTCTCTGTCCGTGGCATGGCTTCTGACCTGGTCCCCTGGGGGTTGTGTCTGGGGTGGCTCGGGCCTCTTCTGTGTGGGCTGGAGAGGGGGGTGTTTACCTGGTGGTTCTTGGTTTCCTTGGGCCCAAAATTACCATGATTGTTCGGGTTCATTAGTTCTTATTGAATTGGCAGCTTGCATATCTTGCATATTTTGAAAACCACCATCCGTGCTGAAAAGTACAGTTGTGGCTGGAAAATTTGAGTGTGACACAAGTATTGGGTTTTCTAAAATTTGCTGCTTCACATCTGCAATTCACCCTGACATGCTGCCAATCAGCATCCTGTCCGATAGCAACCCATTCTTGAAAAATTAATGCGTGGAGTTTGTCAGAATTAGTGGGATTTTCTCTGTCTGCTTGCTTCTTGAGGATTGACCACGAGTTCTCAGTGGTCTGGGGAGTTTCCTAAACAATTTAGCTATAACTTTTGTTCAGCAGCTAGAATTATTTTTGAAACAAGAATGGGACAACATTCCTCTCACAAAAGTCCAGCAAGTGGTCTCATAAGTTCCCAGGTGTTTAGGGAATGTCGTTAAAAAATGCAAATACTACACAACTGTAGATGTATCCCTGTCACAACTTTCCTTTATATGTTACATTTGCTCCATTTAAAAATGTTCTCAGTTTATGACATTTTCAAATTATTTGCTTTTATTCACATTTTACACAGCCTCCCAACAATGTTTGTAACGGGGTTGTATAAAGTGAGCCTGACTGGAAATATAGATTAATATGACACATCAAATGAAAAATATTATCTCAAAGTAGAGACATTGCAGCCATGTTTTTTTTTCCACACTGAAACCACTTAGATCCATTCTTTGTAACAGAGTAACACAGAACCATATTTCCCTTTGCCCATGTGTCCTATTCTGTAGCTCCTCAGATGAAGAAGACAAAGTAGATGAGAGGGTGGACAGCAATGATCCAGAGGAGATGTTCCAAAACATTCAGTACCAGAAGGAGATCATCGCCAATATTCGGACTAGGCCCTGGCCAATGAGGCGCAAACTCAAAGTCCTAAAGTAACCATCTTTTTGATTGGGATCTCTGTGTAGACTGTTACTCTGTTGCTTTTCTTATTCTCTGTGTACTGTGTATATGGTATATATACCATATATATATATATATATATAGGTTCCTAGATATATGCTCATACTGCAGACATATGAATAATTAAATATTCTTTTATCTGTCACTAACATACATACATATGTATGGTTTGAAGAGGACTGCATTACATTTAAAAGTGTTTCTGATATTACATACAAGAGTGGCATGCTTTTACAGAATGGCAAACAGAGATGGCCACCTTGCATTATCATACGCACACAAACAACACCACTTATTTCAGAAAGATTCAGCCAAAATTCAGAAGCAGTGTGCGAAAAACTAAGTGCACCCTTACAGCTTCCATAGGATAACTAGCACTGTTTAGTAAGTAAGATAAATTGGATCAGATTAAAACACAACATTTATGCTGCCTATCTGCACACTACATGGACATCTTCACATTTCTGGCCTCCTTCCTGGCTGAAGAATTGTAAAATATTATTTCTTCTGTAGTTAAATTGATATTTGCTATATTGCAAAAATTATTTATTATTAGCACACAACGACCAGCTGTGGAGGAATTTTTCAAACCATTTCTTAACAAAAAGAAGCAATAAAACATCATTAAAACACCTCGCCACAAATAAAACTGTATTATTGGAAAACTGTGCATAAAATATAAAAACCTAAAATGCACCTTTCTATGTGGAGATTTCTGTTATAAGCTGGGAGGAGGATAGACCCACACAGCCTTATTTACTTAAAATAATAAAAATAAATGGCACTGTTACTGATGTGCTGAGGTTTTGCAGTGTTTACTGGTTCCAGACACAGGGAGAGCTCTGCACGGAAACAATGATTATTCCAGGGTAAGATGAATAGGCAGACAGAACGAATTGAGGCCAAGCACGTCACCTGGCTGATCCAACAATCTAGAGGTAGAGCAGGTCATCTACTGATCGGAAGCTTGGTGGTTGGATCCCTGGCTGAACCAGTCTCCATTCCAAATATCCTTGGACTAACTCCAAGCTCTCTCTGATGCATTGGAGTATGAATGTGTGTAATTGGTAGATAAAAAGCCCTTAATCCTAGAAGAAAACGCTTGGATGAATAGGTGAATGAGGCATATATAAAACGGCTTGAGTGCTCTGGGAGAGTGGAAAAGTGCTATATAAGAATCATTTCATTTAACTCTGGGTACGCTAGCTTTGCAGTATAATTGTTATTTGTAATTTTAAATTGGCCATTAACTTTTGGTAGATGAAGTGTTTGAAGTGTATAAAATCAGTCAATATCAATGGATGTATAATTCAAATCTGATTTCATCTTGATGCATTCTCAATCATCCAGGTAAGTAAATCTCCAAAAGTTGGTTCTGTTCATCTGGACGTAGCGTTTTGTGGGAGAAATGTTTCATCACTCATCCAACTGCCTTCTTCAGTCTCAGCTGACTGCAGGTTTCCCTGATCTTAGAAACAGTACATTTGCACGAAACGCTTCTCCCACTGAAAACGCTGCGTCCAGATGAACAGAACCAACTTTTGGAGATCAAATCTGATTTGTTCTATAGCACTGTTTATTTGGTTAGTAGGACTAGAAAAGCACTACACTTTATTGTCAAAAATATTCACTCATCTATCTTCACATGCATATGAACTTGAGTGACATCCTATTCTTAAGCCATAGGGTTTAATATGGTGTTGCCTCTATAGCTATAACAACTTGAACTCTTCTGGGAAGGCTTTCCACAAGGTTCAGGAGTGTGTTTGTGTGAATCTGGACCATTCTTTCAGAAGCATATTAGTGAGGTGAGACACCTGGTGTTGGATCACAAGGCTTGGCTCACAAGGCTTGGCTCACAGCAGGGTCCAGTCTCTGGACCTTACTTTGTGCACTGGTGTGCAGTCATTTTGGAACTGGAGGGGCCATCCCCAAGCTTTTCCCACAAAGTTGAGAGCATGAAATTGTCCAAAATGTCTTGGTATGCTAAAGCATTAAGAGTTACTTTCTGAAAAACAAGCTCACATTGTAATCCCTGCTCAACCAAATTTTACTCTTGGCATAATGCAGTCAAACAAGTACTGTTCTCCTTTTTGATGCATTCTCAATCATCCAGGAAGATAAATCTCCAAAAGTTGATTCTGTTCATCTGGACGTAGCGTTTTGTGGGAGAAACGTTTCATCATCATCCAGGTGACGTCTTCAGTCTCAGCTGACTGCAGGTTTCTCCAACCTTATAAACAGAACATTTGCATAATGACTGAAACCAGCCCACTGAAGGAACAATGGGCTGGGAGGTCAGTTCCTTAATCATAATTATGCAAATTCTCATGACCATTGATCAACAACAATGGATTGGAACACTTAAAGTCACTTTGATGTGTCAGTGAATACTTTTGGCAATATAGTGCATATTAAAGCAAGCAAATTATACAAAAGCATTCTAAAGTCAAATATAAGGGCATCTGTTGCAAAGCTAGGCCAAAATTGTGTAATGGTGCAATTGGGACAATGATCCCAAGCACACCAGCAAATCTACTACAGAACTGTCAAAGTTTCAGAGGACTCAGATGCAGCTGAGGAAGGTTCTACAGGGCTTAATGAACAATTTCAAGAATGACTCCAGCAAAAATGTGTACTACAATTCTTTCACGAGTCAGGATATCACTTTTTCCACAGGGCAAAGCTTTGCAATGTCAAAGCCTCTGAACAGTTTGCAACTGAGAGTGTGTGAGAGACTGGGCCAGACAGGTAAGTACTCAAACAACACAGCAGCTAGGTTTTGACACAGAGTAGGGCAACAATGTGGTGACAAATGGAGAGGAAAGTACTGCCAGTGACAGGAAACAGATAAACCTGTTTTAAGCTGGCTGAAACAAGTTAAGCATATACACACGCACACAGTGTGATATGTCATGCAATTACATGGCACGTTACACTGTAATTTTAGAATGTGGTAAATACCAGATTACTTTTAATTATTTCCTTGTACATAAAACCTTGGAACTAAAGGAAGGTGGGAGGGTTTTCACATCACTGTACACAAAGAGCATATATGAGGGACACATTTAATTTTACCTTCACCAATTATATCTTTTTGCATAAGGAAATATAATTTTTTTGACAGTATCAACAAATAGTACAGACTGACTGAGTCCAAGGAGACTACTAACAGAGAACAAGCTGAGCCTCAGAGAGACAGAGGGAGTAGATAGAGAGCTCCTGAGATGTGCTGAGTGTGTGCCATGAATAACAGGTTTTATATGGGCAGTTTGCTATTACCGCAGAGGTTTTATTACCATCATCAGGGATGGGATGCTAGCATGCAGTTTTAAACCCCCTTTAATCTCAGGGTGAGTGTAATTATTTCCACTGCAAGAACAATTTATTTCACACCACAAATTTGTGATTTTTACCCACATTTCCAGACATGAGTTATTCTTCAGATTTGGACTCTCAGCCCTGTAAATGAACATGCATTTATTGTAAAGCCGGAGTTTCTTTTTTGAGCCTTGAAAGTCTGTAAATTATTATACAATTCACACACTCAGTACTCAGTGGCTTCCTAGTTCTTCCTTGTGCCATAACAAAAACAGGTTTGATTACTTGAATCAGAGAAATAATATTTATATATTGAAAATCTTTGTGATGTAAAAATGTTGGGGCTACTTCAAGAACATTTAATTAAGATTTAATTTAATTTTGAGTTATGCTCACTTGATTGTTGATTACTTGATTGCACTTGATTATGTGTACTGCGTAAGTATTCACAAAATTTTCATTTGTAAAAATGCAAGTAACTGAATGGAAAGATCTTTTTCTGTTTAAATAAATAAATGTACTTGGTGGACTTTATCTGTGTGACTCCCAGGCAGGCCAGAGAGATTGTTCTGAGATATGAGGGCCGACTAACCAGAACCAGAGGTTACCAGACCGCAGGAGCTGATGTACGTCCACCAGCCTTTCATCCACTGACTTTTTTTTTCTGCACTAACAATCTAATCCTGCTGGACTGGAGATTGGAGAAACAGATTGCTTAATGTATTTATAGTGCATTATAGATCTTGTCCACAACAGGATAAAGTGCTATTTCAGGGCAGTTTTATTTCTCTGCACTGCAGTGGCCTGATGATTACAGCCAAAACAGTAAATTGTGTTGGATTTCTTATATAAAGGCTGCTGAGTTTTGATCTTTCAAGGCTCTTCTCCTCTGTGGGCTGAACACACATGTGTATAACTCTTTATTCGTATTTGCAAAACGATTAAGTCAGACAGTGAGAAAGATAGTTGTGCTGCAATAATCCATGGAGCAGCACAAGTGAATTTATAGCCCATGTTACGGCGCAGTTAATTCAATGTTTGGGCTGCTTCCCACCCATTAGAATAAATTGACTTTCAGTGAGCAGTCTGACGATCAGGTATCAGTTCTACAGTTTGGCTCACGGTTAATTGAAAATCAGAATCAATGGCCCAGCTGACCTTCTCTTGATTAACAATTAACAGCTTAGTTGTGTTTCTTATCTTTCAGCACTCTAAAAATGATACAGCCACACTGTTTCAGATCTCAGGTGTCTGCTACTTTATTATATGCTGAAAATTGAAAATTAGACAGTTCATCAACACACAATAAATAAAAAATGTAATTGCTGTTATAATTTTAGACTTTACTGAGAGCTTTTCATCACAGAAACAATGGTAGAAGTAGTTTTTTGTTAAACCTCTGTCAGTGTTTCTCAGCTTGATTCTCTCCTGCAGCTGCTGAAGAAACTTTCCCGTTTGCTTTACAACATTGTGGTGCTGTTCATTCCCTGGGAAGTCAGGATCAAGAAAATTGAAAGTGAGTTATCTGTTTTCTTTGTTCATGAAAACGTGTTTCCTACATCTGCTGGCTAAAAAGAAAAGAACAAAGGAGCAGGGTGTGTGTGTGGGGGGATAAGAAATCACTCATGATGTTCAACAGGACAGAAAATGGGAAATTTGCTAGAAATAACTTTGACAATAGCATCTTTTCATCAAGGAAAGTCATTGCTTTCCACATCGGCTTTGCTGTGATATATTCAAACATTAGATGGCCTTATTAAATTTTTTAATAACTGGATTTAGCAACAAAGAAATATTTGTGATTTTAGCTGAGAATCAACACATTACCATAAGCATATGGACTTGGAAGAGACGTTGTTGTGAACTGGGGCCATTCAAGAGAAAATAACACACTGATTTAAATGCATATCAAGAACAACGGCACAACAGATCCAAGGATACTGCTGGTTACGTGTTTAAGCTATTCAAATTTGTGGAACAGCAGAACACAATCCAACAGATTATTAAAGTAATCAGTTCTTATGGTGCGGAGCTTCAAAGAGAGCAGCATTTTGGTGACAGCAGTACAGCACTAAAGGAACAAATGCTAATTGGCACATGCACTCTTAGGATAAATTGAAGCCTTATGGATGCATTGATGAGCTCAGTCATTTTATTGTATGGATGAAGGCATCGACATAAGCAACAACCCAAGGGTTGTTGGTGACTGTTATATGCAAAGTGTTATATGCTTGGATGGTTGTCCGGAGAGGAGTCGTGTTATGGCGTATTAGGCCACCACAGTAAGCTGGCCCAGTACAACTGCCTAATTTGACATATTTTTCTCAAAAATAAATTTTTATTTCTTTGTCATTAATGTACCAAATAGTGTTTGCTTCCAGGCACCATGAATGTGAAAAGTTTATTCAGCGAGCTGTGTTTATTATTAAGTTAGATTAAGCTTTGAAAGAAACCACCAAGCTTTTTGATCAAACAGCACCATTAAAATGCATTACTGTCAGTGGTGTACACCTACAGCAGTGTTTGTGTGTGAACTATGTGCAACATATTAGTCAGTCTTATTTTGATGTTTCCTCTGACTTGCTGAGGTCACTTTGGGTCAGGCGTGGCCTCCTACTTTATCTTCCTCCGCTGGTTGTTTGGGATCAACATTGTTCTCACCATCATGACTGGAGCCTTCATTGTCCTACCAGAGGTCAGAAAATCTCTCATACCATATATGGATGGATGGATGGACTAGAAAGTTCTAGTTTCTTTAGAATGGTAATCCAGCTGCAAAACTACACACGCACTTGACAACCTTGCTTTTATACAGGAATATAATCCTAATACAACCACTTAGCAGCAGCTAAGTTAAGTCTCATTGGCGCCAACTAATTCAGACTCATTGCAAGATTTAAAATTTTGCAGTGAACACAAATTTGTTAAATAAATTTTAAGTTTCACCTACAATCTGTGTATAAATAATAATGCAGTCAAATCATTCAACTCATTCATATCCTATATTCAAATCATACACATTGTTTCCTGGAAACTAGTCTGTAGAACCACATGTCTAGGTGTGCAGCATATGACTCTTAGAGATACCTATGATAGCATTTTTCTATTCATAAATGCATGTTAACTTCTATTTCTCATACGGTGCTGTGAAAATGTTGAGTTTAACTGGCAATGAGTCTTTCACATCCTGCTGGAATTTGCTCCACTCTTCTTTACAGAAATCAGTTATATTTAAGTCCAGAGTTTGACGAGTCTGCACCAAAACCACCAAAAAAGATCCATTTTTGATAAAGCATATAGTTCAGGCTGGATCGACTGTCATCTGTCAGATGATCGGGGGTCTTTGACCCTGCACTTGTTATTATACCCTCTGCATATCCTTCTTTATTCTTGTTTGGATTTTCATATTCTAGCCTTAATTCCTGGTTTGTTTGTTTTTTTTGGGGGGGGGGGTCCATGATATTTGCAGGTTGTATTTTGTTTTCATAGTTGGATGTTTTCTGCCCATCTGTGTTCTCCATATCAAGTTTGCATTCTTGTGTCCTGTGTTTAGTTACGTCCTGTTTTCATTTGTTACCATGCTAATGTTGTGTGCATTGTCTTTAGTTTTGCTTGCCCTTCTCTCGTGAGCTAGATTTGATCTTTTATCCACCTGTGTCTCGTCTTCCCCAGCTTCCTCCCCTCTCCCTAATTACCTTGAGTGTATTTAAGCGCTTAGTTTTCCTCAGGTATTTGTTGTACTGTACTGTTTGACAATATTTTCTTGCAGGACTCTTTCAGCACATCTCCTGCCCTTTTCTTTTAAATTTAAATGTTAAATATCTTAAATAAAACCTACACAAATGGTCAATGATGAGTTTTGTATTTAATTTTTACCCCAGTAAATATATTGTTGATTTGTCCTTTAGTACAGATTATAGAATATTTGCAAGGCAAGGCACGGACAGTAATAGTGGGATAGGGGTGCACCTGGATATATATCTAACTCTGACATGCAGACACAAGCAATTTTCTCAGACATAACTTACAATGTCATTCCCACTGCATATCTTGATCCTCCATTTTTCTTCTTTCTCACTTCATGGTTTGTCGGATTTACCATTCTGCTGTTCCTATTTGCACGTCTCACCTTTATCTCACCTTGCTTAGTGAATAATATTATTCGCTATCAAACATTATAGGTTCTCATTTTCATGTTTCTGTATTGTACTGGGAATTGAGTGGGTGGCCGTAACTCAGGTAGCAGAGCAGGCCACTTACTAATCAGAAGCTTGGTAGTTTGAGCTCTTCTTGTCAAATGTCCTTGGGCAAGACACTAAACCCATGTTGCTCTGTGATGCATCCATTGGAGCATGAATGCATGTTAATGTTAGATAGAAATCACTAGCATAGAAAGAGTACAGAAAAACAGTGTTTGTGTGAATGAGGCAAGTTTGTCATAGAGTATTAAAGAACCAGTCCATTTACCAATTATTCAACAGAGTTTGAATGTAGGGTCAATCCACCGGAGTTATCACTGTCTTTCTTTAATAACACACTCTCAAAAACATTCACAGTGCTCCTCAGTCAATGTTCAATGTTCAATTGTTCCATGTCCTGCACACAGTGGAACACAGGCTTGTTTGAGCCTGTGCTGAAGCTGTAGGTTTGCTCACTTATAAAGAAATTGACATCCTCCAAAAAACAAACATTTAATTTTAATAAAAAAAACCCCAGTAGAAAACATATTGGCTAAAATTTAGAAATTGACTTGCATGGCCAACTGAAATAAGTATTTGATCCCCAGGGAAAACATGGTGGAGAAACCCTTGTTGGTAACAATGTTTCTACCTCCGTATTTGACTGTGGGGACACTGCAAGATTTCAGTCTAATATGGCGCACTGTGCTTCAAATTGTGTTCTTTGTTTCTACGGTTCCAACTACCTTTAAATCATTAACATGCTCCTCCTGTTGTTTTATAATAATCACACCAACAGTTGGTTGATTTTTGAAAATAATAATACTCACAAAGCTTCTGGGTGATGATCTTTAAGCTCATTCCAAAAGGCAGGTCTACAACCCCTCACATGCTTTGACATTGCTAGGCCATTTGTATTGTTAACACCCACACCCCAACCTGAACAACTGTCTAAGTAAACCTCATCACTCGGGCCACTCACACTCAGAGGCTACTCAGACCAAGTCCTTTGCAACCTGTTCTTCTATTGTGTGCCTTCCTCTTGGTTTGTATATATTTCTCATGTCTTTTCATCCCTGCTGTCTTACTATTTATGCTTCACACCTGCACAGTTGTTGTGGAGCACCAACAGTTGTACATGTACAATGGCAATAAAGGGCTATTATATTGTATTAAATTATCTTGTTATGCAGGTAGATGGATGGAGGGGTGAAAGGGTTATCAAAAATCCAACAGTAACACCAAGTTTTTTAATTTTAAAAATCACAACAAAGTTTCTGTAACTGCACTGATCTTTACCTAACACTAACGCTGCCATGTGCCTAAACCTAGCAAAACCGTAACCAGGAGACATGGACTAAAAAAATCAAGCATAATGTTACAAAGTCCAGCTGCAGATCAGTAGGCGATCTTAATATCAGCTCAGCTCAGCTGTCAACGAAACTGATGTCCTTGTACGAATCGTCAAGTCTTGCTATTGCTCTCTGGCTCTGGATGAAGGAAGGGGACGTCCCAGAAGAGTCACACCACCAAATAGATATGGTCACCTATCTTACAGATAAACATATCAGTCTTCTTTTGCCTGTAGCTAACATGACTGAAATGCATTTTATTTGTTACAATTACAGTGCACTGAACTATGTTTGTGTGCACTAGCTGCTGGCTGGAGCACCAT
The DNA here is from genome assembly GCF_900408965.1 of Simochromis diagramma. Taxonomy (NCBI): domain Eukaryota; kingdom Metazoa; phylum Chordata; class Actinopteri; order Cichliformes; family Cichlidae; genus Simochromis; species Simochromis diagramma. Next base: position 754,907 of record NW_024387258.1, on the reverse strand, counting down.
TTGGAACAACAAGAAGTAAAACTATTCCCAAGGAACACCTGGCTTCAGCCCAGGACCTGGACACCATCTGGTCTCTTGGGGCAAGCTTCTTTCTTTTTACTGTTCTATCAATAGCACATTACTTACAGATAGATTAGAACATTATTTAAACATTATTTTACTCCCTTTCTGACCAATTAAGATAAAACCGATCGAAACCTCTTCCAGTCCAAAAGTTGCATTAGAGTCAGAATATAGGACTGAGCAAGTAAAGACATAATTCTTTCATCCCTATATAAACATTTCATATAATGGATACTAATGATCGTGCTCCAACTGATTTCCTTTACTGTTTTCATTTTCACCATTTTTATCTCTTTGTGTGCATTTCCATGTGTGTTTGTGAAAATGTGTTGTCTTTGATTCTTCACAGGGCTACCTCCAGTACTCTGTGTTATTCTATGGTTACTATGGCAGGGTGAGGAAAATCGGCAGTGCAGGGTACCGATTACCCCTTGCCTACTTCCTGGTTGGAATGGCTGTCTTTGCCTACAGTTTCATCATTCTGTTGCGAAAGTAATCATTATGCTCTTTAAAACTTATACTGATGCTATAATTATCTGATGGGTTAGCAATGTGATGTCTTGGAATGATTTCAAGTTTGTTAAAACTTGGGGAAAAACTGGGAAAAAAGAGTTAAAAGTTAATCTAATCTTTACTTATCCCTACTGAATCTATAACATTTCACAATAACATGGTCAGAGTAATGTTTAGCATAATTTCCAATCTTTGCAACATTTAATAATCAGCAACTTAATATAAAATAAAAAGGTCAGGACCCAATGTTTCCCAGCATAACATCGCACAAGGCATCACATTGTTCTCTTCTCCCTGTTGCTGTTAATGCTTCACTGATGGTGAAGGACTGTTATTATTAAAATAAAAAACAAGATGTGCAAAATATATCGTCTGATAATATGCCCCGAAAAATAATATTTCTGCAGAATGGCAAAGAATTCACGCCTGAGCCTGGCTAGTGCTTCTGATGAAAGCTTCACTTTCTGCTGGAGAGTGTTCTGTGCCTGGGATTACCTGATAGGAAACCCAGAGGCTGCAGAGAGCAAAGGAGCTGCCATTGTTAACAACATCAGGGTCAGAGAAGAATGTAACTTGAACTGTGCAATTAATATTTTTTTTTAATAACAAGATATTTAAATTATGACCTAAGCACAAGTGACTATCAATATTTTTCTGCACAGGAAGCCATTGTCGAGGAGCAAGAAAAGAAGAAGGATACCAGTCTGTAAGTGCTTGTTTGTGAGCATTGTTTTGTATGTTTTCTGTTTGTCCAGCTTCCTCCAGCTCAGTCTATTGAAGCTATAGGTGAGTGACTGTTTATTTACTACCCCAAAAAGTTGCTTCTGTTCATCTGGACGTAGCGTTCAATGCAGAAGCGTTTCGTCACTCAGCCAAATGACTTCTTCAGTCTCAGCTGACTGCAGGTTTCCCCAACCTTATAAACAGTACATTTAGTGCATAATGACTGAAACCAGCCCACAGAATGAACAATAGGCTATGAGGTCAGTTTCATGATCATTAATATGCAAATATTCATGACCATTGATCAAAAACCATTGATTTGGTGAATGGCTGCAATCACAGCATTGTAAGATGGGCAGGTACCTCAGGCGAGGCTCAAGGCATGCTGAAAGATGCCTTTTGCTGCTACACTAAGGAATGTTTACTGTTCCTCCACTACCTCAACTCATCATCATAAAACCTTATTATTATGTTATGTTGTGTTTTTTTTTGTCACACTGTCACTTTGTTGCTCTTGTTTGCACATTTGCACGTGCACTTTGTTGTCTGCTGTTTGTTAACAAAAAAAAAAGTCTTCCTTAGATAGTTAGATAGTTAGTTTTTGTTATTTATGTTGTAATTTATGTTAGGTCAGTCTGTCTTGTCTCTGCTAGCCAGCTAACTAGGCCTCTTAGTTAGCTAGTTTAGTGTTTTCTGTTAATTTATGTTGTAAATTTATGTTGCATGTAGCACCTTGGTCCTGGAGGAACGTTGTTTTGCTTCACTGTGTACTAACTGTATATGGTTGAAGTGACAATAAAGCCAACTCGACTTGACTTGACTTGACTTGACTTGAAGAGATTATGTTTCTTAGATTATCTCAGAAGATAACGATGAGGTGGCTGGGGAAGGGGAGGTAAATTCTGCTTAGACTGCTGTGCTTGGATAAATGGCAGGAGATGGATGGAAACAGATCTTTAAGTAGCCACAATTCCTTGAAAAACAAGTGCATCTCCTGAAACTGAAAATGGCAGTGACATGTAAATCATTGGTGACACTGAGCTACAATACTTTACTTTAGGCAGAAGTCTAAGTTGATTAAACCCAAAGATTTTCTAATGTTTAAAATCTATACATGTCCAAATCCTTGACATTTTATATTCTAGGTTCTGTGTTGGTACAGGGAGGCTAAAATCCTACAGACAGACTCATGGCTGAAGGTGGTCCTTTTGAAAGTGTAAATAATGTAAATGTAATGTATGTATGTAAATAATGAAAGAGTCAGCAATAACAAAAAGAGGCTGCAGTGACATCTTATCTGAAGTGTATGTTGTTCAGAACATCCAACATACACTTCAGATGTCTACTAAGAATAGTGCATCACAATTACATCCACTTTTCTAACTGATCATTGCCAATGACACTGTGTTTTCCCTCAGTGCAGTTCTGATCAGTCTACGGATCTTGGCCAACATCCTGGTGCTCCTCTCTTTAGCAGGGAGCATATACATCATTTACTTTGTGGTGGATCGTTCTCAGAAACTGGAGCGGGAGAAGCCGGAGCTGACGCTATGGGAGAAGAATGAGGTACAGGAACAGACTGGACGTCACCATCCTTATCATCAGTTATTTTAATTGGATAATCCAATATACAATACAGTTCTAAGGAACCACTGAAAGTGGAGACTTGACATGGATCCAGTGGAAGGCAACTACTAAATGTATATATCCATCTGCCAGTTTTAGAGAGCTTTAGTCACCTTACAGCAACCAGCTCACTCTCACAACAAAATGTGTAAGCTATGCTGATCAACTGTGCAACACACGTACATGTGTACTCTGTGTGCATACACACGTACAGAATTTCTTTTTCTCAACAGAAGCTGTAAAACTGCTACATGCCTACATCTTTTGACCTGTTTTTTGTAACACACATTGTTGCCCAAAGGATTTACTCACTCATCCAAATTATTGAATTCAGGTGTTCCAATCACTTTCATGGTCACAGTTGTAGAGGCACGCAGACTGCTTCTACAAACATTTGTGAAATAATCGTTCTTTCTCAGGAGCTCAGTGAGAGGGCATTGCGGTACCGTGCAACCATCAAATACTCCGCAGTCAACCGCTAGTGGCATTATGCCACACTGGAAGTGACTGAGAAAGGCAGCAACTCAGCCACGATGAGGCTGAGGCCACGGAAAATTGCAAAGCGGGGTCAGCGGATACTGTGGGATGTAGTGCCCAGAGGTCACCAACTTGCTGCAGAGTCAATCTGTACAGACCTCCAACATTCCTGTGGCCATCAGAGCTCAAGAACATTGCATAGAGCTTCATAGGTTTTCATGGGCAAGCAGCTGTATCCAAGCATTACGTCACCTAAGTGTCTGATGTAGTGGTGAAAAGTACACTGCCACTGCCACTTGGGTGCTTATAGCCGAACTTCTTGCCACACATGCATAACTGAAAACTGCACCTAATGAGCATGTTCAGTTATTATAAACGTTCAATGAATGAATTAATCAATGAATCAATTAATTAGGACCCTCGGAAATCACTGAAATTGTTAGAAACAATGAGACATATTTGTTACATGTATTTCAGTTAAAATAACAAACTTTTCTCCAACTACCAACTCCCCATCAGTTACTTATGTATCCATCTTCTTTCCAGGTGAGTGTAGTGGTTTCTCTCATCACCATGATTGCTCCATCTGCTTTTGAACTGGTGGCTCAGCTGGAGATGTACCACCCACGAACCTCACTGCGATTCCAGTTGGCCAGGTACCATTGTCTAACCTGCAGCCTATAATGACACAATAATGGCATACTATACTATTCAGAAAATGAATGGAACCCTTACACTTTTATGCCAAAAATCTAAGTTAAAATTTTCCCTTAACTTTGGTTAGTTATATGACAATAGTGATATGAGTTGCAACTTACTCAGGCCCTGCACGTTTTTAAAGTCTTTAATTTAAAAGTAGTACAAAAACTGGTTTTATGGTTTTTTAAAGTTTGTGGTGATTTTATGGGTAACTGATATTAATAATATAGTTTCTACTAACCAAAGTTAGTTTGGTTTGTGGGTTAGGTTGTTTTGTTCTCAACAAATTATACAGTGTTTGTCAGTAACAATTTTTACTTTGACTATTTCATTCATCAAGCTCTGATGAGAGCCCTCATTGGAGCAGTATTTATATAATAACTGAAAGGTCTTACAGTGCTCATCAATTTACAGGGTCCTTGTCTTATACCTTGGGAATCTCTACAGTCTCATCATTGCTCTCCTTGATAAAGTCGACAGTATGAGCTCTGCTGTGAGTATGTTAACTAGCCCCAGTTAAGAATTAGTTATCTTGAACACTATTTAGAAAATAATATAAGATTAATAATTTAATTGGCTGGTCATTCATTTTGCCACAGTTACTAGAAAATAGCACAAACAAGTTACCAAATATTTAACCATGGAAGTCATGTTTTGAAAATGCAGTATTTAGTGGACCTTCTGATGAAATTAAAAAAGTAAATGGTAAATGGTAAATGGCCTGTATTTATATAGCGCTTTACTAGTCCCTAAGGACCCCAAAGCGCTTTACACATTCAGTCATCCACCCATTCACACACACATTCACACACTGGTGATGGCAGCTACATTGTAGCCACAGCCACCCTGGGGCGTACTGACAGAGGCGAATATTGATGAATATTAATATGAGTTTAAATCTGTATTGTGACTCAGGCATTTTATTTATTTTTTGTTGCGATTTATTATTTAAAAATATAGTGTGGAATTGATTGTTAAGGGGAGAAATATCACTGATGTAAAAGTCCCTAACTCACAACATCTCATCAAATACAATACATATGGCTTTAAACAGTTAAACTGAGATACATATCATTCAAGTGAAAATTCAGTATATAGGTTATTTTAATGTTGACATGAGCAACACATTGGACAGAAAACAACTGGTAAACTTGTTATGCTAACAACTAGCACTATTCCAGTGGTATTACTTTGCTACATTTTAGAGCCAAAGTTGAGACTTTAAGAAGGTAAACACAGTTCATTCTATCTTCAGTGTCTTTAAAATGTGTCCAGGTATTCTGTTTACTTTTTATGCACATAAACTAACTAGTTTGGAATTATTTTCTACTATCTTTATATTAATGCTAATTGTGTAGGCTAAATAAGCTAATATGCTAAAATGCTCAGTCCTACATTTTAGACGTCTAAATTCAGGGGTTGCATCCTTCAAAGGCCACATTTGAAGGCTGATTATGTCACAGCAATGCGAAAAAGACTGTTTTCGCGGGATCTGAAGGATCCATGAGGCGGAACCTTGGTGGCCCACTCTATCCCAAGATTCGTTGCGCATTGGTGGTTCTAGAATATTTTTTGAAAAGGATGGTCCAAGGAATGCAGTCAAGGAATAAACTCAAATGTAATTAATTGTTTTTATCTCACTCAAATATCCTGTAGCAAAAATATTAACAAGAGTCTAAAATGTCAAAATTCTACAAAGTTTCAGATGTGTAACGAGTTAGTGATGCTTTTAAAGCTTTTACATTAAAATATAAGCAGTCAATAAACCAACTTACATGTTTCAGAGTTTGTGTAGATGCTATGGAAAATTGATACTAAATATATCCAGATTTCCCTTCAGTTGTGTATAACTTTTAAAATCCTCTGCACATACAATTCAGTTCTGATACCAAAGCTGGGTCTGTTTAGTGGTGTGAAGTTTAATATGCTTCAATGTTTTAGGGAGAAAAAAGCCAACAGTGACCAACAGTGTGATTACATATTTAAATGTTATTTTGAGGTACTTTATTTCAAATTATGTTTTGTTTTTTGTTACGTTTTTTACAGTAAAGGAGACATTCATTATAATGTAAATAATTTAAGTAAACCGTAAATAATTTTACAAACTGCCTAAGTAATTCTGTGTGTAATGGATGGTCCACTAGTCATCTGTTCTTTTATATTAAATATAAAAATGATAGTGATAAGAACTTTTCTCCTGATTATTTGAGATTATACATTCATACAATCAAACTTTGCAGGCTTATCTGAGCATATAATAACGAAGTGAAGGTGAGTTGTTTTCATGTTAAGAACATGAAACAATTTCTTAACACTTAAAAAAATGTTTAAAAGCTTTAACAATACAGTACAATACAAAATTATCCTTGCACTCTGACGCACTAGGGAATTCACTTTTCCCCTGCTTTTCAGTTTGGCAATTGTCTTTTAATAGAGGGGAAGTGTTCAAAAACGTATTCAGTTAAGAAAATTGATGATGTACAGTAAAGCTCTGATTATGATTTGGATACCTAAAAGGTGTTAAGACTGTGCAGTGTTGAAATTATATATTTTATTTTTTGGCTTTGCAAACAAGCCATTACATCACCCACTTGTCACTTCATTAGGTACACCTCAGTACTACCAGTCTGGACCCCTTTTTGTCCGACAAAACTGACTTTTGTAGCATACATTCAACAAGGTGATAGAAACATTCCTCAGATTCTTTCATCACACTTGGAGTCCTTTTTGACCAGGATATGACCTTCAGCGCACATATTAAACAAATATGTAGGACTGCTTTCTTCCATTTGCACAATATCTCTAAAATTAGAAGTGTATGGGCAGAAATCTGTGCCATCAGAAACTGAATTTGAATAAGTTAAATTTGAATTTGAATTGTTCGATTTGAATCTGAATTGTAACTTGAATAAATGCTTTTAAATACTGAATTTGAATTAGCCTAATTTGAAATTCAGTTTATTGGTTTGAAAATGATCATCACTAAATTGAAATTGAATTTTATATTTTGAAATTGAATTCATTTGCTTTGAAACTGTATTTTATCCTTTAAAAATTTAGTTCTTGAATAATTTCAGATTCACTTCTCACCATTCAGTTTCAGTTCTACAATTCAGTTTTTTGGGACTTACATCTGGTTCCGGTTCGAGAGTAATGAGCGCAGATTAATGGACCGTGTTACTGACGGGAATCTACAGCATCTTGAGCTGAATTCAGACTTCAGACTATGTGTAAGACATAAATAAAGCTAAAATACAAAGGTTTGGACACCGTTTTGCATGTTTCCCTACTGTAGGGGTCTCTGCAAGCATACAGAGCTCTGAGAGGGTCCAAGATGACAACTTTGGAATTCTACTAGAAACAGTCGATCATATTTGTTTGTCAAAGCTGAATCCAGGGCAAACTACGCTAAATTAGCATTTTTAGTTAACAGCTACAATAAGCATCAAAGTTACTGTACTGCTATCATTTGTTAACATGACGCTTGTTCTTATACATGTAATACATTTATTACCAACCTGAGAGTTTATCCGCTGGTCATTCGACATGACGAATGACTTCTGAAGTCTTAATTCAGCTCAAGACGCTGTAGATTCCCGTCAGTAACACTTTCGGTCCGCTAGTAAAACGTAGTTCTATTAATCTGCGCTTGAACCGGAACTGGATGTAAGTTCCAAAAAACTGAATTGTAGAACTGAAACTGAATGGTGAGAAGTGAATCTGAAATTATTCGAGAACTAAATTTTTAAAGGATAAAATACAGTTTCAAAGCAAATGAATTCAATTTCAAAATATAAAATTCAATTTCAATTTAGTGATGATCATTTTCAAACCAATAAATTGAATTTCAAATTAGGCTAATTCAAATTCAGTATTTAAAAGCATTTATTCAAGTTACAATTCAGATTCGATCCGAGCAATTCAAATTCAAATTTAACTTATTCAACTTCAGTTTCTGATGGCACAGATTTCTGCCCATAGAGATGCCTTGTCTCAAAGTGAAGCTGAAAAACCTGTTCATGCATTTATCACTTCTAGGCTGGACTATTGTAATTTGTTATGTCAGGATGTCCTAAAAACTCCCTGAAAATCAGTTTGTGCATTCTTTTTCACAAATACGCTGTGATAAAGAGAATACAGATGAGCTAAGAAAAAAGAGTTTACCCTTCATTTTACCTGAAACAGTCAGTCATAGATCCATAAAGTAAATTTAAATCATTAAGTGTTTCATGAATTTGAACTGGACTGCAGTATTTGAGTTAAATACCTCGCTGGATCATTTTTCAAAATGTGCATAAATATATATATTATAATAAAACAAACCTGTAGGATCTAATATAATTGCTACTTTTGTGCTGCTGTACAAATTTGTTTTTTGGCTAAAGTTAACACTCTGGTCTAAAGGGACTCTTGTCTTTATATTCCCACGGTGTTCTCTCAGCCTCAGATACATCACACACCGATTTAAATATCTTAGTTTTTTCAAGTAACAGTAAAGCAATTTGGATAAAATAAAGATTTGTTACTGTTTCTTTCAAACAATGTTGTCCAACATATATCTAGTTGCTACTGTCACAGTTGGACTAGACCGTTAACAGCCACTCACTTGAGCCACTCGAGAAGAAGCTCCTTCTCGGTCATCATGGAGCTTCTAAGGATGCAGCCCTTGAATTAAGAAATACCTTTGAAGTCACTCATATAATTAAAGCATAGCACACAGCTGTATGGATTGTGATCTGTCTTCAAGGTCCAAGTGAGTAACAGTAACTGGAATGAGTCCAGCTCCTTTCTGGCCACAATATCTCATCCTGAGGGAAACAGCCTCTCCACCCTAATGTCAGATATCTCCCTGTCTAAGAATCACAACAGCACCACAGCAACCATCGCCACAGTGCTGGCTGTAACCAGCAGGAGCAGCTCAGGGGATGTCTACAACCAGACAGCTGTGTTTGAAAAGAACACCCGACAACAGGATCAGTGCTGGGAGACCTATGTTGGACAGGTTTTGCTTTCTGATTGGATAACGGTGTATATTTGTGGAAATTATAAAAATATATATAAACATTATGACCACCTGCCTGTTGCCAAAACATCAAATGATAGTGATGCATTGTGTATTCTAACACCTTTCTATCAGAACCACTTTTTCAGAATTGTTTGAGCTACAGTAGCTCATCTGTTAGATCGGAACACGTAGGCAAGCTCTCCTCGCTATGTGCATCAATGAGCCACACGAGCCCATGACCCTGTCGCTGGTTCCCAACTGTGAAAGTGGGAACACCCCAAAAGCTTTGGAGCTCCTCTGAACCAGTCCTCCAGGTTGCTCAAATCCTTACGCTTGCCAAACTTTGAGGGCAAAATATTAACTTGCTCACTAATGTATTCCACCCAGTAGCAGGAGAGATAATCAGTATTATTCACTTAACCTGTCAGTGGTCATAATGTTATGCCTGGTATATATATATATATATATATATATGTGTGTGTGTGTGTGTGTGTGTGTGTGTGTGTGTGTGTAAAATAAAATAGTTGTATATAGTATTTGTAAATTTCCCTGATGAATATGTGTATATTGTGTCTTTAGGAGATGTTGAAGCTGTCCATCATTGACATGATCTTCACAGTGGCGAGCATCCTGCTCATCGACTTCATCAGAGGTCTAGTGGTTCGCTACCTCAGTGACTGCTGCTGCTGGGATTTAGAGAGCAAATTTGTAAGTTGGTTGCAAACTTTTGCTTTTACAAAATTTAGCAAGTAAATGCTAAACATGAGAATTAAGGTATTTATTCTTATTCTATTGAATGGAATTCTGTATACATACACAATACACAGGTCATAATGTTTCAGACTTGAAAAAGGAAATAGACCCAGAGAATGATTTCTTCTCCAATACTGAAGACATCAGCTGCTGCTGCCACAGTGATGAACAGTTTAATCACACCATTAAATGATAATGATAAATGATCAATAACGTTAAAGAATATTTTATATCAGTTCACAAAAGCTTTCAAAATTATTGCTGTATCTGAAATATGGATTAATGCAGAAACAGGGATGGACTTTCAACTGGACTTTTCAACCCAGGAAAGGGGGGAGAGGGGCTGTGTACGGGATAAAAAATAGATTACAAGGTGATGGGAGCTATGATAACTGTGTTTGATAACTTATTAGTCAATGTATAACAATTGAAATTTGCAAGGAATATAAAAAATGTTCTAATATTTGCTGTATATATAAAGCACCAGGCTCTAGCGTTCAGCTCAAAAGCAAATCAAATTATATCAAATCAGATATATTTATCTGTGGTGACTTTAACATTGTCCTGTGGAATTAAAAAAAAACCCATAAAAAACTAATGAATTAACACAACAGTTGGGCTATCCTAAAATCACTAGGCCAAACAGAATTACACTTTATTGTGCCACCCTAATTGATAATAGTTTCAATAATTTTTTTTCCAGTTTTTGCAGTTTGACAGTAATCACAAGAGACCACAACTAGGGAAAAACCAGACTCTAGACTTTGTGGGACAGATAAACATAAATTTCTCATTAATTGCATCAGTCGAGCAGATTATAATTCAATTCAATTTTATTTATATACCACCAAATCACAACAAAAGTTGCCTCAAGGCGCTTCATAGATACAGAGAAAAACCCAACAATCATATGACCCCCTATGAGCAAGCACTTTGGCGACAGTGGGAAGGAAAAACTCCCTTTTAACAGGAAGAAACCTCGAGCAGAACCAGGCTCAGGGAGGGGCGGGGCCATCTGCTGCGACCGGTTGGGGTGAGAGAAGGAAGACAGGATAAAGACATGCTGTGGAAGAGAGACAGAGGTTAATAACAGATATGATTCAGTGCAGAGAGGTCTGTTAACACATAGTGAGTGAGAAAGGTGACTGGAAAGGAAAAACTCAATGCATCATGGGAATCCCCGGCAGCCTACGTCTATTGCAGCATAACTAAGGGAGGATTCAGGGTCACCTGGTCCAGCCCTAACTATATGCTTTAGCAAAAAGGAAAGTTTGAAGCCTAATCTTGAAAGTAGAGATAGTGTCTGTCTCCTGAATCCAAACTGGAAGCTGGTTCCACAGAAGAGGGGCCTGAAAACTGAAGGCTCTGCCTCCCATTCTACTTTTAAATACTCTAGGAACAACAAGTAGGCCTGCAGAGCGAGAGCGAAGTGCTCTAATAGGGTGATATGGTACTACAAGGTCATTAAGATAAGATGGGGCCTGATTATTTAAGACCTTGTATGTGAGGAGCAGGATTTTGAATTCTGGATTTAACAGGAAGCCAATGAAGGGAAGTCAAAACAGGAGAAATCTGCTCTCTCTTTCTAGTCCCTGTCAGGACTCTTGCTGCAGCATTTGGATTAACTGAAGGCTTTTCAGTGAGTTTTTATGACTTCCTGATAATAATGAATTACAGTAGTCCAGCCTGGAAGTAATAAATGCATGAACTAGTTTTTCAGCGTCACTCTGAGACAGGATATTTCTAACTTTAGAGATGTTGCGCAAATGGCAGAAAGCAGTCTTACGTATTTGTTTAATATGTGCGTTGAAGGACATGTCCTGGTCAAAAATGACTCCAAGGTTCCTCACAGAGTTACTGGAGGCCAAGGTAATGCCATCTAGAGTAAGAATCTGCTTAGATACCATATTTCTAAGATTTTCAGGGCCGAGTACAATAACCTCAGTTTTATCTGAATTAAGAAGCAGAAAGTTAGCGGCCATCCAGGTCTTTATGTCTTTAAGACATTCCTGCAGTTTAACTCATTGGTGTGTGTTATCTGGCTTCATGGACAGATAGAGCTGGGTGTCATCTGCATAGCAGTGAAAATGTATGCTTTGTCTTCTAATGATGCTGCCTAAGGGAAGCATGTATAATGTAAACAGAATTGGTCCTAGCACCGAACCCTGTGGAACTCCATAATTAACCTCAGTGTGTGAAGAGGACTCTCCATTTACATGCACAAACTGGAGTCTATTAGATAGATATGATACAAACCACTGCAGCACAGTACCTGTAATACCTACAGCATGTTCTAATCGCTCTAATAGGATATTATGGTCGACAGTATCGAACGCTGCACTGAGGTCTAGCAGGACAAGCACAGAGATGAGTCCACTGTCAGAGGCCATAAGAAGATCATTTGTAACCTTCACTAAAGCTGTTTCTGTGCTGTGATGAGCTCTGAAACCTGACTGAAACTCTTCAAATAAACCATTCCTCTGCAGATGATCTGTTAGCTGTTTGACAACTACTCTTTCAAGGATGTTTGATATGAAAGGAAGGTTGGAGATTGACCTATAATTAGCTAAGACTGCTGGGTCTAGAGATGCTTTTTGAGTAAAGGTTTAACTACAGCCAGCTTGAAGGCCTGTGGTACATAGCTGATTATTAGAGATAGGTTGATCATATTTAAGATCGAAGAATTAATGGCAGGACGTCTTTGAGCAGTTTTGTAGGAATGGGGTCTAAAAGACACATTGATGGTTTGGAGGAAGTAATTATTGAAGTTAACTCAGAAAGATCAATTGGAGAAAAAGAGTCTAACTTAACATCAATGGTACTAAGAGTAGCTGTAGATAATATTACATCTGTGGGATGGTTATTGGTAATTTTTTCTCTAATGATAAAAATTTTATTTGTGAAGAAGTTCATGAAGTCATTACTAGTTAACGTTAAAGGGATGGTTGGCTCAAAAGAGCTCTGACTGTTTGTCAGCCTGGCTACAGAGCTGAAGAGAAACCTGGGGTTGTTCTTATTTTCTTCAATCAGTGACGAATAGTAAGATGTTCTGGCTTTGCGGAGGGCTTTCTCATAAAGCAGCAAACTATTTCTCCAGGGTAAATGATGAGCCTCTAAACTTGTGACACGCCATTTCCTCTCCAGCTTACGAGTCGTCTGCTTTAGGGTACATGTTTGAGAATTATACCACGGATTCAGGTACTTCTGATTAGAGACCTTAGTTTTCACAGGAGCTACAGTATCCAGAGTCGTACGTAGTGAGGAGGTAAAATTATTAACAAGATAATCGACCTCTGTTGGAGCAGTGTTCAGATAGCTGCTCTGCTCTGTGTTGGTACAGGGCATTGAAGATGATAACAGTGGGTGGATTATATTCTTAAACTTAGTTACAGCGCTTTCAGAAAGACATCTACTGTGATAAAGTCTACTCTCCACTGCTGTGTAATCAATTATTGTAAATGTAAATGTTATCAGGAAATGATCAGACAGGAGAGGGTTTTCAGGAAACACTGTTAAATGTTCAGTTTCTATGCCATATGTTAAAACAAGATCTAGAGTGTGATTAAAGTGGTGGGTGGGTTCTTTTACATTTTGAGAGAAACCATTTGAGTCTAATAACCGATTAAATGCCATGTTGAGGCTGTCATTTTTAGCATCTACATGGATGTTAAAATCACCCACAATAATTATTTTATCTGAGCTCAGAACTAAATCAGATAAAAAGTCTGAGAAATCAGACAGAAACTCTGTGTAAGGCCCAGGTGGATGATAGATGATAACAAGTAAGACTGGTTTCTGAGTTTTACAGCTGGGGTGGACGAGGCTAAGCATCAGGCTTTCAAACGAATTAAAAGTCTGTCTGGGTCTTTGGTTGTTTAATAGGCTGGTGTGAAAAATTGCTGCCACACCGCCCCCTCGGCCTGTGCTTCGAGATTTCTGGTAGTTAGAATGACTCGGGGGTGTTGATTCATTTAAACTAACATAATCATCCTGCTGCAACCAGGTTTCTGTAAGGCAGAGTAAATCAATTTGTTGATCAATTATTAAGTCATGTACTAACAGAGACTTGGAGGAGAGAGACCTAATATTTAATAATCCACATTTCACTGTTTTACTCTTTGGTTCAGATGTGGATACTGTATTGTTCTTTCTTTGTGATTGTTTATGTTTAAATTGTTTGTTGCTGGTTTTTAGTTTGTTTTTTGTCTTTTTGGGAGCTGACACAGTCTCTATGGAGATGGGTTTTTGGGGGGGTATAAATGCTACAGAGTAGAAACGACATGCAGCCGGAGTATTCCTAAATCTTAAAATATTTGATGTAAGTGATTATGAAATATTAATTAATAAACTGGAACGATATTTAATCAGAGGGGTTGTACTACATTGGATGAAAAATTATTTGACCAGCAGGAAACAATTTGTGAGATGGGAGAGTAATACTCCTCATGTTTGGATGTTACCCAGAGTTCTGTCCCGGATCCAAAACTATTCACTATTTAAATAAATGACATTTGAAGGGTATGTGATATATTAAAAATACACATTTTTGCTGATAACACAAATATTTTTGTTATTGGGGGAAATCTAATGGAAATTCTGAATATGATTGCTATGATAAAATATGGTAAAAATGTTAAAAATAAAAGTGGTTTGAGAGGAAAAAACTATCATTAAATCTATCCCACGTTTTCTTAAGCCTCAATAGAGAAGCCGAGAATTCCCTGTCCCCAGTCACCTCCTCTAGCATGTATGGAGGAACAGCAAGGCATTCCCAGACCGAGTGAGAGATATGATCTCTCCAGGGTGTCCTGGGGCCTCCTCTCAGTGGGACATGCCTGGAACACTTCAGCCAGGAAGCATCCTGGTCAGATGCCTGAACCACCTGAACCAGCTCCTTTCAATGTGGAGGAGCAGTTGTTCTACTCTGAGCCCTTCCCAAATGGCCGACTTCTTCACCCTATCTCAAAGAGAGAGGCCATTCAATCTTCAGAGAAAGCTCTTTTCTGCCGCTTATATCTGCAGTATTATTCCTTTGGTCACTACCCAGTAAGGATGGGAAGCTGGTTCAGGTTCAAAAGCTGGATTTGTCATACTGTGTTGGTGCTTACAAAACCACCATGAAAGCTCAAAGGTCTATATGCATATTTTAGAGCAATATATGATTTGATCCAGATGTCGTTTTCAGGGAAGACCTTGCAAATTTTAACCTGAGACAATGCTAATGCTGTATCTTTTACAAGAGTATGTCTTCATAGCACAGGAGTCCTGGTAATGACCCGGCATCCCTGCAAACCAGACCTTTGCAGTAACTGAAAACATTTGGCATGTCATGAAAAGACAATAAAGACCCTGAGAGACTCTTGTCTGACACAGGATTGTTGCAGTGATTACTTTTGTTTTGTCTTTTTTCAGCCTGAATATGGAGAATTCAAAATAGCCGAGAATGTCTTGCATCTAATTTATAACCAAGGAATGATCTGGTAAGTCTGAAAAACATTTTACAATTCCAGAACCACAGCACCTATTTCAGAGCTAATGGCCTGACTGGTGCTGACAGGTCTCCATTACCCTGTTTAATGGACTGTAGCTCTCTGTAATCTTTCCACTACACCTCTTGATTGTATTTTCTCATCTAATTTCAGAAACGTCTCCTTGCAGCAATAAATGTAATGAAGTGAAATCATGAGCCACTGAATGTCATATCTTTTATATGAAGTGTGACCTTATTGCCTGTGTGTGTGTGTGTGTGTGTGTGTGTGTGTGTGTGTGTGTGTGACTGGTCTATCTCTTTCTTTCCTTCAGGATGGGGGCATTTTTTTCTCCCTGTCTTCCTGCCTTTAATGTGCTGAAGCTGATTGGTCTGATGTATCTGAGGAGCTGGGCTGTACTTACCTGTAATGTTCCCCATCAGCAGGTCTTTCGAGCATCCAGGTTAGATACACACACACACACGCGCACACACACACACGCGCACACGCACACACACACACACACACACACACACACACACACACACACACACACACACACACACACAGATGAAACATACCCAAATTTCCAGTATAGTTAAAAAAAAAATCATTTGATGACTTTTTATTTGGCCTAAATATTAGTGTTTTTTCTACCACCGTGTTGGCATTTTGAACACTGAATTGAAGTAAAGGTAAATTCAGGTAATCTTAGCAAGCTTGGTTAACTAACTGTATCTGCACAGGTCTAATGCTGTGACGCTGCTAAATAATGGACTAATTACATATTAAATTTTCACTCACCAAAACTGAAGCACAAACCTTTTGGACTGTCTTTTCCTTACAGCACAATTTGTTAAAACAAAATCCATTAAAAATGCTGCAAAAAGGCATAAATGTTGCAAACACTATGGAGAAATCAAGGTCAGTGAGAGGTGCAGCCCAGCACTTTTCATAACCACCATCAAAACACCAAGAATGTCTGTGTCCAGACATTCTCTTATATTACATCCTTGGCTCTTTGCAGTTTGACAAAGATTTAAAATTGCCACCAGAAGCTTGTATATTGTCAGCAAAGGGGGTATTTTTCTTAAGCCTGTTCAGTTATCAGCCTGTGCAGCAACTTACGTATACACACATATACTCAGTCAGGCTACTCTGATTTATGTTTTTTTAAAAAAAAAAAAGAAGCTGTGATTGCCTCTTTCAGTCCTTATCAGCCACTCCCAGATGTGGTGGAAAATCACACAAGACACATGTGCATATTGATAGCATCGACAGTTCATTGTGTAAAAGGAAAATACAGTGGTGTGAAAAAGTTCTTGTCCACTTCCTGATTTCCTATATTTTGTATCTGTTACATTTAAATTTTTCAGATCATCAAACAAATTTAAATATTAGACAAAGATAACACAAGTAAACACAAAATGCAGCTTCTGAATAAAGGTGTTTATTATTAAGGGGGAACAAATCCAAACATACATGACCTCGCTGTGGTAAATGGAGACATGAATTCTGCTGTCTACCAAAGCTTCCTGAAGAAGAATATCTGGCCATCTCTTTTTGACCGCCAGCTGAAGCACACTTGAGTTCTGCAGTTGGACAATGATCCGAAATACACCAGCAAGTCCACCTCTGAATGACTATAAAAATAAAGGCTTTAGAGAGGCCAGTCAAAGTCAAGACATGAGAAAATTTAGACAGTCTCACTTGCTAGTTAGATTTAAGCACCACAAACTATTTGGTGTGTTTTAAGAAATGATCCTGTCATGAGTAAACACTGCCTGAGTATTATTTGGACTTAGCAGCCACTCATGATTCACCATTCGTTCAAGATTTGTCAGAATATTTTTTTCTATGATCTTTATTGCTCAAAAAGGGAACAGTGCTTATCCTGTTACTCGTTGCACAAAGGAACAGATTCTAGCTCTGCTGATGGGTTGGGACCTTTTACAGCCCTGTCAGCTCTCCTGTAATAACGCCCACTGCTACTTAGCTGATCAGAGTAAGATCCCAGAAGTTCAAGTGACTTGATGCTATACTTTGATGAAAAATCTTCCTTAGTTTATTTATTTATTGAGCAGTGTATTTTGGCAAGTAGAATAGTCACAACACTTAATCTAGTTACTTTGTCAATTTTCAGTTAGATGTTACAGATATGTGGTCAGATACACAGAAAAAACAAAGAAAAAAATGTTCACCTTTTGAAGATGACAAACTGTTTAGAGCATATTTTGCAGATATACTCTGGGATACTTCTGCTAAGTTAGGGCTGCTCAATTAATCGAATTTTAATCACGATTACGATCTGGGCTTTCAACGATCATTAAAAATGACTGAGCCAATTATTAGCCCCTCCCTCGTGCTTTACTCTCGCGCTGCTCCGTGTGGCAAATCGAGCGCACCTCTCTGCGTTTTGAACACGCGTCACAACAATTAAGAGCAGCGGTCCCCAACCTTTTTTGCGCCACGGACCGGTTTATGCCCGACAATATTTTCACGGACCGGCCTTTAAGGTGTCGCAGATAAATACAACAAAATAAAACTAGTACCGGTACCGAAAAAAAGAAGATTTATTCATAACACACGTGAAAAGACCCAGGAAAACCGAGTAAACGATAAAAACGATAACAAAATAACGCTGAAAACCGATAAAAACCCTGAAAACTATACATTTCACACCTGAGCCTCAACTCTCGCGGCCCGGTACCAAACGACTCACGGACCGGTCCGAGGCCCGGGGGTTGGGGACCGCTGATTAAGAGGACCCGAGGGAAGCTCAGAAAGTTAAGCAGAAGTTATTTGGAGAGGAGAGTGACTGCTGTTGGTTGAAAAGAGAGGTAAAAAAAATCTTCAGTGGTGTGGAAACATTATGGGTTCAGTCAGACGTGGATCAAGTAGACATAGTGTGTAAAACTTTGCTACAGTGTCGTAGCTGCACCACAGAGCAACACTGCAAAGTTCACTAAACACAGATGTTTACATTTTTCATTTATTTTTTACATTGCAAACATTTGCACTGTTATCAGTATTTGCACACTATTTTATATTATTTTTTGACAATCTTTAAAGTCATTATCCCATACATTGTTATTGTTAAATAAATATCGTCAAATAATTGAGATCTCAATTTCAGTCAAAATAATCGTGATTATCATTTTTGCCATAATCGAGCAGCCCTATGCTAAGTTGATTCACATGAATTGTAATTTTCTACTGAACTGCTCAGGAGCATAAAGGAAAGACAGTAATGTAAAAATGAATCATATCAACACATCCATGTTCTCACGTTGCTTTGCTTTTTTAGGTCAAACAACTTCTACCTGGCTATGCTGCTTTTCATGCTGTTTTTGTGTATGCTGCCCACCATCTTTGCTATAGTGAGATACAGACCATCACAACACTGCGGACCTTTCAGGTAAGGAATTAAAATTTATCTTACATCCATCGAGACCTTCAAGGTCAACTTAAGAATTTATTGGTGAGAAACTGACAAAAGACTTTATGGAAACTATGACTCTTGGAATTTTGGTGTGTATTGTTGTTACGTCCCCACATAAAAGCTAGGCGATGAGGGTGGGGGACAGTAACAGTTGGATCCGGGTGAACCGCCAAGAACACCAGGCAGCGATGCCTCCCCCCCTCCACACTGCTCTTCTCCAGCTTATATCACCTCTGAGGGTAATTGGTGGTAAACGAGGGCAGATGAGCAGCAGGTGTGTCCTAAAGGAGAAGGCAGGGGCAGAGAGAGACAAGGGGAGGGGCAAGAAAGAAGGAGGAGGAGAGGGAGAAGACAACACCACGCCCACACACTCCCACAGCCTCACAGGATGTAACAATTGTCAACATATACAGTAGAACGCACTGTATAAAGATTTTGAATATCGCGTCACGTTTCACCTCTGACCTCTCCCAAAGGTCAATAAATTGACCTAAAGGTCAAAGTGATAATGCAGGCAAAATACAATACTATTTCCCTAAAGTAAATACTGCTCAGGGAAGCAAGCCTCTGACTGTTTCTTGTTTTTAATGAACAGATTCCCTTTTTTATTTACTGTGCTGAGAATGTAAGACAGAAGTGGATGTTTTACCACATGTACCAATGAGGGATATATTTTAGAGAAGACCCAATTTTGGTGTCTTCCATCCTCAGCCTGCACAATACATATTTATATGTGTTTTGAAACGGGACATATTTTAATTTATGAGCAGGGCATCATAGTTTGGAAAAGATCTTTCTTTGCATAGTATACAAAGTCAAATCGTGTTTCCAAAAAAGCTGGTAGGGTATTTAAATAAAATCAAAATGTAGTAATTTTCATACCATTTAAAGACTATATTTAAATACTTCAGAAAGAACATATTAAATAAGTGAAATTGAAAAATATTATTCAATTCATATGAAATGTTGATTAAACTCCATTGCCAGATACACATTAAAACAGTAGGAAACATCTCCATTTCCTTCTGTGTTGCGTCTCCTTGTTGGAACGAGTTGCTGCAGTGTGAAAGCGATGCCCATTGTTGTCCCTTTTGGAGCTATACTATTGAAATGGATGCAGAATGTTCTGGACTGTCTTGCTAAAATAAGCAAAGCCTTCCCTGAAGTTGTCAACTGGATGGCAATATATGTTGTCATGCAGCTGTATATATTTTATTCAGCATTATTTTTGCTTCCATCGATGTGGAAGTTAGCAGTGATATACTATATACCCTAACTACTGGTTTTTGAAATGTGGTGCATGAACAGCTCTTTTGTTTTTCCCCTTCTTTATGTGGTTGTGTTTCAGTGTTCAGACAAAGAAAAATGCTTAAATTTGTGTTTCAGTGGTCAAGAGAAGGTTTACGACATCATCTCTGAGACAGTGGCCACTGACTTCCCGGTGTGGTTCAGTAAAGTAATAAGTTACATCACCAGTCCTGTCGTCGTACTGCCAGCACTGCTGCTGCTGTTGTGAGGCTGCACACGACACATATTGCATATATCTGTCACGTATACATGCGCTCTCTCACTCACAATTTCTCTCTAATTCTCTCTCTCACACACATATACACATACACTCACAATATGCAAATACGCAAACATCTGTATCCTACATGACTTGTGAATTGTTCAACTGTGTTTCAGCATGCTGATATACTATCTCCAGTCTATCGCCAGATCCCTCAAATTCACCAACAACCAGCTAAGGATGCAGCTCCAGACTGTAAGTTGAATCACTTTCAGCATTTTTTCACATAAAAATAAGAGAGAGAAAGGCATTTACAGATGAGGACAAAGTTATTAGCCCCTCTATGAAATTTAAAGTTTTTGTCAAAAATTTCCCAAGTGCTATTTAACAGAGCAAATGATTTTCCAGATAGCATTTTAAACATGTAGTATCTTTCCTGGGACTGGGTCCTTCTGGACATAGACATCTGATGTTGTGCCTGGGATCTGCTGGAAGCTACTATCTGCTGGATTGTCTCTCAAGTACCTTTTGCAGACCCTAACTTGGGTCCTGTTGTCTGTAGTAGATTCTTCCTGTGGATCTACCACCACCATCCCTCTGTGCTGTCCTTTAAGCCAGCTTTTCCCAGGAACTGTGGGATTTGTTCATGTCAGCCACTTCCTCCGCCTTTCAAAGGTACATCCCATGCATAAGCTTGGTCATCTATAATGGTTCCTGGTCCTGTTCTGCATCACTGTCTGTCTTGATGGGCCTGATCTATTTGCATATGTTCTATGCTATAACCTGGATGGTGACTTTGATAGTCACTAATCCTCACTCCCTCTTTTTACTGCTCATAGAGCCTCAAGGTCCTGGACTTCATGTGGATTGGATGGACATTATGAGGAATGTTTGTATCTTCACATTAGCGGCATCCGTCTCCTCTTTTAGCTAGCTTTTTATTCAGATAACTGGTAGGGAATCTCTACTGATGGCATGGATCCTATTCTTACTGTTTAGCTGCCTTCTCAGCACCTATCTTACCTTCTGGAGGTATTTGGCTGTGCCTGACCTTTTTGCATCTTTATCATGGTTCCCACTGGCCTGTGGGATACCCAGGCACTTGTAGCTATCCTGCATATCTGCTATTCTCCTTTCTGGCTTAATAGTCTGCATCACCTTTCCTCTGTTTTCAACCAAACGTATCCAGTTCGAATAAAATCACGATGTCCTCACAGTAGATGCTGAAGTGGATCTCCTGGTGTACTTCATAATTTCTTTGTACAGGAGATGGCTGATGGTCACTCCAGACCTAGATATATATTCCTATCCAATCCTACTGATAAACTGCTTTAGAGGGTTGAGGCCTATCCAGAAGTGGGCATCACCTTGGTATGCCCACACTTGATGGTGACCTCTGTGATTGTCTTTGACTTTGTCTTCCAAAGTCCCATTAAGTCCACTGTTAGCCTTTTAAAGTGCCAAGCACCCTAGTATCCATAATTAAGTATCCTCTTAATTGCCCCTTGGGGATAAAT
This sequence comes from Simochromis diagramma, assembly GCF_900408965.1. Classification (NCBI taxonomy): domain Eukaryota; kingdom Metazoa; phylum Chordata; class Actinopteri; order Cichliformes; family Cichlidae; genus Simochromis; species Simochromis diagramma. Next base: position 733,111 of record NW_024387258.1, on the reverse strand, counting down.
AAAGTCTTTCTGATTCTGATTCTGATGTGTGGAGCATTCAGGCTTTTTTGGTGTCAATTCAGGCAGTAAACATATCATTGGTGAGATATTTGACTACAAGATAAACAGCCACAAGGAGCAGTACCCTCAGTTGGGAAGGGAACAAAGATATTCTGAAGGACCGTCAACCTCCCAGGTCTCTGTTAGGGGGCCTTAGCTAGAAGGATGAAGACCACACACAGGGGGAGTGGAAATGTTTATCCTTTTTAATTTTGTAAACATAAATACTGTCTGTACGCATTTGTGTTTTGTATTTACTCAGGTTGTCAGTATTACAATTTGTTTGACCTAAAACATTTAAGTCTCACACATATGCAAAAGAAGGGAGGGAGCAAATACTTTGTCATGTCACTGCGTATATATAGTGCAGCCTTAAACTGGCCATTACATAATGATAGTATAATGGTGTGCGTCTGAAGTCAGTGTTTTTTTCAAACCTTCTCAGGAGCGCACTGAAGACAAGAAGAAAGTCTTCCAGATGGCTGCAGGTATCTCTCGTCTTCTAGGTTTGCCCCCTTATTGATGACCTTTTTTTGTATGTTTGTCACCCTTAAATGTTTCAGATCATAAAACAAATAAAAATATTTAAAATAAAACACAAGTAAACACAAAATACAATTTCTAAAGGTGTTTATTTTTAAGGGGAAAAAATCCAACGTGTGAAAAAGTGATTACCCCCTAAACCTAATAACGAGTTGGGCCACCCTCAGCAGCAACACAACTGCAATCACATGTTTGCCATAACTGACAATGAGTCTTTTACAGCACTGTGGAGGAATTTTGGCCCCCTCATCTTTGCATAATCGTTGTAATTCAGACACTTTGGAGAGTTTTCGACATGAACCGTCTTTTTAAGGTCATGGCACAGCATCTCAGTCATATTCATGTCAGGACTTTAACTAGGCCTGTCCAAAGTCTTCATTTTGTTTTTTTCTAAGCCAGGGGTGTCCAACTCCAGACCTCAGGGACCCGTGTCCTGCAGGTTTAGATCTCACCCTGGGTCACCACACCTGAATCAAAGGATTAGTTCATTACCTCTGGAGAACTTAAAGGCTGTATCCCAATTCAGGGTCTGCAGCCTTAACGGTCCACAAGGGCCACGTACTCAAAGACCGCTAAGGCCGGAAGTGAGAGGCTTGTGAAATGGGACGGTCTAGCCTCCGTCGCGCTGCCCAGGTTGCCTAGCAACCATGATACTAACAGCTGGAAACGTTTCACACAGCTTTGTTTGACAGAAATGAAGGAGAAAATCTTTTGTCCATTTGTTTGTTTGTTTCTACATGAGCTTTGATTTGATAAGTGTCTGAGGCTGAGACCACAGGACTGTGAAATCATGATTATCGGGCTTCACTTCTGTACTGAACAGTCATTTAAGATTAGTTAGTAAATTACAATTAGCTAATGTTGTTCATGAGACTAAAGTCATCTCGCTTTGGTAATGTAAATATAATATGGCCAATATTAAAGTTAGAATTTCAATCATTATTAGTTATTACAGCAGTGAATGACTCTGTTTCAAATACTGAGCTTCAGTAAAGATTCAAGCTGCATTTATTTATATTATTTATATTTCCTGTCACCTTAAATCTTCACTCAAAGACAGGTTTCTTTGACACTGTATATATAACTGTGTTATATATATATGAGAGACAAATATTGTTCTTTTAATATGTTGGCATTACTAAATTTGTCTCAGTGCTGACTTTAAATATCCATAAAATCATCACATTCTCTGTAAGATTCAGCTCAGCTATTGAACAGCGTATATTTTAAAGTAAAGGCTTTAAAACCAAGTTAGTACAAACGTCACTAATGTCACATAACTTTGCCGACATGTGGCCAACAGTAATGTTTTAATGTTCTTCGTTATTAAACATTCGCACATAAATAAGTGACATAATATTCAGTACTTACTTTTGAAAGTTTACTCTTCAGCCAGCCCTCTTTTTCCGGCAAAATTATCCACACCCACCGCCGCGCTATGCATTCTGGGCCATATGTTGGGCCACGAAGTCTACACCGCCACATCCTTAAAATTCAGTGAAATGAAGGACGCATTTGAGGGCCGCATTTCGAGCAGCCTTTGAATTGGGACAGCCTTCGTCGCGTCGCTGTGATGTAATTGGCCTTAAAATGCGGCCTTTAAGGCTGCAGACCCTGAATTGGGATACAGCCAAAGACATGTTGACGAGGTAATTTAGCCATTCAAATCAGCTGCGTTGGATCAAGGACACATCTAAAACCTGCAGGACACCGACCCTTGAGGTCTGGACTTGGACATCGCTGTTCTACGCCATTCAGAGGTGGACTCGCTGCTGGACTCGCTGCTGGACTTTTCAAAACTTGTTTTGGATCATTTTCCTGCTGCAGGAGTGCAGTTCAGGTTGAGGTCACAATCAGATGGTTGGACATTGTCCTTCAGGATGTTTTGGTAGACAGCAGAAATCAGGGTTCCATTTATCACAGCAAGTATTACAAGTCCTGAGGCAGCAATAAAGGCCCAACTGACTGCTGGCCCAACCCATTATTAGGTTAAGGGCTTAACTTTTTCACACAGGGCCATACAGGTATGGATATTTTTTTGTACCCTTAATAATAAACACCTTCATTTAGAAACTGCATTTTGTGTTTACTTGTGTTATCTTTGTCTAATTTTTAAATTTGTGTGATGATTTGAAACATTTTAGTGTGACAAACATACAAAAAAGGGGGAAATCAGGAAGGGCAGACACTTTTTCACACCACTGTATCGCTCTTCTACAGCGAGACTACAGATTCCAGAGGCTGCTGCAGACAAAAAGTCAGATCATGAGGAAAGCAACATCGCCAGCCAAGAGTCCTCTAACCACACCCCATCTCCCTGTCAGAATAGCAGCACCACAAACTTTGAATCCCCTGTTCATCGTGGGAATTGCATCCGCACCATCACGACATCAGTATCTAGAGGAGACCTGAACAGAGGAGGTGTGGCCGGATCTATCAGAAGTCCAGCAGTAACCGTACTGCCCAAACATTGGCTGGAGCACATTCCTAACAGGTCTCACACACTGACATGTTGCTTTAACCAGTCAGGTTTACACAACTTTAGGGGACCTCTTAAAGGCTGAATATAGTGAAACTGTGTTATAAATTTCCTGTATCATATATTCACTGTGAAATTATACCCAGGAGCGATGCCTAATGATATGTTTTGATAAAGTCTCAGTCTAGTTTGCCAATGGAAGAACTCAGCCTGTTGAGAAAGTTTCTTTTTAATGTCCACTTTAAAATATTGGTAGCGGAAAAAACGTAAATTAAAAATGATCAAGCAATTCAAATAGTTTCTTTTATACATGTTTAAAAGATTAACTGTTATTTCTAACCTATGACATTTCAGAAGTAAACTTCTCTCATGCTGCCCATTATGTAAATCTGTAATCTGTATAGATTTCACTATAATCTAAAAAAATAGGTCTATAATTTTTCATGCAAAGACATAAAACATTAAGTCATGACTATGGCATCCTGCTAGTATGTGTCTCTGCCTCTTCCACATCCCCTAAAGTCAGCTTATTAACATGTATATAGAGATATTATTAATAATATGTATATATCAGGCCCCAAAGTATTTGGACATTGACACAATTTTTTTTATAGTTTTGCCTCTGTTCACCATAGTAGTGAATTTCAAATTATTTCAAAGCTTTTAACTGTATTTTAAATATGAGGGCCAAAGACAGGAGGCTATCACTGGGTCAATAAAACAAAATACAAATATTAGAAATAACTCCAAAAGTTTAGGGGTGGTCAAATCAACACTTTGGTACAATCAAATAAGAATGAAGGCACTCACAACACCAAGAAACTTGAAAGGCCACAGGAAGACAATGAAAGTGAACAATGACAAAATGATTTCCATGGTTTAGAAAAACAAAAGCATAACATCTCGCTAAGTCAAGAACACTCTCAAGGCAAGAGACACCGAAATTAAAGAGGGTTTACAACAAGGTGCAAGCCACTGGTTACACAAGAACAAGAGGGCCAGGACTTCTCCAGAAAACATCTAACAGAGTGAACATATTTCTGAAAAAAATATGTTTGACAGATGAACAAGATTAACTAGTACCAAAATGACGAGAAGAGAAATGTGTGGCAGAGAAAAGGAACGGCTCGTGATCCACAACATGCTAAATTATCTGTCAAACATGGTAGAGACAAAGTTTGTATTGTGGCAAAGGGAACCGAGTTATACTACGCAGATTCAACGAAATGCTGCCAAACTGATCGTCCATGGGTTCCAGGCTTTAGTCAATCATTGACTACAAACGGCTGCCAATCAAGTGCCTCTTGATTTTAATATAACAAGGATTAAACATTCAGCCCTAATTTGTAGCTAAATAATCCTTAATCAGCATTTTATCAGGGGGCAGAGATATGTAAAGACGGTATCATTTTCCCCTGTTCGACAACACTAGTGTTCTGTGGAGAGCACTGACATTTGTAATCCATGGAAAACAACGAAATGTAATCTGCTGTAACACAAAAGCTGATTGTTATTGTTGTCCTTTTTCATTATAGGCCTCCACCTTTTCTTGGTGGTCCTAGTGGTACCTGCAGATCCAAGTCCTACCATCACATGGTATACAATTCTCCACCTCACTGTTCTGACAGCATTCACTCTGACCCCTTGTGCAGGAAGACTGTACATTCTGTTCATCCAGTTGAAGCTGCTGGGATCATTACTGCACAGAGTTATAGAGGACGCCGTGGTCACACCACCCGCTATGTGATTGTCAATGAGCATGAACCCAGGAAAAAGTTGCTGCGCTCAGCCACACGGATCCCACGCCATTATTTCATGGAGGAACCCGCAGAGATCATGGAACTGTACCCACGTAATGTCAGACGCTACACACCACGCAATGCTCACAGTAAACCACGTCCTTACCAGTCCCACGCATCACAGCAACATCCAAGTGAAGAGGATGAGGAGGAAGACCAAGGGAAAGGCAGGAGAAAGATGTCACTAGGGAAAACTCATCGGGCCCGCTCACCGTCTAACCTCCAACAGCCAGCACATTTCTACATTGGTGACCGTCTAGAAACCTACATAACTATATCTAAAGAAAACCACACAGCTCAAGGAAGATATGGGGCTCAAGACGTAGATGAAGAGGAGAATGGAGTAGGAGAAATAGCCTGTGGAGATGAAGAGTCACACTCTGAGTCACAGACTAATGTGAGAGTAGTTGACCCTCTTCTTCTGCAAACCAGATGTCACATTCATTCCCCGAGAAGACAGTATCTGTCTCAAACTCGGGCCAGGCATGTTGAGCCTCATGTGAAGTCCAAGACAAAGCAAAAGCTGGAGAATGTGCAGACTGAGTCAGACTCAGCTTCCGTGGCCTCTAGCAGTGACCAGCAGAATAGCAGCAATGACCAGTATATTCAGGTTATCCACAACAAGGAGCGCTATTTGAAGTCTGGAGCCAGGCAAGGACAAATGGCCAAAAAGAAATCCAAAACCAGCTTTGATCTAAAAATCACTGAATCAAATGATCTGGTCTGCTCCAATGTTTGAAATGTTGGTTTCTGTTAAATAATATATGTAGCATTAGGCATTAACTGACACTCTGCACTGAAAGCACACAAAAATGTCAGTTCCTTTCTGTGTTTGTGTGATTCCATATCCTTTTGATGCTGTTAAATAATTGCACTAGCTATTGTGGAAGTGCAAAGAACAATAGAAGAATGTGTCTACTTGTGTAACATCAGCAATAAAAACATAAACAACTTAAATAATTACATTTGGTTGCCTTTTATTATGATAGATAGATAGATAGATAGATAGATAGATAGATAGATAGATAGATAGATAGATTGTATCCGAGCTGACTAAAAATACCCAGCTTAATTTGCTGTAATCACGGAAGAGGGTGTTCACGGGTGCGTGTGAAGCCGGAGAAATTTCTATGAGGACTGAGGGACTTCAAAATATGATAGATGTGAGCTTGCGCTCCCTAAATCAAAAGTATATCACTTTATTAAAAGCCACTGGGCTTTTTATCATGGGAATACTGGAATCACGTTTTCTAAAAGTTCACTGAAATCTATTTGTTAACGTTTAATGAATGAATGAAAAGTAATTAAATAAGGTTTAAAGGTGTTTTGTTTTGAAAGCTACCGGAAGTTTATTGTTTTTGATGACGCGATATCTCAGTAACTGATTCCGGTGCTTTGTTTGTACTTTGGGGAAATTAATTGTGCAAAATTACAATTTTGATGCTTTAAATCAGGCAGGGACAAAAGTCACACCACCCTAAGCCAATGGAAGATTGTTGCTCCGCGATGCGGCCGCTGCGCAGCTCGTCTCATTCATTCTGGCTAACGCTAGCTTTGTAGCGGTGGTCCACACTAACCTGACCAGGGTTTGCGTTTCTAGCCTTCGTTAGGTACTTTTAGCCGCTGGACCTGACTTGTATTGTTAAGATCCAGCGTGACTTCAGTTTTGTGTTTCCCGTCAGCTATTTAATCAGTCTCCTTTGGATTAGGTGAGCAACATTAATTGTTATTCCCAAAAATGGATTTTGAACATAAAGCGAAAGCAGTGGCCGACTGCTTGATGAGCTACAGGAAGGATGAGTCTGGATGGAAAGTCTGCAAGAAATCGGTAAATGCTTCTCACATCCTCATATGAGCTCAACACTATTTCCCTACATTTTCCAGATACATGCTGTTCTCTGGTCTAGTGGGTTAACTGACGTGGCCCGCGTCGGTAGTTCAAAGTTCACAAACGTTAGTTTGGGATTTCTAACTTGAAAGCTTAGCTAATAACATTTTGCATCCCATTCATTCACCACAGAGAAGTAAAACGTGTGTTTTACTACTGACTGTACTGAGTACAGCTAAATAGTAGACATAGGATACATATTGGTCGTTTCTCAGTACCGGAGTCCGGACTTTCCGTACTCGTACAGGTCAGCTGTTTACACAGGTAGGTTTATAGTATGGAAGCGTTCCTACTGCAGCTCTCCTCTGGATAAATCTGTACTGAGTCCCAATCCTCTGAACCCTTTGCACAGTACTCTGTGAATTTTATTTCTTATATCGAAAGCATATCGATTCTCCTTCAGCCTCATTTATCTGAATTGCCTCGCTGTTTTCAGAGACGCAATTTAGTTTGCATTGAATTTTTGAGTCTCTAATTCACATTCTCTCGTCACAATGCTGGTTTTCACTGAAGTGAACTACCTGCATCTCTGTATAGAAATTACAGTGCATTGTTAGATCATCCTGCAATTGCGACATGACAGTAATTTGCCTCACATAGTAAATCTGTCCCATATCTATAAAATGAGATCAATCTTATTTTCTCATATTTTTCTTTTGTCATTTAGTGGAACTTCTTTCCTCCTCCCTGTTAAGAGTTTCTGTAACTGCAGTAAAATCCCCTCCATCCATCACTGATCCCAGCTGACTTGTACTGAAGTAAAAAATAAATCCTAAGACTAAAACTACATTAAAGTGCGTTACCAATGAACACTGATTATACAGAACGTTAAGCACTGAATTATGGGACACCGTTCTCTCCCACCTTTTCATAAAGGATGGTCCAGTGTACCCTCTGCTAATGGAAGCATTGAAACTCCTTTCTTTATTATTTGGAGAATTGGAACAGCTCTTGTTAAGGCTGCCACACAGATACTTCCAGGTCACATCTCTCAGTTTGGAGCCTGCCGAATCAAAATGAATTCTGTTTCTGTTTTCTGGTAGGCGGTGACATTCTACTTTATTTAACAAAAATTCAAAAGAAAAAAACAGCAATACAGAGGAAGTCTAGATGTCATGGTTTCCTAGTAGCAGGAGATTCATGCACATCCATTTAAGGTTTTGTAAGTGAGTTGTTACTTCTATTTTTAGACATTTGTATAAAAGTTAAAAATTGAGGTTAAATGATCACAATTCAGGTTTGGATTTACACATCTGTCAAATTGCTTTGTATTTGTATGTGGATTGGAATTTGTGAGTCCTCAAAAGTTAGACAGAAATCACTGTACACTGTACAGTACATGACTATAGGTCAGGAGCAGGTCATCTGTTAATCGAAAGCTTGGCAGTTCGATACCTGGCTGCTCCAAGGTGCATGCCAAATATCCTTGGACAAGATACTAACCCCAAATTCTCTGATGCACATCGATGTGTGAATGTTAGATAGAAAGTTGTTAAATATAGAAAAAAGAGAAAAAATGCTACATAAGAACCAGTCCATTTATCATGCGTAAATCTTACATGTATGCATTTGTAACACTGAGGTAAATCTCTCTGCTAGGAGAGACCTGGCAGATTGCTAGCAGTCTCTTGTGGGTAAGTCTACTGGTAGAAATTCATCATCATCTGCAGGGTTTATTTAAGCTGATGCTAGCTGAGAGCAGAAAACGTTTAACTTAGTGATGAATTCAGATGACAGACTTCATCATTAGTTATTAAGCTAATATCAGTGTTAGCCTGCTGTTATCCAAGAAGAGTAGGATCAACATCAAAGTGTTCCACACTACCTGGTTTATCCATATTCAAATATACAGAGATTCGTTAGCATATACCTAGTTCAGAGGATGAGCCACAGGGATATTCAACCGTAGTGTTCCCCCATCTGCAGCTACGCGCTGACTGAAGAACATTAACCTTTAGAGGTTAATGTGTGGGGTTTGTAACTTGTAAATCTGTTTTCTAATAGAGGGTTGATGAACTGGTCTGTTTATTTAGAAAAAGAAACGGGAACAGAGTGGAAGCCCAGATGTCACAGTTTTCCTACGGGACTTGAACATATCATACATTTGTGGATCTCATGTATTTTAGACACATGTATGCACAAGAAGCTTTTTAAAAGAAAAATGATTTGATTTGTGCAACTCCAATTAAAAAAGTTGCACGCAGATGAGCGCTATTTATTTTAAATGTGTGCATCAAGTTTGGATGGACACATTTGTAAAATTGTTTTTTTTTTTTTGTATGTGAATTGAAGCACACATTTGTGCGTACCCAAAGGTCACACACAAATCACTGTGCACATTTGTAAATCTTACACACTTGTGTATCATATACATGTGTAACTCTTTTCATGCAAATTTCTCTGCATAGGTTTTCAACAGACCTGACACGGTCCAGTATAACCAAATGCTGTTCACAGTTATTGTTCCGTTTTCTTTGGCAGAACGATGTCATTGTGTCGTGGCGACCCTCGTCTGAGTTCCCGGGGAATCTGTGAGAAATCTTTTTTTCACTTCTTTTGCACTATTGGTTTCCTGAAGTATTAAGCACACATCAAATATACAGATTAGTGCTTTTCTGGAGAAAACATTGCTGTGCAGGTGTAAGAATAAAAACAGGCATAAGGATAATAGTGACTTCTTAAACATGTCAAACCAGAAATGCCTCAGAAAAACGTTTGTGCTTGTTGGGGTTCCTGGAATATTGTTTTTTTGCACTTCTTTTAATCAGTAATTGTAATCATACATTTATCTGTGGAGGATTTTATTCAACTTCTAGTTTAACTCAGATAAAAAAAAAATAGAGTAGTGTGTGTTCTTGACTTTAGAGTGCAGGTATCAAGGGGAATCTACCAGTTCATGGTGGAAATTCCCTTTTCAGTGCAGCTGGCCAAACGATAAGGAACCCACTTACTGGTTAAGAGACACAGACAGTGGACAGCATGTACTCAGTTTCTTAAGATAAAACTAACTCATTGTTTCTGCCAGGGGCAGCACAAAAGTGACCCTCTGGGACTGATTTTTAGTTTCAGTGTTCTTATTTTCCACCAAGTTATCAGTTATGTTACTAGTTAGCTAACAGAAACCAGTGCAAGTCTGTTGACTGCAACCAGCCAACAAACCCAATGATGTCACATTCTGTTCTGCCACAAGATGGCGTTAAGTGATTCAAGTTTTTAAAGCACGTTTATTTCTTAAGTCCAGCTACATAGACAGTTTTACATCTGTGTCTGTTTTTGAGGGCAGAGCTAGGACCTGGCGTCCACATATGTGGACATCACAGTTTGGGTTGTCTAGACCAAAATACAAAGTTTTGCTCTGGGGCCTGATATGCACGCACGAGGACATAAAACTACCACTGTTCTGTTGAAATTTAAAGCGAATGTCGTCATATGTGGATCTCATCTTTCTCAGAAACAAATATTAAAAAAAGCCAAAACATCTAATTCTTTGTTTTTACATTCATCAGGTCCCAAAGAGAAATGAAAAGCGAAATGAAAGAGTTTGGGTCTTAGGAGCTTAAATATGTGTGGAATATAAATTATTTCATTACACTGGCCTCATAATGAAAGCTTGTAAAGTTACAGCAGATCATTATTACTTATCCTAATGTCTGATGACGATATGAACCTAAAAATTGGCATATAGCTGAACTGCTTTGCATAAATCAGAGTGTATTATTATGCTGAGTTCTTTTATTCGTATAGCACAAGTGTACAACAACAGTTGTTTCAGTGTTCTTTACAACATAAAGTAAAGACCCTACAAAATGATCCAATAATCCTCTTTAAGCCAGAAACTGGTTACAGATGGGAGGAAAAACTGCACTGAGGAAAGACACTGGTTGGGTGTGAGGGTAAAAATGGGCTGCTCTCTAATTAGATATCTTTTTTTTTAAATTGATAATTTCATAGCTCCTATTTAAAGGAATCAGTTTGGAGCCATTGCAGTTTTCAGAGAAGCTAGTGAGTCTACTTTACATACTCAAATGCAGAGCTTTAATAATGCTCAGTGCATCACCTGCATGCGAATGTTTTTGCAAGTCGCATTTCTAACAGAATGTTTTGCTTCTGTTATCTGTGTGCGTAGGTCAAATTGTTTTCTTATACAACAGTGTGGTAGTCCTGCCTTCATAATCTTCTCTCCTGACTATGTGCCATTATCTGATTACACTGGCAGTTATAAGGGTGACGGGATTGTCAACGGCACTCCTGAAAAAGTGTGGGAATGTCTTAAACCGGTGCCCAATGGACTCAGAGTCAAATGGGACAACAATGTCAAAAGGTTTGAGGTTCTGGAACAAATTACAGAGGTGTGTTATTTTTTGTTTTGCTCCTTTCTGTTCAAATAATGTTTTGTGATTATTATCATTATTATTATTTATTTAACCATAGAGTTTTCATGTACACTGGGGGAAATACTTATTTGATCCCAAGCTGAAGTTTGCACAAACACATGTTTTTGTTTTTTTTTCCCAATTTACAGTAGTTTTCTTTAATAACAAGAGACTGAATATCAACCAAAAATCCAGAAAAACACATCACATAAAGGTTATAAATTGATTTGCATGCCTTTGAATTTCACTGAGATAAGTATTTGATCCCATACAAATCAATCAGAATTCAGTCTCCCACAGATTAGTCATTCAACAAATTACTACTGATCTCAACGTGTTGATGAAATGAGATAGATGAAAATGACACCTGTTGGTGCAAATATTTGGAAATGGAAGAAATATAAAATGACAACCAGTCTCTCTTAGTCGGGAGTCCATGCAGGATCTTGCCTCATGGGTAAATCATGAGAAAGGTGCTGGACCAGTTCACATGTTCACAACTACATGGGAGAAACTTGTTAATGATTAAGACAGATTAGGGGACCATTACATCAAGAACAGCATTGTTCGCATTATGCTTTGGGACTGTTTTTCTGCTAAGGGTACAGGACAGTTTGACTGTATTGAGGGGCCAATGGACAGGTCTGTGTACCATAAAATGAGTCATCCAGAATGACGGTGATCCAAAACATACTGCAATGGCAATAAAGGAGCGACTTAAGACAAAACGCACTTGGTCATAGATTGGCTCAGCCAGTCTCCAGACCCGTTTTCATATAGAAAGTCTGGAACGAGTTGAAACTTCAAATTTAGAGAGTTTCTAGAGGAGTGGGCCAAAGCCCGTCCTGAGATGCATGCAAACCTGGCAACCAGGAAGAGTTTCACTACAAAATCATGTTTGCTTGGATCAAATACTTTTTTCCCTCAATAACAAGCAGATCAGTTTCCAACTTTTATGTAATGTGTTGTGTCTCTGCATTTCTGAGTAACTATTCTGTCTCTCTCTTCATTAAAATGAAACCACCAGAAAAATTAGGAACTGTTCATTTCTTTGTGAATAAACTTATAAATGCAGTTGGGATCAAATAATTATTTGCCCCACTGTAGTTTTCCCCTCACATTCTTTAAAGTTCCATCAAGTCATTCAATTTTTAATTTTATTTAAAGCTGCATCAGTTTTTTGTGTTTTGTTTTGTTTTTGCTTTCCTCAAAACTATTTGGAAATCTTATATTAACCAGCATCTATTAATAAGTAGTATGAATGAAAGCACTTCTCACATCTCTTGTCATGGTTACGTGTTTGTCTGTTAATGAAAACTGATCAATTGGATCAATTAGGAAAAGTCACTTACGTTATTTTAAAATGAAATTCTTGCCTGGTGCAGTTTTAAATGCTTATGCGCTTCACTTGTTCCACATTTGCTCATATTACAGCCGCACTCCACAATGGCTTAAATGTATTTTTCACCTCAGAGTTCTACACACAACACCCCATAATGATGAAACGTAAAAAAAATAAAATAAAAATGTTTGCTTGAAATTCTTGCAAGTTTATTAAAAATAGAAAAACAAAAGTAACTTAACAGTCTTTGTCGTGACAGGTACAACTGAGCTCGGGTGCATCCTGTTCCCACTGATCATTTTTTAGATGTCCACCTGTGACATGTTCAGTTAATTGGACGTGATTTGGAAAGGAACACATCTGTCTAAGATCCTCTGACAGTCTATGTCAGAGCACAAACCGAGTCATAAAATCCAAGGAATTGTCTGTAGACCTTCAAGACAGGATTGTACGAAGGCACAGATCTGGAGAAGCGTACAGGAAGAAATCTGCAGCATTGAAAGTCCCAGTGAGCACAGTGATCTTCATCATCTGTACATGGAAGAACTTTGGGACCACCAGTTATCTTCCTAGAGCAATCTGATCCTTAGTCAAGGAGGTGACAGTCCACTCACTCTCCAGCATTGCTATGTGGAGAGAGAATGAAAGCCACTTGTTTGTAAAAGGCATATGACAGCTGGAGTTTGCCAAAAGGCACCTGAAAGACTCGGATTAGAGAAACAAGATTCTCTGATACGATGAAACAAAGATTTAACTCTTTGGTCTGAATGCTAAATGTCATATCTGGAGGAAACACGGCACGCGCATCACCTGGCCAACCGTCAAGAGACAGGTGGAACTGAAAGATATTGAAGTGCTCCTGGTTTACCTCTCATTACATCTGAGAGAGGGTAAAAGGGCTGAATGTCTACAGGTGATACAGAGTTTATCTGTGTGTCAGTTTGTTATTAGTGAATCATCTTTCATTTTAGTCAAAAATGACAGAATCAAACACAGAATCCAAACGTGTATGTGATTTTACTCATAGTTAACTGCTTCTTACAGGTTGCTCTATTCAGGGCCTTGGGGCCTACTTTTCCAGACCACTGTATCCTAATCCAGTTGGTTACCAGGTGCACGGATTTAGAGGAGAGCTACTGATAACTGGTGTGACTGAGAGGAATGCTTGAGCATAGGAACACTGGCAAATGTTCAGATGGAGCAGGGTTGGCAAACAGAGGGTTGAGTAAATTTGCAATAATTTCAAGCAAACTTTTGACTTTGTCATTATAGGATGTTGTGTGTGGAGGTTAGGGGTAAAAAATACTTAAATTCATTTTGGAATAAGGTTGTACCAAGTAAAGCACTGTGAATACTTTCTGGATGAACTGATATCAAAATGTGGATCATATTTGTTCTTTGTTAAGCTTTATTGAGTACGTCCCCTTGTCGTCCACTCTTGTGCAGGACATCTCAATCTGCCGAACAGTCACGCCCTCTGCAGCTATGGGCATCATAGCACCACGAGACTTTGTAGATGTTATTTTAATTAAGCAATACGAAGATGGCAGCATTTCTTCAAATGGTGCGTAATGACTCAATGTTTGTCTCTCACTCTTCTTGTACTTCTGTCTTTTTTTACTCTCTAAGGTTGATTGTGATGCGCACTTAAGCACCGTTTTTACTTCCATGGCTCTTTGAGATGTTATTATGATTGGGATAAATCGTGGGAGAAATAATTATCTGATCGCCTGTAAACTTGCACAGAAACGAACAGCGTTGGCTGCTTCAGCACCGTGCTGACCCAATCATGTGGTCAGAGTCAGAGCCAAGTCAGGTTAGTTTGAGGCACACAGTTTATGGTGCCACTCAACATGTCGTCCACCTCTCAGTTTTTGTAAGCTGGGTTGAAGAAACGAGTGATTGATCTTGAAGGGTTTTTTGCACCATTTTAGTTACATTTTAGCAAAGAAGCTCAGAGACGTACAGATACACAGATGGAGGCCCGAGCCTCGGCCATAACAACATATCAAAGCTTATGTGGTGATACTGTCTGAGTAGCGACACTTATGGTTATACCTATATTGTTATATACCGCAGCAGCTTTCTGCAGCGTAATGGTGGGTATAAATACAAGTGTCTGTGAAATGAGGTTTCGGCAGAGGGCAACGCGACCATTACAGCGAGTATACTGTGGCCTTTAAGGTGCCCATATACCCTCTGCAGTGGTTGCTTCGCTCGCCGCCCCACAGTCATCACACAGATGCAGTCATTTATACCCGCCGATAAGGCACAAGAAGACGCTGCAGTTTTCTCCTAAATGATAGGTATCGCCACTCAGATAATATTGCATCATACTTGCTGATAAAGTCGAGAAGAAGTCAAAACCAGAAGCCAGGACTTTGTCAAGTGGTTGTTTTTTGCAAAGTTCCTTCCACAAACTCAAATTTGTAAATGGTTGCAACATCTTCCTCTGTGTGTCAGTATATCTCTGAAAATGGTGGTTAAAAAACCCTGCACGATCGTACACTTCTCTTCAACGCACCAGGCTACAAAAAAATAAATAAATAAATGGTGCACGACCGGCCGACGTACCACAAAAATGATGTCTTGCAACGCAGGATGTGATGTGAAAATCGCCATGTGACACAAGCAACACGGTGAGCATAAAAAGGAGGAGCAGCCAGGAGCAGTGTGTGTGCTGTTTGGGCTGCTGCAGCCGTATACACCAGTACGCTCGTAAAGTGAGAGCAGTACAACGGCACTCTGACAGACAGCCCAAGTTCTAAAGACGACGACACTTGGTGATGTAAAGATGTATGACAAAGAAGCAGAGTGGCATACGCAAAGGCAACTAACTTTATGGATCTTTTTTTATTATTTTAAGCAGTGCTGTCCATGTGCAATGCACAGTTGACTTTTACCTGCACAATGCAGTGCATGAACAGTCTCGGACACTTTCTCCCTGACAGTGATATCACAAATGTCGACTTTATTGTAAAAGACATGATAACAGTGGAGTTGAAAATACTGGCTGTAACTGGATGATTAAAGCAGCTGACCTACTCCCTGGCCATAAAGTCAATTCAGTTTTTGTCGTGAATCGCTGTGTGGCAGGCAGGAGATTGGACCAAATGCAGGACTCACGGACATCGAAGGAGAGAACTGAAGAAGGCAGCTTTATTTTGGCTGTAAAACTCTTCATACAGAAAACAACCTGAAAACGAGGAACTAGGGCTGCTCGATTATGGCAAAAATGATAATCACGATTATTTTCACTGAAATTGAGATCTCGATTATTTGACAATATTTATTTAACCCTTTAAGACCTACTATAGAACCAAGTCCGCCAGAGCTTATATTATATTTTTACATGCTGTAGTGCCATTTGTGGGAGCATTTCAAGTTGCTATACATCAATACAACTGTTATAGCCCATATTTTAATAATATGTATGCATTAAGTCCATAGTAACTACATTAATTGCAAAAAAGTGCAATAAACTACAAAAAAATTGAAAATCGTTTTTGTTTTGTTTTTACATATATTTCTACTTGGAGAAATTTAAGAGGTTTATCCCTCAAAACTTTAAATACAAAAAAGTTGCACAAAATAGTTTACAACAACAGGAAATTTATTTTGAGTGTCTGCATAGTTTATTTTAGAGATACAGCAATTTTTATATACTGCAGGAAAAACAAAAAAACAATCCTATGATGCAAATTTGCAAAGAAAACAGCATCAAAATAAACTATTTCCAGCAGTGCAATTCGAGTTCTAAGCATCCCAGAAACTATTCAGAAAAGTCAAACATGGCTTATAAAAACACCAGTATAGGCTTTTAAGGCCTACAAGTAAAAAACTACATTTTTCGCGAAAATGACGTCACTTTCTGTTTCGGGCAGGAAATGGCGACATGCGATAGTTCTCGCTGACGGCTGTTTCACTGTGGGAAGTGTTACGAACAGCTGATCGGATCGGCAAAGCCTGTTTCTGGAATATTATGTTTTTGTTCCTGCAAGCGCTTTTTATGCAATTTTTGCAAAGCTTTATGTGGAAGGAAACCGTGACCGAGGACAAGCTGATGGCATAAGATGTAAGTTTCATATGCAAAAAAAATTATTGCGCTAGCTTACACGGTTCAGGTTCTACAGGGACTCAAAAATAGTTACACAAAACGGAGCCTGCTGCTCTGACCGGCTTTAAAGGGTTAACAATAACAATGTATTGAATAATGACTTTAAAAAAAATAAAATAAAATAGTGTGCAAATACTGATAACAGTGCAAATGTTTGCAATGTAAAAAATAAATGAAAAATGTAAACATCTATGTTTAGTGATGTAGCAAAGTTTACACACTATGTCTACTTGATCCACGTCTGACTCCGCGAACCCATAATGTTTCCACACCACTGAAGTTTTTTTTACCTCTCTTTTCAACCAACAGCAGTCACTCTCCTCTCCAAATAACTTCTGCTTAGCTTTCCGAGCTTCCCTCGGGTCCTCTTAATTGTTGTGACGCGTGTTCGAAATGCAGAGTGGAGCAGCGCGAGAGTAAAGCATGAGGGAGGTGCTAATAATCGGTACAGTCATTTTTAATGATCATTGAAAGCCCAGATCGTAATCGTGATTAAAATTCGATTAATTGAGCAGCCCTACGAGGAACTAGAAATACCAACGTAAATATATACACTAAGACACTGGAAACCAGAGCTAGGAACTACAAGGAGCACAGAAGGAAAAACACAGCATATTGAGGGTACGACGCGACAACGAGCAGGCGAAGACAGAGGACTAAAATGCACAACAGAGAAATCAGGGACTGGGAGACTGGAGGGAAACACAGCTGGAAATAATCAGGCAGACGAGGCGGGGACAGAAGCTGAGCACAGAACAGAACTATCAAAAATAAAACAGGAAGCACATGACAGGGACAGCGATGGGGTGATATGGTACTACAAGGTCATTAAGATAAGATGGGGCCTGATTATTTAAGACCTTGTATGTGAGGAGAAGGATTTTGAATTCTGGATTTAACAGGAAGCCAAAACAGGAGAAATCTGCTCTCTCTTTCTAGTCCCTGTCAGGACTCTTGCTGCAGCATTTTGGATTAGCTGAAGGCTTTTCAGGGAGTTTTTAGGACTTCCTGATAATAATGAATTACAGTCGTCCAGCCTGGAAGTAATAAATGCATGAACTAGTTTTTCAGCGTCACTCTGAGACAGGATATTTCTAACTTTAGAGATGTTGCACAAATGGAAGAAAACAGTCTTACATATTTGTTTAATATGTGCGTTGAAGGACATGTCCTGGTCAAAAACAGACATAATAAATAAATGAATAGGACATTCGTCAGAGAAATGTATAGAAGAAAATAACTGAGGTAAAATCACTATATTATCAGAAGCATTTGCCATTAATCAGCCTGTTCTGAAGATGCCATCAGTTTTAGATCAACGAACTGATGCAAAATATGCTGGTTACTTTGTTTATATGTGAGACATGCAATAGCATTTTTATTGTGATGAGGTTAAAGTGCACATTTACATTGTTACAATCTAATATTCTCAAAAATGTTATGAATCTTTGATTTATTCTCACATGGACCGGTATAAATAGACTCATATGGTTATGTGCTTGTATCTTTTGTGTGATATCAAAAAGCTACCAATACAATTCACCCGAGCTGCGCTCCCCAGTCTGGCTACGTGAGAGGATTCAACCATCCCTGTGGTTGCATCTGTGTCCCCGTCTCAGGGTGAGTAACTAAACAATGCATTTCATTTGTGTGTGTTTGTGTGTGTGTGTGTGTGTTAAAAGTTTCTCTCTTTTTTTCCCCTTGTTTTTTCCAGAGAGCCCAACAAAACCCAGGTGCTGACTTTTTTCCAAACAGACCTAGGAGGCTACCTCCCTCGCTCTGTGGTTGACTCATTCTTCCCCTCCAGCATGGCGGAGTTCTACAGCAACCTGGCCAAGTCTGTTAAATCACTCAAGGACTTTTGACACAAAGAGTTCAATTCCTGCCTGAGGGCTGCTCACGAGTAGTTCAGATGTTCATGCCATTTTTAACAGTCTAAGTCAACAGTAACGAACAAGCTCAGATTATCAGATGATCACATGAACATAGACGTATTTGTACACGTGTTAAAAGCATGAAAAACATTCCTTTTTTATGAGAATAGTGTGGCATTAGACATTTCCTCTTCTTACTTGCGTGTATAGTAAACATGCACATTGCACGGCTCTTAGTCAACGTATGCTGATATCGTTTATTGGTTTTAACTTCATACCTCACATTTACAGCTGGTAAAAGAAGTATGAAACACATCACCGATGTTTCAAGTAAATATATTTCGAAAGTTCCTATTGACCTCAAATTTTTACTATGTGTGTAACAACCCAGTTAATCCACACATGCAAAGAAATCAAACCATAGATGTCCATAAAGTTATTTATAATAACAAAAAGGGGCAGAGGTTAAACACGTGAAGAAAGTCACGACTGCAACTGAAATCCATCAGTAATTAGAACGCAATCCTGCCACTCAGTGCAAATTAATATGAGCTTGTTCAGTCCCACCTGATGGCTTATAAAAAGTAACATTACCAAGGTGTCACACAAGAATCTCATGATGCTCTGCAGCAACTTTATTGTTGCAAAAGATACTGATGGCACTGGTTACAGAGGAGGTTTTAAAATACTGAAGGTTCCAGTGAGCACTGTTGGGACCATAATCTGACCAAAAACCAGCCACAACCAGGTGATTCCCGCAACATTTCAGACAGAGGAGTGAAAAGAATAATCAGAAGAGTTTTCCAGCAGTGAAGGACCACTTGTAGAAAGCTACAGAAACACCTGGATCAGTAGGTACTGTTATTTCAAAGAAAAAATGAATGCACTCCACCCCCATGGCCTGTATCCATGTTCACCATGCGGAACTTCATTGCTGAATAAAAAGCATGTTGAAATACGTTTAAAGTTTGCTGAACTTTTAAACAAATGCTGGGAGAGTAAAGTCTGTTCAGATGAGACCAAAACTGAACTGTTTGGATGCCATAATAGAGATCATCAGAATCAGAATACTTTATTAATCCCGAAGGAAATTATGGAAAATTATCAAATTATTATCATCATCATCATATTATCCAAGAAACGCTATACCCAACGGTGAAGTTTGGCGACAGGAACATCAAGGTGTGGGGCTGTGTTTTCAGCTTAGGGTGCTGGCATGCTTCACATAAGTAAGTGAAGGATGTGTGGGAAATGTACGGAGACATTCTTGATATGAATCTGCTGCTTAAAGACTGTTTATGGGGAAGAGTGGGCCACAACTCCCAGCAATGCATAGTTCTTCATCTTGAAGCTGCCATCACCAACAAAGGCTTCTGGATAAATTTCAGTAACCATGTTCAATACTTACACATCATTTTTTGACATCTACAGGGTGTGCATAATTATTAGGCAACTTCCTTTCCTTTGGCAAAATGGGTCAAAAGAAGGACTTGACAGGCTCAGAAAAGTCAAAAATAGTGAGATATCTTGCAGAGGGATGCAGCAGTCTCAAAATTGCAAAGCTTCTGAAGCGTGATCATCGAACAATCAAGCGTTTCATTCAAAATAGTCAACAGGGTCGCAAGAAGCGTGTGGAAAAACCAAGGCGCAAAATAACTGCCCATGAACTGAGAAAAGTCAAGCGTGCAGCTGCCAAGATGCCACTTGCCACCAGTTTGGCCATATTTCAGAGCTGCAACATCACTGGAGTGCCCAAAAGCACAAGGTGTGCAATACTCAGAGACATGGCCAAGGTAAGAAAGGCTGAAAGACGACCACCACTGAACAAGACACACAAGCTGAAACGTCAAGACTGGGCCAAGAAATATCTCAAGACTGGTTTTTCTAAGGTTTTATGGACTGATGAAATGAGAGTGAGTCTTGATGGGCCAGATGGATGGGCCCGTGGCTGGATTGGTAAAGGGCAGAGAGCTCCAGTCCGACTCAGACGCCAGCAAGGTGGAGGTGGAGTACTGGTTTGGGCTGGTATCATCAAAGATGAGCTTGTGGGGCCTTTTCGGGTTGAGGATGGAGTCAAGCTCAACTCCCAGTCCTACTGCCAGTTTCTGGAAGACACCTTCTTCAAGCAGTGGTACAGGAAGAAGTCTGCATCCTTCAAGAAAAACATGATTTTCATGCAGGACAATGCTCCATCACACGCGTCCAAGTACTCCACAGCGTGGCTGGCAAGAAAGGGTATAAAAGAAGAAAAACTAATGACATGGCCACCTTGTTCACCTGATCTGAACCCCATTGGGAACCTGTGGTCCATCATCAAATGTGAGATTTACAAGGAGGGAAAACAGTACACCTCTCTGAACAGTGTCTGGGAGGCTGTGGTTGCTGCTGCACGCAATGTTGATGGTGAACAGATCAAAACACTGACAGAATCCATGGATGGCAGGCTTTTGAGTGTCCTTGCAAAGAAAGGTGGCTATATTGGTCGCTGATTTGTTTTTGTTTTGTTTTTGAATGTCAGAAATGTATATTTGTGAATGTGGAGATGTTATATTGGTTTCACTGGTAAAAATAAATAATTGAAATGGGTATATATTTGTTTTTTTGTTAAGTTGCCTAATAATTATGCACAGTAATAGTCACCCGCACACACAGATATCCCCCTAAAATAGCTAAAACTAAAAACAAACTAAAAACTACTTCCACAAACATTCAGCTTTGATATTAATGAGTTTTTTGGGTTCATTGAGAACATGGTTGTTGTTCAATAATAACATTATTCCTCAAAAATACAACTTGCCTAATAATTCTGCACTCCCTGTATGGTTTGATTTCTTTGCATGTGTGGATTGGATGGGCTGTTACTGACATCTGTTAGAATTTCATGACAGTAGCACTGTTACAAATATTTACTTAAAAAAATGAGTGACATTTTCTATACTTATTTTACCTGCTTGTTCGTGTTGTACTTGAATTCCTGTGGTTTTGTTCACCTGCAAACGATGAATATCTACCTCTTTTATCAGTTATACTAAAACGATAAAGTATACATTGGAATTCGTGGGGAGCCCTTGTAAGCAAAATCTGTTTTTTTTCCTTCTGGCGAACCTAAAATGCCTTTAAATTGGATATTTTTAATGCTGTTCACCTGAGCAGAAGCGTCTTCCTGTGACTTTCATGGCTGTGTTTTCTGAAGCACAGTTTCCATTCAGTGGAACTTTGGTAGACTGGTTCAGTAATGACCAAATCAATTATGTTTCATTTAGGAAAACGTAAAAAGGTTTTTCTTTTTTGTTGTTGTCAATTTTATACCAATTTATAAAACTACGACTGATAGATTTGATGTAAAAAGTTTTGAAAAATAACTATTTTAAGTGGCATGAGGTAATTGCATGTGTAAGATAGAATGATAAGAATAACTGCTGTGTAACTGGCTTAAGATATCAAACTGTTACAACCCAATTCAAAAGAAAACGGACATTTTCGGTGACGGTGAAGTATCGGCAAGGTACGGTAAACGTCACACGTGAAACAAACATAATGATGAAATGAAAGTGAGACAGAAAATAAAAATAAGTGGTATTTATAAGATGAATATAAGAGATAAAAATCACAGATGTTAATAAACGCTGTACGCGTCGTGATATTTGGAGTTTTGTTCTGATTGGCTGACCCATTAAGGAGGATATCTGAATATGGGTAATAGCTTATTTCATCTTTTTCTGTTTTAACAAGTAAGCAAACATTCAATTTAATCTGTAGAAACTACAGTAGTCTATTTGCAGTGTTTTGGGTGTTTTTACGGGGAAGGGTTACAGTTTATAAATCCTA
Source organism: Simochromis diagramma (assembly GCF_900408965.1). Classification (NCBI taxonomy): domain Eukaryota; kingdom Metazoa; phylum Chordata; class Actinopteri; order Cichliformes; family Cichlidae; genus Simochromis; species Simochromis diagramma. The sequence continues at coordinate 710,829 of NW_024387258.1, read as the reverse complement.
AAGACAAAAATAAGTTTCTAACTGAATGGAAGTGCACTGATTTTAATCTTAATTTAATCTAATTTCATTTTCAAGACAGAGTGGGGGACTTTGCTAGCACTTAATAATAATGCATAATAGTGTCATACTAAGCATTATCAAGATATTAGCAAGAGCTTAATTCACCTTTTACATTGCATTACACTGTATTATGCCATTTATAAATACAGCTATATTATTATGAATATGACCATGACTATGATTATTGCTAGCAGTGATGTAGTATCAGTGATTGCTGTACACGGTGTCAGTATACAAAACCACATACTAGGGAGGATTAATTACATATAAAAAATCAGTACTTGCTAATAGGTTAATGCTTAATAGTGTGACACTATAAAGTGCTACTGGAGCTTCACATTCATTTATAGTGTTTTCTTTCTTCAAATTCTATTGATGGAACACATGGATTAGGAATTTTTATTTCTTCAGCATTATGCCAATTTTTGCCAATTTGGATTTCCTTTCGAAGAACTATAACTGACAGCATAGAGAAATAAAATCCAATTATGATCAGTTACCTACAATTATCAACACTTTAATGAACCTATACCAAGTTCAAACCAACACGTGTATAATAGTCCCCACTGTATTCACTGATTTGAGAGGTTGTAATCACAGAGTTGTGGTTGTAATCAGTAAAAATAAATAAATAAATATGAGTAAACTTTGAATGCAGCTCTCAGTATATTTGTGAAAACGTCAATCAACACATTTGTGAATATTTTTTCTGTAACCGTATCTCATAAAAAGTTATGAAAATATTTTTCAAGTGAAAATGTCAGAATACAAGATCATTTTTTTCTACACTTTTTATTCTTCAAGCTCTCACGTTTTCCAACACATTTACCTTCAGGCTCTGTGGTGCCTAGAGGCCACCCTCGTGAAATCTGTTATTGATTGTTTTGTCAAAGACATTCACACCATTGGCCTGCTGGTGTGAATGTCAGTATCCAAGACATTTTTGTGTAGGGCTCTTCCAGTGCTCATCCTGCTTCTCCTTGAATAAAGAAGCAGATAATGGTCCCGTTGATGCGTTAGTACCTGTCCAGTTCTCTGGCTGTCTCCTGGAATTTCCTTCATAATCTTGAGCAAACCTTCTGGCTATGGCACGTATTGATGTGCTTGGAGGATTTGGACTAGCTGTGCAAGGGTCCAAGTTTCACTTCACACTTACTATAGTTTCACTGACCCTAGCAAAATGCAAAACTGGTAAAAAAACAAAACAGAAACTATGAGAAGACAAAATGTCAGTGGCCTCCGCCTGTAAAACCGTTCCTATTTTGGGGGTCGTCTAATTGTTGCCCCTCCAGTGCACCTGATGCTAATTTCATCAACACCAAAGCAGCTGAAACCCCCCTGACAAGATCAAAATCCAAGAAGCTTAAGTGACTTCGTGCTATACTTTCATTAAAAAGGTGTTCCTTTCATTTGTTACTTATGACTGCATAATTGTTTTTCAGACATTAAAATCATCTTTACCTAAAACATGACAAATTTCACTATAACAGCCCAGCACAGGACTGCTGTGGTCAGTTGCATCGTTAACGGTGTTTCTTTTATTGTGGCTGTTTTCTGTAGTTTTTTCAATCTCTTTCAAATTTCATCAAAAATCTCAAATGATTGTCAATTTCAAAGGCAGCTGTGGTAGCAAGTAGGAGTGAAAACAATCAGACATCACCTGAATCCCAGTGACTAAAGCCATTTATTGAAGATACAGGAAGTTGTTCATATGACCTGATTGGTGGCAGAGGGAGTAAAACTGCTTGTTATCACATACTACACTTCAAATGTAGTCCAGTGTCTAATTTCAGGTTTTCATGTACTGCATATATGATTGGACAATGGTGACACTTGTCATTCTAGATGTAACAAACACAGGCTAAATACAACTTTGTAGGTGTCATGGAGCAAAAAAATGTCCTCACAAATTTGCAAAGACACTAGTAATTATCTTAATCATCTCTATGACCATTAATTACCATTAATATTGTTATTTCAGGCACATGACTTAGACTGTGAGCACAGAAACTCTTTTTAATAATATTAATTTAAAAATAAAATTCAATCTAGTATATCAATTTCTGTAATTAATTGAATCTCTTAATAAGATTCAGTGTCAAGCTACTGCAGCAGTAGGCAGGCACAGGTACCTGCAGCTGTTGAGCTGCCTCCAGATTCCAAATTGATTTTGTTTGTCGCCACATTACAAGCTTTTACTGTACAAATATCATTAAGCAAGCAAGTTAAAGCAAAACGAACCTTGCAGTGTTCAAACCCTTGCCAATTAACTGGGTTTTGTATTATTTCTTGAGATGTGCAGTTGTCCTTTAATTCTGAGAAATATTGTTTTGTGTGTTTCTTTAACCAATTTGACAGTTTTAGAGTCTTGTTTGCATATGTGGGACGTTTCCTTTTTCTCGCCACAAGATTGAAAAGCAACAATTTGTGAAATTTCACTCTTTTCTTCTGAAATTCAAAGTAAGTAGATGCAAAATTACTGCATAAAAATGAAAAAAATTGCAATGTCTTTGGTATAAAACTAAAAGAATTATTAACCTGATGAGATTTTTTTAAAAAACAAAAAAGAGAAAGAGTCCAACATCTGTGTCCTTGTTTGCTACTGAGGCTGCTGTATGCTGCTGTTTTTTCTTTTGTTTGTTGTTTTTGTTTGTTTGTCCTGGGGTATTTGTTTTTGTTTTTTTGTTTTTTACTTCAATCAGTGCCCATAAGCTGTGCCGGTCATTCTGCACCCCCCAGCCTCCTCTTGAGGACCACTGTGATGGGTCCTTCAGGCAAAGCCTTGATCATGTTCCATGCCTCAAATCGAGTCATGTCTTGCAGACTTATTCCCTGGACCTGCAACACTTCATCTCCACTCTGCAGACCACTCTGCTCTGCCGCTCCCCCTGAAATATCCAAAAGACATTTTTTTTTAACAACTGTCCAAATATTACAATTACTGCTCTTCTTTTTTTTTTTTGGAATCAAACTCAGTTTTTTTCCCCAAAATAAACTACGAAAGAAACACTTGTGATAAAGTTTTTGTGAATACTGCCAGCTTCGTGAGCGCACCTGTAAAGATCCTGTTGATGACTAAAGGTCTGTCTCCATGGATTGAGCCTTTTCCTCCCTCCAGAGTAAAGCCAACACCACCAGCACATTTCTCCAGCTCCACACTCATTGGAGCGCCCCATTCCTCCACTGCGACAGCAAAGACACAGAGTATATGTAGCCTGCATAGTATTTATAATAAAAATGTCTATTCTGACCTGGATAAACCTACAGAGCTATGTCTGCATTTTGTGAATGTTTCTCAGTTTAAACATTTGATATTTTCTGTGTTCTGTTGTGAATATTTGAATAAAACATATGTGTATGATATTTGCAGTCTTTGCATTCTGTTTTTATTTATTTTGCACAGATCCCCAATTCTTTGGAAGTATTGCATTTTGCTTGATGGTTGTGTGATTTCTGCTAAAATAAATTGGGGATAATAAATTTATTCCCAGTTGTCTGACTGACCAGCAGGATTTGGCTCTTCGCTCCTACAGCTTCCTTCCTCTCTTCCCTCCTCCACGACTCTCTTGCAGATGACAACGACAGCCAGCTTCAGATTTCGGGCCTGACGCAGAGCAGTGGTGGCATCAGTGTGCGTGACACCCCACAGTGTTTGTCCATTTATAGACAATATCTCATCGCCTTTCTGAATTGTGCCCTCCTGCGCTGCCAGGCCACTGAGAAACACTTTGTGGACCTAAACACAAGATAATCAGTGAGACACATAGACACAAGTAGGAAACAGCGGCAAATTCAGAGATCAGGTAGAACTAGCCTTAACACAGTTTGGGAGAAGTTGATTTCATATTTGTGTTATTGTTGTTTTGTTAGATTGGTATAAAAATGAATAAAGCCAGGTTTGACCAACACACTGTGGATAACACAAATCCTGACTAGATTGGAGTAAGTATCGGAGTACTGGTAAACAGATGAACAGATTTTGTTTACTCGTTTACTTGAATATGAATACATGAATCTATTAGTAAAGAACTTCTAATGCTGAATTACAAGATAAGAAGTCCTAACTCCACTTATTACCTTCACTAAGGATCAGAGAAAGTAGAGCCTGAAATGACAGCTTCACTACCTCATTACATTTTTTATTAGACTCAAAATTTAAATGAGCATTTTCAGTTCTTACACAACTGCTGGTAATAACTCAAACTTGTTCCTAGTGGGTGTTGGACTCTGCCAGGGTTGCACTTTGTCGCCAATTCTGTTTATAATTTTTACAGGCAGAATTTCTAGGCATAGCCACGTGATGGAAGGCTTTCCACTTGGGTGGCCTCAGAGTCTCGTCTCTGCTTTTTGCAGATGATGTGGTTCTGTTGGCTTCATCAGGTGCTTCCCTCCAGTTTACACTGGAGTGGCTCGCAGCAGAGTGTCACCACCTCCAAGTCTGAGGCCATGGATTGGATAAGAGTGGAGTGCCCACTTTGGGTCAGTGACGAGTTGCTGCCCAAGTGAAGGAGGGTCTTGTTCACGAGTGAGGGGTGAGGGGAGCAGGAGATTGCCAGGGGGCATCTATGGGAGTAGAGCTGCTACTTTTCCACACTGAAAGGAGGCAGTGGAGGTGGTTCAGTTTTCTGGCAAGGATACCTGCTGGGCGCCTCCTGGGTACAGTGGTCCGGCATGTCCCACTGGGAGGAGGCCCAGGGACAGACCCAGGACACTGGAGAGATTACATGTTTTGGCTGGCCTGGGAATGCCTTGGTGTTCCCCTGGACAAGCTAGAGGAGGTGGCTAGGGAGAGGGGGGTCTGGGCTTCTCTGCTTAGGCTGCTGCCCACACGATCCAGGCCCAGATAAACAGAAGAAAATGGATGGATGGTATGGCTCATTATCACCAACAGATGTGACGGATATATCTGTTGGTGAAGCCAACTGAATATGTCGCAGAATATCAGCTGAGCAATCAGTTGATGTGGGCTTGCAATTCGATGACCTGATTTGCTGTGATTGCTGTCAATCACTGTTTTCTTTTAAACATTATTTTCAGTGGATATTCACAGGGTTCGATTGCACATTTTTGTACTGCATTTTAAACTAATGCCAACTTTTCAGTGAATACAGTTGCAATGCTTTTTATTTCACATTAGGCAGAATAACATTTTGGAAAAAATAGATTAGAATTCAGTAATATAAATGTGTAGTGTGTATCTTACAGTAACAGCTTTATTCTCCAGGTCGGACCCTCCAGCAATGGTAAAGCCAAGCCCAGCTCCCTCGTCTTTATGAAGAATCACAACATGGATGTCCACTAGTTGCTGTGGAAAGATGTAGGTTTACTTGAGCGGCCATTTTTAAGGCATTTTTTCAACAGTAATCCACACATTTTTCTATTTTCTGGACCATGTTTTTCAAATGTAATATTTTTACATGTAATAATAATAATAATAATAATAATAATAATAATGCATACTTTATTGATCCCCGTGGGGAAATTCCTCTCTGCATTTAACCCATTCACTCAGTGAAGCGGTGGGCAGCCATTGGGCACCCGGGGAGCAGTGTGTAGGGACGTGTATATGTAATATTTATGTAATAAATATTTATGTAGTATTTATGCAAATGAAATGTTGCACTTGCTTATTTGAATTTTGAGGGTTTTTTTTTTTTTTGATATTTAGTTTCAGGAAAGATTCACTGTAGGGTATAATTTAATATTAAAATATGTATAATATAATACATTGTCAGAGGCCAATTTAAAAGGTTCAAAACAGGTTTGAAATACAACCATCCTTGTCATTTTGTTCCAAACACCAACTACAATATCCTACACAATATAGCAGAATCCAGTAAACTACGACACTGCAAACATATTTAGAGCATGTATGATACTGTGTGGTAAAGAAAATCTAGCAGCATTTTATTATATAGGAAAATTCATCTCCAGAAGACAAATTGCACAGCGTGCTTCAACAAAATCAATCATGAATAATCTGTTAACATTTTTCAGTATCCCTCATCCCACACCACTCTGCATTTAATCATAATTATTATTAACCTCTGCCTCTCTTCCACAGCATGTCTTTATCCTGTCTTCCTTCTCTCACCCCAACCAATCACAGCAGATGGCCCCGCCCCTCCCTGAGCCTGGTTCTGCTGGAGGTTTCTTCCTGTTAAAAGGGAGTTTTTCCTTCCCACTGTCGCCAAAGTGCTTGCTCATAGGGGCTCATATGATTGGTGGGTTTTTCTCTGCATGTGTTATTGTGGGGTCTGTCTTAAATATAAAGCACCTTGAGGCGACTGTTGTGGTGATTTGGCGCTGTATAAATAAAATATTTTTTTATTTATGCACACAAGTAACAAACGTCTTGTTCAAGAGAAATGTTAAATCCTCAACCTATCTTTCAACATGTCTGGTGAAAATATGTGTACTTTATTGGTCTTGGACAAGGGCATTTCAAAATTGCTCAATAGTGCCACTTACAACATCTTTATCAAAGTACTACAGACATGTAGCACACAGTGAGCAATGTTTATTAGTCCTTTATTTATCCAGGTAAAATCTCATTGAGATTAAAAATCTCATATCCAAGAGAGACCTGGCATCATGGCAACAAATGTTAATGTTATGTAAATGTTAATGAATTTTCGTACACATGTGTAATATGGCAGGTTGGATGCAATGACCCAAACCCAACATAAAGTCCACCATTTTGAATTAAAGATAACATTTTAGTACCAATTTTATCATTTCCTGTGGTCACACATTTTCAAACTCCTCCTAGGGATAATATCAGACCGGCCTAATATTTGGCCCAATACTTGGGTGATGTTAAATTATGATGCTTTTGAGCTTTTGTTGAAAGGCGTATCCATGGCATCATGGCAGATTTCTACCATTTGCCATGAAATTTATTTTGCAGGCATTCACTTATATATCTATTTCATTTATATTCTGCCAAATCACAACAGCAGTTGCCTCAAGATGCTTTATATTGTAAGATAAAGACCCAATACAGAGAAAACCCCAACATCAATCAAATGACCCCCTTGGAGCAAGCACTCGAGCGCACCATTTCTGAGTAAAACTTTAAAGTTAATTTTTCCTAAGTTCATTGACGAGGATGTATGCAAATGGGATCACTGGTTAGACCCTCTGTTGTTTGCAGTACAGGAGATGTCCCTGGTCTCCACAGGATTTTGTTCCTTTCGGTTGTTGTTTAGCAGGAAGCCGTGGTGGGTTGGATTTAATTACAGAAAATTGGGAGGAAGATACTTCATTTCAGTCTTTTTTTGTCTCCATTACTAAAGTTACATTTTGTTACTTCATGATGTATAACTGAAAATGTTAATCTCTTGCAGTTTTTACAACTTGTCTCTAAAGATGTTGTGAATTAATGGAACTGTGATATACGACATGTTTTTTTGGGTTTTTTTTACCTTCAGTGTTTCTTCATCTAAAGCCTCAACTTCCTGAATCATCTTCTGTATTTCCTGTGAATTGATAGCTGAGATGACAGAGTGCGCAGAAGCAGAAACAGAAGCAGTCTCGTTGTGAACTCCACCCTCCCCTCGATCAGTGATGCACTCCCTCAAAGTGAACAGGCTGTATTTATGGAGACAGAAAGGCATTAGATCTGAGGAGTGTCAGGTACCCATGAGCGCAAGCATAGGTACAAGTATAGAACTGTTCTCTATTTGACGTGTTTTTAAAAATTAACTACTCCTTCTTTGTTAACTTAAGCCAAATTCCCTGAGAACAAAAGTTAAATAACAAAGCAGTGCATTTTGCATGTCCACATGTCTCAACTGAAGTGATACCTGAAAGAGAATCCTCTGCCTGACGTGTCCAAGGCTAGATCAGACTCCTGCTGGTTAATGGAGTCCAGTGAAGAGGTGTCCTGCAGGTTTGTGAAGGAAGGATTACCTCCACAGACGGTCAAAGAGCTCATCAATGCTTGTGACACCTGTAACAAAAACACACTAAATCAGACTGACACAAATTTAAAATCATGTTATTTTTGTGGTGAAACTGTAAACATACAAAGACAATTACATCGGAAAGTCCAACAAATATTTTGAATCTGTATATTGTAAATCAACCTTTGCTGATTTATGTGGAAGCCTTTTTCTTTCAAAATCCCTTCTTCTGTTTAGGTTAGGGAGACAGGTAAGAGGCCTGGATTTTCTTTTGGATTCCTCATGATAGGTAAGTTAGTTTTGTTTTATTTCTAGAGCTTTTTCTTTGTTGTTTTGGTGATGCCCACCAGACTGATAAAATATTTGGTTGTTGTAAAACTGCAAACTCTGTGGCAGCCTTGGTCCTTCCTTGGGACCAGGAAGCAGCTGCAATGTCTTTTTGTGTTGCTCTCTGGTTTTCTCTAGGCTGGGGTGTAGCAGCACACACAACAGATACACAACATACATTCACCCTGCAGGAAAACGAGTGAAGGAGACCATTACAACCAAGCTGGGTTTGTTGGGTGCAGAGGTTGAAGAAACTTCCTCCCTTTCTTTAATCACACCTGCCCTGTGTCAGATGTTCCATTGACCCACTGAGAGGAATCACTTCAGAAACATCAGGAAAACGAGCTCATCCCAGGGATCAACTAGGATTCATAATCTTCACCAGGGGCTCCCTCAGAGAGAAATCTCCTTCTCTACTGTAGATGAACAAACCCAGCACTTTAGGAACACTGTTATACTGATGTTTGCTTTGTGTGATGGTAGAGTCACTTCCCATCATCCTCAGATAAAGCGCAGAGGCTCTGGACTTTTACAGAATGGTTTTATATCCAGTCCTGTAGAAAGTGCCAGGTGGTTCGTGCCAGGGTGTTGGGCCTCTGATGGGGTCAGCTGCCTGTCGCCTATGGTTCGTTGAGACTCTCACTCTTAGGCCATGGGTAACCCATCTGGGGCCTCCCTCCTTTTCCTGCTGGGATGGACACACAGCCAGTATGTGTGGTCTTATATCTTCTGTACTCCTGGGGCGATGGATGGCCCGGATCCTTCTCTGTCTGCCTCTGGCTCCTGGGGGGCGCTATAATGACTTCCCACCCCTCATTATCAAGTACATTTCGTAACAAACAAAAATACAAAGACACTCACTCCTACTCACAAACACCACAAAAAGATTGTTGATTTGTGTATCTGTCCATTTTCACATGTAAGCGAAGCTGGTAGAGGAACAAAATAATACTGTACTGATAAATGTTAAGGCTGAATATTCCCAAACGTGGGAATATTCAGCCTTGACTATATAAAATAAACACAATATATGTGTGAGATTACCTGATTACTGAAGGTAATTATTTTCCCCAAGCTTTCACTCTCTGGGTTGCTCGCGGTGTTACTCTCTGTGGCCGGAGCAGCATTCCGAGCAGTCCTTGACAGCTTTCCTTCCTCCTCTGTCCAGTCAGAGCTATTTTGACCTTCAGTTTGATTGGATCTCATCGATGTTTCAGAACACTCAGAATCCACAAGCTCAGACTCCAGTTTGGTGGGTAAGGCTTCACTGCTGTCATGCACTGGAGCAGACTGATAATCATTTATCCCTGACTCCACATCAGTGTTGATAGTCTGAGAATACATGGAATCAGTGGTAGACTGATTAAAATGAGTTTCATCTTCAGAGGACTTTTCTGTTGTTTGTTGACAAGCTTCATCGCTGGCTGAGGCAATGGCACAGGGCGCAACAGAGGCAGGTATGTTGTCTTCCTCCTTACTAGGTGCTGGATCTCTGGACTGGATCTCTCTGGAAAATTCAGTTTTGTTCTTCACATTATCTCCATTTGAGGCAGAATAGGAAGAGCAAGGGGCTCGGGATCCCTTCTCCACTGGAGAGAGGGTTGTTGAAGGAGCCAATGGTCTTCTGTTGCTCCCCTTTTCTGGAGCTTCTGGACTGGAAAAAGTCTCAAAAGAGTGAATCCTTTGCTTGATTGATTGGTTGGTTGCAGATGATGCAGATCTGATGCCAAAGTTTCTGCTGAAGCTTGCAGCAGATGTTTGCTCTGATGGTTTTACTTGCGTCTTCTGGTCCTGCTCATCCTTAATTTTCCTCAGACTCTGGCGAAACCAGGCAGGTTTGGGTGCCACTGGAGGCGCCTTTTTAAGTTCTGAAGGAGTTTCAGATTTATTTTCAGGAGTCATTGTGACTGTGTCATCGACCTCAAGGACATTCTCTTCGTCATTCATTGTAGCAGAAAGGCTGTGTACATTAACAGTAACTCTACTGTCTGTAACGTGTGGGTAGTGATTCTCGCAGCTTTTCAGAGGAGGTGTTCTAGTGAACCCAGGGATCCCAGAGCTGTTCTTGGATAGGGTGACCAACACAGGCCTGTCTCTTTAGAGTTTTTCTCTTTGGCTGTGAGCAATGAACAGCTGATGAACTACCTGTACACAAGACACAGACAAAAACAAAAGAATTTATTGTGCATTTGAAACATTTCATGTCACAAACTCAAAATCTAAATAGTTTTAACTTAAAGGTGGATGCATCTTAAAGAAAGACCTCTTGGGTTAGTTAGGGTATGTCAACTTCTTTGTAAGGCATTTTTCTGTAGACACTGTAATGTCAAATTGTATAAGACTTAATTTGAATGGTTATATCTAGTTCAGGGGTGTCAAACTAATTTTACATCATGGGCTACATACACCACACTTTGATCTCAAGTGGGCCTGACCAATCTAAACTGCTTTTCTACATAATAAAGAAAAAGCTGCTGTGGTAAATAAAGAAATCTGTCAGCACAAATCTTTGAACTTCTTCTTTTTCTGTTTTTTAACTGTTGTAAGAAACATGAAATTTCTATAGTAGAAAGTAAAAACAGAAACTTTTCTGTTTTCACAAAGTTACAGGGGTTTTATTGGAGACATAGCTTAGGATTTGCAATTTGCCATAATTTGTGAAAGTAGAAATTTCTCCCATATTGAACAGCAGGAATTAGGTTTTCTTGTCAGAGGTCGTTTTTAGGGAAAAAACAAACAAACAAAACAAAAACAGCAGCCGACAACACTGTACACAACAGCAGACCAGTGCGTAATAAGCATGGGAAACTGGCCTCAACGTACACTGAGAGATAGAGCTGTGCAGGAAATGGGATTTTATTCTGGTGGAAGCAAAACTGCAAAGTAAGAGAGAATTCATAACAATGTTTATCAGACATGAAGTGCAGTCTTGGTCTTGTTTTGCTGCTGGTTCAGTGAATTTTGGTTGGAAAGTGACAAAACTGCAACATTACAAACAATTACAACATTTAAAAAACAAAACAAAAAAGCAGCCCCTGCACTATGTTTGATCTATAAATCTGAAATGTGACAGCCTCATATAAAATATCAACACAATCAAAACAGTCTCTTAGAGCCATCTCCTAGAATCTCTTAGAACCCAACAGGAAGTCAGCCATGTTGAGTCTGCTGACTAATTTTGGCTACATATCTCGCCATTTCTGGACCTCGTACTTTAACAAACTCCTTGTAGGGATTTCATCAGATCAACATGATCTTCAGTGAACTGAATGGCTGGAATGCAAAGCGTTTGAGGTTTTTGTGAAAGGACATTGTCATGGCAGCACACCAAATTACGATCACTTAAAATGAGACTGCTGTAACTCAGTGACAGATTCTGCAAACTCCAGCAGACTTGACAGACATGATGAGAATCCGGATTGATATGCCATATATGACATATTTTATTGGTTTCATACATAAGAGTTTCAAAATGGCACCTTATGCATTTAGAAAGTCCTAAGGAAACACAGTATGAGCTACAAGAATGAAATTTGGTACACCTGTGTAAAATAATAAGGAGGGAAGGACACGAAAGTCCTTCCTAACAGACTTCCTTATTAAGTCTGTTGGGCCCTGTTGGGACCATTTTTGCAGGATGTTTTACACAGTTTCAAGGCAACAGCCTCACACTGGTACAGGAAAGCCTTAGGGAGTTGGTCTTAAAGTTACATCGAAAACTGAGTTTTCAGGGCATGACTCTGGCGGTATGGCGAATTTCAATGTTTCACCATGAAGCAAGAAATTGCTCTAACTCAGATAAATCTAGCCCAGTCTCTCCCAAATTCACAGGGATGATGAGAGATTGGCACACACCTTCATTGTGATATTTGCTTTCCAGTTCTATAGCGCTTATCAGTAGTTGTTGCAAAAAGGCGCCAAATTTAAAAAAAAATGTTTCTTTATTTTATTTATTTATTTTAGACAAGACTGGTCCTTATAAAATATCCAGACACTTGGCCCAGTGTTTATGAAAGCTTGACATATACCTTGTGTCACCACATGTTTTAACTGTCAAAGCTCTTCCCACTGAATTTATTGACTCATTAAAATGGCACATAAATATGTACATAAAGTTCTTCAGTAAGGCATGAAAAGTTGATAAATATTTGACGTGCAGATGTCCATCTCTGTTGAAACCTGTAGTTTTTTTCATTATGGCTCAACTGGAATTACGCCACAAAAAAATAGTATAAAAAGAGGAACCATAGGCAACAATCAACATCATCTGTGCACATGTAAAATTCACCTGCCTATTAGCTTGCATGTACTACTTCCAGCACTGTCACTTCACAACATCATCCTCAGAAAGATCACTTCTGAAGATATGAAAAAAGTATTTCATTTTGCTCACTGTTATATTCTGGTCTCATTCACGACAGACTCCAGAATATCAATTTCCTGCCCAACAGAGTAGTAAGATTTATTAACAAGTCATGTGACTCAGATTGACTCTCTGCCATGTACAACAACAACATACAGCCTGACGTTGCGGCCCAACACTCGCTTACTTGTGTTAAACGTCCGTGCAGCAACACAACCTGCTGTGGAACACATCTCATCCTGTAGACAACAATTCACATTATTACACTCACCACATCCAATACTTGGTCTGCTGAATAAAATCATGGAACCTTTACAGTGGCTTGCAAAAGTATTCGACCCCCTTGAACTTTCCCACATTTTGTCACATTACAGCCACAAACATGAATCAATGTTATTGGAATTCCAGGTGAAAGACCAACACAAAGTGGTGCACACGTGAGAAGTGGAACGAAAATCACACATGATTCCAAACATTTTTTACAAATAAATAACTGCAAAGTGGGGTGTGTGTAATTATTCAGCCCCCTTTGGTCTGAGTGCAGTCAGTTGCCCATAGACGTTGCCTGATGAGTGCTAATGACTAAACAGAGTGCACCTGTGTGTAATCTAATGTCAGTACAGATACAGCTGCTCTGTGACAGCCTCAGAGGTTGTCTAAGAGAATATTGGGAGCAACAACACCATGAAGTCCAAAGAACACACCAGACAGGTCAGGGATAAAGTTATTGAGAAATTTAAAGCAGGCTTAGGCTACAAAAAGATTCCCCAAGCCTTGAACATCCACGGAGCACTGTTCAAGCCATCATTCAGAAATGGAAGGAGTATGGCACAACTGTAAACCTACCAAGACAAGGCCGTCCACCTAAACTCACAGGCCGAACAAGCGCTGATCAGAAATGCAGCCAAGAGGCCCATGGTGACTCTGGACGAGCTGCAGAGATCTACAGCTCAGGTGGGGGAATCTGTCCATAGGACAACTATTAGTGGTGCACTGCACAAAGTTGGCCTTTATGGAAGAGTGGCAAGAAGAAAGCCATTGTTAACAGAAAACCATAAGAAGTCCCGTTTGCAGTTTGCCACAAGCCATGTGGGGGACACAGCAAACATGTGGAAGAAGCTGCTCTGGTCAGATGAGACCAAAATGCAAAACGCTGTGTGTGGTGGAAAACTAACACTGCACATCACTCTGAACACACCATCCCCACTGTCAGATATGGTGGTGGCAGCATCATGCTCTGGGGGTGCTTCTCTTCAGCAGGGACAGGGAAGCTGGTCAGAGTTGATGGGAAGATGGATGGAGCCAAATACAGGGCAATCTTGGAAGAAAACCTCTTGGAGTCTGCAGAAGACTTGAGACTGGGGGCGGAGGTTCACCTTCCAGCAGGACAACCACCCTAAACATAAAGCCAGGGCAACAATGGGATGGTTTAAAACAAAACATATCCATGTGTTAGAACGGCCCAGTCAAAGTCCAGATCTAAATCCAATCGAGAATCTGTGGCAAGATCTGAAAACTGCTGTTCACAAATGCTGTCCATCTAATCTGACTGAGCTGGACCTGTTTTGCAAAGAAGAATGAGCAAAGATTTCAGTCTGTAGATGTGCAAAGCTGGTAGAGACAGACCATAAAAGACTGGCAGCTGGAACTGCAGCAAAAGCTGGTTCTACAAAGTATTGACTCAGGGGGCTGAATAATTACGCACACCCCACTTTGCAGTTATTTATTTGTAAAAATGTTTGGAATCATGTCTGATTTTCGTTCCACTTCTCACGTGTGCACCACTTTGTGTTGGTCTTTCATGTGCAATTCCAATAACATTGATTCATGTTTGTGGCTGTAATGTGACAAAATGTGGGAAAGTTCAAGGGGGCCGAATACTTTTACAAGCCACTGTAGCTTCTGATGCTTCTTAGTTGTAGCAATCACAATAACACTCTTTTTTTTTTTTTAGGGTTAAGCACAATATCATACTGGGCACCATAACTAGCACAAACTCTTAAGTAATCAGCACTGTGGTGGGACAAAATGACCACATCATCAACGTACATTAAATGATTAATAAGAAGGTTGCCCACCATACAATCAGTCTTACAATCATTTAACTTGACAGAAAGATCATCAAGATCACCAACATACAAATACAATAATCCACCTTGTCTGACTTCTGTAGATACAGAAAAAGGTTCAGATACCTCTGTACCCAAATTAACTTGCATAGTTTGATGTAAATACCAAAAGTGTAAAATCCTTTATCCATTTGATATGCAGGGACCCCTCTGCTTTGCAATTTAATGAACATCTTCAGTTGATTAACTCTGTCAAATGTTTCGGAAGCATCTAAAAACATTTCACCTCTCATCCCGGAAGCTTCTTCAGTTCCAAGCAATTGGTGGAGAGTCCCAGATTTTCACCCCTATTGGGAGTGTCCCTAAGATAGTCCTGGACCCATCCCTCTTAAGGACACTATTTAGAGCATGGCTTGGACACTCCCAATAGGTCTTAAAATCTGGAACTGTCCACCAATTGCTCTGAGGAAGTTCACAGACATTACAAAAGCTCCCTAATTTCACATTATACTCAAAGTTAGAGAGTGTGGTTATCTGTTAAAGGCACTTTAAAGATACTTTAGATACTTTAAAGTCTTTTTTCCAAAAAACTGGCCCCCATACAGTGGCCCCTATCAGACGAACTCTGTCCTTAGTCCCACCATGTGTCTCACGTGGGTGAAAACCTCTCTCCCCCAATCAAAAAGTATATACGGACAGACACATTTGTAGGATCATAAAGCCCACTTTATTCACCTCATTCTCACAAAGTCTTTTTCTATGTAACATTTAAACTCATACTCCAGAAGACGTATCAGAGAGCAACAGGGGTTCGTATCTTGGCCAAGGTTCTTTGGCATGCAGCCGGGATCAAACCAGCGACCTACTGAGCTACAGCCACCAGATAAAATCAGTTTGCAGGGAAATCTACACTGACAGGTCCTTATAAAGTCCGCTAACATGACAAACCACTTTCACCACCTTCAAAAATACCAAGGCGGTTTTCTTACCCACCTATCCACACACGCAGTGAAATATACTCACACACACACACACACACGGCACACACAGACTACATAAGCCAAGACAGCAGAGTTTTGTTCTGTATTTCAGCATATAAATGAAAACAAATATGGCATCTCAAACTGACCAGGAATCTCTCTCTTCATTATCTCAGGGATAAAATAAGCACACATCATTACACATTGTTGTTAATATTATGACATATTTTCACTGTTAAACTGTAGTTTTTTTCAAAACACATCTACATTTCCCTGTTATTGGTGCTACAAATACTCAAACAAACTCAAAACTTGAAAAAAAAAAAACTACTTCCTGAATTTTAAGGAAACTTTCATATTTTTTTTAACTTTTATTTAAAATTTAAATTTGCTTGAAGATTTTGGGGAGTTATTGAGAAAATGTATTTGTTAGACTGAATTACTCCCTACCTCATATTTTTATTTGAAGAAATATACGAGATAGAAAAGAAATTGCAGCTAGTAATCAGCCATTCCTTGATTTGCGTTGTTTTATTCTTGCACAAACACAAAACAATGCTGGTCCTACACATTTTATCACCATGGTTGTGGGGGAACGTTGTCTCGATTCACTCTGTATTGTACCACTGCACATGGTTGAAATGAAAGTAAAGCCACTTGACCTGACTTGACTTGATAAAACAATGCAAATCAGTACTCAGTACAGTGCAGCACTGTTTAACAATGCAAAACAATTTGCACTGTTAAACAGTGCTGCACATTGTTTGATTGCCAGTTAATTTGAGTGTATTTTTAAAACATGTATACAAATAACAATACTTAAGAGAATTGTGTATTTGGTTTGTGTCAGTTGTTGAAAATAAATCTTATTAGTTATTAAAAATGTTAACGTAACATGTTCTTTCAGTTTGTATCAAACCAGAGAGATGCTAGCTTAGAGTACTAATATGAATTTATGCAATGCAGAAAAACAATGTTGTGGTAATATTTTGTCCATATTGTCCAGCTCTACTGAAATGCTTTGTCTAATATGATGATCGCTGTGTGATTATTAGGTGATTCTAATGATTCTCACTAATTCTCATGATTTGCGTCAGGCAGAACTGATAGAGTACATAAGTGTTTACAACCAACCTTACTTCACATCTTTGACATTGTGTGATGTCATCAGGAAAGTGTATGATGCTGTTTCCAAGCTGTATACCCACGTATCATCATTCCTCTTTTGCTTTGTTATTATTACACTTTTTGACAGCTAAGCAGTAAACAGAAAAGGACACCAGGGTCCAAGGATTCATCTTTTTCCTTTCATTTGATATTCTTCCTTGAAGAATGAAAGGAGCTGACAATCACTGGCAATTTTAGTACAGCTCCAACCTGTTATTAGGAGCACTGCTGCTGCCCTGGATAAAGTCACACCTTTTCTTTTTGTTTGGTGCTTATGGGTGTGTGGATGTTGTGTGTGTTTTGTGATGTATTTATCCTGTTTGGCAAACTATACAGAGAAAGACAAATCCTGTACTGAAAAGGAAATGAACAGTCTTTTACTTTCTGATTAAATGCTAATCGCCGCAGTACCAGGCTGAGTTTGCTGTAACATTTTTGGAACAATTGCATTGTCAGCTTGTTCTATAGTTGCATTTATGTGGATAAATAATAGGTAACAGTACCTTGCCTCCGTCCTGTATCTCGACTGTTGTCGCTGCACAGCACAATGTCTGCCTGAGCGAAAGCCTTGCTCGTCTTCGAGTGTTCACGTTCTTCTTCCTGCTTCACAAACAGGAAGCATTGTATCACAAGAACTTCTCTAGCAGCAACCACAGAGAGGTGCAACAACGTACCATACTTCCGTTCAGACATTCAGCTGAGCAACTGTTACTTGACTTTTCGAATCAATACCTTCACACACATATGTATGCACAGACATGGCGATATCGATACAAAAACTAAATGAATTAATAAAAGGAAAACACAATGCTGTTTAACTATAACTGTGCTGTAGTTGTTATGCACAGTACTCGAGTAGAAAAGCAACAACCATCATATTTACCTTTCACACTCTTGAGTAGCACACTAGGTTTGTCAGAGTGGGCAATAAACTGAACTGAGGGTTTGATATCTTGCCCAGGGATACTTTGGCATACAGACTGCAGCAGCCACGGCTCAGACCACCATTAGTGGATGACCTTCTCTAGCTTCTACACGAGAGTCACCCCACTCGCTTAATAATCCAATGAGTTCCAACTAACAAACCAAATAAAGGCTGCTTTATTAGAAGGCAGATGTAAAAGTGTAGATATTAAGCACTTTACTGCCAAATGATATTAATTCAGTAATTAAGTTAAATGACAGGGTTAGGTTTCCTCACATTTCTAAAAGCCGAACCACACAGCGAGCTTTCAGTAGCAAAAGAATGAAAGTCACACTTCTTCACATACAATTCTTAAGAGTAATCCCAGAATCTTTTGCAGGGTTTTTATATACTGATAAAGAGCTACAGGAGGCGTGAGGAGTGGAGTGAGTCACATGGTAGGTCACTCGTTGCATCTGTAGGATCATTAGTGCACTGAGACAAACATGATTACTTACACAGGTTTAGCGTGCTAAGAAAAGGCAGCACAGTAAGATGGCAGCCGTTTCTGCTGATACATTTCAGGGTAGGAACTTAGAGTGGAAGTGAAACGATTGTGATCTGTCAGTTTCATCTCGCATGCATGTTTTCAACTTCCTTATATGGGCACTAAGCTTAGACACTGTTTGCTAAACAAACATGAACGATGAGACACGGATGTCTCAAAGCAGAAGGCCAATACAGCAAAACAAGAAAACAACAACGCTTTGCATGAGTGTGTCGCTCTCAGCTTTCATCATTCAAATTGCTTCTTAAACACAGAGAGCACCCAATTTAAGCTTGAAGGTTTCAGAGCTCATCACAGCACAGAAACAGCTTTAGTGAAGCTTACAAATGATCTTCTTATGGCCTCTGACAGTGGACTCATCTCTGTGCTTGTCCTGCTAGACCTCAGTGTGCATTTGATATTGATCAATAATATTTTATTACAGAGATTAGATCATGCTGTAGGTATTAAAGGTATTGATCAGCAGTAGATTAAATCATATCTTTCTAATAGTCTCCAATTTGTTCACATAAATGTTTTTACGTGCAGAGCCCACTTTACATACTAAATTTAATTTTAGAAACCACAGAGTTTCACACTAAGACCAATTCTGTTTGCATTATAAATGTTTCCCTTAGGCAGTATTATTAGAAGGCACAGCATGTATTTTCACTGTTATGCAGATGATGCCGAGCTTTATCTGTCCATGAAGCCACAAATCACACCATTTAGTTTATGCCTCTGCAGGGAACCTCAAAGACATAAAGACCTGGATGACCTCTAATGTCCTGCTTCTAAATCTGGATCAAACTGAGGTTATTGTGCTCAGCCCTAAAATGTTTAGAAATATGGTGTCTAACCAGATGCTTACAATGGATGGCATTACCTCAGCCTCCAGTAACGCTGTGAGGAACTTTGGTTTTGTTTTTGACCAGGACATGTCCTTCATTGTGCATATTAAACAAATATGTAGGAGTTCTTATTTCCATTTATACAACATCTCTAAAATCAGAAAAATCCTGTCTTAAAATGATGTTGAAAAACTAGTTCATGCATTTATTACTTCCAGGCTGAACTGCTGTAATTCATTATTTTCAGGAAGTCCTAAAAACTCCCTGAAAAGCCTTCAGCTGATACACAATGCTGCAGAAAGAGTCCTGACAGGGACTAGAAAGAGAGAGCAGATTTCTCTTCTGGCTTGTCTTTATTGGCTCCCTGTTTAATCCAGAATCCGATTTAAAACCCTTCTCCTCCCATACAAGGTGTTTCATGATCAGGGCTAATCTTATCTTAACCTCATAGTACAATATCACCCCAAAAGAGCACTTCGCTCTCAGACTTATACTTTACTTGTGGTTTCTATGATATTTAAAAGTAGAATGGGAGGCTTCAGCTCTAAGGCCCCTCTTTGGTGGAACTAGCACCCAGAATGGATTTGGGAGATTTGGGGCCTTGTGGGGGCTAGCTTTTAGACTAACAGCAAATTTAGCACAAGTCCAGCTGAGAGGTCAGCGGTGGAGACAGAGCAACTCTGGGTGCTGACCCGGGAGGCCAGAGGCAGAGAAAACAAGCTCCCATCGCTTTGCTGAATGTTGTTGATCCCTGAGGAGATGGAACTCCCCAGGAGACAAAACAGGAAGCCAGCAACAAAGCTTTTTAGAGGACCAGCAAGGAGGTTAGACCCTCCTGTGGCTGACCAGGCACTCGGTGTCAGATGCACTGGAGAGCCACTGGAGGTCAGTGACACAGGGACCCCTCTGGAGTCTGGTGCTGTCGGTGGCAGGACCACTCTGGCTCAGGTTCAGCTGGACTATGACCCACAGGCTCTGGGACCTATTCGCTCTGACCCTCAGACAGTGAGGAACCAAGAGCTTGGGATCTTGCAAGTACAAGAGGCCTTACAGGTTGTGGGTTTGTTGGCACTGAAGTCACTGAAGGCTCTGGGTTCGCTGGGAATACAGGGAACTAAGGGTTCACTGGGGATATCAAAAGTCAAGAGCTGAGCGGCGTGGGACGTAGGCTGCAGCAATGGAGAAGAGCTGGCACGTGTGGAGGCTGGTGAGTTGGTAGCAGGTATGGCAGTGCAGGGTTGCAGTAGCAAAGAGCAGACCGATGGTGAGACTGGTGAATGAGTGTTCCCCTCTCTCATCTCAAGCAGAGGAGAAGCAGTCGGCCAAAACATGGACCTGCCATGAAGTCCAATAACCTATCCCTTCCATCCAGCCATCCATTTTCTTCCACTTATCCAGGGCCAGGTCGCAGAGCAGCAGCCTAAGCAGACAAGCATTTCTGGTCATTTCTGCTGCTTGTAGCCGGGATCGTGTTCTTTCGGTCACTACCCAAAGCTCGTGACCATAGGTGAGGGTAGGGATATCGATCGACCGGTAAATCAGAAGCTTCACTTTTATGCTCAGCTCTCGCTTCACCACGATGGTGACAGTGGTGCTGTTCAGGCAGATGGGATTTATTTACAGTGAATCGATGCACAGTGGAAAAACAGTTCCAAAAACGTGATCCTTGTGACTCACAGTGAATTCCTTCCTCAGTTCCTTCCTCAGTTCCCACACCAATATTTACAAAACACCACTTGACTCTCCTCACGTGCTGTCCCCACGGTTTCCTGAACATAAGACACAAGACACGGTCGTTAGTTTCACTGCTTGCCAAAAGTGTTATTTTCACCATGATGAAATGGTGATTCACCAACAGTGTTGGGGAGTAACGGAATACATGTACCAGTGTTACGTATTTAAAATACAAGACATGAGTAACTGAGTATTCAGAATACAGTTACTTTGTTGAAATAAAGGGATTACACGGCGGTATTTTCTCGTTTGATATGTTAGGCTATGCTCTCTCTATTTTTGGTGATTCCACACCATTGAAAACCCAAACAAAACACGCATTAAGAGGCTCTAATCATAATGACGTGAAGAAATATTTAAACAAATTATTAAATATGAAGGCAATAAGAGAGTGTTACAGGCATCGCCCTAAAGAATGTAGTCTCATGGGCAGTGTAGTCCGTGCTGCAGGGAGGATGGACTGCCATACCTGTTATGTGTCTGTGAGCGAGGAGGGAGAAAAAGGAAAAGTACGAGTCACCGAGCAGAAACGGGAGCTGGAAGCATGTAAATATAATAATAACCACTGCAGCCTGATAAGCCCAGCTGTAAGTCAGCTGTTAAGACTCGACTGTACACCGTGTTCCTGTTTTCCTCCGAAACAATAAGCTCCGTTGCAGCAGCCTTTCAACGCCTCGCTCTGTCTCTTGCTAGCAAAGTTGACCCAGACAACAAAGTAAAGCTAGTTTTCGGCTACGAGCCCGACACGAACCCGATGTATTAGCCAGAGGTCCCTTTACTACGGTTCGGAGCCGCGGACCTGTTTTATATACGCGCCGAATAGTTTCTATACGAGATCACTGCAAAAAGTGCAGCCTTACCTAATGTCCACCTACTGTTACTCATTCATATTAAGATCTAAACATCTAGCTGGTGTTGGTGTGGAGAGTAACCTTCAGTAACAGTAATAAATCACACAGCAATAAGACATTCATGTTGTTGTAAAAAGCATGATAATATATTAAGTAATCCAAAGTATTTGAAATACGTTACTCTCATTGAGTAACGTAACGGAATACGTTACAAAATACATTTTGGAGCATGTAATCTGTAATCTGTAGTGGAATACATTTTAAAAGGCTCTGGCTCTCGGAGGAGGCGGACGCACTTTTCTCCTCTCCCTTATCTTTCCTGCTAGTTCTTATGTCCTTGTCTAGTCTCGTGTCTTTTTTGTATTACTTTCCCTGGAACACTCTCTCACAGTCTGTGTCTAAAACCTAAAAGAGAATTATGGATTTGATCAGCTGGTCTCTGAATGCTATTGACACCCTTTAACGAGAAGTCTGGGCTCGGGAGAACCCGAGTGCCCTGGAGGGACTTTCCCTGCCAGATACACGATGGACGGGTGGCAGAGGATCGTGTGCCTGGCGGGACTGTCGATCGAGGACGCTGAAGATATCTACCTATTCGGAACCATGGTAACAGGGTTCTTGCTGATCGGAGCTGGCTTGGCCCTGACTTATCGAAGAATTAAGAAAGCGGAACCGGCTGTTCAAACCCCCACAAGGCTGCCCGCTGGGATTGGAACGACAGGTGCGACTTCTCAGAAAGGGCTCACTGAAGGCAGCATGGTTAAGAGCTTGGAGGCGCTTACGACTGCAGTGAATGCTCAGAATAACACCTTTGAGTGTATGTATGTTGGATTACATCAGGAAAGAATCAACTCAGAACATCTCTGGGTGGAAGCTGGATTACACCTCGGATCAGTTGGCTGCAGTCATGAGGTCTCAGAATCTGCTATGTGAGCAAAAAGAGTGACAAGACCACAGAATCGACGGCTAATAACATCACGGAGAAGCTCGCAGCTATTAACGGGAGACTGAGAGACCAGTGTTGGAGTGTTAAAAAACAGCTTGAAATTCTCAATTACCATCATAACCCGGCTACCCCTTCGGCGCCAGCTCAAGGCTGGAGCCGAACAACAACTCCCTGATAACGACTGTGTTGAGTCTGTTCCTTCCCATTCCATGCAAGGCCACCTGGGTTGGCTGGAAGACTGTTTACTTAGCCTGGCAGGGCGAAGGACACTGTCTCAGCTGAACTATGGACACGCACACACATACATATACTGATACTGATAAGCACTCACTGCATCACCCTCCCTACCCCGGATCCAACGCCACCTCCAACGCTTACCTCCCACATGATGTGGACATTGGGTCAGCTGGAGGCGCAGTCGAAAGATTGCAGCGGTCCCAGATCAGATGTACGCACTGGAACTCTTTCCCATGTTGCTTGTCTGTGTTTATTGTGTTATGGTGTGTTGATACCTGTGCATTCCTGTATTATCCTTTTGTGTTACACATTTCAATGTTTTTTTTTCCTCGCTACCTAGCCTGACCTGTCTCCCCAATGTGATGTTTGTATTGTATGTACGGTCGGCAAGGTCTGTCATCTCGGTTGTGGGCAAAAGACCTGCAACTGACAAATAAAGGCTATCTCATCTCATCTCATCAAAAGTAACCTTCCCAACACTGTTCACCGAAGCACAAGCTGGGGTTCACTGACTGTTGTCACAAAACGTTCCAGCATCGACTGAAGCTACACTGTTAAATAGTGCCCAGGTAATGATCCATCAGCAGAAGGTGTGGCTGGCTCAAGAGCACATCAGCATATCTTTTCTGTTTGACGAGTGGAGCATTACACAGGGTGGTCTGCAAAGAGTGCTTTAGGAACCTTCCTGCCACTGTCTACAGCATCGTCCATTAACAGGGTTTGCAGGGCTAAGATGTATTCAGAAATATGCAAGCAGGAGATGGTGAATAAAGTATCACTACTATAGTATAATACTTGCAACTCCTGGGGAAAAAAACAGGTAATGCTTTTTCTTATGTTTGATAAACAGGTTATTGATCAAAAGTTGGAGGAAAGCCACATTTCTCCTTATTTGGGTGAAATCCACCACTTCGGCTCAGGTTTCTTCTTCTGCAGCTTCCTAGGCATCCCCTTATGTCGAGACGCCACTTCACCCATCACCAGGACAGCCACCTCATGGCCTCTGTCAGGCCTCTAGAGTGTCCACATTCCTGTAAAGGGTCTTAGTCTTGTGTCTGTTGTATCAGAGTAACAGACTGCTTCCAAAACTACAGTGTGCAACAAAGTACAAAACACAAATATGTGGTGCTAATTATGAGATATTAGTCTTACAGATAAAAATAAATCCCAGCAGGTCTCATTTGTGGCACCCCAACCATGTTTCCAATCTTGGTTCAGGAGACAGCGCTGCCAGAGTCTCCCTGCTTAGTTGAAAATCAGGCCTGGGATCCATTTTATATATATTACATACTAGTTTATATACTGTAGTAAATGTATACAAATTCAGTCCCAGAAATTATCCATGAAACTAACTAAAGGTAACATGTAATTCCTAAAAGCTTGTAGGTTAAACAAAGTTATTTTAACTGGATAGGATTATCTCGTAGCTGAGGTACAAAACATGCTGGTGACAACAGTGCAACTGCTGTAGGTCCTGGGAGATTAAAAAAAACAGAGCAAGATTTCGAGCTCCATTTTTACAAGCCTGTGCTTCACACTGTAACGGTTGTTAGGTGACAAGAGATAAACCCAGGTAAGGGTGGGAATAGATCGAAGGCTAGAGCATCCAATTTCACTCCAATTCCAGCCTTCACGGTCCACGAGGAACTCGGCCTATGAAGGACCGAGGCTACATAGACTGGGTAGGCTGGGTCCTTTGAAAGATGCAGCCCCTGAATTTGTACGCAGTCTTTGTGTGTGTTGGAGGGAGATGGATATGTTTAAAGAACCACAAGCTCTGTATCAAACATGGCTTACATGAGAAACCGAGGTGCCAAATTGTCACGCTGGTCATGTGCCACCTTGTGTCATCTACATCAAGAAGATGTAACCTCGTTTGATCTAATCACGTGTAAAGTAAGCGACTTCATCTTTGGTCAGTTCAATTACACATCACTGATTATTCTGAATACTTTAATGTTTTTGTATCTCTGCAACTAATTTCTTCTTAAAGCTGGCAGTCATGATTTTGAAGCAAGAGGTAGCAGATCCCCCGTTAATGAACAGACCATCAGTGAACACTGATGAAATAGACCAAACACTAATTAAAGCAACAGGTTGGCTTATAATGTGTTTTTTAGTTATCTAAAGTGTTCTTTGTTTCAGGACACAACTATAAATATTTGTAATCAACAGATTATTTGAGTGCAGGGTGTTTGGCCAACATGACACACATGAGCAATGAGTAAGAGCATTTTGAGAACACTTGCTCTTAATTATAGAGCTGGCCTACCATGTGACTGATGTTTCCTTCGCTGCCAGATTGACTTCACCCTTTGCAGCAGTTGGTTTCACTGGTTCTGCATTTGTTTTGCCCCCCCTCCCATATGTACTAGGACATATGCCCTATGTTGAAATATATAGAGCACTTATTGGCCTTCTACAAAGTATTTGTTTGTTTGTTTGTTTTAATTTTACATATTTTAAGCCATAAAAATCCTCCACACACATTTGAGATACATCCTTACGTGTTCAGTGAAAAGTACTTATCCCCGTCCATAAACTCGACCAGGTGGTGCATTTCAAATATAAAGCCTAAATTAAAGAAATAACTAAACCCAAATAACGCCCTGATCATAGGCTGCATCAGCGACATGATGTTTGACGATAAGACTATATTTATATTATACATTTTAAATTAAATGCCTGCAGGCCACAGAAACCAGATATAAATTTACAAATAAATCCGTGATGTAGTGTCCTCGAAAGGTGAACTACGATTTGGCGCGGGAATACTGTATTTAGCTAACTCAATTTATATATTGGATAAGGTGTAACAGATGTTTGTTTATGCTTCATATTCTGATTAACATGGAAAACAAAAGTGTAACACACATGAATCTACTGTATACACACAGATAGAAAATAAAAATAGGAGCAGACTGTCTGTGGGTGTAAGCTTGAATTAAAGCTTGATTTAAATGTCACTGATCCACTATTTATGCAGCCATAATAATAGACCACCTATCCTCGTTTGTTTATTGTGTGCAGTGTTTCTGCCCATATGAACAACCACAGTGCACAGACTAATATTTCTGTCCTCTGTTAGACTTGGAGAAACCTGTAAAATGGAGACAAGTAAAGCATAATTTGACTGTCCATCCATCCATCCATCCATCCATCCGTTTTCTTCCGCTTATCCGGGGCCGGGTCGTGGGGGCAGCAGCCCAAGCAGAGAAGCCCAGACCTCCCTCTCCCCAGCCACCTCCTCCAGCTTATCCGGGGGAACACCAAAGCGTTCCCAGGCCAGCCAAGAGATATAATCTCTCCAGCATGTCCTGGGTCTGCCCCGGGGCCTCCTCCCGGTGGGACATGCCCGGAACACCTCACCCAGGAGGCGCCCAGGAGGCATCCTTGTGAGATGCCCGAACCACCTCAGCTGGCTCCTTTCGATGTGGAGGAGCAGCGGCTCTACTCTGAGCCCCTCCCGGATGGCTGAACTTCTCACCCTATCTCTAAGAGAGAGGCCAGCCACCCTTCGGAGGAAGCTCATTTCTTGTATCCGCGATCTCGTTCTTTCGGTCACTACCCACAGCTCGTGGCCATAGGTGAGGGTGGTGACGTAGATCGACCAGTAAATTGAGAGCTTCGCTTTTACACTCATCTCTCTCTCTTCACCACAACAGACTGGTATAGCGTCCGCATCACTGCAGCCGCAGCACCGATCCGTCTGTTGATCTCCCGCTCCCTTCTCCCATCACTCGTGAACAAGACCCCGAGATACTTAAACTCCTCCACTTGGGGCAGGAACTTGTCCCTGACCCGGAGTGGGCACTCCACCCTTTTCCAGCTGAGGACCATGGCTTCAGATTTGGAAGTGCTGATTCTCAGAATTTGACTGTGTAATATGTAAAGTGTTTTAGAGCATAACTGCTACCCATCCTCTGTAACATACCCTGTGTGGCCCAAACAAGCACAACAAAGGCACAATGAGTTTTTCTCTCTTTCAGCATGAAGAAAAGTTTGCATAGTGACCTACAGTGTGTGTTGTTACGTAAGCCAACGTTAATGAGTGAACATAAGTGGCTGAATATCAGCTGAGCAGCTAGAATGTTAAATCATCACATTTACTGGTGTTTGCCTTAGACCCACACTTCTACAGTGTTGTCCAGATAAACATGCGTCTCTGCAAATGAACAATTACATAAAAACGTAAAAATGAGCCTAGCAGTAAGAACTATCCTAAATCTGTTTCCTCTCATTTGATCATGATTATGATGGATCTGTTTTGCCTCAACTGTTTACATGCAGACACATCTGTGTTGGTTATATGTGGAGTTGGATATGGGACTGTAGTAATTCAATTCAATTCAATTTTATTTATTTACCACCAAATCACAATAACAGTCGCATCAAGGCGCTTTATATTGTACAGTAGATCGCACAATAATAGATTCAGAGAAAACCCAACAATCATATGACCCCCTATGAGCAAGCACTTCTGCGACAGTGGGAAGGAAAAACTCCCTTTTAACAGGAAGAAACCTCCGGCAGAACCAGGCTCAGGGAGGGGTGGGGCCATCTGCTGCGACCGGTTGGTGGTGAGAGAAAGAAGACAGGATAAAGACATGCTGTGGAAGAGAGACAGAGGCTAATAACAGATATGATTCAGTGCAGAGAGGTCTGTTAACACATTGTGAGTGAGAAAGGTGACTGGAAAGGAAAAACTCAATGCATCATGGGAATCCCCCGGCAGCCTACGTCTATTGCAGCATAACTAAGGGAGGATTCAGGGTCACCTGGTCCAGCCCTAACTATATGCTTTAGCAAAAACGAAAGTTTGAAGCCTAATCTTGAAAGTAGAGATAGTATCTGTCTCCTGAATCCAAACTGGAAGCTGTTTCCACAGAAGAGGGGCCTGAAAACTGAAGTCTCTGCCTCCCATTCTACTTTTAAATACTCTAGGAACAACAAGTAGGCCTGCAGAGCGAGAGCGAAGTGCTCTAATAGGGTGATATGGTACTACAAGGTCATTAAGATAAGATGGGGCCTGATTATTTAAGACCTTGTATGTGAGGAGCAGGATTTTGAATTCAATTCTGGATTTAACAGGAAGCCAATACAGGAGAAATCTGCTCTCTCTTTCTAGTCCCTGTCAGGACTCTTGCTGCATTTTGGATTAACTGAAGGCTTTTCGGGGAGTTTTTTTAGGACATGCTGATAATAATAAATTACAGTCGTCCAGCCTGGAAGTAATAAATGCATGAATATTTCTAACTTTAGAGATGTTGCACAAATGGAAGAAAGCAGTCCTACATATTTGTTTAATATGTGCATTGAACAGAATAGAATAGAATAGAATTCAACTTTATTGTCATTGCACATGTCACAGGTACAGGGCAACGAAATGCAGTTTGCATCCATCCAGAAGTGCTTTAGCCATGATATAGATATATTACAATATATATTAGCAATAATATAGATATGTGAGTATATTACAGAAATGGGTCTATTATGCTCCTCCTTGAATCGCTACTTTATTGTGGTGGAGGGGTTTGTGTGTCCCAGGGATCCCAGGGGCTATGTTGTCTGGGGGCTTTTGCCCCCTGGTAGGGTCTCCCATGGCAAATTGGTCCTGGGTGAGGGACCAGACAAAGAGCGATTCAGAAGACCCTTATGAAAAGAATATCGAGGGAACAGTTTACCCTGCCCGGGATAGGGTTACCGGGGCCCCGCCCTGGAGCCAGGCCCGGGGAGGGTGCCCGAGGGCGAGCGTCTGGTGGCCGGGCCTTAGTCCATGGGGCCCGGCCGGGCACAGCCCGAAGAGGAGACATGGGCCCATCCTCCCGCAGGCCCACCACCCGCAGGAGGCGCCATAGGGGTCGGGTGCATTGTGTGCCGGGTGGCGGCCAGGAGCGGAGGCCCTGGTGGACTGACCCCCGGCTGCCAAGACTGGCAATAGGGACATGGAATGTCACCTCTCTGGTGGGGAAGGAGCCTGAGTTAGTGCATGAGGTTGAGAGGTACCGGCTAGATATAGTCGGGCTCACCTCTACGCATGGCTTGGGCTCTGGAACCAGTCTCCTGGAGAGGGGCTGGACTCTGTCTCAGTCTGAAGTTGCCCCTGGGGAGAGGCGGCGGGCTGGGGTGGGTATTCTAATATCCCCTCGGCTTGCTGCCGGTACGTTAGGGTTTTTCCCAGTGGACGAGAGGGTTTGTTCCCTGCGCCTTAGGGTCGGGGAATGGGTCCTGACTGTCATCTGCGCTTATGCGCCGAGTGGCAGTTCGGAGAGTACCCAGCCTTCTTAGAGTCCCTGGGGGGGGGGGGGGGGGGGGGGGGGGGGTGCTGGAAGGTGCTCCACCTGGAGACTCCGTTGTCCTGCTGGGAGACTTCAATGCTCACGTGGGGTAACGACAGCGAGACCTGGAGGGGCGTGATTGGGAGGAACGGCCTCCCTGATCTGAACCTGAGCGGTGCTTTGTTATTGGACTTCTGTGCTAATCACAGTTTGGCCATAACGAACACCCTGTTCGAACATAAGAGTGTCCATAAGTGCACGTGGCACCAGGACGCTCTAGGCCGTAGGTCGATGATCGATTTTGTAATCGTATCACCAGACCTGCGACCATATGTTCTGGACACTCGAGTAAAGAGAGGGGCTGGGCTGTCAACTGATCACCACTTGGTGGTGAGTTGGATCAGGTGGCGGGGGAGGACGCTGGACAGACCTGGTGCACCTAAACGCGTAGTGAGGGTGTGCTGGGAACGTCTAGCAGAGGCCCCAGTCCGCAAGATCTTTAACGCACACCTCCGGCAGAGCTTCAACAGCATTCCGAAGGAGACTGGGGACATTGAGTCCGAATGGACCATGTTCAGCGTCTCCATTGCCGAAGCTGCTGCATTGAGCTGCGGCCGCAGGGTGGTTGGTGCCTGCCGTGGTGGTAATCCCCGAACCAAATGGTGGACACCAGAGGTGAAGGGAGCCACCAGGCTGAAGAAGGAGTCCTATCGGGCTTGGTTAGCCTGTGGGACTCCGGAGGCAGCCGACAGGTATCGACAGGCCAAGCGGAATGCGGCTCGGGCAGTGGCTGAAGCAAAAACTCGGGTGTGGGAGGAGTTCGGAGAGGCCATGGAAAAAGACTTTCGGACTGCCTCGAAGAGATTCTGGCAAACCGTCAGGCATCTCAGGAGGGGAAAGTGGTGCTCTACCTGCACTGTGTATAGTGCTGGCGGAGTGCTGCTGACGTCGACTGAGAAAATTGTCAGGCGGTGGAAGGAATATTTCGAGGACCTCCTTAATCCCACTGACACGTCTTCCGAGGAGGAAGCAGAGTCTGGGGATGAGGGGAATGACCCGCCAATTTCCGGGGGCGAGGTCACTGAGGCAGTTAAACAACTCCTTGGTGGCAGAGCCCCTGGTGTTGATGAGGTCCGCCCCGAGTTCCTGAAGGCTCTGGACGTTGTAGGGCTGTCCTGGTTGACACGCCTCTGCAATGTTGCGTGGAGATCAGGGGCAGTACCTGTGGACTGGCAGACCGGGGTGGTGGTCCCCATCTTTAAGAAGGGGGACCGGAGGGTGTGTTCCAACTACAGGGCGATCACACTCCTCAGCCTCCCTGGGAAAGTCTATGCCAGGGCGCTGGAAAGGAGAGTTCGTCCGCTAGTCGAACCTCGGATACAGGAGGAACAATGCGGTTTTCGTCCTGGTCGCGGAACACTGGACCAGCTCTTTATCCTCTCGAGGATACTTGAGGGTGCATGGGAGTTTGCCCAACCAGTCTACATGTGTTTTGTGGACTTGGAGAAGGCATTCGACCGTGTCCCTCTTGGGGTCCTGTGGGAGGTGTTGCGGGAGTATGGGGTGTCTGGCCCATTGTTACAGGCCATTCGATCCCTATACAACTGTTGCAAGAGCTTGGTTCGCATTGCCGGCAATAAGTCGGACTCGTTCCCGGTGGGTGATGGGCTCCGCCAGGGCTGCCCTTTGTCTCCGGTTCTGTTCATAATTTTTATGGACAGGATTTCTAGGCGCAGCCAAGTGGCGGAAGGCTTTCGCTTTGGTGGCCTCAGAATCTCATCTCTGATTTTTGCGGATGATGTGGTTCTGTTGGCTTCATCGGGTGAGGGCCTCCAGCTCGCACTGGAACGGTTCGCAGCCGAGTGTGAAGCAGCGGGAATAAGGATCAGCACCTCCAAATCTGAGGCCATGGTTCTCAGCCGGAAAAGGGTGGAGTGCCCACTCCGGGTCGGGGATGAGTTCCTGCCCCAAGTGGAGGAGTTCAAGTATCTCGGGGTCTTGTTCGCGAGTGATGGGAGAAGGGAGCGGGAGATCGACAGACGGATTGGGGCTGCAGCTGCAGTAATGCGGACGCTGCACCGGTCCGTCGTGGTGAAGAGGGAGCTGAGTGTAAAAGCGAAGCTCTCAATTTACCGGTCGATCTACGTCCCTACCCTCACCTATGGCCACGAGCTGTGGGTAGTGACCGAAAGAACGAGATCGCGGATACAAGCGGCAGAAATGAGCTTCCTCCGAAGGGTGGCTGGCCTCTCCCTTAGAGATAGGGTGAGAAGTTCGGCCATCCGGGAGGGGCTCAGAGTAGAGCAGCTGCTGCTCCACATCGAAAGGAGCCAGCTGAGGTGGTTCGGGCATTTGACAAGGATGCCCCCTGGGCGCCTCCTGGGTGAGGCGTTCCAGGCATGTCCCACCGGGAGGAGGCCCCGGGGCAGACCCAGGACACGCTGGAGAAATTATATCTCTTGGCTGGCCTGGGAACGCCTTGGTGTTCCCCCGGATAAGCTGGAGGAGGTGGCCGGGGAGAGGGAGGTCTTGGCCTCTTTGCTTAGGCTGCTGCCCCCGCAACCCGGCCTCGGATAAAGCGGATGAAGAAGATGGATGGATGGAGGGTCTATTATGGTATGTTATAATGTACACGGTATGAAGTATGTTATGAATATGCTATAACTATAAGTGTGTACAGGCTGTAGTGAGTACAAGCTATGTACAGGCTATGAACAGGATATAAATATGAAAAACTATACAGAAATCTGAGATATACAGCTATACAGAAATGTGAACTATGCAGGTTATAAACAGTTGTAGAATTAAAAATTATCGTATGTACAGAATGATTATTTACACAGAACTATACAGTAGTGCAGTTAAGATAAGTGAGATATGTGGATAATTTCTATCCATAAATATATATATCTATATAAAGTGCTAGTGGTTGTGAGTGGTGGTTCAGTCCATGTTATTATTGTGTGTATGAGGGTACAGTTGTCCATTTTGTGTGTAGGTGGTTGTGGGTGTGGGTGTGTCCAGTCCATGTGTTAACGTGGGTCAGATGTTAGGAGGCAGAGTTCAGGAGTCTGACAGCTGTGGGGAAGAAGCTGTTCCGGTACCTGGTGGTCTTAGTCCGGAGGCTCCTGTAGCGCCTCCCAGAGGGCAGGAGGGTGAAGAGTCCATGTGATGGGTGACTGGGGTCTTTGATGATTTTCCCAGCCCTTTTCAGACACCGCTTCCTGTAGATGTCTTTTATGGCAGGAAGTGGCGCTCCAGCGATGCGCTGGGCAGTTTTCACGACCCTCTGCAACGCCTTCCGGTCCGAGGCAGAGCAGTTCCAGTACCAGACTGTTGTACAGTTGGTCAGGATGCTCTCGATGGTGCAGCGATAGAAGTTCACCAGGATGTCTGAGGACAGGTGGTTCTTCCTCAGAGTCCTCAAGAAGAAGAGGCGCTGGTGAGCGTTCTTGACCAGCTTGGAGCAGTTGGTCGTTCAGATGAGATCCTCGGAGATGTGGACTCCCAGGAACTTGAAGCTGCTAACACGCTCCACAGCCATCCCCTTAACCCTGGAGAAACCATGGGGTCAAATTTGACCCCATGGTTTCCCTAGTAAACCAATGGGGTCGGATCTGACCCCATGGGTTTTCCAGGGTTAATGTAGATGGGTGGATGTGGGTCAGCATTCCCCCTGTAGTCCACGATGAGCTCCTTGGTCTTCTCGGTGTTAAGCAGCAGGTTGTTTCTGTCGCACCACTCGGCCAGACGATCCACCTCCTCCCTGCAGGCGGCCTCATTGTTGTCACTGATGAGGCCAATCACCGTGGTGTCATCTGCAAACTTAATGATGGTGTTGGAACCATCAGCCGGTCTGCAGTCGTGGGTGAAGAGGGAGTAGAGGAAAGGGCTCATCATTGTGATTGCAGATGAGCAGCGGTTATCCAGCCGGACATGTTGGGGGCGGTTGGTCAGGAAGTCCAGTAACCATTTGCACATGAGGGAACTGATGCCCAGGTCTGTCAGTTTCCTGATGAGTTGTGAGGGGTGGATTGTATTGAATGCTGAACTGAAGTCTATAAACAGCATTCTGGTGTAGATGTTGTTGTTGTCCAGGTGTGAGAGGACAGAGTGCAGTGCGATGGAGACTGCATCCTCTGTGCTCCTGTTTCTGGCGGTATGCGAATTGGTGGGGGTCCAGGGGGGGGGGGGGGGGGAGACAGGATTTGAAGTGTGCTAGGACCAGCTGCTCTAAGCACTTTGTGATGATGGGGATAAGTGCTACTGGGCGGTAGTCATTGAGGTAGATGGGTTGGAGTTTTTGAGTATCGGGACGATGGAGGTGGATTTGAAGCAGGCCGGTACCACAGCGTGGGACAAGGACAGGTTGAATATGTCTGTGAGCACTCCTGCAAGCTCCTCAGAACACGCTCTGAGAACACGCCCGGGGATGCCATCAGGACCTGCAGTCTTGTGGACATTGATCCTGCTCAGAAGGACATATCCTGGTCAGAAATGACTCCAAGGTTCCTCACAGTGGTACTGGAGGCCAAGGTAATGCCATCCAGAGTAAGAATCTGCTTAGATACCATATTTCTAAGATTTTCAGGGCCGAGTACAATAACCTCAGCAGGCACGTGCAGAGGGGGGGGGGGGGCTAGAGGGGCTTGAGCACCCGCCCCTTTCCTGATGGGTGCCCAAAGTGCCCTTTTGTTGAGGCAACTTTTTTTATAAAAATTATTTTTTTTTTATGTGTGTGTGCGTGCGTGCGGAGTCCTGTCTGTGCCCCTCAACAATAATATTTAACTATTAATCACAGTTTTGCTAAATAAAAGGATCTGGCTTGCATCAGTCACATGATCACGGCAGAACGCGCTGGTTACGAGCCGGGAACGAGCTCACAAAGAGCACGCGCATTTTTAGCGGTCCGGAGCTGTAGGAGAAACACAAGTTAACTCAGAGACACAGACTGATGCGACAAAACCAGTAAGTAGGTGTACAGCGCAAACTGTAGTGTGTAGCACCCAGGAGTATTAGCTTATTACGTACACGTTGGTAAGTTGTCTTGTGGCAACTGACGAACTGAAACAAACGAGTGTGCTGTGTGTGCAACAGCGCGACAAACATTACCTGTCCTTTTATTAACTGCACAGGTAGTGCTGGTCATAGCTGCTGGCTACCTGTGTAAGGCTGTCATGGGTCTGTAGCTTTGTCACCGTTTTAAGGAACATATTTAGTTTTAAAGTATTTAGAAACATATTTAGTTTTAAAGTAAGTTTCCGGGCTTTTCCTGCCTTTCTGGAGGGATTATATTTCACTAAAAAACGATCTAATATGCATGTCCACATAATAATGATTATAATTATAATATATTAAAAAACACAAGCTGTATTTTAAAGAACATACATTAAGAAGCAGATTATATTAGATTTATATTTTAAATAAGACAAAATTTGGATTTTACAGCAGTAAGATTATTGTATCTCTACAGTTTAAAAATGTAATAAGCTTTGCCCCTGCACAGAGTGGATAGTGAAACAAATGGAATCATCATAATGACATTATTTCATATTTATTACTTCCCCCTCCTCATTGCTTTATTATTGTAGCTCTAGTAATAAACATGTAAGGATTCTGGATCAGCACCATGATGCCCATAGTATATACAGTATTCTGAAGAAGGTCTAAAATGTCACTGTGTGTGCGTGCATGTGTTTGTTTTATTTAGATGGGTTTTTAAAAAAAATATTACTCATGATATAACATTGTCCAGACATGCCTGGTAAGGACAGGAGGAGGAAACAGCAGGAGCTGTGTGCGGCTACTAAAGGCAGGGCTATAACATTTTTCTGTCATCATTTTATTATAGATTAAGTGCAAGAGTTGTTAGGTGTGGATAATTAGATTATAGTTTATTGCAATAGCAAGTTGTGCCTTGTTCTCACATAGCAAGTGGAGAGTGATATATGAAATGATGGGATGGAAGGAAGAAGAGAAGCAAAGAGTGATTCACAGGCAGAGCCTAAATTATTTCTCACAGTTTTTTGCTGCCTTATGGTTCCAAGCGCTGTCACCAATCTTTGCATTTTGTTATTATCTCATGACACTTGTTTAATCAGCTGCCATCTCTCCTATGGACTTTTTAATGTCTACAGTCTCAGATCAACACAGCCCTGCCCTTCCCATATTAGATTCTTGATGAATGTGTGTTGTTGTTATTCAGCCTAGTTCAATGTGCCCCTTTTTAACTTTGAGCACCCACCCCTTTAAACCTCTCTGCACGGCCCTGAACCTCAGTTTGATCTGAATTAAGAAGCAGAAAGTTAGCGGCCATCCAGGTCTTTATGTCTTTAAGACATTCCTGCAGTTTAACTAATTGGTGTGTGTTATCTGGCTTCATGGACAGATAGAGCTGGGTGTCATCTGCATAGCAGTGTAAATGTATGCTATGTCTTCTAATGATGCTGCCTAAGGGAAGCATGTATAATGTAAACAGAATTGGTCCTAGCACTGAACCCTGTGGAACTCCATAATTAACCTCAGTGTGTGAAGAGGACTCTCCATTTACATGCACAAACTGGAGTCTATTAGATAGATAGACAGATTGTCCTGCTGAGGTCTAGCAGGACAAGCACAGAGATGAGTCCACTGTCAGAGGCCATAAGAAGATCATTTGTAACCTTCACTAAAGCTGTTTCTGTGCTGTGATGAGCTCTGAAACCTGACTGAAACTCTTCAAATAAGCCTCTGCAGATGATCTGTTAGCTGTTTGACAACTACTCTTTCTGTTTTTTGTGAAGAATCTTATTCTATCTCAAAAGATGTTAACTTTTGGAGAACTTAATGGGGTAATGATCTGTGGTTTTCTCATGGTTCAGAGCATTCAGCAGGTGTTTTAATATTAAAAAAATACTTTTAATGGTGGCATTTTGCTCACATATACAAATCCTAAAGGTCATTTATGATTGTTCAGCTATTTGCTGATAAATTTTACTGGAAATAACCTCAAGTCATAGTTCCAGGAGACTTTAATATCACCCTCAATGCTATGATGGATAGATTTCCACCTATCTGCAATAGTAGAAACACATTCCTTGTCTCCGCCCTTCTGGACCAGCTGGTGAGCATTGTGAGGGTCATGTTTTTCGACTTTTCCAGTGCACTCAGTACCATCAGGCTGACACTCCTGGGTGATAAGCTGACAACATGCAGGTGGTTGCTTTCTTGTGTCCTGAATTGTTGATCGCTTTACAGAAAAACCACAATGTGCATCTTCAACACTGGGGCCACCACAAAGGACTGTCCTCTCCCCCTCCCTCTTCACCCTCTACACCACAGACTTCAGCCACTGCACAGAGACCTGCCACTTCAGAGGTTTTCTGATAACTCTGCTGCCACGGTTGTTGGATGCATGTGAGAGTGATGAGATGGAGTACTGGGCTGTGGTTGATTCTTTGGCACATGGTGTGAGCAGGATCTGCAGCTCAGCTTGACAAAGACCTAAAAGACTGTGGACTTTAGGAGGACCAGGAAACCTGTGTCCCCTGTTTCAATCCAGGAGGTCAGTGTGGACATTGTGGAGGACTTTAAATACCTCAGAGTACACACTGATAACAAACTGGGCTGGGTCAAAAACACCAGTGCACTCCACAGGAAGGGCAAGAGTTGTCTCAATTTTCTGAGGCGGCTGAGGTCTTTTAACATCTGTTGGACAACACTCAGTCTGTTGTGGCCAATGCCATGCTATTGCATGCTAGGCCCGCATGTTGAGAGTACCAACAGACTCAACAAACTGATCTGCAAGGCCCGTAATACTGTGGGGATTGAGCTGGACTCCCTGAAGGTGGTGTTGGAGTGGCAGATGTTGTCCAAGGTAAGGACAACACCTCCCACCCACTCCATCACGTTCTGGCCAGTCACAGGAACACGTTCAGTGAGAGACTGAGATTACCCAAATGCACCCCTGAGCAGCACAGGAAATCACTTCTGCCTGTGGCTCCTTGTACAACTCCGCCATCTAATGCACAGTACACAGTGCAACAGCTACACCCTTTTGCAAACAGTGAAAATAACAAAGAACAAGTTTTACAGTTTAGAGTAAAATGTTGATCATATATATTTCATTTCTGTAATATTCTGGAAATTTATAATTGAGCTATTTGAGCAATAAAATCAT
Source organism: Simochromis diagramma (assembly GCF_900408965.1). Classification (NCBI taxonomy): domain Eukaryota; kingdom Metazoa; phylum Chordata; class Actinopteri; order Cichliformes; family Cichlidae; genus Simochromis; species Simochromis diagramma. The sequence continues at coordinate 673,450 of NW_024387258.1, read as the reverse complement.
ATTTTCTAAACTTTTATATTTTATTATTTAATTTAGTTTATTCTGTTCCTACTGTCTTGGAGCAAGTGTAACCACATAATTTCCTTGGGGATTAATAAAGTATTCTGATTCAGATTCTTAAACTTTTCAGTAGTCATTTTAACAAGATTAAAACTGACAGCACTACCTTTCAGTGATAGATTTGACTTAATAGAAATATGGAGAAATAAGGACAATACAAGACTTTCTAGACTAGACTATTACTTGTTTTCTAAAAATATTATACTGTTAACATTTTTTCCTTGCCCTAAGTGATCAAATTCAAATTCAAATTCAAATTTTTTATTTGTCACGTACACAGTCATACACAGTACGATATGTAGTGAAATGCTTAGACAACTGCTCGTGACCTAAAGAAAAAAAAAAGAAAAGGCTATGAATAAGATAGGAAAAAAATATGAAAATTAAAAAGGGTAAATTTAACTAGGAAGGAATAAAATAAAATATAAAAATTAAAGTTAAAAATGAAATAACTGTACAACACAAATTAGAATGAAGGGTAAATTTAACTGGGAAAGAATAAGACAAAATATATAAATTAAAGTTGAAAATAAAATAACTGTCCAACAAAATACACAGTATAGAAATATATAAGAATGTATGAAGAAATATAAATATATATATACACAATAACAGCAGCTGTACAAGTATTAACTGGAAATGAAGAATATAATGTCCAGTGTTGTGCAATCCACATTTGTAAGTGTCATCAGTTCGTATTGCAGTATGTCCTGACCATATTGGTCTGACTAGAGCAACCCTGAGTTCAATTCAGAATTCCTCTTACTTTGATAAGTTAGAAAAGTATTATACAAAATTGAATACAAGTACTCATCTGGCCTTTCCAAACTCTTTACAAAAACACTCCCAAACTTGAGATGAGGATGAGGATCTATGTGATGTTTCATTATTACCCTAAGGACAGCTAAAAAATAAAAAATCAATAAGGACAGATGGCTTCTCATCTGAAGCCTTTAAATTATTAGCTCCTCAATTAGCTCCTGTTTTATTACAACTGTTTAATGAATGCCTATCAGTTAGTGCATTACCCTGGAGTATGACTCGAGGATTGATTACTGACAATTAATTCTCAAACCTAAAATAGATTTGCTTGATGATTCCATTTTGGCACTTATCTTTGTTTTTACACCATTTACTTAAAAGACATTGCTTTGGGGAGTGTTTTTGCAGTGCTGTTAGAATGCCAACTGCTCTATTCAGCCAGATTTGATGTGCAACGGGGCATCAGAGAACGGTGTCCAATTGCACCACATCTTTTTCTTCTTGTTGCTCAGCTGCTTTGCTCCCATATAAAATAAAGCAGAATTTCTATCACTAACAGGACAATTCTTATTAGTCACCTTGCTGATGACACAACATCGTTTTTAAAAGATAACTCACAGACTTCTGCAATTCATCTGTTAGAATCCTTCTCTAAAGCTTCTGGTCTTTGTCTTAATCTTTACAAGTGTGAATTATAAGCAGTTAAAGAGTGTAATGCTGATTCTGTCTCAAATATCCCTGTGAAAAATTCACTTACTTTTCTAGGCATTAATATCGAACATCATGAATCACAGCAATGTTTCAATAACTTCAATCCCATATTAGAAAAAACTAACAAATATTAAACTCGTGACTTCTATGAGATTTGAAATTAAAAGGAAGGATTTTACTATCAAAAGCTGAAGGAATCCTAAGACTAGCATCCATAATCTCTCATATATGTAAAACTACAGATAAAGCTCTGCTAGATTTTGTATGGAATACCTGAATACCTACCATTTTCTGAAACAATCAATCTTGATGGATGATGACTGATGATGAAATTTCTGGACCACATTTTCTTGATGTTACCACAATAAATTATACTTTCAAAATTAACTGGATAGATAATCAATTAAAGATCCCGTCTTCCTTATGGATTTTTATTCCACATTGTGTATTTTTATAGGTAGACGGCCTTGATTTTCTTTTCCTCTGCAATTACAAAATTAACAAAGTTCCTCTAAAATGATCATGTTTTCATAAACAGATGCTACTTGCATCTGGCTAATTTATAAACATAAACATGTTTTGCTCTTCTTAACCCTTTCACGCATGAATTATGACAACCTCAATCTAGATTTTTTTCAATATTCATATTTATGCATGAAAAAAGATTTTTGAACTTCATTTTTTTAAACATGTACTTTTCAAAGAGTTTTTTGCATGTCCACTTAGGTGTACAACGTGTTTTTAATGTGTGGCAGGGTATGGAGTGACACATCAGTGCCCAATGTAGTGGTTTATGTACAAGTGTACCATCAACACTGACACAAATACACGGAAACAGCCTTTGAATAGCAGTAACTTTAGAGACCACTATGCATGAAAGGGTGTACCTGGCCTGTACCGCTACGCTGGCTGTTTTCCAAACGTCATCCCCCCTTCCTTGTTTCACTGGTATGGTAATGGTATGATCCAAGTCTACTTGCATGAGATTCAATCGATCGAAATAATGTCTCACCTCTGCCTGGATGGATTCTCAGCAGTGCTGAGGATTCAAAGATTCGACTCCCACATACAGACGCACCATTACTAACTGACATATAAAATTATCTGTGTCAAGGTTTGACACCCCTGATGTAGATAGTAATCCAGGAGGTAGTGGGTGGATGGCTGTGTTGATTTGGCACTATATAAATAAAACTGACTTGAATTGGTCTGAGCTGTGTCAACATGAAGGATCAGTCTGAGAATACATCTTCAACAAAAGTACGTTTTCAAAGTCGCTTTATTCAGTTACTCTACTTGAGGATACTCCTGTGACACCAGTGGAAGGATGTAACATTGTTTCTGTGTGTGAGTGATTGATTGATTGTTACTGCTCCTCTCTTTTCCCACTTTCCTTTATTTTGGTCACTTCAGGTAAAGTCATTAAGCCTGTTGCTGCTGTTATTTAAAAACCTGCTTCTTTATACAGCACCTAGCAGTGTTGTGCCAATGTGGTTATCCTTTTACACACTTTGCTACACCCAGAAATGTGCAATTGTGGTTTGTCCACTAGAGGGTACCTGAGAGGCACCATAGTGAGTTGTGGTCTCTTTCTCTTGCCAGCATCACAGGCCAAACCCTGTTTTATGTGGACTACAAAGTTCCAGTTCCTTGGCCTTAGATATAAACACACAGCATAAAACTGCAAGTGACAGACATTCTCATCATGGAGACAAACTTGTCTCCATGATGAGAGCAGCTCTGTTAGAGAGCAGCTGTGGCTCAGAATACAGAGCCATCTACTAACTGAATGGTTGATGGGCCAATCCTCAGCTCCTCAACAGACTGTAAAGCTGCTACACAAGTGCCAGTCCAAACAGACTGGCACTTGTGTAGCCCCTTTCTGCACAGCACTCAGAACACTTCCTACTACAAGTCTGAGAGAGGAGTCTGGGCCAATTCATGAACCTTCTGATAACTACCACTACCACCTCAGCCAGAACCTGATCCAGATTCTCCATTTAAAAAAAGGTTTTAAATAAAAAAAAAATAAATAAATACAATTTTAAAAAGGAGTCAGAAAGGTACAATGATATTTTAAATTAGATTGTGGAGATGATATGCCTTGCTGTAAATTTTAATAACTTTACTAACTTACATTATTAGTTAACTTAACTTGGAAATAAGGTATAGTTTTTACTAGTTAACGTTAACTGCATGTTAAAAGCAATGACAGCATACTCACTGCTTTAACATCACTCCAAAACAAACCAATAGCAAAGGAAACAATGACATTATTTCACCAGTAGGACGAAGCAGTGCGCTAACCTGCTAGCTTCAGATTCTTACTCTGGATGGCATTACCTTGGCCTCCAGTAACACTGTGAGGAACCTTGGAGTCATTTTTGACCAGGACATGTCCTTCAACGCACATATTAAACACATATGTAAGACTGCTTTCTTCCATTTGTGCAACATCTCTAAAGTTAGAAATATCCTGTCTCAGAGTGACGCTGAAAAACTAGTTCATGCATTTATTACTTCCAGGCTGGACGACTGTAATTCATTATTATCAGGATGTCCAAAAAACTCACTGAAAAGCCTTCAGCTAATCCAAAATGCTGCAGCAAGAGTCCTGACAGGGACTAGAAAGAGAGAGCAGATTTCTCCTGTTTTGGCTTCCTGTTAAATCCAGAATTCAAAATCCTGCTCCTCACATACAAGGTCTTAAATAATCAGGCCCCATCTTATCTTAATGACCTTGTAGTACCATATCACCCTATTAGAGCACTTCGCTCTCGCTCTGCAGGCCTACTTGTTGTTCCTAGAGTATTTAAAAGCAGACATGGGAGAGTAAACTCAGTATAACAAAAAGGCGAGCCATTTATTTGGCTGAAAAAACATGAACATAAAACAAGGCAAAGCGAGCTGGGGAAAAAAACAAAACTAAAACCTAAACATAGATAAACTAGGATTATCTATGAAAACTGTGACAGGAGAGCATGAACATGAACATGAATCTGAAAAGGTGTATGCGGAGCTATGATGTAAAAAACACAATTTGAAACCTGAAGTGACGAGATACAAGACAAACGGACGACCCAACACTGAACAGAGGGAGACGGAGGACTCAAATACACAGAAGGGTAATAAGGGAAGTAGAAACACCTGGGGAAACACAGCTGACACGGATGAACCTGATGCCTAAACTAAACATACTGAACATGGAACAACAGACTCTTCACAATAAAACAGTAACAAGAAATGGACATAGACAAGACAACAGGGGCTTGAGAAATAGAACATGGAACACGAAGACATGAAATACACGGGGAGACACAGAACACAAGGAGACACTCAAGGAAATGGATAAATGGAATGAGGGCATTGACATAACTAACAGTAAAAAATAGAGGACAAGACAGACGACACAGAGAACAGAAAAGACACACACCAAGGAGACATAGATGAAACATAACCTAGAAAAGGGGGGGCTCCTCTCTGTTTATGTCTGTTAGTATCTGAGTATAGCAATCTACTTCTAATACTTAACTGTGTGTAAGTATAAAAGTATAAAACACAGACATGTGATGCTAATTATGAGATATTAGCTTTAAAGATAAAATTCCAAAAACAACGGACCACTTTTGCAAATAGGTAATGTCTTGCAGATATTTAAAGTTTACACATCTATTTCCTCATCTAAAATTTTTTAAAGTTCAGTTTGTGTCACAGAAGCAGTAATATTTTGCAAGTACACACAAGTATGCATACTGAGAAACGGCTAAGATCTGGGCCGTGCGCACACACATACACAAATCAAATTACAGTAAAGGTCAGGGGTTCAGCTATTAGGAACATTTCATTACTCAAACCGCATTTTGTATTCATCACATTAAACAGACTTGTACTTTGATTATATTTTAGATTAGGAGTTTTATTCATATAGCACCAAATCACAACAGCAATTGCCTCAAGGTGCTAAGTACAACATGTTGAAGTTAGCTGTTTGGGGTGGTTTGGGCATCTCCAAATAAGCAAATAGGAAATGATAAATGGGTATTCTAAATATTATATTACTTTGTATTTTGTAGATATTTAAAACACCATGGCGAGAGGTTTGCGATCTCAGCATGCTTTTTATTGTTCCTGTTTTTGCACATATGTTTCCACACTTTGGAGAAGTACTCAAAACACCAAACAGGCTTTTGCAATTGTGTTCCTCTGATTTAAGCAGGCAGGGGTTGTGCAGTGGTCACTGCTGTAGCACAAACAGAATGACATGGTAATTCTAATATTGTGTCTGTTGCTGTTCGTTAAATTTGTGTTATAGGAAGTCAATCTGGTTGAAGGAAAAAAAACTATTGCCTTCATTGTTTCTTTTAGTGGTTGCTATAGCATTAAATGTTATTAAATATTGAGAAACAAAAGTCTTTTAACCATAAAAGCCATTTGCAGACTCTGGTCTGTCACAGAAATTGGGAGAAAACAGTGCAAAGGCCAGCAAGTGTTTTGCTGAATGTCTCTGAATTGTATGTCAGTATCATTTTAATCAGGGCCTCCACAGTCTCGTGCGGTGGGTGGAGGTGTAGTCCATATTGAATATTAGCTTGGCTAACATCCTCCTCTCACCCACCTCCTCGGGGGGTCCAGGGGACAGAGCTGGCCTTCTTCACCCATCTATTGACTCTTTTAATGACCGTGAGGTCTTGTATTTTGAAAACGTCTCTGTTTAGTCATAGAGTCCAAGGATTGTCACACACCAACCACATACAGTGTTTTGGTGTGGCACTCTATGACAAATACTACAGATGAAAATAGGATACTTGGCATACCTAATGCTAAAAGCAGTCAGCTAACGTACTTAGAAAACGCCTTGGTAAAACAGATTTGTTTAAATCTCTGTGGACTTGGTGAAGGAGAAGTATATGCATAGAGTTTAAACTGCATTTTCATAGTGTTTACACTTCAGTTGGAGTCAAAGAATGCAATCCTGCTGTTATCAGTTAATAGGGCCAAACTGAATGGGGGATTTGGAGTGAGATAGCCTTTGTATTATTTTAGTTACCATCTTTTTTTTAACCCTTGTTTTTTTGCTAGCCACTATGAGTTTATGTATCCTGAACTAGGGATATTTATTCATGTACTGCATCACAGTATCACATGGGCCATCTGCCATAACCCATTGGGGTGAGCAGAGGAAGACAGAACAAAGAAGAGAGAAGAGAACCAGAGAGTGATAAAAACTAATAACTGAATGAAGCAAGGTCTTTGATTTTGTGTAAACCGAACACAATGCAATTCTGCCCACAATTTGGAGAAGTAGATAAACGCAAAACTGGCTTTTGCAACTTTAGCCCTCAGATGTTCAACTACACTGAGGTTGGGAAAATGTGCAATCTATAAAATGATCAGATGAAAACAATAAATAGTTTTTTAGTGAGTCAAAGCCAGAAATGCAATCCTGCTGTTATCAGTTAGCTATCAGGGCCAAACTAAGTGCCATTAAGGGATTTTAAGTTAGATAGTGTTTCTTTGTATTGTTTTAGTTGCCATGACATTTTTTTTGTTTGTGCTAACCACTGTGCCACCGTGCTGCCAAAGTACATCAAATTGCTTTCCAGTAATACCATGATACAGATAAAATCACAATATCAAAAAAATATAAATTACACACTGGCACATCTTGGTATGTGTATGTATGTATATCCTTTTATGATATCCCTTTACAGTGGGGCAAAAACGTATTTGGCAGTTTTGATTGTGCAAGTTGTCCCACTTAAAAAGATGAGAGAGGTCTTTAATTTTCAGCATAGGTATACTTCAACTGTGAGAGACAGAATGTAAAAAAGAAATCCAGGATATCACGTTGCATGATTTTTAAACAATCCCAAGCTTTTTGGATAAGCTGAACTTTCATTGAAGAAGCCTGACGGGAGTCAGCACTCCCAGTGCTCAAGCTTTCTGCTTCTAAATTTAGTTAAAACTGAGGTTATTGTACTCGGCCCTGAAAATCTTACAAATCTGGTCTCTAACCAGATTCTTACTCTGGATCAGAGGCGGAGCCAGACATTTGAAACACCGGGGCTTAGCCCAAAAGGGTAGTATGCATGTGGGATTTTTTTTTTTTTTTTGGGGGGTGGGTAGAAATGACTGAAAGATTAATTGGCTCTGTTTTGAGTTTTGTTCAAAAAAGAATGGCTTCATAGAGGGAAAAATATATATCACATGTGCAGGACACCTTAAACTAGTTTTTTAATTAAGCAGCAGGGCAGAACAAAGTCGGGGCTGCATCAAGACACAGGGACTAAACCCCAATTCAACCAGACCCAGAACTGATCCAGAATTAAAACAGGACTACAACAGTTCAAAATCAGGACTACTTAGGATTTAACCAAGACAGAACCAGAATCAGAACTAGATGATGGTAGCACTAAAAATCATCATAGACCTGCACTACACTTATTTTTTAATTCTACCAAAGTCCACTATTTAGATTGAGAAAAGTTTATATAATTATTCAGCCTTGTTGTGCAAACAAGCTGCAGAACTTAATAAATATAGAATTTGAAAAATAACAAACCTAAAAAGAAACACTAGGTACGAGATACATGAGGACCTGTGATACGGTGATACTTTTGGTAAACAACCATTTGACTAACATGTGTGTCTCACCTGCTCTTGTTCATCTCTGTTCTGTCCTCATTCTCCTCTCTCCCTCTCTGTTCCTCTCTCTCCCTCTTTGTGCTGACAATCATCAAATACACAGTTGAAACCAGATATTTACTCTTCAGATAAAAACACAAACACTTTTTTAATTGTAACATCAAATCAGACTAAATGTTTATTTTTTTAGATTGATAAATATAAAAAACATATGTTAACTTTAAGAGTAAAGAGAGAAATTTTCTGTATTTCTTAATTGCAAATGGCACCAAATTGTATTCAAACTTGAGCCACACTTATGGAGCTCCACAGTTCTGTTCCTGGTGTTTTGGTTGATATCTCTTGATGTTCCCATGTCACAGAAACAGGCTCTGTGTTTTGCCTTATATGCATCCACAGCTGTGCCACCAATTTACTCACATGGACTCTACGAACCTATCAGAAGCTTCTTCAGCTCAGAATGGAATCGTCTGGAGTTTCTTATTAATTAACAAACTTAGTGTACATGTACTCCTAAATTTGATGAAAGTGATAAAAAATAGAAAGCTCTGTCTCTCTTTATTCTGACATTTAACTAATTCAAAAGATATTTCAATATTTATCTAAAACAAAAGTTTACTCTAAATTGATGTTGTACAGTAAAAATGTTTTCTCCCTAAAGTGTAAATATCTGGTTACAAATGTGAATATCCTGCTGTGTACTGAAGTTCCTCTTGTTTTGCATAGAAATATACTGAACAACATACAAAGCATAATATATAAAATAACATTTACCTGAGTTTTTTCTTTGAAAGAAGCTCCTTATGTCCATTCTTATATTTCAGTACATAACTGAAACCCATTTAGTCGGGGAGGGTAAGAACTGAAAATATGAAATAAACACACGTAAGCTAAGACTCTCTAAAAAAATAGCATTTGTTCGGCTTTTCATTTCGCCATTTGTTGATTCACTTGAAGAGCAAGTAACGTAATATGGGTCAAGTGATCAGTTTGATATCAATCTTTCGTGATGCACCGTCATATTTACATTATTTGTACGGTACGAATGATTTGCTTTGGTACCTGCTCAAACTTAAGCTCTCCTTAGTATGGCTGGCTCCGTTTCTCCAACAGCGCACTCACAGGCGGCAGCTGCCCCGCCCCCTCGCTCAGTCGCTTAGTGCCTGAGCTCGGATCATACCAATATCAGGGGGGATTCACGCACAGTCGTAAATTCCCACAGTGTGCACTATGTGCTTCGAATATTGTGTGTACTTTTTGTTTTATACAGTTGTCAGCCAGACATCTAACTATGAAAAAATTACACTCCAAAATACCCCGGGCTTCTGACAAAACAACCCGGGCTTAAGCCCAGTAAGCCACCCCCACGCTCCGCCCCTGCTCTGGATGTCATTACTTTGGCCTCCAGTAACACTGTGAGGAACCTTTGAGTTATTTTTGACCAGCATATGTCCTTTAATGCACAAATTAAACAACTATGTAGGACTGCTTTCTTCCATTTGCTCAGTATCTTTTTTTCTTTTTTTTGCCTGTCCCGTTTGGCTCTTTTGCCATCAGAATTATTGTTTATTTTATTTTCACTTGCTAAATACGGGACAGATTTGACTGGGGAGAAGAAGGGCGAGAAAGAAAGAGGGAAAGAAAAACAGCGGGGAAGAGGGACGGGGATAAAGGGCAAAAAACAAAAACCAATAAAATAAGCAGACAAAAAATCCATCTATCAATCACCTGGATCACCTGTTGAGAAAGAAAAAAGAGAAAACAAACAGAAGAAAAAAAAAGAGCAACATAATAAACAACATCACAATGATATATGGGAATATAATTGTAAATACTAAATATTAAACATTATTGTGCAGCACATAAGATCAACAGAACACAGTGTGCTTTGAGGTAGGAGCCAAAAAGGGTGTAGTTTGTGGGTGTGATCACCCGTGTGTACACCTGTGAGCATGGACGCTGTAGAAGCCTACATGCAGTTTAATTTGAAATGTATGCTTTTATTTTGATAGTGCAGAAAAAACAGGAAGTTGGGCAAGAGGAGAGTGGAGCCACATGGTTTTTTGACCTCGCAATCTCTCTTCATCCATTTTGAATTGAGCTTTATAAGTTTTCGTAATTTGGAATTCTGTTGCTGTGTACCTGTTTGGACTTTTGAAGTAAATATTGAGAAACTATCAAGGACTGTTGTTTTGTTTTTTGGTTTTTTGGATATGGAAAGAGGGACTAAGCGGAGCGTCAAGCTAAGGCTCCATTCGAAGGAAACCTACATTAGTCAAAAAACCAGCTCTTCACAGATTAATGGAGTTTGAAAACGCCTGACTATAAAGTAAGAAGGAAATACCGAACCGAGGAAAAACTGAAGATGGAAAACCGTAAGTTTTAAATTGCCTTGCCCTTTTTCAATTTGCTGAGGTGCATGTGTGTTGATTGAGTTTGGAATTTTGCTGCCCATGGACGAACAAAACAGTGGAAAAAGGATTGTAAAAATGACTGAGAAGGCTATGGAAGACTGCAAGACTAGAAATGTCAACACACGTAGACATAAGCTCTCTCAATTAACAGGCATGAAAAAAGAAATTGAGCAATTAATGGAAGATGATGCAAATGTTGACCTCGTTAAAAATAAATTACGAGTTGACTTTAGCTCTTTGCAGCAAGACTTTGCTAGCCTAAATTCTGAACTGCAACAACTTATGAGTGAAGATGAATTTTTGGAAGATCAAAATAGTTGGTTTGATCCAAAGAACAAGTCCCTGAATGATTTCTTTTGGAAATGTGAAGGGTGGATGAATGAAGTCATGAAACGCTCTGAACAGAACAGAGAGGACGACATAGGAAAGCAGGCAGATAATAGGTCCATATCATCAAAGTCGGCAAGCAAACGCTCCAGTAGATCTGGATCACAACGTGGAAGCATTTCCTCTACATCTTCCTCTATTAGATTAAAGGTAGAAATGGAGCGTGCTGCATTAAAGGCAAAGGCTGCAGCTCTGGAGAAGAGTTTGGCAATAGAAAAGGAAGAAGCGGATTGGTATGCAGAAATGAAAGGAAAAGAGGCTCAATTGCAGGCAGAAGAAAAACAAAGAGAGGCTGCAATAAAGGCTAAAAGGGAAATGCATGCTATGCAGACTGCCCTTGCTGAGTCAGATGCAAAACTGGAAGTTTTGCAAAAATATGAAGATACACAGCCAGACATGAGCATTTTTGCAGATGATGATCAGAATGGCAAAACTGAGATTAAAACCACATTCCACCCAACATCGCAATACGTCTCATCTGCACCCTACGATGACGACGATGTGCAGACACCAATGCAAGAAAGGACAGTGCCTGCGCCAAGCACTGAAAGGGCTGGTGAACCTGTGCTCGATAGTTTGTGTCAAGCCATTTCTCAGCAAGTTAATGTCACTGAGTACCTGGTAAAGAATCACAAAGCTTCTCTATTACCTGACATCTCCATTCCAACTTTCAACGGAGATCCACTTGAATACAACTCTTTTATCGGTTCCATTGAACATGGAATCGAAAACCGCACTGATAATAATCGTGATCGTCTACAGTATTTGCTGCAGTACACGAGTGGACAACCCCATGAGTTGGTTAAAAGTTGCATCCACATGGAACCTTCAGTGGGTTATACAAAGGCGAAACAAATGCTCAAAGAGTTTTTTGGAGATGACTTTAGGATAGCTGAAGCCTACATAAAGGAGGCCTTGGATTGGCAGACAATTAAGCCAGAAGACGGCACTGCACTACAGTCCTTTGCATTGTTTCTTACCGGCTGCTACAATGCAATGACAGATGTTAACTACATGGAAGACTTGGATAATACGTCTAACCTAAGGGCATTAGCTAACAAGCTTCCTTACAAACTTAAAGAATCGTGGCGAAAATATGCTTGTGACCTGCAACACAAAACGAAGAAACGAGTCAAGTTTAAGGATTTTGTCAACTTTATCAATCAGCAAGTTAGGTACGTGCTACACCCACTTTATGGAAATATAAGGGAAACTACAACAGGTGTGAAGGACTCATTCAGGCAAAGAACAAAGCCACAATATGCAGAGGCATTCAAACCAAAGAAAGTGTTTACAACAACAATCACTGACCCTCAAATGGAAAACAAGACAGAAAGTGCCAAACAAGTGGCATCAAAAACACGGACTGTCCCAGTGGATTCAAGCAGCAAACCTTGTGTTTATTGCAAGGGAGAGCAACACAACCTCCAAATCTGCAGAAAGCTCAAGGACAAGCCTCATAAGGACAAGATTGAGTTTTTAAGGAGCATAGGACTGTGTTTTGCCTGTTTGAAACATGGTCACATGAGTAGCAGTTGCAAAGACAAGCTCCATTGTCAAGAATGCTCTCGACTGCATCCTACCCTGCTGCACATCACCAATAGGGACTCACAAGAAGAAACAGCAAGGGGGGCTGCTCAACAGTTCATATCAAGTGCTCTTGTACAAACAACAGCAACTTTCAGCATGACTGGGGCCGGTAAGGAAGATTGTATTCTTCCAATCGTTCCAGTACGTGTCAAGGCCCAGAAAGGAACCAAGACAGTAACAACATATGCATTCTTGGATCAAGGCAGCTCAGCCACCTTTGTGACAGAGTCACTGATAAAACAACTGAACCTGAACGGACGAATTACGAAAATCTCACTCCGAACGATGGGAAATGAATCTGTTGTGAACACCTGCATTGTGACTGGACTGGAAGTCAGTAGTCTGGATGGTAGCCAGTTTATTAAACTTTCAGAGGTGTATGCACAAGACCACATTCCTGTAAGTAAAAACAATATCCCATGCCAGGAGGATGTTGACAGGTGGTCACACCTGACGGAAGTGAAACTTCCCACTATCCAAGCGGATGTTGGATTACTCATAGGAGTGAATGTTCCCAAAGCCATGGAACCGCTTAAGGTGGTAAACAGCGTGGACAATGGACCCTACGCAGTGAGAACAATATTAGGTTGGACAGTAAATGGACCACTTAGGAGTGGAGGCGACATGAGTGGGAGAAACAGATTGGCACAAGTGACTGTGAATAGGATATCAGTAGCCAGGTTGGAAGAGCTCTGGCAGCTACAGTTTAAGCAGGACTTTCCTGATGCGGGACAAGACGAAAATCTTGAAATGTCCAAGGAAGATCGTCAGTTTCTGAACATGGTGTCTCAGTCTGCAAAACTGGAGGATGGCCGTTATAGTATTTGTCTTCCAGTGAGAAGCAAGGCGCTGTGCTTGCCAAGCAACAGAGAAGTTGCAGTGCAACGTGCGCTGAACTTACAGAAAAGATTCACCAGAGATGTCAAGTTTTACGAGGAATATGTTGCATATATGGATGATATCCTAAAAAAGGGTTACGCAATCAAACTGAACGATGCTGAATGTAAGTCACTGGAGGGACGAACATGGTATTTGCCTCATCATGGAGTGAGACATCCAGTCAAGCAAAAGTTACGTGTTGTCTTCGACTGCGGGGCAAGCTTTCAAGGAACATCGCTGAACCAGCATCTCTTGCAGGGACCGGATTTGACAAGCTCACTGGTGGGAGTCCTCCTGAGGTTTCGACAGGAGACTGTGGCAGTAATGGCTGACGTGGAGGCCATGTTCCACCAGGTCAGAGTCAGCAAGGAAGATACAGATCTCCTCAGGTTTCTTTGGTGGTCTGATGGGAATTACAAGGAGAAGCTTGCAGAACACAAAATGTTGGTCCACATCTTTGGTGCCACCTCTTCGCCAAGTGTTGCATCTTTTGCACTTCAGAAATGCGCTACTGATTTCGAAAGGGAATTTGGTCAAGAAGCTGCAAGGACAGTCAAGAAAAATTTTTATGTGGACGACTGTCTTAAGTCAATTGCAGAGGAAGACGCAGCAATCACCCTGTGTTCTGACTTGAGGAACATGTTGGCAAAAGGCGGATTTCGACTAACAAAATGGTCAAGCAACAGCAGAAAGTTGCTCAACTCAATTCCTGATGAAGAAAGAGCACAAGGATTTAAAGTTCTGAATCTGGACGAGAGTAATTTGCCGATGGAAAGAGCATTGGGAATTCAGTGGTGTGCTGAATCAGATCAGTTCAAGTTCAAGATCAACCTTAAAAACAGACCGAACACTAGAAGAGGACTGCTTTCCCTTCTCAGCTCCATCTTTGATCCACTGGGATTTGTTGCTCCGGTGATTTTGTGTGCAAAAAAAATCTTGCACGATTTATGTCGGAGGAAATACGGCTGGGATGAATCCCTACCAGAGGATGTCATTAAGAGCTGGAATAAGTGGGTTGCAGATTTGCAAAGGCTTGACGACTTTGGAGTTGACAGGAGCATCAAGTCAAAGCATTTTGGTGCACCAGTCTTTGCGCAGCTGCATCATTTTGCTGACGCAAGCGAAGACGCTTATGGAACAGCAAGCTACCTGTTGCTGCGCAATGCAAGTGGCGAGACTCAGTCCACCTTGGTAATGGCAAAGGCAAGGGTTGCACCTTTGAAGTGTCCAACCATCCCACGAATGGAACTGATTGCCGCAACAGTTGCAGTGAAGATGGATAAACTTCTAAAGAAGGAACTAGAAGTAGAACTGCATGAATCTGTTTTTTGGACAGATAGCACGGCTGTGCTAAAGTACTTGAATAGTGAAGGCACAAGATTCAAGACCTTTGTTTCTAATAGGATCTCAGTGATCTTGAGCCATTCTCACATTCGGCAGTGGAGATATGTCAATACCACTTTGAATCCAGCAGATCATGTCTCTAGAGGACAGACTGTTGCAGCATTCTTAAAATGTGGCGATTGGCTTTCGGGTCCAAGTTTCCTATTCTGCTCAGAAGATCAGTGGCCGAAGAATCCAGATCCCAGAATGCTGGATTTTGATGACTTAGAGGTCAAAAGAGAAGCTCAGACACATGTCATTCAGATGCAAGGGCTCAAAGACTCAGTAGACCAGCTGATGAATCACTACTCATCTTGGACAAAGCTAAAGCGTGCTGTAGCCTGGTTCATGAAACTGAAGAGTTTGCTTAAGGAATTAATAGCAAAGAGAAAGGAAGCAAGCACAATGAGTGAGGAAATCAGGATGAGCCAATTCAAGAAAGCTTTCAAGGGAAAAAACCTAACCTGTGACGATTTGTCTGAAGCAGAAATGGAAATTGTGAAGTACTGTCAGAAGCAAAGTTTTGAACAGGACTTGGCAATGCTGAAAGAACATCAAAGGGTGAAGAAAAAAGGCTCTCTCTACAAGTTGACTCCAGTACTGCAAGATGGAGTCATAAGAGTTGGAGGAAGGTTGAGTCGAGCAGCAATGCCAGATGATGCTAAGCAGCAAGTCATCTTGCCAAAGGAGTCACATATCACACAGCTTGTGTTAAGACATACCCATGATGTTACAGCTCACGCCGGACGGAATCACATGTTGGCTCATCTACGTCAAAAATTTTGGATCCCTGGAGCAAATGGAGCTATTAGAAGGTTCTTGTCAAAATGTGTCACCTGTAAAAGGCTACACGGAAGTGCTGGCAAACAAATAATGGCAGATTTACCAAAATGCAGGATCCTGCCTGATGACCCTCCGTTCACCAAAGTAGGTGTTGACTACTTTGGTCCATTCCTGGTAAAAAGGGGAAGAAGTCAAGTAAAGAGATATGGTGTCATTTTCACATGTCTTACCACACGAGCTGTACATCTGGAGGTTGCATCTTCACTTGACACTGATGCGTGTCTCAACGCCATCAGAAGATTCCTTGCCAGAAGAGGACAAGTTAAAGAGATGTACTCGGATAATGGAACCAACTTCCGATCAGCTAACAGTGAGTTAAAGAAAGCAATTAAAGAATGGAACTCCAGTATGATCATAAAATCATTGCAGCAAAGGGGGATCCAATGGCATTTTAATCCACCAGCAGGATCTCATCATGGAGGAAGCTGGGAGAGACTCATCCGCTCAGTGAGAAAAATTATGAACGTCACAGTAAAAGAACAACTGTTGGATGAAGAAGGTCTCCACACCTTGCTGTGTGAAGCTGAGGCTATTATAAACAGCAGACCTATTACAAAGGAATCTTCAGATCCCAATGACCTGGAGGCTTTAACACCCAACCATCTCCTGTTGCTGAAGGTTAAGCCAGAATTACCCCCAGGAATCTTCAACAAGGATGCCCAGTATGTAAATCGCAGGTGGAGACAAATCCAATATCTTGCAGACATTTTTTGGAAACGCTGGTGCAAGGAATACCTCATGCAGCTCCAAGAGCGTCAACGATGGACTACACCTAAGAGAAATTTCCATGTTGGTGATGTGGTGCTGATCGTAGATGACACAGCACCCAGAAATTCATGGCCACTAGGAAGAATCGTAGAGACCTTTCCAGACCAGAAAGGTCTGGTGCGTCAGGTGAAAGTAAAGACCAAGACCAATGAGCTTTGTCGACCAGTTACAAAGCTGTGCCTTTTGCAAGAAGCTGAAGATAATTGATGCACTCTTCGAAAGTCAAGAACTAGTTTCCTCTGAGGGGAGGAAAGTGAAAGAAGATTTCTTTAAGATAGTTGAAGTTCAGTTAAGTAATGTAGCCATAGACTTTTTCATTTAAGTTAAAGATTTTGGAGTAATTGTTTCAAAGACATTGATAACAATTAGGGGCCGGTAATGTAGAAGCCTACATGCAGTTTAATTTGAAATGTATGCTTTTATTTTGATAGTGCAGAAAAAACAGGAAGTTGGGCGAGAGGAGAGTGGAGCCACATGGTTTTTTGACCTCGCAATCTCTCTTCATCCATTTTGAATTGAGCTTTATAAGTTTTCGTAATTTGGAATTCTGTTGCTGTGTACCTGTTTGGACTTTTGAAGTAAATATTGAGAAACTATCAAGGACTGTTGTTTTGTTTTTTGGTTTTTTGGATATGGAAAGAGGGACTAAGCGGAGCGTCAAGCTAAGGCTCCATTCAAAGGAAACCTACAGACGCGCTTGTTGTTGTTTTTTTAAAGGTTCCTTCATGTAATGATCTGCTAGAGGGTGTGGGGGGGCCACAGCCCCGTCCTCCAGGGCATGAAGCAGGTATGGAGGAGATCAAAACTCCAGACATCCAGAGGCCCCCAGAACACAAGAGACCAAGGAAGACCAACAGAGGGGCAGCCGCGCCACTGTCCCAGAAAGAGCTGAGTATCTCTAAAATTAGAAATATCCTGTCTCAGAGTGACGCTGCAAAACTAGTTCATGCATTTATTACTTCCAGGCTGGACGACTGTAATTCGTTATTATCAGGATGTCCAAAAAACTCACTGAAAAGCCTTCAGCTAATCCAAAAATGCTGCAGCAAGAGTCCTGACAGGGACTAGAAAGAGAGAGCAGATTTCTCCTGTTTTGGCTTCCCTTCATTGGCTGTATATTCATTTTTGTTCATTCACCTCTCTGCATTTAATTATTAGTTATTATTAATTTTTGTCTCTCTTTTATAACATCTTTGTCCTTTCTTCATCCGCTCACCCCTAACCGCTCATGGCAGATGACCCCCCTCCCTGAGCCTGGTTCTGCCGGAGGTTTCTTCCTGTTCTTTGTCAACTGTCGCCAAAGCGCTTGCTCATAGGGGCCATATGATTGCTGGGATTCTCATTGTTTTATTGTATTACTGTAGGGTCTTTACCTTACAACAGCAGTCCCCACCCCCCGGGCCATGTATTGGTCCGTGAGTCGTTTGGTACCGGGCCGGGAGAGTTGAGACTCGGGTGTGAAATTCATGGTTTTCAGGGTTTTTATCAGTTTTTAGTGTTATTTTTTTTTTATCGTGTTTATCGTTAACTCTGTTTCCCTGGATCTTTTCCTGTGTGTTATGAATAAATCTTCTTTTTCTTGTGGTACCGGTACTGGTTTTATTTTGTTGTATTTATCCGCAACACCTTAAAGGCCGATCTGTGGAAATATTGTCGGACATAAACCGGTCCGTGGGGCAAAAAGGTTGGGGACGCTGCGTTACAATATAAAGTGCCTGGAGGCAACTTTTTTGGCGCTGATTTGGCGCCATGTAAATGAAACTGAATTGAATAGTATTAGACAAAATCTGATGGTACTTTTTTTTTACATTAATTGATCCATCAGACCTGGTGCCGCTGATTTTCAGTTCAGTTCTTGTGTAACGTGGTATACCTCAGCCTTTTTTCCCTGTTTGTATTCCTTAAGTATGGCTTCTTGATAGCCACCCTTCCACTGAGACCATTTCTGATGAGGCTTCAGTGAATAGTCGATGGATCAGCTGAAGGGCCATGACATGACTTTGAGATACTGTTCATCTGCTGTAGATAGTTTACAGCAGATGAACAGTATCTGCTGTAAACTATAGCACATATATCCTCCACTTGTTCAGTTTCCTCAGATTTTTTAAGAACACACTGCACACTGAGATGCACCAGGTTTTCAGCTAAAAGCTCTTTGTTGGAGCAAAAATACAACTTTATGCTGTCAAACTGTTATTTTTGGCATTTTTAATAGATTCAACAGAAGGAATCCCTTGGACTGAAATTAAGTGCAGCAGAAAATGTTGCAGAAAACAGGATAATCTGGGATATCATTGGCTAATGACAGGTGATTAACAAGATTTTAGCAAATGAGTGTGCAGTTACAGCCAGACTCAAAACACTAAAGCTGCAACGCCACAAATGCTAATCTAAAGGTTTAGAAATGGGATTTCACAAACCCAGTTATGCATCTTAGTTTTTAATTTATATTAAATATGTTATAAAAAATATAAAGACATCAGTTATTTTTAAACTGTATTTTTTAATTGGCTGTAAAAAATGAATGTATTTAATTTTGCAGTACTGCATGAAATGCTTATGTATAAAAGTGGCTAACTTGGGATTTTTATAACATTCAAAAAAGTATAGCAATGATGCAGACGCTAAGGAAAAATAAAATTAGCGTTTGTTACAGTACATGTTAAAACAGATTTAATGGGACACTGAGTCAAATATTGATTTTAACTGGTTGCTTCAACAAAGTTTTCCAAACAGAGAGTAAAATACTACATGTGGTGACTTTTACTAACGCAACATTTTTCTAGTTTTTGTGTGCTCATGAACTGTGAAATATTCATGTTAACAAATCCTGATTCGCCCCTTTTAGCACTTAAGTTCACCCCTCCACAGACAGCAGTTTT
Source organism: Simochromis diagramma (assembly GCF_900408965.1). Lineage (NCBI taxonomy): Eukaryota > Metazoa > Chordata > Actinopteri > Cichliformes > Cichlidae > Simochromis > Simochromis diagramma. Next base: position 654,126 of record NW_024387258.1, on the reverse strand, counting down.
GCTTTACCAACATACAACGATACAAATCTAAGACAGTGCTGAACATCCTCAGCACAAAATGACTCTTAGTTAATTCTGTGGTTTGTGGGGTGTACCAGCAACTGAAGAAATGGGTTGAAAGAGGAAGAACTAGTTCGAACAACAACGTTGGACAATTGCAGAAGAAATGTTGCTTTTCTTTGGATGTATTAATAATGCACTTTATCTTTGGTAAACTTTGTTATCTAAGTAAAGGAATATAATCGAAACAACATTGATATCCATCATGTTTTCTGTTTAATAATTCATTTAACAAGACTGACACTGACACAAAGTACATAATAGTTGATATAACAAGAAAATTAGTTTTCGCTTTGATGTATTTTTCACTGATGCTCAGTAAATTAACACAAATCTTGACAGATTTTCTAAAACCAAATATTTGGACTCATGAAAGGTTAATAAATTAAAGCTACATAACCAAATGAAATTTAACTGGTGAGCGTGCCATGTTAATGCCATGTTCATTGAACTTAATCGAGATACCTGCAGCAAACTTACAATTTTAGATGGAAATATGGTGGCAAGATAAAATTAAATTAATTCAAAGGATCTTTTTTTTTTGAGTGTACTGATTCGTAGTGCATGCAATGGCTGTTTTCTCATATTCACTGCTCCTGCTTTTGCAAAACTATGTGTAAACAGGACACAATGCAATTGTGCCCACAATTTGGAGAAGTATATAAACACAAAATTCGCTTTTGCAAGTTTGGCCCTCAGAAGAATTTCATCAGTGAGCAGTTTTTGTACTTATACCTCAGTACATCACCACTTTGTAGTTTAAATTAAATAATCAAGATGTGACTGAAGCAAAGACTTTAATTTAAGGGGTTTAACAAAACGTTTGCGTTGACTGTTTAGGAATTGCAGTCTCTGAAATGAGCAGAGACTCAAAAGCAACAGGAAAAATCTGATTTTTTTCATTACTCCAATGAAAATGTCAGTGCCTTTATTGCAGACACCTTCAATTTAGAATAGAATAGAATAGAATAGAATAGAATAATCCTTTAATTGTCCCACAAGGGGAAATTTGGTTGTAACAGCAGCCAAAAAGACACATATACAAACAAACAGGACACAGGACAGAAACATACACAATTTTTATTACATATTTACATTAAGGACAGTGATTACTATATACAGAGAGTACAGTTATTAAATTAAATAAAAATAACTACAGATAAGAGGCAAAGCAGGTTGTAGTGCGAATCGGTTAATTAACTTATTGCAGTTACAGCGCAGATGTGAACATCTGTGTTTGTTGGGAGCAGTTCTGATTGTGCAGTCTGACAGCTGCAGGGAGGAAGGACCTGCAGAAACGCTCCTTCATGCATCGAGGATGCAGCAGTCTGTCACCGAAGCAGCTCTGCAGTTCAGCAACATTTACATGCATGGGGTGGGAGACTCTGTCCATCAGAGATGTTATTTTGGCCAGAGTCCTTCTGTCTCCCACCACCTGCACTGGGTCCAGGGTGCATCCCAGAACAGAGCTGGCCTTCCTGATGAGTTTGTCCAACCTCTTCCTCTCAGCTGCCGATAAACTGCTGCTCCAACATACAACACTGTAAAAAATGACAGATGCCACCACAGAGTCATAGAAGGTCTTTAAAAGCGCTCCCTGGACTCCAAATGACCTCAGCCGCCTCAGCAGGTAGAGTCTGCTCTGACCCTTCCTGTAAAGAGCATCAGTGTTGTGGCTCCAGTCCAGTTTATTATTCAGGTGAACACCCAGGTACCAATACGAGTCCACTATCTCAATGTCCACTCCCTGGATGGTCACATACTGTGGACGTTCTGTGAGGTAGTCCAGTATCCACTGGGACATGTGGTGGTCCACTCTCGATAGCTCCAGCTTGTCTCTCAGGAGTCATGGCTGGATGGTGTTGAAAGCACTGGAGAAATGAGTGCGCATGCGCCAACCAGCGTGCAGCCTGTTACAGTCGCTCCTGCTTTTCTCTTAGTTTAGCTCTTTTTCTTACGTATTCTTTTTTTTTTCTGACTTGTATTTTCATCCGTTTATTATCTCTTACTCAATCATGTGGATTGAGAGAGTTTTTGTTCTTCTGGTGGCCGTGGAACTCTTACTTTTATCAAGGAACGGGACCGCGGCACATCTCCTACACGCACGGACTGTTTACTCCAGAGATCAGCTGATCGCCCTGATGCCGGCCGGCTCGCTGGCCACAGAAGTACCAGCTGAAATTTGGAGGAAAACACATCGGGGATGCAGAGGTCAAGGACAGAAGAGAAGAAAAAAGGAGACGGTGAGACAGCGGAGGCTCGAAGCGAGGAGGAGGTATAAACCGTGTCTGCCGTCTATCGTGATGGGAAATGTGCGATCGTTGGCAAATAAAATCGACGAGCTCTCAGCACTGGTACGGAGTCAGAGGGAATACCGAGAGTGTAGCCTGATGTGTTTCACCGAATCATGGATGCACCAGGACATTCCCGATGAGAATGCTTCCGTGGAAGGCTTCCACACTGTTCGGGCGGACAGGGACAGCATCGCTAGCGGTAAGCGGAAAGGAGGTGGGCTTGCTGTTTTAGTTAACAAGCGGTGGTGTAACCCTGCCAACATAACAATCAAAGAAAGGATTTGTTGCCCGGACACTGAACTGTGTGCTGTTGGACTCAGGCCGTATTATTTACCCAGGGAATTCTCTCACGTCATCTTGGTGGCTGTTTATGTACCCCCCTCTGCTAACCCCACAGCTGCATGTGACACTACCCACTCTGCCATAGCTCGGTTACAGACTCAGCACCCGAGTGCCTTTATTGTGATCTCGGCTGACTTCAACCATGTTTCACTGGACAATACACCAACGACATTCAGACAATATGTGGACTGTCCCACCAGGGGAGAGAAATTTTTAGACTTACTGTATGCTAATGTCAAGGATGCATACAGCTCCTCCTCCCTCCCCCCACTTGGTAGGTCAGATCATAACCTGATTCACCTCACTCCCCGCTATGTGCCAATTGTGAGGAGGGAACCTGTGACCACCAGGACTGTTAGGAGGTGGTCAGAGGAGGCAACAGCGGAACTACAGGGCTGTTTCGAGGTGACCAACTGGGAAACACTCTGTGAGCCTCACGCCGAGGACATCAATGGGCTTACTGAGTGTATCACAGACTACATAACTTTCTGCACCGACTCCATTGTTCCAGCTCAGACTGTTCATTGTTACCCAAATAACAAGCCGTGGGTGACTAAGGACATCAAAGCCCTCCTCAACAACAAGAAGACGGCTTTCAGAGGGGCAATAAAGAGGAGGTGAGGAAGGTCCAGGTGTTACTAAAGGACAAGATCAGAGAGGCTGAGGACAATTACAGGAGGAAGCTGGAGTGGAAACTCCAGCAGAACAGCATGAGAGAGGTGTGGAGGGGCATGAAGACCATCACTGGATTCAGGCCAACCAACAGCAGGGGAGCTGAGGGAGGTGAGAACAGAGCCAACAAGTTGAATCTGATTTTCAATAGATTCGACACCACAGTGTCTGCTCACACCCCCACAACCTCACCTGTAGTCAGCCTGGAATCCAGAGCCACACCACTGTGCCAGCCTCTCTCTTCACATGGCGCTGTTGCCTCCTGTGAGAGTCCTGACACCCCTCCCCCACCCATCACCTTCACTCAATACCAGGTTGAGATGCAAATGAGGAGACTTCACTCAGGCAAGTCTGCTGGACCAGATGGAGTGAGTCCCCTCGTCCTCAAGACCTGTGCCCCCCAGCTGTGTGGAGTCTTTCATAAACTGTTTATGCTGAGTCTGAGTCTGCAGAGGGTCCCAGTGATGTGGAAGACATCAAGACGCCACGTCCCAGTGGCCCCCAGGATTACAGGCCCGTGGCACTGACCTCCCACATCATGAAGACCCTGGAAAGGCTCATCCTGGACCAGCTGCGACCCATAGTAAGACCACACCTGGATCCCCTTCAGTTCGCTCATCAGCCTCGTCTCAGAACTGAGGACGCCATCATCTACCTGCTCAATCGTGTCTACACCCATCTGGACCAGCCGGCGAGCACTGTGAGGGTCATGTTTTTTGACTTTTCCAGTGCTTTCAACACCATCAGGCCGACCCTCCTGGGTGATAAGTTAGCAGCGATGCAGGTGGATGCTTCTCTGGTGTCCTGGATTGTTGATTACCTGACAGGAAGACCACAATATGTACGTCTCCCACAGTGTGTGTCTGACAAGGTGATCAGCAACACAGGGGCACCACAGGGGACTGTCCTCTCCCCCTTCCTCTTCACCTACACCACAGACTTCAGCCACTGCACAGAGACCTCCATCTTCAGAAGTTTTCTGATGACTCTGCGGTGGTTGGATGCATCAGCAGGGATGATGAGACAGAGTACCGGGCTGTGGTCGACTCCTTTGTCACGTGGTGTGAGCAGAATCATCTGCAGCTCAACGTGGCAAAGACCAAGGAATTGATCATGGACTTCAGGAAGACCAGGAAACACTTGACCCCTGTTTCAATCCAGGGGGTCAGTGTTGACATCGTGGAGGACTATAAATACCTTGGAGTACACATTGACAATAAACTGGACTGGGCTAAAAACACCACAGCACTTTACAGGAAGGGCCAGAGTCGTCTCTATTTTTTGAGGCGACTGAGGTCCTTCAACATATGCCAGAAAATGCTCAGGATTTTCTATGAGTCTGTTGTGGCCAGTGCGATCCTCTATGCTGTTGCATGCTGGGGGAGCAGGCTGAGGGTCGCAGATGCCAACAGACTCGATAAACTGATCCGTAAGGCCAGCAATGTTGTGGGGATGGAGCTGGACTCCCTCAAGGTGGTGTCGGAGAGGCGGATGCTCTCCAAGATAAAGACAATGTTGGATAACACCTCCCACCCACTCCATGACATGCTGGTCAGTCACAGGAGCACGTTCAGTGAGAGACTGAGATTACCCATAATGCACCACTGAACGACACAGGAAATCTTTCCTGCCTGTGGCTCCCTGTACAACGCATCCACTTAACACACTGGTTACTGCTACAACTACACATGTTTCTTTTTCAGCTATTTATTTATGAGTGACTTATGTATGTATGTATATATTGTACTATTCTTAGTTAGCGTATTGTCTGTCTTGTCTTAAAGTTGGTTTATAATGGAGCACTGTAACAAAAAATAATTTCCCCCAGGGATCAATAAAGTATTCTGATTCTGATTCTGATTCTGAAATCAAAGAACATGATCCTCACAGTGCTTCCAGGCTTCTCCAGGTGAGTCAGAGCTCGGTGCAGGAGGTAGATGATGGCGTCCTCCACCCCGATGCCAGGCTGGTAAGCAAACTGCAGCGGATCCAGTGAAGACCTCACCAGGGGGCGCAGATGGTTTAGAACCAACCTCTCGAGGGTCTTCATCAGATGCAATGTCAGGGCTACCGGCCTGTAGCTGCTGAGGTCCTTGGGATGGGAGGTCTTTGGTACCGGTACCACACACGAGGTCTTCCACAGCTGTGGTACTTTCCCCAGTGACAGGCTCAGGTTGAACAGATATCCTAGGATGCCACACAGTTCATCTGCGCAGCATCTCAGGAGCCTGGAGCTGATGCCATCTGGACCTGCAGCCTTCCTCACCTTGATCTTGCGAAGCTCATTCCTCACTTGAAGTGCTGAGATAGAAAGAGTGGATTTGGGGGGAGGTGTGTATGTTGGAGTCCATAGAAGCCGGGGTTGGGTGTGATGGCTGGGAGCTGGGAGGTGTGAAGTCCTGAGATGAAGGACAGGCGGTCCCTGAAGATGAAGGAGATTGCAGCAGGAGGGACGATGCTGTGGTGGGTGTTTGATCAAACCTATTAAAATATTTATTTAGGTCATTCACCCACCCCAAGTCTCTTGCAGCCTGGGAGGTTGGTTTTTGTCCTGAGATTGTCTTCAGGCTGTTCCAATTTCATCTTCAGAAAATGAACAGCATGCTCTGGTTAGTCACTAGGAGAGTTTTGAAGCAGCTGGCTAAATGTTAGCAGAGTATAAGGCTGTAAACTTAAGAATTCACCCTATAACTTCTATCAGCAACCACATCATCAGTAAACACTGACCCCGTGCCACTAATAGCCATACATACAGGGAGTGCAGAATTATTAGGCAAGTTGTATTTTTGAGGAATAATTTTATTATTGAACAACAACCATGTTCTCAATGAACCCAAAAAACTCATTAATATCAAAGCTGAATGTTTTTGGAAGTAGTTTTTAGTTTGTTTTTAGTTTTAGCTATTTTAGGGGGATATCTGTGTGTGCAGGTGACTATTACTGTGCATAATTATTAGGCAACTTAACAAAAAACAAATATATACCCATTTCAATTATTTATTTTTACCAGTGACACCAATATAACATCTCCACATTCACAAATATACATTTCTGACATTCAAAAACAAAACAAAAACAAATCAGCGACCAATATAGCCACCTTTCTTTGCAAGGACACTCAAAAGCCTGCCATCCATGGATTCTGTCAGTGTTTTGATCTGTTCACCATCAACATTGCGTGCAGCAGCAACCACAGCCTCCCAGACACTGTTCAGAGAGGTGTACTGTTTTCCCTCCTTGTAAATCTCACATTTGATGATGGACCACAGGTTCTCAATGGGGTTCAGATCAGGTGAACAAGGTGGCCATGTCATTAGTTTTTCTTCTTTTATACCCTTTCTTGCCAGCCACGCTGTGGAGTACTTGGACGCGTGTGATGGAGCATTGTCCTGCATGAAAATCATGTTTTTCTTGAAGGATGCAGACTTCTTCCTGTACCACTGCTTGAAGAAGGTGTCTTCCAGAAACTGGCAGTAGGACTGGGAGTTGAGCTTGACTCCATCCTCAACCCGAAAAGGCCCCACAAGCTCATCTTTGATGATACCAGCCCAAACCAGTACTCCACCTCCACCTTGCTGGCGTCTGAGTCGGACTGGAGCTCTCTGCCCTTTACCAATCCAGCCACGGGCCCATCCATCTGGCCCATCAAGACTCACTCTCATTTCATCAGTCCATAAAACCTTAGAAAAACCAGTCTTGAGATATTTCTTGGCCCAGTCTTGACGTTTCAGCTTGTGTGTCTTGTTCAGTGGTGGTCGTCTTTCAGCCTTTCTTACCTTGGCCATGTCTCTGAGTATTGCACACCTTGTGCTTTTGGGCACTGCAGTGATGTTGCAGCTCTGAAATATGGCCAAACTGGTGGCAAGTGGCATCTTGGCAGCTGCACGCTTGACTTTTCTCAGTTCATGGGCAGTTATTTTGCGCCTTGGTTTTTCCACACGCTTCTTGCGACCCTGTTGACTATTTTGAATGAAACGCTTGATTGTTCGATGATCACGCTTCAGAAGCTTTGCAATTTTGAGACTGCTGCATCCCTCTGCAAGATATCTCACTATTTTTGACTTTTCTGAGCCTGTCAAGTCCTTCTTTTGACCCATTTTGCCAAAGGAAAGGAAGTTGCCTAATAATTATGCACACCTGATATAAGGTGTTGATGTCATTAGACCACACCCCTTCTCATTACAGAGATGCACATCACCTAATATGCTTAATTGGTAGTAGGCTTTCGAGCCTATACAGCTTGGAGTAAGACAACATGCATGAAGAGGATGATGTGGACAAAATACTCATTTGCCTAATAATTCTGCACTCCCTGTACATGCCTGTGCCATAACACTCCTCCACCATGCTTGACAGATTTAAATACATTGATGGTAACTATAATATTTGGACTGCGACATAATATAAAGACAGCCACAGCCTTTTTGTCTAACTTCATAATATGTTGAAACAGACGTGTTTAAGTAACAACTGTCATCTTCAGTTGAGTAATGAGTACTGGTTGAACAGCATGCCATATTAGGGCAGAATTCAGCTGGCCTTTCTAACTATATAAGCCGAACACTTGTGTTTTCAGCAGGTATTTTCTCAGTCGGCTGCTCTTCTTCAGTAACCAGCCATGATCCTCCAGGCGGCTGTGCTCAGCGTGTTCTTGTGCTTCGCCCACACTTTTGTTATAGAGGTAAGCGTTGTAGTTAAGTATGCAGACGTAGATTTCCTCTCTGATTTGACCAAGATGTTTTATTTTGTTAAAATGGAATACAACCTTTCTTCAAAACAAAAAATAAGAACAAAAAGAGAATACTTCTGTTTTTCATTTTATTAATTTATTGTATAAATTGGAATTTGCAATTTTAAACTTCAAGCATTTTTGAACTTGCAAACAAATCAAATACTAGTCCTTATAAACCCTTTTATCTTATTACAGGCACCTTTTAAAAAAAGTGTTGAGAACTCCGGTAAGACTTTGCTATTTTTTACATTTAGCACTTGTATGTCATCACACTATGTGAGATATGCTCTTATTCATGTTGATTTGTATTCATTTATTTATTTATTTTAATTGGTCCATATTGGATTTGCCTGACTCCTTGACATGTCTTTGTGATGTTGTAACATGTGACCTTGTCCTTATAAAACAGTCAAACATATGTGCTTCATATTGAACAGGAAACAACACTGAGGGTGATGATTTCAGTATCTCGACACTGCTGGAGAAGGCTAATGCTAATCTTGGTATGTTCAACTTCACTTCAGTTCCTATTCATCAGTAGTAAATATACGGCTTTAGTAACAACATCCAGGGGCTAACCTTAAAAACTGAGTTGATGTGTTAATGAAACCATCGAAAGTACACGGAAAATACGTTTTTCTTTCCATACTTTACAGGAAAGAACTTGGATGAACCTCTAGTCATATTTGGAGACATAGCAGTGCCAACAGGTCTACAGAACGCTGATCCGTGTACGGCTCGAGGCTGTTTGTGGCCTAAAAACAATGGCAGAGTTGTTGTACCTTATCAAATCTCCGACCAGTACTGTAAGTCTAGATACATAGAAATATTCCTTTTTATTGAGCTTTCTGCTAATTTTTCAGGTTTAACTGAAAACTATTAGAATGATTTTCTCCGTCTGTAGGGTTTGTGTTGGGGTTTGGTTTTTTTCCATTAGTGGGCAAAGCTGCTTCCCAAACCTTTTCCCTCTGAGATTCCACATTTTAGTGTCCTCTAAATACAAAGAGAAATCAATGGGTTCTCATCTCAGGGCTTCAAATACAGCTGTTTGGTCAAAAGACTAAACACTAAAGTATTTTAATGACATACAGAAAGGTTTTTGTGTACAGAGAATACAAAGAGTTTAAAAATACTACCAAGGAAACTGAAAGGGACAGTTTATTAAAAAAGGAATTAGTCAGTTATACATAAATTTCATCCGATATATAAAAACAATACCTAAATATACATCAATCTATTATCAGATGGATGTAATATAAAATTATATATAAAGCTTTGCCAAAGCTTAGCATGGAGACTGATACAAGATATTCAGTCCCAATTTTGAAGACCTTAATGTTGCAGATAAAATTGCTGTTTTCTCGGTTCTAAAATGCCTTTTTCCTTCCATTGTGCTTTTGGCTCAATCCAACCCAAGAGGCGCTCTTTAATTCAAAAGTGCAGGAACTAGTTAGAGGAAACTGCAAATAAAATTTACACCTACTTCCAGTGTCACAATCAAAAAAATTATTTATTTATTTTTGCAAGTTTGACAAGTTTTCTCCAGGGAATTACCTGACAAAACATCCAGAGTGCCACAGACATTACACTGGGGGTGTTTTGTTATTGAACCTATGATATATCCCAATATAATAACACTCAAAGTTAGTTATAATTAAGATATGTAGATAAAATGGGACAGATGTATTTTACCCTGAAAATTTCTGTTAGCTATGCCACATCAAAGATACTGGGGGGAAGCGGTTCAATATTATGACCAATCTTTACAAGCTTCAAGCCAACATAATGAAGAATATTTTATGCTTTCTATAAATTCATTAAAGTTGTACAAAAACATCAGCTGATTTTGAGGCAGTAACATAGATTTGATTGATTTATAGGCCAGTGTAAGTAGTAAGCAGTTGCTCAGCAGTAGCAGCATTGTGCTCAGTCTTAGTTGAATATAATGCCACAAATAAATAGAACCACAATACATGTTTTTCTGTGAAGCCCGCAGGGAACGTGGCGTCATCGAGGAAGGTCTGAGGTCATTTGAAGCAGCCACGTGCGTCAGCTTTAGGCCCCAGAGCAGAGAAAGAGACTTTCTGGACATTCAGTCTCGTGATGGGTAAGTCCAACACAATGTAGGCATTTATACTTGAATTCTACAGGCAAACTTTTCATCTAACGCAGGATGTTCTGAGTGAGGAAGCTGTTTTACTGGTTTGTCATAAAAATTTTATTTACCGCTCTTTTTCAGGTGTTACTCTTTTGTTGGGCGTCGTGGGGGTGGCCAGATAGTGTCACTGAGTCGCCGGGGCTGTGTTTTCCACCAGATAGTCCAACACGAGGTGCTCCATGCCCTGGGCTTCGACCATGAACAGACTCGTTCAGACAGAGACCAACATGTACGCATCTTGCTAGAGAACGTCATTCCAGGTGGGTCACATTACAAACAACAGCCTTTTCCACCAGTCAGAAAAAATCTTTAAGTGGTCAGGATGACAAAAAAAACTTCTACATAAATGACAGTTCATTTACCAACAGTAGAGCAATAATCATGTTTTTTTTAGAATATTTCAAACAACCAAAAGTACAAACAATGTAGGGCAAAATGTGAAACATTCACAATAATCAAATCTGTCTGTGGAATTCTTTTATTTATTTATTACATTTATTTATAACTTTGAGACTAATCTATTCGAATTGGAAGAATGTTTTGTTCCTCTGTGCTTTTAAAAAAAAAAGGTGTATGTATATGTGTTGTATATTAGTCTTTTGACCTGCATTCCTTCACTCATCCCAACCTGTCACGGCGGATGGCGCCCCTCCCTGAGCCACTGTCGCCAGAGTGCTTGCTCAAAGGGGGTCATATGATTGTTGGGTTTTTCTCTGTATGTATTATTGGAGGGTCTACCTTTCAATATAAAGTGCCTTGTTATGCTTTGGTGCTGTATAAATAAAATTGAATTGAATATTAACAAAAAGTATTAAAGTTAACCAAGTAATTTTATTGTCCAAACCTGAGTAGTTTTTGTATATTAACCCTGTCATGCATGAATTATGACAAACTCAATCAGGAATTATTTGTATTCATGTTTAGGCATGAAAAGATGAATACAAATAAATCCTGATTGAGTTTGTCATAATTCATGCATGACAGAGTTAAATAATAAAATTACAATGAAACATTTCATACATCTATTGTAACATTAAACGACCAGTGGGTGTGACACATCAGTGTCTAATGGTTAATTTTGCAAGTATACCATCAGCAGTGACACAAATACAAGAACACAGCCTTTAAATAGCTGTAAACTGTAGCAACCATGCGTGAAAGGGTTAACATAGGCAAACATTATTCAAAATGGAAGTCAGCAGCAAAAGAAGTCACACCTCTTATGTGTAAAAGTAGCATCAAAATAAATGCACAACTCACTATGTGGAACCGCAAGGTGAAATGACTTACAACTGTCCCAGCCCTCCCATGTCCATATGGAGAGCTCTCTCTCTTTAAAGCTGGAAAGATCTTGTGCCCATGGACACAAATCAATAGATTTCTTTGTTTTTGTGCAAAGGAAAAAAAGTTACCCAGGTGCTCTCACACAACTGTAGGGTGAACTGAACTTTTGTGACATTTTAATGCTCAGCCTGGAGTAAGAGACAAACATTGACTGAGTTGTTTGAACCCTCACAGGGATGGAGCATAACTTTAGGAAAATCAACACAAGGAACCTTGATACTCCCTATGACTACAACTCTGTTATGCACTATGGAAGGTAAGATATCAGTTCACTCCCTGAACATGCTTCAAATGTATATTTATTTAAAAATTATGTCATAATAACACAGTTTTATTTGACACAGTTTTATCTGTTTTCAGTCCTTTCATTTTCAAGATTTTAATTTTCTACATCCTGTGTACATGTGTGTCGTAATCAACTTCTGTTACCACACTGGCCATTGAGAAAACCAGTAATTCAAACCAGTATATTTTAAAGCTGTGGTAACCTATGAAACAGTTTACACATTGAGGGCTATAACAATAATAATAATAACAATAATAATGATGATAATTTTATTATCAGTAATAATATTGCAGCTGCTAACAAAATAATTGATACTCAACACACGAGAAGCCTACAATGCACACATTTATAGACAAAAGCCACATTAGCTCGTCACAGAGTGCTAGCTTGCTGCCTAACGAGCAAATACTACATGATGGACAATAATGGCGTGCAGGACTTTGCCTTTGGGCTCTTTTTGGGCAGATGATAAACCTTGAAACATTTATATCCCATTCTGTTAAATGTTTGAAATGGCAATAAGGACTCTGTTTGGCAGAGTCAATGAGGTAATAATTAGGTAGATAATCCTCTTGACTGACCTTTCCCTGCTGCATTGCTCAAGCTGAAGCCCATATTATAATTTCATGTTTTTAGCCTTCTCTTTGTAGTTGTTATAATGACAGTTGTTTGAGACTACGATCACAATTTGCCTTACTACTGTGTGTTTGCACCCCAGGTTTGCCTTCTCAAGAGACAGGGAGCCAACCATGGTTCCCATACCCGATGAGAATGTAGCCATTGGCAGAGCTACAGAGATGAGTGCCAATGACATCCTTCGAGTGAATCGCCTTTATACCTGCAGTATGTACCTCGTTTCTTTTCTTTTCTTTTCTTTTCTTTTCTTTTCTTTTCTTTTCTTTTCTTTTCGTTTCTTTTCCTTTTTTATAAAGAAAAAAGGAAGCTGGATTAACAGTTGGAAGGTCAGTAGTTCAGTTCTTGGCTACTCCACTCTAAATTCAATTAGTTTAATTCAATTTTATTTTTATAGCGTCAAATCACAACAACAGTTGCCTCAAAGCACTTTATATTGTAAGGTAAAGACCTCCCTCCTGTCTTATAAACAAGTAAACAGAGGTCATGGCAGCCATCTGCTGCGACCGGATGGAGGTTGCAAGAAGTGAGTTTTAGTTTCTGCAGCACTATATACATTTGGACAGTATTTACATATAAATAGTTATTGCACACTGGTGGTTTATAGAGGGAATCCTTGGAATGTGAGTGGGACTGTGTTGATCAGTGCATGTTCTCTACAAACTTTAAATAATATCTTTAAAATGATAGCGGCACAAACGAAAATTTTTGTAGCACAAACCAGCAGAAATGTAGCGCAATTGATTGACACCAATTTTGTTTGATTTTGTTTGGAGTGGTTAGCACCAGAGTGTGAACAGACAGGAAGTCAGAACATCCAAGTCTGAGGCTCTCGATTTACTGGTGGATTTATGTCCCTGCTCTCACCTATGGTCACGAGCTTTGGGTAGTGACTGAAAGAATGAGATTGTGGATACAAGCGTCAGAAATTAGCTTTCTCCAAAGGGTGGCTGCCCTCCACCCTAGAGATAGGGTGAGGATTTCAGCCATCCGGGAGGGGTTCAGAGTAGAGCCGCTGCTCCTCCACATCAGAAGAAGCCAGTTGAGGTTGTTCGGGCATCTGACAAGGATGCCTCCTGGGTGAGGTGTTCTGGGCATGTCCCACTGGAACAAGCCCTGGAGTAGACCCACTGGTGAGATCATATTAGACTTGTAGTCAAGACCGCCTAATCCGAGACCAAGAAAAGACCAAGTTGAGATGAGACCAAGACCGAGACAAAAAAAGTCTTTAAGCTGCAGCCAGACGCTGCTTCGTTTACGGGTATCAGGCATATTTATGTGTTTTTGCTGTCGCACAGCCCTCCTCACCGCTGTCTACTGTCTCACTCACTGAGAGGACAGACGCACGCTCCACTTGACTGTCGCGTCTCTCACCCTCTCTGTTTTTCACATAATGATATTATCCTATATCCTCGCATGTGATTGGTCACAATATGGAGGGATTGGAGCATAACTGAGCCCCTGTGTGAGAGCCGAGCAGCTCTCACACAGGAATTTAAGGAAATTAGGTGAGGGTAGAAATGACTGAAAGATTAATAGGCTCTGTTTTGAGTTTTGTTCAAAAATGAATGACTTCATATAGGAAGAAAAATTCACATATGCAGGACACCTTAAACTAGTTTTTTAATTAAGCAGCGAGGCAGAACAAAGTCGGGGCTGTATCAAGACACGAGGACTAAACCCCAATTCAACCAGACCCAGAACTGATCCTGAATTAAAACAGGACTACAACAGTTCAAAATCAGGACTACTGAGGACTTAACCAAGACAGAACCAGAATCAGAACTAGATGATAGTAGCACTAAAATCATCATAGACCTGCACTACACTTATTTTTTTAATTCTACCAAAGTCCACTATTTAGATTGAGAAAAGTTTATATAATTATTTAGCCTTGTTGTGCAAACAAGCTGCAGAACTTAATAAATGTAGAGTTTGAAAAGTAACAAATGGTATCTAAAAAGAAACACGAGGTACGAGATACATGTTCTGATGAGTTTTGGCAAACAACCATGTGACTAACATGTGTGTCTCACCTGCTCTTGTTCCCTCCCTCTCTGCTCCTCTCTCTCCCTCTCTGCTCCTCTCTCTCCCTCTCTGCTCCTCTCTCTCTCTTTGTGCTGACAATCAAGCCAAACACCAACATCATCAAATATACAGTTGAAACCAGATATTTACAAACTCTTCAGATCAAAACACAAACACTTTTTTAATTGTAACATCAAATCAGACTAAATGTTTATTTTTTTAGATTGATAAATATAAAAAACATATTTGTTAACTTTAAGAGTAAAGAGAGAAACTTTCTGTATTCCTTAATTGTAAATGGCACCAAATTGTATTCAAACTGAGCCACACTTATGGAGCTCCACAATTCTGCTCCTGGTGTTTTGGTTGACATCTCTTGATGTTCCCATGTCACAGAAACAGGCTCTGTGTTTTGCTTATATGCATCCACAGCTGTGCCACCAATTTACTCACATGGACTCTACTAACCTATCAGAAGCTTCTTCAGCTCAGAATGGAATCGTCTGGAGTTTCTTATTAATTAACAATAAACTTAGTGTATATGTGCTCATAAATTTGATGAAAGTGATTAAAATAGAAGCTCTGTCTCTCTTTATTCTGACATTTAACTAATTCAAAAGATATTTCAACATTTATTTATCTAAAACAAAAGTTTACTCTAAATTGATGTTTAACAGTAAAAAAATGTTCTTGTGTTTTCCATAAAGTGTAAATATCTGGTTTAGACTGTGGATATACTGCTGTGTGTTGAAATTCCTCTTGTTTTGCATAGAAATATACTGAACAACATCCAAAGCATAATATATAAAATAACATCTACCTGAGTTTTTTCTTTGAAAGAAGCTCCTTATGTCCATTGTTGTGTTCATCAGTACATAACTGAAACCGATTTAGAGAGTTTGTTTAGCCGTGGAGGGAAACAACTGAAAATATGAAATGTAAGCTAAGACTCTCTAAAATCAGCATTGCTGTTCGGCTTTTTATTTATCCATTTGTTGATTCACCCGAAGAGCAAGTAACGCAACCAAGTGATCAGTTTGATATCAATCTTTCGTGATACACCGTCATATTTACATTATTAGTTCAGTACGAATGATTTGCTTTGGTACCTGGTCAAACTTAAGCTCTCCTCTGTCTGCAGCAAACTCGCAGGCAGCAGCTTCTCCCCCCTCGCTCACATGGGTGCTGTGCTCAGTCGCCCAGTGCCTGAGCTCGGATCATACCACAATTAGGGGGAATTTACGACAGTGCGCTCTGTGCTTCGTGTGTTGTTTTTGTTTTATACAGTTGTCAGTCAGGCATCTAACTAACAAATTACACTCCAAAAGACCCCATGCTTCTGAAAAAATGACCCGGGCTTAAGCCCAGTAGGCCACCCCCCCGCTCCGCTGATGGTTGACTCCAAATCTCCCGAACACTATGTCGATTTGAGAACGCAAGACCGAAACAGCAAGACCAAGACCGAGACCAAGACAAAAGTCCGTTGAGACCAAGACGAGACCAAGACCACGTAAAAGTGGTCTCGAGACCAAGACCAGTCTCGAGACATCCAACTCTAGATAATATCTCTTGGGTGGTATGGGAACTCCTTGGTGAGGCAGCTAGGGCAGGGGTGGGCAATCTCAGTCCACGAGGGCCGGTGTCCCTGCAGGTTTTAGATCTCACCTTGGCTCAACACACCTGAATCACATGATTAGTTCGTTACCAGGCCTCTGGAGAACTTCAGGACAAGTTGAGGAGCTAATTTAGCCATTTAAATCAGCTGTGTTGGTTCGAGGACACGTCTAATGCTGGGCTCACACTGTGCGATTTTTGGCCCATTTTGAGCCGATTTTTGAGTCGTGCGACCGTTTTGGCGATCGGCCCGATTTTGGCCTTCATCGTGCGTCGTGCATCGTGTAGTATATGTGTGGTAACGAGACGCGATTAACACCTCACGACCAGCTCCCGATCATCAATCGCTTGGTCGTGAGGATTTTGAAATCCTCGCGACCGTCGTGAGGGTGTCACCGCAGTTTGTCACACTGCGCACGCGCAAACACAAATGTCAGCGAAAAAGACGGCGCAGCACGGCTGTGCAGCGTGTGATCTGGACACAAGCGATGGAGGCACAACTTGTAGAACGTTGGAAAGCTCATCCGAGCCTTTTCGATGTGGCCTCACAAAATGATCACGACCACAACAACCGTGAAAATAGTTGGATCTACACTGCTGCTCAATCACAGCTGCCTGATCATGTTTTTCATTAGCAATTTAGCAAAGTTGATGGTGGTGGTGTGTCTGTGTGAGTGAAAGACAGAGAGGGAGAGAGCGACAGAGTTTCTGTTATAACCTTCATTTTATGGAGGCACAGTGTGAGCACTCGGGTCGCATCAGAGCATCGGGCCGTATAGTGTGAGACCTGCATCGTGACCTATGAACTTGTAACCCCTGCGAGTCAATCGTGCAGTTTGAGCAGGAGCTGAATCGCGCGACTGAAAAAAATCGCACAGTGTCTGCCCAGCATAAGACCTGCAGGGACACCGGCCATCGTGGACTGAGATTGCCCACCCCTGAGCTAGGGAGAGGGAGGTCTGGGCTTTTCTGCTTAGGCTGCTACCCGGCCCCAGAGAATCTGAAGAAAATGGATGGATGTATAGATATTCCAGGTGTGTCGCCATGTGGGGAAAAATACTTCAACACATGGTTGGGTTGGTAGTGTACCGGGGGCTTCTATTTAGGACTACGCTTCCTCCTCACCATCACTCAGCAATCATGTTTTCCCAACTGCTCGGGAAAATCCGATGGAAGAGAACTGACGGGGCCTCCGGAGCTATAAACAAGCTACATTTATAACAAGTATAGTTATTAGTAAAGTAGGCCAAGGGGTAACTAAACATCTGAGCAGGAAAGAGTAGGAGAGACAGGTGAAGAGCTATTGCTAAGCTAGCGAATCCCTAAAGACACAGTGACTGAATACTGTAAATATAATTAGTGGGTGATTCAACAGAGTGTGCTTTGGATAAAGCGCATGAAGATTAAACTATGAAATAAGACGTTATCTATAAGTTTTTAATTAAATTGGCTACACAGATAAGCAATGCAAAAATACCACTGTAAGATAGAACAGGAAGTGATACTCCAGACTGAGACAACACCAAGAAGTATTTTGAAATGACCTTGAGCAAGATACTGAACTCTGAGTCGCTATTGATAAATTTGTGCAAATGTGTGTCTGGTACTTAAGTATAGGAAAGAGCATTTACATGAACGTTTGTGCGACTGGCTAATAAGAATTTTGAGTGCTCAATTAGAGCACAAAAACACTGTATAAGTGCCAGTCCACTTGCCGTTTTTCTGCACCACCTTTGGTTTCCAAACCTACTACTGCACCCATTTGTGCTTAAAGGTTGAGAGGTTTTCAAAATTCAAACAAAATGTAACTGTACTATGAAGCTGTCTCCTCCTCAAATAATAATTATATAAATAGAAAAAAGTTGGGACAAGCACAAAAACCTGGATTCCTGTTAACAAACAAGCAGAAAAACCAACGTCACTGGGGTAAAAAGTGTTTGAAGATCAAATATGTACACAAAACTGACATTGGGTGATGCAAAATGGAGGGAAGAGGAAGCAATTTCTGTTTGGTATTATTGTCTATAGATAATAATATGCTTCAGAATATCATAACCATGAGAGCATGCTTATTTAATTATCTGCTTTGTGTGCTGAAGACCTTAAATTCTTTCAACCTATCTGCTCAGCCCCCGGCTTACTTTTCTACCTCCACTAGTTTCACAGAACAATCATGGAGACTAGTAAACACCAACATAAATATAGTACATCAAACTGTTCATCAAACTCAGATGTTCATGTGGTGTCTTAAAGAAATGCAGCAGCGTTTAAAGATTTCCCTCTGTTTGTTGTTTGACAGGCTCAAATGTGCCCATACCCGTTCAAAGGAACAAGTTGTTCTAGAAAAAGTAAGTAAATAAGCTCGGATGTTTACGAATTTTGTTTACTTCATTATAATAGAAAATCATGTTCCAATTAAAGCTTTGTCAGGATAACTTTAGTGGAAACATTTTGTTTAAAACAAAAATCAATGAAATGTCATATATTTTAATTGATCAGGGTCAGAAGCATGTAGCTGGGATGAGTGAAAGGCATATAAACCAGAACACCAGACGAACACATCTCCTCAATTTACAGCCTGTGTTTGTGATTTTTTTGTGCAGATGTATAACATCTTCTTTCTGTTTCCACAGAAAACCAAGAGATGGGAGAGATTGATGCAGCTTGAATTTTATGCTTTTCAAATTTGCCTGAAATAGTTTTTTTAAAATGAGAAATGAAAATGTATCATTGTCTATACTTTTCACCTGTCCGTTGACTTAATCCCAATCACGCTTGTGTAACTGCTAGTCAGCTGTATGAAATACTAAAAAATGAACAAAAGTAAACATTCATTTTAATTTCTAGTAAGTTTGTTTCTTTATTCCACAAATCCTACAAGTCTACAGGTCAAAAATAGACATTTAACAAGTAAAGATATGAACTCAGTCTTGTACTAGTATTTTCCTGACAAAAAGATATAAAACCAAAGGTTAATCTACTTAAGTAACAGTCAAACAGAGTGGAAATGGTTTTCAGTGAGAAAAACAATATTATTTTCCCAGTATTGCTCTTCTCAAAGTAAGAGTAAGGCCAGTCAAAAGAGTAAGTGAAATGCACACCGCCTTCGCTCCATGTTGCTTTACTGTTGACTGAACTGCTAACTTGGGGTTTGCTCTCTCTGTTAGTACAAGAATTAATAATTGATCAACAAACTGATTTACTCTGACTTACAGAAACCTGGTTGCAGCAGGATGATTATATTAGTTTAAATAAATCAACCATCAATCATCAATCAAATGTGTTATGTACTGCTGCACTTTATTCACAATGAGTAAATAAGAATTCCATTAAAATGACTTTATTTTGGACTGTCACTTTAATTTTGTTTATACAGTACCAAATCCAAACAACAGTCGCCTCATGGTGCTTTATGTTTAAGATAAAGACCCTACAATAAAGCCCAACAGTAAGATGAGCCCCTGTTAACAAGCACCTGGAGTCAGTGTGGAGGAAGAACTCCATTTTAACAGGAAGAAACCTCCAGCAGACCACGGCTTAGGGAGGGACAGCCGGTTTGAGGGGAGGACAAAGGGCAGAGAGGCAAGGGAAGAGAGCCAAATATTAACTTCATGTGGCCTACAGATTAGCTCAACAACAGTGCATAGAGGGCTTCATGGAATGGGTTTATATGGCCAAGCAGCTGCTTCCAAGCCTTACAACATCAAGCGCAACACAAAACATCAGATGCAGTGTTGTAAAGCATCATTGTGAGGGGCGGTTTTTGTTAGGAGCTGGGCTCTGTCTTAGTTCCAGTGAAAAGAAGCTTCTAATACTTCAGCATCAGAATCAGAATCAGAAAGGGTTTTATTGCCAAATGTTGAGCAGGTTTACAACATTAGGAAATTGCTGCGGTGCTTCAGTGCAAACATACTGTCATAAATTACGCTTAAATAGACATGAAAAAATAAGAATAAGAATAAGAATTAAAAGTGCTAAGTAGATAGATATATACATGAGTGCAGGTGGTGATCAGTGCCAAACATGGAATGATGCAGTGAACACAGCGTAGGGTCATGTGTTAGTGGTGGGAACAGTCATACGGTTATTGTTCATGTGTCCGACAGCAGAGGGGAAGAAACTGTTCTTATGGCGAGAGGTTCTGGTGCGAATGGACCGGAGCCTCCTGCCTGAGGGGAGCAGGTCAAACAGACTGTGTCCAGGGTGAGAAGGGTCAGCTGAGATCCGAGCTGCACGCCCCAGTGTCCTGGAGGTGTACAGGTCCTGCAGAGATGGGAGTCTGCAGCCAATCACCTTCTCAGCAGAGCGCACAACACGCTGCAGTCTCTGTTTGTCCCTGATAGTGGCTCCAGTGTACCACACGGTGATGGAGGAGGTGAGGATGGACTCGATGATTGCAGTGTAGAACTGCATCATCGTCCGTGTTGGCAGGTTGAATTTCTTCAGCTGCCTCAGGAAGTACATCCTCTGCTGGGCTTTCTTAATGACGGAGGTGACGGAGGCTCCCACTTCAGGTCCTGGGTGATGGTGGTACCCAGGAAGCGGAATGAGTCCACAGAGGTGATGGGGGTGTCAGACAGGATGATGGGGGGGAGTGGGGCTGTGTGCTTCCTGAAGTCCACAATAATCTCCACTGTCTTCTGGGCATTCAGCACCAGGTTGTTGTGGCTGCACCAGGACACATACCAAGACATATTGGAAAATTTCATCCTCGCAACTCTGAGTATGGCCTCTTGACATGGAGGTCCAGGTCACCTGGACTCAAACTATCCAAAATCTTTAGTAGATGCACCTATGGTATCATTTGATATCAACTCCTCCACTACCAGTCAAAAGTTTGGACACACCTGCTCATTTAACGGTTTTTCTTTATTTTTACTACTTTCTACAATGTACCCTCATTCAGATCTGGCGTTTGGAACTATTTTGGTTTTCATGTAAAGTATGACCCCGATGGTAAGCGCATCATGGACTAAAGTAAAACAGTATGTTGGATGTGCCACGCAATGCTCAATTACATTGGTGGGAACTAGTGTGTTAGCGCAGTTAGCTCGTTAACGTGTTGGCCGTCCAGCCCCACGCCCGGGGCGATCCGCGGTAGCTCATTAACGGAGATTTGCCGCGTTATGGCGTTAATGTCATTTTAACGAGATTAACGCTGACAGCACTAGTGGGAACATACGGTGGCCCCTAGAGACAAAGCACGAACAAACTCCAAAACACTTGCAAACCCCAAAACACAACGGAAGTGCTCCAGGACGCTAGGGGCAGTGTTGAGCTTTTGTTACCTAGTAACTACACAAGCCAGGAAGTACCAATGACCGGATTTGGGCTGTATCCCAATTCAGGGTCTACAGCCTTAAAGGCCGCATTTTAAGGCCGATTACGGCACAGCGACACGACGAAGGCTGTCCCAATTCAAAGGCTGCTCGAAATGCGGCCCTCAAATGCGTCCTTAATTTCCCTGAATTTTAAGGATGGGCCCAACATATCCCAAATTTCATAGCGCGGTGGTGGTGTGGATAATTTTGCCGAAAAAAAACGGCGGAAGTGGAGCCGCCGAAGAGTAAACTTTCAGAAGTAAGTACTGAATATTATGTCACTTATTTATGTGCAAATGTTTTTATAATGAAGAACATTAAAACATTACTGTTGGCCACATGTCGGGAAAGTTATGTGACATTAGCAATGTTTGTACTAACTTGGTTTTAAAGCCTTTACTTCAAAATATACGCCGTTCAATAGTTGACTTTAATCTTACAGAGAATGTGATGATTTTGTGGATAATTAAAGTCAGTCATATATCCACAAACACAACAGGCTGAAAGTCAGTGATGCTGCTCGGTTTGCAGTCCTGAACATCACGGCACAAGCAGGATCCACTGCACTGTTAATGTGAGCTATGTTATATTGCTGCCTCTGTTCGGTGGTGTCGAGCCAAACGGACTTTAACGTGTGTTTGAACGAGCTGACGGTTCACTCGTTAAGATGAAAGAAAGATGCTTTAATCACAGCAGTCACACATGTGTCCACTGCACCATCTGGAACTCTTCTTGTTTACACTCGTAATAACACAAACACTAAATCCTCCTTCTTTTGTGCTGTTGTGTAGCAGTGTGTACACCTGAGACTGTCACCTGTCTGTCTGTCCTGCACTCTCTCTCTGTTTCTTTCTCTCTGATTGTGGAATAAAAGTATGAACATGTGTTTATAAGTTACACTTGTGTTTGAATCCTGCAGCTTATCACACATTTGATTTCCATGTGTGACGACTGCAAGTGTCCAGAGTGAGGACAGACTGAGGGACCCACTGCTGCACATCATCTGTGAGGCTTTGCAGCCCTGATGATCCACCAGGACAAACTCAGCAGTGTGTGAGGAAGAGGAGGAGGAAGAGCCAGCAGCAGCTGACAGATGGAGAGAATAGACAGACTGTTCCCTGTTTGTGAAGGACTGCTAGGAAAGTTTAACATAACTGTCTGTGCTGAATCAGTCTTATTAGGTAATGTTCAAATAATGTTATCATCCCAGTGTTGTCAGTGTGGGAGAAAGTACTCAGGGCCTTCAAGTTACACACTATGAAAGACAGCAACAAGTTTAATGTTCAGAAACCTAAAGTATGTATCAGCAGCAGAATGGAGCTAAAAATAAATGTTTGTTTCAGTTCTATGAAGCTTTGAGGATTTTGGATCAGTAGCTGCTGTGTTTGTTGCATCATATTGCTGTAATTGTTTATATGCTTTATATATTCTGAGCTAAGTTGATCTATAGTGTTACATCATATTCTATAAGGATGTTATGTGTTTGTAGACTTTCTGCCCAGTTTGACCCATTTAGCAGAAGTGAGCCTGTTTAAGGCTCTGATATCTATTCTGTATGACTTAAAGCAGTTATGACATGGTCTGATTTTCTCACCCAATAAAGGAATATTTCATATATCAGTCTACTCTTCATTCTATCAGACACAGTTACCACAGCTCGCACATTTTCTTTTTATAAATATATGTAAGCATTGAGCCAAATTTAGTAATGCCAACATACTGAAGGAACAACATTTGTCTCTTATATATGATACACCTATATATGCACTGTCAAAGATACTTGTCTTTCAGTGAAGATTTAAGGTGATAAGACATATAAATAACTGCAACTTGAATCTTTACTGAAGCTCAGTATCTGACACAGAGTTCGAACTCACTGCTGTGATAACTAATAATGATTAATATAATAACTATCATATTGGCCATATTATATTTACATTACCAAAGTAAGATGACTTTACTCTCATGAACAACATCAGCTAATTGTTATTTACTAACTAATCTTAAAATGACTGTTCAGTACAAAAATGAAGCCCAACAATCATGTTTTACTGTCCTGTGGTCTCAGCCTCAGACACTTATCACATCACACAAAGCTCTTGTAGAAACAAACAAACAAATTAACAAAATATGTTCTCCTTCATTTCTGTCAAACCAAGTTGTATGACACGTTTCCAGCGGTTAGTATCATGGTTGCTAGGCAACCTGGGAAGCGCAACGGAGACTAGACCGTCCCATACAGACAAACTTGCCGTTTATTTTGCAAATCGAGCTCAACACTGCCCCTAGCGTCCTGGAGCACTTCCGTTGTGCTTTGGAATTTGTACGTGTTTTGGAGTTTGTACGTGTTTTGGAGTTTGCACGTGTTTTGTCTCTAGGGGCCACCGTAGGGAACACAACGAATATGACTGCACATTTACTCCGACATCATCCTAGTGCAAAGACAAGTGGAAGCAGACAAAAACAACAAGCACCCATGCTACAAACTTTACCCGAGTCATTTAGACAGCCGTTAGCACAGGATTCTCCTTATGGGGACCTGATATGTTTAATATGCTGCTGAGAATATAGCCCAGAAGAAGCGTATAGTGTAGCTTTTATTTTGGAAAGAGCCATTTCTCTGTAATAAACTCTCTTTTCCAAAGACGAGTGATTTCTCCATCAGGTAGATTTATTATTTTTATTATTTTGTTGTTTCAGCAACATAAAATTTAAAAACTGTACTTTTGAGTTAAAATATATATTTATAATTTTAATAAATGACAAATTAAAAAGGCATTAACATTTTTTTGTATCGAAAAAATATCGAACCGTGACACCAAAGTATCGAACCGAACCGAACCGTGAATTTTGTGTATCGTTGCACCCCTAATAAATAGGTTTTGGCTCAAACTAAAACACAGCTTCAATTAATTTCGCCATTGAAGCTGGGGGGCAGCAAGTTTGAAAAGGTGTGGAAGTTATTTTCGTTGCAGCTGGCCTACCACCCTCTGCCGTGCAGTAAGGGAAGAAGACAACTGATCAGTCAACGGGACAGGCTCGCCATCAACATCAGATCCATCTAACATGTCAAAAAAAAACCTTGACCTGTCAACGACAGTGTCATAGGACACACTGAGTTTTCAAATTATTACACTTCACAATTTGTTAGCACATAAAAGTACCACTTTTGGTAACATTAACCATGTTTACAATTGAAAAAGAGATGAAGTATGTAAAAATCTTCGCATTGGTTTTAAACGCTTCTTCAGTCTTCTCTTGATAGTGTAAATATTTACAATTCCGATCACGTTCTGAAAATAAAATAGGGCATTGCCTCAAGTTTTTCATAAAAAAATGTATAGCTTTCTACAAAACACTGTAAACAATTTCTTGAGTAAATATTAGAAAGATTTTACTCAGTGAAATCATAAAAAGTGCAAATAAACCATGAACAGGTAAAATCATTTTTTTAAATCGTGCCGCCTCAGACCTGACTTTCTACAACAAAAATGCAGAGAACTACAACTAGTTAACAGTTTTGAACTTGATGGGCTATGGGCATCTAGTGTCTTAACCTCTTAAGACCTGAACTCTTCCACGGCATGCATTTTTAATTTCTCTTTGATATTTTGGCATATTGGGGCCCGATTAATGTAAAAACAAAGAATTACCAGATTTTTCTTTTCTTTTTCTTTTTTTACCTTATTTTTGTTTTAAAGAAAAATAAGAGCCACATGAGGATATTCGTTTAAAATTTTGATAGAACAGTAGCAGTATGATGTCCTCGTAGGTGGATATCAGGCCCTTGTAGAGCAAAATTGAGTATTTTGGTCTAAATAACCCAAAATGTGATGTCCACATATGTGGACACCAGGTCCTAGGAGGTAGAGTAGGAGAGCTGTAGCTGCAATTTTGTGGTGTCTGTATGTTTTCCCTGGTTGTTGGTGTGAGGGTCTTGGGGTTTGGGGTCTGGGATGCAGGGGGCCTGCAAGGGGTCTGGAGCACCAGTGCCCGGACTCGCCAGTTTCATGGTTTGGTCTCTCCATGCGCAGGGGGGGTCCACGCCTCCGCAGGGGGTCCACACCTCCTCGGATGCACTATCATGTGGGGCGAGCTGGCCCATGTTGGGAGGTACGATCTGCGCTTTAGGGAATCTCAGGAACCTCAAGGACCTTTGGGGGAAGCAAAATCCCACACCTAAGCAGCAGGCGTGGGGCATTTTGGGTAGGTTAGGGGCAGCTTGTCTTGTCCTTTCTTTGTGTGTGGATAACTGGCATGGGATGCAGCACATGGAAATCTGCAGCAGTGCAAGGCTGTTGTTACAGCCCCTCTAGGTAAACACAGTTCAAGTGCTGCAGTAGAGAAAACCTGACAAAATTGCACGGCAAAAAAAAAGACAAATGAAACCCCTGGCTGCTACAGACCTATCTTTCATTTAAAAAATGTAAACCATTATGTGACTCACAATTCAAATCATGTAATTTTATTTATAGAAAATAACATTTTTATTTCTTTAAATAAAGAAAGTTTTAACAAAGCTAACACAATAGCTCGATGATAGGCATAAACTTGTTGCCGTCACATTACGCAGCACATTTTAGGAGAGCTGGTCTGGGAGTTTGCCTTCTGTCGGATGAACTCTGGATAACAAACAAGAAGAGGAAAACAGAGAAAAGGAAAAAAAGTAGACACATTCCAGTGAACAAACAGAAAAACAGTCTTACGGCATTATTGGTCTTTCTGTGGAGAAATATTGTTAACATTGTATGACTGTTAAAACTGACAAATAGTCTGACCAGTGAAAGGAAGTTACCTCCCTGATTGGCTCACCTGCCAAATCTGTCCGGGAGATTTCCACCAACCCCTCATAGAGGCCTTTGGTAGGGTTTTCTCCAGCTACGAGCACTCCATGAAGCCAGATTAACAGCATCCGGTGACCATGATCTTTGAAGCTTTTCTTACCTTCAATTTAGATTTATATCAAGCATTATCCATCTGAACTTTGAATATTAGTTAAACACAGTCACTGTAGACAGTTCTTATACCATCAGAACATTTATAGAATCACAGTAACTAACTAGTTCATATAGTCAACTGGGTCTGTATTGTAACCACAGACCAGCGTTAAGCAAGCGAGGTACTCGGCCAGTAAGCAAAGCTGAATGACATCCTGATATCTTACATTTTAAGTGCTCCAACAAAATGAAACAATATTTTATTTTATATAATTTAATATTTTATTTAAAGTTCAACTTTAAATTAAAAAAAAGGTTCAACAAGTTAAAAGTCAAATAGAGTTTAAAAGCAAGGTGTCAAAGATCTGGCATTTGGAATTAAAGAAAAAAGCTGTGCCCAGAATGTAACTCTTGCAACAGTGTACAAAAGCTGAAAAATCTTATTACAATCCATGTTGCAAACTGCTGTCATCTTGGAGAGACTGCTCTTGGTTGGAGAACCAATCTACCCAAAGAGAAAGATTAACCAATATATCCAACTATGTCCAACAAGGACAAGTGTGGGTTTGGATGGACGGAGGTACAGTATCTACCATTCAGGAGGAGGGCAATCTGGTGGGCAGTTTAGCCAAGTTATTGGCCAGTAGTTGGATGGGACCGGCCCCTTCTTGGGATCCTTGAGGATCAGGACAGCCTTGACATGTGGGTCTCAATCATTAGCACCTGGTTCATTTGTGCTGCAGGATGCTAATGGAGTTAGCTTGTTAGCTTCCCTATCCAGTAGGTGTTAAACATGGCAGGGACTGGTGCTGTCCAATCCTTCTGCTTGACATGTCTGCCACTGTGATGGTTACTGGATCCTTTCAGGGAGGTTGTTGCAGTCTGCTCTTAGATCCACTAGGCACTGAGCATTTCTGTTATGTGTTGCATCCTTCTTACATATACTCTTCCAGTATTGCTCTGTCTCCAGCGTTGGCGGGGCTGTTCTCATTTTGTTCTGCTGCCATTCAGACTATACTTTGGGTAGTTCAGTGGAGAACATCTGGTTTATTCTCCTGGCTTTTATCTCTCTGGTTAACCAAGATTCAGGTGTCAGGTATAGGCAGTTGTAGTTGTGCTTCAGGTCATCATTATAAGACAAGATATGGTATGATAATAGACGTTTTTCTACAAAAAAGTGATGTTGTAAAAAAAACAAAAGAAAAACAACACCATCTGCTCTCTGAAATATTAAGGATTAAGCATCCATTTACTCATGTCAGACTATCCATATATTCTAAATAGATCTGTAGTTCATTTGTTGTAGTAGAATTGTAGAAAGAATTCTTGATCTGGGTTGAAATTGACCTAGACCAGAGTTAATCACCTCAGGTACTCAGAATGCTGTAGAGCGAATCAGTCAGTGCCAAATTTGGGAATTTATTTTCAATAAAATCACTGGACCCATGAAACAGTTCTTCTATGGTTCTGGACATTACAGGCCTTATATTACAGTTTTTCAAACTTGTATGATTTCCTGTGTAAAGATTTATATTTATATATATATATGAAAAAACCCAACAAGTACAAAAAAGGTAATAAAAATAGCAATAAAACTGTCAATAATTTTTTTAGGAACTCAGCACTGCTCACCTGTCCACTGTTGTTCTATAGCTTGTATATGTGCTTCACTAAAGTCCCAGTGCTGAGCGAGAATCTTCCACTCCCCATAACACAGATGCTTTGTGGCGAGGGTCCATAAGACAGAACGGAAGTGCTGTGTCTCTGGCTGATGGTCCTGTTTGAAGCTCAGAGGTCTTCTTACCTGCACACATCCCCCGTGATCCTGAATTCAACAGGGAGAAAGTTTTGTGAGTCGTTCGAAGTTAAAAGGATGTTCACACGTTTTATGCATATGATGTACAAAGAAAACAAACTCTCAGTACCTCTTGCTTTTAAAACTAGCACAAAGAATTTACAAGATAATTAGCTGGTTTGTTAAATACCTTCTCCAGGAACAAAAGGCAGTACACAGCTGTTTCACACCTTAAGCTTCACACTCCCTTGCTACTTCCCAGAGTCCTCGAAGACACAAAAGACTCTTCCTGTGGAATTGTCTGCTTCCCCCAACTTCCTTACTACACCCCCACCATCTGTCTTACTGTATGAGTGTGAGACATGTTTAAATCCAGTGCCACCAAGGCATCATACAATAAAATAATGTGATTAATACATAAGTAAAAGAAATTCCTATACATGCCCCTTCCTGATTTCTTATGTTTTAACATGTTTGTTACACTTACATGTTTCCAATTTCAAATGTTAACACAGATGTTCAGAGTAAATACAGATTGTAGTTTTTTTAATGATGATTTCATTTAGTTTGGGGAAACAGCTCCAACTTTACCTCATGTAGAAGTTTTTAGCTGTTTTACAGTTGAGAAATGTGTTAACATAGAATCTAGAATTATTGTAGAGACACTGACACTGCCCTCAATGTAATAAAGGCCTGACTGTGTCATGAACTTAGGAGTAGAGGATAGGAGACCCTCCCCAGTTGAACTGTGAAAGTAAAACACAGAGGAGTTAATGCTGAGTGGAAATTCCCCAGAGAATGTTTGGGTGGGGGTCTCAACATTTGACCTGGATAACTGTGGTCTGGAAGGGAGATGGGTTTTATGACCTCTAGGGAGCCACCTACACCCACAGTGTTTTAACTGTCACGCACACACATCCACACGCACACTCACTCATGTGCGCTCACATAGGCATTCATGTGCTCGTGCACATAGACACAGACACAGAGTTTGCAGCACACCGTGGGGGGTTTTATGATGGGGACGCCTCTATAGAGATTGACAGACCACGTGATTTTCGCGCATTGCATGCCGGGAACTCGTGGCAAAACAATCCAAGTACCGCATCAAATGCAAACATTTGCAGCACCGCAAAACGTTCATTCTTCGGTTCCAATAAATTCTTGCTTTTTCTTTGCCCCCCAAAAAGGTATGTACAAAACGAAGGAGAACAATGCCGGTCCGTACAAAGACAGACTTGATGAAAAGTCAAAGAAAAGATACGAGGAAAAAAAATCAAACCAGTGAAAGGGTCAGACCCTTACGTGCACACAGAGGGACAAAATACGTTAGCGTGCTGCCCAACTTTCACCACGCTCATATTTATAATCATACGGTTCTTGGAGTGAGTGCATACACTCATGAAGTTTAGTAACTTCAGGTCACTGCAACAAGCCCAGGTACAGTTTACCGACGGATGGGTGCAGGACCTTGAAATGCACCGTGTAGAGCGAAAGACCATCGTACGTATCATAAGTTTACCAGTCTCACAAATCGTCTTCATAAATACACAATCGTAAACCGTTTATTAATAGGACCCTTGAGCTCAACGGTAATTAATTAGTAGTGGAAATAATTTCTGGTACGCATCACAGAAATGTAGCAGTGACAATAATACTGTATGTTGTAATCGCACTGGGCAATTAGTGATAGAAAACAACTGTTTTATCCTGTGAATAAAAGTATATGTTTTTGTCACTGTACCATAATAACAGAAGCGAAACGCAATATTGTGTCAGGACAATTCACTATTTATGCACAATAAACACAGGAGCGACAATTTCTGTTCAGCGCCAGACTTGCTTGTAACCTATATCACCAATTATGTTATGAAAATGACGCATTAACTACAACAGCAGACTGACCTTTGTGGGAATGCTTGGAGCAGACTAACCTGTGAGCTGGAGTGTTCTGGGACGTTATATTTGCTCTTTGAATGGCTGCAATCCAGGCCACCCGTCGCCTCTTTGTTACTTCGGAAACATGGCTCGAACAATTTCTCTTCAACGACGTAATCCGATAACAACCGATCTCTTTACCCGTCGGCTTCCCGTGGCTGTCATGCGACCGGCTATTGCAGTTAATAATACAACGGCTTCTTGACATTTTTGTGTTTCTTTTTATCGCTGTATAACTGATTTCAATTGAAAGCCTGCGTGCGCTAGTACCGCTTGCCACGAGTTCCCAGAATTCTTTGCGGTTTTACCCCTGAGTGACGTCACATTTTCAATCTCTATAAAGCTGGCTGTAACTAACAAAGGGGTGAAGATTTGGAGAGGGACACCGGCCTCATCTTCCCTTCTAGAAGTGCATGCTTAAATGAAGATGAATAAAGATGAATAAAGGTTTTGTGAAATAACTACTGAGTTCCGGTGCCGTCTCTGGATGCCTCGACGAATAAAAGAACCGGGGTAAAACTGATTTCGTAACACTCATGTAGAAAAAGTCATTTCCTTCCAAACCTAATAAGTGGTTTTGTCATCTAGCAAGAACTGCAATCAAGCATTTGCAATAACTAATAAAAAAAGCACTTGGGACAATTGTGTTGGTGACAGCTTTTGTTATGATATCAATAATATTTCTATGAATATGGGATACTGTTACATGTTTGCACAGACTTTTGTGAAATATGGAGACACTCCTGGCATTATATGAGCAAAGTGAGACTCATTTTTTAGGGCTGGTGGAGATGAGTGTGAAGATCCAAACAATCCCTGTCAGTGATGGAGAAGCTTTGATGAAAATATTTGGTAAAAAGTTCACCAGCATGTAGCAAGGGAGTGTGAACCTTAAGGTGTGAAACAGCTGTGTACTGCCTTTTGTTCCGGGAGAAGGTATTTAACTGAGAGCCATGCTGGGCTCTGGGAGACTCTGCTGACCGTCTGTCCCGCGGTCATGCAGGCTCTCCACAAGCTTGGTTGTCTGTTCTTTGTTTGGATTAAAGAATGTTAGCTACCGCTCATCTGCAGGCTTTATTTAAGTGGAAAACTTCCACAACAAGGCCATCCTGCTACACATGAAACACATCAGAGTCATAATTGTTATTTTAGTCACGTGTTTGTTTATTATCCTTATTGTTTTATCTGGGACTGTTTGCAGACATCTCAGAGAGAGGAGACACCAGCATCTGAACAGAGACTCAAACCAGCAACCTGCAGCTCCCTGCTCGGCTGCTCCAGTTTTCTCCTCACTCATGTTGCCCACCAGTGATTTCTAGCTGCCCACCCACACAGCAGGCTAGAATATGTGCTGAGCCTCAGCACCCAGTACTTGGACATGTTTTCTTTATTAAATAATGAACCAGACCCCAAAAAGTAAACAGCTGTTATTGCTAGGCAACGGGAGCAGCATTTGGTGATACAGCACCTGACATTCCTGACCATGTGGGCGGAGCATGCATGAAATGGAATGTTCAGTAGAACTGTGCAACACAAGCACTTAGTTCCAGCATGTTTCATTGTATCCAGACACAGCTAGAGACACATCTACAGCAGCATCTCTGTGCAGGACAAACGACAGTTGACGAAGAAAACATTGAAAACTTCCCTTCACTCCTCTACAAAACGTTGGCTCCTTTGTTTAAAAGGCCAAAATGAATCGAGGGAGAACGGGAAGAGGATCGGCGAGTGCTTCACCTCACAATTCAGTACAGCTGAGTAACCTGCAAGAAGAACTTCAAATGATACAGGCTGAAAATATCAAATTAAAAGAAGAGGCAGAAAAATCAAGAGGAGAAGCTCAAAATTCACAGTTTGAAACTGATGTAGTATTGCAGGAATTACTGCATGTGGGTCTCAAACTTAAAGGGGAGAAAATGGGAAAACAACAGGCAGAAAAGGAGAATGAAAAGATGAAGAAAGAACTGTTGGAAGCTCAAAAAGCATTGGAGGAAGAGAAAAGCACAGCACAAGAAGCCAACAATAAATATCAAACTGCAAAGAAGGAGGCAGGAAATGTGATGCAGGAATTACAGGTGGTGCAGGAAGCTTTTGAAGAGGGAAAAAGGAAAATGCAGTTGGCAACACAAGAAGCTGGAAATGTAACGGCTGAAGCTGAAACACTAAGAAAGGAATTACTGCATGTAAAGCAACAACTTGAAGAGGAGAAAAGACGTAAACATGAGGCAGAAAATGAGATTGAAAATTTGAAGAAAGAATTGTTGGAAGCTCGAAAAGTGTTGGAGGAAAAGAAAATGAAAATACAGGAAGCAAAGAAAGAAATGGAAGATACAAAGAGTCACAATGAAAACATGAAGAAGGAACTGATGAAAGTGCAAGAAGAACTTGCAGAACAGAAAATTGAGGTGAAGGTATTCAAGAAAGAAATGATGGTGACCAAGAAAGACTGCAAAGATGCACTGAAAGAAATGCGAAAGCACAAAAAGGAAGCTAAAGAGCTCCTCAAACACAAAGTGAAACTGGCCAAACAGCAGCTGAAAGAAAAATTTAAAGATGCCGAGGAGCAGCTCAAGAAAACCTTAAACGAACTGAAGGCAAAAGAAAAGCAAGCCGAGGACAGGAGGGGATTCTGGAGCAGACTGCTGAGAAAGAACTGACCCAGCAGCATCAATAGTTTCTTCCTCCTCTCTCCACCTTTCTTTCACCCCATCCTTCTTCTTGGGACGTTTGTTTGTTTTTTAAAACCTCTAATCTAAATACATGTACTGAAATACACAAATAAAATTGCCATAACTTTACATGTTGCCTGCTTCTTTTCTTGTGTGTCTGTGGATGTAAAACAGTAACACACTTTCTGCTCTGTGTCTTTAATTGTAAATAAATGCAATATGTTTTCATTTTAAAATGCAGTGCAAAAAACTTCTGCTCTAAATCTTTTTTTTAGCAAAAAGCTTTTTTTTTTTGCCTGTTGTTGAAGTTTTCCATTTAAATAAAGCCTGCAGACGAGCGGTGAGCGGTAGCTAACATTCTTTAATCCAAACACACAAAGAACAGACAACCAAGCTTGATGAAGTCCCTGCATGACCGCGGGACAGACGGTCAGCAGAGTCTCCCTGAGCCCAGCATGGCTCTCAGTTAACTCATTCACTGCCATTGACGTCTATAGCCGTCAATGGCAGTGAATGAGTCAATGGGTTTAACTCATTCACTGCCAATGGCTGGCAGTGAATGAGTTAAATACCTTCTCCAGGAACAAAAGGCAGTACACAGCTGTTTCACACCTTAAGCTTCACACTCCCTTGCTACTTCCCAGAGTCCTCGAAGACACAAAAGACTTCCTGTGGAGTTGTCTGCTTCCCCCAACTTCCTTACTACACCCCCACCATCTGTCTTACTGTATGAGTGTGAGACATGTTAAAATCCAGTGGCACCAAGGCATCATACAATAAAATAATGTGATTAATACATAAGTAAAAGAAATTCCTATACATGCCCCTTCCTGATTTCTTATGTTTTAAGCATCTTGGAGACCTCGTCATAGTGTATGCTCTGAGTTGTTCTCGTTCTTTATAACTATGCCTGTATGCCAGGATTTTTTTTTTATTACAAAATCCAAAACAATTAATATGTATATAATGTGAAAAACTCACAGGACATGGGTGCTGATACGCTGGAAAAGAGTGAAAATGTATTTATCGAATATGAGCACAGATTTCATATAAGGAGAGTGTATTTAGTATTAACATAGCATTAGCAACACTTACCTTCTCCCATTTAGAAAAACGGTCAGCTTTAATTATCATGTCCACCAGGACGACATGGTTTCCTCTTGCTGCCACTTCCAGACATGTTTTTCCCTGCTGTGTACATTAGATGGCCAGAAAAGCATTGCTTTGTTAGAAGACACAGTTATGAGTGTCATAGATCTGAATCTATACTAAAACAGTTGTCATGATGCTGTGCTACAAGATTAACTTTGTCCGGACAAAGAAAAAGTGAACTACGCATCAAGGTTTCAAATGGTGTGAAAAAAGATAAATATTCTACTTAAGACTAGCGTAACACGTCACTATTAGACTTCCATTTATTGGGTTTGCAGACTCCTCCATGAAAAGAAATGATGAGTCAGTGCTGGTGTGTCGCTAGCTAAACTCAATTAGCATTTTATTAGGAACACCTGTGCAATTTAACAATAACATAATGCCATCAAGGACAACACCAACACACAATACAGCTTAAATAATAAAGTCAAATATCACCTAGAGTATTTTCTTCATTTACTGTTATTAAACATCTTTAAAAAAAAAAAAAAAAAGACTAGCGTAACAAAGATCTTAATTAACATGATATAGAAGGATCAACGCACCAACTGAAAACTGTTTTTATTTGTTAGTGTACAATGTGAAATACACAGCTCAAAAAAGTAAAGGAACACTTGATCATCACAGTACAACCACAAGTTAAACTTTACGGATATCAAGCTGTCGTCTTCGGAAGTGTAAGTGAATCAATTAATTTCACCTTTTTTTGGTGCAAATCAAACAGGTGAACTGAAGACGTTCCAAGACAAACCTTACTGTGTTATAGCACCACTAGAGGGGGTTGCCCTACTACTGTAGTAGTTGGGGGAGTCTCGTAGTGGGTGTGTGAGTATAGTGTGGCAGCCATTACATGCTGCTTGTGTGTCTGTTCTGAGAGAAACCATACCTTTGTAACGGGCTGGCTAACCATCTCCGCACATGTACGTACGGATGGAGTAGAGCCGTGGAGACCTGGCTTGTATGGTCTTATGTTGCTAACATCAAATAAATGTCTGTTGTTCGATTTAACTGACTGACTTTGAGTTATCCGGCTAACCTCCACACCACATGCTCGCTGGACCTGCTAGCTGTTCTTCCTCGCCAGACTGCTCTTACAGTTCCAAGACAACCTCCATAAAGTAAATGATTCTGCAGGTGATGGGACAGACCATTATTCTCTCCTAGTATTGCTTTTTGATATCCTCGTCAGTACTGGTTTGATGAGAGAGTACCTGCAGCACATCCAGGTTACACTGTGGCCACACTGAGACGCCGTTTTCGGTCAAGGAAAACGCAGCGTTTTGAAAACGCTATCCAAAGCCGTTTTCGTGTTGCAGTGTGGACAGCGAACCCCGAGCCTTTTCGAAAACGATGACACATTTTAGTCATGCGATGCAGTCATGTGACCAATCAAACTAAGATAGCGGAGGGCATTATACAGCGTTTGTTTTGTTTGCTCTCAGTTTTGACAGCACTATTAAAGATTAATATCAGTCTGTACATGCTCTCACTCGCTTTTGCAACTTTGTACTTTTGTGTTACTCGCAGCAACAACTCCAGCTCATTGTTAGTCCATTTAAAAAACTCGGTGCTTTTCCTCAACATTTGCCACGACGTTTCAAAGAGCCGGAAAAGTAAATAAACGGCAGACGGAAATGAGGCAGGCCGAATCTTCTTGCGTTTCACGCATGCGCTGGACTGGAACGGAAGCGTTTTCGGCCGTTTCAATGTGGACGCACAACTCTGTGAAAACGACTGAAAACGATAGTGTGGACGCGGAACGTTTTCAGACAAAAACGCCATTTTCAAATTTATCCGGGCTAGTGTGGACGTAGCCTGTGTAGGAGACAGGCCAGAGCTGAAAGTTCATCGCAGTGTGAATGCTAGATAGAATGGTGTGTATGCAGGTTTGAACTGGTAAATTATGTTGTGTAAAGCTCATTTATCATTAACCATGCTAGCCAACAGTACCCCGACTGCTGGGATGAAATCCTCAGAGCTTGTCTTAATGCACTCGGTCCTGGGTTTGTGTTGCAGGGCAATACCCAGTGACCTGGCAATTATATAATGATGAAGACACTGATGTCACTGCCTGGCCCTCATGTTTCACACACCTGAATCCCTCATCCAAATCTGGGAGGAGATCCCCCCACCACCATCCACCATCTCATCCAGCCTTCAAAAGGCTGATGATTATGGTTTTCACTGACCTTTGTGACCCCTGACCCCTTCTTGTTTTCAATGAATTTCAAAACGTATGTCAAATTAACATGAATATTTTTTAAGATCTGATGTGTGACTTTAGTACTCCATTTATTGTTTTGAGCAGTGTACATAATATTCTGTGTGAAGCTGTGTGTGGTACCTTATCAGTTAGACTGAGACTAACTCTAGAAATCAGCATCATCTCAGCCAGGTCATGCCAGCCATGTTCTGAGGCAATGTGTAGCGCGGTCTGCTGCCTCTGTCGCCCACATGACAGACAACCATTAAGTAAAATTACTGTATTATAGGACATTTTATTATGCATTGTGTTCATGTGGCTGTGGAACTTTGTACTTACAATGTCAGTGGCATTCAGGTTGCTGCCAGCATCGATAAGCAATCGTACAACTTTTGTGTGATTGTTGAAAACAGCCAGGTGGAGTGGTGTGCAGTGTTGCTGTTTCAAAGAGAAACAGGTATTAAAAAGCTGCTCTCTATGATATTAACTTTTAAAACGTTTACAAGTGTTTACTGCCTAATTTTAGATTTCTTCTTCATTTTATGCACCAAAATGCTAACATGCTAACATACCACTGTGTAAGAATACCCATATGGAAATGATATATATAAATCTTATAAAGTTTTGTGTTATGTGAAACTTGTGTGAAAAGCACATAAGAGTGAAAACAGATATAAGCTCCTTTGATAAATTATATAAATGAAACTTGTTTTGGATACTTACTAAAACAATATATGAAAGTAATGAGAAAGTGGCCACTTTCATGAGTAAATCATATAAGCCTTATATGAAGTAAGCCAAATCTTATGCAAGTCTTTTATAAATTTCTTCTATTTCTTTTCCATATGGGTACTTTAAAAGAATTATCATAATTATTTTTTTCCGGAGATAGCTAACGGTGCTTACATTGTTTATAGCATCTACACTGATTCCTGCCTTCAGCAGCAAGCTGGCCTCTCTGTCATGACCATGCTGTGCCACATAATGGAGAGCATTCATTTTTCTCTACAGACAGAAGATAAATATTTATTCATGAAAACAACACTGCCAGCCCACTCTTGAATTGCATATTTAAGTAAACAAGCATACATTAGTTTGTGCATTGACATTACAGCCAGAATCCAGCAGAAGTCTAACGCATTCACAGTGACCTCCGTCAGCTGCCATGTGCAATGGTGTGAGATCATCCTACAACAACACAATACAACAGGTACAATCAAGGTCAAAGGTTTTTACAGTTTAAAGCTTATTATTCATAAGCATGAAGAAATGTGTTTTTTCAGGTTCAAAATGCTTGAGTGATCCCAAGAGTTTGGTGAGTAGGAATCATTTTTG
The DNA here is from genome assembly GCF_900408965.1 of Simochromis diagramma. Lineage (NCBI taxonomy): Eukaryota > Metazoa > Chordata > Actinopteri > Cichliformes > Cichlidae > Simochromis > Simochromis diagramma. The sequence continues at coordinate 616,613 of NW_024387258.1, read as the reverse complement.
CTTAGAAGGGTCTTGCAATGTCACCAGGGTGCAGAGGAGGCTACCCCCCCGTCCCCTTCTGGCTGCCTCTGCCTCAATTTTATCTCACAACTTAGACATTCACATTACTCACACTCTCATTACACATACATATAGGATCTTGGGGGTGGGCACGCTACACGGAATCCAAAGTACCATCAGGGTGTACACCCCACCCCTGGTGTCGTTGCCCACCTCTCAAGGTTAAATACACGTAGACATTGAGGGCTAGCAGGAGGGACCATGCGCTTACCTGCTGCTCTCTGGCAGGTAGCTCCATGCCCTCCTGGGTTTTAAATGCACCTTAGAACACACATGCATCAACACTACAATGAGCGGGTGGAGGGAGGTTTGGAGTCTTCTCTCACCCCCATTCTCTGCGACCTGCTGGAGCGGGGGGGGGGCTAGGAGGAGGAGTTGGCCGTCCGGCTGCGGTCTGGAGTGTGGGGCCTCCCTGCTGCTGCGGAGTCGGGGCGGTCTGCCTCTCCCCACCGCAGGGAAAAGGGTAACACCACCTGGGTCTGGGTGCACTTCCCCCCTCCAGGGGCAAGGGTACCTAGACCCGGTTTGTAGAGTACGCTTGGGGAGTGTAATCGTGTGTACAGCGTCTCTTTATGTCTGTCTCCATGTTGGTTGAGTGTGCAGTAAGTGCATATGACAGCATGAGGGTGGGAATGGATGTTTGTGTCTGTGTGTGCCTGTATGTCTGTGTCTATATGTCAGGTTGGGTATCAGACGCCACCTCTCTGGGGACATCTTAGGCCCTCCAAGGTTTGGAGGCCTATCTCCACCCACCACCACTTCCCCTGCCAGTGGCGGACTCCCTCAGGTGTCGGTGCGTTGGTGGTTCTTTGTGTCCGGGGATGGGCGTCCAGGTACACACCGGCTCACTCCTTGGCGGCCGCTTATCGGGGCCTGGAGCCTGGGGCTCGCTCGGGCCACTTCGGAGGTGGGGTGCCCCCGGCCTCTCGGCCTGGGGCTCGGTCACTCAGGCACGGCTGGCTGCCGGCGGAGCTCACGGGCGCGTCACTGCAACCCCCCCTGGCTTCTGCTCCGCGGCTGCTGAGTGAGCCCTCATCTGGGACTCTCCTCAGCTCTTTCTGGGACAGTGGCGCGGCTGCCCCTCTGTTGGTCTTCCTTGGTCTCTTGTGTTCTGGGGGCCTCTGGATGTCTGGAGTCTTGATCTCCTCCATACCTGCTTCATGCCCTGGAGGACGGGGCTGTGGACCCCCCACACCCTCTAGCAGATCATTACATGAAGGAACCTTTTAAAAAAAAAAAACAAGCGCGTCCATGCTCACAGGTGTACACACGGGTGATCACACCCACAAACTACACCCTTTTTGGTTCCTACCTCAAAGCACACTGTGTTCTGTTGATCTTATGTGCTGCACAATAATGTTTAATATTTAGTATTTACTGTCATATTCCCATATATCATTGTGATGTTGTTTATTCTATTACTCTTGTTCTCTTCTGCTTGTTTTCTTTTTTCTTTCTCAGCAGGTGATCGATAGCTGCATTTTTTTTTCCTGCTCATTCTGTTGGTTTTTGGTTTTTGCCCTTCTCCCCCGTCCCTCTTCTCAGCTGTTTTTCTTTCCCTCTTTCTTTCTCCCCTTCTTTCCCCCAGTCAAGTCTGTCCCGTATTCAGTAAGTGAAAATAAAATAAACAATAAAAGGTGAATCAAATGGACCATTACGGCAAGGCTGGGATGGTCAATTTGGTAAAGTAAATCCATTGGGCATCTTTCTTTGCCTTTAGACAACAATTCTGATGCAAAAGAGCCAAACGGGACAGGCAAAAAAAAAAAAAAAAAAAAAAAAAAAGAAAAAAAAAAAGAAGGGTCTTGCAATGTCACCAGGTCCTGGGTCAAAGGGCCAGGCTACTTGAAACTAGAGAAATTGCTGTGATTAGGAGTCAGCTACCTCACCCAGTTTACTGAGGAAACCACATAAACTAACATTACTAACTAATAGTTTTTCCCCATACTGTGAAAGTTCTTTTATTTTTTGGCAAATTCAAATCTGGTCTTCCTGTTCTTGAGCGTAACCAGTGGTGTACACCTTGTTGTAAACTGTCTGTGTTTATATTGATGAAAATTGGCTAGTATATTCCTTCTGGTTGAAAATGTCCCAAATGTTATTTTGGCTCCTCATAAAACTTTTTAATCTCTCTCTGATATGTTTATTTAGTTTTTAATTTAATGATGGCTTCTGTTGCTTCATCAACATCTCCTTAAAACTCATATTAAGTGTTCCAGTAAACAGCTACCCAATGCCAAGTGTAAATGGTTGTCTGCCTCTCTGTGTTAGCACTGTAACAGATTGGCAGACTGTTCAAGGTATACCCTGCATCTCTCCCCATGGAGGTGAGATAGGCTCCAGCCCATCAATGACCCTGAATGGGTGAGTGGATGGCTAAAAAGAAAACAAGAAAAATGCTTCAGTGGCAGGACCCACTGATTGATAGGATTCACCCTTCTTCAAGGTTCTGGACATCATAAGGCTGCTCTGGTCTGCAACACAACACACAGTTAGGTACACAAGTGTTTTGGCAATTACAATTTCTGTAATTTGTTAAATCCAAGCCTTCGCTTGCGTCAGCATCTCTTTGGACCTCATACAAAGGGTTTCACTGGACATCTACTAAATGTAAGTTCAACACTTATCTCTATATCTCTGCTTAATTAGTGATAGAATTATTATGGGGAAAGTCTTAAATGGCCACAAAACTGCTTGGCAGCCATGTATCCAAATGCTTTTGAGCCTCAAAGGTTTAAAAGAGTATAAAAATTTCTATAATTCCTAAACAATTAATGCAACACTTCTGTTAAACCCTTTATAACACCCCTGTTTCCTGCACCCTGTCCAGAGGTGCTGGATCTGGGGGGCATCCGTTCATCTGGGTCTATGGCTTGCAAAGCCTTGCTCCCTGTGGGACGCTGTTCTTGAGGGTGGGAGTGGTTTGGGATGGCAGAATGGGTGGCTTCAGGGGTGGGCACACGGTTGTCACTGAGATGTATGGGCTCTTTCTTCGGTACTCTTAGGGGTGCATAACAAGTTAACTATCATGGTAACGGTAAATGGTAAATGGACTCACACCCTTTCGCACATGCTCTTTGGTAAATGGTAAATGGCCTGTATTTGTATAGCGCTTTCTATGTAAGTCCTTTTTATCTAATGTTCACACACATTCTTAGCGCGATGGATGCATCTGAGAGAAACTTGGGGTTACTATCTTGCCCCAAGATAATTGTCATGCAACCTTGTTTGGTTTCCCAGATGTACAAATCATGGCAAACCTCCTGGCACTTAACAGCGAACACTATATTATTCTATTTGTGTTGGTGGAACCAATTTTTGGCGCAGTGTGTTTTGGGGTTTAAAAGCCACAGTAACTCTGTGTTTAGAAAAAAAATGTGTCTCAATTATGGCCTGGCCCGTATTTATATAGCACTTTACTAGTCCCTAAGGACCCCAAAGCACTTTACATATCCAGTCATCCACACATTCACACACTGGTGATGGCAGCTACATTGTAGCCACAGCCACCCTGGGGCGCACTGACAGAGGCGAGGCTGCCGGACACTGGCGCCACCAGGGCCCTCTGACCACCACCAGTAGGCAACGGGTGAAGTGTCTTGCCCAAGGACACAACAACCGAGACTGTCCGAGCCGGGGCTCGAACCGGCAACCTTCCGATTACAAGGCGAACTCCCAACTCTTGAGCCACGATCGCCCCAATTACTGTATTCTGATACTCCTGACACATACGGGATCACTAAGGGTGACAAAACATTTCTTCCACTGAAAACGCTATGTCCAGATGAACAGAATCAACTTTTTGCAATTTCCTTACCTGGATGATTGAGCATGCATTAAGACATTTTATATTAGAAACTGTGTGGGAGTTTCCATGGGAGTGTATGGGAATGAGTCTAACAAAAGCATAGGGTATATTTTCTACTTCTTACAATAATTATAAACCTTGTAATATGTCTGTTGACTAACTAGTAAAAATAACAGAAGTAACTAAAGAACAAACAGAATTTCTTGTGGAAAACTGAACCAGCATGTGTGTGGGATGAGGTTGAAGGATAGTTTACCTTAAGAAACTACAATCAGCAGAAGCAATTCCCAGCAATGCTACTGTTATTTCAGGATACATTCATAAGGTTGGAAATTAGACGTATCAATAGAACATATGGAAAGATTTCTGACATGTTTTTTTCTTTTATCTTTTTATTAGTTTTCTTATTAGTGTGAAACATACATAAAATATAATTACCATTATATAAACAATCACACATCTATGTCTAAACATACATATTTATATACCTAAATGAGTATATATATACAAAACAAACAAAACAAAAAAAACCCAAAAAAAGGAGAAAGAGAGAGAGAGGGGGAAAAAAGAACAATACACCTGCCCAGACCAATATATATAAACTTGGAGCAGATATGGGAGGAGGCCATCCCTCCCAGCTTACTTATTAAAGTAATCTATAAAGGGCTGCCAAATTAGGTAAAACCGTTTAACATGATCTCTCAATGAAAACTTGATTTTCTCCAACTGTAAATGATGCATTGTGTCTCTTAACAAAGCAGAGTGAGTTGGGGGGGCTTTATTTTTCCAATTCAGAAGTATAAGGTGTCTTGCAAGCAATGTTTTAACGCTCAAAACATGAATTTGTTTGTTATTTAAGTATTTAACTGTAGCTACACCAAAAAGTGCCATTACTAGGTCTGGGGGGAGCTGTTTTTTAAAAATATCAGACAATGTTTTAAATATTTTAGACCAGTAGATGGCGACGCTGGGACATGTCCAAAACATATGTGACAGTGAGGCAGAATTCTGGCCACATCGATCACATCTTGAGTCCGCCCCTGGAAACATCCTTGAAACCTTCAGTTTTGACAGATGGAGCCTATGCAGGACCTTAAATTGTAGCAGTCCGTGCCTGCAGCAGACAGAAGTGGAGTGAACCAGTTCTTGTGCCTTAGTCCATTGATCTTCAGTGATGTTAGTACCCAGTTCCTCACTCCAAGTGTTTCTCAAGTGATCAAATGTAGTCGTACTGTCTATTTGCGAAAGTTGGTTGTAGATCCTGGAAAAAGCTCCTTTCTTTAGCGGGTTCATCGGGAACAGATCATCTGAAACTAGCTTTTGTGGTTCATTGGGAAAGGATGGAAAAGTTTCTTTAATAAAATGACGTATTTGTAAATACTTGAAAAAATCTTTTTCGATGGAAAATGTTTTGCTGAAGTTGTTGAAACGAAGGAAAGAGATTATCAATAAACAGATCCTTGATTGTGTGTTTCCCTTTGGAAGTCCATAGCTGGAATGTGGATCCTGAGAGCAATGTGTATGCTTCATCATGAATTAATGGTGTAAAGATTGACTAACGCCAATGAAAATGCCTTCTAATCTGAGACCAAATTTTTAGTGAGTTGGACACTACTATTTTACATTTATGCTCACCCAGATCTGAGTTTGAATGAACCAAAGATTTAAGAGTATTAGAGAAAAAAGTCAAACTTTCCATCCGTTGCCAATCAGGTCTACGTTCCCCGCCCCAGAATGACATACAACGTATGTTACAGGCCCAATAACAGAACTGAAAGCAAGACAACCCCATTCCTCCTGTAATCTTGGGTCTTTGGAGACAACAAGTAGGCCTGCAGTGTGAGAGCGAAGAGCGAATGTCTTTTTCATTCCGGGTGTCTTCTTGTTCCAGATAAACTGAGAAATTAACTGGTCTATTTTCTTGGGTTACATTTATTCCAAGATATTTGAAAGTATTTGAGACGGTAAAAGGAAACAAAGTCAATGTAGCGCTATCTAACTTTTCTAAAGAACTAATAGGAAACAATATGCTTTTTGTTAGGTTGATTTTGTATCCAGAAATTTTCCCAAATTCAGTTAAAACTGTCAGAATTTTTGGCAATGATTTAGTAGGGTCAGTGATATATAGTAACAAATCATCTGCACAGAGAGACACCTTATGTTCTACACCAAATCTCCTTATTCCTTTATAATCCTTTGTAGAGCGTAATTGAATGGCGAGAGGTTCTATGACAAGTGCAAATAGCAATGGGGACAGAGGGCACCCTTGTCTTGTAGAGCGGTGGAGGAGGAAAGGACTAGAAGTTATATTATTTGTGTTAACCGAGGCCTGAGGTTTTGTGTAAAGCAGCTTAGCAAGGGAAATATAATTAGGGCCTATGCCAAACTTTGACAGGGTCGAGAAGAGGAAACCCACTCGACCTGTCAAAGGCCTTCTCCGCATCTAGTGAGAGTAGTATTTCTGACATGTTTTTAAAAAAAAACGTTGGTTTGTGTTTTTTAAGAAATATTCTAGATTTACTAAGACACGTTTTAACATCGTCATTATGGGTTTTTCACTGTGGGCTGATAGAAAATGTAATTTATACCGCTTAAAATGAATAAACATGTACAAAAGAGAAGGATTCGTAAATGTTTCTGAACATACCCCTTTAAGCGTACAGGCTCATCATCATACTTACTATATTCCTTTTATCCACACTGACACCAGTCTCTAGGATCTTCTGTAGGATCTCTGCGTGCCCTTTGCTTGCTGCTAGGTGCATAGGCGTGTTTTCTTCCTGTAATCCAGACATAACAGTATATATATATATATATATATATATATCAGTTTTTCTCTGTATCTATTATTGTACGATCTACTGTACAATATAAAGCGCCTTGAGGCGACTGTTGTTGTGATTTGGCGCTATATAAATAAAATTGAAATTGAAATACAATGACCAGCAAGTCACAGATATAGGGACTGCTTTGCTGGTGACACTGTTGGGGATTTATTCAAAATCGAAGGCACAGTGAACAAGCATGGCTACCACAGCATCCTGCAGCGACATGCCATCACATCCAGTTTGCGTTTAGTTGGACCATCATTTATTTTTCACACACCTCCAGGCTGTGTAAGGGCTATCTGACCAAGAAGGACAGTGATGGTGCGCTGCACCAAATGGCCTGGCCTCTACGGTCACCTGACCTAAACTCAGTGGAGATGGTTTGGGATGAGATGGAGCGCAGAGTGAAGGCAAAAGGACCAACAAGTGCTCAGCATCTCTAGGAACTCCTTCAAGGCTGTTGGAAAACCATTTCAGGTAATGACCTCATGAAACTCGTCCAGAGAATGCCAACAGTGTGCAAAGAGGTAATTAAAGCAAAGGGTGGCTGTTTTGATCTGAATCAAAATATACAATATAAAAAATGTTTTGAGTTATTTCTCACTTTTTCGTTTACTTCATAATTCCATGTGTGTTCATTCATAGTTCTGATGCCTTCATTGAGAATCTACAATGTAAATAGTCATGGTTCTCACTTGGCCTTGTTTTTATAAACATCTCAACACATCTTTTCAAGTCAGTTTCAAAACTCTGAAATGCTGGCTGCTGCTCAGCACAAATTACCTTGGCAGAAGTATGGGAGAGCCTAACAAAGCTTTTTTGCACAGCTTCTGCTTGTATGGCTAAACACTAGGGGTGCAACGATATTCGTATCGATATTGAACCGTTCGATACAGTGCTTTCGGTTCGGTACGCATATGTATCGAACAATACAACATTTGTAATTTATTTTATCAACTTTCCTTCTGACGATGCTGTCTGTGTTGAGCGCTCAGTGAATCTGTGTTCGACTACTCCGCCTAGGCTGCACTGTCGAGCGCAGATCCACTGAGCGCTCAACACAGACAGCATAGTCAGAAGGAGGAGCGCAGGGCAAGCTAGCGAGACAGAAGTTAAGCTCTCCTTGCAACAGGCAAATTGAACCTCATTCATATCTGGCGTTTGGAATTATTTTGGTTTTCATGTGACGTATGACCCTGAAGGTAAGCGAGTCATGGACTAAAGTAAAACAGTATGTTGGATGTGCCATGCAATGCTCAATTACATTGGTGTGAACTAGTGTGTTAGCGCAGTTAGCTCGTTAACGTGTTTGCCGTCTAGCCCCATGCACGGAGCGATCGGCGGTAGCTCGTTAACGGAGATTTGCCGTGTTGTGGCATTAAGGTCATTTCAACGAGATTAACCTGAAAGCACTAGTGGGAACACAACGAATATGACTGCACATTTACGCCGACATCATCCTAGTGCAAAGACAAGTGGAAGCAGACAAAAAAAGCAAGCATGCTACTAACTTTAGCCGAGTCATTTAGACAGCTGTTAGCACATGATTCTCCTTATGCTGCTGAGAATATAGCCCAGAAGAAGCGGATAGTATAGCTTTTATTTTGGAAAGAGACATTTCTCTGTAATAAACTCTCTTTTCCAAAGATGAGTGATTCCTCAATCAGATACAGGGCTCGCAATATCGCTAGCCCGACGTCCCGGAGCTAGCGATTTTTTCAGTCGGGCTACCAAAATCTATCTCTTCCCTGCCCGTTGGCCTATTGTAGGAAAAATATATGTCAATGCTTTTGCATTCTTTCAGAAATGTAGCTGGGTAATTATGTCATTGGCATCGGTGAGCCACTGTCAATATGTGACATATTGAAGTCGCGTTTGAATTTGCGCTTGTTTTTTTGCTTTCACTTTGCAATCGTGCGAACTGTGTATAGAGAGCGACAGCACTGATCTGTGAGTGATGATAATTTGTGCACCAATTCCTCTGACATCGTCTTATTAATCGTTAGCTTACTATGCAAACATGACAAGTGAAATCTCCCGCAGCTTAAACATGTGAGAGGTTGATCGCGCAGAGAATCGCTGAGCTTATGTGAGTGCGTGTGTAAAAGCAGCAGGATACATATTTGACTACGATGACCTGGATGACTGAGAACCTTCACAGACAGATATATATTTTAGTTCTGCTGAGCCAAATAAGACAGGTCAGGGTGAAGAAGTGACAGCCAAAGAAAAGCTTACCACAAAACGGAGAAGTTATGACAAATCAGACTATAAGGCAAAAAGAAAGTGCAGCTTTATGGTTTCATGGACAAAAGAATTTCTGTGGCTGCAATATGATGAGCTAAATAACCAGGGCTGCACATAAGTGGTCCGCAGGTGCGCATTCGCTGTCAAAATAAAAAAAACACGCACAAGGGTTAGGGTTAAATTTAAAAACTGTACTTTTGAGTTAAAATATATATTTATAATTTTAATAAATGACAAATTAAAAATGCATGAACATTTTTTTTGTATCGAAAAAATATCGAACCGTGACACCAAAGTATCGAACCGAACCGAACCGTGAATTTTGTGTATCGTTGCACCCCTACTAAACACATCTGCTGATTCAAAGTGTGTGTCTGTGTGTGTGTGTGTACCTTGTCCTTCAAACCAGGCATGTAACCCATTCCAATCAGAAATTCAACTGCTTCAAGCTGTCCATGTTCAGCAGCTAGGTGTAGAGCTGTCTTTCCTGACTGAGCAGAAAGACATACACATATGTTACATATAGTGTATACAATAGTGCTTCACTGAGTGCTTCACTGAGTGAATGGGTTAAATGCAGAGCGGGATTTCCCCACAGGGATCAATAAAGTATGCATTAGTATTATTATTATTACAAACAAGATATAATAATTCCATTAATATCCATATAATAAAAATTCAATTCATTTTCAGCTTGATTTATTGATATACTGCTTATACACTGCTCAAACATTTAAGGAAACACTTAATCTGAGTATAGCATCAACTAAATAAAATTTCTGGGATGTTGATCTGGTCAGCTAAGTAGTAAAGCACTCAAAGCGCTTTGTACCGGATTCAATAGTGATGGGCTAAAGCTTAGGTCTCCCAGTTTGCCTACCAGATGCTGTGGGATGATGGTATTCTTCTCCAGGTGTGCAAGGTTCCGGTACAGAGCCAAGGAGATGGCATCCTCAATGGAGTGAGTTTGCCAGTAGGCAAACTGGAAGGGGTCGAATTTGGAAGGGAATCTAGAGCTAATGTGCCCCCCCCCCCCCCATCTGTCAAAACATTACATAATAATAGGAGTGAGTGTGACAGGCCAGTAGTGACATGTTCCAAATGTTTTTACGCATTGGGATGATAGCTGCAGTCTTGAAACATGATGGAACTTTGGCTTGATTTTGTGAGGTGTTTCTGATAGAACATAAACCAGCTGATGTGTACATCTCACAGGTATGTTATCTCGGCCTGGGGCCTTCCTTGTATTGACTCTACTCAGAGTCCTCCTTACATCAGCTATGTCAAGACAGAGTGCCCTTTCTTCCTGTTGAGGATCAGAAGAGTCCTGTTTAGCGCCTCAAACCATCCAAAGAAGTTGCGGAAGTTGAGGATGATATTGACTTCCTTCATTGAGGAAGTTAATGCCATCCTCAGGAGCCTGCAGTTTGTGGTAGTCCATATGCCTTGCCACATGTTTCTGATGTTAGCGCTACCATGAATAAAATTCTGGAGCTTTTAGTATCAGAATCAGAGAAACCTTTTAATCCCAGAGAAAAATCGAGTTCCCATATTACTGTACATACAACAGACAATAAAGTAATTATGTAAAAGGAAGTGTAGAAATAGAGATATCAATGCACATAAATAGAGATTAATAAAATATAAAAGGACAAAAGTATTAACAGTAATGTTTCTCTGTGAAAAAGCTTTGCCAATCTGATGGCACAGCTGAAGTTGGGGCTCACTGTTCTCAGTGATCCCTCGCTGCCAGACTTGAAGGCTAATTTCCATGCCTTTAGCTTTTTGAGTACTTTATCGGTCATCCAGGGTTTCTTGTTGGCCCGGGTGGTGATGACCTTTATGACATCCATAGCAGGCTATGAATACGTGATGTTTAAATGGGTGCAGGAATTCTAGAAGAAATGACATCCCGTAAATCCAGTTTGTTGTTGTGTAATAATAGATGGGAGAATGTTTTTTGTCTTTTGGCTAAAGCGTTAATCAAAGAGAGAGGCCTGTGGGAGGTACATAGCTCAGGTTCCTCATCCCTTTTCAGGAGCAGGCTTATAGTCACTTGTCTTAAGGTGGGACGGAGTTAACATCTGAGAGATTTGAGAGAGACTGAATGTATTACTGGAGCCAATTTAGTATGGAACTTTTTGAAGAATCTGAAGAATCTGTTATTATCAACAATGAACTCAAGATTGTCTAAGAATTTTGACATCTCAGTAGCATCTTGCTGGGTTTCTGACTGGTATAGTGGAGAGTCAAAGAAAACAGACTTGAAGGATGATCTCTTTGTAGCTGTCCAGTTGAGTCTTCATCTTTGGTACCAAACGTGAGATGTTGCGATATAGTTGATGAGATAGAAGTTGGCTAGACTTGTCGCCATGCTCATAATGCATAGAGCGAGCATGTAAAAAAGGCCTCTGAAGAAGTAATTAAGGCATTGTCCATCTGCAAAGGATTGGATTTACAAATTTTATTCAAATGGGCAGAGAATGAAATGATAACCTCAAGGAAATAGGCTTTAGTGATTCCCAAAGCATGGAATATGAAATTGTATGTTTCTCTGTTTGGTTTAATGCAATGAAGTCAACTATTGAGGATTTAATAAGTTTATCGAAGCAACATCAGACTGAATCTCCTGAATCTCAGAACAGCTGGCCACCAATATATCGTCAAGGTACACGAAGACGAAAGGTAGCCCGCGCAAAAACTCAAACAGGCCGAAAGGGGTAATTACGGCAGTTTTGGGAACGTCTTCGGCGCGCATGGGAACCTGGTGATACCCCCGCACCAAGTCAATTTTAGAAAAAATCGAGGTGTCGGCGAGGTGGGCGGAAAAAGACTGGATGTGGGGAATGGGGTAACGGTTGTTCTCCGTGACATTATTCAAACGGCGAAAATCCCCGCACAGCAGCCACCGACCGTCTAATTTGGGCACCATGTGTAGCAGAGAGCCCCAGGCACTATTGAGTGCTGTACAATGCCGAGGCACTCCATGGCTGCAAACTCTTCCCGGGCGACGGAGAGTTTTGCGGGGTCGAGGCGGAACGCACGCGCGAACACCGGGGGATCGACCGTCGGGATATAAGGTTCAACCTCGTGCTTTGTTGCCGTGTTCAAGAAATTAGGAACAGTCAGTGAAGGGAACTCCAAAAGCAACACTGAAAAACATTCCCTGAAGTCACTAAATTAGCCCGATTCAGGGGCTCGATGGGCTGTGTGAAACAGGGTATTGAAGAAAAAGACAAGGCATTGATTAAGCGTCTGTTAGCGACATCGACCAGCAGTCCGTAGGCACAAAGAAAATTGGCACCCAAAATAGGCACAGAGCTAGCGGCAACAACAAAGTTCCACTGGAAATCCCAACCATGAAAACAAACAGTCACCAACCTTTCCCCGAACGTCGCGATGGGAGAGCCATTAGCTGCGATAAGCTGCAGCCCACAACCCACTGCTAAACTGTCGGCGCTGGTCGGGTGAAGGAGGCTCTTCTGGGAGCTGGAGTCGACCAGGAAACATCTCCCAGACCGTGAGTCTTCTATGAAGAGCCGTTTTTCTTTGTCGCCACCACATAGTGATATTTCGTGTCGTCAGCCGAGATGCCACGAAGAGCGAACTGAGCCTCCATGTGCACGAACCACGACGGGGGATCGTGAAGACAAAAGTCCGGCAGCTCAAGCGCCACAGCAAAGGCAGCTGCAGCAGGAGGCAGAGGTCTGGCAGCCGCTGATGCATCCAGAGCGGAGCCGGTGCCACCATCAGGCTGCAGCATGCTTGAGTCAGGGGTTACCCATGTGGAGGTAAACACAGGCGACACGAGGGCTCTTGACTAACACTCCTCATGTATTACTCATTACCACACAACTGAATACTTTTCCCTCCAAAACACAGCAACAACACTTCCTCAGAACTGGGTGTGAGTCGAGCCCTCCAGTGGTCCACCACAGTAGGATTATATTTAACTGCTAAAACTTTCTGAACAAGTTTTACACCACTGAAAAAATAATATGTGAGGGCATCATTTTTTATATTTTGACTTTCACTTCCACTCCATTAAATGACGTGGCGTCCTTTATTCCTAGCACATTACTTAGTCCATATCAGTATAGATATCCAACATGATTTTATGTTTTGAAAATGTTCCTTTTTGGGGGGCAGTGTATTTTGCGCAAATAATTTTTTGCTAGGAGATGAGAAAAGAAAGGAAGTGTTTGTTCTTTTTATGACTCAGTTAGTACAAAATTGCTCTGTAAAGCTAGTAGTCCGTCACCTTTTCAACTCCATCTAGACTGATGCCTTCTAGGTGCTCCAAGACGAACTCCAATACTCTGATGTGTCCTCGCTGAGCAGCACAGTGCAGCATATTCAGACCATCCTAAGATAAAAAGGATATCAGGTCAAGACAATAACCTTGTTATAAATAAGTTGCATTGCAACCCAATAAAAAAAACCCGTTAAATTCAGATTTTTTAACAGTTCAATGAAATATGGCAGCTCTTACTTTGTTTTCAGAGTTGAGCTTGGCTCCACAGGACACCAGGATCTGTAGGATGTTTAGGTGACCAAACCAGGATGCCAGAAGCAGAGCATTCATCCCAAACTGTGGACGATATTTACAAACTAATGAATCAGAACACAGAGAAAAATGTCTGACATAGGAATGGGAATCAAAAACCGGTTCTATTAGAAGACTGGTTCCCAGTAGTTTAATTCCTTGAAATTTAGTCTGCCTGCCTATCGATTCCAGTTGCACTTGCCCTACAATCAGCTGAATTTAGTTTGTGCTGGAGGACGAAAATAGTGGCACAGTCCACAGTTTGTATATGTACATTGCTATTATTCTTATTGCACAAAAAGGATAAGACCGTGACAGTAAGATGGAAACTGCATCCAGGCAGCATAACAAACCCATCATTGTCAAATTTCTCTAAGATTATGTTAAATGATGGTTTTCACAAGGTATAGCAATTCTATTTTCAATTCAGTTTTATTCATATAGTGCCAAATCACATAACCAGTTGCTGCAAGTCACTTTATATTTAAAGGTAAAGACCCTACAATAATACAGAGAAAACAGACAGCCAAATGACCCCCAGTGTCTGACAACTGATGGTACCCCCTGAAAACCAGAACCAATGCAGGGGAATACTGATGTATGACTACCAGTTGAACAACTTTGGCAAACATTGGTGTGGCTGCTCATTGGAAGACACAGTGGATTCGAGCATGTCAGGTGAGTATGGGAACTACCCTCAACCATTTCAACTCAAGGCATGTTTTTTAGCTAACTGTTAGATTACTGAATTCTTATTGTACACATGGGCTTACAAGCAGGATATGGCTGTAGGGCTATTCGCAGACAAAGCTACTGGCTATAATTCTAACTATTCTAAAAATGTCACTACCCATTATGAACTAAATATCAATTTAATTAGTGTTAATTAGTGTGCTAGATGTATCAGACTGACAGCAAAACCCAGGGTAAAATAACTTCAGCAACAATACAAATCCACAGTGAGTTATTCCCCATATCAAGGAATGGTGTTATGGGCGTGTTATTGTTACCATGTTTGCGAGACTAGTAGGGTCCGCATGAGCGCAACATCTGCATGCATGCACAGACTAGCCTATGCCGACAACCCCACAATGTTCCAACTATGAATGCACCGAACCAAACTGTAACAGGAACAGGTGTGTGCAGCTGTCTTTATCCACATCTGTAACAGAATACAATCCCTTTTCAACTAAGGAAGTGAGAAATTGTTCTTGTATCAGTTCAAGTTTACTTACACTGTCAGTCTCATTAATGTCCATATCATGCTCCAGTAGGAGACGCAAAGCCTGTTCATTCCCAGCTCCTGCTGCCCAGTGCAGTGCTTTTCGGCCTACCTACACACACACACACACACAAAAGACAATAACAGCACAGCGTATTTCTTGTTTGTTAGTGCTGACATTTTGGATTAAAATCACTTGTCCGTAATAATTCCTTTGAGCTCATTCATTCGTTCTTGTGGCAGCTGAGTGCGACGCGGCAGGAATGAGAATCAGGACACCCAAGTCTGAGGCCGTGGTCCTTAGCTGGGAAAGGGTAGAGTGCCCATTTTGGGTACGGACAAGTTACCGCCCCAAGTGGAGGAGTTTAAGTATCTCGGGTGTTGTTAACAAGTGAGGGGAGATCGACAGATGGATTGGCTGCAGTGATGCGGACGCTGTACCGGTCTGTTGTGCTGAAGAGAGAGCTGAGTGTAAAAGCCAAGCTCTCAATTTACCGGCCGATCTACATCCCCACCTTCATCTAAGGACATGAGCTTTGGGTAGTGAAAGAACAAGATTGCGGTCAGCCATCCGGGAGGGGTTCAAAGTAGAGCCGCTATGCTTCCACATCAAAATGAGCCAGTTAAGGTGGTTCGGGCATCTGACAAGGACGCCTCCTGGGTGCCTCCTGGGTGAGGTATTCCGGGCATGTCCCACTGGGTGGAGGTCCCAGGGCAGACCCAGGACACGCTGGAGAAAGTGTCTGGGGAGAAGGAGGTCTGGGCTTCTCTGCTTAATAATAATAATAATAACGGATTGCATTTATATAGCGCTTTTCAAGACCCTCAAAGTCCTTTTCAATTCCACTATTCATTCACTCTCACATTCACACACTGGTGGAGGCAGCTACAGTTGTAGCCACAGCTGCCCTGGGGCAGACTGACAGAAGCCAGGCTGCCATATCGCGCCATCGGTCCCTCTGGCCAACACCAGTAGGCGGTAGGTGAAGTGTCTTGCCCAAGGACACAACGACCAGGATCGAACCGGTTGTAAATAACAAATATACATTTCAAAAAACATGGTGCAGAAACATTTTGTACAAGTGGTAAAAGAAGAGTGAATATTTGCTCCGGTTTTATTTGGTCCAGCTGACTTTAGGGATGTCGTAATGCTCTGTCAGGTTGTCCAAGTGAAGGTTATAATCCTCAACTCTGTGTTTGTGGGTCTTTGATGCCTTGTTCAAAATCTGCTCCATTTGCCGTTTCGCTTGCATCTTGTCAAAAGCAATCTGTGCCGGTGTCCTTTTGTCAAGATATAGCTTAGGCTGTTGTCCCTGTGCTTCAGTCCCGGATAAGCAGAAGAAAATGGATGGATGGATGATTCATATTTTCCTGTCCTTTTCACTTCAAGGGGAGTTCACTAATGCATTTCTTTCAATTCTGAGTTATGTGACAACAAAAGCTGCTGTTATCAAAAAAAGGTATTTAATAGGTCTCACATTCCTACGACTGCAAACTAGAATAGAATAGACTAGAATAGCTCTTTATTGTCATTGTACATGTACAATGACAATGAGGGTGCTCCACACCAACCTTGCCAGAATAAAATATAAATAGTAGACAGCAGGAATAAATTAAAAAACATGAGAAATATATGCAATCTAGAGAGATATATACAAACAAAAGAAAGGCACACATTAGAAAACAAAAGGAAGTAGTGCAAACAAAAGACTTGATTTGAATAGAGTTTGTGTGTGAGTGGCCTGAGTGATGACAATTAATCCGACCATGGCTCAAATTGGTGAGGTGGACGGGTGGGCAGCTTCTTCCCCTGGGCCTTTTGGACTGTCTTCAAACAGTCCAAATGGCCCAAGCTGTTAGCGAGTTTGGAGGTGTGGGACCTGATTGACCTGAGGCGCCGACCAGGGGGCGACAAGTCAAACATGTGGTGGATGGGGTGTGAGGGTTCCGTTTATAATGAGAGGAGTGCACCTGTCTGTGCCTCCTAAACTCTATTATGAGTTCTTTTGTTTTAAGGATGTTAAGCTTCAGGTTATTTTCTGAGCACCAGTGTGACGAGTTCTCTGCCTCTATGAGCCCAACCATGGAGTCGTCATTGGCATACTTGACGATGACGTTGGTTGGGTGGGTTGGTGTGCAGTCATAGGTGTACCGGTCATTCAGTAGGGGGCTAAGAACGCAGCTCTGGGATCCAGTGCTGAGTAACAGTGGGAGGGAGAGTTAAAGAAGTTTAGTTCAAGAAGGAAATTCGAAAGAGTCACTGGGAATATTTTGTTTTTGGTCTGAACAACTCAAAATAAATAAAGAGACCGACGATTACTGAACTGATACTGCTTACCGGGTTTTGGGGTATAACCACATATTGTTTTAAACTGCAGGAGGCTCTGGTGAATCATTTTCTGTATATTTGATACATATACCCAAAACATGTAAGAATACCAAACTTAATGTCTCTGATTATCACTGGTTCAAATGTTTAGGGATAACTGGTAATTAAATTTGATAAGTAATTACATAAAAACAACAAAAACAACAACAACATTAAATAGTCCACATTTTGACAAACATGCTAATAAGGTCTTCTTTAATTTCTGTACATAATCTGGTTATGAGTCTGTACCAAGCATGTCACGACCTGCAGGATCAGCCAGGTGCTGATCAGAATCTCTCCACTCCTAGCCCTCCTCTCTTCTCTTTTTCCCTCTCTCTCCTCCTCTCTCCTTCTCTCCCCTGTTTTGCCAGGGCGGAACTCATGGCTCAGCCCCGCCCGTTGGGTTATCATATAGCCCGACGGGCGGGGCTGAGATAGATTTTGGTCGCCCGACCGGAGATATCGCTAGCTCCGGGACGTCGGGCTAGCGATTTTGCGAGCCCTGTGGCGGGTTCACGCCCTCGGTCCACGCCTTCCTGGATTGTGAACACCTGGGCCTCATCAGACCAGCTGGTATATTAGAAGGAGGAGATCAGCTGTTCAACGCTGGATTGTTGTGAAGGCTCTAGTCAGTACACGTCTAGCTCGAGTTTCCTGTGCCTCTGTCTCAGAGACTTAACGAGTGTTTCTTTGTTCCTAAATTCCCCGGACCCGGATTGAACTGAGCGCGTGTGTGATTTCCCCGTTTTCCCTGGAGCCCTGGACCCCTGCCCCTCACGTCTTGTATATAGCACTAACCCCGCACTGTCTGTACATACACTTGGTGAAGATCTGTAAATAAACAGTCTCTGTTTAAACGCTACTCAGGAGTCCTGCGAGTGGATCCTCTAAGCAACCCGTGACAAAGCAAGACAATAACCAGGGCATTATCTCAAAAAGGACTTTAGTATAGTATATAATATATTATGTTATTAAATATTATCCATCAATGCATATAGGTGGACCAAAGTCCAGGACAGCTTAGTTATTCTAAGACAAATTTACAAATTTTAAGTGCCGTATTTTCCAAACAACACGGTAATAACGACGGCCCGCTAGCATGCGCTACCAAAAATAGTGCTTTGTTGTGTATCTGACGGACGAAAGCTAAACCAGTTCCACACCAGTGAAGCTGCAGCATTTTTACAAACCAGTTCTGGTTCATCGGTTTCATTCAACGATCCACTTTCGCCCTTCTCATTCTCCATCGCTGCCATGCTTTTTCCGCCATGTGCATATGAAAACAACAGACCAGACATACTGACACACCGATTCAAAACATGGCCAGGGCCACATAACAGAGTAAGCCAGAATGAGACTAGGCAAGAAAAGAAAATGAGAATTTAGAGGAGTAAATAAGACCCAAGGCTTGGATTTTTAAAGCCATCAACTGCTGACATCCAGAAAAGTCTGTGCTTCAGCATGCTTACTTTGTTTTTGGCATTGACGTCCACACCCTTCTTGATGAGTTCTTGCATTTTCCATGTGTCATTTCTTTTTGCAGCATTGTGAAAATCCTTTTCAGACCATGACACTGAAATCAGACAAAGAAAAAACCTTAAGCGTCAAATCTGTGCTGGAGTTGAAATGTCATTTGCCACCTTTGAACCTAACCCCACCCATTGCATAAAAGTTAATCCAAGAAAAAGTTTACAAGAGGAAGACGGGGGTGCAGAAAGAGTTAAATAAGCTACATGAATGTGTGAGCCTGAGTGATGCTCAGGCCACAGATAAATGGCCCGAGCCAAGTGGCACCAAGTGGCACAACAATTCACTTCTGCCACAGTTTCTTTTGACATAAAGGGACTTTAGCATGACATTCAAGTTCCAGCACCACTCTGCTTGAAGCTAAAACTAAGTCTTTGATCTCTATCGGCATTCATGACCTGTGCTACCATTTGTAACTGTGGAGACACGTATGGCTGCAAAGGAAATGAATTTAGTATGGTTGTTAGCTCTACTTTCTTTCACCCTCATGTTGTGTTCTGGTCAAATTTGACCGATTTAAAACATTTGTCTTTGAAAAAAGTTTCATCAGACTGACCTGAACATTCCATGACTTCGTCCACAAAAGAGTCCACACACTCAAACGCAAAACACACTCCTTGGGTTCCCTGGCAACCACTACGGAAACATTTTCCCTAGTAGAGCCTCTCTTTCACGGAACAACTCCAACTGTGTTGGCAGTTCTCACAAACAGTTGAAACATTGTTTCAAAGGCATCAAACTTGTTTCATAAATTTGGTTTATAATACTTTTTTGGAAGCAAAGCCCCCCCAAAAAAGCATTGAGGCAACTATGTGGCAACACCAGGGCAGGTTGATATACCCTAAGTGAGGCTCTTGATTACATAGTTGATCACTACACTGGTGAGGACAAGTGAGAGAATGAAACTGACAATGAGGATGAAATAGAGGAGGAAGTGTCAGAAGCTAAAGACAGCACTGAATATAATTTGTGCAATCCAGACCAAGATAAGATGAGGAGGAATTCAGTGATGAAGATGACGCTGCTGTCACATTCAAGAACTTCAGGAACTTATCCCCACCTGACAATCACGTTAGGTTTTCTGCTGAAAATTTCATTAGAACCTGCAAAATTTGCTGTGTCCTGGATGATGACATCAAATCCTGCTTCGAACAGTTACTGACTGAGTTGATCTAAACCACGGCGGCAAACTTTGAAGGGGAAACAAAAACAGAGTTACAAAGAAAGTTGGAAGGAAGTAACCCAGAAACAGATCAAAGCACAGATGAATCTTTGGATGTTGAGTAATGAATTCAGATCCAGAAATATTCTACCAGCAGTTTATGGGATGCAGCGTCTGGTCAGTCAATGTTTCAGGCCACCATGCCACTCCAATAATCTTACATGTTGTTTCGGGTGATTCTCTTTAACAGCCACGATACAGGACCAGGTTGTCATCACGAAGACAAACTGGCGGTGATCGGAGAGGTCTGGGGCAAGTGTGTGGAGTGGCAGCCACTATATTTCAAGTCCAAACGTCACAGTGAAGGAGCATCTGCTGGCTTTTAGGGGACACTGCCCTTTTAAACAGGCTGTGCCAAGCAAGCAGACTAAATACAGCATAAAGAAATGGGCAACATATGAAATATAAAATATTCCCAGTCACAGTAACAGGTGTTACTCTGTTTGACTGTAAAAATATTGTAAATGGTTAAAAAAAAAAGCCTGTTCCTGGTGACTTTGACCCAATGTAATCTGTGACAATTGTTTCTCGTAGTCAAAACAATGCAGAAATTACTTTTTAGTAGTCGAATTCACAGGTTATAAACTCGGATTAATGAAACATAAATAACAAACAGAAGTGTAGAAATGGTTTATATGAGAAACAGAAAAGCCACTGGGCTGCTCAGTCACTAACTAACATTACTGTACTTTTATTATGAGTGTTTGACTGTAAGAGTAACAGCTGAATACTAAACGTGTTCAAACAGCAGCATATTTCTCTCTCTCCACATCTGTAAGGACAGCTGAGAATGAGACTGTATTCGAGCTTTGAGGGATAAACTTCACATCTGACACTGATTCTTCTCTCAATAATCGTCAGTTTTGACTGTTTGATCCAAGACTGTCAATCTGCACACGGCTGATTTGCACACCTTTTTATTTTAATTTTTAATTTCAGTGTGTTCTTGTATTTTTAATGGTTGAGAATTGCACAGCAATAAGCATTTCACTGCATGTTGTACTGTGTATGATTGTGTATGATAAATAAAATTTGAATCTGAAAATTGAGCCCTGTGGAGTGCCACATGACATAAGCATTAGATGCTTCAGAACTGCAAAGGTTTACAGACAAAGATCTATCTGCCAGATAAGACCTAAACCATTTAAGCACAGTGCCACCAATGCCCACTAGATGATGTAGCAAAGATATTAAAAATGTTGTGGTCTATTGTGTCAGAGGCAGCAGTGAAGTCAAGCAAAACCAGAACAACAAGGTTACCAGTCACATGCAATAAGGATGTTGTTAAACACCCTTAATAATACAGATTATGTGCTATAAAGAGTTTTACCCGACCCACAGGAGGCTATTCATATCTAGAAAATGTTTTAGTTGACATGATACAATTTTCTCTAAAACTTTGGAAAGAAAAGGCAGCTTGGACTGAGGCCTATATTTAGCCAGTTCAATGTGCTCAGGAACAGGTTTCTTAAGCAATGGCTGCACTACTGCACATTTAAAATTTGCAGGAACTAGACCAGAGGACAGACTGCTGTTTATAATAGCAAGAACAGACTGCCTGCCCTATAGCAGTCAAAAAAAAGAAGAGCTGAGGACTTAATATAGCGAACCACATCCTCTAAGAGTGAGAGGGTCACCGGCTCAAACTGAGTAAAAACAGCAGACGGGACAGAGGCAGAGAGGCGAGTCAGCAGCTGTGATAACAGCCCTTGTGGTGGCAACCTTTAAAAGAAAACACACAGAAAACCATTGCATATATCAGGAGAAGCGTCTAAACAGAAACAGAGTCAAAGGTGTTAAATAACGTGGGCTATGGCTGTTTTAAGAAATGAAATCTGTAAAATATTCCTTTTTTGCCTCTTTAACAGTATTCTGGTAGTGACACTGGCAGTCTTACAATTTGAAATGACAGCTTTTCCATCTGTGCTCTGCTCTGTGACGTTCCCTCCTGATAGCATGAGCTCTGTCATTAAACCAAGGCTCAGGTTTAGAATTAGGCTGCCTGACGTTACTAGCCAGAGATGAACTATTTGTTATTAATCTGCCGCTCTCTTCAACAGCTTGTCCTTTCCTCCTCCAAGGATGGTTTGACAGGAAGAATAAAACCAGGAACAGGAAGGGCCACAAAGCTGATTAAAATCAGCAAAAAACTGAGAGGCAATGGGAGATAATAGCCCAACATTGCTGAACAGGAGGGCGAGCGGCAGTACATGTAAAAGCCACATTAAATAAAACACACATCTGAGAGTACAGAGGTACAGACAGGTTAGTCACAGGGAGACCATATGAAAGAACAAGGTCTATTGTGTGTCTGCGCTTATGCAGGGCCCAGTACAGAGTGAGCAACAATGAATAAAAACAAGTTGCTAGTCGACCCCCCCGTACTGGATTGAACAACAGGGGGAGACGAGCAACTCCTTTTTCCCACAGGATGCAAAATGCAGTCAGCTTATCGTCCCTGAAGCGTCCCGAGCAGGTGGACCTGTCATTAAATGGACATTAGCGCGTGATAATAGCAATAGAGGGGATCATAGCATTAAATGTGACCCATCCTTTCTTGTTGCCAGTAAATGTCTTGAGCAGCAGATGGCAGCTAGAACTGGAATTTCAATGTAGGCTCTTATCTTCACTTCCTCTACGTCCATCCAATCCTCGCACCTTTGCGTCCCATGCAAGTCAGACTTCATGCTGCTGATGTGAGCAATTGCATAGAGTATGTATCCTGGTGTGAAACCAGTTACTAGTGGTTTGCAGTGCATGCTCTCTGCATTAGTGGGAAACCACTAACTATTCTAGAGCACTCAAAGCACTTTATACAACATGCCTCACCCACCCATTCATACAAGGGTTTTTTTCAATGCTTAATTGCTTTCCATCTAACATTCACACATATTCATACTCCAGTGGTTGCATCATAGAGCAGCTTGGGATTAGTGTCTTGCTAGAGGATATTTGGCATGCAGACTGTCGCAGCCACGGAACCACAAACCTTCCTATCAGTAGACGACCCAGTCTACCTCCTAACTAGGGGCGATCGTGGCTCAAGAGTTGGGAGTTCGCCTTGTAATCGGAAGGTTGCCGGTTCGAGCCCCGGCTTGGACAGTCTCGGTCGTTGTGTCCTTGGGCAAGACGCTTCACCCGTTGCCTACTGGTGGTGGTCAGAGGGCCCGGTGGCGCCAGTGTCCGGCAGCCTCGCCTCTGTCAGTGCGCCCCAGGGTGGCTGTGGCTACAATGTAGCTGCCATCACCAGTGTGTGAATGGGTGGATGACTGGATGTGTAAAGCGCTTTGGGGTCCTTAGGGACTAGTAAAGCGCTATATAAATACAGGCCATTTACCATTGAGACACACCATCACTCACCATCCACTGCTCAGCCTCCTAGTAGATACACCTATGGTAACAATTTCAAAAATCCTACATAACCTTGTTCAAGTTATTTCAGTTTTAAAAAAAAATTGACCTCTAACCTTGACGTTGAGGTCGATGTCACCGAGATTTGAAGTTCTCCAAGATTTGTAATAGATACACCCATGGTATCGATTTCAAAATCCTCATTATGGAGTTATCACAGTCACAAATTTGTATGTCCATACTGCTCGCCTATCTGGTGGGCAACTATAGCCCATCAGCTTTTTACAGCTGAAGGGGAAAAAATTTAGTTTTCATGGTTTAACAATTCTGCAATTCAGCAAAAATGGTCGGGGGGGGGGGGGGACTGGACACAAATGGCCAGCATAAAGCCCAGAGGGCTAACGTAATCTAATGCAATGTTTAAATTAAGGTCCCAGTATACCTGCCACAACATCATCTCACAGTCACTTGTACCTGTAGGACTATTGTTCCAACATCTCACTCTGTGTACCTGTATGTCTCTAAGCTCCTGTATTGGATTAACACTGAAATGGTAGGAAAAACCGTTACAAAGCACACTTGTGTCTTCAACCCAGCTGGAGCAGGAAAAGCCCGATGCACCAGGTTATAACAATTAAGACCTGGTAACACAAAGACTGTGTTCTAACTTCTCAACATGACATGAGAACATGACATTGACTAAAATCATCCACATTTTTCTAACCGAAAACCTTAGATGACGAGTACAGGCTCTGAGGGACAGTTCCCTGTACAGCCGTGCCAGAGCTAACCTGAGAAGCGGTATCCAGCCCTCACTAACTACAAAGGATAGAGCCTTTTGTGGAGGGTGGCACACTGGTCTGGTCCTCATTGGTCTGGTCTAGAACAATGACGAGTGACGAGTCTGCATACAGACAGGAAATGGCAGTCAGAACCACCTGGAGCTGAACCTGCTCAAGATTGTGGCGATATTGGATTGTCGGAGAACGCCCCACGCCTTCCCCCCTCTCACCATCCTGAACAATAGAGTATCTGATGTGGATCACGGATTTGAAGTGGTCCTCACATCAGTCTGTCTGGAACAAGGCCCAGCAGAGGTTGCATTCCCTGCAGCAATTCAGGAAGTTCCACCTGCCACAGGAGCTGATGGTCATCTTCTACACTGCAGTCATCCAGTCTGTCCTGTGTACATCAATCATTGTCTGGTTTGGCTTAGCCACGAAGCAGGACAGGGCCAGACTGCAACGGACAATCAGAGAGGATCCTCAAGCAGAAAACATCTCTGCAGATCCTGGACATAAACTGTTCTATTTTTACAAAAACCAGCCACCACTCAGCCATGACTCAGGTCATATGCATATTGTACTGCACAATCTGCACTATTCAAAATTAATACTTAAGGTTCATCCAGGTTGCTCTATGTTCAGCCTATTTATATCTATCATTCATGCCCAGCTGCAACTTGTCATAGTTTGTATAGTTTCTTAAGACTTTCCGCAACTTGCACTTTTCTAACTTTTTACCTTCTCCTCGTATTTATGTTCTCCTTCTGTATATATGACTATTTATATATTGCTTATTTAAAAATGTTTATTTTTTGCATGCAGAGAGTAAAGCGAACCTGAGTCAAATTCCTTGTTTGTGTGCACAAACTTGGCCAAATAAAGATGATTTTGGTTTTGAATCAATGCATGCAACACCTGTTTCAGGTAGAGAAAGGCAGCAGTGTCCTCAAGTTTGCTTGTTTATTTCTTTTCATTCAAAAGACCCTCAACAGCAGTAAATGTTTCTAAAATAGACAGTATAAAACTGTGGGTGATTATCTACATCCATCTTTTATACTGAGTATAGTTACATCTCCTGTTCCAAATGTATCCTGAGCTATGAATGGTTTCTTATTATGCTACAAAGTATCAACAGGCTTTTTCAGTGCAAAATCTAAACAATTAAATGAATAGATACAAAAAAAATAGACCAAAAAAGAAATCTCAGAAATCATATTGACTTTAAATGTTGATGACAGGAATTTAAAATCCTCAACAGTTTACTCACAGTCACACAAAGAAATCTGTGAAATTGCACTTTTAATTCCAAGCGACGTTTCCTGTTAATTGCAGTGTGGAGAGCAAATGATCAGGTTACTCCAGTCACTCTTTTTTCAAACTTGAGCAGCAACACAATCATCACAGGGGCTTTAATGGGGGAAATAAAATGTGATAGGCTAAGATAACAGCCACTATGCAGATAAGATTACCCAAGCTGCTAATACATAAACTGTGCCTCTAGGCTGTTGGCTGAGCGTGAGGGTGGGTTTCCCTGCGCCACAGACGGACATCCTGCGCTGAGCGAGGACAGAAATACTTACAGAAGTCGTCCTCCGACAGCAGCTCATCGCCCATGACTGCTGCTCTTCAGAGCCGCTTCTACCGGCCCGGCTCCTCTTCCATCGCTCGAGCCCGTTATCCTTCTCCAGCACAAGTTTATCCTGCGTGCTAACGTCAGTACATTTGTCAAGCTACGCATGTCAAAACCAAAGAACCACCATATCCGGTCTATACCTTCAAAATAAAGCGAGCAGAAACGACGCTTCTCGGTCTTTTTCTGGCAGACAGCGAAGCGTGACATTCCCGTCACCAACTGCTGTGATCTATGGACTCAACTCACCATAAACCACATATTTAATAAACAGATAGATCTATCTAAAATGGATTTTTGGCCTGATAGATTTCACTTGGGACCAGCTCCCAATTTGGATTCGGGAGACAGACACTATCTCTACTTTTGAGATCAGGGTTAGAACTTTTCTTTTTGATGAAGCATATAGTTAGGGCTGGACCAGGTGACCTTGAATCCTCCCTTAGTTAAGCTGCAGCAGGTGTAGGGATTCTGTGTTTCTTCTTCACTCACCTCTCTGTACTCAGTTATTAGTCATTATTAATCTCTGGCTCTTTACCAGAGTGTCTTTATCCTCTCTCCCCCTCCTCACCCATTCAGTAATGCCGATGGCTGCCCCTCCCTGAACATTGTTCTGCTACAAGTTTCTTCCTTTTAGAAGGTTTTTCCTTCCCACTGACTCCAAGTGCACGCTCAGAGGAGCGCCGTCTGACTGTTGGGTCTCTCAGTTATTGTTCTGGTGTAAACTTAGAGCTACATAAATAAAACTGAACTGAAATGAATATTGCAATTTTTAAAGCGTGTCCAAGTCCGAGTCATAATGGGGCTGTTTCCTCTCTGTTTCTTCTTGTTTCTCATGTCTCCTGCTTTACTTTGGATTTTATAAAACCATCTCCATCTCTCTTCTTCCTCGCATGGTTTTGGCACAAAAAGGCAGCTGGTAACTGGCTAGTCATATTGATTCTGTAACGTGTTTGTTGAATCTCTATCTGAATATCTGGTCTGCTGTCTGAACGGCTATCCCACAAAATGACCAATAATGAATTTGAATCTGAACAAATTAATGAAGCTAATGATCTTGTGTGTCTTTAATCCACTAAAAACAGCTAAAAGGTACTGCAACCATTTCTCAAGAACGATTTAACCCAGCGCTGTTGTTATTTTAATTTCTATTGTGAAACTGTTATTAATATAAAATGACAAACTTCACACTACAGTCACAACAGTCCAAGTAACCCGCTAATCACATAAAAACTGTAAATTTGAAGCTACAAGCAGCAAGTGATGTAATTTTATTGAAACACTTATTGTTTCATTACATTTTTTAATGATCAAATATACTTTAATTTTGCATTGGTTGACCATCACACCACATTAGCCAGTGTTATTTCTAAAAAAGGGTTTTAAAAAATTGCTGTTGAGATGTTAACAAATTTTAACAAAGGTGGAAAAAACAATCGAAGAAATTTCAACCCTCACCTCAGCAGGATGATTATATCAGGCTACAGTATAACAGAAAGGAAGCTACAGTGCAGCATGTGTAACACTGTTGATAAATGCTTCAAATGGTTTGTAAGACTGAAGACATAACAACAAAAGTAAATCATTTATCTTTATTTAAGCAATAGCAAACTTTATCAAAGAGTACAAAACTTCAGTCGATCTACTGTTATGAAAATATGCTTACATATTCTGGAGGACACAAAAATTACATTTCTACCACTAGAAAAACACGATAGATTCTTCATTAATAATCAGTTCAACATTCAGACAGGGGAGAATGATGCACATACCCCCCATACAAAAGACAAGTATTAGAGAATAGTAATAGGCATTAGTGAGAGCTGCTCTAAGTGCGTTTCTGTGCAATATACAGTACATTAATGAAATTATATTACTAATGATAAAAAAACCCTGTAAAGTAAAAATATTCCTTTATTTGCTTTATCAATGTTAAGAACAGATCCTTACCTACACCGTACATCTTCACCTTCACCAGTGACAAACACCATAAAGGCGGTGATTAAAGTATAATTTCTCTAATAGCAACTTGTCAGCAAAAACTTCCCAATGAAAAGGAGAGAAAAAAGCTTCTGAGGTTCACAAATGATTAGAAATGCTTTTAGGCATTAACAGAAGTGCTTATTTGTAGCTGTATATATTTAACCTATATTTATATATTATATATTTAACCTCTTAGGACCTGGCGTCCACATATGTGGTCATCACATTTTGGGTTGTCTAGACCAAAATACTAAATTTTGCTCTACAATGGCCTGATATCCACTCACGAGGACGTCATCCTCCCACTGTTCTATCGAAATTTAAAATGCATGTCCTCATATGTGGATCTCAGTTTCCTCAGAAACAAAAATCAGGTAAAAAAAGAAATCAGGTAATTCTTTGTTTTTACATTCATCAGGTCCCAATGAACCCAAATAGAAAAGAGAAATTAAAAATGCTGCCATGAAAGAGTTCGGGTCTTAGGAGGCTAAAGTATTGATTCATCGATACTTTGTTAGTCCTCACAGCTCAGGTGAACAGAACCTTCAAAGACCTGCTGTGTATCAACACTTCTCCTGGATTTGAAACATCGATCCGTCTAGAAGAGCTCACAACATAAGAGATGACTAAAGCCAGATGCTATGCTTCCAGTTTTTTTTTTTTACATAAATCCCTTTGGATAGCAAGAAAATTACCTTAAGAAACATTAAAGGTGTTAAGGCACACAGACAAATCTGTGCGTAGCAAGAGTTCACACACAAATCCATGATTTATCAATATTTTCGTACCTGAATTTGTTTGCACTGTAGAAACAAACGAAGAAGTACCATGTGTACAAACAAACACAAATGGCTGCCGAAGGACATTTAATGAAATGAATACTACTACTACAACTAAAGCTACTATTAATAGTATTAAGAATTGTTATCGTTATTATTATTATTGTTATTATTATTGTTGTTGTTGCTTTCATGTAATATTAACAGTTTTACAAAACACAACATGCTCAGTTACAATTAAATAAAAAAAGTAAATTGTATGCAAAGAAAACAAAATACTAAATTGAAACATTTTTAATTCCAACATATTCCAGTATTTCTTTGATCTTTTTTTGTCTTTTATCAGTTTATCCTCCCTAAAATTATCTTATTGTTCATTTTTAAAAAAAAGACTTGTATCACTTGCAGTCTAATTTTTTTGTTTGTTCATAGAGTGAGTTTTGTCATGTGGAGCCGACAGACTTTCCAGCTGCTTTTTCTTATACTCTGTCGAGTCTTTTTACATCAGTTTCAAACTTTTTTTACTTGAGTCACAGTGAGTGTGTCTCTGCCTTAGCGGTGCAGGCTGCTGTCTCACAACATTACTGCATTTTCCACTTCACCTCCAGGTAAACTAATTTATTTATACAGGGAAATGGAGGAGTGGCTGTATGTTTTATGCATATTGCACACGGCAAGCATGAGCGTGTTGATTTAGAGTCTGATTTACTACCAAAAGTAAATCATTTATCAAACATGTGCAAGAACAAAATTAGCCAGTGCATTTGTTGCTTAGGGTAAGACTGTTCCCACGCACATATTAGTAAATGAGGGCCATTATTTTGTATCTACAAAAGAAAACACAGTAGTAAAAAAAAAGTATACAGTAACACATTACTTTCCGCTGCAGAAAAACATCCATTAGAAATAATTCCACAAAAAGTTCCAAGTGCAGCAAAACCATCGACAATAACACAGTTTTGTCCATCAGACTATTCCAGCCATTCATTCAAACCCTCTTTAATACTGTTGCACACCACAGCGCATCTAAAAAGCATAACGCTCAAAAACCTTAAAAGCACTTTGAGGTGACTGTTGTTGTGATTTTCTATATACAGTACTGTGCAAAAGTGTTGTAAACAAAGAATCCTTTCAGAAATATAAATGATTGATTATTGAACCCAAATGTATTCTGCAGCAGGACAACAACCCCAAACACACAGCCACAGTCATTAAGAACTATCTTCTGCATAAAGAACAAGAAGTACTGGAAGTGATGCTCTGGCCCCCACAGAGCCCTGATCCCAACTTCATTGAGTGTGTCTGGGATTACATGAAGAGACAGAAGGATGTGAGGAAGCCTGCATCCACAGATCTGTGGTTAGTCCCCCAAGATGTTTGGAACAACCGACCAGCCGAGTTCCTTCAAAAACTCTGTGCAAGTGTACCTAGAAGAATTGATGCTGCTTTGAAGGCAAAGGGTGGTCACACCAAATACTGACTAGATTTAGATTTCTCTTTTGTTCCTTCACTTCATTTTGTTGATTGATGAAAATAAATGATAAACACTTCCATTTTTGAAAATATTCTTTGTTTATAGCATTTTTTCCTCACCTGCCTAAAACTTGTGCACAGTACTGTAAATAAAATTGAACTGAATTGAATCCAATACAGTGTCCAGGTCAGGCCTGCACACCAGTGATCATAGAGTGAATAAGCTCATCATAAACGACCATCTCTGATGATACAGAATACCACTGGCCCTTCACTTTTAGGCAAATTGTATTTAGAAGGGTCTTTTTACATTTTCCATGATGTGACTGCACTATCACTGTCTAGGTAAAGGGTTTATCAGTTGGTCAATTTCAGTCAGTGTGTGACGTTCACCAACTCTTCCTTTTGCTTCCGTTTGTTGCAAATTTCAGTTTCTTGACCTCCCTGAGGACGTGGTCTGCCTTCTTCAGCTTCTCCATGGCCTCAGCCAGCAAATCCCCCGGTACATCCTCCTCTTCACTTCCATGGTCCTGGGACACTTTGCTCAAGAGCTTGCTCGTCTTTTCCATCTCTAGAGCCACTTCAGTCTCAAGTTTAATGACATCATCACTAGAACCCCCAGCACTCACAGCTCCACCTCTGCTAGACTCTTTCATCTGATTACAGACATCAGATTCAG
This sequence comes from Simochromis diagramma, assembly GCF_900408965.1. Taxonomy (NCBI): domain Eukaryota; kingdom Metazoa; phylum Chordata; class Actinopteri; order Cichliformes; family Cichlidae; genus Simochromis; species Simochromis diagramma. The sequence goes on along the minus strand of NW_024387258.1, from coordinate 586,102 downwards.
ACAGCAAATTTCCAATTGAGGCTGACCTGCCCTTGGCTGAGGGCTTGAGAGGAGGGATGGGTTTTATGTTCTTAGAGCTAACCTGAGGCACTGTTGTGACCTGTGCTGGTCTTAAAATAACAGATATCTGAATGCTGTCCTCACTAGCATCCACCACATCCAAAGAATGGCTTCCCCTGAGTGCAGCTGTAGCAGCTACCAATGTGTCTTGACTTCCAGAGCCTTCACTCTCATCATCTGAGTGCTGACCACTGTCTACAGATTTCTCATCTTGCTTTTTTTTCTCCCCGGACAAGTGATAAAGCAGTGGACTCAGGGTAAGGGTCTCAGTGGTTGAGTCATTCAAAGAGGGGACTTCACTCTCGGCCAGTGCGTCTTTTGAATCGACAGAATTGACTGAGGCAGTATTGTCGGGTCCCTCTTTAGGATTACTCTTAGCCGAGGTGCTCTCTATCCGCTGTATGTCAGGCTCGGCACATTCATCAGGCTTTTTGTTGAATTTTGGATGGGAACTTGGACTCTTTCTCAGTGACTCTGTGGGTATTTGTTCCCCACAGTCAGATACCATCTTTGTGTTGCTGCTAACTGTTTCTTCTGTGCAGTGACTCTCGTGTTTATCATCTTTCACATCAGGTGACGTTTCTTTAGCAATCAGCTGCACTGCCTCATCTGTTTCCACGGCTGTTTCTATAGTCTCCTTCCTGCTTTCATCTTCCTTCTCATTATCCTCATTACTAATCCCTTCAACCTGCTGCTCTGTCTCAGAGCCAGAATGGGAGGGCTTCTTCTCCTTGGATGGAGGCATAGGAGGGTGAGAGTGTGGCTTGGACTGTAAAGCATCAACATTACTCACAGAGTTGGGTTTATTGGGAGGCATTGGTGGTGGAGCTGCCTTTTTACTGGCATCAGAACTTGTTTCAGAAATCTTCTCATGTTTTGCCTCTTCTGTAGTTTCTTCAACAGGTGAAGCACAGGGTTTTGCTTCTTTCGATGGGGGCATTGGTACCTTCAAATATTATAGCAATTATAGCAAGGCCATGATATCCAAACACAAAGACATGCACAAATGTTACAACATTTCACAATTACAATTTTTAGAAAAATTTGACATACCTTTTTCTCTGAACCATCATTCTTTTGAGGTTCATCTTCATGTGCTGTGCTGGGTTTAGCCTCCTTGATAGGCGGCATTGGAGGTTTGATGACCTTTTTTGGGGGACTGACGTCTGGATCTGGCTGAGCTTCCTCCTCGGTAATTGACACCAACTGTTTCTCTTTGGAGGTCTCACTGCCATCAACATTGGCATAATGTGCTCCATTAGGCATTACGGCATCTTCAAGATCAAGATCCAAGCGCAGGATTCCATCAGATGACACATCAGCTACCTAGAAGAAAAATATACGATTAAATGACACAGAGCACACGGACAGGAAAGAACTGAGTAGAGTTCACCTAAGGGTGAAGCTCAGGAAATTTAAGGAACCTACGGGAACAAGATCAAGGCCAAACTAGAATACCAAGGATTTGTGGAGTAGTGCAAATTAAATCAGTAGGTTCAAGGTGAGAGACAAGCAGTGGGCAAATAAGCTAAAAGTTTCTTTATGAGAATCTGTCTACAAGCCTCTGCTGCCTCCTCCATCACACACCCTTGCCTTCACAGACCATCACTACCCTCACTGGGTTTGCTATTCTCCCTTTCACCCCATGTGAACTCTGTGAATTAGACTCCACCCCCTTATCTGATAAACAGTCCCTGCTTGATCGTGATAGCTGACACAGCGGTATTCTAGGGACCTGTACTGCTAGCCAACACGTTTAGAACCTGAGTGTCAAACAGGAGAATATACCAGTGTTTCAGATAACATTCACCTCATGGAGGAAGCTGTACTGCAGAATGTTGCACAATCTGTGAGGCTGTGCAGCCTTCTGCCTGTGGGAAGGAGGTGAACAGTTCATGGGCTGGGTGGAAGGGATCCCTTGTGTTGTTCAATTTGAGAACTATTCGCCGTATCGTACGATATCATCCACATATATAAACTAAGATTTACAAATGTGTACAGTGATTTGTGTCTAACTTTAATCATTTTGGGGGCAGATTTCAGCACTCTTTGTTGCGCCTTCTTGTCAGAATGGTCTCCACTACACAATAATAAACAGAAGTCAGCACAGCTGCACCAAAACCATGCTGCTTCAACCTCATTATTAAAACAAAACAAACAAAAACAGCTGTTGATGGCCTCATGAGATATGCAGACCAACACTGTGAGTTGATGATGCAATCATCTTCATGATGCAGAGACCTTACTTTCATGTAGAATAGAATAGAAAAAAGTAGAAAAGCCCACAAACAAACAGCAACTGAACGCTGCAGTAAAGGCCTGCAGAGCATTAAAAAAGAGGAAACCAGCATCTGGTGATGTCCATGAGTTTAAGACTTCAGGCTGTCATTGCCAGCAAAGGGTTTTCAGCCAAGTATGAGAAATGAACATTTTATTTTCAGTTAGCTAATTTTTCCAATTACCTTTGAGCCCCTGAAATGAATAGGTTGTCTTAAAAATGCTTTAGTTCTTCACATTTTGATGCAATCTTTTTGTTTAACCTGCTGAATTAAAGTTGGAAGTGTGAACTTCAATTGTATTTCTTTCACTTAAAATTCATTGTGGTAAAAAATGTCTTAGCCTTTTTAATTATTATTGTAATGAGGGCATAAACCAGAGGCAAGCTTTAGGAAAAGCAGTACACTAATTACTTTTTGACTCAGTCTTGTAGACATCCAGAGTTTCAGGAAACAAATTCATCAATACGTCATCAATGCCAGTCAAGTAACAAAATTGTAGGCCAACAAACTGATCTTAAAACTAAGGATATTTCCTTTATTTTCACTTTTTTAGTTCACAGATCGAGATTCAACCCAGAACCAGGAAATGGAGAGGATTATGGGTTATGGGCCTGGATCCGTTCATAGTGGCTTATTTTGTTCTGGGATGATCTGTTAAAAAACGTCATCCCAGAACAAAACTGTCCTGAAATATGTCAAATCTAGATGATCAGTTTACAAACAGCTCTATAAAAGCCAAGGCACTTGTGACATATTTGCCTTTTTCTGAGAAAACCTTACATTCAAAAAACTTTTTTTTTTAGTTAAATGTGAAACAGCAACTATCAGTGAAGACTGACATCAGATCAAATCATCAATACTCACACTGGGAACATTAAAGTTTTTCTGATCTCAAACATTTAATTTAATAATGGCAGAAACAATTGAATTCTTTATTATTGGAATTATAGAAAAAATGAAATGTTCATAAATAAGTGCAGAAAAACCTTTTATTGAATAAATCTGAGCACCTCTTGTCTGTTGCTCTCACAGGTCCATCAGTAAACTGTCTAATCTGTTCCTTCACACCTTTTCTCTTATATACATTATGTACATTTTGAATAAATACATTTAAAATGAATGTAAAATTAGGATTCAGCTTCATCTAATGAAAGTTCAAGCTGGCTGAATGATGATCGTGGATATAATAAAATGATACGTATTATGTCAGACTCATTCTGTCTGTGATGATGACAAAGTTGCCCAAGCTGATTAAAATGACTCTTTTTATATCGTGGTAAGCACTGAAACTTGTTCATATTCCTTAGATCACGTGAATAAACCTTAAAACGCTTTGTTTACATGTTGCCATGGTGAATGATAATCACACTTAACTCATGCTTAACATCCTCGGAGCTAATTGAACTTGCTCTGATTGGCTGTTTTGGAACAGGAAACAAGGTGTTTTGCCAATGTCAGAGTTAATTAACTAAGAACATGCTTACAGAAACAGGAGCCTGCTTTTCTACCCCTCCATGTAAGCCTCAGTAATTTCCATCCACTATCTGCGCTTCCTGTGATATGCAATGCAACCTGCCAGTTCTTCAGTGACATTCGGTAGAGTCATTTCCTTTCTTGCATAAGTACTGTGCCTTGTTGGAGATTGTTGGAGTCGCTCCTTTTTAGGTACTAAATTATTATCAGAGGGTGATACGTTGCTCTTACTCTCAGACATGGCTGGGCTTGTGTTATTGTTGCACAAGCAGTGACATTGTGACAATATAAGTAAAATTGATATTGTGAAAAATTTATAACAATATTATCACAGGCATTATTATATGGCACAGCTGCAGTCAAAGCCCCCTACTACCATAAATGGTCAATATGATATCAAATCTAAATAATATAAATCTATCTAAAACCACAGTGACTCACTATTCTAACTCACTGCGGTTGGCAGCTTATTTTTAATGTACTGGGCCCAAACAAATAGCATTTCTATTAGAATATAGCATCCAGTGGCATACAGCATGGACATTTTTGATTTTAAATAACAGGTAAATCCTGGCGTTACTAATCACATTCATTCTCGCTCTGCATCTTAACACAACACAACCTTAGTAATGTAGTTACATTGATTAATTACAATGTGGGTTTCATGTCAGTTAATACAAATCAATCGAAGACCCAGGTAACCACGGAAGCAAAGTTTGTATTAAGAGCAAATTAAAACAAAAGACACGTTACAACAATACTACAAGCACTATTTCAATTTGACACGCACCTCTTTCATGTGTATCCTGGTCGGTGGACGCCGGTTGCGGTTCCCTTTGGGTCTTGTTCGAGTAACGTGCTCTAAGTTGCTGCTTTGATCAATCTTCACCTGTGAAAATAAGAAATAATTTGAGTTTTAAAACTACATGCTTATTAAAACCGAGACAAAGACAAGATTTAAGATAAATTTATGGCTCTATCGCATGTTTACCTCATCAAAAATTTTATTCTTTGCTCGATTAATGCCATCACTGAGGGCTTTAATCCAAGCCTCCTTGTCCTCCACTGTCTGAGCCTGGAATTTAACATCATGGACCTGTGAATGAATGAAGCAGACAATAGTCAACTCAAACTAAGGTAGATAATCGAACAGAAGATCTGCGACACAATAACAGGAGTATTGACAGTTTTTTCTTCTATTTTTAAAAACTGTGCTCATTATTGTGTTTTTTTAAGAATAAGAAATAATCTATTTAGGCCACAGGCCCTTACGTATGAATTCTGGTTGTGCTTACTGACCATGAACCGATTTTATGTGGTACATGGTGCTCAAACATCTGTCAAAAAATGTTTTAGTTTGACTTTGCTAAGCTACGAAGCCGCACTGCTTGATGGATTGTTGGAGCGTCAGGAGCCTCACGGAGTCATCTGGGTCCAAAACTCCGTCAACTTCTGTCTAAAAACTGAATTCTTTCATCTTTAATAAAATGATCAGCGTTGCTGCTTTACCAGGTGTAACAATTAAGTTTAACATCCAGGCATCCATGAAAACAGAATTTACTAGAAGTTAGCAGGAAGTTAGCTCGCTAGCTTTCACCTAAACATGATATAGCATGTTCTGACTGAGAGATTTCTGAAAGAATTCAAACGTACAGCTCTGCTATCACTTCCAACATAAATGAAGACAGAAAACTAAACAGCAGTGACGTTTGTAGGGTTACTGAAGTTGGGCTAGCTGGTATATAATGATGTGCTACGTGATTGCTAGCTACACAGCTATGTTAGCATAACATAAACACAGTGAAGCTGGAGGATGAATGTTAACTTTTTTCCACTCGATAAAAGTTAACATGAAGGTTCCTGATGGTTAGAGACAAATGCAATCACATAGCAGGATGCTGTAAACGGACCAAACTTCAGTCAGGAGAACAACTGAGATAATCCATCGACAATACGAGGTTAGTCATTAATATACTGCAACAACATGGGAATAGAGCAGCTGTGAGAGAATTGAACGTTAATGAATGAATCAATGGTGCGAAAGTGGAGGAAGCAAGAAGAATGACTGAGTAAAGTTTGACTTATCGACTTGTCTGTTTCGCTTAATGCGCCTTATAATCCGGTGCGCCTTATCGTCCGAAAAATACGGTAGGTTTAATAAACATGTGCAGATCAGGAAAAGAACTCTAACTTCTCTAACTCCCAAAGGTTTTATTAGAAATTAGGAAATTTCCTGTTGGGAGTATGACTGTTGATGCTCGTCCCGTGACACTATGTCTGAGAACTGTGAAACACCAAAAACTACCTGCAGCCTCAACTGTCATTCCTCTCATCCGCCGGCTACCTTGATTTTCAGCCACTTATCACATTTGCCAGAGTGTAAGCAGTCCTTGATATCATTTTCCTGTCATATTCCTTCATCATTTATCAAATCAGCCTGTGGAGAACTGGATGCAGCTTCCACCATATCATTCTGAGCCATTTGTGACAGCAGCGGTAACCGTGACCCGCTGTTCATTCGCATCACTGGCTGCAGGCTATTGCTCACCAGCATCGCTGCAACCAGCACCACTAATCTGAGCCTGCTGCTTACCTGCACCACGATCTACAACGTGTTCTTTGTGCAGGCAGGACAAATGTTTGTGACAGGGACAGAAAGAGATAGAGAGACAGACTCTTCTCTCACCTTATTTGTGGACTTTGCCGATCGTATGAGTATAAGTCTTTGCTTCTTCGTGAAGGGGCTCTTTAATTCATGACATTTGTCATAGTTTTCCAGGTCAAGCCTCTCCAAGCAGTTCTGTAGGTCCTGCAACACAAATGACTGATATTTGAAAATTTGTGTGTATAATTTAAGGATAAAGCCAACATCGTTTTAGCTTATTATCTTATCAACAAGCAAGAGAGAAATAAGACCATCTACTTGATTATCTGATGTTAAATAAAAGTTAACAGCTGCAAGACTACAAGAATTAAATGGCAATATTGATATAAGTTCATATTCTCACACCCGATGTATTGAAACTTTATATACCTCATTTTCATACACCACAATCTCGGTCTTCTCCACCTGGATGTAGCGGTCTTTATAGCTTGCCAGCAGTCTGCCATAGCCCTTCTTCAACCAGCCAGCCTTACTCAGGAACTTAGGCTCTTTCTGGAGGGCTGGGTCCTCTTTTGCACCCTGTATTGATACAGAGGAAGGAAGTCACACTCAGTACACACCAGCATACTTGCAGGATGCACATAATTATATTCACTTTCATTTTATCACTGCTCTAAATGACGGTCGTACAATATACCTGTACAGGAAAAGAACAGAGGTGTTGATTCTCTTCTGCACATTTTCACCAACGTGGAATCCAAAATGATGAACAACTAAAGTGATTTATTAGCATGAGCACATATTAAAGGTTATATCAAGTAGTGTTACTGTCATTTGTCACCCACAGCCCACAGAAACTGTCAAGATACTGAAGCCTGCCCATATGGAAAAGATATATATAAATCTTATAAAGTTTGTATCTGTCTTGTGTGAAACTTGTATGAAAAGCATATAAGAGTGAAAACAGATATAAGATCCCTTGAAAAATTATATAATGAAACTTGTATGTTTTGGATACTTACTAAAACAATATATGAAAGTAATGAGAAAGTGGCCACTTTCATGAGTAAATCACATATAAGTTTTTACTATTTCTTTTCCATATGGGTGGATGTGTCAATGTGATAAAAGTGCTGTTTTTCCTGGAGTTTTGTAGAGTCCTTATTTTCCTCTGCGTCATCGATTCTGTCACTTGTTAGTAAACATAAACTAATATGTCTATCAGCTGCAACCAACCAATCACATGGCGTCACATTCAATGACAGAAGATGGCTCTAAACATGTTTTTAAAACTTTATGTACTTATTTCTTAAATCCAATTTTACATCTATGTCGGTTTTTGAGAGCAGGGCTCTCCTCATATATCAGCGCCTATGTGGTGACATCATCTGAGTGGCAACAACTACCATCCAGGAGAATACTGCGGCAGCTTTCTGGACGGGCTCCTACAAGTGACGTCACAAAGGACACTCCAGTCGTTATTAAAGGCACAAGAGTCGTCAAACAACAGTGTGCAGTGCACCGAATTTGGATTATTCCAGGCAACTGAGTCATACCACTGAGGTTATCTCCCTCACCAGGGAGGTTTTGTTTTTGGTAGCATTTGCATGTCATTCTGAATGTTAACAGGATCGCTTTGACCTCTCCTGATAATAATGTTATATAGAGCTATATAAAAAATGTGTTTGTATGGACATTTGGGAAATGACACTGGAAAATGGGAATCTAAATATCACATTATAGTTTGCATCCAATATCATATTTGACCTCTGACCTCACTTTTACATTTCACGTCTGCCTTTCTCTCAAGTTGATACAGATGTATAACAGATTGTGAGAGCAGCTGAGAAGATCATTGGAGCCTCTCTTCCCTCCATCACAGACACCCGGAGCACCCGCTGCATCCACACAGCCACCAGCATCGTGGAGGACCCCACGCAAACCTCACACACACTCTTCACTCTGCTGCAAGAGGTACCGGAGCATTCAGGCCCTCACTGCCAGACTGCGAAACAGTTTCTTTCCCAAGCCGTCAGACTCCTGAACACTCGGTGACTGGACTGACACACACACACACACCTTTATACACAAAGTGACTTTTTGCACAATGCTCAGTCTTTTGCACATTGCTATTGCACTGCTGTGCCTGCACTGTCTTGTGTCTGTATCATTCTGTTCTGTTGGCTGTTGCACTGTCTTTGTTTTGGTTTTTTGCAACTTTTGCACATTGCACTTTACGTGTTGTTTGTCTGTTATATGTCATTTGTAGCACCAAGCTCTTGGAGGAATGTTGTCTCGTTTCACTGTGTACTGGACAGTTCTTAAGAACAAACCTTTGGTTTCAAGTGAGACTGCTTGCAGACGTGCAGACCTTTAACATCTGCTGTCAGGTGTCTTCCTATACAGACTGCTGAGACAATACTAGCACTAAAAACTGTGTAATCTCCAGTGTGAGGAAGAAACTATGGGTCATTATGTGATATTTAAGTCAAAGTCAGACTTAGACATAGATTGGTTGAGTTGTAGATAAGTAGATGGCTGATTTGACCACAGACTGTGGTGAAATTAGCAACTACTGCAAACTCAAAAATAAAACCTGCTGGTGTATGTAAGGTGAAATACCTCAACGCTGCTGTCACTTTGCTGTTAACTTCCTCTTGCATGGTTTGTTCTGGCTTTAGAAACCTGTGTGCTGTTGCTCATGCTTTGGGTATTACACAGCAACACGGTACAGAATTCAGTGGATCAGCTGTGGTCTGGCACACCGTGCAGCTTTCTAAGTCGGAAATGATATCCAACCTATCCATTCCTATTCAATCCCATGTTGAAAATGCCAATATTTATGAATGAGGAGCCTTGTGATAAATCTGATCCTAGTTTTTTAGCCAATTTTTAAGGTGCTTGTGAATGTAGAGTGCAGGTAGATGGCATTCAATGTTTAAACTTTGAGCAATAATGTTTAAATACTGCTGAGCAACATTTTGTTCATGGAAATGTTTGGTCAGTTTAAACCGTGATCCTCTTCCAACTGCAAATAATCTAAGATTTCTTATTATGGGTTAGGCTAAGTGGGAGCACTCTTAAGCACTTTTACTGTAACTCTGAGTATCTCTTATCTTAGTGAAGAGCACCGCAGCAGCAAATGAAGGGTAAAAGGGCAAAAATGAAAAGCTAGCTTTCAAAATAAAGTGATAGCACAACTAGAATAGTCATTGGTGCTCCTGGATGGAATTACTGTGTAGGGCTGATCAAACCCTTGGAACACAGAAAGGTTTCCATTACTCAAGCCTGAGCCGACTGCTGCAGCTCTGCACTATGATATCAGATGGTAAGTTACAAAGTTCCAATTTTGGACTTAGACAGGAAGTCAGACGCGAAACAATGTTTTACCTAAAACTGCCCACACATGCTTGTGATCTATTACCTCTCCTATCTGTGGTGTTGTGGTTGCTGCAAAAATGGATCAACACCCACTTACCATCGCTCTGTTAAAAAAACATGCAGGGATAAATTATAGTACAGTTACAAAGTGACAAGATACTAAGCAAAGGTATCTCATGCAAGTTGGGTCTTAGAAGAGGATTAGAAAACAGAGTAGGTGCTTTTGTGGAAGTGGTACTTTAAGTTTAGGGTGTATCTGGCATTCATTCCCAGTTTAAGTCTCAGCGTAACTCACACTTTAACCCCCGACAGGCTGGAAGAAGACAGCAGGGTTAATTGGGTTTTTTTGGAGGGGGGGGGGGCAGAACATATTGTTAGCAAGTCAATTAGCCAGTCAGTACGACTACCTACCACATGTCTGCCTAATCCACTACAAATACCTGAAGTTTAAAAAGGTGCAGCTTCACTGTTTAAGCCTTAGTAGGTTCCACACACAACTGTAGAGTGAATAACACTATCAGTGTTATCAGAAATCAGTGTAGCACTATTATTCAATAAGTCAACTTATTGTATAAAATTGCAGTCCATTCTAGATTTAAACCTAATTTATAGGCCTACATATATATATATATATATAACACATATATATATATATATATATATATACATATATGTACATATAACACCACAGACCACAGTGCTGTCCTAAAGTTTTGATAGCAACTGACCTCGCAAAAATTTCCACTTTGTGGTCCTTACTCTTTAGTCAGTGTTTGCAAAGCAGCGTCTCTCTTTATTTCTAGTGAAAACTGAGTCAACTTTCTATGGTAAAGAGCCACAAAACTCTGCAGAACAGCTCATATTCTGTAGGCCAAAGAAGTAAAAGATGATGGGGACAACACCTTTTTTAGAACACTCTTGCAGCCGTCACACATAGCACATTAACACCCACAGTCTTGTGTTTATAATAAAGTGTCATGCTATATTGCTATATTAGTGCACACAGTTCTTCATTATGAATTCCCAAATGTAAATAGTAAAAAAAATATGTACTGCTTCTCATTAGCATTACAAACGTATTTTTCATATTGAATACAGGGGATGAAAACTACTGAAATGCACTCTGGACTCACTGTTCTCCAAACAAAGATTAGCGCAACCAAAAACACCAGTCCAACAGCTCCTGTTATAGCATTTATCTGCCAGTACACTGGCTGTGTTTATGACTGTTAATGACTTACATATCACTGAGACTCATAGTTATGAATCGGGCCTCTTTTTTGTATGCATCAGTGTCGGCTAGCTGCCACTCGTAGTATTAAATATTCCTTGCATTTTATTACAATTAAACTTACACAATATGAGATCCTTGATGTCCTGGTATGTTTTGTGCTGGTGTTTTAAAAGACGTTTATGCCCTTCTTGATGTGGAAACAGCATATTGTCCATTGCTTACTATGAAAGGTGGACCCAAAGTATGATGGTGTGCAGACATTCATCCATTGTAGGGAAGAAAGTTTGACTGTGATGATGAGAGAGAGCTGTTTTCTGCCCGACAACAATGTGAGTTTCTTTTCTTTTCTCTGACGAGGTCAGAGAGGAATGGAGAGTGTAGATGACTCAGAGCCAAGGCGATTGGTCATCACAGAAGGGCTGTGACGCTTTCTGGGTGCAAGTTGAAGAGAATAGGTGAGCAGGGAAGTGCAAATTAAAAATACAGAAACACAGTCACATGGTGGGACTCTCCAGGCATAAACATGCCCATGTACTCGTTTCAGTTCTGCTTTACATGCAGATCACAGAGTGACCCGCTGATGAGCTAGAGACAACCTTTAGTGAAGCTAGCCCACACAGTGAAAATGTAGGACTCAAATATCTTCTTACTGATCTCTGACACATTCTTAAATCTTCCAGCAGTTCTACTTCTGGCAGTTTCTATGGCGTCTTCCTCGGTGAACCCGAGCCAAGCTGGATGTGACGATCGCCACAGAGTCACACTGATGTTTTCAAATGCATTAACTGATTTCACCGTCAGCACTGCAAATTCCAGACTGAACAGATTGCAAAAGAGAGGCTGCTGCTTTAATCGTGACACTGCAGACTGAAGGTAGAGAGCAGCTAACAAACAGCATACTTTTGATGAATCCCACTCAAAGGGCGTGGCACCACATGCATTAAGTGTGCACAACAAGTTCCTTACATACAGTAGTTGACATAGTATGTGTCTTTCTGACTTCCCTATTCTGGTAAACTGGCTTCCTCAAAATGCCCAAATGTAACTGAGGTATGTAGGTCATATATAGAATACTGTGACTTGGGTAACTGTGATGTTTTTGAATGAAAAGCGTCAAGTTTTCAGCAGATGATCAGACTATCTGATCCTGAGACTGCGGCCCGCAGTTTGTCATAAATCATAACGTACTAAGATAAGAGAGGCCCTCCCTAACCCAGCCTTAAAACTCAGAGAACAACTGCCGAACGTACACTTCAGCTACTTTGTTCCGTTTGATTCTATTCTGCCTTTTTATCCTGTTTGTGTAGCCGTGCGAGGCTCGGCATGTCCTGCTGCTGTCCTGCCAGAACCAACCAGGCAGCCAGTGATGAACCGCTAATCGCGTTTACCCGAGTTTCTCTCTGAAAGGCTCCACATTTTCTCTCTGCGCTCTTTTATTAACGCGGTCAGTTTGTGGGTGGAATTAGCCGCCCTGCCCTGGCTGTGGTCCTTCCACCCTGACTCTGTGCTGGAAGGACCATTTCCGTGGATCGGTGACGTGGAGACAGGTGAACAGGTGTTTCCAGCCCCAGAACGTTTTCACTGCAGTTGACTGAAGCAGGCAAGCCCGTCTGCTGGAAACGTCACCTAACAACTTGTTGCTTCGCATGACTCTTCCATGAAAAGTGCTCCAGCTTCACACTGCCAGCACTCTTTGGGCCTCAGAAGCTGATCGCGCCTTTGCAAAGTACATTATTCTAACGTCACGGGGTGCTTTGATTCAACGCTTCTGTCAAAAGTGGTGAAACTGTCACAAAACAAAAGCACAACAAGGGCAGGCAGCACACGCAGTACGACTCAAGGGACTACTCACATCTTCCATGATAAAGACTGGGCTCCGTTATGTGGCTGCTGACTAGCCCAGAATCACTCGACGTCGCCCTTTCTCACCAAAAACGCTTGAGTTGTCGCCTGCGGGCCGGCAGCTGACACATTTCCAGCGCACACGTTAATGAGCAAAAATAAGGAAACAGTCAGTTTATGACAAGGAGGGTCGGCCCGTTTTCCTTTTTTTCTGACAGAAAAAGTTCGAAGAAAAAAAAAGTAGTTTCCGGTTGAAGTCCCTTTACACTCTTGAACTGAAAAATCTGCAAGGAGGAGCAACGCGAGCAGCCTGCGTGTGTGCGCGTGCAGCAGCCACGCATCCTCGCAGCACGCTTGCGTTAAAGTGGACATCTGCGTCTGCGGCCCCGCGTCTGCGTCTGCAGCGGACCAACAAGACCCGCAGCTGCAGCTCCAGCATCCTTTGACAAGCAGACTCACAGCTCGGCCATCACTCCGCGGATGAAACCGCAGGAAACTTTTCCACTGTTTGGCAGACAGCGGGAGGGGGAGGGGTTTGTTGTTTGTTTGTTTACTTTCTTTTCAAAGTCGTTGTACATAATAACTAACATCACAGTGCTGTGACCTAGCATGTTCGCTATAGTCACTACTTCATTCACTCAGCACTTCCTGGTAGGTGTGGCTGTTCCTGTTGGTTTGTGAGGTTATGTTTGAAATCTGTAGCACACATCTTTCTAATCCGCAATCGAAGTGGTCGCACAAATTCTGAAATAGAATGACAATAGACGGCGTATCACCCCAACAAAATATAAAGAAAGCAAAGGATTTAGTCATTTATTTAGTTATATTTATTTTAAAAGACATTTTAAGAGTTTTCAGGGAGCAATACCTCAAATGAGGTGGTAAAAAAAAAGTTTTGATGCCAGCTACATCCTTGGTAAAGGTGTGTAATTCCAAAGACAGGGGGAAAAGTCAGTCAATTGTAGTGAATTGGCAACAGGTCAGTATATAGAACTGGTATAAAAATGCATATGAGTCACTCTGATAGAAATGTGTTAGCCCTGCAACAGACTGTTGAGACCTGCACAGCGTGTACACTTCCTCTTGCCCCATGGTAGCTGGGAAAGGCTGATAAGGATAAGTGAAAGAGAGTGGATATATTTTTATTTCTTCTAGAGTGTGGGGCGAGAGAAGAAGATTGGCAACGAGCTCTACAAGGCGACCCTAACCATGTTTAAAAAGTCTGGCAATCCCACAGGTAGAAGAAGAGGAAGCTCCAGAAACAGCATAATGTGACCTTGATTACACTGTTTTCAGTGCAATCAGAGAAGACTGAGCTAAAGACTGCCACAACAAGGACAACACTGCTGATGATGCTCATGGCCAGAGGAACTCACACCCAAGGTTGAAGGTACACACTTGCAGCACACATACCCGGTAGCATACAGCCTTTTTTCACATTAGTTATGTCCTATCTTGAAAATTCAGGTGCCACACATTCGGTCGTTAAGGGAATTTCCAACTCCTCCAAAGGTTAGTGGCAACTATTTGTCAGGGTGTCAGGACACATGATGAGAGAAAGTTTCACTGTACCACTTACGATGGTGCAATGATGAACTGGGGAAAACCTTTAAAAAACAAAAACTTGAATAGAAGTGAAGTGAACTGCAAGTTGCTGGAGCAAGTACTGGGCTACCAGTCTGATCAAGCACCACCACAGCCATGGATCCAGATGGGGGACACAGCAGAGAGCAAGCTTGGAAGTTGACCTTCATATGTATTGATTCATATTTTTGTAAACACTGAAAGAGTGGAAAGCTGCGGCTCTTCCTCCTTGGACCCTATTATTCCATTTGCTACAGTCAGATTTTCACTGCACAGCGTATGCTGTGTTGTTTAGCTTGTGTTTGGGAGTTTTGTCCTTGGAATGAACCAGTTTGTGTGTGGCTGGGATGTCGTTCTTGGAGAAGTTTCTCTGATAAACCTGCTATGTAAGGCATGACAGTGTTGTTCCGTTTGTCAGTCTGATGCTCCCTCGTTGGTGTCTGACCTTTACTGTGCATCTTCGCTGATTTGATGAAGGCCCAGTTGGGATAACATGTCTGTGTCCCTTTTCTTTCCCTTCTCCCTTAGAGGGAACATTTTCTGCCAGGTGTTGAAGAGTCCTGCCACCTAACTAATGACCCTACGTTTGTGTTCCAGAGTAGGTACTGGTCTGTGTGTGTGGGCTTCCAGTAAACTTCAGTGTTGAGGTTTTCATTCTCCTTGATATGGACACAGACACAGCATTTTGTAGATAGATTATCGTGGAATGTAATTATTTTTGTGGTTAAAAACTACGAGTGACGAGTGACTAGACAGTTGATAATGTAAAGGTGATGAAGAATATTTTACCTTTCATAAGAGAGGCAGAGATTAATAATAACTAATGCGTAAGTGCAGAATGGTGCACAAACACAGAGTGAGTAAAAAGGTGAGAGGAGAAGAAGCACTCAGTTCCTGATCCAGCACTAACTACAGGGAGTGCAGAATTATTAGGCAAATGAGTATTTTGTCCACATCATCCTCTTCATGCATGTTGTCTTACTCCAAGCTGTATAGGCTCGAAAGCCTACTACCAATTAAGCATATTAGGTGATGTGCATCTCTGTAATGAGAAGGGGTGTGGTCTAATGACATCAAAACCCTATATCAGGTGTGCATAATTATTAGGCAACGTCCTTTCCTTTGGCAAAATGGGTCAAAAGAAGGACTTGACAGGCTCAGAAAAGTCAAAAATAGTGAGATATCTTGCAGAGGGATGCAGCAGTCTCAAAATTGCAAAGCTTCTGAAGCGTGATCATCGAACAATCGAGCGTTTCATTCAAAATAGTCAACAGGGTCGCAAGAAGCGTGTGGAAAAACCAAGGCGCAAAATAACTGCCCATGAACTGAGAAAAGTCAAGCGTGCAGCTGCCAAGATGCCACTTGCCACCAGTTTGGCCATATTTCAGAGCTGCAACATCACTGGAGTGCCCAAAAGCACAAGGTGTGCAATACTCAGAGACATGGCCAAGGTAAGAAAGGCTGAAAGACGACCACCACTGAACAAGACACACAAGCTGAAACGTCAAGACTGGGCCAAGAAATATCTCAAGACTGGTTTTTCTAAGGTTTTATGGACTGATGAAATGAGAGTGAGTCTTGATGGGCCAGATGGATGGGCCCGTGGCTGGATTGGTAAAGGGCAGAGAGCTCCAGTCCCACTCAGACGCCAGCAAGGTGGAGGTGGAGTACTGGTTTGGGCTGGTATCATCAAAGATGAGCTTGTGGGGCCTTTTCGGGTTGAGGATGGAGTCAAGCTCAACTCCCAGTCCTACTGCCAGTTTCTGGAAGACACCTTCTTCAAGCAGTGGTACAGGAAGAAGTCTGCATCCTTCAAGAAAAACATGATTTTCATGCAGGACAATGCTCCATCACACGCGTCCAAGTACTCCACAGCGTGGCTGGCAAGAAAGGGTATAAAAGAAGAAAAACTAATGACATGGCCTCCTTGTTCACCTGATCTGAACCCCATTGAGAACCTGTGGTCCATCATCAAATGTGAGATTTACAAGGAGGGAAAACAGTACACCTCTCTGAACAGTGTCTGGGAGGCTGTGGTTGCTGCTGCACGCAATGTTGATGGTGAACAGATCAAAACACTGACAGAATCCATGGATGGCAGGCTTTTGAGTGTCCTTGCAAAGAAAGGTGGCTATATTGGTCGCTGATTTGTTTTTGTTTTGTTTTTGAATGTCAGAAATGTATATTTGTGAATGTGGAGATGTTATATTGGTGTCACTGGTAAAAATAAATAATTGAAATGGGTATATATTTGTTTTTTGTTAAGTTGCCTAATAATTATGCACAGTAATAGTCACCCGCACACACAGATATCCCCCTAAAATAGCTAAAACTAAAAACAAACTAAAAACTACTTCCAAAAACATTCAGCTTTGATATTAATGAGTTTTTTGGGTTCATTGAGAACATGGTTGTTGTTCAATAATAAAATTATTCCTCAAAAATACAACTTGCCTAATAATTCTGCACTCCCTGTAAAGCCCTATGCTGGTTCCACAGAAGAGGGGCCTGAAAGCTCAATGCTTTGCCTCCCATGCTGCTTTTACAAACCCTTCAAGTAGGCCCCCAGTCTGAGAGTAAAGTGCTCTGTTGGGGTGATACAGTACTATAACGTTGTTAAGATAAGATTACCAAAGATATTTTACTTAATGAGCAGGATATTGAATTCAATTCTGTATTCAACAGGGAGCCAGTGAAGGGAAGCCAAGATAGGAGAAATATGCTTGGGGAGGGAAACAGATTAACTACAGATGTAATACTGTGACAGCCTTCGAATTTGAAGTTCCCAACACCCCCTCAATTAAAGAGAGCCTAGGAAATCTGATTTAAAAAGTCACATTTTTATTTTTTATCAACAACAACAAATACAATTAAGGGGAAATAATCCCATGTAATGCTGTAAACAGCAGGTCTGTTCAATAGTTTAGTTCCAAAGGGTCACTTCCCTGTTCATTTGTTCCCCTTTTGGCAACAAGGGAACAGCCAACGAGTAGTCCCTCTTCCTCTGCACAGCAGCTCCTCCCAGTACTGCTTCCTGATCCACTCTGTGGTACAGAAACAAACAAAGACTGGTACTTTGCTTTTAAACAAACTGCATCACAGACATCCCAGCTGATACCAACTATGGATATCACTCTCAAAAACAGATTTAAATGGTGCTTTATTGGCATGACAGTTTATAAAAACTGTAGTTACAATCTGTGAATGCTCAAACTACTAACTTGGTTTGTTATAATTGCCACTGAAAGATGGTGAAAGCTGTAATCTAAGGCTAAGGCTACATCTTTGCAGTGTTGTGATTGCAGACATTCCCAGCTCTCTGTGAACAGCACTAATCGGTGGTCATGAGAAACTTTCTTGACGCATGCTCGTCATCCAAGTTAATCCCTGTAAATCCCAGAAAGCTGATTGGGAGAATGGGATAGAAGTCACTTCTTCAGCGCTTCTTTGTAACTGTTCATGTGGTTCACAGTCCACACCACACGGTGGCGGTAATTCACTGTGTGGTTTCTTGCCAAACACCAATAAACACGAAGAAGAAGAAGAAGGAGCAGCATGTCTGCAGACAGTGTCCCCGCACAGACGTCTGAATATGCAAACGGAGGTTAGTAATGAAGTCATTCTGAAAGATACCTATAGTTTGGGTTTGGTTCCGTTTTTTAATGATATCTGTACGCACGTAGGTGACGTATTTCCTCTGCTGTTTCTCAGAGTGGTCGCCATATTGCTGGGGGGGGCAGCCAGCGGTCTGTATACAAAGGAAACCGTCACAAGTTCCAAAATCCAGCGATTTCTAAGCGTTTCGTGTGGTTTGCTTTGCTCGGTTGTCTTGTCCGTGTTTGACTGACACATGCGGACCGATCATCTGCTGTCCGGCTGTGCTGCGCACCATTAATGCGCAGAAAACAAAGACTTCAATAATGTGATCGCAGATACAGACTGGCAGCTTTGCCCTGGTTGTTCAACTGAAAGTGTGAAAGGCTGATTGAGGCAGGCTGTTAAAGGAACCACAAGAACCAGGCTGCTTCCAGTTTCCATGGACTTTGTGCTGCTGCTGTTTGGGTTGCTGTGATAACACAACTGTAGTTACACGTGACTGAACTGTAAAGACGCCTCTGTGACAGCTCAGCGGTCTAAGGTGATGCTGACCCCTCACTATATCATGACTTAGTATTAGCTATGATGTTATTAAACGCTGAGAGCATTCAGAGTCGTCAGAGGGTTACATTGACTTGGTGCGGTGCTAGATTGTCTTCACAGCTTCAGTGAGTCTTGTCTTTAAAGAGCTTGAAGTCCGTCTCCTCTGAACCTTGTAAGGCTGGGAGTCAGTACAATAAAGAGACAAATGGTCTTTCACATGTTCTAGTCTGTTGTCAGTACCGGGAACGGTCCAGTCAGCTGGGGGAGGAAGCCCAGGCTGGACTATTAAAATGCAGCACTCAGTGTAACTACATATTGGGTCGAAGCAGCAAACAACAACTTGAATGGCGTGGGAGGTTGCAGTGTAGTAAACAATGGGCTTTCCAGGAAATACAATTAGAAATTAGGAAGTAGATTTCAAATTGAGCTTTACTTTCCCTGCAGTGTCCAGCTGCTTTCACACCCTCTGACCCAAATCCTCTCTCTCTGCGGGTTTAAGACACTGACCGACTTGTTGGGGTTTTTTAATCGGACTCTTGCGAAAAGGTCTAAATAAAAAGTCAGTTTTGTAGTTACATGTGTGAAAATACTAACTTAACGTTGTTCAGAAGTTAATGAAATTTGGAGAGTTCAGTGTCAGTCTGGTGTCCTGGTCAGTGATGGAGACAGATTACTTAATCAAACATGTTTGTAAGGCTGAAAAAACATTGAGCTTCTCGCCTGTGAAACTTCGACCTGCTTCTTTCATTCAAACATCAAACGGTAGTGTCAAAGTCTGGCATTTTATACTTTATAGGAATGCCTCACAAGCCATAGTCACGAGCAAGATGGCAAAACCACGTCTGTGTTCACTAACATTAGCCCGGCTAGCTAAGCAGCTCCAGACAAGCTACTAAATTCTTGATGTGATTTACATGATGTTGCGTTCCATGAATAGTTGTGTTTGTGTCAGCTTTTAAAGTCGTCTTTGTCCATTTCAGGAAACAAGAGGATACCGTGTCCGTTGCACGCCTGTAAGAGAGTGTACAGCGACACAAGTGCTCTGGAGAGCCACATCAAAGATCATGATATCCCGGCTCAGTCTCTACCTGGTGAGGTCCTGCACTCCAACTGTGGACATAAACAAATAAGGTTGTGGCTGGAAATAAACCAGTATTGATTATGGAAGCGCATAATAAAAGCAAACATGGTTTATTTGTATCAGTCTCCAGTCCTGAACAGTGCTTTCCATCAAAACATGTTTTTGTGTTCATGATATGAAACTTGGTATAATTTCTTTAGACAGTTTGACTGCGTTGTTTGCTGTAACACGTGTGGCAGTGATGGCTGTACTGCACTGGGACTCTTAAAGTAACTGGTCATCATTAATGGTTAACAGTCTGAGTTTTGCTGTTATTCACGGCTGTGGTTTTGTTCAGTGAGACTTTTCGCACCGTCTCCGTGTTTTTAGTCTATTTGTTATGTTGCTTTAGAATAAAGTGTAACCGAATCCTGAAAACACTCACATGATGTTCAAGTGTTTGACGATGTTTTTCCTGTTCAGAAGTACACCACTGTCGTCCAGAGTTATTCCTCTAATAAAAGCTGGTGCTAATAAATGATAGATACTCAAATGTTATTTGAACCATAGTGATAAAAAGAGCGTAGGAAATAAGCAGAAACTAACAACCGTGATGTTAGAAGAGAAGTAAGCTAGGAACCCATCAGATAACCTGCTGACTTATGGTTCTGCAAATGTGTCGGGCAGAGGGGAGGGCTTTTCACCCAGTACCCTAATAGTATATTCTAAATGTCAGATTATAGCTGAACACACAAAAGCTGAATCCCAAAAATCTTGCCTTACAGTTTCTGCATGTTCCTGTGGACAACAAAGGTTGTATCAGATGACAGACACTGTTTTTGATCTCCTTAGGTAAAGTGCTGCTGTGCTCTACTGTCGGCTGCGGTGGTTCTTTCTCCAACATGCAGAAACTGATGGAGCACATGAGGCATCATCACAAACCCAACATTTTCTTCCAGTGAGTTGGCCTGAGTTCTCCGGATGTGCCGATGTGCTGTCAGTGAGCGGTAGACATGTTTACAATCGTCTGGCTTCTCTTTCTGCAGGTGTGAAAGCTGTCGCACTAAGTTGCGCTCATACCGTGGCCTGCTGACTCACCTGCACACCTGTTCTAAAGTCACACGGAGTAAAACGAAGCCTGTTGAACAGACACCCCCTCAGCTTGCTGCTGTTACCAACCCAAAACCCACAGAGCAGCACCTCCCACGGCTGGAGTCGGTGTCCGCACCCCAGCAACTGCCGCCTCAAATCCCAAACCCAGATGGAGCCATCCGCCCTGCTGATCCTCAGGCACACTCCTCACCCCCACCTCTGCTCAGTTCCCCTATCTTGCCTCTCCAAGAAACCTCCCCTCTTCAAAACATTAATGAAGCTCGTACTTTGCCTAAGGAAAAAGCCCCTAACATGCCCCCATTTCTAAAGATGGATGGTCCAAAAGCAAGCGCTGACCCTCCTGAGTTCCAGGTTCAGCACCAGCCACAGACCAGGTCACCTGAGCCCATCCCTCCTGCTCCAGGATCAGCACCTCATTCTCCTCCTGGGTCATCGGCTATCTGGAAGAAGAGTCCAGGTGAGTTCGGGTTCACTGCAGACTAGCAGCATGGGAACAGTTACTCAGCCCAGCGCAAGTGCAGCAGTAGTTAAATAAAGTAGTTTCCTGGTTGATCATTGTTTTTGAAAGGATGATTAAAAATGGTCGCAGATGAAACCCGTCACCTTTTGCAAAGCCTTAAATGTATCCTGTGACGTTAGCATGCTTTTGTGTAAGTTTAATCAGTGAGCAAATCAAACACTCAGTTATTTGTTTTGTGCATTAGGTTTGGCCTGCAGCAGACGCATCCTTTGGGAGCACACCAGGGGGCGCTATACATGTATACAGTGTGGCCATGTGGTAACCAACCGCAAGGAAATGACCCTGCACATCAGCAGTAAACACAGCACCATCAAAGCTGTAGAAGATACAGGGAGCTCTGCTACCAGTACTTAGTGTGGCAACTCTAGTTGTCTGTATGTGTCGAGGTTTTAGCCAAATTCTGAGTGCTGGCTGTGCACAGCAGGGTTGACTCAGAGCGAAACACCCGCAGGAGTTATGTGCATGTATCTGCTTCGGCAATGATGCTAAGAAAATTGTATATTACTGTTTCTGTAGAGCATCTAACATCTTCACCTCTTGAATAAAAGGTTCAGACGTTTTTGTGAAAGTTTTTGTTTAAATATCTGACTTTTGGGTCACTCCAGTACAAACAAGAAGACCACAGAGAAGATTGAAGGAGGACATGCAGAGGTTTGGCGTGACATGAGATGAAGGCAGATGTGACCAACTCTAAAGAAAAGCTGAAAGACGAAGAGGAGTGCAATAGTTTTAAATCACTAAACCCTGTTCAGTGAATGAACAGTGAGTTAACTTAAGTAGTTACTTCCTCCAAAACATCACCTTGTCTTTTAGACCCCATTCATGGAAGACTGTGTGTTGACACACCTCTCTGCATTGAGTCATTAGTTATTATCTTTGGCTCTCTTCTATAGTGTTGTCTTATCTCTCACCTCCAGCCAATTCTTAAAAGGGAGTTTTTCCTTCCCACTGTCGCCCAGTGCTTTCTCATAAGGGGTTATCTGTATTGTTGGGTGTTTACCTTACAGTATTAAGCACCTGTAGCTCACTGTTCTTGTGATTTGGTGCTGTGTAAATAAAACTGAATTGAATTGGTTCGATCCTTGGCTGCTCCAGTCTGCATGCCAAATATCTTTTGACAATATACGGAACCCAAGTTCCCCTCTGATGCATCCAAAAGAACTTCCATATAGAAGTCCTTGCATGAATGGGTAAATGAGGGAAGTTGTATAAAGTGCTTTTACTCTACCTGTAGAGTAAAAGCACTTTATACAAAAACCAGTCAACTAGATTACAAATCCAAGATCACTTATTCTACAGTAATAGTTGTGCACTGCACATGCATCACACTCCCATCACCAACAGGTGTTTAACACAAGTCCCAGAACTGCTCCTTAATAAATGTCCAGCTATTAGAGGGGTGGGTGGTGTGGACACTCAAGCCTTTTTCAGATTTTGTAGGTGGCACTGTTGGGCCAATTTGTAACATCCAATGAAAAGAGTTAACCTGAAAAGTTCACATCACATTCAAGGTGCGTGCTAAATTTCATGACCTTTTAAGCTTTCCAAACCCCTCAATTATCATGTCACCAGGGTGCACCATTAAATAAAAACAAATTTCATGTCAAAGCATCATTAAAACCTGATGTACATAAACTAAACATACACTAAGACCAACTCCTTAAGGCTTTTCATGTCCAAAGTTCAAGTTGCTCAAGTGTAACCACCTTGAAGCTATACCTCAAAGTGTAAAACATGATATTTTCTGTGCGTACTAAGTGGAGAAGTGATGATTGTTAAACACTCCAAATAAAAAATGTGTTCAGGGGCACGCCCTTATCACAATTGAGAAGTTTGAGCCAGATTGGACACGGTATTATAATAAAAATGTCATGGCAAATAATTGAAATTTGCTGTGGCACCACAGATGCACCCTATAGCCCAGGTCTGTAGTGTACACTGAACAATTATTCAAGATTCAAAAGCTTTATTGTCAATACAGCAGTATACAAAGTATAATCAAATGCTGTTTCACCCCAAGCCCCCTATGGTGCATTTATAAGTATATAAAAGATATATCTCCAAGAGATATACAACTAGGAATTACAAATAGAAAACATGCTAAGTTTTGGTAAAATTAAGGGATAAAAATATATCAATTACTAACTATACAATACTATACAATACTATAATGATAACTATACAATACTGCCTGTACGATAAACAAAGGCAGGACAGAGACAATACAAAGTGGGTTGTGCAGTGATATTGAATACCACGTTCAAGTTATTGTCAGGATATTATAGACGAGACATGACAAAGACATGTGCAAGATGCAAAATATAGTATAGTATAATTATAATATAATTATAAGGTTTATGGAATGAACACTTTGAAAATAGTAAAATCGGCACCAGAGTTTTATCTTCAATTCAAAATATTGGACTTCCTGTTTGGTTTGATCAAGGAGCCCAGAGGCTTTTTGTCCCTCTTTGCTTGTTATATGTGTACATTTTTCATTCATGTAGCTCAAACTACGTGTCCGTAGTACTTCATTATAGTCTGCATAGGTGGCGCTCTAGAGCCATTTTCAAACGCTCATGTCCCAAACAATAACGTATCTGTGTATTTGAGCACGTTTAGGCCCCGGAAAGTCGATTAATTTGCCTGAAAAACAATAACAATAATAACGATTAAGGGAGCAGTGCTCGTGGGGTAATAATAGTAGACCGTAGTAGTCCTCCCGGTGGGTCCTCCCGGCTTTACTTTGAAATTCTCCACCGGTCTGCGATGCCGGCCGGACTCTTTTGACACGCCCCTCTCGTCTTGTGACCGGCAGACTTCGCAGCCAATCACAGGGTACCATCTGGAAACATGGCGTCTGGCTTTCTGTGGAGATGCGCGGTGCTTGTGCTCTGCACACACATGCTTTGTGCTGTAGAGACCGAGACTAAAGAAAAGGCCAAGAAAAAGAAGGACATCCGAGACTACAATGACGCTGACATGGCACGGCTCCTGGAACAGTGGGAGGCAAGTTTTCCCGTCCACAGCCTTCCGATGTTAGCAGCTGTTAGCCGCTGGCTAGGTGTCATGAGAGATCAGTAGCCCAGCTAAGTCTGAGTGTTTAACTGATATATTGGTGGAAGTGCTAGGGGTTACTATTAGATGGCGGACTCTTTCGTCGTTACAGAAGTTGTTTTAGGGTAAACTCCACAAGAGGTTATTATAATTTCACTGGTTAATCAATACATAGTTTTTTTGGTCCCGGTGATCCTTTTAAAATGTTTATTTATTTTTCAAAAGCAGTTTTTCGTTTTCACTGTCGCCAAGTGCTTGCTCATCATTTGATTGTTGGGGTTGTCCATTATTGTACCTTTACCTTACTGTATTAAGCACCTTGAGGCGACTGCTGTTGTGTTTTGGTGTTAAATAAATCAAACTGAATTCAAAGTAAGCCAGCAGTCTGATAGCAAAGTGCTCTATTGAGTGATATGAAGGTATCCACATTGTAAAGACTGAGTGTATAGATATAGGTTAGCTTAAATATACGATTGTCTCTTTTGCTTAGCTTGATTTTATTATCAGTTCTCCTACTTTTCAGAAGGAGGTACCTCCTACTTTCAGTCTGAAATGATCACTAAATGATACAATGAGTCATCCTATTTCCGAATATTCCGTTCGGTCTCTTTTAAACCAGTTATTTTAGGGATAAAAAACACGACTTAAAAAACAAGAGTGCCATTTGTTTAAAAAACAAAACTCAACATCATCTAAATATTTGTGTCTAGAGTGCAGGGGTGGGGGAAGTCCAGGCCTCAAGGTGCGCTGCAGGGTTTAGATCTCACCCTGGTTCAACACACCGAATCAAACGATTAGTTCATTACCAGGCCTCTGGAGAGCTTCATGGCATGTTGAGGAGTTAATTTAGCCATTTAAATCAGCTGTGTTGGATCAAGGACACATCGGCCATTGAGGCCTGGAGTTTCGTCCACACATGCTATAGTGTGAGAGTGGAAAGTATAAAATGGATTCAAACGAGTGAGACGCTAATAGCAAGCCATTTTCCAGTATTAGCTGCTGTTTCATCTTAAACTGTTGTCATGTGTTTTCTTTTTTTTCTCTCCATGTGGTTTAATAGGCAGACGATGACATCGAGGAAGGTGACCTTCCAGAGCACAAAAGGTCTCCTCCTCCCATCGACTTCTCTAAGGTGAACCCCTCCAAACCAGAGGAGCTTCTTAAGATGTCCAAAAAAGGTCGGACTCTGATGGTTTTTGCCACAGTTTCAGGAGATCCTACAGAGAAAGAGACAGAGGAGATCACAGGCCTGTGGCAGGGCAGCCTTTTCAATGCCAACTTTGATATTCAGAGGTATTTCCTTTCTAACCTTGTTTTGTTTTTGTTTCTTGTTTTGTTTCTTGTCGTTTGCGTGGGAGTGATTTCTATTTGTAGAGCAGTAACAAACAAACTGTGTTCACTGACAGTCATTTTCAGAACAGTTCAAGAGCCCATTCTGTGATACTGATCAATACTGAAGCATGCATTTATTTATTTATTTGTTTTTATTCCAGAATTATCATCACCCTGCCCAATTCATCTCACATATGTAACATTATCTACAGCTACTTTTAGTACCATTGATACTCATTTAGTCTTTTCTCCAATTGATCTTTCTGAGTTAACTTCAATAATTACTTCCTCCAAACCATCAACGTGTCTTTTAGACCCCATTCCTACAAAACTGCTCAAAGAAGTCCTGCCATTAATTAATTCTTCGATCTTAAATATGATCAACCTATCTCTAATAATCAGCTATGTACCACAGGCCTTCAAGCTGGCTGTAGTTAAACCTTTACTCAAAAAGCATCTCTAGACCCAGCAGTCTTAGCTAATTATAGGCCAATCTCCAACCTTCCTTTCATATCAAACATCCTTGAAAGAGTAGTTGTCAAACAGCTAACAGATCATCTGCAGAGGAATGGTTTATTTGAAGAGTTTCAGTCAGGTTTCAGAGCTCAGCACAGCACAGAAACAGCTTTAGTGAAGGTTACAAATGATCTTCTTATGGCCTCTGACAGTGGACTCATCTCTGTGCTTGTCCTGCTAGACCTCAGTGCAGCGTTCGAGACTGTTGACCATAATATCCTATTAGAGCGATTAGAACATGCTGCAGGTATTACAGGTACTGTGCTGCAGTGGTTTGTATCATATCTATCTAATAGACTCCAGTTTGTGCATGTAAATGGAGAGTCCTCTTCACACACTGAGGTTAATTATTTTTCCTTCCCACTGTCGCCAAAGCTCTTGCTCAGAGCGGGGCGTCTAATAGTTGGGGTCTTTGCATTATTGTAGGGTCTACCTTACAATACAAAGGGCCTTGAGGCAACTGCTGTTGTTATTTGGTGCTTTATTAATAAAACTGAATGTTTCCTCTCGTAGGTTCGTGGTGGGTTCCAACAGGGTGATCTTCATGCTGCGAGATGGTAGTTTGGCCTGGGAGGTGAAAGACTTCCTTGTGGCTCAAGAGCGCTGCGTAGATGTTACTGTAGAGGGACAGGTGTTTCCAGGGAAGGCTGCCAACAAGGATGATGCCAAATACAAGCAGCAGAATGAGGTCAACACTAAGAGAAAGAGCAAGAAGAAAACGGAGAGCAAGAAGCCTGATTTGGAGGGAAACCGTGCAAACTCTCTGAAACAGGAGCTCTGATGACGTTGTGAGTTAGTAATTAACCTTGTGGTCTCATAAATGATGCTTCACACATCCACTCTGTGAGCAGTGAACTGGTGAGGGCCCACTGGACCACCTGGAGATGTGGAGGGATGAGTGAACTAATGAATTCTGATGGGTAACGTCACCTTCACTGCTCAGCTGGAATCGTCACTCTTTGTCTGAGTGGTAACAAACGTTCAGATCATTTTCAATGGAAGCCATATTGATTTCTGTTCAGTCATCACCAGATCAAAAGGAGCACGTGCATTTATTGTTAAAAAGGTACTCCACATGAGCACTGTCAAACATTTAATCCTTTGTATCCATGATTGGTTGTGGAATAATTTTTGTGTGGTGCAGGCATGGAGGCACAGATCTCACTGTCCTCGTGTGTTTGTAGCATCCACATTTTCTATTTGATTTGATGAGAAAATAAACTTTTGATATCTTTGACTTCCACTGTGAAAACATTGCATTCAGTAACAAGTGCAGACTTGCTTTCGATTGAGAGGCATGCGTGCAGATACAGCAGCGGTCCCCAATCCCCGGGCCACGGACCGAGACGTTTGGGTCGGGTATGAAATGTATGGTTTTCAGGGTTTTTATCCTTAACCTGGTTTCCCTGGGTCTTTTCCTGTGTTGTAGTTGTGTGTCTTATTTTGAAAGAAATATTTATGCATTGCCATGGCAACCAGATAGCGTTAAGGGGCAGAGAGAAGGATGTTACTCTCAATGTTGTGGGCGCATTTCAGGAGGATGCTGCTAACAAAGTTACACAATTAGACAGTGATCTTGTGTTTATTATTATGTTAACAAAATACCAGAGTTTGTCTTGGTTGTATCATTTTATTTTGTTGTTTTTATCCGCGACACCTTTTTCACACCTGTGAAAATATTGTCTGACAGTAAACCGGTCCGTGGCACAAAAAAGGTTGGGGACCGCTGATGTTCAGTACAGCCACGTGATGCTGCTGCTGATACCAGCATAAACAAACGGAGCTGAACTTGAAACCCAAGTTTTAGCAAAGCTACTGACAGTACATTGTAATTAAAGCTTTGGCCAACAGGGGGCACACAAGCTTCTTGTGTAGGTATAGATGCAATGGATCCTAAAAGGCATCAAGCTGTCACTGGGTGAGAGGCAGGTTGTGTACATATCTGTACAGACTTTATTCACAAAACAGGCTAAAATTAGCAGAAGTGTGGGGATGTCACATGGATGGTGCAGCTGCAACTCAGCTATTACATATTACTCTTCAGTAGAATTATTGTGGTCTTGATCTTAAAATGTGCAGTCACTCTGACTTTGTGTTTTTTAAGCAGTAAAATTATATTTTGTTCATCCCAGTATTGTATCCCAGTTAACGTCCACTGCTGTGGTTGCTAGTCACGCTGGGGTCCACTGTGTTGGTTTAATCAGGGACACCGAGATGTGCAGACAAACTGTCTTTATTTATGTACAAAAATCCTCAAACAAATTCAGAGTCATGGAGTTTCATCACCTAAGCCACTTGTACAACACATCCATTTGGTACACAGTTAAAACAAGGCAACTATACCAGGAGTCATAGGCATGTATGCAATAAGTGGACATATGATGGTTTTTGTTTCCTACATCCAGTATACATACAGGACAGTAATAACATTACAACTCAAAACAAGTCCCTCGTAGATTTACATCAAGAGTGTCTGTACAATAAATAAGTATAAAATATATCTCTTAGCAACCTATTGATCTTTAAAAACACATACATACATACAAAACGCTAAATTACTGCTACAACCTCCGAAAAAAGACCAGCTATTTCGGTAAAGGGAGAAGAATCGTTTTTTCTGGTCACATTGGAATCATTTTGAAGAGGGGGCAGCGACACATTTAAAAACAACCTGATTAAACATTCAGTGGACTGCTCAATTTCATCTTTTATATCTTTATGGGCTTCTTGCTGGTTCATTCCAACTGACAGGCAGATGGATCGCAAACACTGACGAAAACAAAAAAACCCAAACCATCAGCAGAAGACTACATCACAATATCAAGTGAGCGAGTGCTCGGAATGCAACAAAGTAAGTTAACCACCAGCTGGGATGCAAACCAGGAATGTTTTTGTTTCTTCTCTTCTGTCGTTTAAACGGAGCAGAACATTAGAATCACTTAACTGTTACACATCACAGGATGATTAATGATGCACATGCATCACACATGTGCTTGAGAAGACAACTGAAACTTAGTATTTGCTCCAGAAACTGCCTAGTAACCGTGGCTGACATGAAGGTCTGCTGGAGAATTGTCCAGTAGTTCATAATGTACACATATCAACCAGGCTACAAAGTACCGGACTGTATCCAAGTACCTCCTGTCCTGTTAGTAGAAGGGCAGTTGTGTTGTTTGTAATCTGGCTTTAGTTGCCATGTGCATATATTAAGAAATGATCTAACTGAAAAGCATCAGCATTACATATTTTGCAGCTTTGTTGATTACAACTTAATCTGAATGGCACCTCACCTGATAACACAAAATAGATGCAATTCATTCAGATTTATGTTTAGCTCAATTACAGACTTCCATATCGGCCCATATATATGTCAGAGTGCTGTCTCAGTGCTCTGTGAAAAACTGTAACCAGTTAATTTCATACTGCTCTCCTCATCCAACCATTAACTGTCCCAGTGACACATGCAAACAAGTATGAAATGAGTTCTGGTTATTTTGCAAACAGTCACGAACCTCGGAGGGAACATGCTGTTCAGCTGCTACACCAAATGTGCAGATCAAAAACTGGCTTGTCTGTTAGTCTGATGACAATGTGCTGTCAGTGTGGCTGCTGTTGGGATTTAAACTAGTATCCCGTGTCATCCTGTCTTTGAAATGGGAAACAATCATTTGGTGAAAGAAGAACTTGTTCTTAGTTTTTGTGTTCCAAACGACTCCTAGAACTGCAACTCCAGCAGCTCACAGCCGTCTTCGATTAAATCCATGCAGTTATTATTAAAGCCCATCTGGGGACAGAGCTCTAACTTTCATTTCAACGGCTGCAAAAAAAAGTCCTCATCACTATACAATTAATGTTTTTTTGAGTGTACAAACAGGTCAAGACAAAGCCTTCAAGAAGAGACTGACCTAATGATGAGTCAAAGTTTCCCATTTTACGCTTATCAGTGACTTCCACCTTAAAGTGCGTGTTTTCATTTACTTTCTGTACTCTTTGGATGACCCATATGGGTCAGATTTAAAGATTTTAGCTGGGTGATGAGGAACATGAGCACAGGTGTGGCTAGTTCTAGCAGCGATCTACAATTTGTGCTGTTTTTTAAACAAACATTTCAATATCAAGTGCAAATAATAAGACAGTTTTTTTCACTACAGGTTGAAGACTGATTTCTGTGCTAAAGCTCAAATCTGTGAAAGATTTAATTAAGATTTTTGGTTGTGTCAAAGACCTGATGACCTTTAGTAAAAGGAGCCAATCCCAGCTGCTGGGAACAAACGTGTCAAAACACTGATTGTTAGTCCTAAAATTGGTAAGTGCCAAAAACCTGTTCAGGATTAAAGTTGGAGTCTGGTTGAGCTTTAGCCGTATGGAACAAGCACGTTTTCAGAAATGGTTAGCTGTTGCTGTCCCAATCAAATCTTATAGATGCATTTTGGCCTCACAATGCCTCTGTTACGAGCTTTTCCTCTTGTACAGGAAAACATCCTAAAAAAGGCGTGAATGTTAGAGGTTAACTGCAGTTGCTCTCTTAACATCTACCAGGTTTGCAAAATCCAATGGTGACTTTAGCCAGCAAGCTAGCATTATGTAAACAAATCAATGTTGTTGGCAGTGTTCTGTCAGAAAAAAAGATTCAACAGTGACCATCATCATCTATCATCACCTATTAATAGTTTCTAGAGACACTTGCGTAGACACCATTGGCTGTTCTGAGTAGGGTTGCCAACCGTCCCTTAAAAAACGGAATCGTCCCGTATTTAGAAACAAAAGTACACGTCCCGTATTGAGCTAATAAGGGACGCACTTTGTCCCGTAATACAGTGAGAATCAAAAGTAGTCTATAAATGTTAATGGAATTAACACTTTGTTTGAAAACATAATTCCCAGCCCCTCTCCTGCGTTGTGACCAATGAGCTGACAGCACACTTATGACAATTCGAGTATGACAATTCAGATTACCGCTCATCTCATTGGTCGAGGAAAGGTCGCTTACGGAGAAAATACCGGAAGACAACAGATGACCACAACAAGAAGCATGGCCAACAGGGAAACAAACGCCGACACTGCGGTGCAAGTCTCGGACGTCAGTACACCTAAAGCTGGGCAGACACTGTGCGATTTTTTCAGTCACGTTATTCAGCTCCTGCTCAAACTGCACGATTGACTCACAGGGGTGAGAAGTTCATAGGTCACGATGCAGGTCTCACACTATACGGCCCGATGCTCTGATGCGACCCGAGTGCTCACACTGTGCCTCCATAAAATGAAGGTTATAACAGAAACTCTGTCGCTCTCTCTCTCTCTCTGTCTTTCACTCACACAGACACACCACCACCATCAACTTTGCTAAATTGCTAATGAAAAACATGATCAGGCAGCTGTGATTGAGCAGCATGTAGATCCAACTATTTTCACGGTTGTTGTGGTCGTGATCATTTTGTGAGGCCACATCGAAAAGGCTCGGATGAGCTTTCCAAAGTTCTACAAGTTGTGCCTCCGTCGCTTGTGTCCAGATCACACGCTGCACAGCCGTGCTGCGCCGTCTTTTTCACTGACGTTTACGTGTTTGCGCGTGCGCAGTGTGAGCGGCTGCGGTGACACCCTCACGAGCGATTGATGATCGGGAGCTGGTCGTGAGGTGTTAATCGCTTCTCGTTACCCCACGTATACTACACGATGCACGATGAAGGCCAAAATCGGTCCGATCACCAAAACGGTCGCACAAATCAGCTCAAAATGGGCCTAAAACCGCTCAGTGTGAGCCCAGCATTAGAGCAGCAATGTTTGTTCCCCTCAGAGAAAGGGAAGAATGGGAAAAGGAAAACACCTGGCTGGAAAAAGTTAATATGGGCATGTGCAGTGAATATCAGCGCTATGTGGCCAGAAGTGTGATAATATAACTTATTTTGTGTAATAAACAGCTGCAAGGATAGATGATTACAACAAATAGATCACTATTACATAAAAGTAATACATGGATGAATAATGATGATGAGTTAAGGTGCGTAATCATGGGAACAAGCGGGTTTACAAACAGGAGCAGCTGATTAGCATTAGAAAAGCTGAAATAATACCTCAACTGAAGCCAATTGTACTAAATGCACTAAATGTGCACTGTTACAAGAATATTTTTCTTTCTATTGTTTTCTATTATTTTAAGTTAAGCAGGACAGAGTTCTTTTAAAGAAAGATTTACTTATATTCTCAAAAGTTAAGCATGACAGGCTTCTGTTTAAGAAAGAGACCTGTTTTACTGTGTTAATGTTGTCATTTTGAGCTAAAAATAAATGGCTAAATGATCATTTGTTTCACATGTGTTCATATCACAAAGAATAGAATATGCATCTACTTAAATCAACTTCAAGTCAAATGGTTAAAAAAATAATTTCACACACAAAAATAGAGCTAGAAAATTCACCACACTGGGAAGGGTGAAGACAACTGGGTCGCCCGGCCCTGGCCACGAGGTGTCCCTTATTTATTTTTCAGGGAGTTGGCAACCCTAGTTCTGAGCTACTGCCGCCATGAGCTGACCGCTAACATGGCTGCCAGAGAGGGTGTTATCACCTGACAGTTCATCACAGGCAGTGCTAGCTCTGTGAGGGGTGCCTCCACCTTTCACATACTTTCACATCATCCTTTCTCATAACCAAACGCAGAATAAACACCACATGATCCTGGATCAGTGGCTCGGAGCAACTGACTGTAGTGTGCATGTGTGTGTGACTGTGCATTTATATTATTTTGTGAGGGTGTTGTGTGTGTGTGTGTGTCAGTATCCAGGGCCAAATAGTCACTTGGCTCATCCTCCCCACTCTGACTGCCACTCATAGCTTCATCTTGTGGATCACAGGGACGGGCAAAACTTGATGGATCTTGGCTCGTTCGCTGTCCGCCTCCAGATAGACCCAGTCAGGGTGGAAGGAGCCCTTAAAGCCCACAAATGCCAGCTTATCTGCAGAAAAGCCAGATGACACCAATAAAAGAGACATAAGTGGAGTAGATGTGGGATTCCACAGGATGTCCTAAAGCTGATTACTGTTTCTAACAATTCCTATAGTTTTACACTTTCTGCTTTCATTAACTTAACCATCTAGAGTATTTTTTTAAAATCAGTAGTATTTCCTCATTCCTCAAAGAAAAAGTTAAACTTGTAGCAGGTGCTTATACATTTGCCCTACAACTGCTCACTTCATGCTCTCCTTCATTGAAAAGGACGGATTTTATGCTTCTTTGATAGAACAACTTCTGGCATAATTCAGTATTCACTGTTAAGTCTGTGATGGAGTGCTGTCCTGGATTGGATGCAGTGGATCCGGTAAAATTCTTACACTCCCACTTCCATGTTTCACAAAGAGTTCTGATGCTAAATTGAAGTGTTTTCTCTAAAGAAGACGTCTCATTCAAACAAAGAAGTTCTATGTTGGTCTCATCTGTAAACAAAGAAGTCTTTGTGGCCCGATGTGATCTTTAGCAAACAGTTTTTTGTTTTTGAATAGCAGAGCTTTCTCTATGCAGCCATGAACATCAGTCAACATAAGAGAGACTAGTTGATTAAAAGTTACTGTGCCTGATGGGTAAGGAAACAATTAACTACTCATGCCATGTAATAGAAGTTTTCCATCCTGTTATTTTTATTTGTGGCATTAACGATAGATAAGATCGATTAGGCAGCCATGCTCCAAGAAAGAACAGTCTATACCAGGGGTAGGCAACTCCAGGTCTCGAGGGCCGGTGTCCTGCAGGTTTTAGATCTCACACCTGAATCAAATGATGAGTTCATTACCAGGCCTCTGGAGAACTTCAAGACATGTTGAGGTCATTTAGCCATTTGAATCAGCTGTGTTGGATCAAGGACACATCTAAAACCTGCCGGACAGCGGCCCTCGAGGCCTGGAGTTGCCTACCCCTGGTATATATAAATAAAATTTTACCAATTTTAAAAGTTGGCAGGAGAAACCTCTAAACTCCTGCCAGTGCTACCCCTCAGCCTCTGAGCAGACACACCTACAGTATCACATTCAAAATCCTACATCTCAAGTTATCACATTCACGAGACTTTTGGAACACTTACTCTGACCTTGATGTCAAGGTCACTGAGATATGAACCCATCTGAGATTTTTAGTCGAGGCGCTTTCAGTATCAATTTGAAACTCCTACGTTGGCTCGTTCTCGAGTTATTGGGTGTCCACACCACCCGCCCACCCAGCAGGGTGATGGCAATACTCCATCAGCCTTTACAGAGTAAAAAGACAAGATAATAGAATAAGCACATAACAGCTACCTTTCAAACTGACGCTTTTCTTTGCGCCAAGTTTCCCCAGGACTTTGGTCCAGGACCCTCTGGTAACCAGGCGACCCTTGGATGTCATGAGGACAATTGAACTAGTGAAAGAGGGAGAGACACATTGATTGATATTTTAATGCAGCAAAATACATTTTTTGATCTGAAAAGCATTTAGATGAGTTTAACACACAATGTCAATGCAAATCAATTTTTGGAGGTCCTTTTATGTCCCCAAAGGACACAGTCTATCAGAACATGAAACAGCAATGTACCTCAGGGTGTTTTCAGTGTAGGTGGAGAGAGTTTCTTACTTGTCTCTCAGTCCACTGATGTAGTTGTCTATCTCTGCAGGAATTCCCTGGAGGATGGAATTCCTGAAGCCTTTCGTGTCCACCACCTTCCCATCATGCCCATCAATTACTGTCAGGTGCACTCCATCTTCAGGTTGGTACAACTTCTTGCCATTTACCTGTCACAACAGAGGCAGCCAATCACACTGCAGCTCCGAGATGTGTCAAGCCAATAATTTCTTTTTCGCCTTTCTCTTTTGACTCCATAAGCATATACCGCTCCGTACATTACATTATTAGTCTTTAATATGTGTCTCTCTTTGTCTCTCTGCTCTTTTTTCCCTTAACCCCCAAACTATCGCAGAACATGACTGTCCCTCCCTGAGCCTGGATTTGCCAACGTGATCGGGCAGGAGGGTGAGGAGTTTTCCAAGACAGCAAAATTCCACGTCGTGCCAGTAATAAAGGGAAAGCGATGACATCCAGCTGCTAACGATGAAGGTTTAGGGTGGAATCTTCAGAAACACTCGAAACATGAGAGAGCACTTTAAAATAAAAAGTGCAGTATAACTGAAGTGTTGGGCAGGTAAAAAACGAGTTAAACCACAGGGGGAGGTGTTGCATCTGTTGCACAGGTCAGGAATACCGGGATATATTTTAGATCTAGTCTAGATCTTGAGAAGTGTAATCTGTATACCGTCGTAAACTGAATAAGGGAGAGTCTTGCACATGAGGATGAGGTATGAATTATGTCAGTGACTTTGTCCCAGTAATCTTCCACAAACTTAAGACCCAAATCCTGTTCCCAACTGGAAGCAATTTTTTGGGTTGAATAATTGCCCGATGCCGTAATGAAAGTATATATTTGTGATATAAGAGACTTATGGTGAGGCTTTAGCTCAAATAAGTCTTCCTACCAATGATTGGGGGCATGACTTGGAAACTCGGGCCAGATAGAAGATGCACATGTCTTTGAAAATAGCGGAACAAATGACACGAGGGCAAATCGTACAAAGAAGTCAGGTCACTAAAGCTGAGGAAAGTGTTATCTTTAAAAAAACATTTAATACCTTTTTTTGCCCATTTACAGAAGGACGAGTCCACCGGGGAGGGGGGGAGGAGGTGGTTGTTACAGATTGGGGCCAGAGCAGAGGCTGAACTGAAGTGATGCCAGAATTAATGCCATATTTTTAGAGAGGCAATTAGAACAGGGTTGTCTGTAAACTGTAACAGGGAAACAGGGAGGGATGAAAATAATAGTGCTGAAGGTGATGTAGAGAGACACGATTAAGCCTCAGGACAACACCAAGTAGCCTGAAGATCATTCAGCCAGTAAGTAAACTTTTGAAGAGCGAGACCACCACTGAGCCTACCCTGTTGTAGTGAGGTCATACTAATCCTGGGGGTTTTGTTTGCCCAAATAAATGATGAAATCATTCGATTCACAGATTTGAAAAAGGATTTAGGTAAAAACAGAGGGATGCACTGAAAACAACAGAGAAATATGGGTAGATTTCCTACCAAGAAGTGATAGAGGAAGGCTTGCCCACCTTTGAAAGCCAACCTTACATAGTTTAGCAAAGGATTACCATCTGCAGCTTTAAATGAACTGGTAATATGTACCTGAAGAAGCCAGGTGGAAATCAAAATGGGTTTGTCTAAGCTCTTGTGCAGCTGGGTTTGCAGGAAAGCGTTCACTCTTTTGTATAGCCGTGAACACTTTAGATCCAACCTTTAGAACTGCTCATCTCACAGAAGACAAAAGGGGAAAAGCTCATATCCTTTTGTACCTGCTCACCCTTTCTGCCCACTCTCACACTGGATGTCACATCTTCTGACATCTAACCACACACAGGGACATCCAATCACATTATTAACGCCTAATCACCTGATGTGGACCCACATCATCTTCTCTCTGTCTGTATGTAATTCTACTTCAATTAGATATGAATTTAATTAGTTACTTCATCAGGCCATGTGCTCTGAATCTCAGTTTGTTGCACTTTGGAGGAGCATGAGGCTGAACACGGTGACAGTCTAGCACACAGCTGTCAGGTGGCTGAGGCAGAGTACTGAAAAGAGTCTGGGACCTGAGCGCAGGAGTTCAAGAGTTTTGTGAAAAGAAAGACACTCCAGACGAAGCTCTCAGGTGCAGAACAGGGAGGCTGATCGTGCTTGCTGTACTAACAAATGAACTTAAAACCAAACTGCAATGCAAGGGCCTATTTGCACATGAAACATACAGCCTGAAGGCTTTCATGAGAAAGAGAGCAACTTTCTCACTCTGTCTCATCAGCTGATCGTCTCAGCTCCTGCTCATCCACATTAGCAGCCCTGCAAGATGAGTTTCAAGGTGATTTGCCTTCAAACATTCGAAGTGAAAGGCACATGGTTTAATCTCCCTTTACTTGCAGTGTAGATAAATAATCCAGTGATGTTCGGCTTGAACTCCTTGACCTGCAGTCTGACTCACTACATGCGACACTTCAAGTCAGCAACACTGCTGGAACTTTCCACACAAAAGCTCAGAAGATGTTTGTTGTCCTTATTTGTATCTTTAAATAAAAACATTCTGAGTAGTGTCGTTTAACAAAAGTAGATACAGGTTCAATCAAACTCTCGGTAACTAGATAATTAGAGCCATTCTTCAGGTGTGTCTGAGAGAGAGGTTACCTCAGCAAAGGCAAAGTCCTCCTTGATGTGGAAGAAGCGGGTGTTGTAGGACTCCAGTTTGATCTCCAGGAAGTGCTCTGAGGAGTGCTAGGAGCAAGTCCACAAAGAAACAGTGATGATAGTATATTCACAGCAGCAAAAACACATTTAACATGAGGAAAATGTGACATTGTGAATGACTGTTCAGGGGAAACCAGCGGCAGGGAAAATAAGAGGAAAACAGTGTGTATCAGATGGTGCTTGGAATATATATCTTTGAAATACAGGCCAACAGAATTTAAAATATCAATCACACAGCAAGCTGCAAAAACATGAGTAGATGGTCTGCTTCTGAAAAACAAACAATATCAATACGCTCACCATGAAACTAATATAAGTGAAGAAATATGTGTCAGACAGCAGCAAATCCTCTGGATTTCCACCAATAATGTACAAACTGTGTAATATGTCCAAATCTAGATGAAGTTGGTGTGTATTTGTCTGCATGCCTCTCTTTTCACTCATGTATTTGTTCTGTAGTTAGTTTTTTGTCCCGCTTGTTGTTTGTTTGCATTTTCTTGCCTCAAACCCAGCAGCAGTAGATGGCTGTCGCTTGCTGAGCCTGATTCTGCCATTTCCTGTTAAAAGAGTCCTTTTTCAGAGTGGACAACTAAATCTCTCTGTTATACTGTACGTCTTTACCTTACAATATGAAGCGGCTTGAGACAACTCAAGCTGTGTATGCAGTGTTCAAGTAGTCCAAAGATCATTGATGGCCAAGGCTCACTGATGCTCGTGGGCAGTGAAGACTGGCCCTTGTGGTCTGACTCAACAGATGAGATACTATCAGTCAAATTGCTGAAAAAAGTTGATTCTGGTTCTGACAGAAAGATGTCAGAATACACAGCGTGTTGCACATGTGGCTGCAGACCAGTCAGGATGCTCATGCTGACCTCTGTGCACCACTGAAAACACCAACAATGGACACATGAGCGTCAGAATTGGAGCGATGGAAGAAGGTAGAGTCACATTATCTTTTACATCACGTGGATGGCCAGGGTTGGAATTTATGTAGACAATATTTGATATTGTCTACATAAATTTGATACTGTGCGTCATTTCCTAGGGAACACCTGACTGGATGCACCATGGGAAAAAGACGAGCTAGCATAGGCAGTGTGACGCTTTAGACAATGTTCTGCTGCGAAACTTCGGGTAATTCATCAATCTGGATGTTACTTTGACACGTTCCACCTGTCTAAGTCTTGTTGCAGACCATGTACACCCTTTCATGGAAATGGTGCTCCCTGATGGCTGTGGTGTCTTTAGGCAGGATAATTCACCCAGCCACAGAGCAATGGTTTGAGGAGCACACCAATGCATTTGAGGGTTTGACCTCCATATTCCCCAAATCTCAATCAAATCAGGCATCTGTGGGATGTGCTAGAGTCTGAGCCATCAAGGCTCAACCTCGCAACTCACAGGACTTACAGGATCTGTTACATTGGAAGCAAAAGGGGGACCAAGACAATATTAGGCAGGTGGTCAATAAAATTCAATTCAATTTTATTTATACAGTGCCAAATCACAACAGTCACCTCAAGGTGATTTATATTGTGAGGTAGACCCTACAATAATGCATACAGATATAAACCCAACAATCATATGATCCCCTATGAGCAGCACTTTGGCGACAGTGGGAAGGAAAAACTCCCTTTTAACAGGAAGAAACCTCCAGCAGAACCAGGCTCAGGGAGGGGCGGGGCCATCTGCTGTGATTGGTTGGGGTGAGAGAAGGAAGACAGGATAAAGACATGCTGTACGTATGATTCAATGCAGAGAGGTCTATTCACACATAGTGAGTGAGAAAGGTGACTGAAGAAGGAAACACCCAGTGCATCATGGGAATCCCCCGGCAGCCTACGTCTATTGCAGCATAACTAAGGGAGGATTCAGGGTCACCTGGTCCAGCCCTAACTATATGCTTTAGCAAAAAGGAAAGTTTGAAGCCTAATCTTGAAAGTAGAGATAGTGTCTGTCTCCTGAATCCAAACTGGAAGCTGGTTCCACAGAAGAGGGGCCTGAAAACTGAAGGCTCTGCCTCCCATTCTACTTTTAAATACTCTAGGAACAACAAGTAGGCCTGCAGAGCGAGAGCAAAGTGCTCTAATAGGGTGATATGGTACTACAAGGTCATTAAGATAAGATGGGCCTGATTACTGATACCATATTAATGAGATTTTTAAGACCGAGTACAATAACCTCAGTTTTATATTACTTTTTATGTCGTCCTAGCACTGAACCCTGTGGAACTCCATAATTAACCTCAGTGTGTGAAGAGGACTCTCCATTTACATGCACAAACTGGAGTCTATTAGATAGATATGATACAAACCACTGCAGCACAGTACCTGTAACACCTACAGCATGTTCTAATCGCTCTAATAGGATATTATGGTCGACAGTATCGAACGCTGCACTGAGGTCTAGCAGGACAAGCACAGAGATGAGTCCACTGTCAGAGGCCATAAGAAGATCATTTGTAACCTTCACTAAAGCTGTTTCTGTGCTGTGATGAGCTCTGAAACCTGACTGAAACTCTTCAAATAAACCATTCCTCTGCAGATGATCTGTTAGCTGTTTGACAACTACTCTTTCAAGGATGTTTGATATGAAAGGAAGGTTGGAGATTGGCCTATAATTAGCTAAGACTGCTGGGTCTAGAGATGCTTTTTGAGTAAAGGTTTAACTACAGCCAGCTTGAAGGCCTGTGGTACATAGCCGATTATTAGAGATAGGTTGATCATATTTAAGATCGAAGAATTAATTAATGGCAGGACTTCTTTGAGCAGTTTTGTAGGAATGGGGTCTAAAAGACACGTTGATGGCTTGGAGGAAGAGCGAAACCTTTTCTTCAATCAGTGATGAATAGTAAGATGTTCTAGATTTACGAAGGGCTTTCTTATAAAGCAGGAAACTATTTCTCCAGGCTAAATACTGATCTTCTAAATTTGTGATATGTCATTTTCTCTCCAGCTTACGAGTCATCTGCTTTAAGGTGTGTGTTTGAGAATTATACCACGGATCAAGTGGTATGATTGTCACAGTACTATACCTTGTTACTGTATATTGCACCTCTACTGAATCTCTCCCTCCCTCTTTACGGTGTGTTTCAGAGTGGATTTTAACACCAAGAGAAGAAAATAAGCATTTCTTTTAATCTTCCATCTAGCCAGGACATATATTCTTTCTATACTTCTAATGACATGAATAATGCCAATTCCACAGGAAAATAGTGGGGAGTTGGAATCATTTTAATTTCATTGCTCACCAGCCTGGCAGTGGGAATTTTTCTGGGCATTGGAACATCGACAATGGGCAGCTCAGCATGTTTGGGGTACGCCTTAGCCAAGCAGTTGCTGGGTGGACTGCCTTTTGGTACGATTGCTGTGATCTTCACCCTCTCACAACCCTTCACAGAGCAGAAGGCAAACGTCTCTCTGTGATTGTGGGCTTTCACCTTCAGGAAGAGGAGGCTGCAAGACACACAATGAATGACAGGCATCATATGCTTTCCCTGACACTTAGCAACCAAAAACAAAATCACACTGTTAAAGGTATTCCTGACATCTGACATTGCAATGCACAGAGGTTTCACAGTACACTCATGTCATCTAACCCTGAGCAGTCAGGTGATCAGTAATACCTACAGGTACACTTTTTTGTGAAATCTTACAGTGCCATCCATCCATCCATCCTCTTAACAGTATATCAGTATATATCCAGGGTATGCCCACCTTTATGTGTGCTTAGTCACAAAGGTCACACCTTTGCATCTTTTATTGTAGGAATGCCACATTTCACTTTGGGCTGATGTAGCTCTTATTTTACTGTAAGAGTGATCTTTTCTGTGTGTCTAAGACAAATCCCTGTATATTTTTCCTAGTTGTCCTACTTCTGGTAATGAGTGTAATGTAGTGGTCTGTGCATGGGTCGGACCCAGTGTCTTCTTCCCAGTAGAAATATCCTCTGGCCAAGTGCGAGTGGTTGATCTTCTCCTTCTGAGTCGTCCTCATGAAGACGCCAGTCTTGCGGGTTTGTTTGGTCAGCCGATTGTGGATGTCTGACAGGATTGTGAAGGTGGTACCTTGTGGATAGCAGAGGCCCACATTGATCCAGTCATTCCTGAAACACAAGGGAAACACCAATCCAATCCAAATCCAATATGATCTGATTTAATTTCAAAAGCAAAAACATGGGGACATCACTATCAGGTATTTTTGTGTAAATGAAACTGAACCTTATGATTTACACAACAACACATGTACAGACTTAAAGTCAACATCATATAAGCTGATGTTAAACGAGCTACTGTGGCTGATTTCTAGCCTGCAGACACTACGAGGCAGGTTCAAAGGTGGAATTCAGCGAGCGACTAATGAGTATTACCTTTAATATCAGCTTAAATTCTAATTGACTGGTACCTTGATGTAACCTAAAACTGTAACCACCACAGCTTACCAACCTGTCCAACAAAATGCATTACCATAAACAGAATGCTGTTTAGACTGCATGAACTGCCAAGTATATTCATGCAACCTTCAAATAATGCAAAGTTCAACTTGCTGTCAAACATATTTCATTATATGAAAAACCATTCACATCTTATACTGATGCAATATCTGATTTAAAAACTCTAAAATGATTTAAATGCAGTCCTTATATTGACTGTTTATCAGATGTCACTGAGCAGTCCTGACATTTCTCTGACCTTCCTCTTACTTTAAAATTGGTTTAACACTGAAAAGAAAAGCAGTGATGTGAACAAGTGGCTTCAAATGAACTAAGTGCAAAGTAACAAGCCTGCTTTGAAAATGTAAGGAGTAGAACGTAGATGTATTCCTGCTAAAATGTAGGGAGTGAGAATAAAAAGTTGCCAGTTGCATAATGACTGAAACTAGCACCACTGGGCTGTGAGGTCAGTTCCTTGATCATTAATGTGCAAATCGTCGTGACCATTAATTAACAACAACTAATCAAAGCCCACTGATCACTGATCAAAGACCAAATGTACCGTTACAAACTGTCACGGTGGGGAAACCTGCAGTCAGCTGAGACTGAAGACGTCACCTGGATGAGTGACGAAACGTTTCTCCCACTGAAAACGTCCAGATGAGCAGACTCAACCTTTTGGGATTGTTAGAGGGTAAGATGCAGGGCGCACCATTTAAAGACTCACCAGTCTATCACAGATATGCATTAGTATTCAAAAATCAAAGTGTTTAATTTATACACTGTGGCATGGGGCTGATTCTCAGTCATTTGTGTGCAGCATACAGAATGCATGTTATTTGCATTTACATTGCAAAACGTTCTGATTACCTTAATGACTCTTCTGTCAGCTGCTCAGCTTAACTATTCAGGATCTGACTTCACAAAGCCACGCATGCTGTTTATCAATCATCAGTTCCTCTTAGTGGTCTGCTGAAAGGTGCCAGCTCTACTTAAAGACTAAATACATGAAGAAAAAAACACTAAATAAGGTCAAATATTACGTGAAATAAAACCTGCCATATAAACTGACTCAAAGTTAAGAAATCAGATCTCTTTAACTCAAAAGCTTCTTCAAAATGAATCTTCTACAAGATTTTTTGTCAATATTTTTTAAAACAGACAAACGAAAACTGTGTCATTATATGAAAGCCAGACAAAAACATAATTAAACTCATCAGTTTACTCTCAAAACAGAGGTTTTGAGTCAAAACAGGAACAAGATGTGGTTCGCTCACTTGCTAAACACCACAATGAGCTGTAGATGGAGCCATTGTTCTTTGCACAATCAGTGAAAATGATTCGTACTAGTTCTGTCATGTTTTGATTCAGGCCATCAGGGATTAACTGACAAGCTTGAAATAACAAACAGACTTCATGCAATTTAAATAGCTCAGGGCCGCACCATGAAAGCCAGCTGAAGAGAGGCCAAACCTCAAAAAGAAACTTTTCCTATTTTTGCAGCGAATCGTTGGAAAGAATGTTGAGAGGTGAAGGGGCTGATGGGCTCCATTTCATTCAAATTAATAACAGAAATCCTCTAAATATAGACTCTCGTTTCAAAGCAGAATCCATGTGTTCAATAAACTCCCATCATGTTCCCAATTACTTTAACTGTTTCATCTTTCTGTGCTCTTTCAAAGAGCTAAGGTCAAGGGTCGACTCACCACAGTAGCCTGACACCTACCTACATTCCAACAGTCCATTTTGCTTAGGAAGTTTCCTAACTGAGAGACCTGGAATTATCTGTGTGGTGGCCATAATCAAAGCTCTTCCAATTCTCCAAATTTGTTTGAAGATTTGAAGAACTGGAACAGGAAATGACAATAAACCCCCTTTAAACTAGAAACAGGAAAGGAAAGGGGGCTTCAGTGCTTCCTTTATTGCTTCCTTATCATAGGATACACTGGACCATCCTGGGTCCACTGGGAGGAAAAAACACTCCGTCTAATAAGTCATCGTGATGGACCATCCAACCAATTATGAAAACAATCGACATAATAAACAAAGCAGATGATGGAAATGTTCACTGTAACTGCACGTTCATCCAAAACGTCCTGATAGATTTAACAACAGTTTGTTAAACTCACAGCTGAACTTGTTGTAATAAGAGCTGAAGAACACCATGTGAGCTCAAGATTATGATCTACATTAATGTTAATGTTCTGTATATTCAGTCTTCAACAGCAATGTCCTTGTTTTTAAGATTCATTCTTACTTGAGGTCAGCTGGGATAAGTGACGGACTGAGGGAATTTTACGGCAGTCATAGAAATCCTAAACAGGGAGGAGGAACTTAATTACTTTTGATCAACAACAGTAAAATACAAGAAAATAAGATGGATCTAATTTATATGCTATGGGACAGATTTACTAAGTGAGGAAATTTATTGTCATGTCACAATTGCAGGATGATCTAACAATGCACTGTGATTTATACACAACGAGGCAGCTAGTTCACTTCAGTAAAAACCAGCATTCTGCTGAGATTCAGTGGCTCAAAAATCCAGTGTGAGCTCAAGTTTCACACTCTAAAAACAGCGAGGGAAAATAAATAAGAATGAGAATCAATATACTTTTAATATAAGAAATATCTCTTATGATAGAAATCACTAAGCACCTGTGCAGAGGGTTCTGAGGATTAGGAGTCAGGTGGAGCTCAGGGTTTATCTAGAGGAGA
This sequence comes from Simochromis diagramma, assembly GCF_900408965.1. Classification (NCBI taxonomy): domain Eukaryota; kingdom Metazoa; phylum Chordata; class Actinopteri; order Cichliformes; family Cichlidae; genus Simochromis; species Simochromis diagramma. The sequence continues at coordinate 541,449 of NW_024387258.1, read as the reverse complement.
GCTGCATTATTACAAACTATTCAACCATATAAACCTGAAATCTGTGTGGAACGGCTGAGCTGTACAATGTGCAGAAGAACTGATGGCACATGCAGTCCTTGCTGTCTCTCACAGTGGTGTCCAGAAAACCATGAAATCCTGGTCTTATTAGAGAGGACGTCCATGCTGCTTCAGAAAGTGTAGCTGGACGGATAAGCTACATAAAAATTCTTAAGCATGGAAACAGACGCAGATCTGCAGTCTTACATAGTTCTCTCAACTATTTCCTCCAGCTTCAGCCAAAGATTTGATCAATTTATCTTTATTTAATGTTTAGTTAAAACAACAGTGCTTGACTTGTGCCACGATATGCGGAGGCAGATTGTGTGGATTCTTTTTATGTGAGGACCCAAATGCAAACATGACAGACAGGGGGGTCCTGGAATAATCACGAGGAGGGGAACATGGGAACTAAATGTTGGAAAACTCAGACATGAGGATCAAACACAGAGGGGCACAGAGGACAAAGACACAAGGGGAACATAAAAAGCAAATAACTGAACTGATCATAAGTAAACTGTAATAAGAAAGAACTCAGAACTAACCAGTTAAATGAAAATAATAATCATACATAGCAGATACCAAAACATCATGTGACGTTATGCACTGTAGAGGCTGAAATGCCCTGTGAAGTCGAGGCACACAACTGATGATGTGTTCCGATGGTAAAGCTTCTGGGCTGCTTTCTCACAGTAGCCGTCCCTCGAGACTTTCTCCATTTGAAGCAATGCATCATCGGGGACTGTAACATCCAGTCCTTTTATACTTCTAAACTAAGACTAAAGTTACTGGATTAGACACACTTAAACTTTGTCAGGATGGCGCTATGTTGAGCTCTACTGCTATTATGAGGAACCAAATTTATGAAAAGTCTGTGAAAAAATAACCTACCATTATACTTCCATCAGACCAGGACACCCAATAGCACAAGGGTAAGTATTCAAAGGAAATTGAAAACACTGAAGAACCATGTTAGCTTCTTTTAATTGGCTCCCAGGATAGAATTTCAAACCTTTCTATTTATATACAAAGTGTTTAATGACCAACCTCACACAGTGTGTGTGGTAAAATGGTCCAACAGTACAGACACTGGTGCTGTTAACGTGCTTTGAGTAAAATGTCTAAGTTTATTCACTGACTTGTTGAAGTTGATGAGCCAGATGGTGACCTCAGCAGGTGCCGCCTGGTCCCAGTGGATGGTGTAGCCTTTGGCCAGGGTGACCACTGGCTGGAACTGCTGGTAATGTTTCCGCTTCTCCAGGGCGCCTTCAAGTGTTAGGGGTCGATCAGGGTATTCATCCCTCACTATCTGCATGTTGAGGTTGGCAGGATTTCGTGTTTGAATATAGATCTGAAAAAAAAAGAAAAGAATGCATTGCATATAATAATATGTAATATGATAGAAGTACCTGATTTAGTAGAAGTATCACGTTTTAGTTATTCAATTAGTATAGCCACTCTGTGACAATCCACTCTTTTCCTTCCAACCACTTTGTTCACTCTATATATGTTCGGCGCTCTGTATTGTAAACCCGACACCCTCATTGTAGGGTCTCTACTTTACAATATAAAGTGCTGTGAGGTGACTGTTGTGAATTGGTACAGGTCACTATGTTTGTTCATACACTGAATACCTGTACATGATGCACACAGATATGGATCCAGATTCAACACTAGCCTCTAATTCACTTTGAAAGATGGGACGTCATGACTATGGATGCATTGGTTCACTTTGCTTGTGCTACTGTAATATAGGTGTCATCTAATTGAATCACATTTACTTAAAATACCCAGAAGCGTGAGGTTGACGCTTGTGCAGCTGGTTGGTTCGAATTAATATGAAGGAGATGAAGTTGACCTTGGTGGTGTGCAGTGGCATGAGTCACTAGTTGTTGTTGCTATGATGAGCCCCCCAGGAAAGATACCACACCAAGACATCAGGCACACACCCACTGAAGTAATACATGTATTTGAATCCTGGCTAAGAACTGAAGTGCCTCTGGTTTAGTGACTAATGACAACCTTTCTAAAACAGGTTGTCATTAGTCACTAAAAAGGGAGAAAGGTGCTAGAGTGTGGTCATGGTGCATTTTAGTGTAAGAAGGTCTGTCCTTGTGATTTTGTGTCCCACTGGGTTTGACTGCCACCAGTCAACTGTCCAGCTGTCGAAGCTCCTGCTCCTTGTTGGTCGGGGCTGGTGGCTGGTGTACATTCCCTTCTGGGCCCAGTTTAATGTATGGGTAAAACTTTCTGTGGCTTGGCTTCTTTTTTTACACAATGAGGTTGCTGGCTTTATGTCCAACCCATGTGCAGTTTGGGAGGTTTGTCAGTTTAAGTACTATGTTTCCTTTAACCTAGGTGGCCTGCCTAACATGACCTCCCACCTAGGCTAAAGAAAACATTTTACATTGGACTGTCCTTTTTCTAGCCAGAAGGTTATTGAACTCCTTTACATTTGGGGCATTGGTGTGAACCAGGAAGTATATGCATGCTAGTGGGCCCTGTTTGGAACACTTTTTGGCCTCCAACATGCTCCAGGATCCCAGATGTTCTGCCTGTGCATACGAATCGTGGCTGCGGAGAAGCTGAGGAGGCTGAATGACAAATGAGGTCAACTTATGCCCTTCACTCTTTTTCAGCTAGCATTTAATTATAATTAATTATAATTATGAGAAGTCAACACCTGACTATTTGTGTTGTGGAGTATAAACAAATACAGCTTTGCACACAAAGACTGTTTGTGATTGAGGCTCATTGTGAGGGAATGCAAAATCCATTGTGTATTTGTTGGCTTTATTGCACAAAGAAGCAGACATTTCCCAAAACATATTCAGAACATCAGAAAATAACTGGTGTTAAGAAGGACTTGAAACAGCACTTTATTCTTATCCCTTCTGACTCTTTTTTTTCAAGAGTTTTCAGATACCCCAACAAACAAGTTTCACGGGCTGATACAAATGAAAATGCACACAATCAAGCAGAAATGACATTTGTGTTTGTGAAGACTGATATATGAAGATGAATGAATGAGGAATCGAGTGTGACACCTGCTGACCCACCTGTGCATAGTGCCCACTGCAGATAGCACCCTTCCAGTCAGGCACATCAATGCAGTCAGGGTGACGAAGCAGCCAGTTGTCTTCTTTAACCAGGAAAGCTCCGGGATACTCACTGACCGATCCATCAATATCATGGAAGATGGTCGTCTTGTCCCCGTCCATCTGCATTTTACTGAACCAGGGACCCGGCTCCCCAAAAAATACCCGAGATGTAATCTATAAGAGAGGGATGCATTAGTCTAGAGCCATTTACTGTGGCTTTCTGTGGTGCTACGCATCATTCACATTCAATATTCCAAATGTGTTCAGTGTTTCTTTATTTCCAACATTTAAAACATGGCTCTATATTTGAATATATTTGACATTTAGCTGAGAAATATCCAGAATTATTCAGTCGATCTGATAATCTACAAAAGTGGAACATACAGGACAATGGAACTGGAATACAGTTTTCAAATAACAAGAGTATTTTAAAATGCTTTTGTGTAAAGCTACAGTTGTCGGTTTTTCTTCCAAATGAAGCAAAGATTCAGGTTTGTAAAAACGTGTTAAACCAGCGTCTCTGGTTTTGTGTATTTCACACAGAAGTGGACTCACAGGTACATGGTCAAAGGTGATGTTGGTGACATTATTGTTGGGGCAGCTCTGCCACGAGTTGTTGAGCCTGAAGCCAAAGGCGCTGGTGTGCCTTCCGTCTAGTGCCGTGTATTTCCTAAATGTACAGTCCTGTACATTGATCGGCCCATCGTAGATCTGCATGCCTCGGATTGGAAAATCACTGCTCAAACACAGATGCACAAACGTCGTCATTGATGTTTGGCTCTACATACACGGGAACAGAAGCTTCAGAAAGTCACTGAACTGAAAAGAGACGCGCAATTACAGCACAATGTGTTTCTTTGAGACAAGTCTTCAAGGAGCTATAAAGGCAAGTTTTATTTTCATGTGCAGCAAAATGCATGGCTGTATGACACATGTAGTCAACATCATCAAAGATGTTGTGTGTTAGCTAACTACAAGAGAAAGTACTACACAAAAATAAAGAGTAACCAGCATGTCAGCAAGTCTTTGGTGAAACATGTTATTAACTGGCTCTGTGGGAGAACTTTAATCAGAATGTACTCTTTTGTTATACTAATTCCTGTTGTGTAGATTTTTTTGAGGACGTTCTGTTATTAAATTGCATTTAAAAAGGATGCATCAAGTACACATTTTGATGACAAAAAATGTCCACAAATGACACATCACACTGTGGGTGTCACTAAAAAGCTTTTCTTTACAGCAGCTCTCAAGAAGTGGTCAGCAATGCAGAACATGAGAGCACAATAGTGTCAGAGAATGTTAGTCTGAACTGCAGATTAAGGCAGAAGTGGTTTCAATTATATTCATTTTTCCTCACACAATAAAGGGATCTCTAATAATACCACTGGTGAGACGTTCTTTTTGTACACTGCCCAGATGGCCAGAGCACGGGACTGATTTCTGAGCATACAAATCTGGCTCTCACACATGCCAGCCTCGATTAAACTGTTATTTGACACAGACTAAAAAAGTGCAGTCAAATAAGGTGTTAACTGCAATGGCCACACATACTTTGTTTTTGCAAAACAGGTTCTTATGAACCGAGTAGTTCCAGAGTCATTACTCCATGCATTTGTTACTTTGAGTCTGGACTACTGCAAATTTTTATGATCCCTATAATTATCATGCAGTTAAAAGCTACCTGGAAAGCATTCAAATGCTGCTGCAATGGTACTGACTAGAATTACAAAGAGACACCACTTTCTCCCGCATTAGTTTCTTGTGATTGGTTCCCTGTTAAATAGAAACATGGAATTAAAATACTTTTCAGAAATAAAGTCTTAAATGACACGGTTCCATCTTGAAGACCTCATATGTTATTATGATTTTAATACAGCATTATGCTCTGTGGCTGAAGGCTGAAGTCCTCAAAGTAAACACGGGAGGCTATCAGGACTTGCTAACGAGGAAATAGCTCCTTTTGGGTTCAGAAGACCGACAGACTCAAGTTTCTCTCTCCCATAGTTTGTGTTTTTCCTCATTTGTCTTTACTCCTTCTTTTGTCTCGTCTTTTCCCTTCCCCTCCACCCAGTCATAGCAGAAGGCTGCCTGGACCTGCTTCTGTACTCTCTTCTTGTTAAAAGGGAGTTCTTCCTCCCCACTGTCACCAAGTGCTTCATAAATGGTGTCATAATACAATTTGAAAAACATTGTAAAAGTACAGTTGTGACCTTGTTCTGAATAAATAAAACTGATGTGAACAGAATATTATAAGCATAAAAAAAACACAATATCTGTGTTTTTAAAGCAATTATTAAATGTACATTTTGCTTTTCAAACAGAGGTTTTTTTTATCAGTTGCTAAGAGTAAAAAAAACTAAAAATAAAACTTCTGAAACACCACTATTGAGAAGAAAGTTTGTGAGCTTAAAAACAAAAATAAAATTAGCTGTAATCGCCACTTACATGCCACGTGGCAGGGTCCTGTCAGTAAGGTCAGGACCCCCAGGGCCCCAAATCCTCTTGTCTGGCAAAGGCATACCACGATTGTCACTTTCACCCACAAAAAGTGAATTCTTCACCTGCTGACGAGAGCCGTCATCATCTGGAAATGTGCCTCCACTGCACACAGACAGTGTGAGTAAAGTCATGTAGTTAAAATCTGTTTTCTGTTGTTGATTATGTAAAGCTTAAACATCCGAGGCCCTGAAAATATACAATACAACATGCCAAAGCTAAAAAACAATGGAAAAGTACATCACTATGATTTAAATGCGTGTCAAAAGCTACACACTAACATCTTGGTTACACTCTGCTGTTATAATTGCAGAGTTTATGCATCGGTTATTAAGCAATCCTTGTGTTCCTCAAAGACTGGGTGTGTTGTTTTAGTGCAGCACAGTAAGAATATATGAGTTGGTTCACAAAAGATAAAAAGAATAGTTGTTATTTATAACAAATTAAAATGTAACAGTGTGTGCTTTACCAAACATTTTAGCTTAGCTGCTATACACAAGCTAACCGACAACCAAGGTAACAAGTAGCAATATGTTCACCAGAAACAGAAGAAATCATTTGCAAGCAGCGTCTCTCAAGGGCACCTGCCTATCTACCATCTGCCTGTAGTTGTGGTCAGAAGTTTACATACACTCATTATGAGTAAGCATGTCAGGGTCATTTTAGGATTTCTGGTTTGAATTGTTCCTTTTCAAGGGTCGAATGATCATAGAGCTGGATTCTAAGTATAGTCCACAAATTTCCAACATGGCTGATGTTGGGGATTTGGGAAGGCCTTAATGTTAGCCTGCTTTATCCACTCCAAAACCAGTT